>NC_138111.1:24860970-26074720 GCF_964146895.1 Miniopterus schreibersii | reverse complement strand
CTTCTCTGAACTGCTGACCATAAAATATAGACAAGCATCTTCTACTAGAAGATAATAAACATCTGAAGAGTTTGCACTGGGAGAACAATAATATACTTTTTTCTCTTCTCCCCTGCCCACTACTCTTATCCTTTATCTTCCTGTTCTTAGAAGATTTTGATTGTTTTTTTTTATTACTCACATCATTTAATGATAACACCATGGTATCTCTCAGTCTTCCCACACTACATTCAACTAAGGAGAGAAAAGTATACAAGGAACCATAAGAAATAATAGTAATCTAGTGTCTAATATGTTGTATTATCTACAGTCCACAAGCATACAGTCAACAGTATCTTCCATTATCAATTTTCTGGCTTTACTGAAATATTTACATATTTTTTTAAATGAAGCTAAACAAGGCTTAGAATATTTTTCATAGAGAACAAGTCATCTGTCATATCCTTAAGCCCCTCTTGACTAACTCAAGGTGTATAAATATCTGCTTAATACCATTCATGTTATTCAGTTCCCTGCTTTCCTTTTATTGTGATTTTAGGCTAAATAGAAGCAGAAAAGATAGTTTGTTATGGAATCAATTGACTAATGCTCAGTATTATGAAGTCAGTTTATTTCTAATATTCAGCTTAAATAATTTTGAGAATTCACCATAGCCCCACTAGTCATTTCTTTTAGTGTATTAAATATGTTGTGCTGAGCAAGAGATAACAATAAAAATTCTCTTGTAATTATGTAGTTATACAATGTAATTAAAAGCTGTTTTCTTAAAGTTTAACATATGAAAAAGTTTTCTTTATGGAAGACAGGTAGTAAAAATAGAAAAGGCAAAGTTTTTATAAAACATGTCTTCTTACTGCTCTCCTCTTTTGGAAATAAAAGGTAAACCAATAAGTTGACTTACACTAGCGATATGTCTACCACAGGCCCAAGAAGCAAAGAATAACATCAGGTAGTTTGTTTCTACATTCTGTTATCACCGTGTAATTTATTTAAAGATTCTTAGTAAAAAGAAGTAATTCCTCAATCCCAAATTGGGTTTTTGTAAAATCTTTACTATAAAACAAACAAACAAAAAATACATATACACTTTACACATATACATATTTTACAGATGTAACCTATGTGGATACAATACATCTGTGCTTATGTATCAGTTTTTTTACCCTAACATACTATGGTAAAATCCTTACAGCCTAAACTTGATTGGAATCCAACCATATATTATACTTTCAAGATTACAGTCACTCTTTGTATAGCATTTTTATCAGTATTTTTATTAAGTAATAGCCTAATGGATTTGCAATTGCATTTCTCTCCCCTTTTCCCCTAAATTAGAGAATTCTACTCTTGAAAACTTTTAAGTGTTGGCAGTACTATTTTAAAGCCACTCTTTTCATTATTTTCACCTATATTCTTTTATATAACTCTTGTAGAAGACTAGAAATTGGTATTTAGCATAACAGAAATATTTGAAAGTTTGTTTAATATTGTAACTCTAAAAAAACAAATTATAAAAAGAATAGTTAGGAAAAAATTAGTGAAACAAAGTGAAATATATTCTATCTATAAGTATAACAAAATCATTTTGAAAAATCCATTTTTCTCAATCTCGAATCCTGATTAATTTTCAAAATAATATTGTAGCAACTATCACAATTTGTAATTATCAAGTTTAAATTAATAATTAGGAATAGTTTACCATGCAAGTATAAATGCAAAATTTGTTTATTTACAAATATATGTACATAAATATTAATCCATCTAAAATAAAATAAATAATTATGTATATAGGCAATATCCAAATGTTTCCAATTAGGCAATATTTAATCTTGAATAAAAGCAGAATGCATGGTGAGTTTCGTCATCTTCAGCTCTTTTCCTAGGCGATGGACTGCCATCTATTGACTCACAGTAGCCCTCACATGTGAATGTGGCATTAGTCAGAGCAATTACCAAGTTATAAAGCCTAGGTTAGAATTACTACTGTATATAGATTTAAAACAGTCTTCTTAAAACTCTAGACATTTCTGCACTTAATCATTGGTTAATTTCTGTTTCCAACCAAAAGTTTCCATTTCTCATCCAAAATGAACTGGCCTTTTTTGGGGGGAGGAACTAATTAGTATATTCAGTTTAGACATGCTTATTTACATTTGAGAACTTTTTAGTCGTGTTATCTGCCTTCTGATCGGGAAGACTAGAAGGACGTTTACACAATCTAAAGTTTAGCAAATACAATTTAAGATCTATCCAGGAATCACTTTCTTTAAAAATAATTTTTTTTAAAAGCCTATAGGTTAGACAGAGTATTATTTTTGAAACACATAAGAAAGGTGGTGAAATTGATTGGTATAAGTGGACTTGTGAAATGTTCCAAATCAAAAATTTCTTAAAACATATTCTAAAAGAAGAATATTAAAGAAGAGATGTGTTCACTACTCTCAGCAACTTCATGAGAAATTAAATAAAGCCTCCTTAACTCGTATCTGAATAGAATAGCTTTTTAACCAACTTGACTAGACTTACTACATTAATAAAAACTAAGACCATCATTCTAAAGGGTACATACTAATAAAACTCTAAAACACTGCCTGTATTTCTATATAGATATATGTACGGGGATGCTATTTTGCTATGCCATTTTTCTTAATATATTTTAATAGCTACAAAATTGTCATATAATTTAAGGACTTTAGATTATTACTTTGGAGACCTGCATGGGAAAAAGAAAAATGTGATTTTTATTTAGCAATTAAATAATTTTCCCAAATAGTTATTCTATTTACATCCTTCAGAATGTTTAGAAAGTTTTAAAAATCTTTAATAGTATAGCACTAATTGTTGTATTTTAATTTGTTATATTTTCAAATTTTGGTAATGCCTGACTTTGAATTTTCTTTTTCCTCTTTGAGATAACTCATTCTAGATAAAAATTTCCCCCTTTAACTATTCAAGAAGGAAAGTCCCTTCCCCCACCCCCTGTCATTTCTAGTCTCATTTATATTAAAAATCCTAGGCCAAAATGGCCACCAACAGAGTTTTACAACCAACAGAATTTTTAAGTACTAGAGGCTATAATTTGACATGCTTTGGACATTTTGTTAATCTTGATTTTAATCTGCTTAAAAAGGTAACTAGGAGTTTGCTATTTTGGGGCTGTATGTGTTAAGAACCAAAAAGGACAATACATCTTTTATGTTTAATTTTGCCCTTGGATTTCTTTGTGTGCATTGTTAAAATGCGTTACAACCTGCTACCTTTTATTTTAACTGAAAGTTTAAGCAGAAAACAAATGTAACCTTTTAGGAAGAATTACATTTTAAATGTTTCTTTATATATAATGTTTGGAATGCCCAGAATTCACACTTCAAAAAGTAAAATACTTGCTGTCAGGGAAATGGGGAGTAAAGTTTCCTTGCCTTCCTTTCTAGCCTAGAAAAGGCTTGTGACCAGAGGTTACTAGCAATTAATAGTAATCTTACCTGAACTAGTTGAATGCCAGAGTGTATCTTATGGACCATAATTAAAAATATAATTTAATTTTGCCACTCAGTTTTCTCTCCTAACTTGAAAACATCAATTTAGAAATGTTTTCTGAGTTTTCACAATATGGAAATGAGCTTTTTACTCTAAATGAGAATGTTACTCTCTAAAGCATCCTATGCCATACCACCGAGTAGGTAACCCTGAACGTCAACAGATTTAAATTTAACTTTAGAACCGTGTTTTATAGTCAAAAGAATAAGAAAATGGAATTTGATTGTGAGGCTCTAGCTATACAGAAGCCTTTGTCCTGCAATTACTGTGATGTAAGATAGGATGGGTAACAATTTTCTAGTTGCCTAATACTAAAATGGAGTTTTTTAATAAGTTAAAATATGAAATAAAGAATGTCAAAAAGTCATCCTCAAGCCAGAATATCTTATTTTCATGGAAAAAAAGAAAACCCTCTCTTAATTGAATATATGTTGGGAATTCTAAATCTCTCTCTGAGAGCTCCTTGGCTACAGAAACAGAACTGCAGAACCTACAGGAACCCCATCTACATGGTAGATATCAAGTGATAGGTCTCGAGAGTGAGTGAGTGAGTGTGTGTGTGTGTGTGTGTGTGTGTGTGTGTGTGTGTGTGTAAGAAAATAGAACTGGTTACATACTGCATTTTAAAATGTTAAATAATTCCAAAATAGAATGAGAACTAGGCCTCGCTTTTTTTGGAGATTAGTTAAGTCAACTTTTTCTTTGTACCGTATTTTTGAGGCCTGGCATACAGATTACCCTAAAATTACACTTTTATAAATTTATTTATTTTGGTAGATCACTTTCTTAAGACCCATGAGTACTTTTGCTTAAATTGTAGTTTTTTCTCTATCTCTGACATCACTATTTCAATGTTTTGATTGGTTAAGTGTTGTTATTGAGATATTCCATCTCTGTCAAATTTTCGGAGATTTAGTTTTCATTAAAAATACCCTTAGTACTAAAACACTGCCGAGGTGAATACAGTTGTGCTCTGATGATTTAGAAGGTGTATGACTATTTTGTTGTACCTCAGGGCCATCTTTCCATTATAGTACTACAGAATAAATCACACTGCTTTATGTTTAAAGTTGCTTGGTGTCTTAATAAAAAGAATTTTCTGAATAAGCATTGATAACATTTTCTAAGACTGCATCTGTGATAACGGAGATAGAAAATACATTTGGACAGTGACTAAAATTTTTAAAGATTTTTTAAATGGAAATTTTATGTGAATAATATTTATTTATCTGTTCTTAAAGAATTTAGGGTGGACCTTCTGCTGGTAATTCTATTACTTCAGTCTTACCATGTTTGGAATTTAGTATAAGAGATAATTACTACATTTACAGAGTAGGTCAACTGATTTTATTTTTTTAAATCTTTATTTCCACGGGCATGTTGGACCACATCTTGCCAGAACTTATCATTTGAAGCAATTGGAAAATGCAATTTCAAAGCAAATGAAACCTGGAATTATCAATCTCAATAAATGAGATTCATTTAAAAATAAATACAATTTGCCAAATCATCAAAAAGCAATTTTCTAAAGCTTCTGTAAAAGGAAGAAGAAGAAAGCGAATGTTGTGAATTATAAATGCATGTGTTATTTTTCCTCTCACAGTGTTTCCTCAGACATTTAACAGTTTGTATACAAACTTATTTTTGAATGGGAGTAGAATAAAATTATTTAGATTTAGATATAATTTATTTCTATTTATTGAAGCACATGAGAGGACCTTCATATTTTCTTCTTTTCAAAGAAATATTGAGGTGTCATCCCCTTCAGATAATTCCCAACTTAATTGATTTTCAATACTTTAATGAAGAAATTAATTTGTTTTAAATAGGAAATCAATATGGCATATTCTGAGCAGGATTTTTTTCTTTTGTTAATATATTTAAATAATATCAGTGCTTAATAACAATAATTCTAATGTAGGTTTAAGTGTTTCAGATAATCAAGCAATGAAAAGTATGCAGCATACACATTTAGAAAACAGTCATCATAAATGTTTGGCCTAGAAGCAGCTGTGCTTTTGCCACCTTCTAAATATCTTTAATGTTCTCATCACCCATTACTGCGATTTCTCTTCATTTTTTAGGTAGTGCTTATTGCTCAATAATGCACTAATTGCATCTGAGACTCTGTTATAAACAGTGACTTCTTCATTTGACCAAAAAAATGTCCATGTGATTTGTTATCTGCCTGAGAAGCTGGAGGCAAAGACTGTTAATTTAGGACGTAACATATTTACTGTATGGGCTTCAAGTTTTACTCCTGTTTTAAAAATTTAAAGAAATACTTGTTGTGGTCTTCATTTTTTTATCTGTTAAAAAATGTCGCTAGATGGCCCTGAGGGTGATAAAAAGATGGACAATTGCGCTTGGACTCTTCACTGTCCCTTCTCTGCTCCTAGGTGTGCTTGCCTCTACAGCCTCCTCTTGATGCTTAAACTTTGTGGTAATTAAATTCCATTAATAAGGATTTATAATTTTAGTATACATAACTTTTAAAAATCTTCTCTTCTAAAAAACACATACATTATTCATATGACCTCAAAGGCAACTACATATTTTTTACTCCCACCTCTACACTTTGAAAAGTGTTCCTTTTATGACAAAATAAATATAAACAGATAGTCCAAGGATTTTCAAAGTTCATGCAGTCTTACACTGCCCAGTACTTATATAATACATTGTAGTTTAAAAGTCTGGAATGGGGCCTATTCTTTGTCATGTTAACTATGCATAGCAAGCATGGGACTATTGTGTAGAATGATTGTAGTCTGTTTGAATGATTATTTTCATATATACTTTAAACAGGTGATTCATGCCATTCCTTAAATAAATATATTCCAGGTGATCGAGCTTGTCATAATCTTCTCTGGACATTTCAGTGGAAATAGATAAAGTATAGTGGACCAATGACATTTATATTAATACATTCCTTTTACTAGTCAGGCTTGTGAATGTTGTGGTAGATTACAGTAATTCCTAACAGGCCTTAAGTATTTAGAAATCAGTTAGATACTGACAGTCATGATCAACCATAATCTTTAAGGGGTTTGGTTAATTATTTGAATAATTTGCAGGGAAAGACGACCGAAAGAACCCCTTGACTTGTTGACATGAACAATCTCTAAACTAGTATTATATTTCCTGTTATGATATAAACTGCAGTAGTGAATTTAAGTTGAATTAAGTTTATGGTTTTAAAACCTAAATCTCTCAAATGACCAAAAGTTAATGAATTGTTGATAAAATCCATCAGATTTTAGACTTAAAATTCATTTGCCATTTGGTCCCCACATACCAGAAAGTCATGAGAGTTATATTTTGAGTTACATTTTTATACATTGGTAAGTATTTGCTTCCAGCTATATTGAGCTCAGCAATGCTCCTCCAAGACCAACAATTCTTTTTTAAATATATCGAACATATTATATGGAGAAAAATGCTTCATGTTTAGAGAATATTTAACTGGGAGGGGGGAAAAAGAATTCAGATATGTTTGGAATTAAAGTAGCCTTCATCTTAATTGGTGTAACAATATACTGGTAGATTATTTTAAAAACAAGAATTATTCCATGGGAGTGTTTAGAAATAAGCTTTTGTATAAAGAATTCACATGTGTGAGTCAGTTGGTAATAAATCTATCCAATTACTTTCATTCCTTTTTTTAAAAAAATATCTTTATTGATTTCAGAGAGAGGAAGGGAGAGAAATAGAAACATCAGTGATGAGACAGTCATTGATCGGCTGCCTCCTGCACATCGCCCACTAGGGATCGAGCCCGAAACCCGGGCATGTGCCCTGACGGAATCCAACCACAATCTCCTGGATCATAGGTCCAACCACGATCTCCTGGATCATAGGTTGATGCTCAACCACTAAGCCATGCCAGCCGGGCTTCATTCCTTTTTTAAAAAGTCATGTAGAACTAAATCTGTTAGATAGATTATAAGGTCATCTTTATAATTTTGTAATATGCCCATGTCTATAAGTACCCATTTTACATAAATATTTTTCCTTTAATATATTTGTGGATTATCCCACATGCCTTTTCAGTTTAGAAGAACTAGGTTTTAGATCTTTCCTTAAGTTTGTTTATACAATAAAATTTCAATTTTGTCTTTCTTGGAGCTCTCACGTTTCCTTATTTTATAGCTATGCCGCATTTCTTTCTCATTTTACTTAAGTCCTTAGAAAACATTCCATAGAATTGAGCTGGAAGGGCAGACTTATTTCTGAGGAAATTACTAGGGAATTTTCTTTTTTGTCATAATATAGGGGAAAGAATGCCAGCTTTGGAATCAGACATCAGTTCAAGTTCTGGCTCTTTCATTTACTAGATACGCAAACCTAGTTAAAATATGTATCTTCTAAATCCTCAGTTTCTTCCTCTAAATAATGGAGATAGTGCCTTCTAAGGTTGTTGTAAGTAGGCAATGGGATGATAAACGTAAAGTACTTAGCACAGTACCTAGCACAGAGCCTGCGTTCAACACCATGTGAGCTCCAGTGCCGCCTACCCATCGACTCCTCATACCTGGACAGAGGGCCTCCAGACTGGTAGCCCAAACTCCGATTATCGCAATGTCTTTGCCAAGACGAGGAGATTCATGACCTCTTTACTCTGTCTCCTAAAAATGTTTCCTTCTTATAGTGATTGAATTAAAATACACGCAAGCACTGTCCTTTGTTAACAAAATTATTTACCTCCACTTTTATTCTCTAATTATTTATGCTTGTCTTCTGTTCTAGGAATGTAAGTGAGTAACTTTTAACTAAATATAGCAAACAAATTCTTTTCTTAACATGATTAACTTTAAAAATCATAAAGACATTTAAGAGTAGATCACAAAAAATCTTTATGCTACTTCCTAATGAAAATGATTGTATAAAATATGTACCATATAAAGGTCAGACCATATCATTTTGTAAAAAAGATATTAAGTGAATAAGTATATAATTCTTAAGTGGTGACTTCAGTGTCATCTGAATATAGTTATCTATCATAAACGAAATTATATAAATCTTTGCTTCCCCTGTAAATAATGAGAATAATATGAAATTGAATAACTCTGACACACAAATTCCAATTATAATACTTTCTACTAGGAGTAGAGGGTTTATGTTAATCAGATGAGGAACGAAACAAATAGCGTGTCAGTTGTTTGCACTTCAGGTGAAACTGCTTTGTGCCTTCACATGATGCCTGATGTCAGAGGCCAGCCTGATTTCACAGCAGAATGTGGAGGTGTGAGGGCTTGGTCAGTTCTTCTGCACATTCCCGGCTGTATTCTCCTGTAGGTCCAGCAAACGGGCAACACAAAATCGAGCACTTTCTCGGTGCATGGGATTTGTATTCTTTCAAAGAGAATTCCTATTTTATGTTTGTTCTTTATTTTAAGACAAGCAGGAGCTAAGATGGAGCATATTGTGAAAGCAAGAAAGCATTACTTTCCCCCCTTTAGACAGCCCTTCCAGCAGTGGAATTCCTGGCCTTTGTGACATGGTAAAGAGCCTTTTTCAGGAGAATAAGCAGGGTTTGGTGTGGGAGGGGCAGCTCTGTGTGTTGTAATCATGTGGAATCATGGTAAAAATGAAAATCTTGGGGTTTGTTTGGATCCTCTATGTATTAGATAATATAATAAAGCTACAGCTCTATTCTGCAATTTTTTCAATGATGATTTATGTACAGTTGTATGCAATGTATATAAGCAGATTTGAAAATAATTCATATGGTCGGAAGATGTATATTAATGTGGACTTTCTGTTTTCTAGCCCCTCCCCTATAAAGAGTCAGCTAAAATATCCATGATTCACATGTATGTGTGCTCTTTCCGGCCCCTTCCCCCCACGTCCCGTCTCCATGCCCCCTCATCCCTCCGCCCTGCATCAAAGCTTGTGGCCCTTTTCCATCCTTGTACTAAAAGGTTCTTTGTAAGCCAGGCCATTTGTCCATCATTGTTTGGGGTCCAAACAACGGTAAGATACCCTGTCACCGATCCCGCGTGCTGTGAATGGCAGCTCCTCTCCGGACAATTGGCGGAGGGGCCGAGAAATATTCCTGAGAGGATTATTTAACCTTTCAATTTAGAGGGCACAAAGCCTGGCTGATTAATGAACTTTCTGATGGGCGCCGATAAGCGGATCTATTTCTTTATTTCTCCTAAAAGTGATTCCTTCTCCGGTCCATATTACTATAATCTTAAACATAAAATGTGGCAAATAGATTAAAAAACAGCACTAAAGAGTTTATCTGGCTGGCAAACTGAAGGAGCTAAATTAAAATTGGTAATGACAGCAGTGGCTCAGCCTCATATATGGTTTTTAAATGCACTGTGTATTTTGAAGAGACTTATTCTCCAGCGCGCCTGGTAATGACTGCTTTTGGTGCACAGTCTGGGGCTGGCTTCTGTTATCCCCCCCCCTCACCCCCCCCAAAAAATGAGTTGTGTTATCTGGATGGCTGCAGACACATACGCATCCCCCTTTCTCACTGCATGGGCAGACAAGGTCGATAGCATTACAAGGTATTTGTGGCAGTGCTTGTTTCAGTTTTCAGAGCTGCCAGTTTCCAGGCGGATTTGAATTACAAAAGAAGAAGCTGGCATGAAAATTGAAAGGTTTTATCGGCTGGTCTGAAGCCTCATAGCACATTGCTTATTTATGCAGTCCATTTGCACCAGGAAATATAAAAAGGAAATACATTTTTAAAATAAGGCCATAAAGACCCAGATATGTTTAAGATGGCAAATAAAATATAGATACCTATAATATCTTTCCAGGAAACGATTTTCACTTAATGTTGCACATTACTTCAGAAGAGCATTTATGTTGCTGTCATAAATTTGTGCGTTTGTGTCACTATGTAGGTAGTCTCTAGGGATTAAGAAGGAAGCCTTTGCTAACTTACTTTAAAATTAAAATAGACGGAGGGATAGCTCTGCAGGTTGAGAGCTACATTGGAAATATTTAAATAGGGTGGTAAATTAAACTTAAACTAACATTTTTGCATTCCATGTAAAATTAGCTATGGCCCAGTGAATAAATGCCACTACCTTTGGAGAAATTGGGATGCTTTTTAAGCCATGAAGATTTGGAGCATTCAGGGAGTGAATTACTGTGATCCTTACTGTCTTGCATACGTTCATTGTTCTCTGCTTGCTGAGGTTTTCTTTTGTTGTTGTTGTTGTTGTTGTTGTTTGGGAGGGGAATCTCATTTACAAAAAGAAAAATCATAAATTAATAAGTTTAATAACTTCTTTTTATAAAACTTGTGTTTGATTTCTTTTAGTCTTTAAATATATTATCTCTTAGATGTTGCCTAATGCTTAATGTTGTTAATATATAATCTTTTCATATATTAGGAGTTACACCAACAGTTTACCTCTATTCATATTACTTTAGCATAGCTTTGACTTACTAAAAAAGATATACTCATGCAGTCCTTTATGCTCTCGGTTCCATAAAATGAAGATATAAGTATATAGACATACAGTACTGCAAGGCCTTGAATAATTAATAGTCTTACCACTGGTCATTTGGAGCCTTCAGCCCATTGATTTGTAAAACTTAGGAGTATCCAAAAGAAGGGTAGAGAGGAAGTTATGTGTATTTTGGAAATGCCAAATCAATACAGCAACAGTCTTCATCCTGCCGCAATTCAAATAAACACTGTTTTAGAATCCATTTTCCAATAAAGCAAATTACTCTCAGGAAAACTATGAGAGATGTAATTTTTTGCAATTTTCATTTTCACCAGAGTCTGGTACCTTTCTCGTGTTTTCATGACCTGGACTAATTACTTCATGTAGTGTTTTTTTTTTACAGAGAAAAAGCAAAAAGCATACACGTCTTTTGCATGCTAATGATGTGCTGTACATTTTTTCATGAATTTTCATAAGGATTTTTTTCTACGTAGCATGTGTGGCTTAATGATGTAATCACCCGATAGACTAGAAAATGCTCCAAAGGAGACGTTCCGGTCTGTTGTGTACATAATACATGTTTCAAAAATCTGCCTAATTAAGGAATTACCCGATGGATTGTGGAAGTCTGTTGGGTACATGTCATCAGTTTTTTTTTAACACAAAAAATGTAGGTATATCATTATATATGGTATTTTTAGGATATAGGGAAAATTAGTAGCAGTGTCCACTGGAATACAATTGAATTTTTTTTTTCACTGAGAAAAAAATAAAAGCTAAAGAAATTCATAAAGGAAGCTTTGTTTTAAAATAATTTCAACGCCTTTAGCTTAGAGAAAATTCCTCCCAATATTCCTCAAAAGGAAGTAATAGTGTGAACATTTGCCAGAATGCTGTGCAAATGGATGGCTTTGACCAAAACCATGGTTGGAATAAGACCTGGATTTCAGATCCCCAGGTGTGAGGAGGACCTACCCCAGAAAAGCTCTGACAAGGGGAGACAGGGCATCATTTGTATCTTTGGTTACATGGGATCATCATTTTTGCCTTCTCACAGACTCAGCTTTGGTTCAGTTCACTGCAAAACTGTTTGCCCAACTTTTAAATTCCTTTCTTTGATTCCTTTAGGCCCCTGGTGTGATTTTTCTTGATTGCGTACCAGTTGCATTTCTGTTGGCATTTATATTGTAAACAGTACCAAAGGAAAGAGAGGGCACCCATTCTTCTTTCCCTGCCTCCTCTTTATGAAACAAATAAAATACTTAGACAACTATATCTGATCTCTAGAGTAGGCAGAAAAAAATAATATGTTTAAACAGGAAAAAAGGTGTATTTTTAATTCAAACTTTTGTTCTGCTCAGATGTCAGATTCATACCATTAGGTCCCTTCTTCAACTAATGGACTTTAACTGTGATGGCAAGCTTTTGACTTGGAGTAACATTTTCTTGAGAAATTCTATTTGATTACTTGGGTTAGATTTTTTTTTTGAATACATGGATATTGAGGAGAGGCTTGTGCTGTTAGCTTATTGAAAAAATAAGTTGATTGGGAAAACTTACAAAGAGTAAGGTTTTCAAACATGAAAAGCGTATGGATTTACGAGGTGTAAGTGTAAACTCAACTTGTTCAGAAAGACTAGAGCTAAGCTAGTGCTTTACTCCATGTTATGTTCAGTTGTGAATACATTTACATCAAGTACTCAACATATTTGCTTTTTAATATATGTTCATATAACACATTGGATTAATAAATAAAGACATATAGTCTTTAAGCATATGTATGATTATAAAAATAAGTCCATTTTGTGGTCACGAGAGTAGAAAATTCCCTTTAATTAGTGAAATTGATTGCATATCCTGTATAGTAATGAGCTTCAACAAGATGCAGGTCCTCATTGGATCAAAGTCAGTTTAGATAAGGGCAGCTCAAGGTCACAGAGGGAGATGCCCAGCAGGTTCATTTGCATAAAAAATTACTGTTAGAAATAGGACACTGAGGCAGCTCTGGCGTTTTGATCCCTTGGCCTTTGTCATGGAGATTCCTAGTAGTGAAGGGAGGGAGGCCAGTGTCCCAGATAATGATTAACTGTTTTAATGGCATTCATTCATTCATTCCGCACCAACTACTCATGCAGAAAAAAGGGTTATGTAAAATGACATTAGAAGAAAATCATTTGTAATCGTTGCATCAGGCTGCACTTTGAGGAGACATTAGGAGTAAATCCGTGGCGTGGTAGGCTTATGCTTTATCTTCTGATATTTACTGAGTTTACTGGTGCATGAAAAGCTTTCAGCAAGAATAGCAGATGGGGTGGACCTTTCATAGGTAATGCTATCTACCAGGTTATTACTTCTATATATTGATAGTAAAGTAATCTCTAAGATATCACCCTACAAATATAGATTATTTAAATGTCTGAAACAAAAAAGAGAGAGAGAGAGAGAGAGCTGCTTTCATATATAGTTCATTTGGTATCCATTTGGTCAGAGTCTTTCAATAAATTTTTTAACTTAAAAAAAGTTCTAAAAAACTACATCCATTCCCTGCATTTAACTTTTCCTCCGCAGTACAGACGGGTGTGACAGAACCCTGAACTTAGAGCTAATCGGTTGACATATTCTGCTTTAAATTGGACCTTTACTGTTAATTAAAAATAAAGACATGCTCCCAGGCAGAAGTATTGAGTCACAAATTTATATTTCTAACACTTTAAATAGCTCTAAGATTTCTGTTAGATCATAGTATGAAAACTTGTCCACTGGAAATCATTATTGAGTTTTCAGTACTGTATTCTAATACAGAAATGTTCTCTAATTAGGTAAGATCTAGGCTGATTTCATTCCTATTAAGTCCCAGTACATGGTAGTTTATTAAAATGAGAGTATGTAGATAGCGTTTGTCATGTCATTTACTAATTAATTATTGTGAAACAGTTTAGAATTTCATAGCACAATATAAATACGGTTGCTATTTTTATTAGTAATAATGGAAGTTTTTAACTAGTGACATTATTCAGATGAATGAACATCCAAATGTCTGCACTTTATCCACGGGCATAAATGAACACTAGGGCTAAATTTGAGGCTTTTTGAGTGAGATTATGTTCAAAATAAAATAAGTGTCAACATGAGACATGCTTTCAAAATCTTGATTAAAAAGCATCTCTTTATCCCTCTTACTGTGAGACTGAATTCCTAGTCTCTGTATTAGCAACACCTTCCTAATTCTGCCAGAGTATGTGCCACACTCCCAATGTGAAGTAGGGGAGACACTTAGGAAGTTGTGTTGATTTATTTGGGCATTTTAGTATATAAAAGCATAATTTTATAGGTTGTCTTTAGTGCTTAAAATGTATAGAATGCTCACTAAAGGTCATGTGCTTTACAGGTGCAGAACCTCATTATTCACTTCTTAATATTTACTGTGTTACTCTATGCCTGGCCCTATTCCAGGATCTGGGATACAGCAGGGAACTAAAAACAGACAAACCCCTGTGAGTGGGGGTATAGACCAAGCACACAAGTAAAATATATAGTGTATCAGATGCGATAAGTGCCAGGGAGTTTAAGAAAAAAGGACAGTGAAGCAGGATAGGGAGCACCAATTGGAGAGAGCTAGATATTTTAAATAGGGTGGTCATGAAGGCCTTACAAAGAAGATGACATTTGAACCAAGAGATGAAGGAGTTCTCCATGTTTATATGGTGAAAGGCATTGGGACTACTTGTAATTTCCTCAGACTTAGGCAATAAAATAAAGTCGGAGGAACTTTGGAGTCTTTAATATCTACTTATTCACCAGCTATTTATTGAGCACTTACTATGTTTTAGGTCAGGGCTCATCAGACTTTCTGTAAAGAGCCAGATAGTAAATATTTTAGCTTGACAGGCCATATGGTCTCTGTCATGACTGTGCCCCTGTAGCATGAAAAGCAACCACAGATAATCCGTAAACAGATATGCCTGGCTGTGTCCCAATAAAACTTTATTTACAGACACTAAAGTTTGAATTTCATATAATTTTTACATGTTGCAAAATATTTTTTTAACCACTTAAAAATGTAAAAACTATTCTTCCCTTGTGAGCTATACAAAAACAGACAGTGGGCCAGATTTGGCCTGCTGGCCATAGTTTGCCAACACTTATTATAGACTCTTGTCATAGGGGTACATGGTGCACCAAACAAAGATCCCTGCCCTCATGCACCTCACATTCTAGCAATGGGGATGTAGGTAATAAGCATAGTAAATAACCAGTTTAGTACCCTAGAAGGTGAAATAGGGAAATGCAGGTCAAGAGCAGTGAGGCAGTGTTTAAAAAAGGTGGCCTTTACTCTCAGTGGAGGTGATGGAAGTGAACCTCTGGGCAGTTGTATAACAATGTGACTGTCCCTGTGTTCTACACTCCTGAGGAGAAGCCAGAATTGCTGTAGAGGTATGGGTGCCCCTCCCATGAGGGAGTCCCTACTTGTATCCACAGCAGTCAAGTCACATTCCATGTCAGGATATCCCTGCTAATTTGGTTCTCACCAGCCCACTTCGTCACTGCTTCCTGATTCATCTTGTCCTTTGCATAGGATTTGAACCAATGGAATCTCTTATTCAGTGGAATAGACATAGCATATTTTCCTTCTCAACACTGAATCTAGAAATCTTGCCTCAAAGATAAATTGCTATGTATTTACACAAATGAGCATAAATAGAAAATTTATAAATATATATCAATTTTTCAGAGAACATTTATTATTCGAGAGTATGGATTCTTTCTGTCATCGCTTGTAGTGTTTTAACAACTGCCAGCTAGTTATTGAGCACCTACCATTAGCTTCAAACTATCTTCTTGTGCCTCACCCCATCCAATGGTGGGTCTCCCTTGCCACTCCATTAATACCTGGACATGCTTCTATCACTCGTTTACATTGTCCTGTCATTATCTACTTATGTGCTTGTCATCTTCTACTGGCCTATTGTTATTTTCTATCTGAGATACTTAATACCTGACACAGTACTTGGTGCAGTGCTGAATGGAATGAGGAGTGAGGAAGAAGAGGAAAGCACACACTGACGTTAAGAATAAAAGAATTGTTTTCATGTCATATACTTTAATACACAGAGTCATCTGAATATGGGGTTTCCACACTAAACTCGAGGAGGCAATATATCTAAGGACTCTCTTACCTAAAAAGAACTTTTTAAGAAAGAATGAGGTTTTAATTTTCTTCTAAAATTGAATAAACTCTTACAAATATTAATGTTGCAGACTAAACCTGGACCACCCAAAAAGCCGAAGACCCCTTCTGGACAATCAGCCTTAGTGTACTGCTACAACTGTGGTCAAGAAGGCCATTATGGACACGTAAGTCTGAGTGGCATTTGTACATAAAGCATTCTGTTGATAAAAGGTGTACTCAAAAAGAGTGTAATTCTGAACACTTACTTTTTTAGAAACTAACATCCTGAAGTGAGATTTAATATGGTTTCTACTACAGTCAAACCTTGGTTCTCGACTATCTCCCATCTCGAACAGTTCACTTCTCAACCCGGCAACCCTTTCATGCTGATACCTGTCATGCGTCTCTCAGGCGACAAGAAAGGAGAGAATGCATGAATATGAGTCAGTTTACTGCTAAACCTCATGTTGTTAACATCTCAGGAAATTGTGCTGTGGATATTTTCATGTTTTTTTGCTTTTGTTGCTGCTTATTATTATTAAATTTTTATTTTTTACTGTACATTGTATTTTCTTTTTGTTAAGTTTTTATTTACACTTCATGTCCTTTTTGGTTTTGTTTTTTGTTTTAAATATATCTTTATTGATTTCAGAGAGGAAGGGGGAGAGAGAGAGATAGAAACATCAATGATGAGAGAGTCATTGATTGGCTGCCTCCTGCATGCCCCCTACTGGGGATCGAGCCCGAAACCCAGGCATGTGCCCTGACCAGGAATTAAACAGCAGTCTCCTGGATGATGGGTTGATGCTCAACTACTGAGCCACTACAGCCAGGCTCCTTTTTGTTTTTAAAGTGTTTATTTATAAACGGTACATTAGACATGTACTGTATATAAGAAAGGTTAAAACAGGGAATCATTTGGGGGTCTGGAATGGATTAATTCAATTGACATTCTTTCTTTCTTTTTGGTTAACACTCACATGAGGACTTTTTTTTTTTCAGTGATTTTTTTAAGAGAATGGGAGTTGGGGGAGGGAGGGAGGGAGGGAGGGAGGGAGGGAGGGAGGGAGGGAGGGAGGGAGGGAGGGAGGGAGGGAGGGAGGGAGGGAGGGAAACATCGATGTGAGAGAGACACATTGATTGGTTGCTTCCTGCACATGCCCCGACCAGGGCCGGGGATCAAACCCATGGGCAAGTGCTCTAACCACTTAGCAACACTGGCCAGGACTATATTATTTCTAATGGGAAACAATGATTCAGTTTTTCTTTTTTTTTTTTTTTTTTAAATATATCTGTATTGACTTCAGAGGAAGGAAGGGAGAGGAGGAGAGAGAGAGAGAAACATCAATGACGAGAGAGTCATCATTGATCGGTTGCCTCCTGCATGCCCCTGACTGGGGATGGAACTTGCAGCCTGGGCCTGTGCCCTGACCAGGAATCAAACTGTGATCTCCTAGATCACAGGTTGATGCTCAACCGCTGAGCCACACTCAGTGGGGCTGATTCAGTTTTTGAACAGCCTTGTGAAACGAATAAAGTTTGAGAACCGAGGTTCCATTGTAATTTACTTGTCCTATTTCTGCCAGAGTAACAGGTCTGTCAGAGCACATTCCTCTAACTGTTTCAAATATATGTGAACAGGTTCGGCTAAAACAAATATAGTTCATAAAATCAATCCAAGAAATAATAGTAGTCAACAGAATGGTAGCTGTGCTATTGAGTTCTTGATCACTATTACTTTGAAACGGCCAAATCATGATTTTAGATATCTACCTAGTCCTCCAGTATCCCCATTTCTCCCTAGTGCCATGTTAGGTTAAATCGTCATCGCTGATAAATGAATGCTGACACTCAGTGTTGGAAAGACAGAGGTGCTGCATCATCGACTGGCCTCCTACCCCACAAATGCCCAGAACCCTGCCCGGCCTGCATATTCCCTAACCCCGACTGCGAGGACTAGACTCCATGTGTTCGAGATGCTGAGGTCTCAAAACAGAAGGGACTTCTTGCTGTGAGGTGGGACTGAGTCTCCCAGCCAGTGCCTCAAGTGTGAAACAGCAACAGCTCATCCCAGGGACGGGCTGCACTAAGACGAGGCTCCGACGCCGTGTATTCTGGGAATCCTGCGGCAGAGGAAAGGCAGTGGCAGCAGAAGTAGAAAGTCCGAGGGGAGAGCTGCGTTCCCAGTCTCCAGGTTGGCTTCCAGCAGCCCGGAAACCAAAACAACTAATATCAAGTCAGATCTGAGGACAGGAGGTGGAAAGCTGACGGAGGGTAGAGTCCTCAAAATGGGTTGGGGTCTGAGCAGTAGGCTGGGGGAATAGTATTGCAGGTCATGTCTTGAATTGACTGTCGCATTTCACTCGTGCAGCCCTTGGGGCTGGAACTCGATGCTATAGGAAGAGACAGAAAAGCTAGCAGGAGAAAAAGTGCTGCAGGAAGTCCATCCACAGATCAGGTTTGTTTTCTGCTTGGGGCAGCAAGACCACGGAGTGCAGGGGCAGTAAATGAAAGCTAGGATGAGGTTTTGATCCTCGGTTCTGATTTTTGTACAGAAGGACCTCTCAGCACTGACATTTGGATGCTATTTCCAATGTGATCAAACATAGAGTTTGGTAGTAAAGATGGAGAGACCTTGCAATGTACTTATTTCACTTCTATAGAACGCTCACTGAAAACCTAAAGATTTTTTTTCTACAAAATTATCATCTCTAGATTTTTTTTACTGCTCTGTGCATGCCTCCTTGTTGCCAAAATTCAGTTGTTGCCAACACTGTTTAGGGAAACCTATTCACATAAGCAGTCCACTGCCACACAAATCACATAGACGTACGATTTATGTTTGCTTACCTCTTTAAAGCAGAGGGGTATAATTTTAGCATTTATGTTTGCTCAATTAAAGAAAAACAATTATAGTTGGACACATACTGCTTATTAGTCACCCCTGTTAATGTAGATTAAGAACAATATAAGACCAAATAAAATAAACCCTCTAATAGGTACGAGACATGTGCAGTAGGGACCCACTCACCCCCAGCCATTGCTGTTAACTCAGACTGGGGGAGGGGTTCGGCAGGGAAGATTGCAAAACAGTAAGGGTTTCCTAGGTAAAGAAGTAAGGTAAGAAAGGCTCATAAAATATTGTGTAAACACGATTGGGTGTCAGCCTGGGTGATCCTCCCAGTGTCCCAGCAAGACCACAGCCTGCAGCCAAGAATGAGTATCAGTGATGTGGGGCTCATCTCTAATTAATAGTCATCCATAATCTTGCAAAAGGTTTTCTGACCAGTGTGCCCTTGTGACGTCCTGATTTCAAATACAATTTGCAGGAATGTACAGAAAGGCGGATGTTTAACCAGACCTTTCCAACATCTCCATTCATCTACTACTATGATAACAAATATGAAATTCGGGAGAGAGAACACAGAATAAAACGAAAAGTAAAAGGTATGTTATCAGACTTCTTGCTAGATCAGCTTTGCAGTAGTTCCCAATTTTCTGTTTTTGCACTGTCTTTACCGGCTTTGGGGGTCATTGGTTAACGCAGAAAATGTTTTTAATAATTACCGTGAAAACTGGAACTTTCTTGATCTCCAGAAATCAAGCACCCACTTTAAAATCCTGTGTTGTAAAAAAAAAAAAAAATCCTGTGTTGTGCCCTGACTGGTGTGGCTCAGCTGGTTGGAGCATCCTCCGTGCACCGAAAGGCCCCGGGCTCAGTTCCTGGTCAGGGCACATACCCAGGTTGCAGATTCCATCCCTGGTCGGGGTGCATACAGGAGGCAACTGATCCATGTTTCTCTCTCACATCTCTCTCCCCCCCTCTCCCTTCTTCTCTCTCTAAGATTAATTTTCTAAAACCCTGTGTTGTATTCTATTCACAATAAACATTTTTCTAACATAATGATCACTTTAGAAAATGTCTAGAAAATACTTCTATCCACATATGTATGCAGAGTTTTTAAAGGCTCCTTTGAGATTTTTCTATTTGACTAGTGATTCTTTTTCCCCCTTTGTATAGCTCTAGTATTTTTCATGGAAAGAAAGGCTTTTCCTACTGGGTGAATTCCTGGAGCTTCCCCAGAGAAGTCACTTCTTATCAGCCATGATAAGCCAGAGCTCCAGCCCGCAGCCACCCTCTGTGGCTTCTTTATCTTTTGTTGCTCTAACGTAAAGTTCTTTCTCACCAAATTATCTTATAATGTAAGCCTATTTTCTCTACCTCTGTTCTTTCTTGCAGTGTACTTCAAGACGGTTTACCAAGTTATTTTTCTTGCTTTTGGAACAAAACAGTTCTGTTTTTCAAGTTGACCTATACAAAGTTGACTCTTTGGGCCTTTTTTGTTCTTCTTTTCCAGGCACATTTTAAAGATTAAAAAGAAATGCACCAAAATGTCATCTCTGGATTAAAGGATTCGGGTGCTTCTGTTTTATTTTCTTTATACTTTTCTGTATTTCCCAAATTTTCTGTAATGAGTGTTTGTAAGCCTTATAATCAGAGAAAAACCATTTGTTTTCCTTTTTAACTGGTTCTATTGACAGCTCCGCAGCACGGATCCACTTTGAGGCTCACTGTAATTCATTGGAATTTACATTTTATGCCAAAGTCTATAAGTCTATAACTTATTTTTCTCTATATTCCAAAATTCTTTTTTTTCTGTCCCCTAAATGTCCTGCTTTGTACGTCATTTCATTGGAGGGGGGGCACTTTTTTAGTCTTTGAAGGTTCTGTTGGCATGTGAATCTTCATCCCTCACTGTAGCCTCATCTCCACCTGCCCTGTCAGAATCACTACTGTCAGACACTTGTAATAAGAGCCAAGTTCTAAAAAAACAGCATCAGATCTGCGCTAAGACCTCTAAGATACACGTGTGTGCACGTGCACACTCACTCTCCAAGCCAGTGATCTCTGCTCTGGAGGAATAATCTGTCCTCTTTGGCATCCCCCTCTAAGCACTGTAGCCAGACTTTATCTTCAGAGGGAAATTGAAATGTCGTATGAAACTGTCAATAGGACATTTTATGCGTCTTGCTTCACCTTATCATCAAGGACTGTCCCTTGAATTGGTCACACGTGACTTTTCTTCATGAAGCTAAGATGATTACTGCTCTCACTCGCCCTCGTGTGCGTTGTTTACCCTAGTTAGATTGTATTGAACAGAATAAATATCATTGGAGGGATCAGAAATATAGAACTGCAATGGTACGATTCTTACTGAGTGATTTTTACCTTCGTAAGGGCCCTTTGGAATGTCATATCGTAATGCATTTAAATGTCTGGCTTCCCTCTCTGTTAAGTTATTTACAGACCTAGGAAAGCTCTGCATGGACTGTCTCGCTGCAGAATGTGCAAAATATACTTTTATATTTTCCAGAACTCCAGAAAAGTGGGGATTTTCCACGGCAGTTCAAGAGGCCATATATGAAAGCAGCAAATCAGAGGTCCCACCATGACATGAGGAAGAGCCAGTCCTCAAGGAGAAACACCAGGTGGCCTCAAGAAAAGAAAGAAACCCAGAAGGAAGCAGTGAGCAGGAGCAACAGGGAGCGTGAAAAGCACAGGAAGGCTGACAGGTGTCACGACGAGGATGAGGACTTTCCCAGGGGCCCCCGAGCCCACTCTTCCCCTGGCACCTTCAAATCCCAGAAGCCTCACAAGTCCTTCCACCACTCACATCAGCACAGGCCAAGAGAAGACAAGCCGCCCAAAGAGGGCAGGCGGGGCAAGCATAGGAAAAAGGCGAGCTACGCGGAGGACGACGGTGACAATTTGTTCCTGATTAAGCAGAGGACAAAGAAGTCTAAGCTGTGAGCCGCGTCTGATTTGGCTTCCAGCGTTCGCCTGGTCTTTGTGCCTACAGCATTGTGGCACTCTTTTTATTTTCTAAGATTAATTAAAGTGAGCTTTTCTGGTGTGTGTTTTTTTTTAATCTCAGCCATACCTAGAACGAAGATCTTGGAGATCTGTCCTCTGTGTCCAACAGGTGGTTATTAGGTAAGAAAATAGAAAGATAGGCTCAGACTTTCCCTGTTCCAGCCAGTCATTCTTACTCAGAATCCTACAGGTAGGAAGAATTAATGTTTTCAAGAGAATTTTTAAAAATACTTTGAAAAAATAAAAGACTATCAAATGTAATTCATCTGCAGTGTAAGTATGTAAATCCTTGCAGGAAGAGAAATTAATACTAATATGAAAAATTCATTCATCTTTTTCATCATTACTCTTTTCTTTACGTTGGAAAGGATAATAGCTATAAATCTAAGTTTTTCTTGCTTCTGGAGCTGGTGTCAGTATCTTCCTTTGGTCAGAGCATCACTGGCTGAAAAACGAAGGTGCTGTCACTGAAGCCCTGGAGAGGCAGGGAATTGGACTGTTACGAAATACAAGCAAGGAGTCCGTCCAGTGTAAACGTCATGAAAGAGGTTTCCTGAAACAAATGAAGAAGAGTCATCAGAAATTTTGAGGTAGTCACAATGAAATCATCTTTACAGCCACACTTTAAGACCGCCACTGAGCTATGTAGAGATAAATATTGCCCAACTTTAAAAAATTGCTTTGTTTTCATGGGTTTTTTAACCATATAGCTATACAGAAATTTTTGTACTTGTGAACCTTTTGTACTTATCAAAGCCTAATGTTAGAATTAGAAAAATAAAATGTCTGAAATAGAGTAAATAAATGTGTCTGATATGTAAAAAGACAGCGCTTGGGCGACAAGGGGGCATACTTGGGTAGGACAAGTGACTAAAGTTATAAAATCTCCAATAACTGGGGTTAACATGCTCTTGTTACCCAAGCACTAGTTCTGTGTCAGAATAAAATGAGATAGAATCTGTTAACTAGGACAGTTTTATAATGTTGGATTCTTAAATTTGAGTTGATGGGTAGGCAGGACCTCTCCTGCCTTCCCCTGGGTCTTCCCATGGGTCTTTCTAACAGATTTTTTTCCAGGGTAACAAAAGTAGAACAACCCTTCAAGGACAAGGAACATGCTGGTAAGGGCATGGGGCTATGAAACAGCACGCATGTACCCCATATTTGTTTCCTGAGGCCATGGTAACAAATCACTACAAACTAGGTGGCTTAAAACAACAGACATTTGTTCATACAGTTCTGGAGGCCAGAAGTCCAAAATCAAGATGCCGGCAGGGTTGGCTCCCTCCTGATGCTCTGAGGGAGAGTTCGTGCATGCCTCTCCTAGACTCTGGTGCCTGGTGGCAGTTCTTGGCCCTTTGGGCTTGTAGAAGCGTAGCTCCGATCTCTGCCTCCATCTTCTCCTCTCCTTGTGTCTTGGCTTTAGGGTGTTCTAATCCCAAGATCCTTATTTACATCTGCAAAGACCCTATTTCCAAATAAGTCCACATTCACGGGTACCAGGGATTAAAGCTTGGATGTAACTTTAGGGGGAACACTGTACAACCCCAGAAGCTGTAAGAATTGCTTCTACCAAGTTGCACTGTCTTATTCCCTGAGCTTTTACTGGGGGATGCAGTATTTTCTCTTATTTTTCTCTTTGAATCTCTTTGTTTTAAGAGATTTACTTTGCTTAAGACTATTGTAATTATTCATAATTTCTGATCTTGCGTATATCCTTATACCTCAGTTCCATTGTGAAATAGGTGTTGGCCAAGTAAACGTATGAACGGAAAGCATCTGTCAGATTTGGGGGCATGCAGCCCCTTGGAGACCTTTACCCAGGGAGTGCCAGGGCAGTGGTGGGCCAAGAAGCCAGCCTTCCGTGCACTGAGGAGGGAGTGAGCGGCCGAGGAGAGGAGGGAATGTATGTCTCTTTTGAAACTCGGCTGTGAAAGGTGGACAGGACAGGACTGGCTGGAGTCAGGTCGCTGTTGACAGGTGCTGAAAGAGAAGATGGTGGAGAACTGAAGAAAACTCATTGGCAGTCGAGGAGGGAATGGATGGATCCAGAGGGATGCACGAAAGGAGTTGAAGACAGGTATGCAGATAGGTGAGCAAGGTGGGCAAATGGTATCCTCAGTGCCTCCCTTTTGATGGACAAGCCTTTCCAAGAATAAGGAATTAGGGGTGAGAGGACGGGAGGTACGGAAGGACCATCCAAGGGAAGGGGAAAAGGGAGGTCTCGGGGGGTCACTAGAATGGTGCTGGGGGCTCAGGGCAGGTTGGAGACCAGGAGTCTCATGTCTTGTATTCACATGAGGAAAGGTCCTCTCTGGAAACACCCTGTGGCTGCCTGAGTGAGGGGAAGAGACAGGTACACATGCAAAGGAAAGGTTTCCTGTGGAAAAACTAGCCCAGCACTGTTACCTGCTTAAGTTCATATCAAAGAGTCCAGCCCTGCGTACACTAGCGAACAGTCCTTACGGATTTCCACACGTCCTCCTGAGTATGTCTGCCCACCGTGACAGCCTCTTGCACCTAACAGACCGGTGTAAACTCATGGCTGGTCAGATGCCATCACAAGGACGTGCCATTTTGAGCTCTGATAACCTCTGGCCGCCTCTCCGGGCTTCGGTTTCCTCGTTCTGAAGTTGGGAGCAGTGGGATCATCCTGGATGAGTTCTCAGTCCTCCCTCTGGTGCTCTGTGGCCTCATGGCCATTGGTGGCCCTGGGCGTGTCCAGGTAGCAACTCGGGCCCTTACTGTAAGCGGCTCCCATGACCCAGCCTCTGGGAACCCACTTGTTCTGTGCACCCCCCTTCTCCTTCCATCTTTCTAGCTGCTCATGTCAAGCCCGACCCCTCTCCCAGGAGAGTCTTCCAAATAATTCCTCGTGGCCCCACCAGCACTCGCTCCCTCATCCCTCACCAGCATCGCTTAGATGTGGCTTGTGCATAGCCCAGAGCTTCACATACTTGTGCTGTGACAGTTGTATGTTGTCACACTTGTGGCCGTTTTTAGGAACTGTTCCGTATCAATCCCTAGAAAATGAACGTAATCCCTTCTTTTGATACTATCTCAGTGGGAACGCCTGTTTCAGCATGGGTCAGGTCCCTTGGCAGTGCCCTTTTTTTTTTTTTTTTAATATATCTTTATTAATTTCAGAGAGAGGAAAGGAGAAGGAGAGAGAGAGTTAAAACATCAATGATGACAGAGTCGTCACTGATCGGCGGCCTCCTGCGCACCCTCAACTGGGGACCGAGCCCACAACCCGGGCATGTGCCCTGACTGGGAATCGAACCACGATCTCCTGGATCCTAGATCGATGCTCAACCTCTGAGCCACGCCCGGCCGGGCCGCAACACCTTTTTGAGCACACAGCTCACCTTAGGTGCTTAGAACTGGCTCTTCCATAGCAGCTTCAGGGACACAGGTCTCTTTTTAGCTTTCACACCATTAATAGTTCAATCTTCAAAGTCACAAGTAAGGAAAAGAGGTTAGTTACATAGGAAAGCAAAGCCGACAGTTCCCATGGCACAGCCAGATGGGAACCCACCCGTGAAGAACCCCTGGTTCACACCCCACCCCACGTCCTGGTCCTGTGCTGACATCGAGGGCACCCTACCCTTGTGGAGCCTTCATTTTCTCCAATGGGCAAGACAGATGCGAACCCCATTCAGTTCTACAAAGATTTATTGAAGCTCACACAATTGTGGGGCTGGCAAGTTCAAAGCAAAATACTCAGGGCAGGCCAGCAGGCTGGGATTCAGGCAGGGTTTTTACCTTATAGGGGTTTTTTTGTTTTGTTTTTTTAAATACAGTATATCTTTATTGATTTCAGAGAGAGAGAGGGAGAAGGAGAGAGAGAGAAACATCAATGATGAGAGAGTCATTGATCAGCTCCCTCCCACACACCCCCAACGGGATCGAGCCCGCAAGCCGGGCATGTGCCCTGACCAGGAATCAAACCAAGATCTCCTGGATCCTAGGCCAAAGCTCAACTGCTGAGCCACACCCAGCCAGGCTATCTTACAGTTTTGAAGCAGAATTCCTTCTCCAGGAAACCTGTTTTTGCCTTTATGGCCTTCAGCTAATTGGATGAGTTCCACATTGTGCAAGGTGATCTCCTTTCCTTAAAGTCAGCTGATAAAATCACATCCACAAATACCTCTCCAGCAACATCTAGACTAGTGATTGGCTAAACAGCTGGGTGCCATAGTCTAGCTAAGTTGACACCTAAAATTAAACCATCACTGTAGTCTTTATCTCAAAACTGGAAACGGGCAGAAACTTGACAAAATCCTAATCCCTAGAACAAGGTACCAGGCCTGCCATGAACTTTTGTTCCTTGGTAATAATTTTACATTATTTATTCCTGCGTCCTACATAGAATCCTCCACAGGCTAGAACCAGGCTGAAGAGCTCTGGGGTATGTTGCACCACATGCCAGTGCAGCTGGGATGCAGGCTTTGGCTTGGTGCCGAGAAGCCCTCCCTGATTAGAGGTTCCAACAGTGGGACAGGCCTGAAGCACAGTGGGCTTCTAGTCCCAGAAAGTGAGCAACCAGAAATTCAAGCATCTACTGAGACTGGGACCAGGGACTGGTCCATGAATTCTGGTAGCTCTAGATACAGAAACGTTGCTCAGAAAAGCCCCTGCTTCCTCTTGTCCACCCCCCTCCCACACCCCCAGGGTAGGCGGCAGAGGCCGGGGCAGAACACGGAACCTCTCTGAAATGGAAACTCTGTGCCTTTCTCACCCTCCGCCAGCCCCCTCTCCCCGGCCAGCCGGCTTCGCCTGGTTAGTCTTCTGGGAGGGCAGCTTGTCAACTCTACTCTGCCTTGGCCTCCTTTCACGCCCCACCTCATCCTCCTTGCCCCAGGGGCCCAGGGGATCCACCATCCACAGGTCATGGGTCATCGGCCACCTCCCTTCTGTTTTTGCCTACACCCAGTTAATCATCTCTTCCTGGTGATTTGCATGGCAACCCTCCTGCACTTGGCTACTCAGGGGAGTTTTCTGGTTTCGTTGCCTCACTTAACCTTGGCCTCCTGGTCACTGGATTCCCCTGCCACCCTGCCACAGACCTGGCCTCTGAAGCCTGACTGCTCCAGGGGTCCTTGTCTTCTCTTGAACCATCTCTTCCTATCAGCAAGCCAGACTGCCCACAGCACCATCTTGCAAAGGGTGGGGAGACCACCATGGCAGGATCCTTGAAGTTCTGGTGGATATCAGAACTGCAAAGGCCTAAAAGATTGTCTAGTCCACTCGGGCTCACCCCGTTTCACCCCTTTCACAGATGGGGAAACTGAGATTAAAACAAGGAAAAAAGCCTTGCCCATAGTCATACCTCGAGTCAGAGGCAGAGCCAGGTCTAGGCTTTGGGGCCCTCCACCTCAGCCCCCTCCCCTGTTTCCCTCTGCCACACTGTCAACATAATATATAGCTCCTCTGAAAACTTCAACATGAAGTGAGTGAAGAATGCATTTAGTGTTTAAATATTGATTCTTAACAGCCTTGTAGCCTCTGCTTAGATGGCAGCTGTGTGCAAGAAGCTGTGGCCAACAAGCTGGGCTGTGGCATGGTGCCAGGGGCAGGAGACCTCCCTCCCAGCTGGGAGCTCTTTTAGCATGAGCACCTTAGAAGCAACACCTGCCTGCAGAGTTATCATCAGGAGCCAGGGAGCAAATGGATGCAAAGATACAGGAACCAGACCTGAGAATGGGGAGAAAATTGGAAAGAAAATGGGAGCAGTAGCAGATCCCAGGAACGGGGGGAGACACATGAAAGACCTCAAGCTCCTAGGCCGTCCGTCGGGTCAACACAAGTCTCAACACTTGCTATCAAAGAAACTGAGGCAGAAACAGTTCCTAGGACAAAGAAACTGTCAAGATCAGAAAATCTACAACATGGAGACCTGCAGAATTTATCAAGTCTGGAACCCTCTATGGTCCATATGGGGAAACAGGCCCGGAGAGAAGCGCCTCATTTCCCACACTGAGGGGCAGAGCCAGGCCTGACACCCAGGCTCCTGCCTCCCGGTGAGGGAGTTTGGAGGGCATGAGGCATTGGACGTCACTGGCTGGGTGTTCAGCTTTTCAGAGCCCTGGGGGCTGGTGAGGCAGAAACACCCCAGAGGAAAGCTGGGGTGTCTCTGACAACAGACTTCTGAGGTGCTGTGGAGAAACCCGTGTGGCTATGATGGGGAAAGAAGGGCCGTAAAAGTGAAATTTGCAATTTGTGACGGGGTGGGAAACTGAAAATGTGTTCTCCATCCCATGCAAATTATCTGTGGCCTTTTGTCTTGCACCTGCAGCAGCTCACAACATACACAACATGAGGGACACTCAGGTTCCCACAGTGTGTGCTCAGAACAACAGCAGAGAAAGCCCCCGCAGTCTGGGAGGGATGTGCGGGGATGCCCAAGCTCTGTCCGTAGGTGTCCACTGGGCTCAGAGCTGTGTCCTTTGTACCTGGCTGAGGGGACCCTGTTAGGGACTACCCGCCTAGGGACAGCACTCTGGGCCCTCCCCATCAGCTCCCTAATTCCTGTCCTGCTTATCTCCTATCACTCCCTCTTTGTCCCCACCCCACCCCCAGACACTCCCACATGGTCACTCCTGTGAGAATTGGCTCACCCGATGTCCCCTGCTGGAAGCACCCTTCCTTTGCTCCCCCGAGCCCTGTCAGCCTGATCAGAGATTTCATGAAGACACCTTCCCTTCTGTGCCAGGCACCGCCACTGTCTCAGCTGTGCCCCCCCACCTCTGTGGACCTTGTCTGGCCCATAACTACCTGCAATTGCCTGTTTACACTCTCAGTTTCCCGCACAAGACTGGGAGCCCCTTGGAGGCAGGTACTATGTCAAATCCATCTTTGTATCCCCAAGGCCAAGTTCTTTGCCTGGCCCGTTTGAGGAGGACAGAGATGGCAGACCTGTGGCATGCACACTGCCACCATCCCTGTCAGAGCCTGGGGCAGGCATTGCTAATCAATCATGATCACCCTTCCCTTGGCGTCTCAGCGGCTTCACTCCTCAACACCTGCTTCCAGGTAGACACTGCCTGGCAAGCAAGACTGGCTCTCTCGATGAAACTAGTGACTGTCCCTGAGAGGGGTGCCAGTAAATGTGTGACTCAGGCCTCAGCTGGGGCTGCTGGCCTCAGAGATTTGGCTCCCCGTGGAGCCAAGCCCATGGTCTGTGCTTTCTGTGACTGCTCATAGATCGAGGCTGACTTCCTCAGCCTCCCTCCTGAAACAATCCAAGCAGGAAACACAGGCCCTTTCCCAGTACACACACACACACACACACACACACACACACACCTGTTCACATCACCCACATGCACACATTTGCACTCACAATACACACAGGCAGATACATACACGTACATGCTCACATGCATATATACATATTCACACGCTCACCCATGTACACACACAAATACACTCCCATTAAGCATTTCACGAGTTTGGGGAACCTCAGTGAAGATTTCGGGGCTGGGGGAGCTGTTACAGACCACAGGGCCGTCCTTTCGGTTCCCTCTGCCGCCTCTCCATCTTCTCCCCACCTCTTCCCTCCATCCCTCCAGCACTGCCCACCCCAGGGTCACATTTTTGTCCCTCTGTTTTGTAGAGCCATTCGGCCGCCCACTCGAGCTGGGGACAGTCTGCAGATCCCAACCCACCAAGTAGAGTCCCTCTCAGAGCCCTTAGAGCCACACGCCTCTCCCCATCTTGTTTCAAATATGGCAGTGAATCACTGGATGGCTGTAACAAAGGACATTGGCCTACAGCCCCCCATTTCCTAAACTAACACGATTCAATGACAGACGCCATCTCAAAGCCCCTGCCTGGCGCCCAGCACTGCATCTGGTATTACAAAGACAATAGTGTCCCCAAAAGAGCACCCGCCTAATGGCAAACGGACACCCAAACAAGTAGTGCCAAGGGCAGGGTGTGACTCATGCCACCCCCGGAGGCAAAGCAGCCACGCCCCTGCTGTGAAACGGAGGATGGCCAAGTTCCAGGTAAGATGGGGGGGTTTCTCGGCGGGAAGGACAGCACGTGCACAGGTGGCATTTTTGTGCCAGGCGTAAGGCTGGGGGCAGAGGCGCAGTGTGGAGGCGGGGAGAGAGCGAGCAGAGGCCCAGACTTGGGCCCCGACTCTGTCCTGCCCGTGATGGCCCTGGGCCGCCTGTGAAAGCCGTGGGTTGAGGAGGAGCTGGCATCCAGCGGCCCCTCTCTGTCCATCACCAAGGCTCAGCAGAGTGTCCACCCAGGACCTGGCTCTCCAACAGATGGACACGCGGCCCAGGCAGCCGTCGTCTGATGGCTGTCACGACGGGCGAGTTTCCCCCGTGCTTGAACTTCGTGTACACGGGACCGTCCAATAAAGGACTCTCGTGCCTGGCTCCTTTCGCTCAGTGTGTCTGTGAGGCGCACTCGTCGGCTTTTGAAGTTTTGTTTCAAACCCTGCAAGGTGGGGCAGTCAAGTTGGAGGGGCCCGGACTGAGCACAGCAGCGCCCCGGTCTCCCCGCTCTTCTCTTAAAGGCCCGCCCGGGCCACAGCCTCAAGGCCCGCAATGTACAGGCGCTCGGCCGGCTTAAGAGACTGTTAAACCCAGGGCGGATTCTCCATGCCCCGCGGTTTTCCATTTTGTCGTTTAATTTTTATTATAAGGACTTAATTCTGACAAAAGAGCCAAATTACCACCACACTTTAAAATGAACTTGTTTGGGGGGAGTTAAAACCAGGCTTTAGAGTATGGAGCTTTAATTAACTTTGGAAGATGGCTCTGCAAAGGCAGAGAAGAGAGATCAGAGACCGCAAGTTAGCACCTTGGCCAAAACCACCTGAAGAGTTTCACGTTTTCTCCTGCGCAGACTCCACCCCCAGGCCAATGACATGGGGACCTGTTGGGTTGGAACCCAAACACCAGGGTAGTGTTTGAAGCTCTCGGGCAATTCCAATGAGCAGTGAAGTTTGCGAATCTCTGATTGAGATTGATTGACGGCTGCCAACAGGGATGCCATAAGAGAAGGGGAGGAAGAGAGGTGAGTGAGGCTAGAGACACGGAGGTCTTCACACCAAAATATATCTCAGCTCTTCAAGGAGCCAAGGGGACTGCAACCAAGTCAAGTGACACTAAGGTATATTTCCAACCTTTAAGGAAGAGCTGTTTATGGGCTGAACTGTATTGCCCCAAAATCTCATGTTATAGCCCTAACCCCCAGCACCTCAGAGTGTGACTATATTTGGAGATCAGGCCTTTAAAGAGGTAATTAGGTTAAAATGAGGCCATTAGGATGGGCCTTAACCCAATCTGACCGGTGTCCTTATAGGAAGAGATTAGGACAGACAGAGAGGCACCAGGGGATACATGCCCAGAGGAATGGACCCTGTGAAGAGGCTGCAAGAGGGTGGCCGTCTGCAGGACAAGGAGAGGGCCTCAGAGGAATCCAACCCCGCCAGTACCTGACTCGGGGCTTCCAGCCTCCAGAACTGTGACAAAATAAATGTCTGTTGTTTAAGCCACCGAGTGTGCGGCATGTTGTTATGGCAGCCCGAGCAGACTAACCCAAGTTCCATTTCAGCTCTTTGGCCTTATGTGTCAACAGTCGTACAAGGGCTACTCCTCTGGTTCAGTGTCTTTATTTCTAAGACTTTACCCTAAAAAGTAACCAGGAATGTCCTTAAAGAATTCCCTACAAAGATGTCCATTGAATATTCTTTATAATTGTAGATATTGGAAATGTGTGACAGTGAGAGAATGGAAAAGCCAATGATAGCACTCAAGTCAACTGAGCCTGCAGAAGCCATTAAGTTGTCAAGATTTTTAAAGTTGTACGTTCAGCATCGTATCACACCCATGCAGAAATGCACTGACCTTGATCTTGATCAAGAAGCTCATCCTGAGATCGCCTAACTGCAACCCAGGATGCTGGGCAAATGTCTACTTTCTTTGGCCTCCAACTCCTAAGTTAGAAGTTACCTACAGGTAGCTCCCTCTCCCCCAGGCACATGGACTGATGGGAGTCTTTTAGCTTTTCAGTTTTTTGTGCCTCAACCTACCCATCTGTATCCCAAACCTGTACATGGATGTATAAATATGGAAAAGTGTATTGAGCTGTAACTGCACATTACTGTATGTAAGTTATATGTCATTTTTTAAAAGTATTTTTAAATGCAGTGCAAAAAGGCTATAAGTTAATATGGTACATACACAGGTGACTGACACAAGGTCTGTGGAGCTGGGAGGGGTCGGGGCAGGAGGCTCGGTTCTGACCTGGGTTGGGAGCGTGGAGCCCGGATGGCTTTCCCTGGGAGGTGGCTCTTGCACTAAGGCTCAAAGGTGAAGGCAGAATGAATGGGGGGAAAAGAGCGTCTCAGACGTGCTCGTTCCAGGCCAGTGGAGGATGCATTCAGGTGGCGAGATTGGCCGGGGCTGGGCCTAGAGTGTGGTGGGAGAGGCAGAGGGACAGGGCAAGGGCCACACGGCTGCAGTTGCAGTTGTCCCTTGTGCTGATTCCGGGAACAATCCTAGCTTGGAGGGTTAAGGGCGTCCTGTGTTGTCAATGACCTCAGAAGGGATCAGGCAATCGTGCCAGCTGAGGGGCACAGGGGAGAGAAGTTGGGGTGGATATGGAGCTCAGAGTCCAGGCGATGTGGCTGAGGTCCCAAGTCCCTGTTCTCTGGGATATAGATGGAAAGGCCGGGCACAGACTAGAGAGTGAGGCTCTCTATGGGTTCGTGTGTGTGTGTGTGTGTGTGTGTGTGTGTGTGTAGGGAAGAGAGTAACTGAAATTTGGGGGACCAAAGAAGGTAGACACAATGTCCTGGGATGGGGTGAGGGGATCTCAGGACAAGATCCTGGGTTGCAGCCTTGAACCCAGGCTGGCTCAGGGGATCTTAGCTGATCTGTTTTCTCCTTATTTGTTTTTATAAAATCAGATTGGGAAGGATTTTTGGCGATTACCCTCCTCATTTTGTTTTATTTTGGAATGAACTTTTGTTGTGTCCCTCACCAGCCCTCACCCCAGAAGAGAGTTGAGAGGGAAGGGGCGCGGGTGGGTGAGCGATGTGAGTGGCAGGGGTCCGGCGCTTGGGGGGCGGGGGGTCAGCAGACCATTCGGCTCACTGGAGAGCAGCCTGGGGGGCGGTGCAGAGGGGCCCCGTCCATCCCCCCCCCCCCAGGGCCGCCTGAGCCAGTCATTTCAGAAGCGGGACTGGAATGAGATGCAGAAAGGCGCCGGGTGTGTTTGCACAGAGCAGCAGCGGTTCCTTCTGAGTTTCTGTGGGGTATTTTGCTCGGGTTTTTTTTTAATTATCCAGATGCCCACTAGGTGAATTCCCATGTTTAAAGGGTTCCCATTTTACGAGACCAGCTGTCAAAGTGGAAGTGGGCACCTGTTGGGTTTGCCCACTAGCCGGTGTGTTTAATGGGGAGGGGACAGTGGAAGCCCCCAAACTCCACCCTTCACCTCATGAATTAATTTCTCCTCACTATGTAAACAACACAGGCCTCGTAAATGCGACTCTCTCCTTACAGTTTAAGTACAGAACTTGCTTTCATGACGAGCTGGGGCCCCAGTAACCTCTTCTGCAATGCAAACTGACCCTCTTCTCCTAGTGGGTCACTCTGGTTCCCAATGCTGGAGGGCCTGCGGCGGCAAGTTGGGGGCCACTGGGGGGGCAGGGAACCTTGGGAAGGAAGACAGGGAAGAAAGATGTGTCGTGAATCAAGGCGTGGACCTGTGCGTCGCTTGGCAGTCATTGCGGGGGAGGGTGAGCCACAGAGAGGCTGGCCTCATCTCCCCCCCTAGTCCCTTCCCCCCCCACACCACCTTCACCCCCCTCTCTCCCAGGGAAACCACGCACGTTCAGCAGCCACTCAGCAGCCTTGACCGGGAACAGGCAGCACAGAGCACAGGCCCCGCGGCCCGCAGGCCCCTCAGGACGGCTGCCAAGAGGCCACATTCGCGCCACCATCAGGGCCACCTCGTTCTGGAGCCAGCCCCTCGACCTCTGCGGTTCCCCAGAACTTTGCATGTTTTTATGCTTGTTTCAGAACAATATGCATTAAAGTTGCAGAACTAGTGCGTTCTCAGATCCATTTTTGATAAAAATAAAACTACCATTTATGTAGACGTGCATATAGATGTTTGGGAATGTGTGCATATTTATAACGAAATATGTCTTTGTATATTCACCAAAGAAATCTGAAGGACACGTACCAAACTGTTCCTCTTGCTTATCTCTAAGTGCGTTTGCTGTCAGAGGAAGTATTGTCTTCATTTATTACAAGTATGTATTATGTTTTTAAGCTTTTAACCAATTTTTCTGAAGAAGGGAAGTTTCCTGGATTTGCATCTGGCTTCTCCCTGCCTTCATAATTTTACTCTGGGTACCACTCAGATGCTTGGGCACCTCAGACCCATGTCCCCAGGAGCAGAAGAGACACCAGCAGGGCCACAAACTGCTAGTTCCGCACATGAGATAAGGGGCGTGCACCAGAGAGTAAGGCAGCACCCTGCTTGCTTCCGAGAAGGGCTCGCCACGAGGCAAAGCTGGGCGGATCTGTGTGCCTAGCGCCTGGACAGTGCTATATTCTGGGGCAAACTCCTTGTTCCTCGGGGACGGGTGACCCGGAACCTGCAGACTGGCGTTGGCCTGCAGGCACATTTTGAGCAGTGCTTATCTACGCAACTCCACCAAACACGAGTAGTTCATTGTGGCAAAGTTTACATCTGGGTAGATGTGTGCCTGGGTTCTGGAAGAACATAACTGGCCCTCCCATGAGCCCGGTGCTCTGCTTGGCCTTCCTGGGCAACGCCGTGCAAAGAACGCCCCCTCCCGCAGCGCGCCCGTTGCTGCCAGCTCCTGGGGGCCTGCTCCGTGTGCTCCCCGGGCGCCCCGGCGGGTGCAGGTTGCCCATCTCCCGCCCCCTGCCGTGCACGGGCCCGGACAGCCAGGGCTGCCCCTGGGAGTGGGGAGAGCCAGCGCAGCTCAACCAGAGGGGCCACCATGACTGCTGCCCTGATGGCACATTTCATAGGACCCTTAGGATACTGTTAAAGTCTGAGCTTTTACTATTGAATTCCAATTATTCTCAGAAAAGGGGAAGGATTTTAAGCCGAACCACGAGATGGTCAGGCTTGCATTTTAGAAGGAGCAAACTAACTACACTGTGGAGAATAGATTAAAGGGGGTGAGCCCAGACATGGAGACTCTCAGGAAATGGTCAGGACTAGAGCAGTAACCATTTCCCACTGTACCCGCAGTCCAAACCGGCTGCAGCCCCCGCGTGGAGGGGTGCACTCTCCTAGCCCTGGACTCTGGGCTTGCTCTTGTGACTTACTTTGGTCGATGGAATGAGGCAGAAACAACTGGATACCAGTCTTGACCTTAAGAGGCCTCATGTGTTTCCTCTTGCCCTGTGTGCATCTCTCATTGCCATAAGAATGTGTCCCACCCACCCGCTGATCCTGGAGGAAGAGAGACAAGTGGAGCAGAGCTTCCTTCCCACTGCACACTCCTGAGCCAGCCCAGCTGAGGTCAGCAGAGCAGCAGAGCCACAAGGAAGAACTGCTTGTTGCTGCAGGCTGTGATGTGGGGCTGTTTGTTAGGCAGCATTGCCACAGCAGTGGGTGACCGATACAGTGGGGCTGAACAGGAGGGAACAAGCGGCAAAGGAGAACCTAGGAAAGCAGATGGGGTTGGTGGTCAGCTGGGGTGTGGGTGTGACTGACAGGGAGTCTGGACTTGGGGTTTTGCTGGGGTAGCGGGAGATGGAAGGTACAGTGCCTGGATGGAGGGCACAGCAAGAGGAGGACAGGAAGTGACCTCCCGCATCAGACTTTCATCAGCTGCTCTCTCTCCTTTCCTCTAACTCATTCCTGTTTCTGGAGGAGACTAAGGCCTGGGTCTGTCAGGATTAACCCCTTGGGGACTGAACCTCTGAGCAGGATTACAGGTGTCCCTGCTACACTCAGTGCCCTCACGGGCTTCCGGCTCTGCCAGGATGTCTCCTCCATTACAGGCCCATTAGGAGAAGCCCTGATTTGGACAACAGGGTGAACCAGACTTTCCAGCCACTGGGGCCACTCAAAAGAGGCCCCTCTGATTTCCCAGAGCTTCCTGCAGAGAGACCAGCCTATTCTCGTTACTTTCATTTACTTAAAATACCTGCCTTTGCAGCAGTGAAACTGCCCAAAATAGTCACTTCTTTATTTCCAGCTAGACAGCTGAACTCAATTTGCATTGGATAATTATTTTCCATTAAGTGATAACAATCCTGTTCCATGCAAAAATAATCTTGTCCAACCACCAAACAGTTTTTCGTAGCCAAGAAACAGGGGGGCAGTGACAGAAGGAGGCCTATTAGCATGCTCGCCATGCGGGTGGAGGGATGTCCCCTCCGACTCCCTCGTGGGGCACCTCTGACCCAGTAGGCCAGGTGGGACCAATGGCCTGGTCTGCCCTCTGACTCCCCTGCCCTACAGCCTCTCTTTCCTGCTTTGAACTAGGAAGGGAGCACCTCCTGACTGCTGCCCGATTCAAAGCTCCTAGTGCAAAGAAGGGCCCGGGACAGAGGCGGTAGACCTGAGTTCTGGACTGGCTGTGTCTCTGGGGAAGTCATCGCTCCCCTGGGCCTCAGGATACCCCTCTGTATGGGGAGCAGTGGGGTGAGATGCATGGGACTGCTCCAGCTCAGATGTTCTGTGTTCTGATTCTGTCCTGGTCATCCGGAGCTGCCCAGGCCTCAAGCCAGGTTTCCTATAGAGGACCCCGCGCAGTGGCCAAGCCCCGCCTCCTGGGTATTCTGTGTGCTGCTGAGGTGGGGCTTCTCCCCACCAGCACAGGGAGCAGGGCTGAGTTCCCAGCCTCGCTCAGGAACAGCGCCCTTCCTCCTGCCCGGAGCTCCATCTTCAGTGCGAGTCTGAAGGCGGCCGCACGCATAGCTGTGCACTGGGAGGCTCTGTGAAGGCCCTTGAAAGCCATACACGCCTAATCACATTGATTCAATTTACCAGAAGCAGCAAAACACAGAGCCCAAAAGCCTTTTCCCTGAGCCCAGTGGACCGGCTGTGGCTACCACGGAGCTCTAGTCCTGTGCAGGTGGCGCAGACCCCCTGGACCCCACTGGCCTCCTGCTCCCTTCTGTCCTCTCCAGGGAAGCTCAGGAGCCCAGGGAACGATCCGGGGGAAAGACGAGGAAGCCACAGCTGAGCGTGCAGGGCGGACTGTTCTTACACAACCCACTGCCCTGGAGAAGGCGATCGGTGTGTGCATGGGGCGGGGGGGGGGGGGGGGGGGGGGCATGGTGTTTTCAATACATTAACTGAAGTGAATTATTCATTCTATAAATATTTATTTACATGGAAAGATGTTTAGAGTACACGTTGCTAAGTGAAAAATGAAAGTGACGATGCATATAATCCCATTCTTAGGGGGCCGGGGTGGGCGCGAGGGAAAACTACCTTCCAGTCCGTCTTCCTTTTTACTTACATTTTTAAAAGCGAGGATCGAGATGGTCCAGACAAAAACTGAAGTGCCCAGTACTTCAAATATTTAGTGCTTCAGGAGAGGGTGATACAAAAACTAAAACAGTGATTCAAAACCAAAGCTTTGGGTATGTGGAACTCCCCCCCCCCCCCCAAAATCTTGCACTCTGGAGGCCTCTGGGCTGCAGCCTGATGCCATCGGCAGTTGATCCAAAGGATGCTGCTCAGAAACAGCCCGCTTTTCCCTCCTCCCGCTTCTCCACCTCCTAAGACTCAGTCAAGTGCCCCCAGGCTGGCGGAGAGGAGCAATGGAGGGGAAGCAAGACTGTCTAGAGGCTGGTGGGGCTTCCGAGAAGGGGCCTTGTCCCTGGCCCCTCACCCTGGGGCTTGGCCCAAAGGTGAGGATAATGGCCCCATGAGCTGGGGGACCTGAGCGCTGGGAGGACCCGGGACTTGCTGCCCTGCCGGGTGGAGGCAGAGGCACCCACCACCCCGACTCAGCACCAGGCAGCAGTGGGTGGAGATGGCCACATGGAGTGTTTGGGCCACCCACCAGGACAGCTTAGAGGTGGAGCAAGAGAGCCACAGACCCCAGGGTGCCCAAGAGGGTGCCTAGGCTCTTTGCCAGTCCCCACACCACACCCCGCTGTCCCTCTGCTGTTCTGGCTGCCGCCGGTGCTCCTCACAGCTCAGTCCCACCCTGAGTGGCCCAGGATGGGGAAGGGCGGCAAGGCCACCCCTGGGAGCTGCTGCTGCCTCTGAGAAAAGCTCTGTGCTGGGTGCTCGCGTGTGTCCCCTGGTGTGCAGCTCTCCTACAACCCTAGGAACTAACCCTCTTGTCACTTACAGATGAGGAGACAGAGGCTCAGAGAGGTTATGTAACTTGCTTAAGTCACACAGAGTGGAAGTCAGACTGTGGTCCGACTTTTTGTTGATTTCAGCTGACTTCAGCCCCAGGATTCTTTTCTCTGTTCAGTGGAGACAGAAGGAGCCAAGATGTCCAGCCACATTGTGTGCCTTCAGCCGGGTCTGGGGCCGAAATGGGACAGGAGGAGGGAAAGGAGAACCCACCAGAGCGGCCATATCTCTTAAATATGGTTTACTATATTCAAATTAGATGGCACAATCTCCATGAATAAAATTACAGTTCCCAAAGGGATCACGCCCAGTTTATAAGAGGCCATTAACGGGCCAGGCTGGCTGTTAGAACTGAGCTCCAGTGTCCTTTCTGGTGTGGTTCTGATGCTATGTGAGCAGCACTTGGGATACCAGAGGCACCCTCAGGCAGAGCCCACTTTGAGAATATCCCCGATGGCCTGGGCCCTCAGGCTGGCTGTGCTGAGGCCCAGGGTGCCCAAGAAGCTCTGACCTGCCCTCCTGAGTTCGGCAGAGCTTAGCTCGGTCAGAGACAGTCAGACACCCTCCCTTGATTCCAGCCCCCTTGTTATTTAGCTGAGTAAACTTGACACATGCTGAAGGTGGGGTTCCTGCTCATTTTGGTGGGGGCGGGGTTAAAGTGTAAATAAAGATTTTTTTTTTGCCTTTGGTCAATAGCTGGGTTTTGGTCACAGTAGGGCCTTGTTCTGGCGGTAGCTCCTATGATTGGGTGGAGTCCTCCAAAGAATTCAGTGGGCCATGGCCACCTCCAGCATGAGAGTCCTGAATGGGGCCAGCCTGTTTGGTTTTATGAACAGGCATTTTTATAAAAGTCACTTAAGACTATCACAGAAAATTTGCAAAAGAGGAAAAATAAAATTACCGCAATCCATCCCTTGGTACCATCCCTGAGATATTGGTGTGCTTCCATCCAGTATTTTCTGTAAGCGTGGGTGGTGTGGTCCGCTGCTATGTGTCTTATCTCCAGATCACGTGGTAGTGATCATCCTGTCCATGCACATTTTTATTCTGCTTTTTCCACTAGTCCATGCCCTGAGGTAAAGGGCATGATCCAGGGAGGCCAGTAATAGCCAGTGATGGCATCAGTTATTGCCATCAATCCACCATACTCCTGGTTGTCATTGCTGCCATTTTTTTATAGCAGTAGAATTTTTCATAGATGTAACCCCTTTTCACAGACGTACCATTAAATGGGGATGAACCACATTAAATTTGTTCACATTTTTCCTCTAATAACAACTTGGTAGAGTTTTAATCTTTGAAGTCAAGAAAAGCAATGTCTCCTGCCCTCAATCAAAAACCCAAGGTCAAGCAAGAAGATTGAGCCAAAGTGTTCCTGAGCCCCTTCAAAGCTGAGCCACCTGAAGACCTTCTGAAGTTCCTCATCTGACCAAATTCAAATGTGTCCGACCGTGCTTGCTGATGAAATCACTTTCAAGAGTCCCTTTCCATATCATAGCATTGGCTTCCCCATCTGTAACACAGAGGGCTGGACTAAATGCTTGAGGGGTTTGAACTAGAGCAGTGTTTCTTAAATGACGTCACTCAGGTCTAAAAGCCAAAAAGATGCCAGTAACATCCTTACATGTATTTTCAAATACGTAAGTAACACAAGGCTCACCTGTATCACTCTTCCCACCCTTCGGTGACCTACCTTTAAGAAGTGATGTCATGTGCAGAGCTGAGGGGGCGAGGAGGTGCCCAGCCAGCATGTGCGAGGGTGGTTGTTAGACGTGTATCTGGCCAGGCAGCCATCATAAGGCTGCTGATGACTGTGGGCTTCTGCTCAGTGTCTTGTCTCGTAATCTCAACATGTATTTGTGACCTTGCTCTATGTTCATTGTCTGTTAAATACACTACAAAATTAAATCCTCCCGGTGTGTGGCTGAGCGAAGGAGCTTTCAAAACAAAGGTGTGTGCATTCTAGCTCATGAGTTCTCATTTTTTAAGACTTGTTTTTAGAGCAGTCTTAGCATCACAGAAAAATTGAGGAAAAGGTGCAGAGATTTCCCATGTACCCCTCCCCACACATGCACGGCCTCCCTCATTACCAACCTCCGGCACCAGAGCCCTACACTTTTAACCTACAGTGACACATAATCGCCAAGGTCCATCGTTTACATCAGGGCTCACTCTCAGTATTGTACATTTTATGGATTTAGACAAGTGTAATGGCATGTATCCACCATTATAGTGTCATAGAGCATCTCCACTGCCTTAAAAACCCTTTGTGCTCCACCTATTCACTTACTTAGTAATTTTAGCATTTACTAAATTTTCATCATGCTGAAAGAGCATCCACCGAGTAGAAACTCTGTTCAAGGAACACAGCCCTACACTCTTGGTTTAGGTTATAAAAGAGAAAATTTGCAGAGGCCTCATGAACTCATCCCTTCCACCAATAAGAGCTAGACCCTGGGCTGGACATGGCAAGGAGGCCACCTGGGTGAGTGTCTCCTCTCAGTGGCCTGGGAGGTCAGGGAAAGAAGATACGGACACCCAGTGCCCACAACTGCAGGAGGAAGTGAGCATGCAGGCCGGGCAGGCAGAGGAGGGGGCACCCAGCTCTAGGGCTGGCTGGGACCCGCGGGCACTGAGAGTGCAGACAAGAGCGAACATGAGCAAAGACAGAGGCAGGGGGTGCGGGTGAGCCCCAGGAAACAGCCAGGATTTTGTCTGGCTGAAACAAGGCACAGGAAGGGGACAGTGACCCGTGGGGCTGGAGGGGCGAGCTGGGGGGGGGGGGGGGCAGTGCAGGAGAAAAGCAGCTGGGCTCCGGCCACCTTGCCCAGGACAGGCCGGCAGGCTCTGGGCCCCTGTGTGGACCTTGCCTTTTATTATTAATCTCTTGTGAATTCAGGTGGGGAAAGGTCTGCTGAGAGTCATGCCAGGATTCACGGGAGAAAGCTTCTGTAATTTCTTTGAGCTCTGTGACTCTGGACAAAGTATTCAGTATTAATGCAGTTGACCATGACGTCTTCTGTGTGTGCGACTCACAGACCAAATTACCTTTTCTTATCTCCTAGGGAGAAAAAAAGGACCATTTATTTGACATATTTCATAATCATTTCACCTGCTTGCCCCCTACGGAGAGCGCCTGTGACCCGGCTCCCTCCTCTCCCGCACGACGCAGGAAGCATGTCACCTAATAAAGCCCCGTTTCTAAAGAATGTTTTTAATCTTGGAATAGTGAGCGTGATTTTCTATTGTATTTTTAATTCTCTTTCTACTTTTTAAAAGCCCACATTTCCGTTCTCTCTGATTCTCATTTGCCTCGTTGGAACGGGGAGGGAGCTGGGACATGGGCCCGCTCCCATCTCCTTGGCATCTGGCAGGAAGGCGATAGGTAAAGTCCCCTGCGAGCAGTGGGGCCTGAGCTGGGGACTCGGGCCTGTGCCTTCGGTGCCACTGGGCCCAGTTCTCTAAGTGGTGGCTTGGAAATCCCCAGCCTGGGCAACTACAACACCTCAGAGGATTTTTTTTTTTTAAATTGTGGTTAACACATAATATTTACCTTCTTAGCCATTTTTAAGTGTACAGTTTAGTGGCATTGAGTACATTCATACGATTGTGCACCCATCACCACCACCCATCTCCAGAACTCTTTCTTCTTGCAAAACTGAAACTCTGTGCCCATTAAACAATCACTCCCCATTGCCCCACCCCAGGCCCCCGCCCTGGCAACCGTGTTCTACTTTCTGTCCATGTGAATTTGACTCTCTCAGTGCCTCATGTAGGTGCAGTCATTCAGTATTTGTCTTTTTGGGTCTGGCTTATTTCAGTTGGTATAATGTCCTCAAGGTTCATCCATGTTTTAGAATGTGTAGAATTTCCTTCCTTTTTAAGGCCGAGTAATTCTCCCCTGGGGTACATTCCACATTTTGCTTTTTCGTGCACTCACTGAGGGACGTTTGGGCTGCTTCCATCTATTGGCTGCTGGGAATGATGCTCTGGACAAAATCTCTCTTCTAGTCCCTGCTTACAACTCTTTGGGGGACATAACGAGAAGTGGGATTGCTGGATCATATGGCAGCTGTATTTTTAACTTTTTGAGCAGAAGCGTTTTTCCCTTACCGCCTCTGTCCCCCCACGCCTCAGGCCAGAGGCCCAGCCAGGCGGCGCAGGGGAGCGGGAGAAACAGCCCGCCCCAGGCTGCTGGGCCCCCCGGGTTCCTGAGGGCTTCAGCCAAAGGGGAGCCGCCCGCCTGCCGGGTTCTGCACAGGGTCTCTCAGGGCTCCTCTGTGGGTTTCAGGTCAGTGTTTTCTGGGGTTACAGAGACCCTGGCGCTGGCCCTGGCCATTGGGAGCCAGTGGAGTCCGCACCCCCACATCGAATAAAATAATAAGTGCTGGAGAGCTTTCATGCAGCCGCATTCAGTCCTCTCCTCAGCCAAGGGAGGCAGGTACCATCACCGTCCCATTTTACAGATGAGAGCACTGAGGCTCAGACAGGCTCGGTAAAGGGCCCAAGCTCCCCAGCTAGAAAGTGGCAAAGCTCAGACGCAAGCCCAGCTCTGCCCGCGTTCTCTCCACCTCGAGCTGCCCCTAGTGGCGTTTGGGTGCAGCGATAAGACGCACAAACCTGGAGCTGTGGGAGGGTGAGGGGCAGGACTAGGAAGGCTGCGTTTTAGCAGGACCTTGAAGGACAGGAAGATGTCGGAAGGTGGAGGGAACTGTGAAGAACTCCTCAGATGGTTCTCTCTGGATGGAGACAAAGAAAGATGATAGATCTTAAATGTTGTAGAGATTACTTTAAGATTATACCCCTAATAAATTTAAAAGGTTTACAAAATGGGTAACTTTCTATGAAAATAAATATTTATAAGATTGACTCAAAAGAAGGTAGAAAGCCTAAAGAGGCCATGGAAGAAATTGGAATTTTTTTACTTTCTGCATTATATATTTCTGTAATATTTGAATTATACAACACATATGTTTCTTTTGAAATCTGAAAATAGATATTTCATTATAAAAAATATGTATGACACACTGTTAAGTATAAAAAGCAGATTGCAGACCTGGCTGCTGCGGCTTGGTGGTTAGAGGGTCAGCTGGTGCACCGAAGAGTCTTGGGTTCGATTCCCAGTCAAGGGCACCCACCTGGGTTGCAGGTTCAATCCCCAGCCCTGGTCGGGGCATGTATGGGGGCAACCAATCGATGTGTCTCTCTCACATCAATGTCTCTCTCTCTCTCCTCTTCCCGTTATCCCTTCCATTCTCTCTAAAAATTATTGGAAAAAATATCCTCAGGTGAGGATTAACAAAATAAAAAAAAGCAGATTGCAAATTGGTATGTGTAGAAAATGACCCCATTTGTGTAAGTGCATGTGAGTGCAAATTTGAAAGGATACGACCAAAATTCCATCAATATTTGTCCCTGAGAAGTAGAACTATGGGTGACTTTTTTTTCCTGTTGTTTGTCTTTTACCACTAAGGAAGAAAAGTAATTTGAAGAGAAGATTTCGATGACCTTAGGTATGGTAATGCCTTTCAGTTACAACACCAAAGACACAATCCATGAAAGAAGTATTGATACGCTGGACTTCATTAAAATTTAAAACTTCTGCTCTGCCAAAGACAATTCAGAAGAGTCAGAAGACAAGACACAGGCGGGAAGAAAATACTTGCAAAAGACATATCCGGCGAAGGACTGCTATTCAAAATATACGAAGAACTCTGAAAACGGAACAATGAGATGCCAAACTACCCAGGCAGAAAATGGACCTAAGGCTTCACCAGACAGAGTCCAGCAAGGAAGACACACAGATGGTGAATCAGCACGTGGAAAGATGCTCGGCACCACAGGTCATCAGGAAAATGCAGGTTAAAACAACAGTGAGATACCACTACACAGCCGTTAGAACAGCCAAAATCCAGAACACTGACAACGCCGAACGCTGGTGAGGATGTGGAGCACCCGGAACTCTCATTCATTGCTGCGGGAATGAAAATGGTACACGTGGCCCACATTTCCTGCACATTTCAACGTGCAGAAGGCAGATGAGGAGCCTGAGCACCAGCAGCTAGGAACACATTCCGATTTCAGAGCCTGGCAACGTGAGCCGCTTCGAATACACGAAATACTGTATATGAGAAATAGACAGAGTGACAGAAAGGCCGAATCGGTGAAAGCCTGCGGACGAGCAAGGGCTGTCCAGGCAAAACGCATGAAAGACACACTTTGCTACATAAAAATGAAAAATCCCTCGCATCAAAAAAGAAAATTAAAAGCAGAAGGACCCATTGAGGAGGAAATATTTGTAACACGTGTGATAGACAAAGGCTATTTTAAGAGGCCTTAGGTCAACAGTGAGAAAGATGAACATTCCAAGATAAAAATGGACAAAGAGCTGTAACAGGAAATTAATCAAAGAAGAACTAAAGATGGTTAAATATATTAACTGTGTAAAACTATTTGGTAGTCAAAGAAATGCAAATTAAAACCACAAGATGACACCTTTTTTAAAACCATCAAACTGGCCGAGATCTGAGAACTGGTCATGGGGTTTGCAAGGACTGGAAATGAGAACCGGTTACCCACTGGGCGGGGTGAGGTCGGGCGCCACTCAGCCCTGTGTTGTGAGAGCTTGAAAACTTGTGCGCCTGTTGACCCAGCAGTCCCGCCTGGAATTTATTCTAAGAAAACAAGTTTTCAAATCTTAAAGATATACATATGAGGCTGCTAACCACAGGGTTTTGTTTTCCTTTCTCAATTACAGTTGACGTTCAATATTATATTAGTTTCGAGTGTGCACCCCAATGATTAGACGCTTATGTATCTTGCAAAGTTATCCTCCCAGTAAGTCGAGTACCCACCTGGCACCATACATAGTTATTTCAATATTATTGACTATATTCCTTATGCGGCACTATTTTGTAACTGCCAGTTTGTACATCTTAATCCCCTCCCCCTTTTTAACTAGCCCTCCAACCCCCTCCCCCTAATCTGGAAACCATCAGTTTATTCTCTGTATCTATGAGTCATGGGGGGTTTTTTAAATTTAGTTTTTATTTTTACCAAAGTTATACATATTTTTGCAAAGTTATACATAATTTTAAAAGTTGAAAAATTCTTCATGGCTTGTTACGAAAATCAGCAATTCCCTGAAGCTTCCCCCCCCCCCCTTCCTTTCTCAGTCCCAGAGAAACTGCTTTCATTCCTTCTGGTATTTACTGTATTTTCTCTAAGTAATATGCTTATAATGCTACTTCTTCATTTTTGAGGTTTGGGTATTATCTAATGATTTCTCATCATGAAAAGAGAAGATGAACTTTCTCACCAACCCCTCCCCCTAAACACACCCCCACAAAGCCCATACTCACACTCCCCCCTTCCTGCTCCCCCTTCCCATACGTAACCCCTGGTCATCAGCCTCCCAGTATAGATATTTGTCATTCTGATTAGATCAATATTCATTATTTGCCTTATTTTGACTGTAAACTTATTGTCAAATGAGCTGCATAGGATACTACCGTTTTGTTCTCGTGCACATTTAATTTTCCTTGGAGTTAATAATTGACTGGTTTTTATCATTGGCTTCGTTTGCTAATTTTTATCACCATTTTAACTACAAACTCTCTTTCAAAATTTTGAACATATTACTCCATTGCGTTCTGGCTTCCACTGGTGCTGTTTTAAAAATCCAATGCCATTCTGAGCCATAGCCCTTTGTCTACAATCCACTTTTTTCTCTACAAACTTGTAGGATCTTTTCTCTGTCCACCCCAGTTAACCCCAGGCTAAGATACTTGGCACACCTGGTTCTGGGTCTCTTCAAGTTTCTGCGGCATAAATCAGACTTCTTTTTCAAGTTTGGGATTTGGCTTTCTTGGGCCTACTAATCCATTTACTTTTTAACTTACAAAATGCTGATGACTCCTGTATTATTCTCATCTTTCTTATGGGTTTTTTCTTGTTTTAAATCAGTTTACTATAGTTTAGAGAGAGCGACATTGCAGGAAGTTTAAGCCTGGTATGAAGGGTCTCCAGTTGGACTCCCCCCCCCCTTTGGCCTCTGGCCTCCAGCTCCATCCCCTCCGTCCCACCGCTCACTCGGTTCACTCAGAGCAGTTGCTGTTCAGCTCTGTTCAGACTGGAGGCAAATACCCTCAGGACAAACTAAGGACCTACGTGCTCCAATCTGAGTTTTTTAAAAAAATACAATAAACCCCCAAACAATATAAGGAAAGAGAATATAAACAAAATGGAATTCACTGAAATAGAAAACAAAAATGCAATGAAAAAGGCCAACAAAACCAAGAGTTAATTCTTTGAAGAAAAAAACCCAGGTCAATCTCTGGGAAGATCAGTGAAGGGAGAAAGATGCCGTAAGCGACATATACATGGAAAGAGCAGCACAGCACAGTGAAAGCAGAGGTTTAAATGATGAAAAGGCAGCCGACTATCTGGAGATTTTCCTTTTCATGGGGCCATATTTGCAAATAGAAGATTACTGAGAAAAAAATAGTAAGAGAATGTTACTAAAAACTCTATGCCAACAAATTTAAAGTCTTTGTAGAAACAAATTCCTACAAAATTGGGGGAAAAAAATAGGTATTCTGAATAGTCCTAAAACTATTAGAAATGAAAGGGATTTTCCTTAACCTGATAAAAGTTATCTATAAAAAATTTTAACAAAACATTACTTGATATGTAAACTATAGAAACACTTTCTTTAAAATCAGGAAAAATTAAGGATGCCCACTATTACCTTTTTTATTCAACATTGTACTTTTGAATTTATTTTTCTTAAATATTAAAATTAATACATTTAATGGCAGATGTTTTTACATAAACTAATAAAAAAGAAAATAAAGTAATGGCATACATTTGAAAAGAAAGAAAGAAAATGTCATTATTTGCAGATATGATAGTTTATTTAGAAAACCCAAAGAGATCTACTGACCAATGATTAGCATCAAGATTAGCAGATATGAAATCAATAGACAAAAGTCAAGGACATTTCTAGTCATTAAAGAAGAAAGACAAATTGTAGATAAATTTATGCAAATATGCTCAACCTCTGTAGTTATCTGGGAAGTTCAGATTTCAACAAAGATATAGCATTTTACACTCATTGAATTAACAAGTATTTTAAAAACTGTGACACCGCTAAGTGTTGGAGAAGAGATGGAGTAATGAGAATGCCCATGTGCTGCTGGTGGGAGCGTCATCGGTACAACCACCTTGGGGCACCATTGGTACCATCCAGCTAAGTGAAGTCCAAGACACCCTGGACCCAGCAAATCTAGGCCATGATACATGCCCCAGAAAACCTCTTCTGAGTGTGTGCAAAGGGACATTTACAAGAGTGCTTCTGGCAGTATTGTCTTTGATGACCAAAAAATTTTTAAATATTTACTGACAAGGGAATGAGATGGTACTTTCATGAAAAAGAAAATTATAATATTGAGTAAATAAGCAAGACACAGAAGGATATGATCCTACTTAAAACTGCAACATTCCACCTCTGCATCTCCGACTTTATTTTTCCCTTTGCACCTCTCACAGTCTGACATATTACATGACTTAGCTATCACCCATAAATGTCGCTTATTATTTGGCTCCCACCACAGGAATGGATGCACCACAAAAAGTCACCTTGCCTGTGCTGTTCACCAGTGTTCCCAGCGCTTAGACGATGCCTCACATATAGTAGGTGCTCAATAAATACTGGTTGAGTGAATCTGTGGAATAAATACAAGACACTATGAAACCACCGAATGTTTAAAAGCACACAAAGCATTACCCCATTCCGGCTTGAGTCACCTCTGTGAGGGCGCTGGGGGTCGGGATCAGGAAGGGACACCAGGGAGCCTTTGAGTGTCCCTGTAAGGTTTATTCCTAAGCTGGCAATGGAGTTGAGTGTTTGTTGCATTACTACCAGCGTTTGCATGACGGAACATTTTCACACTGCAACTCAGTTTTTTATTAATAGGTTGGGTGTTAGAGTATCTAAGGGTTTTCCCACATGATGCCAGGGGTCAAGTGTGTCGAAGGGGCATCGTACAAGCCCAGCTCAAAACAAAGTGGGGGCTGGGGCTGGGGGTTCTTCCAAATCTCCCAAGGTGGGAAACCCCAGCCTAAGAGAGAAAGGGCCAGTCCAGGGGACACCTCTGCTGGGTGAGACCGGGACGGTGGGGGAGAGCAGGGTTTTGTCTTGCACTGTCTTCACTCGGGAGCTAGGGGCTACCCCAGCAAAGAGGACCTCCCTTCCCATCTCCTGGCTCTGGGGCTTGCTGCTGGGTCCCCAGGTCAAGGGACAAGCTCCTCACTCGGAGGCAGCCCTGGGCTCTGCATTAGGAGACCCTGGGGCTGTCCCAGTTCCGAATCTGAGTCCCTGTGGCTTCTCACCGCTCAGCCTGGTTTCCTCCCCTGGCTGGCGGGAGACTAAGTCGTGACCCTGTTTTGTCTGCCTCAGAGGGCTGTTGTGAGAGAGAGGAAAGAAAATTGCCCTGACGGTAGAGACCAGAGTCTCAGTGCAGCTTTGCATTTGGCCTTTGATAGGAAACCTTTGAACAGAAGCATCATCCACGTTGTCTTTCCCAAAATGATCGTTTGAATTGGCTGACAAGCCACCAAGGCCTCAAGCATAATTTGCTCGATGGTCCCTGTTGTTATGACTGAGTGTGCTTGTCACTTTCCTCACCTGTGACCAGCACGGCCATTAAGATCTTTATAGGTTTCCATTTTTGCTTTGCTTTTTAAAAATTATTTCAGTAGGACAAATTCCAGAGGAAACAATTGGTCAAAATATACAAATGGTTTCTATGGCTCTCTTTTTTAAAAAAATTTATCTTTGTTGTTGAATCTATGGCTCTTGGTACGTCCTGTCCCATTGCCGTCCACCAAGGTGCTGGCCCCGGGGACCGGCCGGTGTGTGCGGGATCCTGCAGCTCACGCCAGAGGGGCCGAGTCCTGCTGCGGAGTAGGTGGAATTCAACACCAATCCTGAAAAAGTGGGAGGAGACATTTATATCTTTTACCAGTTTTTAAAACACCCTATTTGGCAATCTTGTAAATCCAGTTCGCAGCTCACTTAACTGGACAGCTTTGAAATTATTTGTTCCTTGGCATATGTTACAGGATGCTTCCACACGGTGCTGGTTTTGCCACACCATCTCCACCACTATTTTTTTTCTTTCTTAAACAAATAGGTCTTCTAATGCCCAAGCTTGCAGCTCCAGGCCTGTGAGATCCTGTTGTAAGTCAGGGAAGGAGGAAGCAATGTCATACATACAGGGCGTCCCAAAAAAATGTATACACATTTTAACAGCTGACAGTCTGTAGATTCTGTCACATTTTGAAAATGAAATATATTTTAATAAACACTGACTTTATAGTTATTCAAATTGTGTATACATTTTTGGGGACACCCAGTATATATGCCTCTCCTGGACCCAGTTAATGATATGTTTCACTTAATAAGAATTTCCATTCTGCCAGGCACTTTTCTTGGGCTATCTCATTTAATCTTTTTAAAAAATATATATTTTATTGATTTTAGAAAGAGAAAGAGAGAGAGAAACATCAATGATGAGAGAGTCATTGATCGGCTGCCTCCTGCACGCCCCAGCTGGGCATCGAGCCTGCAACCCGGGCATGTGCCCTGACCGGGTCTTTGATCCTATTCAGTAGGTACAATTATCCCCACTTTACAGATGAGGAAGCTGAGAGGCAGGTCCCAGGGATATAGCCATTATGGAGGTAGTCGGTAGAGAACAAAGATAGGACTGATGTCAAGAGGCCTGGTCCCAGCTCTGTTCCTTTTTCTGGCTCATAATTCAACCCCTCTGGACTTTGTCTTTACCCCAGTGAGAGGCTGAGGGCCGGGGATGGGCCTGGTCATGTAACTTCTTCACATCCAACAGGTGGGTCCCCTGGCCCCCTGGAAGGGGGACTGCCTGCCTTTTCTTTCTCCACATAGAACACTAGCAAGGTCTCAATCTCGAGGCTCAGCTGAGCATGGGACAGGCCACATGATTGTCCCGGCAGTGGTTGGCACCTCCTGTGATTACAGCTTCTTCATCGCTCACTCCGGGCCCCAGAACTCAGATATACTCTTTCATTCATTCTCTAAAAATGTTTTGAGCACCAACTGTGAACATGGAGCCCGGCTGCACTTCACCTTGTGTCGCCAGCTGTGGGACCTGGGTAAGTCACTTCTGCGGCCTCTGACCGCAGTTTTCTCATCTGTAAAATGGGGATAGTAATGACTACCCCAGAGGGTTGTTGTGAGGCTTAGGTAAGGAAAAGGGTGTGACTGAGGCCACAGGAGCCGAAGCAGCCTCTCCAGGTGTTCTCTGGGCATGACTCAGGGGTCGGAGGGGGAGCTCAAGGACACCCAAAACAGGTCTCAGGGGAAAGCGTCAGGCAAGGAGGGAGTGGGGCGAAGTTTTCCTATTGATTGGGAAAGATTCTGGGAGGGCTCCCAGGAAGAGGTGGTGTTTGCACCAAAGGAAAACCAGAGCTGATCAGAACTGCCCCCTGCCCCCAGAATGTCCATTTAGAACCTGGACAGCAGATTTCACACAGGAGGGAACGTCAGGCTGACTCCACTACCCCAGAGGGGACACCCCAGAACCTCTTGGGGGCTCTGCCCACCTTCTCTGTCAAATGACAGATGGGCTTCATTCATTCATTCATTCATTTGATAAATATATCTTGAGCATCTGCTATGTGCCAGGCCTTGCTGTCCATACTAGAGATGTCAGCAAACAAAACAAATCTCTAAGTCTCAGAGCTTACATTCTAGAGGGAAACTAAATAAATAAAATTAACTAAATAAATAAAAATAAGGCTGTATCAGGCTGGTGTGAGTGTTAAGGGGATAAATAGAGCAGGGTGAGGGGAGTAGAGAATGAAGGTGGGGACGGGGTGATGCAATCAGGGAAGTCCGTGAAGGGCTGATTTTTCAGTGAGATCTGTAGGAAATTCGGGGAACAATGTTCCGGGCAGAGGGAACAGCAAGTGCAGGAGCCCTGCATGCTCCCTTGGCAGAGTGTGTAACAGCAAGGACCCCGGGGAAGCAGGAGAGGCAGGGAGAGCAGGGCATCTTGTGGGGGTGATGGGCTGAGGTAAGACTCCAGTCACCCTGGTCATCCCAAGGGTGATGGGAGCCCTCGGAGAGCTTCTCGGAGGAGAGTTGTGCAGGGCTCCGGCGGCCAGGAAAAGAGACTGGATGAGGCAACAGGGAGCCGGCCAGGAGGCCGGGGCAGGCGTGACAGTAACTGAGGCCTGAGTGGAGGCAGCGGAGGGGAGATGAGGTCAGATTCTGGGTGTGCTTAAAGGGAGAGCCCAGGAGAGTTTTTGATGCACTAGACTCCCCCTCCCTTCCCTGGCCCTCCTGGGGCTGCAGGACTGCAAGGCTCCCTGTGACCTGGGAGCACCTGCAGACGACTGGGGAGAGAAGACCTAAGTGCTTCGTTTTGGGTTGATTTGCTGAAATATAACCAAGTGTAATCACTGTAAGAAAAGCTCCGCCGCCAGGGCGCTGCTCCCTTGGGTGGAGGCAGGGATTAGATAAGCTTTGCAGGACTGTGTTGACTTGCAATTTACATGCCTTCCCTACATTCATTACAGAGGCAAAGCCAGGGAGGGAGGCCTGGGCAGCTCTGCCCGGGCAGCTGGGCTGCAGCCCACTGAGCCCGGCAGGCTCTGGAAGCTGCTGGGACTTCTGATTTCTGCCTGAAGCTGGCTCCTCTCAGTTGCTGTGGATTCATCACCAGGAGAGCACTTGGGAGAACACTGGGTTTTAGGGTTTTTACTTGAAGGCAATGGGGAGCCACAGAAGGTGGTAGGCGGGGAAGGGACAAGACCAGATTTGCTTTTTAGAGGGGACCCTCTGGCAAGTCCAGGAGGGAGGGGAGGCTGGAGGCCAAGAGGTTCAGGTAGGGCCTTGAGGGAGGTGAAGGAAGAGCGAAGTGGGTTCAGCTAAAGGTGCAGGAGTCGTCACTTACACCGATTCACCTCCCTGGGCCTAGTCCATTGAAGCCCTGCCCCTGGGGCCCAGGCCCTATGCCCACCTCACCCGGGGCGCTAAGCTTCAGTTAGTGCAGCCTCTTGGGGCCCAGGTCAGGCCAGTGACTCATTTCTGAATGGTTTTAGCTGAAATAGGCCGCTCTATCTTGCACCTGAGCTATTTGTCCCTCTTCGTCACAGTTCAGGGTTTTGGCCCCAAACAGCGGCACATGAGAAAGGGGTTTCCGGAGGTGGTTTATGGGACTTTTGGTGAAATGGTTGAGTGAGCATCACCTGCAGACCTGTCTCTCCAAGCTCCGCCCTCCCCGTTGGCCCGCCCTAAATCAGGATGGGTCGTGGCCCTCAGCCCAGTGGGAAACACCAATTGTGTCCTTCCGCACGGTGCCTGAGTGCCTCCCTGGGTCCTTCACACTCAGTCATCATACAGAACCCCGCAAGGACATGCTTCCTCCTCCAGGAAGCCGCCTGGATCTCCCTGGATGGTCCTGACTAATGGGGTACAGGGAGTATGGAAGCCCAGCTCCATTGCCTGGGGCCCCAACAACCCTGAGACATAACTACACTTCAGAGACCCCCACAGAATCAGACTAAAGCCACCATCTGGGGGCTCTCCTTCCTCTCCTGCTTCCCACTCCTTTCCTGGCTTGTTCTGGGAGCTCTCCCTGAGTAAATCACTGCACAGGAATCTGGGCCTACTCCTGGGGACTGGCCCAGGACAAAGATCCCACGCTTTTCCTCCCGCCGGTTCCTTGTCTTACACCACCCTCCTCGGCAGCTCGGTTACAAACTAGCATGATGCCCGCCAGTCCCCCCACACTCCCTCCTCCTGCAGGAAAGGTTCTCGGTAGGAATGGCGCCACCCTGATGTCCCCTGGTTCCTGATGACCAGCCAGGTCCCTGGGAGGCGGCCCCTCCCCCGGGCTCCGTCCTGCTGCACCTATAGCCCAGTCTGCTCGTGGGATGGTGCTGCCCAGTTGGATCTTGGTTCTGCCTCGAGCCTCACAGCCTCGCTGGGCCTCCGTGGGTCCATCTGCAAAAGGGGGCCCTGGGCTCCTGCCTGGTGTGAGCACTGTTGCTCCCGTCCTGGCTCCTGGCTCCCTGCTCCCCCTGAAATAGAGGAGCCGGCTGGGTTAAGAATGAACAGTTGTTCCTGCTCACAGAACCAAGCACTCTGGCTGCTCCAGCTCATTACTAAATCTCAGCCAAGCCCTGAGAAGGATTAGCGACCCAGCTCTGGTAGAAATCCCAGCAGAAATAACGCACTCCCTCCCCAGGGAGCCCTGGCAATCCCACTAGGTAATCTCCTGGCCCTCACATTCCAGCTCTCACCTCTGCCCAGCTGGCAACAAATGGCCCAAAGAGGCAGCCTTCGGATCCATGTTCAGGACTTTGGGCTGCCCAGCTGCCTGTAGGCCAACTACCCCCCGGAGGGAACCTGAGTCTGGACAGTAGGAGGCCTGGTCAGGGCACTGCTCTGCCTGGAGCCTGCTGGTGACTCACGTGGTCAGTGTCCCCTCAACCCTTAGTTTTCCCATTTGGAAAATGGGGGTGGTATCCGCCTTTGCAGGGGTTCACTTACAGAGAGCATGTGTACCATGTGTGCACCCTGGCTGCATGCTGGGGCCGCAGAAAAGGCTTGGACCCTACCCTGTCCCTGCCCTGGTGTGGCTGCTGGTTCATGGTGAGATGGGCAAGGCGGGGGAGTAGCAAGGGTCAGAGGAGAAATGGGGTGTGTGGTGGGGGCCACGTTAGCACAAAACCAGAGGCTTGCAGCCAGCATCCCAGGCGTTAGGGCAGAAGCAGGCGCTCCAGGAGCTGCCCAACATCAGAGGCTGGGAACAAACCACCAGCGGGAAGTGTGGCTGCGGTCTGGGTCATGGGCCGTCACGGGTATGGTCAAGGGTCAAGGGCTTTGGGGTCACTTTGACCTGGATTTGAGGCCCAGCTCCAACTTGGTGCCTTGGGCAAGTCCTTCTACCTCTCTGAGCCTCCTTTATTTCTATTTGAAGGTGAGAGTGATAACAGTGCCCACGCTGAGGCTGTGTGGTGGTGAAGGTCACAGAGCGAAGCCGACACAGAGCTGAGCTCGGTCTGGGTAGAGGTGGCTCCCTGTGCCCCCGAGTCCCTCAGGAGAGCAGGCCAAGGAGCTGAGAAAGGGGCAGGTGGCCTCCTGGGCTGGATGCAGGGCTATAGCTGGGCTGCGAGTGGAAGGCGATCCAGGTCCACCGCTGAGCTGGGAAAACTGGGAGGCCCACCCAGCTCTCCCTCTGCCTTGGTGAGTTCAGCCTCCAGAAAGCCTATGGGCCAGGGCCAGCTAAGCCTCGCTTCCTTCCTCAGGGAGGCCCTGGCCCCTCACCCTGAGGCTCCACACACTCACCCCAACCCTGTGGACACACCTCACTGAACCAACACTCAAACACATTTTCCAGGGGCCTGGGCTGGCCAGTGGAACCCAAATTGGTTCTCTGCTACTCTCTGTGGCCAAGGCTTGGACCCTTGTATGGTAGGATCAGCTTCCAGCTGCCAGATGGGAGCCTAGCAAGGGCCAGGGTGAAAGCCGCATTGAGCCTAGCTTGGTGTACGTCACCAAGGAAGTTCTTTCCCCTCTGTGGGCCTCAGTTTCCATATCTGTATAATGGGCAAGAAAGAGATCTCTAGGGCCCCTTTGTAAATTATTATAGCCATTGTACTCTGTGGCCCAGAAAGGTGACAGGAGCCCAGGCAGAGGCTCTAGGGCCACTAGGGTAAGCAGAGGGAGGACCCCAGGTAATGTGCTGTCAGGCCTGAGACCATGAGGATGAGCCAAGACCTCAGGGCTATGGGGTGCAGCCCCTAGCTTCCCACATATGCCCCATCAACATGCCTCTCCTCCAAGCACAAACCAGGGGCAGACACTCCCATTAGGGAGGAGAGAAACAGTCTGATAATCTAGATAAAATCCAGTTCTACCTTTTCAACTGCGTGATCACCTATCTGTGCCTCAGTTTCCTCATCTGTAAAATGAGGGCCCTAAAAATCTACCTCACTGGGCTTTGCAGGAATTAATGAACTCCTGTGTGTGTAAAGTGCTGGCATGGATCAAACACTCACTAAGCTCAAACACTCATTCCCTTTCCTTGGGGCCTCTTCCTCTCCCCCTTCCACTGCCCATCTCAGCTGCTTCCACTTCTCTTCCCTTTTGGCACAGGCCCATGCTTTCCAGCCTCCAGGCCTTTGCTTATGCTGTTCATCCTGCCAGAAATGCCTTGTCTCATTTCCACCGTCCCAAATCTTATTGCCTTCATTGTTCAGCTCAAGTGCCGCCTCCTCCAGGAAGCCTCTTCTCCAAGGAGCTCTGTGCCCTAGACAAGAACACAGATAACAGGGACACCGCAAGGGGCCGCTCTCTACCCACAGTGGCCTCCTCTGTCTTCTGCCTGGGTCCGACTCAGACTTGTAGAGCAGTTTTCTCCCCCGCTCGGCAGTACATAAAAGTCCCCACTAGGTGGTGATAAAATGACGTATTCCCCGCGGGGAAGAGCAATACTGCGCCAAGCCCTGCCTCATTCACTCATTCCTTCAACAAATACTTACTGAGCACCTGCCATGTGCGAGACTGTAGCTCCACAGTGGTAAACAAAGCAACACGGTCCTGGGTCTCAAGGAACTTATGTTCTAGTAGGGAAGAGGGTAAGAGAGGGGCAGACAAAATAAGGAAATAAATGAAGCAAGGAAAACATGAGACAGAGGTGAAGGCTGTAAGAAAACGCTGGGCCTGCTTGCATCCAGACCCCTGAGTGAGCAGTTCTTCCTTGAACAGCGGGGTCAACAATCAAAGCATGATTTTGAGGGTCTCAGAGACTCGCCAAGTTGGAAGATTCCCTGGCCCCTTGCTACGCAGAGCGCGGTCCGTAGGCCAGAGCGTCAGCATCACGAAAAGGCTGATTCAGACTCAGCGCACCAGCACTGGGCCCAGCACTGGTGGGCACTTTTCTCTATTTTGCCTCTTGTAGCCCTTCGCATGGCCTGGGGGGCAGCCATGCGCTCCCCGTCTCCCACCCTGCAGCTGCCTCCTGGGTATTTGATCTTCTGGTGTCTCTGGGCCACATGCCGGGGCTGAATCATTCTATGCCTGAGCGGGTGTGGTGAGGGGGGCTGGGTTACAAGGTCAGCCCTGGGGTGCTGCCATGGACCCCAGGCCAGAGGACTGAGATTGGACTCTAGCCAGGGCTGCGGGAACAGTGGAGAAGAGAGCGGGGCAGGTCTCCAGGACAGGTGATTGGGGTTCAGGAGGGTAACTGGGCTGGCTCAGGCGCTCAAGGTTCCAGGTTCCAGAAGTCAGGAGTAGGGATCAGGCAGAAGCCAGGTGACCGAAACAGATGCCCAAGGGCCAGGCAGACCCCTCAGCCAGCTGCCCTAGGCCCAGACCCCTGAACACTCTGCAACCCCAGACCAAGGGGAGGAGGGGTCCAGGGCCTGGAGCAGGGGTGGGGGCTGCAGGGAGCAGGTACCACAGCGGTGGGGAGTGAAGCGAGTGGGGACAGGGAGGCAGGCAGTGCCCAGCGTGGACATGGCTTGGGCCTGTTTTCTTCCCCTGGCCAAAGGAGTGAGGTTGAAAGTCAATCCTATTGTTTTTGGTTCCTGCACGCCCCTGAGGCCCAGCCCTGCACTCAGTGCGCACCAACCACCATGACACCATAAGACTGTCCCCATCCTGTAGTTTGGAAACCAAGGATCAGACAGAAGACATGGTTTGCCTGATGTTGCCTGTCGACTTCGTGGCCAAGTCGGAGCTTCTGAGCCAGCCTTGTTCTCACAGAGCCTCAGAAGTGACACAAGTTCCTAACTTTCTGCTTCTAAAGGGACTTCAGATATGTCCTCACCTGTATTAGTGCACTAATGCTGCGTAACAATGACCCCAGATTTAGTGGCTTAAAACAGTACCCCCTCCCTGTCTCACATGACTAGTCACATATGACTAAACAGATAGCTCAACAGAGCAGAACAGAATGTAAGGGTCAGAAATAGACCCTAGTAGATCCAAACTTGGTATATGATAGTAGAATTTCAAATCAGTGGGGAAAAGATGGATTATTTCATAAAAGGTATTGAACTACTTTCTGGCTATCAGGGAAAAAATAGAAAGAAAATGAAAATCTCAGTAAAAAATTAAACCAGAAAAGTACTAGGCCTAGAAAGCATGAGAGAGATTTTTTTAAAAACTAAACCCAGCCCTGGATGATGTGGTTCAGTTGTCTGAGTGCCTTTCCATACACCAAAAGGCCACTGGTTCCATTCCTGGTCAGGGCACGTGCCCAGGTTGTGGGCCCGATCCCCACTAAGGGGTGTGCAGGTGGCATCAATGTTTATCTCTCTCCGTCTCCCTTCCTCTCTCTCTAAAAATCAATGCAATTTTTTTTTTAAAGAAAAGCATTTTATCAGTATCTATCAAAATGTATAGTGCACATATTTTTTGACCCAGCAATTCTGCTTCTAGGAATTTATCTCACAATGTATTTACACATGTGCAAATCAACATCTGCTAAAGACTGGCCATTGTGGCACTATAATTATAAAAGATGGAAACAACCTAAGTGTTCATTAATAGGGGACTGTTCACTACAGTTCACTCCCACAGTGAAATACTCTGCGTCGATAAAAAGAGGCAGCACCATGTGTACTGAGGTGGGATGATCTCCAAGATATACTGTTTAGTGAAAAAACTGGGTAATGCAAAGTGTATATGCTACCTTTTTTGTGAAAAATGTATGATCTATACACATCAAACACCTCTGGGAAAATGTGACTGCCTCTGGGGAGAGGACCCAAATGCAGGGAGATGGGGCAGGAGAATAATTTCTACCTTGCACCCTTGTGTACCTCTGGGAATTTGTATCTCATGCATTTATTATCTATTCCAAAAATAAAGGAAACACTAATTTTAAATAGTACTTAAATAACTAGTTAACCATTTGGAAAAACTTTAAGGGTACCCCCACCTCAAACCATGTGCACAAAATATTTCAAATGGATTCAAGATTTAAATATAAAAGTGAAATTATACAAGTCCCACAAAAACTTCTTTTCTTACTGTTATTTTGAACTTTTGCACACTCTAAATTTCAATTCCCCTGCAGGAGCCGTGACCCTGACCTTCAGTCAGTCGCTCAGGTGTCGCCCAGGCTGCCACTTCCATGCTCCAGCCCCCACCTCTCACTGACCTTCAGATCCTTGAAAGACCTCCCTGCAGATTTCTCCACCAGAACATCCTCGAGGCATCTGGAGCTCAACTCCTGCAGGGTTGAATTCAGTCACCTTCTTCCCCACCCCCCAACACCTGCTCATCCCCCTGGACAGCCACCAAATGACAGCCACCTCCAAGAATCCTCCCAGGCCAGTGCCTAAAAGTCATCCCTCACTTGTCCCCCTCACCTTCTGTTATGGGCTGAATGTTTGTGTTTTTCCCTGCCTTAAAAAATTCATATGTTGAGCCTTGGCCGGTTTGGCTCGGTTGCAGGCTCGCTCCCTGGACCCAGTAGGGGCTCTGGTGGGAGGCAACCAATCAATGTGTCTCTGTCACATCAATGTTTCTCTCTCTCTCTCCCTCTTTTCTCCCCTCCACTCTCTCTAAAAAATCAATGGAAAAAATATCCTCAAGTGAGAATTAAAAAAAAAATTCATATGTTGAAATCCTATCTCCCAATGTGATGGTATTAGTAGGAGGGGTCTTTGCGAGGTGATTGGGTCATGAGGGTGGAGCCCTCATGAATGAAATTAGTGCTCTTCTAAAAGAGGCTCTAGAGACCTCCCTCACCCCTTCCACCATGTGAGGACACAGCGAGAAGATTGCCCTCTGCAAGCCAGGAAGAGAGCTTTTGCATGGAACCAAACCTGCCAGCACCTTAATTTTGGACTTCCAAGCTCCCAGAACTGTGAGAAGTAAATGTCTATTGTTTAAGCCACCCAGTCTATGATATTTTGTTACAGCAAACCAAATGGACTATGACACCCTGCTCAATCCCACAGGCTTGCACAGTGGTTAAGAACTTGGGTCTGGAGTCAGGGTGCCAGGCTTGAATCCAAGCTCTGCCTCTCACTAACTGTGTGACTTTAATTAAGCAAATGATTTCACCTTTCTTGTCCTCGGCTTCCCCATCTGTGAAGTGGGAAGAGTAACAGTACGTGCCTTATAGAGTGTTGATTTGTTTAAATTGTAGCAAGGTATTTATAGTTCATAGGACAGTGCCTGGAACTTGCTAAGAGCTCCATAAATCTTAGCTACATAATAGATGATCAGTTTTACCCTGGGAAACCCAGATCAGACCTCCAACTCCTCTCCAGATCAGATCCTTCCTCTCCCAACCACTTCACCAGAGCCCTCCTCTGGGTCCTCAGCTGGCTCCACTTTCTGGCTCACGCCCATCACCTAGCAGCACTTTTGAGCGCCTGCTTTGCATTGGGGGAGGGGACCCATTGACCTGTCATGCCCTCTTCTGCTCCTGCTGGACAAACTTGCCCAGTGTCCTCACCTGTCCAGTGTGTGGGAGGGGCTGGGCTCAGGTATCACCCCTGATTAGCAGAGGTTAGAGCTACAGGGCCATGCTGTTCCCCAGAGGGCCTGGCCTGGGGACAGAAAAACACCTCATTGCATCAGTGTTTGAGGTATTTCAAAAAATGCTCCTGAGGTGGCCTAACTGCAGATAACGGTTTGTGGGTAAGACATTCATTAATGTGTTACTTAAGAGAGGGACATGGCAGGGTGGTACACTGGCTGGGGATCCAGGTGGCCTGCGGCGGCAGCTCTGGCCTCTCCTGAGACTTGCTGTGTAGCCCTAAGCTGGAGATGTCACCTCTCTGTACCTATCGCTGTTTCCTCTCTGGATCTGGAAGGGGCAGAATGGATTCAGATAAAATGAGCAGAGAAGAGACCACCAGGCAGGACTTTTGCCCTCTGGGTGCTCCCAGATCTGGGAGCAAGTACATGAACAGCCTCTGGCAGAGATCAAGGCAGCAGAGCCGAGGGGCCGCCTGGGTCCTCTCACTGGTCCTAAGACTGGCTTCAGCATCTGCACCTCCGACCAGCGCCCGGCCCGGGGCACCAGCGTGTGGGGTTCCTGGGATGAGTTTCTAGTTGTTAAGCACCCACTAGGTGTGTTCCATGGTGTCCTAAGCACTGTACCCAGTTCAACCTCTCAACAAGCCCCTAGGCAGGCAGACACCACCCATTCTACCCAGAGGCGTCCTGACAGACATCTCCACACACTCACGCGGGACTGGGTCCCTTCACCCACCCCAGCCTCCAGGCGCCCGTCAGTCCCTGGGCTCCTGGGGCAGTGGGTGCTCCCAGGGAGGCCCTGGGGCCGAGTGCCAAGGCCCTGGCCTGGCCGCATCGCCCCAGAACCAGTCCCAGTTCCATTCGGGCTCAATCACGCGCGCAGCTGCACACGGCGCGCGCCCGGTGCCCCGCAGTTACGCCCCGCACGGAGACACACTGTGGGTGCCTGAACTCGCGGCTACAGCCCCCCGCGCCCGGACTCGAGGCCCACCTGCGCCCCGCCCACGCCGAGGCCACGCCCCCCGCCCCGGGCCCGTCCACTCCAAGGCCCCGCCCCGCCCCCAGCCCGGGCCCGCCCTCCTTAGCCCCCGCCCCGCCCCCGCCGAGGCCCCGCCCCCAGCCCGGGCCCGCCCTCCTTAGCCCCCGCCCCGCCCCCGCCGAGGCCCCGCCCCCAGCCCGGGCCCGCCCTCCTTAGCCCCCGCCTCGCCCACGCCGAGGCCCCGCCCCGCCCACGCCGAGGCCCCGCCCCCACGCCGAGGCCCACTTCCGGCCCGCGGTCCGGGGTCAGTGTACAGCAGCCGCAGGGTGGATGAGGCCGGCGCGACTCATGAAGGTGTTCGTCACCCGCAGGATCCCCCCCGAGGGCAGGGCTGCGCTCGCCCGGGCCGCAGAGTAAGAGCCCGCGCCCCGCGCCGCCCCCCTCGCGCAGCCTCTCTGTCCCCCCCCCCCGACGCGGGGCTGGGGTGGTGTCGGGGAAGGGGCTGCGGAACCCCGGGCACCTCCCGGGGACTCGGACCCCCGCGCGCAGGGTGACTCAGCGTCTCCGGGAGCTACTTTGGGGGCCCCCAGGCTGCGCCTGGGTGGGCTGGGGCGGCCTCCAGAAGCCCAGTTATTTTTTGTGGGGAGAACCGGGCGGTCCTGGGGGCCCAAGCGAGCCGGACTTTCCAGCCTGTGCGCGGCAGGGACGTGTTGACGTTTCGGGGGGGCTGAGAGAACGCTCTCTGCGCCCAGCTTTCGGCAGCCCCGAGGCGGTGTCGCTCGGACCTGCACCTCCCCTGGCGCCTGCAGGGGGTGAGGGGGGGCCTGGCTGGAACCCTTCCCAGGGACGGGCCTGAGGGGCGGGAAAACCGCTCATGATGCAAGGTCCAGGCTGTTACCTTCCAAGGTGACTCGGCGGAAGTCAGGAACTTTGGCCGTCACTGGTCTGGTCCTTCGGACCCTCGCCGGGGCCTTTGGTGACACTTCTTAAATTGAACCCTGCGTGCCAACTTTGCCAAGCGCTTCGCGTTTACATAAACTCTTTTAATCCTTGCAGTACTTTGAGGTTGTCCTGTAATTCCCATTTTACAGATGAGAGAACTGAGACTGGGGAGGTGAAGTACCTAGCCCAGAGTCACACAGCTCTGCTTGTGGCAGGGCTGGGATTTGAACTCAGCTCTGTCTGACCACAGTCTGAACACTGCATTACACAGGTCTGCAGAGCCTACGCCAGGCAGAGGAAGATGGAACCCAGCCTCAGACACCAGTGCCAGGGGAAATGAGATTTGTTCATTTCGTTCAGTGCAACAAAAGCTTTGCTGAGGACCTGTCTACCCAGCATTGAGGGGGAGGAGATAGAGGCAGAAAGGGTGGCAGGAATGGCAGTGGCTCACACTGCTGCAGCAGGGCGCCAGGCTCCTGGGACGCAGGATGAAAGGTGGCCTCTGGCTGGGCTTCGAGGGCCAGGTGCTACAGCAGGGTGCGCTGGGAGGTGCCAGCAGCTGTCCAGTGTCTGGCTCATGTAGAGGCTTCGTACATGTTGGCTGCAGTGAATTAAATGGCCAGGGCTGGGAGGCTGGGCGGCACCCCTGAGAAACATGCCCAGAACCTATAAGTCCACCCTCCATGTAGTATTGCTTTGATCATGTCCTTCCTGGCAAAGTCAACGTATGAGTTTTCCATTTCATGGACTCACAGCACAGGGCATGCACCTGGACATGGAATCCAATCCCATTTGATGCAGGAACCTCTATCCCCCCCCCCCCCCCCCCATTGGCCTCGCCAGCAGTTGGCCACCTGGGTGGAGGGAGCTTTCTACCTGTGAGGCCTCCTCTGAGGGTGACAAAGCTCTTCCTTGTGTTGAGCTGAGAGCTGTTCCTATGACTCTCCTTTCAGGTTAGGCTCTTGTCAGCCCTCTCTGCTCTGTGACGGCCCTTTGCCCTTCACCCACCCTCTCAGGACAGTTCTGAAGTGGCCCATACATGACCCCGACTCTCTTCAACCACATTCAGGCAGTCTGAGGCCAGAGCAAGCAGAAGGCAATGTTTTCTACTCTGAGACGGGGGCTGCAGATATGGCTGGGGGGACTTTGGGGGCTCAGGAGCATCTGCAGGGCTCCCTTGCTTCTGACTGGTCTTTCCTTTGCCCTCAGCTGTGAGGTGGAGCAGTGGGATTCAGACGAGCCCATCCCCAGGAAGGAGCTGGAGCAAGGCGTGGCTGGGGCACAGGGCCTGCTTTGCCTCCTCACTGAGCGGGTGGACAAAAAGCTCCTAGATACTGCAGGTGTGTGCACTGGGCAGGTCTGGGGAGGATTCCGAGGGTGTCTTGGCCTGTGGGGCACATTGGCCTGCTGCTGCTGGCTCCCCAAGGAGGGGTGCGGTGACCTGTGTGAGCTCTGAGGGCACCAGCTGCAGTAGTTGGCCAGAGGGAGCAGTTGTGTGCAGCTCCGTCCAGTGCATGCATTGTTTCTCTCTCCTGCCTGTGAATCCCTGGAGGGAGACCTTCGGAGGGCAAAGACCATGGGTGGAGGCAGCAGGGTAGGGGGGAGAACATTCCAAGGCCCTGGGCCCTCGTCCAGCCCTGCCATAGCCTTGCTTTGTGACCTCCAGCAAGACCCTGCCCCTCTGGACCCATCTAGAGCATGCGGGAGGGTTTGAATCCTACGAAGAAAGATAAAAATGATACTGTTTCTGCCCAACAGGAGCCAATCTCAAAGTCATCAGCACATTGTCTGTGGGCGTCGACCACTTGGCTTTGGAGGAAATCAAGAAGCGGTAAATGCAGCTTGGATTCTGGAAGGGGGCCTGGAGTGTGAGGGGTCACTACTAGACAGGGAGGAAGAGGAACTGAGTCTTCGTTTGTTTTTATTTCGTATTCCTAACCATTCAGTGAGAATGTGAAGGGGCTGATGATGAAATCTGTCTATATGTGCACAGGTCAGTTAAAATAAGCTCAGGAGGTTAGAAATAGCGGGTAAATATATGCCAAGCGGCACCCTTTCATTATCTTTTTGAACCCCCACAATAACCCGTTGAAGTAGAAAGGCAAGTATTATTATTTCTCTCTTTAGATGAGGAAATTCAGAAAGGTTAAGTAGTTACTTGCACCAGACATTAGACCCTGGTCTCCCAACTTGACATCCTTCCCAAAGTGGGAGATAGTTCAAATGGAATAAGAGCTGACCATTCCTGAGTGCTCATTTACAGCTCTGAGCTTCCTGGCAGGCAGCGCAAAGAGGGAACAAAGCAGCAGCATGGAAATGTCCCAGTCATAGAAACTGGTGAAGGTGCTTGAGGCCAGTGTTACCACCAGATGTTTGATTCGTAGTGGGATCCGTGTGGGCTACACCCCAGATGTCCTGACAGATGCCACTGCGGAACTCGCTGTCTCCCTGCTGCTCACCACCTGTCGCCGGCTGCCGGAGGCCATTGAGGAAGTGAAGAAGTGAGTGGACATCTGGTGGGAGAGTTGGCTGTGCTTAGCAGCTGGCTTCTGAGCATCCAGTGCCATCCTGGCCCAGATGTGATCCCTGTGCCCACATATGATCCCTGTCCCCAGATATGCCACATCTAGTGAAGAGGGACAGGCTAAGCCAAAATACTAACGTACAAGGCAGAGCTGAAATAAACAGAGCATGAAGGCAAATCATGAGAGAAAAGGGTAAGTGAGGTGAGGAGGAGGGGGGCGGAGTGTGGATCAGGGAAGGCTTCATGGGGAAGTAGCAGGTGGGCATCCTCTTGAGTGCTCAGAGCAGGTCCGCCATTCCTCACTCATAATGCAGAAATACAAAAGCTCTGAAAACTGAAGGTTGTTTCATAAATCTTTTGGCAGCAAAAGTTAACCTGAACTAACAGGAGGCTGCTTATGGTTTTAATTTCTGCTGGTTGGCGTGAATATTCATGTTTTGCTGCAGATATATCGGGGTGTCTGATACAGTGTGCCGCCCACACGCTGCTGAGGGGGTTATGCAGAATATAGCTTGTGCACCAGACTACCTTTCTGAAACCTAAAGAATTCTGAAATCTGGCCTGAGGGTTTCAGACCAGGGGCTTGGGTCTGTATATCCAGAGTTGGGGAAGGCATTCCAGGTGCAGGGACAAGCCTGAGCAAATGCAGGCCCTCGGAGAATGTGGACTGGGAGTGTGGCTCCGGGCAGGGATGTGACAGGAACAGAGCTGGACAGCATCATGGGGCTGAATAGACATAGTGCTGAAAATCCCGCTCACCCTTTTATCTAGGGAATCTGTACCTTCAATGGAGGTAACTCAAGATAGGCTTTGTTCCCCTGTCCACCCAGGGCAACAGAGGGTGGGCTTGTGGCTTTATGTTTTGTCAGTTCCCTGGGGTGTTGAGAATACTGGTTCTGGAATCCCAGACCCTGAGTTTGCAACCTGCTGCTCCCAACTCTGCCCTGGCTGTGTGACCTCAGGCAGGTCACACTTTCTGGTCTTAGTTTCTCCATCTGCTAAAAGGGATGAGAACTTTTAAGGCCCCTTCCAGCCCTTAGAAGAGTCATTCCTGCTGCTTGTCCACAGTGCTGAGTGGCTGTGGGTGTGGCTCATGCCATTCTCAGTCCTTTGGCTTGGAGGGCAGGGCCTATCTCTTGGAACACAGCCGCTGCCCAGGGGTGCAGGGTCTGTGAGTTTGCAGTGGCCCTTGTCTTTGCCCAAGGCCAGGACCTCTCACTCTCCCTGTCTCCATCCCTGTAGTGGTGGCTGGACCTCGTGGAAGCCCCTGTGGATGTGTGGCTACGGCCTCACAAACAGCACTGTCGGCATCATCGGGCTGGGGCGCATAGGTGAGGCCCATACCTCCCCCTTTACCCGCCCCGGCTCACATGGTTTGGTTTGAGTCTCCGGCACCACATGTCGGGATGCTGACAATCCTTTGGAAAGGGTTGCCATGACTGCGTGGTGCCAGTGCACTTCTCATGCAGTAGGAGTATCTCTCATACACAGGTATATTATGATACACAGCTTCATAAAACACAGGCAAAAATGAAAAGAAAAAAGAAACACAGGAGCTCCTTAAGAACTCACTAGGTGAGAGAAGCACATTGTAAGAGCCAGGGTTCTTCATGACTGCAGCTCTGTGCGGAACTGATGAGAGAGATGTTGGCTGGGTTGGGGCCCGAAGGAGGGGTTCACTGTGAGAGAGCCCGTGCTTCCGAAGGCCTGGGTTCTGGAAGGCATTTACTCATGAAGCCTTCACTCAGGCACCAGAGGGTCCCGCAGGCAGAGCTGACCTGTGATGCTGCAGATGGGCAGAGCTGTTTTCCTTCCATTGCCCCATTTTGAGAAGCCTGGAAGAGAGGCTAGAGCTCAGCCAGGCAGCTGTCAGTGGTTCTCTGGCATCCTGCTTGGTGCAGAGATGAGAGAGGATGGAAAGTGTGGATAATCTGTCTGGCCTGCTAGCAGCCCTGCCTCTTACACTAGAGAATTGCTTGGAGGAACCCACCAGCTATGAGGCGCATGCTGAGTCTGAAAATCCAGCTGCCCAAGCCTGTCTCAGGAGCAGCATCTGTGAAAAGGTCTTACAGGTTTGGGGCAGGTTGGCAATTTGCCAGTGCCACCAAAAAGTCAGTTGAGGTCTGGGCTTCATGAACAGAAGCAGAGGGCCCAGAAGGATGGGAGGGGACTGTTTGGTCAGACATCTCCTGGGCCACCAGGTTCAGTTATCAGGGAAGGTTAGCAGATGGACCTCCAGGTGACTGGGCCCAAGTCACAGAGGAGCTGTGGTGCTTCCTCTAGATCTCTGAAGGGCTGTCACACGGACTGCTAAGGGAAGTGGGGGCTGGTTACACCGAGGTAGGACCAATTAATACTGGGACTATGCTAATGAAAGGATCCGCTTCCTGTCCCTGGAGCTACTGGGTGCTGTCCCTGCCTCTGGGGAGTCAGGAACAAGCTATGACTTTGACCCCTTGTCTCCAGGCCAGGCCATTGCTCGGCGGCTGAAACCATTCGGTGTCCAGAGATTTCTATACTCAGGGCGCCAGCCCAAGCCTCAGGAAGCAGCAGAGTTCCAGGCAGAGTTTGGTGAGTAAAACCCTGATATGCACAGGAGTCCCATCTGTGCTCAGTGAAAGGGTTTCCCTCTTGTCTGTAATGGCCGCATCGGCAGGCAGAACACAGGAACTCCGGGTGTGTCCAGGGCCTACAGTCCCTCAGGTGGTATCTGTTCTACCTGCCTCTGGACACAGGCCCACTCAGGGAGCACAGAGACTTGTCTAGGCCAGCAGTGAGTCCTCTCAGTGCCAGAGAGCTCTCCAGGTGTGTCCGTCACAGTTGCACATTTGATGGGCAGAGCAGCAGGGATGATGACAGAAATAAAGAGCTGCTGGGAGCTATCACTCAGTTTCCTTAAACTGCTGAGCATTACTGGCCTCCAGCCTGTGTCCAGGTGGATCAGCCCCCTCGTAGGGTGCACAGCTTAGTGTGCAGAGAGCAGGCTGGATTTCAGCCATTCCTTACCCTCTTGGCACGTAGGTCCCTGCAGTCAGTGAAAGCCAAAGTGGCCCAGATCCCACTGTGTGATCTTGAACAAGCTCTGCCCCTCTCTGGCCTCAATGTCCCCATCTATTAGGCCAGGGGGCTGGATGAATGATGTCAAACACCAGGGTCCCACAAGTGGCTGCCAACTGTACAGTTACGAGCATGCCGGTAGAAACGAGGCCTTCAGGAAGCATCTTGGGAGTTTCCGTCATTGGAGGAGGAGGGAAGGACCTGGCTTCCTGTCCTCTTGCTGTTTGTACTTGGGACTCAATATCTGATGGAGCCCTGCCCTCCCCCAGTGTCTACCCCCCAGCTGGCTGCTGAGTCTGATTTCATCGTTGTGACCTGCTCCTTAACACCTGCAACCAAGGGGCTCTGCAATAAGGACTTCTTCCAGAAGATGAAGAAAACGGCTGTGTTTGTCAACATCAGCAGGTATCCTGGGGCCGCCCGACATCCCTGGTCACTGGGCAGTCCTAGAGAGGGGCTGTCCTTGTTGCTGTGAGCTGAGGTTTTTCTTCCCAGTGGGTTGTTGAGGAGACCTCAGTCTGAGCTTGCCACTCTCCATAAACCAACCAAGCAGCCAACTCAAATGTAGTGAAGGCCACGAGGGAGAGCCCAGGCTGGGAGGAAGATCCACTCGAGGAGGGCCTGGGCCTGTCTGGTTCCCAACAGTTACCCCAACCTTGCTTAGGGCTGAGCACATTGTTGCATTGGTTTAGGGAGTGAAAACATGATGGCGTTGCATTCCCAAGTATCCTTGGGCAGCCCCTGTTCCTCTGGACCACAAAGGGCTGGACTTAACGATTGAACCTCCCTTCGGAGGCCGACCTCCCATTGCACTGAGCCTGGGTCTGTCTGTGTGTCGGTGACAGCTTGAACCTTCATGCTTCAGAAAAGACAGACTCCAAATTCAAGTTGTTTTGGTTCCTCAAAATGTCCCTAGGGTGCCTTCAGGCCACTGGGCATGTGATAAGGGCAGAACTTCCCTCTCTGCCTCTCCAAACCCTTCCTAGCTGGTGCCCTTTGAACCTGTTTAAATCGGTCTGGAGGCAAACAAAGGTGAGGGAAGGGGTTGGGTGAGGTCACCTCCCAGGCTCTCCACTGTAGGTGCTTGTAATTACTAAGGTTTAGCTACAAAGGAGGTGACCTGGAGGTGGAGTGAACACAGGGCTCACGCTGATGGCTGACGGTGTCACAGCCTCCATCTACTGGGCACCCACATGGTCCCAGCACTGTACCGGCTGCTATTTATTATCCTTACAAGTATTATTTAGTGCACAATACAAAGTCTCTTACCGGCTGCTATTTATTATCCTTACAAGTATTATTTAGTGCACAATACAAAGTCTCTAGCACTTTAGTTCTTTACTTCCATGGTTCAGTCACAGGAAGGCAGGCTGCTCACCTAGATGGATGTGAGTAGGTGGATCACATCTCTGCCCTTGGTTAGGCAGGTGACCGACGGCAGGCTGCAGTGGTTCTCAGTGGGTGGTCTGGGGAGCAACCAGATCAGAACACCTGGATGGGGCCCTGTTCATGCAGTAGTGCATGTCAGTAAGCTGGAATCCTCCCAGCACTCCTGGGAGTTAGGTCCCCCCATATTACAGAGGAAGAACCTGTGACACAGATAATTTGAGACACTTGTTCAAAGTTGCACAGCTAGAAAGTGGCAGAGCTGGGGTTCTCTGATGATAAGACCTGTATTACTATCCTGTATTACAGTCCTTACTATACTAAAGTAAGGACTGTAAGACCTACTGCTTCAGAAGTTAGTGCCAGGTGCCAGGTCTGTGGGAAAATTCATTCCGTGGGCTGTTCCGCCCTAAAGGAAGCCTCGGTGCAGGGAGCTGTGGGGCACCCACACCACCTCTGTCATTCCCAGGGGAGACGTAGTAAACCAGGACGACCTGTACCAGGCCTTGGCCACTGGTCAGATTGCAGCTGCTGGACTGGATGTGACGACTCCAGAACCACTGCCTACGAACCACCCTCTGCTGACCCTAAAGAACTGTGGTAAGAATTGCATTTTCCAAAGCAGTCATCTGCTGCCTCATAGGACCATAGTCGTTAGAGGTGGTCTGGAGGTGCTGTGTGTGAAGCCACCTGAGCAGTACAGAACACAAAGGGTCATGCTCAGGGACATAAATGTTTATGCCATTAGCGGCACTGGTACATAATAACATAGGGGAGGGGCCTCTTGAGTGTGCTCACCCGAGTCTGTGTCCCTAAAGGAGTGAATGGAGGTAGGGGTGAGTGGATTTGTTTGGAAAGAGTGCACTGACCTGGTATCTTTTATCCATAGCTAGTCACAGGTAAAACCCATTACAATAAATTGTTGTTATCAGTTTAAGTGTGAGAAGTCGCAAGTGAAAGTACAACAGCAATATCTGTAACCTGTGCTGGTGATTCAGCTGTTGTCTCCTGACTCCAAACCTGTCCTTGGGTATTCTGCTTTGCGGTGCAGGGGCTGGCTCTCTAACTTCTGCGGACCCCATCAGTGTGGACGCTGCAAGCAGCCTGGCAGGTGGAGGCAGCAGCACTTGGCTCCCTCCTGCCTTCCTGTGAGCGACACGCAGCAACTTCTTCACTAGCAGCAGCTGTTCCTTCCATAGTGGCTGGGGAATCGCTTTGCAGTTTTCCCAACACTTGGTTGACCATTGTGCCCCCTCAGACAAGCCACAGCCAGTCAGTGCGAGTTGCAGCTCCACAGGGCCCTTCCTTCAGTCTTCTAAGTGTCAGCAACCCCACCCTTCCCCTTCGTCCCTAGTACTGGCGAGGCAGATGCTTCCAGCTCAGTCTCTGTGACTCCTAAGGGCAGTGGTTCTTAAGCTGTTAGGTTCCTCAGTCACCCGGAGGGACTGATCAAACACAGGATGCTGGGCCCCCAAGGGTTTCTGCTTCAGTGGGTCTAATGTGCTCCCCCGCCAATGCTGTTGGGCCCAGGACCACACTGTGAGCGCTGCCTTAGTGTTCTCTTTTTAGCCCCGTGACCTAGTTAACAGTTCTTTATATTAAGTTCTCTCTGTTCACATAGCTGGTGTGGTTTCTGTCTCCACAATGATATGTAATGGTGTGGTAAGGACCGTAGGTTGGGCCAGTCCCTGTCCTTTGTTTATATTCTGAAAGGGAAACCCAAAGAGAAGGTCCTTAGCTGCCTTCACCACAATGAATGCTCCCATTATTGTAGCCCTTGGAAACTTTACTGTTCCCACCCCACCAGCCAGAAAGGAACATTGGCTGTGATGTCAGGCCTGTGCCCACAGCCAAGAAATCTGTCCCCATCCCCCCAAGGCCTGGGAGTTCAGCTCAGTGCCTCGGGTGCTGCTTTCAAAAGGTGTTTTGGGATAAAGTGACCTCACTTGCTCTGCTGTGCTGTCCAGTGTTTCATCTTGTCATTATTTCTGTAGCTCAGAAGCCCTGTGGCACCACTTTCAAGGGCACAGAGTATGGGTGAGCAGTTAAATTAGTACCAATCACTATCTGGTAACTGAAGGGCTGGGTTCTAGATAAGCTCCAAGACCCCTTTTAAGCCAATGTTCTTATATTTAGGATACGTGTCCCTCGTCACCCTTGCATCTGGGTGTCAGTAACCTGGGTTCCCTTTACTCTTACTCTGACCCTCAGCCTCGGGGGAATGGAGTGCTGAGTGACAGGAGGGAAAGCAAATCAAAGGATACTGAGGTGGGCTTATTCTTCTCACTGGTAAGCCATGGCCCTGAAAGAAGGGCCCCTGTAAGGCTCTTGAACCACCCTCTTACCTCCCTCTCTTCCTCTCCTTTCCAGTGATCTTGCCCCATATTGGCAGTGCCACCCATGGAACACGAAACACCATGTCCTTATTGGCAGCCAACAACTTGCTGGCTGGCCTGAGAGGGGAACCAATGCCCAGTGAACTCAAGCTGTAGCCAGGCAGCAGACACCGAGGGCCAGGCAAACAGTGCCCAGGATGCTGTCAGGTGCCCCAGGCTTGATTTGGACCCACAGGATGGGAGCCAAGGAAAAGTCTGATCCTGGAGAGGAAAGACTGGTGCTGTTAGATGTACTTGCCACTTTTGTGGTTGGAAACATCTGCGCTTAAGTGTGTAATTGTATTAAATAATTCTCTGAGAGACCGTGTTGGCCTGTGATTGGGAGGAGCTAATGACAAGAACATCTGCTTCACCTTTTCTAAATCAGGGCATCTAGTGACCTGCAAGTTCAGCTTCCCACCCCGGTCCATACCCCTAGCATTTTAATTAGAACCTGTCCAACCACCTTACCCTCATCCTCTGCTCAGATTCCTTTACATGTCTGTCACTGAGAATGGGCAACCATAGCCCAGGGGTGACTATGACACTTGACTCTGCTACCTAAACCATTGGGGCGAACTAAATATAGTCATCAAAGAGAACCAGGGAAGGATAATTGGAAGTAGGTTTCTTAATTTTTATCTTAAAATTAGTTTCAGCACCATCACACTTTGCTCCCTTTGTCTATCTGGTCCTCACCGCCTCCCCCCAGGTGGATGCCCGTTTTCTAACCACCTCACTCCTTCCCAAGGCCAGGCCACCAGCAGTGCCAAAGCCCTACTCCTGCAGAGGGAGTCAGGTTCCAGCCCTTCCCCCACAGCCAAGCCAAACTGGAGAGTGGAATTTTCAATCTGGGAGGCAGGTAAGGGAGCAGCACAAGCATAAGATTGAGCAATAAAACTGGGTGGGCTGAGAAGAAAACCTCACACACGCCCACAGCTCAAAGACAAAAAGACTGCAGGCAAGGCAGAAGGGACTAAATTGAGGGGAAGGACCAATAATTGTTATTGAGAGTATTAGAGTATTTTCTAGAAGACTTGGTTAAAAAAAAAAAGTACTGGTCAAAGCAGCATTAGCAGAGAAAACACTACTTCCCTTTTTTGATATAACCTTAATAAGCTAAGCGCGGAAAAAGAACACATATTTAGAGGTATGAATGTGACAAATTTATTTCAAAATCTCAAATTTTGACCAGCATAGCACCACTGACATGGGTGCCCTGATAGAACTTTATGATTTGATCACCAGAAATTATGCCAGGCTATAATTAAGGCTAACCAATCAAAATCCAGGTACCCAATACCAGTTATAATTCAGGTAGAAACTGGATCATAGGACCCCTGGGACTGGTTTTCCAGGGAACCTCTGAATTATCTTTTAAGCACTACAGCTTGTATGAGGACACTGGCCTGCAAGCTTGCTTCTCTCACACACAAACTGATTGACTAAGAGGTAGATGAGCAATTCAGATTCCATCTAGCAGAGGAAAGGCAGGGCTCCAGCTACTGTACTGGAGATAGGCCCCAAAGCAAAGTCCACTTAAGCCTGAGATGAGGTGAGGGGGCAGCCTCGTCGCACCACCTCCTCAAGATGAAAGGGAAGGAGGGCTGCCACTGCTCTTCCCAGTGTCACTGGTTCTCCCCCGGGTCCAAGCGGGCCTCTTGTTGTCCATGCTGACCCACCTGCCTCCCAAGGTTAATCTCCCAAGACACTGGTCCCCTCACTGTGTAGAGGGGTGGATGTAGCGCCTCCTCACATCAAATCAGAACACAACTGCTAACAATTAGCCACACACACACTGAATTTCACAGGTGACCCCATGTCCTCCAGCGGTCTCTTTCCCACATCTGCTGGAAAGGAGAGGAATCTGTTCACAGGAGATGCTAAGCCCAACTATGAACATTATGAGTTTATCCAGACAGGTGTGTAACTGTACACACTAGATTAAGAGGAAAAAACACGATGAGATATATATATATTTTTAGGCTACACATACTTAGCTTTCTAAACACAAGAACTGAAGGATTTCTCTCAATTATGCACAATGAATGGTTGGTGTCTACAAAAGCTGTATGAAAAATGAACTCATGTTCATGCATGAATTAAACTGACTTCATGAGCTCTACAGAGACACATTAACTTGTGCGGTTTTCCCGGACACACACAAACCAGGGCTCAGTCTGACACAGGTGCCACCAACAGCCCTGATAGCACAGGGTCAGGAGACCTGCAAGGTGGGCTAGGGAAATGAGGCAGTGGGACCCAAAGTGGCCCCAGACAGTGACCCAAATGTTTCTTCCAACAGTCTCAGATGCTACTTGGTGACTTCTGTGATCTGGGCTATCCAACCCTCTTATAAAGTCTGGAAAATATCTGGGAACACTGCTGTTTGGATTTCAAACATGCAATACTGGGCCCAGGCAACAACGGAAGTTCACATTCTATACTTTAAAACTATAGTATATGCCCTAGCCAGTATGGCTCAGTGGTTGGAGCACTGTCCCTCAGTCTGAAGGGTCCTGGGTTCAATTCCAGCCAAGGGCACGTACCTCAGTTGCAGGCTTTATCCCCAGCCCCTATTGGGACGTGTGTGGGAGGTAACCAGTCAATGTGTCTCCCTCACATCGATATTTCTCTCTCTCTCTCTCCCCCTTCCACTCTCTCTGAAAAGCAATGGAAAACATATCCTTGGGTGAAGATTGAAAATTAAAAAAAAAACAACAATACTGTTATATACTACAGTATATATACTACAGTATATAACAGTACTAAACAATATAACAATACTATATTATATACTACAGTACTAAAACCCACGGTTTTTGGTTAGTTTCTAACTGAAAACAGCAATCTAGGCCTGGGGATGAAGCCATATAGGGCGTGAAATAGCGAAGCAGAGAACAGGCATGGCGTGTCATTGGGTGGGATGTGTCAGGCTGGACTGGCCCTGAAGTCTAGATGGAGCAAAGGGTAAATGCGCTATGAACGATCCCACAGAACAGGACTCCACATCATCAGAACAAAGACAAACACTAGCTTTTTTCTGACTTCCAAACATGGAACTGTAACATATGTATACAAATTGGTTAAAATACTGCTAAAACAGCACACACAGAAACAGTACCTTACTTGTCACTCCCTACAAGTACATACTCCATTTACAATCTTGTTTTTAAAACCAGGAAAATTTGTTAAAACATCTATCCAACAGTGATGTTTTCAAAAGTATATACACCTAACAGCCCAGAGAATGCTTGCTCTGGACCCAGTGTCAGCACCATCAAAGTGCAGTGTCTGTGACTGCAAGTCAGACAAAAATAAAAAATACAGTACTTTCTGAGGCCTAGAACTAGCTCATAGTAAGTAAGCTCTAAAGCATTGTGGCCGACAGGCATGTCATCCTCAAGGGCTTTTAGATGGGCACAAAGTTGCCACTGGTTACACATAAGTGAGTTTTGCACCACTGTACAGGTATATAATATTCCCGTCAGAAGGTATAGGAAATTTAATTAAATGCTTCACAGAGTTTTACAAAAATTGCTAAAAAAATTTTTTTGCACTTCAATTTTTAATTTTTACATGTGCCACTTTTAACAACATCAATTATAAACTGCTTTCTGGCTGCATTACTCAACCCTAAGGAAGAACTTGGTTCGGGGACTGCGTCCCTCTCTGAAAGCTGCATTTCACTCAGAAATGCAGCAGCACTAGTGCTACACATATTAGTTCTCCACTGAGTCATAGAAATTTGCAAGAGCCACTGGGCAGCCTGAAGCCTCAAACCCAAGGGCATTAACCCTCAATCAAGAGATTTTAGTTTCTGCCCTACAACTGGCATTGACACTCTCTCAAGAGGTCAGGGTTAGAGCAAAGTGCTGGGAAGGCTGCTGCTCTGCCAGCGCAGGCAGGTAGTCTTAGAATGTTTATACAGGTGGCTGGACTGACTGAACCTCTTGCCGCACTTCAGGCAGGCATAGGGTTTTTCACCTGTGTGGACACGGATGTGCTTCTTACAATCTGTCAAGGTCAGAAAAGTCTTGCAGCAGATTTTGCAGGCATACTTGCGAGCTCCCTCTACAACCAAGACATTGTGCTCTGATAAGGCCTTCTTGCACTTTGACAGGACATCAGCAGACGCCCTGGTCAACTGTGGAGGGCCAGGCTGGGAAGGATGCCCATTTTCAAATGAGGATGTGGCCCCATTCATCATTAGCTGGGAACTGGCAGAGTTTTCTGGGATCTGTGAGCTCCTGACAGAAGTTACAATTGGCATTTTGGGAGCTATACGGCGGTAGTATGGAAAGTTACTGGCCTTTCCTCTTGAGGAGCCCATCATTACCCTGGAGAAGGAAGAGTGGAGGCCCAAACCAGATCTGGAAAAATCCATTCCAAACTGTTCTCCTTGATAGCCTGAACTCTGCACACATGGCAGGCCCATGGCTTCCTGCATAGGCCTAGCAAAGTGGGAGTCTGCAGGCTCACTGAATGGGTTTTCCACATGAGAGCCAGTGGCTGAGGAGGGCCCGCCCGCAGGCCCAGCCTCTGGACTCAACAAATAAGGGGCCTCACACTCCAGCCTGCAGTCACTAGTGGTGTTTGGGATATTATCATCATTGTTCTGAGTTGCACTAAAGTTACTTCCTCTGCTCTTGTTTAGAAAATTTGAAATGCTAAAAGTGGACTTATGATCTAAGTTATTTGTGACTTCCAAAATATGGATGTCACCTACCCTGTCAGTGCTGGACTGGGGATCTGAAAAACTCCGATCACTGCTTTCAGGGCTGAGGTCTATCTTCTCAGCACTGACCACAACTCCTTCCACTTCCACAGATTCACTGCCTTCTGCTTGTGAGGTCACATCACTCACTTCATCCTGAGGCTCAGGAGAGCTCAAAGGCTCAGATTTAACCACCACTCTCATGTGTTCCTTCTCACCAAGGCCAACCTCAGGATTTTCACACTGAAAACCACTTTTCTCAGTTGCAGCTTCCTGCTCAAAACTCGTCTCCACCTGAGTTGCACGTGAGGCCATGGACAACTGTGGCATGTTGCTGGCACTGTTGTCAGACTGGCTAGGCACCTGGGCATCTTCTTGAGCACCAAAAGACTGGTCGAACATGATGGCACCATCTTCCTGGTTGTCGGTCATTCCATCGGCTTTAGGGTTATCCACAATTTTCAGAGAATCTGGTGAGAAGAATTCCTCTCGAGAATGAACCCCTGAAGGTCCACTCTCTGGTGTAACATTGGAAATAGTAGAATCATCCATGGCAGGTCGGAGGCGCTGTCTGGCCCTTTCCTCTGCAGACTGCTTGCGCTTATGAAGACGTCTCATGGGGAAAGGCGTCCGCTGGTCCAGGTTACTGCGCATCGATGAGCTCATGGAGGCCGGCTGCTCCTCGCCACTCTGATTGGAATTGAGGGCTGAGCTCACAATGCTTAGTCCCAGCTGCTGCAACATAAAGAAGCGCTGCATGCGGGCGCTCTGTTCCTGAACACGCTCACTGGGGGGAGACATGGGCAGCGTCCTTGTCGTTAAGTAATGTTTACATGCCTTAACAACAGAGTTCAAATGCAAGTGAGAGGCTGCCAATAAGACATCCATAACATTGCTCTCCCCCAGCATGAGGGTGGAGGTATACATCATGTCAATCAGTGCGGCAAAGGCCTCCGCTGTCACTACCTCACTATCCAGCTGGATCATGTTCATGGTCTGATCTCCCTCCGCCACTGAGAACAGTGCTCGGAAATGCGTGCTGCAGGCTGCCAATACAGAGCGGTGGGCTTTAAAATGTCTATTCCCTACTACAATGACACAATCACAGAGCTGGCCATGAAGTCTTTGGTAGTTCAGTTGCTGAAAGATCTGTTCAAAGTGTCCAGGAAAATCCATGATCCTATGGGAAAACAAAGAAAGTGTTAAGAATTAGAAAAGCTTAAAATAAAGCCAGAGCACAGAGGTAGTGATGAAAAGAGAGGCGTGGTTGGCCAAACTTGGATCTATACAAGCTTGTGATATTTTTGATAATGGGCACAGACTAAAAACCTGACAAACAAGGAACAAATGCTGATTCAGCTACAGCCCTGGAAGCATGCACATAACTGGGATCAGTTGCTGATTGTTTACAGGCTCCCTTCACTCTTCATATGACCCACTTTCAACACTCAGAGTCCATGTTAGAAAAGACCAACGTGTGGCCCTGACCAGCGTTGCTCAGTGGTTAGAGTGCCAGCCCTCACACCGAAGAGTCACAGGCTGGATTCCTGGTCAAGGGCACATACCTGAGTTGCAGGTTCAATCTCTGGCCTCAGTCAGGGCACATGTGGGAGGCAACCAATCAATGTTTTTCTCTCACATCGATGTTTCTCTCTCCTCTCTCCCTCCCTCCCTCCTTCCTTTGCTTTCACTCTCTCTAAAAAAAATCAATGGAAAAAAGTATCCTCAGGTGAGGATTAACAAAGAAAAAAAAAAAAGACCAACGTGTGAATGATAGAATATCTACCCCACAGAAGTTAATTCAACTTCTGCATTCCCTAAGGACAATGAATAAATTTCAGAGTCTTTTAGTAACTTAAATAAGTGAAAAGGGTAAATCAATATTAGTGGGGAAGACTTCCAGTTCTAGATGGCAGCAGACTGCACACGTTTACTCTCCCCCGCCCCACACACACTCATCCCAAAAATCCTGTTAAAAATATGAGGTTTTTTGGTTTTGTTGCTTTTTTAAAGGTATAAACCCACAAGGAAAAAAAAGAATAGGAAATAAATATCAATAGCATTTTGGAAGCTAGTGAACAGGTACATGAATGACTGCTAAGTGACTTAGCATACCCAGAAAGCTAAATTCACTTGCAGTGGATAAAACACTGACTTTATATAAACTCCACCCAAAGGCTCAGAAACTGGTTGCTGAGGTGCCAGGGGACATGGAATGGAGGTGATACTAAGACAGGAGGACTGAATGGAAATCTATTTAATAAAAAAAGAATACAATGGAAACGCTGAGCCTGTGCACAGAAAAGGTAAATCTATAGAAAGAGCTATCTGGGACTCAGGATGGGATCATGGAAGGTGTGCAAATGGGAAGAGGGAATTTTGAGGGGAGTGGTGGAAATGATCTAAAATTAGATTGTGGTAATGATCACACAACTCATAATTTTCTAAAAATATTTGTACACTTAAAACAAGTAATTTTATGGTATGTACATTATACCTCAATATAGCTCAATAAATTATACCACAATAAAAAAAATAATGAGGAAAGGGAAAAACAGATGAACAAGATCCAGATGAGGGGGGCATAAAAGACTAACTTTCCAAATAAATGGCATTTCAACCCAGCATGCTACTTTAAAAGGATAATGACATTCTGCTCAATGCCTTTATTCTTCAAAAAGCAGCAGAAATATGATTATCTGAGGGAAAATAGCCTCCTTATTTTTTGAAATGTCAGTCATCTTGAGTATAAGAAGAAACTACCCTCTTTTCCACAAAAAGGTCATTCACTAGAATGCCACCTCTCAATGTTCAATCCCTTCTATTTATAGAAAAGGCATGCAAGGATATTGTGGTCCCAGAAGCACTATTTTGAGGAAATTCCCAGAGCCTAGAAACCTTTGAGAAGAGACTCCTGAGGTAGCTAAGCATGACCGCAACAAAAGGTGGGTGTTGAAATAATACTGGAAGATAAATAGGCCGTACAATCATTTAGCTTCCCATTCACCTCAAGATTGTCAGCCCTGTATAAGATGCCCTAACATAGCCCTGGAGATCAACTTAAGTTCTTCTCAACACATGCAACTCAAGCTCTTCTCAGAACACTTTGGGGATGACTGGAATGTCTTGCTATGCCTTGTTGTCAGGCCATCTTCAGGGCAGTACAAAGGCTAAGGCTTCCCTTTCTCTCTCTTTTTAATCCTCACCCAATGTTTTCATTGATTTTTTAAGAGAGAAGTATCGATGTGAGAGAGAAACATCGATCGACTGTCTCCTGCAAGGCTGCCTCCCGTACACACCCCAAATGGGGATCGAACCTGCAACCGTATGGTGTATGGGATGACTCTCCAACCAACTGAGCCACCCGAGCAGGCAAGGCAAGGCAAGGCAAGGCAAGGCCTCCTTTTCTCCTAAGGGGCTCTGGAAGTTGTGAAACTAACATGGTGACATTAGAGATGATCAAAACCTAGAGAAACACCTGTTCTCTAAGTTAGTAACAGTGTGCAATTATTCATTTACAGATTCTCCAAACTAATTTCTCCTTAATGGCAATACTCTTTCATCTCAATATCATTTAATCAGTCAATTTATGATCATTTGGTTTAGCAATGGGAATCAAATCCCCCAGGTTAAAGCAAATCTTAGCCATAAAGCTGGCTAATTGGATTATTCAACTGTCCTTCTTTCCAATATTAAGAATGTTGGAAAGCACCTCAGTATACGTCAGAGTCCTTAACTGAATACAGCAGAGTCCACTCCACTGATTTAAGGAGAAAGAGATTTATGATTACAGGATGTTGGGAAGCTTACAAAATCTTCAGGAGGATGGAAGAGCTATACTCAAATGCCCCAGAGCACCCAACCACACTGTGGAACCATTCCAGAAAATTCATTACTGCTACTGCCACCTCTACCACCTGCAGCTTTGCATGGATCTTGCTCTGGATTAGCTGCTCAGTTGCCATTGCACCTTCTAGACCGGCACTGTCCAATAGAACTTTTTATGATGGAAAATCATCAGCATTGTTGCTATGCTATACACTAGTCATATGTGGCTATGAGCACTGAAATGTGGCTAGTGTTAGCTGAGGAACTGAACTTTAATTTTATTTAATTTTAATTAATTTAAATGGCTACCATATTGGAGAGTAATTCTAAATGTTCAGTATTGTTCCATATTTCTCACATGTGCATCCAAACCCCACTCAAGTATATACGACCAAGGGAACCTTAGTTCTTATATCTGCACTGTAACTATGATTCTACCTTGGGAAAGTGGGCTCACAATTTGCAGGCCATCCAAATGTAAATGAGGGGGTGTTCAAAATATTTTGGGCAGCTAAAAATGACAAATGTCCACTACAACATCCCACTGAAAATTAGAGGCCCTCAACGTGCATGTAACATACAGATGACTTTGGAAATGCAGAGTTATACTGGGTAAGAGGTGATTATCTAGAAGCGAAAGAAAGAACCAAAACAGAAGACCAGAACACTGGTGTTACAATACATGTGTGCAGCCCTGGCCAGTTTGGCTCTGTGGTTAGAGCATTGGTCCGCAGACTGAAGGGTCCCAGATTCGATTCCGGCCAAGGGCACGTACCTCGGTTGCAGGCTCGGTCCCCAGCCCTAGTCTGCGGGAGGCAACCAACCAATGTGTCTCTCCTCCTTCCCCTCTCTCTGAAAAGCAATGGAAAAAATATCCTGGGGTGAGGATTAAAAACAAACAACAACAGAAATCCACCAATGCACACGTGTGGCACTGCAGACATCTTCAACCAGCACTTACTAAATCCTAACTCCTGATTCCTCTTCCATGGGCTATGGTAAGAATATGTACTTGTTAATTTATTTTAAAATAATAATAATTACATGTTAATGTAAACAACTTTTATTAAAAAAAAATATTTTCCCCTCAAAATAATGAGAAGGGTGTCAGTTTTACATTTTTGCATTAACAGAATAGAGCTGGATTCTCATATTTGCTAGTGCATTCAGGTTTTTGCAATATCACATATCATAAGGCCTCTGGAAAACTCCACTGTACGCTCATGGAAGAATGAGAGTGAAAAAAAGCAAGTAAGTATTTGTATTATTATGAAAACAGTTTTGACTTCATAGATCCCTTGAAAAAGTGTCTGGGGCCCCTGGGGGTCCTTGGACTGTACTTTGAGAACGGCGAATCAAGTGAAAATTCTAACTATACTGGGACGATGGAGGTGGGGAGAGTACACTGAAATGCACAGACCAAAACTAGTAGAATTGTTAGGAGAAGTTAACAAGTTCATTAAAAAAAGTCTTATCTATAACCAAGGGGAAGTCAATAGATAATGTTTAACTAAGAAATTAAGTAGCTCCAAGCATATCATTTAGTATATATACACAAATATCAAAAGAATTAGCTCTAAGAGTTGAAAGTGGTAGCCTTGGGGAAGAGAAAATGGAAAGCAGAGAGACTAGGGCCTGGTGTTTTTCTTAACAAATCTTGTAGAACTATTTGATTCTTTAAGTAATCTGTACTTAGCAAACTACATATACTTTTGGTATAATCTGTTTTTAAAATCTAAAAAGAAGAGAGCCAGAACAGACCATAACCCCTCCCCCCACACACACACAATTAGAAAAAGTTGCCAAAGAAGAATTACTCTCCATCCCTGAAAAGGTATCAGTACCAAATAGTTTTATAGGAACTACCTATTAAATGCTATGGAAAAGATAATTCATATGTTATTTAAACCATTTTAGGAGAGGAAGCTTCCAATGATCCAATATTGAAATAGTTACTATATCACATGCCATGGATCAATAAGGACGAGTTATGCAGAGAAGGGCAATCTGTTGCTGTGAGTGCACTAACAGACTTTTAAGAGAAGCTATTTAATATCCAGTAACACATGCCTAACTCAATTAAGGTAAAAGTACAGCCATGCGTTAAACCAAATGAGAAATGCAGGGGATGCACTAGCATTTTTAAACGTATGTTTTGCCATCCGAAAATGCCACATCAAGAATGAATTGGAAATAGCAGGGCATTACTATGATACCCAAAAGTGATTCCAAAGACCATGAATATGAAGAAGGCTTAGATTCATACCATCTTAGGTAAGGTTCCCCAGAAGCAGACCACAGAGAAGGATTCAGTGCAAGTGATTTATCAAGGAAGTGCTCCCAGGAGAAACTGGGAGTGGGGAGCATGAGGAAAACAGCAGCAGCTAAGCAAGGGTGTGATTTGGGACAAAAACCCAGTCTTAGCCTGGTCTAGCAGGGGAGCTCTGGAGTATAAATGAGTTTAAGCCACCACAAGGCAAAGGAACTGGTCTTTGTAGCCCTGCATTAGTCAGTCAACAGCTAAGAGCCTCTCCAGGGAAACGAAAACTGCTAGGCACTTCCAGATTTCTGGGCCCACGCACAAAGTGATACCAGTCACCCAAAGACCTAGGCCTCAAAAAAGTCACAGATGCAAGTCATTAGAAGCAAAAGCATACAGAAGCTGCATGGCGGGTGCACAGAACCGGTAAAAAGGATCAAGGGGATCTGGTGAGAGCCCTGACAGTATCTGCTACTCACACTTGGTGATACTAAGGAATAAAGTGATGTGTAACTATATAGACAAACAGATGCTACTGTCTGTTAGGAAAGGACATTTTTGTATATATACTTAATATGTCTTACTCCCAATGCCCCATTGCTGTCCCAAAATTATTAAGTCAATGAGAAATCTCAATTCAGTTCTTTCATTTTAAGATGCCACTTAGCATTAAGAGGCCCCATTGTAGTAAACATTAGTAAATACTGTTTACAAGTCATTAACAAAATAATATACCACAACATACTTTCTCAATTGAGCTTTCTGGCATAACTAAAGAAATCTAATTATTTTGGGCATTAAAATACAGCTAGCTGTAGTTATAATGGTCTGTCAGTTAAGACTTTGTACTTAGAACCAACAGAACCCAACTCTGGCTTACTTGAGCAAAAGACATCTGAGAGAGCAAAGCCTTGGGAGGGTAAAAAACCAGACAGCGGTCAAAGGAATTTTGAAGGGTTAGGAAGCAAAATCCATAATCACAATGGTACAGCAGGAAGATCTCCTTCAGCTACTGCCTCTGCAATAAACTGCCTCCACCAGTTCCTTCAGTATGGACATCACATGCTCAAGACTCAAAGTTCTAGGGAGAGCTCCTACACCCCCACTTCTGATTGTGCTGGAAAAGCAAAGATGAAGGGTTTATCTTTCTGTTTTTTACTTACGTAGTGGAAGGCTGGTTGCTGATGATTTATCCACCTAACAAGATTATATATAAGGGGGGTAGGTGGAGATAATTCACAAATAGAAAATCAGAATGCTATTAGGAAAGAAAAAAATGTCTGAGAGTTTTTTAGTAATACTAAGATACTTTGGGCAACAAAGTGATAAGAACAACCCAAGAACTGCAATGGCCTAATTTATATTTCATGTTCTTTATAAAAACTAGTCATGTGAAATAAGGCAATGTGTATAGCAAACTGTATTTCCAAGATGGCTGGCCACATTAAGATCTCCCATCCTGCATGCTGTCTTACAATGATATTGACACTCCTCTCATCAAGAGAAGGGATCTATGTTCACTCCCCTCGAAGCAGACAAGTCTGTGACTATGCCAAAAGTTATACTATGTGACTTGTGAGCTAGGTTATAAAAGGTAACACAGGTCTTCAACTGGCCTTTTGGCTTCCTCTTGGAACCCAACCATCATGCCATGAGAAAGTACAGCTAACGTCTAGCTGACAGTGAACACCAGATATGAGTATGCCTTCAAGATGACTTCCGCACCAGTCACAATCTGACTATAAGCACATGACAGACCCCAAGAGATTAGAATCATCTAGCTAAATTCAGTTAACCTGTAGAACTGTTAGAGAATAATGATTCTTGTTGTTTTAAGTTATTAAGTTTCAAAGTGGTTTTGTTACACAGCAACAAATAACTGCAACAATGTGAAACTTGTTAACATCTTTCCACAAATCAACATTTAAATGCTACCTCCAAGGAATTCATTTTTTTTGTCTATTATGCCTTTGGAGAAAATCCTTTTTCACCCATTCTTAGTCCATGTGGTACTTATAGATCAGACTGCCCCAAACTTCTCAGTTCCATGGGTGGACAGATGATCCAGGAAGGTCTTGTTTACAGATATTGTTTAAGAAATGGGTATATGACCCACACCATGCCAATTAGAGTCTTCCCTCAAGACTTCTGCTGCTACTATCAAGAAGAGATATTCTCTTTTCCCAGATCACAATCTATGAGGGAGATAGAAGTCTAGCACTGATGATGGCCAAAGCAGTACCAGAGACAATGTCCTGATGACATCAACACCCTTGGACCCAGCCATGACTGCAGTTAGCATCATTCTATGACTTCCTATTTCACGAGCCAATAAATTCCCCTTTTACCTTAACCTGGTTTATGCTGGATCTTTGTCACACTGTGAGGGTTGAATCACAATCTCAGAAAAACCTAAGTAACATGGCTATCTTCAAACCATGGATCTAGAAGAGGTATTTAAAAAATTCAGTTAGTTGGGGAGGTATAAAATTTGTTACTCTGCTCTGATGGAAGGTAATTATAAATCAAGATCATAGTTATTGAAAACTCTCAAGCAACTCTAGCAAACTCAGAAGTCCAGGCTAAAAGATATTAAAGAGCTCATACTGAAAAGATAAGTGTTTTACCAAAAGCTGCCTGTCTGAAGCCTTCAAACCAACGAAAAAAGCTTCAGGTCTCTTTAAAGATTTCAAAATGTGACTCTATGAGTCTATATAGCTGGAGGAGATACAGGCAAGTAATCTATCAATTTGTAACTGTATCTGACCCAAAGCAAGTATACACTACAATATTTGTTACCTGCAGAAACAGAGTTTTAGTTATTTCTAAACTAAATATAACTAAGAAAATACACTTATACCACTGCTCATTACATTAACATGGATAATCAAGAGTTGACTGTTTTCTCAACAGATTTACTTTCCTAATAATGCTTTATCTAGACTAAAAAGAAAAAAAAGGTTATTTGTGTTCCGGGAGAACAAGCCAGTTAATAGTACATTTTAAACTATTTGATTTATATATTGATCTACCCACATGCTTTTCAATAATATACTTAGTTTATAAAGAAAAATACATCTATACTCAAACACCATCTACCAACACAGCAAGTGATTTGCTGCCTCTATGCCAGGCAGTACCTACTAAGTTGGCACCTGTAGGGAAGCAACTTAATATTCTAAGAAACTCATGACATTCAATATCCTAATCTAAATAAAACCCCAGTTGAAAAATAACAGAACTTTTCCTCCACTTGTAAAGATGATATAGATAAAAATAAATGTAAACAACAAAACCAGGCAAGGTCCCAGTCAAACTGACTAGGATTTTTGACATGGATCCACGTCCTAGAGTCCTGGAACATGCATCCATTGTTCTGATTTCACTAAGTGGAAGTTGGGAAAGGCTGTGACTAGGTAGGCACACAGATGCCCAAGGTTAACCCCAGATACCAGATCTGTCAGCGTAATTTCATAATCTCTCTGGTTCTACTTTGTCAGGGCTGGCTCAGAAACTGGACAGATTAAGTCTACTAACAAAGGAATCCATCAGTGAGTAAAGGTGAGCACCACTGGGGAAGTCAAGCTAATGCCAGAAACCCTTACTGTCTTGCCCTACCCTCCAACTCTCCCTGATTTGCCACCTCGTTTTCAACATTCCTGTGGATTAGCTGACCCAGGATGTCATAACTCAGTTTAAATAAGAAAAGGTATTAGTGCCCTATTATATTCCTAGTGAAAACTCAAAATGCTTTTTTTTAACTAAAAAAAAGTGCCTCGGTAAATTTTTTTAACTAAAAAAAGTGCCTCAGTAAATTATTTGTTGGGTAAACTTCAACTGTATGGTGATGAAATATAACACCATATTACCCAATAGTCATTTTTCTAAGAGCCCCAACGCTCTCCAAAAACCAGAAAGAAAAATTCTCAGAATATCCAAAATAAAGATCAAAACCTACATATGAAAGATTTTCTCATATGAAAGTCCCTCAAGCCTTCACACACTCTTTTGCTTTAAACAAACAAAATTAAAGTTTTTCCAGTTTCCTAACTGACTGAAGATGAGCAACGGCAATTCTAGAATATGAGAAAGAGCGGACTGCAGGTTGACAGCTGCAAAAAGAGACAGCTGACTCACTAGGGGAGAAGAGGTCCAGCAACTTGGAGCCCTCGAGATCTCAACAGCCCTAGAAGATGCTGTGAATTTGGTATACAAATTCATTCATCCAATGTTTTAAAGTGCTTACTCTGTTCGAAGTTAAGTCCTGTGGAACAGAGATTTATATGGCACAGTCCTGTCACCGATGCTTAGTAGAAATGAGACATACACAAATAACCATTAAGTGCCACATAAGTGATAAAGTGTACATGGTGGCTCAAAGGCATCAAAGGTTATTTCCAGTTTCATGGTGGCACTGACAACAGAGCTAGGTATTGTTTTGGATTAGGATAAAATGAGATATAAAGTATATTCTAGACAGAGGTAAAGGTGGGGAGAGGTTTGAGGTGGGGGAAGCTATATATTCATCCTGGAAAATAGGTAAGGGTAGGAAGGAAGGTATTAGATAGTGAATACTCATAACTGATGTTAATAATTACAGCAAGTCACCAGAAAGATTAGCATATAATTCTAAAGACTATCATCACTTTTCAGATAACTTTTGTAAAAAGCATTTTAAAGTTTAAGGACAGTATCAGTCAGGGTTCTTGTTTGCAGCAATAGAAACTGGTTCTAACTAACTTAACCAAAAAGTAACGTGCTGTGCCCTGGCCAGTTTTGCTCAGTGGTTAGAGTGCTGGCCTGAGGACTGAAAGGTCCCAGGTTCGATCCCTGGCCCCAGTTGGGGTTTGTGGGGAGACAACCAACAGATGAGTCACATCGATGTTTCTCCCTCCTTTCCACTCTCTCTGAAAAGCAATGGAAAAAATATCCTCGGGTAAGGATTAAAAAATATAGTAACAACAACATGCTGAAAGGTCATTGATTTGTTCACAGAATTGATGGGAAGGCTGGACACCCGAGCTTGAACTGAGCAGTAGGAACAATCTGGATATAGCCACTAGGACAAGAATGCTGACTCTACAAGAGATCTAATCTCCCTTTGTCTTCATTATTGTTATTTAGTCTTGATTCTTGAATACATACGTCTTTTTTGATATTACATGAGATGAAATGGGAAGTACACTTGAAATAATTGTGCTGTACACTGAAATATGATGATGATGTAGTCTCAAGGAAAAAATACTTGTGCAATTTTTGAGTCACAAACAGCAGTCACTGCTTTTTTCAAGGAATACCATTTTTACTTGGAAGAATGAATGACAAACTATTCAGACTTAAGTATATGCCAGACATTTTCTTGGAAATGAAGAAAATGAGCTTATCATTTCAAGGAAAACAATTTACAGTATTTCTTGCCTATGATAAAATCTGAGCTTTCAGGTAAAAATTAGAATTTTGGAAAATCTGTGTTTGTCACCTTGAGCTTGATAGCTTCCCAATGTTCAAACCCTTCTAATGAGATCATTAGCGATATTAATGAAAGGTGATTTAAAAAATATATTGTATAATAAATGTGTCAACATTTGAAAGATCTGCCTACTTCAGTGAATCAACATTTTCTAAATGACAAATGTTGTAACCATGATGTTATGTTACAAAATAAGGTATGGGTATAAAAAAAACACCAATCAAAGTGCAAGATATAAATTAATATATTTTAATGTAACAATGTGAAAAGTTCATTGATATAGTTTCAGATTCTACATTGCAACTAACCTGTCCTTCCATTAAACTAGACATTAAGGAGATTAGCAAAAAATGTAAAACAGTGCCAATTTGAGCATTCCCAGTGCAGAGATGTTTGTTTCAAATACCACTAGCTAATAAAATAAACCGGGGTTCCTTGGAGAAATGGCTGATTCTAGGACTGAGGCAGGAAATATACAAGATAAGCCTGCAGAATCTTGTAGTTCCAGAAAGTAAAGAAGTGCTTAAAACAAACAAACATGATAATGGGAATATGTGAAAGGGATTTAGGGCCCCATAGGAGAAAGTGCTCTCAAGGCAAAAGCTGGAACAGTTTGAGCAAAAAGATAGATAAAATAGTATTAGATTATAACCCAAAGTATAAAATAAATATCCATAGGTTTATCCTGATATAAATGGTTGATTATATAAATAAATGGGAGAGAAGAGACAAATCTCCTGTGTGCAGAAGAATTCCAAGTAATTTATGTAGCTACTCTGCCCTCAAGGAGATGGAGCATACTCCCTACTCCCCATTCCCCATTCCTTAAGTGTGGGCTGTGCACAGTGACTTCCTTCTAGAGTGCAGTACAGAAAGGGAGGGGAAAAGAGTAACTTTATAGTGGAGATATCTGACAAACATTATCTCAGCCAAGTGATCAAGGGCAACATCAATGGTAATAAGTCATGATCAGAGTATGCATGTTACAGGTATCACGTGTTGATATGAGAGTGGCACTTTTTGTGGTCTTCCCCACAAAAACCCCATAACCCCAGTCTAATCATGAGAAAAACATCAGACAAATCCCAATTGGACAGTCTACAAAATAAGTTGGGTGGCCGTGGGTTAGTTGGACAAGATGAAAAGGTTGAATGCCTACTAAGAGCCAGGTTCTGTAGGTACTTTACATATATTCTCTCTTATGGATGATTGTCAAGCAGTGACTGTCATCCCCATGACTAGGGCCAACATCACCCAACTAGTACAGTAAGTGAAGGAGAAGAGTTATGAACCCAGGTCCAACTATGAAACTTCACTTTGCAGTAATGGGCCCAGTAAGACAGGCCAGGTGGATGATGACAGAATACTCAGGAGAGAACAGTATGTAGTTACGAGTGTGAGCAAAGGCTAGGAATAAGGATTAGGAGGACTGAGGGAGTAAGGGGTTGAAGATGAAAAGCAGGGTCAAGGTCAAGAACTGGGGTGGTGGTGACAGTGAAAAGTGTGTCAAATAACAGCTAAGGGAGTGAAAATTAGAGCAAGGGTTGTGGAAGAGGTGGCAGGAGGGACTTTTCTTGTCCTCTCCTCTTACTCAAATCCTCCCTTGCTACTAATGCCACATGCCACCTCCACCAACCACACTGCCAACGCTTCACCATGGCCAACAGACCCCCGTGTGGAATGTGAGGAGAACGAAGGATGAGCTTTGCCTCCTCCCACTGCCTCTAGCCACTGGCTCCTCCCCAACGCTGCCTTCCAAGAGACTGGCGCAGAAAGATTATCAGGGATCAGAGCTTTGGGGAGAAGAGGAAGGTGACAAAATACATTCCTGACAGCAGGCTCACCTGTCATACAGAGAAAATCTTGGTCTGCCCAACCCTCTCAGGGAGGTGGTCTGTCAGGGTGGTGGCCCAGTAGCAGAGAGTGCTGTCTTAAAGATGGGAATGCCCAAGACAGCCAGTTACATACATGACTGACTGAAAACACTACATTTAAACTTAAAATAATTTAGGACAAATTTCACTGCTTTATCCTGTTTAGAATTTTACACTTACACTGTAACTGGCTTACAAATTTCCCTTTCTTGGCTATTCATTTTAAATTTTCCTAAAATTTAAAAATTTTCCTAAAATTTAAAATAAATAGCCAGCTAGCTGGTTATCTAGATAAAAGAACATCTGTAGACAGTTAAAGGTCTAAAGATCATACAAACTTCATAAAGGTATAAAAACCAATCATAAATGGCTTCTTTTAGCTACTTACAAGTCTGAAACTATTTTAACATCTGTTTAAGAAGTCTAAATGTATTTCCCTCTATTACTTACAAAATGTTGCCTGCCACCCCTCAGTTATCTGCCCCACACAAACTTCTCAGCAATTTAAAAAAGAACATGCATTGCCTTTTAACTCCGACAGATCAAGAAGCATATTTCTTACTGAACAAAACCACTTTATCAAGAAAAAAGCCATCTCAAAGCTTTAAAGACACTATTACTGATAGTGTCTTTACAGGAGAGAAAATAAAAAATAGATTTAATTCATTCTTATAACTAGTTTACTTTCAAAACAGTATATTCCTTCACTTCTGAATCATTTATCAAGTCAATAGCATTTAGCAAGTGACTGATGCTTTAACCTGCTAAGTTGCTTTTGACATTCTACTCAAAATAAAGACTACCATGTATGTTACTAAATGTATTTAGATTTTAGCACATCTGTGGGTTCCTCTCACAACTAAACCCCCAAACAGTGGGTTTTCTTCTCCCTATCCTTCCTCAAATCCTCTCTGCAGCTGCAACTAAAACAGAAGGACTAAACAACTGAAGGTCTTGCATTTTTAGAGGAAGACCGTTGAGTGAGTTTTAATTTATAATTCAGCTAATTAAAATGTAGTGAAAAATCAATTATACCAATTAACAATATCATGTTCAGAAGAAAAGGGGGAGTAATTCACCCTAATCATATTAAACTTAAGAAGTTGGAAATAAAGCACTTGCAAACTTATCAAGTACACAAAGTAAAAGACTACCAAGGCTAATTTCTAAAAGCAGACTCCATTCAAACATCCTTAAAGCTAGTAAACAAAACAAAACACTATGTTGACTTCCATTTATATAAGAAAAAATTATCATGTCCACCCGGACAGCATGGCTCAGAGGTTGAGCATCGACCTAGGATCCAGGAGATCATGGTTTAACTCCAGGTCAGGGCACATGCCCAGGTTGCTGGCTCGATCCCCAGTGGGGGGCGTGCAGGTGGCAGCCAATCAGTGACTCTCTCATCATTGATGTTTCTATCTCTCCCTCTCCCTTCCTCTCTCTGAAATCAATAAGATCATATTTAAAAAAAAAAAAAAATTAATTGGGTACAAAAGTGTTTTAAGTGTACCAAATGTCATTAAATCTTAGATGCCACTGATTATAAAATGCAACACATTTCATGTAACATTAGGAAAGAAAAAAGCTGTCAATTACACTATAGCATAATGCTTATTGATGGCATCCTGTCTTCAAGATTTAAAATGGAATCTAAAACTGTTTTAGAATCAAGAAAATACTGGAATCTTAAACATATCACTCAAACATATTAGAAGATAAGAAAAATTATCCAGACAAAATATAATCTTGAATACTAAGAAAGTTATCTATGCCTAGTATAGTATATTACAATAAAGTTAGTGCTCCAACACAATTCCTAATCTGAACTGTCAGAAAGATAAATCAAAGCTTTTAGCAAATATATGTATAATTAATCAAGTGAAAGTCATCCAACCCCAAATTGGTCTTGAGATTAAAAGCCACTATTCAGTGATGACAATGATGAAAACAACTGTAAAGGGCAATAGTTCACTCAGAAACAGCTGGTCTTTTAGCATGAGAAGTTCACTGCATACTTAGACAAAAGTTGCAGTGTAGTGTTACATTCCACCCCACCTGCTACACTAACAAAAACTGTCTCTACTAGACAACATCCATATTTGAGAAATGTTAAGTACAGTAAAAGAAAAATCATATGCTAAAAACTGACAGAGGGGGAAAAGTATTTGTTTACAATAAATTTACATTTTTAAAAAAGTTGAAAGCTAACATGGAATCAATACCTTGTGTTTTTCTTTTCCCTTCCAAGAAATTGAGGCAGATTCAACATTCTGTGTCAGCACTACAGCAAGCTTTGCCATGTCTGACTGTATACAAGATATTAAGTCTTATCCACACTGAAAAACTCAATTCATGCTAAGTACTTTAAACACTAGAACATTTACATGCATTTTGTATTCAAGTGATTTTTTAAAAATACTTCAACTTCTCATGATAGTCTTGCAACAAAGCCTCTTTTGGAGAGCACTGACCCATTAATTTAGGAAAACACTCCATTATGAGATGCTTTTCTTCCAAATCTTACCACTTTCAGAATTTTGCTAGACACCTCAATGAAACAGAAAGCAGCTTGCCAGTATCTCCAACTAACTACACTGTGTTTTAACACAACTTTTAGGAGAAAAAAGGCAGATCAGAAAACAAGTTAGTTTCAGGACTCTTTAAAAAGTCCCAGTTCATTTATTCAGCAAAATCCAAGGGCCAGAACAAGTCTCCAACCAATTAGTCTTACCTGGCAGGTGATCAAGCTGGCTGCAGTAGCCAGGCCAGTCTTCCCAAGTTTGCTGGGATTTCCCGAGGGGGTTAAAGCAGTAATGGGAAGTCTTCACTTGATTTAGGGACTTTTCTCTAAAAATTCCCTTCCTTCTCTCCCCATCCGATCTCTTCCCCCCAGAGCTACAATTATAGCTTATGGCCAGCCACCCTCAGGGCGGAAATCGTAATACTTCAGCATACAAAAAGCAAGTTCTCCAGAAAACAGAAGCACCCAGCCCACCTTTCAAAAATTACCTAAGGCACAAAAGCCCATCAAAAAAATAAATCATCAATGATGAGGAAGGCACAGCATTCTCTTTAAATCTAAAGAAAGATCTCAATGTACATAATATCTTCTATTTACTACAACTGAAAAGAACAGGTTGGGGCAAACGTAGGTTTACAGTTGTTTATATGGAAAATAATACAATAATTAATAACAGAATAAACTCTGTTTCGCGTACTCACAACTGTAAACCTACTCTGGAAAGCTTTTGTTCAGTTCTTGAATGTGAAGGGTTTCTTACTTCTCTATTCATTCAAATTAACCAGAACTCGAGTATACTACTTAGTGATCAAGACCTTACTTTGCCTTTACCTAAAAACCTTCCTCCACGTTGTAATTTGTATTCTTTTCAGAAATTAGTTTCTACAGTACCTTCTACTATGACAATGCAGACTGAATAACAAATGACCTTTTTTGGAAGGAAAAAGACTGACCTTCAACTCCCCCTTAATTCACTGTCGGATGTATTTATGTGCAAATCTGCAAGGGGAGAAGGTGGACGGCTGTTCTTACACGAAGCCTGGAAGCGGTGGGCATTCAATAAGTGCCCACATACACTTTAGTCCTCTGATAACAAGTTGGGCAATTCCAAAACACTGGCTCCGCCCCTCCAGGGTCAGCCGCGGGTTCCCGATTTCAGACCGCCCTGGCCTCGCTGTGGTGAAATAAACCTGGTGGCTCAGGAGACCAGGATGAGGGCGGTAGATCCTCTAGGCTGTCGATCCGGAGACCTATCCACCCCGCTCGGTAATCAGCCTCTTGGGCCCACAGAGCCGAGGGGGGCAAAAGCTCCCGCCCAACCCCGCAGACAGACTGCCTGGCGTCGGGACAAGGGGGACGCCTGCGCAGAAGAACCCGCCTCCCATCCTCCTGGCCCCTCCACTAGAAAGGGTAACAATACCCCGTCTGAAAGACAGGCAGGCTAGGCGGGGGCCACCGGTACGCGTCTGCGCGCTCCCCAGACGCCTTGTCGCGACCCCGCTTAAGCCGCCAGCCCAGCGCCCCTGGTGTCCAACGGTCTCCACAGGAGCGCGCCCGCGCGCGCTACCACCACTCGCGCTGACAGGGTCCCCTCACCTGAGCCGGGCTCCGCCCCCCTTCTCGCTGGAGAAGGCAATGACCCTTCTCCGATCCGACTCAGCGGTGTCGGAGGAGGCGGGAACGTCCAAGCTAGCGTCTCCTAGATAGGATTTACTCCCCCTTCCGCCCACCCTCCCCGCCCGCCCCGCCTCTCGTCCCCCAGCTCCTGCTGCCGGTTCGCCGCCTCACTCTGAGAACACCGCCGCGGCTGCCGACAGTAAACGGAAGTGACGCAATGCGATAGCGCCTACTCCACCTCCTCTCCTAGGGACAAACTGTAACCAATCAGCAAGGGAGGGGCGGGGGCGGGTCAGCAGAGCAGCCAATCGACGTGCGGAATCCGGAAGACTTTACTAAGTCCCGGAACACTGACCAATCCACGGTCCCAGGAGTCTCGCTGTGTTTACTACCGACCGAATCCGTGAGCGCTGTGACCAATCACCGTTTGCCTTACAACACGTAAAACTGATATCTAACGCCTTTAAGGCGGGATTCATCACTAAGAGGCTCTAGGTTTGGGCTGTAGAAAAGCCAATGTGTGTCACAACCAATCAAGATCCATTGTGGTTGGGACAATCACAATTACGACTGCCGGGAGGCGGGCCCTCAGGGTAGCGCGTCCCGCCGGACCTGGTGGGTTTTCCCACTCCCCCCGCGCTGGCCCTTCCGTGACCCCTGCTCCCTGTGGGAGGAGAGTGCACACACGCACCGGTTACAAGTTGAATTCTCATGTCGTAGACTTTGGAAAAGAGAAAATTCCAAGAACCTGTTTAGGTTGAATTAGCCGAACTCCAAGCTACAAACGTGGAACCAACGCTACGGCAGTTGGGTCCGACAGCGCCCCACATCCAGTGCCGGGGGTGGCTCCTCGCATCTCTGGCGCCTGAGGAGAATGACGGGCGGGCCCGGGCTTCCGACTCCCACATTGCTCCACATTTCGTGCCGCAGGTCACAGAAGCCTGCAGTCTCCAAAACCAACTTCCCCCCAAAAAACAAAATTAGACACGTGGAACGGTCTCGGGCTTCTGTGGGACGCAAGCTCCGGGGCGGCTCCCGGATCGCACGGAGAGTCCGACCCTGAAGGGGACCGACAGGCCGCCGTGCCCTGCCCGGGAGTTCGGCTTGGACCCAGAGGCAAGGGCAGGCTGGGGAACACCTCGCGTTTCTTTTGGGGGAGAGGGAGGGAAGGGGTAGACTTTTAAAAAAGGAACGTCTTGCTGCCTCAAAACTTAACACCCAAATATTACAGCGGAGGCATCTCTTCAGAAGTTACAGGTTGAAAATACTGCCATTTGGGGTTTCTTTCTTTAAAGCCTCAATGAAGTCTGACGGTGAATTCTGTTCTTTAAGAGTCCCTGACATTTTATAGCGCTTACAGATATTTTATTGCCACATCGGGTAGTAAACTAAAAAGATAAGGAATGCTGACAATAAGCCGGGTGGTGTGAGGTCTTTTCACATGTGACCCTTACAAAAATGCTGTGAGCTAGACATCTCAAATTTACAACCTGGCAAAAATGTAAAAGATTTGTATACGGGGGTGGGCAGAAGTAGGTTGACAGTTGCGAATACTTGAAACACGGAGTTAATAATCCTATTGTAATCACCATAACCTGCATGTCTTGCCATACAAACAACTGTAAACCTCCTTTTGCCCATGCCTGTATTCAGTACTTAGGAGTAAGTACTATAGGCTCCCTCCTACATTGTTGATGGGAGTATCACTGACACTGTCTTTGAAGATAACATGATAGTATCTATCAAAATTTTAAATATGCATTCATTCTCTCCTAACTGGCAATTTCTTTGTAGAAATGTATTCTGAAATACACAAATTAACCTAGATGAAATACACAAATGTCATAAAATATATAAGAAGCTTTTGATCACAGCTTTTTTAGTAGAAGAAAAAAAAGAAAGAGCTGAATGTGCATCTACAGAGGATTACAAAAAAATGTATATGAATTTTATGGCTCTTTCATCACTAGTCACCAAGTAGGATTTATTCCTGGAATGCAAGGATAGTTGAAAGAAATAAAATTGATCAATATAATATACCTCATTAAAACAATGAAGGGGAAGCCCAGCTGGCATGGCTCAGTGGTTGAGCATCGACCTATGATCCAAGAGATTGGGGTTTGATCCCAGTCAGGCCACATGCTGGGGTTTTGGGCTCTACCCTCACTAGGGGGCATGCAGGAGACAGCAGATCAATGATTCTCTCATCATTGATATGTCTCTCTCTCTCCCTCTCCCTCTCCCTTCCTCTCTCTGAAATCAAGACATATTTTTTTAAAAAAAGAATGAAGGGGGAAAGAAACCCATGACCATTTCAATTAATGTAGACAGCATTTGATAAAATTCAACCCCTTTTCAAAAAAACAAAACACAACACACTCAACAAACAAGGAATAGAAGGAAACTACCTCAACATAATAAAAACAATTATGAAAACCCACAGCAAACATCATACTCAATAGTGAAAAACTTTAAGACTGTCCATTAAGATCAGGAAAAAGGTCCTACCGGTGTGGCTCAGTGGTTGGACAATGACCCATGAACCCAGAGGTCCCGGTTCAATCCTTGATCCAACAATTTTAAGCATCTTGAGTTCTAGTCCTTATGCTAGGCTCCTAGGATTAGTGATGATTCAGAAGACAGCTTGATGGGGTTCCCACTGGCCTCATCTGGGAAAAGTTAAACATAAAAATAAGTGATAATAGTAGTATATTCTAATCTATTGAATAAAGTAGAAATCTACAAGTCTATACTGACATAAATAAATAAATGAATAAATTGGAGGTGTGATGAACAGGATATTTAGTGTCTTAAGTACCTGCCCACAACATGCTTATTAATTGCAAAGGGAAAAGAATAACTTTTCTTTTGGTTGATACCACTTTACTTAAACCTGGTTGAAACCACTTAAGTGATCAAAGTTAATATAACCAGAAATGGGACAAATCAAAATTGTGTGCTACTTGATATGATATAATGAGAACAGCCTCATATCTGTGATATTCCTGCCAAAGATGCATAACCTGAAATGACTCACTTGAAAACATTAGACAAACCCAGATTGAGGGACATTCTACAAAATAACGGGCCTGTAATCTTTTAAATTGTCAAAGTTATGAAAGTCAAAGTAAAAGTGAGTAACTGTCCCAGGTTGAAGGAGACTTAAGAGCTGTGGTAGCCTAGTGCAACATGTGATGATTCTGGACAGGATCTTTCTTGCTATAAATTATTAATAGGACAGTTGGTGAACTTAGATGGAGTATGATGATTATATGGTAGCAATGTATCAATATTAATTTCCTTATTTTGATGGCTGTATGTAGTTAATTAGGGAACATCCCTGTCTGTAAGAAATACTATAGTCTTCAGGGGTGATGAGGCATTGACAACTTACTCTAAAAGGTTAAGGGGGGAAAATGTTATTTGCACTCTATTTGCAAAGTTCCTGTTTGAGATTGGGAAAAGCATGATAAGTGCTCAAAAGGAGCTCAGGTATAAGGGTTATTCGAAGCATCCTGGGTGTTTGCGGGGAGGGGATGTGTCTTAAAGAAGGAGATTTGGAGAACAGAGTGTAGCCTGGGTTCTTGCCGGTCAACAGTACCACCTCTTTGACAGGGCCCTGGGTCCATCCTTAAAGGCCCTGCTTTAGGCCCTTCTCTGGCTTCAATAACTCCCCATGTGGAAGGAGAGTTGAATCTGCAAGGACAATGCGACATACCAATCAGATCAGGCTCCCCCCTGTCTAGTTCACGGGAGAATCTCCTGCTCAGACACTCTTGAGTCTGCGAGGCCTCCTCCCCGCCCCCCACCATCCTCGAAGGGTTGATTGGGCCGCAGCTGTATGCTTGCCTAGGCCCAAGGAATGATCGTGGCTGGGAGCTGTTTGCAACGTTGTGGACGAAGCTTGCTTGGATTTGAGGACTGGATCTCCACGGGTGTGCGTGGAGGCCCTAGAGGGCAACTGCCGTTTTCCAGCTGCCACATTTAGTTGGGGCTCACGGAGTGCCTGTCAGAGAATTCTAAATTTGAACTTGGCCTTTCAGGTCTTGGTAAGATAGGCTTGTCACGCTAGGAGGGATAGATCATACTCTATCTAGACCATGCTGAGCAAGAAACCCCACATGACTGTTAGTCAGAAACTGCAAGACTTTTAGGAGTTTCGGACCCTCGTCTCACGCAACCTTTAACGGCTCAGGCGGAGTGCGGGGCGAAGCGGGTGCTGCGCCTCGAGAGGCGGAGGAGGAAGCAACGCACCGGGTGGAGAGCACGCCCCTTCCCGCGGGGGGCGGGGCGAGTGGCGGACTGGAAAGGCGCGCCTCTGCGCTCGGGGGGCGGGCTTTTGGGGGCGGAGCCACGCAGCTCCGGTAGCGCGGGGCGGTGTCCGGCGACGTCACGCGTCTTCCGGGGGGCTGCGCTGCCTGCGCTGCCTGCGCGTGTGGACCTGCGAGGTGGCTGCTGAGACAGTCTCAACTCCTGGGCTTGGCGGCCGGAGGGGGCAGATGGCGGCGGAGGTGTTGCCGAGTGCGAAGTGGCTTTACTGTGGGCAGCCCGACGAGAGCCAGAGAGCTGTACTGGGTGAGCGCTGCGGAGCTGGGGCAGAATTCCGCGAACGCCCCCTTTCGTCTCGGTACCTTTACAGCCCTCCCGCCCCCGCCGGGCACCTTTCCAGCTGGCCCGAGACCCCCGCCCCTAGTGTCCACAGCTACTTGGGACTCGGCCAGAGCTGCTCTGCCATCCCGCCATCTTTCTGTTACCACCTCCCTCCTGGATGTGGACAGCCCAGTCACCCCCTCCCCAAGGGATTTACCCAGGATTTTGACATCTCACTCACCAGGTCTTAGACCTGCTCCATTTCCTTATCTCCACTGGGCAGGGACACCCTCTGTTTCTCTAGGTCCGAACTAGGCCTCCTCAGTCGGCACAATTCTCAGTTATTCTCTCCTGTCTCAGCCCCTCCCCAGGACTCCCCTCACCTCCCCATCCCTTCTTTCCAAGTGGACCAGGAGCTCCTTCAGTCCCACTTCAGGTCGGGACCTGGGCTTCCTTCTCATCCTGATTCCTCCAGTCTCTCCTTCCTGTTGACAGTCCAGTTCCTCTCCACCATACATTGATTCTGATCTCATCTCATTCTTGGGCTGTGATCTTACAGTTCAGTTTTCCAATGGGAAGCTGCAGAATCCAGGTAACATGCGTTTTACCTTGTACAAGAGCAACGACTCCACAAATCCCAGGAAGAGGAGTCAGCGGATCCTGGTGAGTGCTGCAGAGGCCAATTGCCTCCACTTTGCACACCTCAGTAAGACCCCTTGGGTGTGGTGGATGTGGGAGGGAGTGAGAGGAGAAAGGCAGGAGATAGCAAATGAGCCTTTGAAGAACTCTTCTGAGCCTCGGCAGGTTGGGGGTGTAGGGACAGGCTTCATTCAGTGTCGTACTTTTGGTGAACTGATGGCCTTTCATTCATTAGTTCATTCAGCAAGCATGTTTTTGAGCACCTACTGTGGCCCTGTGCTAGAAAAACAGCTAAATCAGACCTGGCCTCACTCTGTGGGAGCTTGTACCCTAGAGTGAGGTTTCTCAACCTTGGCACTATTGACATTTTAACTCAGATAATTTGTTGTGAGGGCAGCCCTGTGCATTACAGGATGTTTAGTAGCTTCCCTGGCCTCTACCCACTATATACCAGTAGTACCTCCTAGTTGTGACAACCAGAATGTCAGGCAAGGAGACTACAAGGCAGAGTCTAAGTCTCTGCTTGCCAGAATGTCTTCCTGGGGAGGGCACATGAAGCTGAGCTCTGAAGGCCGGAAGAGGGTTTGACAGCTGAGGCTTAGCATTCCAAGTGAAGCAAGGACAAACAGGGAAACAGGAAAGCTTGGCTGTAGTTGAGAAGGGAATTGGCCATTTCCACGGTCCTAAGAACATATGAGAAGCAGTCATAGGAGAGGTGGGCAAAGAGGTTTAAGAAGGGCGTGGACTTCCAACTCAGGAGGTTGCCTGCAAGATCATTTTATTGCATGTCTATAAGTGTAGGGAGCCCAGGGGCTCTCTCCTAAGTCCTGTGGTGCAGCTTCCCAAAGGACTTTTCAGACCAACTAGAAGCCAGCACTATCCGGGGCTTCCCTTTCCAAGTCCTCTTTTCCCCACAGGCACCCTAGATATACTTAGAGATAGTGGGGCTAGATCATCTCCCAGAGGCTGTCTAGTTCTAATGCATTGTGGTTGGATTCTAAAGCTTTTTTCAAATGTGGAAAAGGAAGACAAGATGCTTAATACCTTTCAACATTGGTTGTAATGGAGCTCTTCTCCCTCTACATTTTAGGCAGCTGAAACAGACAGACTTTCCTACGTGGGAAACAATTTTGGGACTGGAGCCCTCAAATGCAACACTCTGTGCAGGTAGGGACAGGGGGACAGCTGGAAGGGGAAAGGAGTGGTGGTGGCCCTGGCACTGCTGTTCTCAGTCTTTACATTAGGGGTAGTGGGGGAAATCTAGAGAGGTTTACCAAGTTTCCATGTTCCCAGATCTAGGGGCTCTCACACCAGCATGTAATGTTCTTAAAAAGAAAGTCGACTTATATTTGTTGAATTTCCTGAAAACCTCATTTATTTGTAGTATTCTGAAATTTAAAAAAAAATTAAGATATAATTGACATATAACATTATGTTAGTTTCAGGTGTACAACATAGTGACTCAATATATGTATAATGAAATGGTCACCAAAATAAATCTAGTTAACATCTATCACCACACAGTTACTATTTTTTTTCTTATGACGAGAACTTTTAAGATTTATTTTCTTAGCAACTTTCAAATATACAATACAGTATTAACTATAGTCACCATATTGTACATTACTTCCCCAGGACTCATTTATGATCTTGTTTCCAAAATGCAGCTGTCTTAACTAATATGGAATGTATGATCAGTGTTTCAAAGCCTGCCAAAAATTTGCTTTAGGACTAAATACAGAAAAAGAATTTGGTAGTGTCAAAGACTCTGGGGTTTCTGTCCAGCTCTGCCACTGATTGACTGGCTGACTTGGGGCAACTTTGCCCTTCACTGATATCCCAGGTCTCTCCTTGCTGCACTGCCCTGCACTGAAGCTTGCCCAGCCTGAACAGTCTATAATGCAGAGGTCCCTGTGATGGTATACAACAGTGAATCACAAACAAGGTGCTTTCAGAGCCACACTGGACCACCCTGATAGAAATCAGATTAATGAGTATATGCTTAAAACTATTAACACTACATTATCCCTTTACAAAGATTCTGTAGTTCAGATTGGTCTTTTCCCATAACTACCAAGGCTTTACTTGTCTTTGCCTCTTTAAAATTTATATGTGCAGTAATTCTAGTGTAACTCTTCATTCTTACATCCCAAAAGGGTTTTCCACTGCAGCAGTGAGCCTGAACGTACTAGAATCACCTGTAGCTTTTTTTTTTTTTCAGAACCACATCATGAACCCTCCCCATGCAGAGAATTGCTGCTCTGGGGGATTATTGCTTCTTCTGAGCAAGTGGTGCATTCCCCGGGTGTACTGGGGCAGAAAGAATGTTGAGAACTTTTAAGCAGGGAAAGGAAAGTTGTATAAACAATGCCATTTGAATAATCCATTGTCACTGGTATTATTCCTTCTTTTATTCAGACACTTTGTGGGAATTTTGAACAAGACCTCTGGCCAAATGGAAGTATATGATGCTGAATTATTCAACATGCAGCCACTGTTTTCAGGTAGGTCCCAGTCAAGGCTCAAAGAAATGCTACATATTTTAGGTTTGCTGGATGCATTGGCTTGGGTTTTCGATTTTAAAATACATTTTCTGCCCGGCTGGGCGTGGCTCAGCAGTTGAGTGTCGACCTAGGATCCAGGAGATCGGGGTTCGATTCCCTGTCAGAGCACATGCCCAGGTTGCAGGCTAGGCAGCAGATTAATGACTTTCTCATCATTGATATTTCTATCTCTCTCTCTCCTCCTCTTTTCCTCTCTGAAATCAATAAAGATATGTTAAAAAAAAAATACATTTTTTAGTTATATATTTTTAAAATATATTTTTATTGATTTCAGAGAGAGGGAGAGGGAGAGAGAGAGAAACATCAATAATGAGAGTCATTGATCGGCTGCCGCCTGCACTCCCCTTGCTGGGGATCAAGCCCGCGACCCTGGCATGTGCCCTGACCGGGAATCAAACCGCGATCTTCTGGATCCTAGGTCAGTGCCCAACTGTTGAGCCATGACAGCTGGGCTGTAGTTATTTATAAAAGGGTGCCTTTCTGTCAGTTTTGTTTTTCATTTGAACACATTTTGTTGTTGTTAATCCTCATCTGAGGATATTTTTTTCCGTTGATTTTTAGAAAGAGTGGAAGGAGTGGGGAGAGAGAGAAACATCGATGTGACACCTGTCGATTGGTTGCCTCCTACACATTTCCTGATGGAGGACTGAACCCAAAACCTAGGTATATGCCCTGACTGGGAATTGAACCTGCAGCTTTTTCGTGTACGGGATGATGCTCCTGAGTCCCAGAGCCCATCTGTGAATTTCCTAGTGGACCATAGTCTCTAGGTTAAGATTTCCTTACTTTGCAAACAAATGTAATTATATTTAAATTATCCAAATGCTCTTCTTTCAAGGAAGCAAAGAAAATTATTCATTAATTGTTGATTAAACAAGTTTTTATTTTATAAATAAGAAATTTGTAAATATTGGTTTATTATATCCAGCATATTGACCTGGGGCAAGTCATTTAATCCGGAGGCCTCATTTTTCCTTATTGGTAAAATGAAAAGGTTGGACCAGATGGCCCCTTCATTTGACTCCTTAATTCTCCAAATTCTCTAAGTGTATGCTAAAGCTATGTACTAAATGTTCAGTATACACTCATGTTAAACTCTGGGAAGTCCTGGAGTAAAGAAATCTTTTTTCTTAGATTAACTGTTGAACAGATGAATACCAAACACTATTACTATCTGTAGGCCTAACAGTTTGCTTTTCCCCCGTTTTTGTTTTATGTTTTGATAGATGAATCAATTGAGAGTGAATTGACATTAGAGAATGAGAGCAAAACTTTTAGAGATAAGGTAAGTGTGATGGAACTAAGATGTGGGACCTTAAGCAAGTTCCTTCTAGGCCTTGGGTAAAGGTTTCTCCATCAGTAAAGTGAGCTGGTTGAACACAGGGGTTCCCTTGCTGCTCCCAGCTCATTCATTCTGGGGTTGTCTAGACATTTTTCTACCTGTAGAAGCCTCATCAACCTCATAGAAAGCAGTCCACCTATATGGGGCAGCTATACACAGCTCAGTGCCAATGTTTTGAACTGGTGCTCTGTACTAATAGAGGTTTAGCATGTTTTTAAGATTTAATCCAAGTTTCAGAGAATATTGGTTGTAGCCTGGAAACTTTCATATTAAAACAGTAAATTTTAGGATTTTCAATGTAGAATGTTCCCACAAAGCCCATTTCACTCCAAGATGCAAATTGATTGCATCTTCAGTGCTGCCTGGAGCACTGTATTGAGAAGGTTATCTTCCAGCTCAGAGGGAAAGAGTGAGTGCTCTATTAGCAATATCTGTTTTTGGTGTAGGATTGGAAAATGTTAAACTGCATGCCAAAGATTTATCAACCTGAATTCTAGTTAAGTCTTTACATTTTACAGATGGAGGCACTGTTGATTTGTAAGTGGCCATTACTTTTTACAAAGCAAGTTCTTCAGATCTGTTAATATCATTTGATTCTTACAGCAAGCCTATGAGGTAGATGGCTATGTTTCAGCTCAGTTTATAGGGGAGATAATGATGGCTCAGAGAGGCTAACAGTTTCCCCATAGTCACACAGCTAGGAGTAGCAGTGCCCAGCTTGACCAAATTTGTCTCTTGCACAGATGGACTCTTGCATTGAAGCCTTTGGTACCACCAAACAGAAGCGGGCTCTGAACTCCAGGAGAATGAACAGAGTTGGCAATGAATCTTTGAGTCGTGCAGTAGCTAAAGCCGCAGAGAGTATTATTGATACAAAGGGTGTGACTGGTAAGCAGCTGGTTATGATCTTGAGTGCACAGGTTGCAATGAGTGTTGGGCATCTGAAGCCAAACAAGGTGATACCCACACTGACTTTTCCTTTATTGAAAAGCTCTGGTCAATGACGCCCTCCACGATAATTTGCAAGGCGACTCCCTCTACCTTCCCCCCTGCCACGTGGACGCAGCCAAGCCCGAAGACGTGTATAAATTTGAAGACCGTATCCTTGTGGTAGAAATGTTACGTTATTTCACAAGTTGGGATATGTGCACATGATTGGCATAGCCAGGCTCTCTTGAGGGGTCAGTTGTCCCATGACATTTATAGAAGCTACATCCTGACCTTTGTCGTTGCCCAGTGCTGTTGCTGGGAAGTCAGCTAGGCTTCCTCACCCCCTGAGGGACCTGCTCTAGCACCAGCTTCTCAGCCCCTGGGATTCATATCCATTCCTCAGCCAAATGCCAAATGTCTACAGCTCAGTGCAGTGGAGGTCACTCTCAGCGAATAGTCCCAATATGACTTTAAGTCAGTCAATGCCCAAAGTGTAGGACAGACTGATTTTGTAAAAGGAAGGGTTGGAATGTAAAATTGCCCTATTTGTGGGTCTAATCAGATGAAAAATACCTGCAGGGGCTTTGTAAAGAGAAGACAGAAAAGCCCAGGCAGGGAATGAAGTCTGGGCTGGGAGTCTGGAGAACTGAGTTCCTGAGCTCTGCCCCAAAGTGCTGGGTGATCTTCCCTTCCCTGAGCCTCAGCTTTCCCATCTCTAAAACGAGGCCACTAGGAGATGATCTAGCTAGTTAGATGTTTCCATTTTGGTCAGATTGTGTTCTTGACCAGTAACTAGTTCTTTCCCCTGCGGAGTATGAAGCTCTTCAGAGTCCATCTGAAGCTTTCAGGAATGTCACATCAGAAGAAATACTGAAGATGATCGAAGATAACAGGTACCCCCACTTGGGCGGATGGAGTGTCTGAGGAAGTAGTAGTTAGACATGAAGCAGACCTTTGGGTGTCAGTCTTTGAGGATCACTGTTCAGCATTTGAACATGAACAAGCCAGTGTTTTCATAAATGTTTGGGCTTATAGACCTGTTGTCCAAAGGCTATGGGTGACCTCTGAATGCATAGCACCTGTGGCTGGGCAGAGGGTGGCAAGGCCTTGTAGTTGGACTGGGAACTAGAGATGGACTATATCCCAGTGTTATGTTTGATGCTGATTGTCACTGGGGAGCCCAACTGCTGGCCTGAGAGTAGGTGCCAGCTAAATATATGATTTATCTGTGATGATGTGCGGGGCAAGCTTTTTTTTTCTTTTGAAACATTTTAAATAATGTATTTTAAATAATTCATATAGTAATCCTGGGGTGTGTTTTTTTGGCCACGAAACAGCTTTTCTTTTATGATGATGGTGGGATTATTTTGCTTTTGAGTTTCGTGGGGTTGTTAAAAATAATTTTATCTTGAAAAAGTAAAACCTGTCAACCATAGGTTGGTTCCCTGATTTTTCTTTGGAAATTTTACTGGTCAGTGAAATTAAAGGCCTTGGAAAATACCTCTTTTTCCCTCCAAAGACCCATTTCCAAAAAAAGCTCATTACTAGTTCTTAGTTGTGTTAATGTGATGGTGGCCCAGGAGCAGGTGCAGGGATCAGCTCTGGGCTGCGAGCCTGAGAAACTGAGCCCTGGAGCTCTGGAGAGTATACTGTGTGATCTTCCCCTCTCTGAGCCTCAGTTTTCCTGTGAAATAAGGCAGCTATAAGATGATCTCAAAGAACCTTTTTATCTCCTCTAGTCCAGGATCCTGATAGTGGTAGAACAGTACATTAAAAGTAATAGCTAACATTGATTGAGCTCTTACAGGTGCCAACCACTGTTCTAAGCCCTTTACTTGCATTGTTGTTTTTAATCCACAAAATCTCTAAGAGGAGGGTATTATCATTAGCCTCTGTTTATAGGTAAAGATGATGGACAGAGCTGTACAGAAAATTGCCCAAGCCACTAAATGGCAGAGAGGGAATTCAAACCCAGGCAGTCCAACTTGAGAGCCTGTGCTTCAAACCACTACATCTGGGTTTGGCAGACTGGCCTGCGTGCTCAGTCTGGCCTGATGCTTGTGGATAAAGTTTTATTGGAGCACAGCCATTGTCATTCATTTTTGTTTTATCGATGGCTGCTTTTGCACTACACTGGCAGATTTGAGTAGTTGCAACAGAGACCATGTGGCCCACAAAGCCTAAAATACGTACTATGCTAGCCCCTTACCACCCCTGCACAAAACTGCTCCTTCTGTTATAAGGAGCAGTGGCAGATGGCCCTTCCTCAGCTATCAAGTGTGTATCAGGTGTGAGGGGTGCTTGCTGTTCTAATTGTGAGGGGTTGAATGGCTCCTGACAGAGCTGGTCTTACCCGATACATTCTTTCCTTTCCCTCCCTTGTTTTAGCCACTGCTCCTTTGTCATAGAAGCATTGAAATCTTTGCCATCAAATGAGGAGAGCCGAGACCGCCAGGCCCGATGCATATGGTTTCTGGACACACTCATCAAGTTTCGAGCACAGAAAGTGATTAAGAAGAAAAGTAAGTCCTCCTTGATGGACATTTGATTCCAGTTATTTCCAGTCCATTATTTTCCTGTAATTCTTAAACCAATTCTAATGAGAGAAGAAAATGGAAATGTGTATTCAGGTCTTATTTTTAACTGTGTAACAGTGAGGTTCCTATTAGTACTGCTGATAGGCTGAGAGGCCTTGCCAGGTTCTTTACTCATCTGCACATGGGGATAGGTTGGATTATGTGATTGTTCAGAGCTAACATTCACTTCTCTTCTGCATTAAGCAATGTGTAGTATCCAAATCAAATGAAAATTGTAAGGGACTTAGACATCAGTCATAGAGGGAGAAAAGTTGGCCTTGCTCATGCAGGCTTGTGACTGGTTTGTTTTGTGTCAGCTTATTTCTAATGTAGAGGAGAAAGCCAGTTTCTGCTATAGCTAGGGCTCATGGCTGCCATATCCATCCATCTAGAATTGGAAAGGCAGCAGGAGGCAGCTAGGGTTTTAGGTACAAGGTGTGGGCAGTTATGTTACTGTGATTGGGTACCCGAGAGTGTGTATGTTTTTTGGTACTTTTTTTTTTTATTCCTAACCCGAGGATATTTTTTCCGTTGCTTTTCAGAGAGAGTTGGGGGGGGGGGGTGCAGAGAGAGAGAAACATCGATGTGAGAGAGACACATTGATTGGTTGCCTCCCCGACCAGGGCTGGGGATCGAGCCTGCAATCGAGTTACGTGCCCTTGGCTGGAATCGAACCTGGGACCCTCCAGTCTGCGGGCTGACGCTCTAACCACTGAGCCAAACTGGCTAGGGTGATACTTGTTTAATTCTTATTTTCAGTCTTCCCTGCTTTCCCTCTCCCTGCATTTTCTCCAGAATCTCTTTTGCTTTTCTAACATTTTATGAATTCTGTATCTTTAGGCCTCATTTTTCTTTCTTGTCACCCCATCACAAATGTCTCTCAGGCAGTTTCATTTGAAATGAGCATATTTTCATTGGAAAGTGGCATTTTGTTTCATGGGCCCTGCTTCTCTTACCGCAAGGTTTTGTTCATAACACCGGCCTAACTTTTGGCTTCTTCTCCCAACTCATGGATGACATGTGGCCTAAGGGTTTTGACAAAAAATGGTCCAACTCAACTTTGTGTTGTAGGTGCCCTGGGACCTGCAGTTCCACACATCATCAACACCAAACTGCTGAAGCACTTTACCTGCTTGACCTACAACAATGGCAGGTCAGGGGGCATGATTTCTCTGGCTTCTGCCTATAAAGAAGAAAACAGGTCAGGGAGGGTGGTGAGAGCGGGGAGTAGGAGCTTGGATTGAAGGTCATGTCCACAGAGCTACTTTGCTGAAGAGAGCACTGCCACTTGGAGTGATCTTGGGGTCGGTTAAGTTTAGGAAACACTATATAGTATGTGTTCTCTTCCCCTTGGAGAAGTTCACTTCCCTTGGGATGTCCAGCAACAAAGACTTGCTTTACTCGACACATTCCTTTCAAGAAGCCTGTGTGGTGATTTGGGGGAAGGATCCCCAAGCAGTGCACCTTCCTGCTATTTGCTGGGAATGTGTTTCCTCTTCTGAGTGTGCTTGGAAGGATCATCTGCAACTAGGTGTGGGGTGACTGCTTTCCTGGCAGCCCTTCTGAGCAGGTGGGACAGACTCGAGGGTCCTCGCCAGTGCAGGGCTCTCACTGTGCCTGGGGTAGTAAGTGCAGCCTTCTGTCTCCCTTGGAGGGAGCACTGGGATTGGCTCACTGTCCTCTATGTGATGGCTCAGGCACCTAGAAGGACAAGGAGTCTCTTGAATTCTTTTTCTTCTCTCCAAGATGGAAAGACATTGAGTACCTATAGGAACAGGTTTGGATGGTTTTATTTTGCTTTTGGAGAAATCATCTTAGTCTGTCTCCTTTATTGCCACTGATTTTGCAGTTTACGCAACTTAATTTCCGATTCTATGAAGGCGAAGATCATCGCGTATGTGATTATACTCGCCTTGCACATAAACGACTTCCAGATTGACCTGACAGTGTTACAGAGGGACCTGAAGCTCAGTGAGAAAAGGTGAGCACAAGTAGAAAGCTCCTTAGGGTGCCTTGCTGTTATCTCTAGTACTGCTGGAAAGCACGAGGCTCCATCGGGAGAACTGGGGACATTTAGCAGGGGAAAGACTTGGGACCAGCGGACAGTTGTCGAGTGATTGAATGGATGAGCAGCTGGACATTACTGACTGCCAATTATCTATGCCAGGCATAGCATTAAATCTGTCATAATATCTCAACGATTTCCCTAAACAACTAAATCTGTAATTCAGAGAAATCACTGACTTTCCCAAAGTTGCACAGACAAGAAGGGGAATAGTTGGGTTTCAGACCTGAGCCTTCCGTAGCATTCTGTCCCTATGTAACCAGGCAGCCTCCAGTCTCCAAATACCTTTCTCTGCGGAGAGATTCTGTATGGTCCTGAGGAGTGGAACCCAGGGGTGGAAGATACAAGAACCCAGTTTCAGCTTAGTAAGAAGACCTTGCTCAGGGTCAGATGGAAGGGGCTCCTGCTTGGCAGGGATGTCACATTGGGGCTTCTCTGACCAGACTGAGTGAGTTGGCAAAGATCTTCAGGCCCTTTCTAGCCTTGCTGGAAGGGATTCAGACTGAGTAGGGGGCAGAACCTCCCAGGTTCCTTAACATTGGTTCCTTTGGCCTTTGTTGGTGATTTAGGGGTATCTGACACCCAGGGACCCTGTGTTCAAAACAGCCTGTGAAACACCTTTGTTTGGACTCTAGCAGTTCACAGAGGGATTATTCCAAGGGCTCTTCACAAATGGCATTCTCACAGGCACTGATGTTGCAAATCTGGAGCCTGCTTAGCAAGTGTTCATTCCTGGCTGGTTGTAAGAAGTAAACAAAGTTTATTAATAGGATCTAGATAGATAACCTGGTTTGTAATCAACTGTAAGGATATTTCTAATGGCAACGCAGAAAATGAAATTGTCTGATGGCTCTGGGGGGGGTCTTGTCTGCCTCTCTCCTGGCTGCCACTCTGGGGATTCTGTCTTCATGGCCTGGAGCATGAGTGTGCCGCTCGATCCTGCCACCCCTCCCTGAGCAGTGACATTTGAAGAGACTCTCCATTTGTTTTGTGTGTTTGCTCCTCAGGATGATCGAGATAGCAAAAGCCATGAGGCTGAAGATCTCCAAAAGAAAAGTGTCTCTGGCAGACGGCAGGGAGGAGGAACACAAACTGGGTACTCTGTGCATCCCACTGCCTCCAGCCCAGACCGTGGACCGCCAGTCAAAGCGGAGGAAAATCACATAGAGATGTGCTCTCCACACAGCAGTTTGGCCACATCATATAGCCACTACCTCTGTTCATTTCCATTTTCATTTTTAAAAAGAGGAAACAGCAGCCTTGCTTTGGCATGGGTATGACGCCACAAGCCAGCATCTCAGTCGTGCTTGTCTTAAGTAAAAACATAAAGTGACCACCATTTTGGACTTCGCTCCAACCTTTGGTGTGATTATAACTGGCAGGTGGTTCTCGTGTTGGTATGTGGGAGGTGGGGCCTGGGAAGCCAGAGCCAGATCTCACAGGCTGGACCCTGGGCCAAATCTAATGGATAAAGTTTAATAAAGAGCAATGTGAAGTGCCCTGCTTAGGTCTTGGAGGTTTAGTGGAGTACATGGTGGGGAGGAGCCAGCCCGGCGGGGTTGGAAGAGGCGGCTTCAGGTTAGCCAGCGTGCCGTGGTTGCCAGACAGGCTGCTGGAGTGTGAGGCTGCTGTAACAGGGTGGAAACCCTTGCCTGAACAGGGAGGAAGTGATATCCCAGCTGCTCTGTCTGGCTCAGCCCATATAGATGGTAGAGGTCAGCTCTCAAGCCACAGTTCTGAGGGGGATGAATCGGAGTTAAACACAGAAAACAAACTGTACTAGATATCTTAAGAACAAAGGAGTTTAATACATGGATAAAATGTAAAGCTGTTAAATGGGCTGCAGGAGGGGGAATCAGGAGGTTAGTGCCAGAACTGCTCAGTTCAAGAACACACTGCGGGGGTTGCCATCCAAGCATCAAGAAGCCACTTCTGCCCCACAACTGCTTGAATTCATGAAACTGGTAACTCAACAAAGTTCAGCCACCTCTGCTTTTAATACCCACATTTCTACCCCCTTTCTTGTCAGCATAACCAAAGGATCACGAAGCTGGCTTCCATCCTACTTCCTTCTTCTGTGAGTGCACATCTAGGAACCTAGTTTGCATCTACAATCCTAGCAGCAAGGGAGTCTTGGAAAAGGTTTCAGTTCTCCGCCATCTAGTTACAGGAAGGCATACCTGAAGGCGACAGGGATGGATGCTGACTGCCAGCAGACTATGGCTAACGCTCAGGTCTTCAAGGCGCTCTGGGAGTAGCTGAGGTTTGTGGTGCTCAGTGCTGGGGAGTGAGGAGCAGTGAAGGAAGGAAGGTAGAATTCATCTCTGAAAGTGAGAGGAGGAGGAAGTTTATGCAGCAGCTGGGCCATCCGTCAGGGAGGACATGATGGAAATGAGTCTTAGATGATTTGCTCAAACAGGTGGTCCTTGTATTCCGTCCAGCTCTGGGATGCTGTTATCAGAGCCGCTTCTGGAGCAAGGCCAATGCCTAAAATGTTTATTTTTCATGCTCTTCTCTGGTTTGTCTCATTTGTCTCTGATCCTGAGTAGTGGGCATTTGTAGTATATTTTGTCTCCAGCAGAGGTGAGCAGGAAATGTAAATGCGTCAAGTTTCCTTATCTAAGCTGTCATGAAAACCAAGTATGTGTGACTGCATTCGTGATCTGTCTCTGAGAAAAGAACTAATGTGTTTATAGGGTAGAATGTGTTTTCATGAATGCTTTTTAGATTCTGATGGGCTTGACACTTGGAATTTCCAGGAATGATTGGGTCACAGCACATGACCAGGCCTCTGAACCTGTCCTAGAGGGGAAGCAACCTGTCTTGAGTCACTCTCGCAGAGCAGTGGTATCGATAGGGAAGAGTCTGGGATGGCAAGTACTTGTCCTGCATGACAACAGGTGTACCTCACTACATTCCCAGAGGTTGACTGAAAAGCACATTTCTGTACATCAAGGGGTTTGTGGGTCAAAAGGCTCAAGAGGGCCTTGTTCACCTTGAACAAATCTGAAAGCAGCTAGCACAGTGCCTGACACAGGCAGTTTATGTTAAATGAGTCATAGTACGTGAACTGCACCTTCTTTCCTTGGCAGGGCTATTAGAGGGTAAACACTTGCACAATAATGGAAATGGTTTTTTATAGCTCTAAAAAACCATTTGTTTACTAATACATTCACAGTGGATACCTTGATCTCACCAAGTTTTTTTGCCATAAGATCTCCTGCTTTCCTCTGAAGAAAGGGAGGCTGTGGGCTAGAATCTGGTACCCTTAATAAGATTTGCAGTTTGTGAAATAACCTTAACTTCCAGGTGTTGGTTAACTGAAGGTCTAGAGGGAGGTTTCTGCTTGTGGTCCTGACCTGTTGTACATTGTTAACAGTGATGAGATCAAAGAAGATAGATTTAACACTTGCAGAGGACACCAACCTAGAAATTGCTAATTAGATAAAAATTTTTAGTGTCTTCTTTTAAAAACTTTCTTTTGATATGTCATACGTACTTAGAAAATAGTTGCAAGAATAATACAAAGAACTTCTGTATATCTTTTACCCAGATTCTCCAGCTGTTACTGTGTTGTCCAGCTGTGTGGGAGAGCAGGCCCTGCCCAATGAACCAGTGAGGCTACTGCAGAGCATTCTCAACTTCCTGATTATTCCCCAACCACAGAAGAGCTGGGATGGGTGTTCTATCCCACTACTGCCTCCAAGCAGTGGGTGCTTTGGGAAAGTGAGCTGTGCAGGGTCTGCATCCAGTCACCCAGGAACTCCAGCACATATCCAACCAAGGAAAGTCCCCCAAAAGTGCCTCTTTTAAAATATAGAACTTTATTTTAGTTGCTGAGATTTTTATAAGCGCTTGGTTCACAGAAAAGTCATTTCTTACAAAATAAAGGCAGCATTTTGTACAGCGACTCACATTGGGGCCACTAGAGAAGTGCAAAGGACAATGTGGGGATGGGAGGGGGCAGTGCTCTTGTGCCCAAAGTCCTCAAGGAGCCAGTGCTCCTGGGTCCCTCCAGCCCCTCCCACCTGACCTGGGAGAGCAGCACCGAGGGCCTGGCAGAACCAGCCTGGGAAGCCATAAGTGAGGTGCATGACAGCGACCCCAACAGGCTGGTGAAGGCCCCGCATGAAAGGCTGAGTGGGAGGGGATTGTTCAGGTAGTGTGTCCTGCATCCAGCCCCCTTCCTCAAGCAGTCAGGGCAGGGTCTGAGCCCACCTGGAACCTTGACAGTACAGTTCAGTAAAGCCCTTTGGGACCTGGCCTTCCTCCCCCCATTCAGGCTATAGACCCTACCCCAGGCCTGGGGACACAGTGAGACAGGGCCCTATGTAGGTGAGTGGGACAGGGATGGACCTGGGTAACACCAAGGCAGTAAGTGCTCAGTACCTGAGGGGGCAGAGACAGGGCAGGAGGGCTCAGCGGGGGAAGAGCATTGTCATCTGGAGGGAGGGGAGTGCTCTGTGAAGATGGCAGTGTCTGAGCTACACTTGAATGGGTGGGACCTGGACATGTGCAGAGAGAGAAGGGCAGGCCAGGAGGGGGTAGAGCATGAGCCAAGGCACAGAGTGGAAACCATAAAGGTCAGCAAAGGCAGGTGGTTATCCATGAGAAAACATGGACACAGATGAGGGGCTGTAGGCACCTGCATTGCCACCAGTCTGTGCCCAGGAGGGGCAGCTGGTGTGGCTGTGCCTGTGAGATGTGAATCCCTGTGCAGCAGGCACCAAGCTAACATCCTCCTGAGTTTGGGAGCTTCTTGAGGGTAGAGGGGAGTTGTGTGTGTCCCTGCACTGCCCAGCCTGGCACCTGAGCCACTGCAAGGAAGCCTTCTCAACATGCCTCTCCTGTTTTTGGCATGCCTGTGTCATCCCTAGGTCAGCCTTTCAGGAGGGGCTGCCTGTCCCAAGCCCCTTCCTCCCTCATAGGCCCATTCTAAGTCTAAGACTTCTATGTCCTTAAGGAAACCAAACTCAACTCCTCCTGCCCCTGCGGGCAGCTGGGAGGGGGTGGCGGTGTCCCTGGAGGGACAGAGAGGGAGAGGTCTAGGAAAGGGGAAAATTCTGGAGCAGCTGTCTCTTTCCACCTCATTAGAATTACTTCCCTCGCTTAGGAGTAAATCTCTTCCCTGAGAAGAGCCTGGGTTTGGTATGTAAAACACAGTTCCCTAAACAAAAACCTGACTGAAGCTTCAGTACTGATTCCCCTCAACTCTTCATAATCTCTACAGGAGCTGGAGTGACTGGAAACCCACCAATGTGTGTTCCTTTTCTCCTTGAAAAACACTTCCAAGTGCCTTTTGAAGGTGGTGGAGCTGAAGGGTTGTGGAGGTACCTTGTTCTTAGTCCCCAGGAAGCCTAGGAGCTTGTTTTTCAGGGGTGTGGTGAGAAGGACCTGGAGTCTCCTCAGACACCGCTTCCATCTCGAAGGCCTCATCTCTTAGCTGGGCACTGTCAGGGCCTGAGCCTGAGAGCAGGGTATGTGGTTGTTGGTCCCAGAGTCTTTGGCCAGCACTCCAGTTGCCCCGCCCTGTGGCTCTCCATCCTCACAGGATGGTGCAGAAGATGCTGCGGTTGCTGTGGTACCCACCTTCCACACGGGCTGTGATCCTTGTCGCCAAGGCTGTCACCTTCTGCCCACTGTGGGCTGCAGAGGGGCCTCGGAGAGAGTTTTCAAGGTGAGGGCGTGCTGGTGGGTTCACCAGCCGCCATGTATCAGACCTGGAGATGCAAATGACAATCAAGGGACTCTAAGAGTATACAGCATTCACCAAGTGTCCTGAAAATTTTATCTTTGACTCAAGCTCATTGGATGCAGGTGTTTAAATCTGGATGTAGGTTTTGTCTCCCAAGTTAGTGAAGCTAAAGGGCAACAGTCCCGCATTCTAGCTCCAGCTATGCCTTCAATTCTGCATATGATCTTGGACAAGTTCCCTCTAGGAGCCCCAATGTCCCCTCTTTATAAGGATCTGGATAAGATTAGTGCCTTTCTTTTTCTCTCTTTCATTTTCCTTTCTCCCCACCCTAGCTGCATGACCATGAAAATTTATAGAAGCTTTATTCATAATCACCCCAAACTAGAAAGTACAGCTGATGAATGGATAAGCAGTGTGTGGAACACCCATACAATAAAACACCACTCAACAAAAAGGAGGGACGACAGATGCGACAGCATGGGCAAATCTCTGGGATATTCGGCTGAGTGAAAGAAGCCAGACTCAAAAGACTACATTCTGTATGACATATATTTTTAAATCTTTACCTAAGGATATGTTTTTACTGATTCTTAGAGAAGAAGGGAAAGAGAGAGTGAAACATCAATGTGAGAGAAACCTCCATTGGTGGCCTCCCATACGCACACCGACCAGGGATTGAACCCAAAACCTAGATATTTGCCCTGACTGGGACTCAAACCTGCAACTTTTTTTTTGGTGTATGGGATGATGCTCCAACCAACTGAGCCACCTGGTCAGAGCTAATTGGATTTTACTAGGCTCAGAGATGTTGAGTAACTTGCCTGAGTCACACAGCCAATAACTGGCAGAGCTGAGATTTGAAACCACATACCCCTTGCTCTTAAAGCTTGTTTCCTCCCAGGGAGTAAAGTGTAGGTCCTTAGCCCAGGCCTGACACAAAGCACAGCAGAGGACTTTATCTGACCAGAGCCAAAAGCTGGCAGGACTATAGGGAGCAAGGGCAGCCGCAATCACTGGGCCTGGCCTCCCCAGTGGCCTCACTGTGGTTCTAGAAAACTGATGTAGTCACTTACTTTTTCTTGAAGACCAAGAACTTGTTGTTTTGCATGATGCATTCTCGATTGTTTGAGATCTGCTGAAAGATGGTCTTGTTGGTCTTGCCCTGGAAGAAGATGTTCTCCTGCACCAGAGCCTTGGTGCGGCCCCGCACGGCGATGCCATAGGCCCGAAATGAATGGATGCGGTTTTTTATTACCTGGAAGAGGCAGCCAGAGTTTGTCACAGCTCAGGGACTCCCAGACTGGGGGAGCCCGGTAAGTGACTCACCAGTTATAAAACTGAGGGGTAAGAACATGATAGGAGGTGAGCAGTAAGCCATAGGAGCTCAGGGAAGGGATATCTAGACCAGTTGGGGGTAACCAGGGAAGGCTTCCTAGAAGAGGTGATGGGTAAGCTATAGGAGTTTATCAGGTGCAGAGCAAGGGAGGGATGTTCCAGGAAGAAGAAAGAATAGGCAAAGGCCTGGCAGAGAGGGGAGGTGGTGCTAGAGACCAGGGCCCACAGAAACCCAACTGAGGCAACAGTGTGCCCCTCTCTCCTTTCCTCTGCTCCCACAGTGCTCAGACTCAAAGCCAAGGACTTCTTTACTCCTTGCCTAAGTCACTAATCATGAAACCACAGAGCTGAAAAGAGGCTCTAGGATTGTAATTTCACATGGGCAGGGACTGGGTCAGTTTGGCTCAACATTGAAAGCCTAGCACCCAGCACAGTGCTTTGCATAAAAAGGGAGGTCAGAGCTCAGTGTCCCATTGGGAGACAAAAAGGCAAAGGAACATTTACAAAGCACTATGGGAAGTGTTCTGTAAGGAAGGTGGAAATAAGCACCTTAGAGTCCAGAAAAGGGTCACCTCCCTGGGGGCTCAGGGAGGGCTTCCTGAAGAAAGCAATAGCCAAGCTATAGGGCTGAGACAGAGAATGAGGGAGAACTGTGTCCAGATACACAGGGAATAGTGTATGCAAAGGCCCTGAGGCAAGACTTCTGTCCTAATTAAGCACCTACCACATACCAGATCCCATGTGAGATTATTCTGTTAGCAGAAATCTAAAATAGCCCTGACCTTGACCTGGAGACCATGAAGATACCCCAGGTGGCACCCCCACCCTGGTTTTTGCTGGCAACTTTTATTCATCCTTCAGGGCCCAGTTCATTTGTCCCCATCTTTGCCTTCCAGGCTGATTTTTGGCAGGAGGAATGATGTTACTTCCAGTGATGGCTGCTTCTCAGCAGAGAGGGAGCAAAAGCTCTCTAGAGTTGTGCCCTGTATTGGCACTACATGGTGCGCGCGCACACACACACATACACTCACCTTAGTGTCTGACCTGGGCAGCAGCTGCAGCCCGCTGCCCCGGTTGCCAATTATGTCGTTTTCAATGACGATAGTGCTGTCACCCTTGGTGATGATGCCATGGCCTCTGTTGTCATAGATACCATTGCCCCGGAGCTCCACCTTGCACTGGGCCTCGACCTTGACCCCACTCTGGCGGTTGCAGGAGATGCTATTGTTAGCCACACGGGTGAGCTGGCTGCTCTGGGCCACAGTGATGCCTCTGTCCCCATTAGCATGGATCACGTTGGTGATGACGTGCAGCGCCTCACTGCTCTGGACGTAGAGTCCTGAGGCTGCAGGTGGAGGGGGTGGAGAGCAGAGAAAGCACAGGGTGGTCCCAGGGTCAGCCCTGACACCACCAGTCAGGAAAAGCCTTCCTGGAACTCTGCCTCCAGGACAGAGGTGGGTAAGAGGAGGGAGCAACACTCAGATTCAGCCCTTGGTAGCTGCAGCTTCCAAGCTGGATGGCACACAGAGTCGGAGGAAACCTGGGACATCAAGAAAATTCCGTTCCTTCTGAAGTCAGTCCTCATTAAATATAGCCAGGGAAATGGGATGCAAGATTCCTCAGGCTCAGCGGATCGTCTGGCCCAGGCGCTCATCCTGCGCTGGAACACCTCCTACAAAACCATCCACTACATGCCCTTCCTGTGGTGGGGTGCTCACCACACGCTGCCCGTTCCAACTCCAGACAGACCCACCTGCTGGAAAGTTGTTTTGTTTTCCTTCCATACTGACCTGGGATCTGCCTCCCTACTGTTTGGAGAAACTTTCTTTATAAGGAAAATTCTGTAATTTTTGAATAAAAAAATTTACTAAGCTAAGTAATATGTGTCTAAAATGTGTTGGAAATTTTATAAAGAAAATGCTGTTTGGGGTTGTGTATGCTTAGAGACACTGGGTGTTTTTGGAAAAAAGTACAAAATTGGTGGGCTCTGAGCTGCCCACTTGGTCAGGAAGAGATAGCACGGCAGGTGGACCTGGGTGAGGAAGAGGAGTTCTCCCCAGCGGCATCCGCCGGCCGCGAGAGCAGGAGGCACGGGGCGCGCCGGGAGGGGAGTGAGGGCATGACCACGGTGGGGGTCGTGTGGGAGCAGTTTGAGCTGTGAGCGTGAGTCCAAATCTTTTGGTGGTACCCACCTGTTGCTTCTCCTGGCTTGGTAGAGAACAGCAATTATAAATTAAGTATTTGTGAATTTATGCAGCTTTTCCTCTCCTACTGGACAGATGGCCACAGATCTCTCTGACCTCTGCCACTCCCAGAGGAATGAACTTACCAGGGTCTGTGACCTCTTTGTAACAAGCCTTCCTCCATTAGCTCCTCAATAGTGATTCTGATAACCAGCCCAGTTTAGGAGTCCTGGAGTTAGATGAACTCCACAATAAGTGTATATATTTTTTCAATTCAATAAACATCAAATACCTACTATCATTTTTTTTGGTTAAGTGTAAGATAACATAGATTTAAAACACACTCAGCTGGGCATGGCTCAGCGGTTGAGCATCGACCTAGGATCCAGGAGATCGGGGTTCAATTACCGGTCAAGGCACATGCCAAGGTTTCGGGCTCGGTCCCCAGCCGGGGGTGTGTGGGAGGCAGCCAAGCAATGACTCTCTCATCATTGATGTTTCTATCTCTCTCTCTCCCTCTCCTTTCCTCTCTCTGAAATCAATAAAGATATATTAAAAGTATTGTATGACTCTTAAAACTACACCCAAAAGAAAATACACATACACTCTAAAAAAAAAAAAGCCCAGCCGGTGTTGCCCAGTGGTTGAGTGTTGACCCATGAACCAAGAGGTCACTGGTTCGATTCCTGGTCAGGGCTCGGTCCCCAGTAGGGGGCGTGCAGGAGGCAGCTGATCAATGACTCTCATCTTTGATGTTTCTATCTCTTTCTCCCTCTCCCTTCCTCTCTCTCTAAAATCAATAAAAACATTAAAAAATAAAACACACTCTTATTTTCTATACAGCTAAGAAAAATCATTGCAATTAAACCATGATATGCCATTAATTGTAAGACACATCTCATCAAAGACGTTAAAACGTGAAAAATGTGTCTCAGAATTAGTTAAATGTGCCTGCCAGGTGTGGATTTGACGCTGTAGGGGCAGGGGCACTGACATGGGTGGGATTCAATTCTTTGATTCAAGCTTATAGCCTATCAGAGTTGATGAAACAGCCACAGAAACAAATATAGTCCCAGGCCGCCTAACAAGTGCCACTGGAGGGCACGGTTCAGAGGGAAGGATGCAGGGTGCATTACCAGTAGCTCTGAGGTTCAAGTGGTTTGGGCTGTGCAGATGGGAGAAAGGAAATTTCAAGCAAGAGAAATAGCATGACCAAAGTCGGGGTCGGGGAGAAGAAAGAATGGATTCAAGTTCAGGGAGCATGAAGTCCAGGGGACTGGGGTATCGGGTAGGTGGCCGAAAGAAGTGGTCAATGAGGCCGGCGGGCTGGAAGGGCCATTAAGGTGGTGAAAGCACGGATGGCTCTGGAGCAGGGGCTGAGCACAAGGGGACACTCACCTCCATTGTGATTAATACTGTTAGACTCCACAAGAGCTATGGAGACGGGCTGGCGCAGCGGGTCGTCATCCTTCTCTAGCTCTGTCTCCCAGAGGATGGCATCCCCATCCTCACTGAAGTTCTCCTGGGCCCCATGGCCCCCAGGGAAGTCCCCAGAGCCCTCCTTCTGGCTAAACACTGCCACTCCATACAGGCCATTGTAGCTGACGTGGTTGCTGGTGACGTGGGGCAGGCTGGACGACATCATCCACACACCACAGCCCTTATTAGCTGGGACAGTGAAAGCAGCTGGTCACTGACACTGAGCAAGGAGTAATGCAGCCCCCAGTGTCTTCCCAACAGAGGAAGCAAAAAAGGCACTGGCCCAGGGGACAGAGTTCCTGATTTGCTAAAGGCCTGGGACAAGTCACTTTATGGCTCAGACTGCAGGCTCTTCCTTCATACAAGAGGGAAAATAACAATCAGAACAATCTTTCAACTAGGATCATTCCATTGGGTGTAAGAGTGCTCTGAGAAATGTCAAGGCCACACTTCCAGACCAGAGGCACGCAAGCCCATAGTGACAGGGCAAAGGGGCCTTGGAGTTTATCCAGCCCAACCCATCCCTGAAGAGACAGAGGAGGCCTCAGTTTGAATCCCAGCCCTACTACTTCCTAGCTGTGTGACTGAGCAAATGGAACCTCTCTGTGCCTCAGTTTTCTTACCTTTAAAATGGGGTTAATAACTACCTGAGGATTAAATGCGATAATGCATATAAAGGGCCTAGCAGAGTTGGGCCTGAATCCATGTTAGCTGCTATTATTATCATTATCACCATCATCAAATACACAGTCCAGAATGATTAAGGCTTTACCCAAAATCAGAGACTGAATGAGAAGTTTTCTTTCTATGATCATCCTATTTCTCCCATATTATGTTTAGTTCTGTGGGTCACAAGAAAGGATAAGAGAACTTAGATGCTTGTGTGTCAGAGATTAAGTGGCCCTTTCCTTACACAATACCTGACTCCTGCCTTCTCCTGTTTTAAATGGGGCTAAAGCTCTCTGCTTTGCTGACCTCATGGGATTAATCTGATTACATAACTTATAAGAGGCTTTTGATTTCTGAGAGGGGCTGTGTGACTGTGATCTGAGATGAGTGCCATTATTCAGATGAGGTCTCTGAGGCCCAGGGAAAGGCTATGACTTTCTCAGGACCCACAAAGATGGGTCCTGGGCTTTCTGCTTCCCAGGCCAGGCTGGACCCCAAGCCCACCCCCCCGAATGTGCTCCTCACCATAGATGGTATTTCCTTCTATCAGTCCTTTGCCTTCATCTCCCACAACAACACCATCTGAATAGCCAAAGCAGATGAGGTTGCTCCTGAGGACAGGGACCCCTCCACGGCGGATGTCCACACCTCCCCACTGATTCTCACGGATAACATTTTCTATGGAGAGAGGCAAAAAAGAGGGTCAAGACCCAAGGGCCACCTGCAGTGCTGGCAACAAGGACTTGGGCAACTGAGAGGAAGGACAGTCTGGACCAGGAAGCCCAGGCCTTACCCTGTCTGCAGTCAGCATCCTGACCCTTGTTTGGCATTTTAGGGACTTGTTGGCTATCTGCGTTCCCCATGGGCAAGGTCTGTGTCTTGAGCTCTCCTATATCCCCAGTACCCACTGTACCCAGTGGCCTTGGGAACTGATGACTAAGAATAAACGAGCATTAGAGCCCCTGGACCAGGCCAGGCAGGGGATATCTGTCCTAGAGGGCTGTTTCCAGAAGGGCTGGGACAGAATCCAGCCATTCTCCCACAAGCCTGGGGAGGCACTAGCCTGTCCTTCTCAGCCTCAGCTCTGGACCACAGCTGTTGTCTTCTCTCCCCTCTCCCTCTCCAAGAGTGGACTGAGGAGTCAGTCAGAAGGGTGGTCTGAGACCATCTGCCCCAGCACTGTGGCAGGGCAGTCTCTCAGCCTCCTGGGACTAAAGTGCCATGGCTCATGAAACCCTGTGTGACTGGCCCCTTCCTGCCTCTGTGACCCCATCTCCAAACCTTCGCCCCTCGCTTGCCATACTCCAGTCACACAAGTGATCTCCCTGCTCCTCAGGCATGTCAGGTCTGCTCCCACAGATGGCCCTGCATGGAATTCTGGTCTCTTCCCCAGGCTCCTTCTCATCACGCAGGTTCTAGCTTACAAGCCACCTTCTCAGAAAGGCCTGCCCCGACCACCCAATCTTTAAAACAAAGGCCCTCTATCATCTTATTCTATTTCTAAGCACTTATCATCCTTAGATGTGACTTTTCTTGCTTGTATATGTATGCTTTTATTAATTTATTTGCTTCCCCCTCCTAAAATATCAGTTCCTGAAATGGGGATCTGCATTGTGCACTGCTGTACCCCTGGCTTCTTCAGGCAGCATGTACTCAAAAATGCCTGATGAATGAAGGCTGGATTCAGTCAGTGGGATTCACTGGACCAATATTTTCTGAATCCCTTTAATGTCCCAGGTATGGCTACGCTCTGTGCTGAGGTTATACCGATGTACCACACATACTTGATCCTTACCTTAAAGAATTCACTACCTTACAGCAAAGGAGACCGACACTAAACAAATCACTAAGAAATTAAGTAAAATGTCCTAGAGAGCAGGCCTCCTGGGTACAGTGAATGTATATGTGTATAAGGGGAAGTCTGGGAAGGCTTTCCTGAGGAAGTGACATTCAGAATGAGACCTGAAGGAAGAGCAGGAGTTGGCCAGGCAGAGGGGAAATGGGGATGGGTTTCCAGAGCTGGCAAAAGCCAGTACAAAACCAAGAGGGATTCAGACATTTTGCATGGCATAAATGTTCCTGACAGTATTATGTCAGCCACCCAGTGAAATCCTGTGAGCACTGGGCCAGGACAGTGATTAGCACGGCCAGTGCGTGGGCCAGCATCCCTGAGCGCTAGCCACTAGTCAGCAGGAGGCCAATCTGTCCCGGTGAAGGACTGGGTGGGGGGAGTGAGGCGGAGCCCACTACATGACTGGCCAGACTCCAATGTCCCCACCCTACCTGTGATGAGGCCTTTGCCATTCTCATTCACAGCTATACCGGCTGCACGACCCTTGAAAATGTGGTTCCCGCTAAAATGGAAAAAGAACAAGACAGGTGAGATTAGACAATGCCACTCAAGGTGACTATCTTCTTTTGTGGGCTTCCCCAGACAGCTCAAGTCCACAGCAGCATAAAGCACTTCCTGAAGTCCTAGAAGCCAGGCATTTAGCAATCTTTGGTTATCACTGATTAAAACTAACCCTACAGCTATGCCATAAAAGCGCATGATTATCCAAAGCTTTGTGGCTTCTCCTGATGGGCATCCATGTACAAAGAGCATTTTAAACGGATGTCATCGTGGCACACAGCTCCCCGGAGAAATCTTGGCCATGTCAGAATTCCAAGGATGCTGTGTTAAGCTTGTCTGGGAGCGACTGTGTCCAGTCCCTGACTCAGACTCTCTGCCAGTACTAAGCCTACAACCTTCTGTTCGTGTCCAACAGCTACTCTTTATTTTCTGTTAACTTAATCACATACCCACTGGATGACAAAATAAAATAATGACATGCTTTAAAAGAAGAAAACCAGATTTTTAAAAAGGGAATTTCAAGAACATCAGACCATGTGTATGTGAAGTCTCATGGGTTGGGTTAGCCACAAATGGCAGCTATAGAAAAACACACTCCTGCTCAGAGAAACTCACATGGCCCTTACTGCCACGTAAAGGCCTCATGAATGAGTTCCTCAGAAACAGACAATTGAGCATGTGAAGGGACATGCATTTCCCTCCAGCCTCTGCAGCTTGGTTTCCTGCCTGTAAAAACAAAGCTAGTCCCACCCAGATGATAGCAAAATCGTGTTATCCCTGGAGGACACATTTGCTATTTTTACTAACAGGAATGCTATGATCTCCTTCCCTACTGAAGAGGTGACTCACCAAAAAAAAGAAGAAAAAAAAGAGATGACCCACCTACTTCCCACCAGGTAGCTGAGGTAGGTCCAAATATACATCTGGCCCTTCAGAGCCTGACGCGGGGTCAGCACCCCATAGAACATCACTGAATAGGAGTTGGCTGATAGTAAGTTTTCCTCTGTCTCTGATTGACACAGCCAAAATGGTGGCTGGGTTCCTTTGGCACCAGCATGAAGACCTATTAAAGTTCTTGTTTTGGTGAGTCTTCCCCCATGGGCCTTTGTGTGTCTGTCCATCTGCAGCATGAGATGGTAAACCCCACAGAACAGGGACAGTTCTTATACACTTTTTATATCACTGACCCATTACATAGAGTAAACTTCAGTATGTGTTATGTAAATAACATGCATACATACAGGGGTATATTCTTAAAGCAACAATGCAAAACATGAAAGGAGCTCTATGACCACTGTTTTTAGACAGCTGCCTATAACAGTAAAAAAATAAATGCCTCACAGGACAGGTTCAAAAATTATGGGATATTGAAACAATGGAATGTTCTGAAACTTTCCAAAGTGATTAAAGGCCATGTGACAATATGAAGTACATATAGAATAATGCAGGGGAAAACCCCTCGGAATATATTTGTTGCACATTAATGCAGATTATTTTCCTAAAGCAGACAGAACTGTGCGAGTCTTCTGCTCAAACCCTTTAGTGTTTCTCCATTATCTGAAACTCCACCTTCCTCAGCTTGTCCACATAAACAAGCCTTCTCCACCTGTCCCCTTCCTTCCATCATCCGTTTCCACCATGCTGCGTGGCAGAGATGTACAGCCCTGGGGATATAAAAGGTCAGGCTGTAGTGACCATAGCACCCAAGATTTTCTGGGACAGTCCCAATTTAAAACGTTTTATACCAATGTCGCGTCTGTACAGTTGTTTTAAGAAACAAAAAATGTTTTCAAATGGAGAGAAGACAGGGAGTAGAGAAACAGAGATGAGAGAGGAAAGAAAGAAGGGACTTGGGTGAGCAGGACGGTCTGGGCACAGCAGCGCATACCTCACGACTGGATTTCCGTGGTACAGGATGTAAATGCCAGCCTCCTTATTTGAAAAGATTTGATTGTTCCGGATGATGCCTTTCCCATTGCCAAGGACGACGATGCCAGAGCGGAGGCCATGGTGGATCTGATTACACTGTAAGTTAACATGAGACAGCACATAAGACAGATCAGACAGGCTAGCCAGAAGCAGCGTGCTGACTGCTGCCCCACGGCAGGGCCACAATGAGTACAGTGGGGAGAACAACATCACTGGAGGAGCCTGAGCACACAACAAAGTACATGGACCCTGCTGCTGCCCTGCACAGGTACACACGTGGAAGCCTAGCAGGGAGAAGCTGAAGGCAGGAGTTTTCACTGCTCCGTCTTGGGGTGCAATGATGCTGGCCCCGCTGCTGGAAATTTCTGAGCCTCCACAAGTGCCCCAAACACACAATCATCTGGCCACACCACACCACCCAGGGTTGGGGGAGCCTACCTTCACGGAACAGCAGTACCCCAGTACACGAGAATATGGGCCAAGTACAGTCCCAAGGGGGACAGAACCAGGGAGGGGTGAGAGCCATTTGGCTTCTAGTCCTCACTTCTTATTCAGGGGAGGGCTGTGGAAAGGTACAGCTCTGGGGAGCTTAGCTGTCCCATGGAGCATGAGGTGACAGGTGTGGGAGCTACAAGGAATCTTAGAGACATTCATTCTAATACCTCTGCACAAAAGGAAAACAGGCCCAAGGTCATGTTTGTGGCAGAGCCAGATTTGAAACCTAGTTTTTTTTGTTTCCCAGTTAGTTGCTTTTGCACAGTGACAAAATTTTTAGATTGTAATAAATTATAATAAAACTGTTTCAATCTAATAGTTAATTTACAGCCCCAAATGCAATCCCATACTTAAACCAGAAAGTTAGCTATTTCTCTTCCAAAACGAGTTCACAGAAAGTTCTGGTTTGCCTTAAAGTAAGTGTTCCATGCTGCAAACTCTCCTATTCTTACTCACTTTCCAGATTTTCTCCTGATGGATTTGGCCGACTCACCAGGGCAACCATGTCCTAACAGAAGTCCCCGACAGGGCTGAAAAGCTTTGAGAGAGAGGTGTGTGCAACGACATTTCCACCCACACCCTTTCACAAAGCCAGGGCTACTATGCAACACCCCCTTCCCACCTCCACCTGTGAACTGGCCTGCCCCCTGTCCCTGGGAAGGCAAACTCATCTTTCTGGCAACTGCAGCAATAATTTCCGAAGCCATGGTCATGTGTCAAATATCAGCTGCATGGCAAAAACACAGTGAGAGGAAGAGGCCGAAAGAGGACATTGGCTAAGCATGTCTCTTAAATAAAGTTAGGACTTTCTTTTCTCTGCATTTCAAGGGCAGTTTAGATACAATGGGTTAAGAACATCAACTATAAGTCAGGCTCTCCGGATTCAGATCCCAACTCTGTCACTAGTGTGATTTGGGGCAAGATCCTTAGCCTCTTTGTGTGTCGATGTCTCATCTATAAAACGGGGATAACAACTCTACCCCACAGAGTTGTGTAAGGATTAAACCATAATTAAGTACATATATAAAGTTCTTAGAATAACCTGGCATATAATAAGCACTATACATAAGGGTGGATATTATTTTTCCAGGTCCATAAAAAGTCCATCACATGTCCCAACTTCTCAGAAACCTGTCTCTGGGGGAAAGCCAGGGCGGAAAAGGGGCTAGTCTCATGTCACTGGTCTCAGTTGCTAGGATTTTAAGTGGCTTTCACATTGGTGTAAAATCAAACTTACAATACCCATGAAACAAATAATCTTCACAACTAAATATCCTTGTTATAGTAATGAGCACACTAACTTGGTGTTTTATTTCTCATCCATGTGTCTTTTAGGGCAGATGCTGTTATCTTTAATTCTTACCAAAGTCAAAGCCACCAGAGCACATCAAGGCCCTGTGGAATTCCCTGTGACTGGTCCTCTTACTGACGGGGAGACTGCAGGAAAAAGGGCAGGAGCCCCTTGCAAACAGAAAGCACTATAAACCCAGGATGGCAACATTGATTTAAATATCCTCAGAAAAGGTTTCTGAGAAGCAAGAGCCACCCTGAAAAGGGCATGAAGACAGAGGGAAGTACCAGAATGAGCGGGTTGGACTTTTTCCGGATGTCCACGCCGGCCTCCGCGTTGTGGTAAATGTTGTTGCCGGCGATCAAGCCTCCACCCTCCAAGCGAAGAAAGATGCCTGATGCTTTGCAGCGGTGAATGTCGTTCCTGAGCATGACGATCTAAGCAGGAAAGAGAAAGCTATTTGTTTTCCTGTCACAAAGGATTTAAAAAAAAAATTACTCAGGGACACTCGAGTGTGTCCCTTAGTGTCTGGTCTGTGCTGTTCAACCCACAAGAGAGAGGAGTGTCTATAGACTTGGTAGGACAGTCTGTACGTGAGCAGGTCAGCACGGCCACCCTGTGCTCACAGGGCGGCGCCTGCGCCATGCCCTTCCTGGCATGCCCAACCTCACACCAGTTCTTTAGTAAAACCTGATCGGAGCTTAGCCCTGGGCTCCATATTCACAACTTTTGAGCAGAATAATTGGATGATGGAATGAAAAAGACCCTTAGAAAAGATGGGAATCAGTGGTCTTCAAAGTCAACATGCACTGGGGTTACATGAAAATTCCCCCAGAGGTCCAAGGGCACAGCTACTTTGAATGGAATCAAGTTCCAGATCTACCACTTCCTACCCGCCTTTGCAAAACTTCACCTGCCTGAGAAAGCTCTGAAAGTAAGGTTCTCTTCTAGATCAAGGCCTTGCTCCTAGGCACAGGGACCAGCTCAGTAAGCCCTGCACTCCTGCCCACAGCTCTCTGCTTGAATCAATGCCACTTAGCATATAATTGTACTCATGAGACATCATGGATTTTTTATTAGTCAAAAACCTTGAATATCAGTTTTTCAGGTTCCTGTCTCTAGGGACTCACTAGCTGCACAACTGATTCATTGGCTGCGCAATTCCTGCCAAAAGTCCTAAGGACCACAGTTCAAGAAGGTTACGATTAAGGCTGTATAATGGTGTAAAATGGGAAAAATAGTTTCTGCCCTCTCCAAATCAGATGACAGACGTAAGGCAAGTGTGTTATAAGCTTAAGAAAAAGATGATTTTAAAAAAGGCAAAATAGCCCCATCAAAGCCTTCCTTGCATATAGGCTCTGAGGGCCTCTCATCAATCACAAATCGTGTTCCCGGTGGCTCAGGGAGACGCATGGCTCTGGGAGTAAGCCTATGACAGCACCTTGCTATTGTGTATGCACCGCACCGCGTAAGTCAGGTTCCGGAAGATGTTTCCTTCCATCTTGGCTCGGCCGTAGGAGCAAACGAAGACGCCGCCCTTCCCGTCCCTGAAGAGGCACCTGCGGATGAGGCAGCCCTGCACCGAGCTGGCCAGCGCCAGGGCCTCCCTGTCCTTCTGCAGCTCCTGCTGCAGCGAATTCAGGACAAGGCAGCTGGGCAGCTGAATGGATGCTCCCGGCAGGGGGGGGCCCAGGAAGGAGCCCCCCAGGACCGGGCGCGGGCCCTGCACTTGGTAGGACAGCCTGTACGTGAGCTGGTCCTCGTCCTCGTCGTCGCCGCTGGGACTCAGGCCTCCATCGCTGCTGTCCGGGGTCTGCGCCAGTCTTTCCCCATCGCTGCCCGCCTCTGCCTCCTGCGAGCCAGCCTTGGAGCCTGGCTTTGGGGAGCTGGACACTGGGCTGGTAGGGCTCTGGCTGCCTTCAATGACAATGTCACAGGTCCTTGGGCTCCAGGCCTGGTCCCTGCTCTCCAGGTCCAGGGACATTAAAGAGTCAGAGTCCTCTGTGGGGAGCACGCTGGGAGAGGACTTAATGAGCCCTAGGAGATACTTGTAGGCCCAGTTTTTGTCTGCAGATGGGTGGCCCTCAACTGTCACAGAGTTGTTTTCGCTGCCCACAAATTCACAGTTTTCCAGAACGCACAGGGGCACATTGTGCAGGAAGACATGGGTGTTTTTGAAGGTGCAAAACTTCACTTGGCAGGTGCCTGGGCCATGGACCTGGATGTGCCCATTTTCAAAGTTGCAGTTGTCAAACTGGACATGACCTGATGATGTCTGGGGAATGAAAAGAGAAAGTGAAGATGGCAGGGATAAGACCTGTTTAGCTAGTTAGTAAAACATATGCCCAGCACACAGTAAGTGCATCATAAATGATTGCTGGTATTATGATGGTTACAAACCTGAGAGACAATTTAGTTGTTATTGGTAGTAAAGTAGCAATATAATTTTTGTTGACTAGGTACATAATTCAGGTATCGCAATTAGTATTGGCAATGTAAAAGCTGCAGATGCTCTGCCAGGAGCTACCAACACCTCAGTCCATGCTTTGCTGTGAACACAGCTTCTGCTCTGTGTTCCAGGAAGGAATGTGTTGGGACTGATATTTCCTGACCCTCTTTCCAGTCACCCTTGGTAAAACCTGGTCTTCCTGGGCCGTCCACAGGGTGGGGCTGATGCACGGGGGTCATTGGCCTCCCCTCTCTGGGCATGCTGCCATAAAGTGTTCTCTGCTTTCTGTCACCATGTGGCATGCTCTAGGAACCTGGATTTCCTACCTAGTTGCTCCACCTGTGGCTCCGGTTGATCCAGTTTGGAAGGGAAGAACTACAAAGTAATTTTGGCCTCAAGTCCAAGGCTCATTTTTTAATACAGCTTTGGCAGGAATAAAGCAGAATGTTAATCTCTACTGATCCTGTGCCTATTTCTCAACTGGTGCAGAACTCAGAGAAGTGTGTTAGAGCAATAATAATTAAACTCTCAATTCCAACAAAAAAAGGGTCTACAAATCGACTAAGAAGAGGTCAAGGTCCGGGGTCAGGGCTGGAGAGGCCATCATCTGATATGGGTACCCACCTTGAACATGAAGGGCGAGAACCAGGCTGGCATGAAGACAAGGTTGCACAGGCGTGTGGTTGAGCAGTGTTGATCAATGCTGGCTAGCAGGGCCACTTCGCCCAACTTCCCGTGGCCTACAATCTCCACAGGCACCTTCAGGATGATTTCACCTTGCTCTTCGTACACACCTGGGAACAGCACAATGCGGTCATATAGGCTGGCCATGGCCAAGGCACTGCCCAGGCTGTCGAACTCATGGCCTGGCCCGACGCTCAGGGTACGGCGTTCCCTCCTCCGGCGAAAAAGAGAAAAGCAAACAGAGGACTCTAAGTCCAGGGCATTCTTGGCCCATGTCTTGGAGGCAAGGTAATGCTGTTTGAAGGCCTCCCTCCAAGACTCAGGCTCCACATCAGGTTGGTTGGGCCAGTTGGGGTGGCGGCACTCGGTGCAGCCCAGACACAGCTGGCGCCAGCGGGTGCTGTCGAGACTGAGGATCAGTTCATACCAGGCCTTGCACACCAGGCTGCAGCGGCCCAGGTCAGGAAGGTGCAGGTAGGCTAGGATCATGCGCCACAGCTCCAGGGGGAGCCCACCAGCCTCCATGGTCACCTGGGAGACAAACACAGAACAAAAGAGGCTTTTGTTGATCCTGCTTACGGTCCCTCTTCTTAAATACCCCCTGCCTTCTTCTGACTCTAGGGGTGAGCAAGGGAACAAGGCCCGGCCAACCACAGGACTCCATCCCCTCAATCAGAATACTTCTCTGGGATTTTTCTACCAAGAATCAGCAGGGAAGGCTCTCTTTTCTCTTTGGTCAGACATTGTATGGGTATGACTCCAGAACTGCTGGAAGCCACATTCCCTACCTTGCAGAGAAAAGTTGTGGTACCAAAGCCAAGCAAAAATGAGAGATGAAAGATATAAACAGAAAAAGGGAAAGAGCTCAGAATGGCATGGCTCAGCAGTTGAGCATTGACCTAGGACCCAGGGGATCGTGGCTTGATTCCTGGTCAGGGCACATGCCCGGGTTGCAGGCTCGTTCCCCAGTCAGGGGCATGCAGGAGGCAGCCGATCAATGACTCTCTCTCATCATTGATGTTTCTATCTCTCTTTCTCCCTCTCTCAAATCAATAAAGATATATTTAAAATTTAAAAAAAAAGAAAGAAAAACGGAAAGAAAAAAGTGAGCACACTTGTATGTTCTGGTGGTACAGATTCCAGACTCCTGCAGGTACCCTGGAATCTTCATTCTTCTTTCAATTCTGTGAGGAACCACGATGGCCTTCTAATAAATGCTCTTTGTGCTTAAGCTGGTTTGATCTGGGTTTCTGTGACTGGTAACTAAGAATCTGGACTAATTATCCTGAGGGAACTTAACTGGCTGTTATGGCTCCAGAGCTCTGGATCCCCAGACTCTCAGGGAAAGGACCTCTATTTCTTCACACCAATAGGAATGAAAACTGAGACAGTGAATATCTATTTGTCTGTCTCTCCTCATAACCACGTCAAATAATTACCACTGTTTCCCATCTTAGGCAGTCTCAGGAAAGGTTGTCACAGGATCAGAGGTTGAGGGTCTTGGTCCTGGCTCTGCCACTGGTAATATATGGATAGAACTCTAGTGTTCTAAATATCTACTAGTCTGGCTGCCCAGTCACCTGCCCCCTTGCCCACTTGCTTTTTTCTGGAAAATATTCTTCCTTCCTCCAGCAATTTATACCCTATGGATACAGAGGTAGGGCTCCCACAGCCACATGTGTGTGTGCAACACTCCCCCAGCTCCTTGGCTGCAACTGATTGGATTCTGTATGGCTCTAATTGGGCCACTGAGACCTCCAGGGGAATATGAGTTGTGATTCTACAACCAGGTTGACTTCCTTCCTGAATGGAGGGGAATGAATCGCTTCTTTCCTAAGCTATAAACTCAGGAATAGTTGCTGGCGAACATTTTCTCGATTGGGGGGGGGGGGGAGGGGAGGTGCACAAGAAGTTAGTCTAAAATGAGAGAAGAGCCTGGCCAGCATGGCTTAGTGGTTGAGCATCTACCTAAGAACCAGGAGGTCACAGTTCGATTCCTGGTCAGGGCACATGCCAGGGTTGTGGGCTCGATCCCCAGTAGGGGGCGTGCAAGAGGCTGCCAATCAATGACTCTCATTATTGATGTTTCTATTTCTCTCTTCCTCTCCCTTCCTCTCTCTGAAATCAATAAAAACATACTTTAAAAAAATAAAATGAGAGAAGAATGAATCAGAAACACAGAAAGAAAGCAGAGAAAAGCAGAAACAAGGGGTTACCACAGTTTCTCTGCGGCGCTCCAGGTGATGCTCCAGGCTATTCAAAAAGCTCAGCTTTATCCTTGCCTTTTGAATTCCATCAGATATCTCTGTACTCATAATAAATTCTCCTCTTTGCTTAAGCTGGCTTCATTGAATTTCTGTTGTTTACGATCATACTTGTCAGCTATGTAAGCTCCAAGGCGGCTACAAGCACAAATATATGATTATATCTGGAAGAAATTCTGAGCTTCCTCAAGACAGGTGTGGCTTTACTACTACAGATTAGTACTGGAGCCTGCGTATGTGGGTTTTTCTCTAATTATCACCCAGTGGAACTTTACAGTCCTTGGGGGCACTGGAGAAAAGCTGGTCTCTGGATCAGTAAGCATTACAAATAGAGAAAATAGGCTCCTGACAGCTGTCACTCCCCCCGGTGAATGCCATTCATTTATTCAAGGTGGTTTCTGTGACAGTGATGTCTCCTATTCCTCACCTACTTCTTTAGCTTTGTCTGCTCAGGCTTTTTAAAAGAAAAATGTTCTTCTAGTCCTTCCCTAACCATTCTGTAGCTAAGTGGTCACACTGATTCCCTTGACTTCAACTATAACTAAATTTGTGACTACAAAAATCTGAATCTCTAGTCCTGATCATCTCTTTCAGGCTCCACATATGAACACTCAGCACCTCTTGGGCAAGTCTACTCAGATGTCCCTGACACAGACACTAAAAACTCAGCAGTGTATTCAAAACTGAACTTCCACTTCCACTTCAGGTCTTGACTGAACAGCTGGAACTAGATTCATCCTTCTGTCATAAACAACTATAAAGCTGAACAAAATATGCTTTAGGGCACTGAACAGCCAGCCACACACAGGACTGTGATCTTTGAGAGAAGGGAAGCACAGGGGGTGAGCGCATGGCTGCCCAGCTTGCATCCTGAGGCACCTCCTTACTGTGGTGAGGGAGATGGAGCCCAGGCAGAGTGGTTAGTCTCACCGAGCAGGCAGATCTGAGTTCTCTGCTGCTGAAGCGGCTGGAATCTCTGAGGCAGGGTGCCAGAACAGAGAGAACAGCACAGAGTGGGTGGGCAGTTTCTGGGCTAAAAGCTGGACTGCACTTGCACAGCGCAAGACTTCATCAGGCCTAGTAGAGATCGCCTGCTATGGGGTAAACAATGATACCAGAGATCACACAGAGCTGGGAGACAATGGAATTCCAGCCCAGAATATGGACTGTTCATGCTGGGACTCAGAACGGATATGCCATAGGAATAAATTCAAATTGGAAGAACAAAAGCAAGCCTGATGGGATCAAAGGGTTCCATCAGTATCTTAACTGCCTGCTAGAATATAATTTGATATTCTTAAAAAAAAAGGCAACATAATCTAAACTCCCTCAACATGTCAGCCACAACAGTGTAGTATTAGCATAAGAAGTCCAGGCCCCTCTGAGCTCAGATGAGGATTTCCTTTTGTTCAAATGCCGCATTCCCTGTTGTTCCATTTGGCTTTATTTACTGTATCTTTACACTAATCCATGGGGATCCATGCGTCTACAGGGATTTCTATAACCAAGTAACACTTGAAAAAAAAAGTACTCAAGTTTTGTCCCTCCTTTTTGCCATTGGGGCCTCTGAGCTATGGAATTAAAAGTAACGAATGCCCCCCAGGGCTTGTGCACTTGCAAAGGACTGGAGAAACAACAATGGGAAGTTGTTTGGGATGGGAGAAAGCATGTCCTAAGGTAGGCCTTAAGCTGTTCCTTTATTTACATGTTCCCAAGAGTGAGAACTCAAGAGCTTTTCGTGGCACCTCCTAACAGCCCATTGGCAGTATCCACATGCCTGCGGGCCACCTGGTATCCCCCGCCTCTGTGGGCGAGGCAGAGTCCATCCTCTTGGGAGGTGAGTCCCACAAGACTTGGCTCTCAACAAGCAGGCTCTACTGTGTCCCAGCCCTATAACGTCAGGCAAACCCTTTAACCTCTGAGCCGATTTCCTCATCTGTAAACAGGCTAATGACAGCTGTCCTGCTACACCTCATGAGGATTTTGAAAATTTCCGAAGAAAAAAATCATTTATTCAACAAATATTTGTTGACTGTCAACTATTATGCTAGGCACTGTTCCAAATACTGACAAGCAGTAAACAAGACAGAGTCCCTACCTTCAGAGACAGACAATGAATTTTGAAAATAACATAAATGCTATGAAGAGAAATAAAGCAGGCTAAGGGGAGTGCGTCTATGTGCCTGTGTGCATGCACACGTGTACTATTTTAGATAGGGTTGGTAAGGAAGGTCTCTAAGGAAGTGACATTTAAACAGAGGCCTGAATGACATTTAAAGCCATGGGATGGGATGAGATCACTAGAGAGAGTGGAGAGAGTGAAGAGAGAGAAGTCTGCTGACCAAGTCCTCGCCAGCCTACCATTTAAAGTGCCTGAACTGAAAGGCCATGCTAAGGAGAAACTGGGAGTAAATACCCTTTGAACGCTGTACAGAAGTCTAGTCAACGCAAGGCACTGGAAGGAAAGCTTTGCTTTGGTTTGCTCTCTAGACCCCCACTGCTTCTGCAAAGGTGGGTTCTATGGGCCACTGAGTTAGCTGAGCATCATGATGGGTGGGCAAGTCAGGAATAAAATCTAGTGACACCTAGCGAGCTCACTAATGCTTTTTTGTTTGAGTGGATTTGTGGAGTAAGTGAAGGAGACACGAGGAAGTACCATGTTACACCATCAGGCCTGCCCACGTGAAAAGTGAGACAGCATACGCAGATGCAGAGTGGCCAGGTGACACTGTGTCTGGACACCTACTAGAGGAAACTCACTATGACGAAGCAGACGCATCCTCTGCCCTCAAGGAGCTTATCATCTTATACATAATGTTTCCTTCATTATCTGTCTCCCCTGAGTATAATGTAAGCTCCTTAATGGCAGAAACTTTGTGTCATGCTTTGTATTATGCCTAGAACTATGCCTGGCCCATAGTAGGTGCTCGATAAACATTTACTGAATGAATAATCACCATCATCATTACCTGGGGTATTAGTAGAGCTCAGGCTATTCAAACCATTAGCCATTGGAATCCCTACTGTCACACAGGTCCCCATGGAATAAAAAAAGAAGTAAATAAAACTCAAATCTGTAGTCAACACTTGTGATGTATAAGACAGAGGTAAGCACTGTTAGGGAGTCAGGAGTCAGATAAAGACTCCACCCTTGAGTCTCAGCTGGGCTTTTCATTATTTCTTCAAATCTTAGCTCTCTTCAGCCTAAGAAATCACCAGCTGTTTCTTATTTGCAGCTTTGAAACTTGATGACAAAGACCAGAATGCGGTGTTTTTATGCACATATGGTGCTTTCTTAGTGTGGCTGGGAGCCATAAGGGCCCCTCTCCCTCCCTTCTTTAGTGCACTGCCCGTTCACTGTTTCACTGTGCACTGGGTTGGGAATTCCCAGACCTGGGATTTAGTCCTGACTTCACACCAATTAGCTGGGTGGCCTTGAGGGGGCAGGGAAAAGTGTGATGCGGACGTACTAAATACCAGGTACTTTTTATATGTCATCTCAATGAGCACTTACAACAAACCAAGAGGTCGTAGTCTTATCCCCAATTCGAGGAAAAAACAGTCACTCCCGTTTTAGTTAGTAAGCAGCACAGCTGAGGTTCCTAACCTGGACTGAGACCACAGCCCCTGCAGGGGTCCCTGGTGAGGCCAGGAATTGGCTGTTCTTGGGTCTGATGTTCATCTCTGGTTCAGTAAATTCTGACTACTAGCGGGCAGGGAAAGAGCAAGATTTCATGGTAGAAAACATGACTGTCTGGGGCTTTCCCTGCATGAACAGTTGTGAACGTAGAAGTTTTCTTAAAAAGCACTATGGGACTAGCAAGCACCATGGCTGATACACTGAATACACATCCACATGGTAGAGAGCCCTTGCACTAGCTCTCTCACCTCTGCTGCCCTGAACCAACACCATGTCCTCAGCCAACAAAACCAAAGTGCCCAGTGGTTGGTGGGCAAAGGAACTATTTGACCAGACTCTTCTTTCCCTTTCAGTGGGCTCATGAACATGTGATGTCCTTTTTTTTTCTTGTACAGATCAACTGAGTTAGTTCCAACTGCAAACTCTCTAGCTCTCCTTTCTTTGCATCACTCTTCCTTCCAGTCATTACACGGTGTAGTGGACTATGGTAGCTATAGCTTCTATCTGCCCAGCAAATCTTTCCTCTTCTAGTGCCTTAGAGGAACTCTGCTCCCATTCCATTTAGTCCTGGTGGAACTATCATTCATAGGGTCTCAGGCCTCCAGCACACAGGATGGATACTTGATCTAAAATAGACAATCAGAACATTGCAACCCCTAGAACAACTCAGAAGAGTTCATGTGAGGAATGAAGCCAAATTAAGACAAGGTTGAGCAACTGTGAGAGATGGAGACACACACACACACACACACACACACACAGCCCTAAAAGTATATTTTGAGCCCCTGGATCCAGCTATGCAGTTTATAAGCCAACAGATTTTCTTTTTAAAGTTAAGAGAGTCTAAGCTCATAACCTGCAACCAAAGAGTTCTGACAAATGTATAGTTTTCTCAAGCAAATTCTTTGCTCTCTGACTTTTCCTCCCTCATCACATTTGTTCCATCTGTGGGTCCTTAAGTGACTCTAATCAAAGCTGACACAGTGCATTACAACTAGCCTACCACTAAGAGGGAAGGGGGTAAATGGAGTTCAAGCGGTCTAAGGTCCCTGTACTGTCTAAAAGAAGAGTAGGGATATTTATCAGCTCTAACTTTATCAACTTTGGTTAAATTAAAATTTCCAGGGTAACCACTGAAGTCAGAGTGAAATGGGGGATATCTTTACAGATGTTGCAGACATTAAATGAGTAATAAGGAAATATTATAAACATATATATATGCGTGTGTGTTTGTAAATTTGAAACCTTAGAAGGAGCAAATTCCTAGAAAAATATTACTTATTAAAACTAACTTAAGAAGAAAAAGTTTTAACTGCCCTAGAACCATTAAGAACATTGAATCTGTGGTTAAAAATAACATAAAAGAAAACAAACTTCCAGACCCAGGTGGCTCACTGAGTTCTCTCAAATACTCAAGGGACAAAGGAGAGGAACTAAAACGGGTGGCGGGGCAGGAAGCCAGCACGTATCAGATCTGTGGGCTAAAGAAACGCAGCAGCCAGGAATGTAGTTGTCCCACTAACCTTCCTCTTGTAAGTTTTTCCAGGAATTGTGACCAACCAGAAACCTAGAGAAATTGTATCTGGAAGGAGTAAACTTGACGTAAAAAGGGAATGGATCCAAATGGACAACAGGGAATACTATCGGCGCCTCACCCAGACCCTCTTTCCTGGCGAGCTCATCCACCCCGCAGACAGAAGTTTCAGCTGAAAACACCTAATCTGGTTGTACTCCTCTTTCCCTTCTCCCCCCATCCTGCTTCCCACATTCTCCTTTTCCTGAGCACTTCCATTAAATCACTTAAAACAAGAATCCCCATTTGGGGTCCTGCTTCTAGGGAATCTAAGCTATCACCATTTAAGAGGGTGAGAAGACAGTCACAGAGTAGGAGAGGATACTTCTAAAACATGGAACTGACAAAGGATTACTAACCAAAATATATCAAGAACTCTGACAAATCAATAAGAAAAATTGAAAAACAGGTAAAAGACCTGGAGTTCGCAAAAGAGACCATCTAATTAACCAATAAAAAAGTGCTCAACATCAGTAGTAACCAAGGAAAGAAAATTAAAACCACAAGAGATATCATTATACACTGAGAACAGTTTAAAAATTTAAAACTGATAATACCAACTATTTGTAAGGATGTAAAGCAACTGGAACTCTCATATTCTGCTGGCCAGAAAGTACACTGGTGCAATCACTTAGAAAACTGGTTATGTGGCAAAGCAATTCCACTTTCACATAATAACCTAAAGAAACTTGTTCACATACATAATAGAAAATGTCTTAGGATGCTATTGGCTGCACTGTTCTTGGAAGTCAGAAACTATAAGCAACACAGGTGTCCATCAACTACAGGATGCATAAATATATTGTGACATATTCATATCATGAAACACTGTAGGCAATAAAAATAAATGTGATCATTACATGGATGCAACTCACAAACAAGTTGAGCAAAAGAAGCAAACACAAAATGCACACAATATGATTCTGTATGTATGAAGTTTAAAAACTAGTGAAAATAAACTATATTGTTTAGGGATGTAAATATAGGTGACAAAATTACAAAGAAAAGCAAATAAATAATTATCATAAAAGTCAAGATAGTTGTTTTGCTTGGAAAGGAGGTTATGATTTGGAAGAGGGTACTACTGAGTACTGGCAACATTCCATATCTTTTTTTTAAATTTTTTAAAATAAATATTCCATTTCTTTTCTTTTTTTTAAAAATATATCTTTATTGATTTCAGAGAAAGGAAAGGAGAGGGAGAGAGAGATAGAAACATCAATGATGAGAGAGTCATTGATCGGCTGCAGCCCGCAACCCGGGCATGTGCCCTGGCCGGAATTGAACCCTGATCGCCTGGATCCTAGGTCGACACTCAACCGCTGAGCCACGCCCGGCCGGGCAAATATTCCATTTCTTGACATGGGCTGTGGTTACATGTATATTTCCCTTAGGATTGTTAAACTATAAATCTGTGGGAGGTTTTTCCTGCCGGCATTCTCGTTATACATCGTATTTTTAAAAGTTTAAAATAAAGACAATGAGCCCAGCCAGCGTGGCTCAGCGGTTGAGCATTGACCTATTATCCAGGAGATTACAGTTCCATTCTCCATTAGGGCACATGCCCAGGTTGTGGGCTCGATCTCCAGTGTGGGACGTGTAGGAGGCAACAGATGATTCTCTCATCATTGATGTTTCTCTCTCTCTCTCTCTCTCTCTGAAATCAATAAAGATATATTTAAAAAAATAAAATAGACAATGGAATAAACATACTGATTATTGTTTGATTCTTAGAAAAGTTGAGGGAACTGAAAATCCTTCATTTTTAAGTTAAAACCTTGCCCCCAAATATCTAACAGGGCACATGCCAAGTAAACTTTCATTAATGCCAACTTCTCTTAGGACTATAGGTGGAGACACAGTCTCCTGGGAACAGATCTATGCTTTGCCAGGAGTCATCAGAGGACCCTTCTTACATATGAAAAGTACAGTGAGTAGGCACCTAGGGGAGTTACCTTGTTGAAGGCTGCCTGCCATTCCTGAGAATCCTTTGTAGGCAGAATTCAGGAGAGGAAACAGAACTTGCCAAAAAAATGTCTCAGATTAGGGTTAGAAAGAAGAGGGACTGAGCCTCCAAACCCTGATAAAAGGTTTGAAAATGGGGTGACCATGATCAAGGCTGCTAGCAGGAAAGGGATATATGCCTTCAAAGGCTACATGCCTTCAAAGAAATCTCAACAGGAGACTGGGAGAGCCCAGCCTGGTGACAGGCTCAACACACAGCGCAGAGTGCGGTGCTTTGGGGAGAACAGCTAAGCACATGAGCAGAAGCTAGAAAAGCTCTAACCTTGGAATCCAAGCCTGGGATCAGGCTGCTGGAACCTGGTTCAACAAGGGCGTTGAGCAGTAGTAACCACACATCCTTGGACCACACGGGGCAGCTCTTCAAGAGTAATACCATACAGCCTGGCTGGCATGGCTCAGTGGTTGGTTCAATTCCAGTCAGGGCACATGCCCAGGTTGCAGGCTTGATCCCTAGTAGGGAACATGCAGGAGGCAGCCGATGAATGACTCGCTCTCATCAATGATGTTCTATCTCTCTCTCCCTTCTTCTTTCTGAAATCAATAAAAACATATTAAATTAAAAAAAAAAAGAGTGAGACCATATAGCTGTTTCAGAAATAACAACGTGGATGTACTGCTCAGACTCTGCAATTCTTGTTCCTTTGGAGAACAGAAGACTGACTGAATTCTTTGGACTGTTTAAGCCCCCAGGGGGCCTGGAAATGAGAGATATTTGAATTACTAATAAGGGCATTAAAAGACTTGGGAGATTACTTGAAAAAATAAAGAAGCACATGACTGCATTAGAACACAATTGGTGAGACACACAAGTTAAGCACCTAAAATGAAACACAAAATTTTAATGTCTATCTACTTTTATGTACACAATATCACCTGTATGAGTAGAAAACTAATACATCACTAAGATAACAGAAAGAGGGTAATGAGAGAAACTAGCAGTCATTTCAAACAATGCCTGTGATAGATGACTTAAGAGAAGGTTCATTCATTAAGACAAAGCGAAGGAACAAAACACTTCTTGTAGTATCATCTATTATTATGTGACTGAGACAAGTAAAAGGAACTTGTTTCTTTCATATCTTCCTTGAAAAGCATCTCAGTGTGTGATGTCTTCTTCGTTGCCCAGGACACTATCCCTCCCACCTCTGAGAGCTCTGGCTGGCTCCCAATCAGAGGTCTACTGATTTGCTCCTTGCATTTCTCCCAGACTCTGAGGTCCCTAAGCCAGGAGATTTATATATATATATCTCCTTACCCGAGGACATGTTCACTAGTTTTTAGAGAGAGGGGAAGGAGTGGGGGGAGAGAGAGATCAATTGGTTGCTTCCCAAATGCATCCCCTTGGTCCTGCTACCCATGCAGGTTTGTTAAAGAAGGAAGGAGGGAGGGAGGCAGGCAGGGATAGTTTGTTCTGTAGCTGAAAAAAACCAGAGGTCCACCACCAGAAAACAGAAACTCACAGTAAACGGGATTGCTTGACCACGTTATTAGTTAACAGCTACTTGTGCTATCATAAAAATACAATTAATCTGATAACCATGGGAACCAAAATGAAAGCACTATGGTGAGGGTGGCTCTCTTCAGAAATCTGAAAATAATTAGAGGCCTGAAACCAGAAAGACAAGGAAATCCTTTCCTAAAAGCCCTAAAAAAGCAGTATTTTCTCCAGTGTCTAAAATCTCACCAGGCTTCAACAAGGGTTCTGGGACTGCTGGGGCTGATCATGAAGTAATTTAGACCTCTCTGTGTGTTTCTGTCCCTTGGGGTCAGCTGCTATGAGACAAGCTCACTGGGAGCTGAAACTTATTATTATAAAATATACCGAGAACCAGCAGAAGAATGGATATATATGTGTATATATATAACATATATGTACAAAACACATATATTTCTTCTCTAGTTCCTAGGTGTACAAGCACACAGTAGGTGCTCCAAAAATACTAGTTGAATAAATGAAAAATTAGGTTAGAACTTAGGGAAAGCACAGTGTCTGGTACACAGTGTACGTTCTTTCCACCACACAGTGCCAACATTCTGTCCCTTCCTGAGAAAATCAAAGTCCCATTCTCTTTCTGGGTCCAGCCTCTCCATTTGCAAAAGGAGACAGTTGGATGAGATGGTTTCCCAGGCATCTTCCAGCTTAGACAGTCAATCACTGTACTGTGCTTTTTTTGGTGGTAGCGCAGGCATGGTGCTTTTTTTCTCAGAGGGAATCTGATACCCATCTGCTCCAGTACATTAATGTTCCCATCCCGCCTGACTCATCTGATAGGAACAACAGGTTCACATGCCAACTGTAAATGAGAACCAAAGGGGCCCAGAAAGAGAAAGGGGGAAAGGGTCCCACTTGGATCCTTTCTTAGGAAACCAAAACAGTACTCTTAAGGACTAAACACAGAAACTGACCTGCGGCTATTCTCAACACCCCTCACGTGAAGCTTACTAATTTAATAAACTTATATTAATAGCACTATCTTTGAGCGCTCTGGTGCCTGACACTGTGTTAAGCCCTTTAAAACTTAATCCTCACAGCAGCCTCATGAGCTAAGTATTATCATCTGCTTTTAACAAATGAGGGTTCTGGCCCGGCCGGCGTGGCTCAGAGGTTGAGCATCCACCAAGGATCCAGGCGATCGGGGTTCGATTCCCAGTTGGGGCACATGCCCAGGCAGCGGGCTCAATCAATGACTCTCATCATTGATGTTTCTATCTCTCTCTCTCCCTCTCCTTTCCTCTCTCTGAAATCAATAAAGATATATTTAAAAAAAACAAATGAGGGTTCTGTGTGGCTCGAGGTCACACAGCTAGTAAGTGGCAACTAGAACTTGAACCCGAGTCTGGCTGCCTCCAGAGCTCTGGCTCTTTAAATGGCTTTCCGTTCTTCGCCGTAGTCCCAGGAGGGAGGCGGAGCAGGGATCATCACCTTTAAAGATGGAGAAACGGAATCTCAAAGAGGCTTGCGATTTGCATAAAATACAGAAGGCACTGAGTGAGGTGCCCGGCACGGACGCTCGCTCCCGCGTTCCGAGGTGAGGGCTCTTCCCATCCCGAGCCTGCTTCTTCCTCTGCCCCTTCACTTACACACTCGCAAAATCCCAGACCCACCTTCCCGGCGCGGTCATTCTACAGGAGGGGAAACCGAGGCACGGCTCCTCCGCGCGGCCGAGCGCGCAGCTGCCCGCAAAGCGCAGGAGGAGGGGCTGCGAGCGGCCTGCGGGCACCCCGCTGGGTCCCGCCGGCGCCCGACGCTCAGCCTCGGCCCGGACCCAGCCGTGCCTTCCAGGCCGGTCGCCTCGCGAAGCGCCCCAGGTCCCCGCGAGCAGCCCTCCGGCGGCCGAGCCCCTCCCCCGGGCCTGGGGCATCCCGGGGATGCGGGCGGAATTAAGTTCGCGCACAGCCTCCGCGGGCCGACCGCGTCTTACCTGGCCGCGAGCTCCCCGGGCGCTCGCCCACGCAGTCCGGGCCGCGGGCGCCGGAGCCGCGGCGGCACCGCGAGGCGCGAGGCGGCGCGAGGGGCCCAGAGCCCCGCCCGGGGGCGGACAGTTGCAGGGCTGGTGCGGGGCGGGCGCCGTCACGTGACGCGCGAGGCGGGGGATGCTGGGAGAGGCGGGCGGGGGGCGGGGCGGCTCCTAGACCACCGCGGCGGCGAGGGAACCGCGGGGCGTCTCCGCCGGGAGACCGGAGGGGGACGCGCGGGCTTCAGGTTCTGCGGAGTCGCGCTTGCGGGAGGACGATGAAGGCTTGTACTGCGTGGCCCGAAAGGGGCAGAAATGGAAGCGGGGGGCGGAATCGCAGAGGCACGCTGGGGTCAGTCTAAAGGAGTCTTCCGATCGCTGCGGTTGGCTATAGTCTCGCTGTTTCGGGTGGAGGTGAGCAACTTGCAGGTGTGTTCACAGGGGCTGGGCTCATTCATTCAATAGACCGACCCCTGGCTATGGGGCCGACCGCATCCTGGGGGTATCTATAAAAGCATTATAGATACAGCGCTTAGCACAGTGCCTGCCACATAGTAAGTGGTATTTGTTGGTGCCCCTGCTGTTATTATGGGCATAAAAGTGAACAAAGCTGATATGGTTCCTGTCCTCTTGAAGTTAATTCTCAAGTGGAGAAGGTAGTTATTAATTAGATATCGCTTAAGTATGTATTTTAAATGATGGCAAGTGCACTGAAGGAACCCTGACTTAAAATTAGGGGGCAAGGGAAGGTAGTCAAGGACCTCTCAGAGAAAGGTAAGGAGTTAACTAGATGGGAGAAAGGAGGGAAAGCCAGTGTGAAGAGCCAGGTGGGGTGGGGCAGGGCAGAGGAAATGGAAGATGGGTAAATGGAGATGTCTAGTTTGTCAGAAGCTTATTGGGTTAAGGAGAGAAAAGTATAAATGGAGAGATGTAGTTAGGAGCTAGATCATGCAGCATTTAGTAGGCCAGGATAAGGATGGGTTTTAAAATTTTATGTGCGTTTTAAATTTTTATTGAATGGGGGAGAATGTAGATGATTTGATATCTTTTTAAAAGATATGTGGAGAATAGGCAAAGCTAAGCGTGAAAGCAGAGGTTGGTTAAGATGTGCACTGGAGTAATGGCAGTGAAGATGGGGAGAAATGGATTAGAGGTACATTTTTGAGGTAGAGCGAACTTGGCTTGATATGGGAAATTAGGGGGATTCCTAGACTTCTAGCTTAATCTACTGACTGTGCCCATGGATGTGCTGTTTATTGAAATGATAACTATTGTAGGGGAACCTATTTTGAGGGGAAGGGAGATCGAGAACTTAATTTTACACTTGCTAAATTTAAGATGCCTGTGTGTCAGCCAAATGAAACAATCAAAAAGGCAGTTGGATATAGACGTCTAGATTTTAGGAGAGAATGTCAGCTACAGAAATCTAACTTGGGATTGCTGTGAAAAAAATTATTGCAGCAGACTGAGGTTTGTAATAGCTGACCCCGTGGTCCCATCGACTTGTCAGTCCCTGGTTCTATAGAATGTATTCTGTAAAAATGTATTCTATTATTATTCTGAGTGAGGCCCAAGTTACCATGCAGCTGCTCTTTTTTATAAAGGAGGGAGGGGAGAACACCCTAAGCCTAAAGTCAACAGATTATTTTAAGCAAAGACACAAAGCTGTACACACAATAGCCATATATAGTAGAAACACCTCTCTGACTTAGTTTAGGCCAAGTCAGGTCAAAACAGGTTATGATTTACACTACAGTGAGTTTGATGATTTGTCTTATTTATGACTGGCAAAGCTATGATATTTAATCCTTTGAAAAGTACCCCATTGTGTGAAACTGGCAGTCTAAATATCTGTCAATAATCAATCAAAAGCCTGAATTTCTGGATTCGTGCCAGCCGTTATTATTGTGGCATTTCTATAAAAGAGCTAAGACTTTTAAAGAAATGCATCAGGTTTCTATGAGAGCATGCTGTCTTTCTTATTAGTGGTGCAAGCATCACTTGTGCAATGGAAAATGTGATTTTATATATAAGTACTTGCACATGAAGACATCATTTGCAAACTGCAGTTCCACCCTCTCTTCTTTCTGCCCTCCTCTCTCCTGTGCATACCTCTGCCCTACCACTTGCTGTGGATTTTTCTCCTCCATTAAACATGAGCCAGCTTGCTCATCTTTCCATCCTGGCACATAGCTGGTATTTATTGTGAAACAAATGAGTAACATACATAATTTCCCACAGCCATGTGAATGTTACTTACTTTGCTTTATAGAAAAGTGAGGCTCAAAGTGATTTGTCCAGGGTCAACATAATAGACTTCTGTCATCCTTTTTGTCTGCCCAGGATCTAAACTCCCTTCCTACATTTGGAAATTCCCCATCTTAAGCTTGTTGGTAATCAGAGCATGCCTTTCACTATAGAAGCTGAAATCCAGATATTTTCTCTGCTTCTCCATGTGACACTACAAATTAAACATTCCCTGGACTTTGAATTGGGAGCCAGAGACACAAGAGTTGTGGAATAATTCTTTGGTGACCATGGCAAATGCAGCAAGATGAAGTTCTTAGAGCAACACTGGCTGCCATAAAAGTCCAGGGTTCTGTGCCTGTGGCCTTGGTAACAAATGGTAGCATCTAATCCTCAGCAGAGATGGTATCCTCACTGCACCAGGTTGTGTGGACTGACCGTGTGACAAACAGTGATGTTCCAGTTGCCTAGTCTCCAAGCCCAACTCTCTAGGCCTCCTGGTGATGCTAAACTACCTATAATTCTTTTAAATTGCTTTTGTCCTTAAATCTACTAAGGCTGGATTTTGGTATTTCCAAGTAAAATATCTCACTCATATAGTCAAATAATAGCAGAGCTGAAGCTGTAACCCAGGACTTTGAACTACTAATCCTAATGCTCCTTCCTAACATATAGATTCCAACAACCCACATTTTCACATTACATAGATCTCTAAATCATCCTTTGTTCACCAAATTTTTATTTTTAACGTCAGCTGATTAATAAATATTTCAAGTAACTTCATGATGAGGCAGTTGCCAGTGGACCATTGTTTCAAATGCAGCAGTGTCATTGTCTGTATATATGTTTATGTAATATTAATTTTTTTTGCATTTGTTTTTTATAGATGTAAGTGGAAAAAGAAAACACTAATGTGATTAAAAAAGAGAAAACTTATCAGACATGTTTTAAAACAGATCTTTTTTTTTTTTAAATCCTCACCTGAGGATATTTTTTCCATTGATTTTTCAGAGAATGGAAAGGTGAGAGGAGAGAGAGAGGGAGACACATCGATGTGAGAGAGACACATTGATCGGCTGCCTCCCGCATGCGCTCCAACCAGGGCCAGGGATCCAGCCTGCAACCGAGGTATGTGCCCTTTACCAGGAATTGAACCCAGGACCCTTCAGTCATCGGGCCGAAGCTCCAACTGAGCCAAACCAAGGCTAACGCAGATCTTTAGCATTAGTAGAATGCTTACTGGATTAAAGCCAGCTGTCTTATTTATGAAGGAACAATTTAACAGCATTTCATAACTGAAAACATTTCATCAGATATTATTTAAAGCACAAAGCAAGTGATTTTTGTAATGTTTTTACATCTCAGTAACAAGTCTGTTCAACTTTTATAGATGAGATTTCTATGTAAGCTTTTGTGAACTGGTACAAAAGTAGGCAAATGGCTTGAGTGCATGCAAATAGCATATAAATAACAATTGTTCACATCTCCTTTGTGATGGACATATACAGAGTAAGGAAAAAACCTGGTGCTTTATTTCCAATTTATCATTGTAGCCTTCAAAAATATAGGTGGTTCTTTGTAATGACATTTGGAGTTGCAGTATACCCACTAACCAGCAGATGTCAGAATAGGACCTCTTTAAGACTAAAACTTGCAAATAGTAGGAGTTTCTGGAAGGACTGAAGTTTCTCTCTTCCGTGCTCAACACACTCTCGTCACATTGGCCTTCTTTATTCCTTAAACACATCTGCTTTAACACCTTTTTTAAAGGTTCCTCGCTCTTTCATTGGGCAAATTCCTAGTCATCCAAATCTTTAATGCGACTTCCACAAGGAGCCGTTCCTGCTTCCTCCCCTATCCAATAGGTCAGAGCTCCCCTATGCCATGTTCGTTACCTGTACTTCACTCTCCTGGCAGTTTATATAATATAATGGAATTAGTGATGAAATTATGTAATGTCTGACTTCCCTGCTAGATTGTAAGCAAGCCTCTTAAAGATAGGTACCATGAATGAATTCTCTGCTGTATCCCTCACCTACCACAGTACCTGTAGTACTGTAGTCACTGAATATTTGTGAAAGTGAATACCAAATAGATTGGGATTTTTCTGAGGCCTGGATGACAGGTAGTAGCTTGAAAGTCAGTATTTTTCCACCTTCAACTCAACAATTTATTCAGTCCCTTCTTTGTAAGGATATTATGGGGGACAGAAAATGTGTGAGACAGTACTTCAAGTCGTCTTCAGTAATGGGGAGAAATGACAAACTCTTTCCCCCATAGTGGCAATCTCTACTAGAGTATCCATGTTCGGGTTCTGTTTACAAACCTCCTCCAGTGAAGAACCCCTTCCACAACCCAAGTCCACCTTGGTAACAGTAGTTGTGAGCTCAAGAAGGAAATCTTCCTGAGCTTTCCATTTATCCTATCTGCTTTCTAGGACAATTATTCTTTCTTTGACACAACCACCCTTTTATAGTTACTACTATAGGTCTAACACGAGGGAAGGTACAAATGCTGGTGTGTGGGCAGGTATCATGGAGTAAGCTTATGGAAGTTTTCTTCTGGATGCTTCTATGTTCTCAAGGAAATACAAAGCAGTGCCATCAGCTAAGCTTAAAGATAAGAGATACTGGAATTCTGAGGTAAGAGAAGATATGAAATGTGTGTTTAGTAGAGAAGAAAGAATGACCTGTGGAAATGAAGTGGTCATGCAGGACCCAACAGAAATTAAGAGGCATCATTTTCCAAGCGGATTCTGTTAGCATGTTTGTTTGTTTTTCCAGCCACTTCCAACTGCACAGGGCAGCACAGAACAGGGAGAGTTGGATTTAACCAGGGTTGGGTTTTGCCAGGGAAGTACAATGAAGCTAGAGAGAGGGAAGAGAGTGAAATGTATTTGTGCAAGAATGATTACAACGATGGCCAATGGAATCTAAACTGAGACATGAGGGAGGTGAAGCACAGAAACTAAGTGGTAGGGTGAATAGACAATGGCGCCTGGTGGGGCTAAATTGTCAGTAGTGGAGAAAGGCACTTAGGATAGGGTACAATAAATAAACAAAAACCCAAACCTTGCCAGCTACTATTTATTAGCTATTGAAATTCCTAGAGTCTCAAACTCACCATCTGTAAAATGGCATTAACATTGATTGGTTAAGGCTGTTTTAGGTAATGAATTTAAGTGTTTGGTAATTTTGAAGTCCATACACAATTAGAGGATAAGCATGCTATCTCATAGCATCTGGAAACATGAACGAAATGCAGTGAGTGCCAGCACAAATCACTTCTAAGCACCTTACACCAAAGACTAACCATTAATAACTAGCATTTACCAAATGTCAGGCACTGTGCTAACTGCTTTACTTGCATTCTCACTTCACCCTTATAACACTTTGAAATAGAGATGTTTCTATTATGCTAATTTTACACATGAAGAAAGTAAGATTTAAAGGTTCAGTTGCTACAAGTCATCCAACTCATAAGTGTTGGAGCCAGGACTCAAAATCAAGTCTGCCTATCTTTAGAGTCAGTGTTCATGACCATGGCACTATATACTGTACCTCTTTAAGTCAGGAATGGATATAAATTATCAACATGGAACACAACATCACAGGGTTAAAAATACATACAGTCTGGGTACAAATGGTGAATTAAGCACATGCATCTATTTCCACTCTCTCCTGAAATTCTATTTAATAACAGCAAAGATTTTTATTTGTTTTAGGTATAAACCTAAGAGGAGGGAAGAGAAGAGACAACAGCAACAAAGAAGTTGGAACAGATGGACAAGTAGTAAATAACATGGCAGACCCAAGAAAACTGAATCCTGAGTTTACAGGAAAAGCCAAACAAACAACCCAATTTCCATCATAGAATCCCTAAAAGGCTCAGGAACTGGTGGCTTCATGTGCTTGTGGAAGTAGGAGGTGAAGGGGTAGATACAAAAATAGAATTGGTTGAAGGTTTAAGTAGCAAAGGCTCTCCGCAACTCTACATTGCTAAGCAGGCTCTCCTCTCCAAATTAGAAGTTTATTTTCTGAAAAGGGTAACATAGCGGATTTTCTGGATTTTGGGATGCCAAGCAGTTATGGGCAGGGGTACTGTACCCAATACAAAGATTTGGTGAAAAAATGCACACTGGACATGAGATACAGAAAACGAGATCTAACATGGGATAAGAGGAAAAGGAATCCCCAGGATGATGATGAAGAGAGATGCCAGAGCACAGTCATACAACAGGCATAGAAGACTGTGAGTCTACACTGGGGCAGGTTAGAGAGCTCCAGGAAAAACTTATTCAGCAAGATGAAATAGCATATCTAATGAAATACTGGGAGCAATGGCAAAAAGTTTAGTTTGATTTAGTGGTAAATTCATAGAAAACTATGCCTAGGAAAAACAAAAAGATGTACAGGAAACAAAAACAATGAACAGCATCTGAAATTCTAATGAAATTGATCTAATGAAAATCACACTAATAAGTACACTGGGAGGAAGAAGAAATGAGATGTATAAGTAATGGAGGTAAAGGGAGGAAAGAGACCTAAATCCTTACAGATATGGAGAAGTCAGTAAGCAATGTCTAAAACCGAAAAATCATAAAGTAACAATACAATCATGTTATTTAGAGACATGAGGTAAATACCAATATAATTAGCTAAAAAGAGGTGAATGTAGTTGCATTGCCTCTGGGAGGAAGATTAAAGACTGTCCCCTTCCCCAAGAAACTTGGAGAACTACTGACTTTAAAAATATACTGTTTTCTCCTTTGGTGGTATTACATGTATATATATATATATATATTATATATCTTCATTGATTTCAGAGAGACAAAGGGAGAGGGAGAGACAGAAACATCAATGATGAGAGTCACTGATCGGCTGCCTCCTGCACGCCCCCGACTGGGGATGGAGCCCGCAACCTGGGCATGTGCCTTGACTGGGAATCAAACCGCAATCTCCTGGATCCTAGGTTGACACTCAGCCGCTAAGCCATGCCTGGCTGGGCGACATTACATATTTTCAGCACCAAGCAGCAATGATGCCTTTCATGAAGGTTGCTTAACAATAAAACAATGTCGCTTCATCAGGATTAGCAAATTCTCCAGTCCAAAACAAGAGGAACTCAATTTCATGCAGTTGTAATAATTACAATATTATAGTAGTCTCACCAGTGATTGTTGATTTGCAGCAAAAAGCAGGTTAAGAAGGAAAAAAAAACCCAATTTTTCTTAATTGGTACATTTATTAAAAATATAGACTAATGGTCCTGTGCTTAAATGTTGTGGTCGTGTGCTGGCTTCCATAACACATAATAATCATAAGGAGCTCTTCAACAAATATACTCCAGACAGAAGTAAAAAGGTCAACAGAAATGACTGACAAGACAGGGACACTGCAGACAGAATTCCCTTGTATAATTAATACTTGCTAGAAAATGGAGTTTGACATTATTTACAATTACACCAACATTCATGGAGGCTGAATATCACTGGCATAAGAAATGTCTTTTCATACTTCCCAAATAGTTTTCTATTTTAGCTATGAAGGTCAGTGACCACAACCAAACTTGTTCTTAACAAGTAGAAGTTTTATGTCCATTCAATCAAGGAGTCTCTTACATCTTTCTGGGCCTATTCATTTGCAGATTCATTTGCAGAGTAGAAACTATAACCAGGTTCTTCATATCATGCATTCACATGTGATGTCCAATCTTTATATGCTGTCCAATTTCTTTAAGATAAAAGGAGCTGAAAGAAAAATAAACAAGCTGAGAATCTGTTTTCATTAGTCCCACGGGACATTATGAAATTACAAGATTGAGGCTAAACCTCACGGGTTTAGATAAATACATTTTTGAAAACAATTCCAAGTGACAGCCAAGCCTCTGCCTCCACAGCCTAGCAATAGGGACTCACTGTCTTTCAAGGCTACCCATTCCAGTGTCTTGCAGCTATGACTATTATAAAGTTCATACACTTTTCTCCAAGTACACTCTACCTCCTAGGGCCACAAAGAGTAAATCCAAACCTCTTTCAATGATAATCCTTTACTCTTGTGATTTAACTATCAAAGGCACAAAACTCTACAAGAAACAAATTGGCATTTTTTACCTTGAAAAAAGCATTTGAAAGAAGGTGAAGGTAGGGAAACAACAATGAACTAGGGAACCAGAAGAGCCAGTCACACATTTTGATTTTCCCCACTGATTAACTAACTATATATGATTTATGCCCTCCAGATCACATATGGTTCAGTCCTACTTCAATTATAAGGGCCTGTTGGGGTAGTGTAGGTAGAAATGTCTAGAAAACCAGTAAGTGCTGTCATAATGATCTAAAGAAGTGATATTATTGTCCTGTGTAAAAGTGCTATGGCCAAAATAAGGACATGGAAAGATGTCCAACCTCACTAATTATCAGGACAATGCAAATTAAAACTACAATGAGATACCACCTCACACCTATTAGGATGGCTACTATAAAAAAAAAAACACCTGTTGGCAAGGATATGGAAACATTGGAACCTTTGTGGTCACTGTTGGTGGGAATGTAAAATGGTAGAGCTGCTGTGGAACACAGAATGGTGGTTCCTCAAAAAATTAAAAATAGAGATACCTGTACATTGATGTTCACAGCAGCATTACTCACAGTAGCTAAAATGTAGAAGCCACCCAAGTGTCCAGAGACAGATGAAGGGATAAGTAAAATATGGTACACAATGGAATATCATTCAGCCCTAAAAAGGAAGGAAATTCTAACATGCTACAACATGGATGAACCTTAGGATATCATGCTAAGTGAAATAAGCCAGTTACAAAAAGACAAATACTGTATGATTCCACTTATATGGGGGTAAAGAGTTCTGGAGATGGATGATGCTGATGGTTGCACAATATTATGAATGTATTTAATACCACTTACACTGTGTATTTAAAAAACAGTTAAGTGGTAAATCTTATTTTATGTGCATTTTACCATAACTTTAAAAACCGGGGTGAAAAGAGCTGCAACAAAAAAGCTGCTAGAATCTTTTCTCAGTGCTAATACTAAATTAATAAAATATTTTGTTAATATTAAACTGAAGATACTGAGATCTGTCAGAAACTGACAGAACCTGTTGTTTTTTCTACTAATTCTTATCAGAAAAAAAAAATCCATCAAATGGACGGATAAATAAAATTGGTATATCCATACAAATGGAATATTATTCAGCAATGAACACAAAGGAAATAACAATACATAGAAGGAAATAATACATGCTAAAATATGGATGAACCTCGAGAACATTATGCAAAGTGAAATAAGCCAGACACAAAAGGTCACGTATTGTAGATCAGTGTTTGCTTGCCTAGTTGGTGTGGTTCAGTGGCTGAGTGTCAACCCAGGAACCATAAGGTCACAGGTTCGATTCCCAGATAGAGCACATGCCTGGGGTTGCAGGCTCAATTCCTAGTAGGGGCAGTGGATAAAAGTTTCTATCTATCCCTCTCCCTTCTTCTCTCTCAAATCAATAATATGTGTGTATGTGTGTGTGTATGTGTGTGTAAAAGGTTAGTGGTTGCCAAGGGCTGGGGAAGGGGGTAAATGGGGAATGAAAGCTTTTCCCTTTTAAAGGGAAAGAAAATGTTCTAAAATAGACTGTTCTAAACTAACAGTACTGAAAAACCACTGAATTGTACCTCAATTTAAAAAGTGATAATACATAATAGTATTCTGTATGTGTGGGTTTTTAAATTATTATTTTTTTAATTATTTTTATTTTTATTTTTTGTGTGTGTGGGTTTTTTTAAACCGGTTCACATCAAATACAAAGGTCACTGAGAAGAAGCAAATTATTTTACTGGCAGCTAAGTCAACAAAAAACGGTAAGTGGAAGAATAAGTTGGGAGCTGCAAAAAGCTCTTGAAGAAGCAGGATGGAGTTTCTGTTCACCAGGGCTCCCTCTCCCGGGGAAACAGTATCACAGATAGTGAAAGGGACACCGAATAAAAGAGACTTGGCTTCAGTGAGCTCTGCGCTAGGCCCAACATGAGTTTCTACAGGACGACCTTGCTAATGGCCTTAATTTACTTGAATCGTCCCTGCCTCTCCATTCAGACCTCCCAGCAATATAAAGGAGCAAAGAAGAGAGTACTGAACTGAGAACGAGATGGGGGCAAGTCACTTCTGAGATTCATATCCAAAACTAGAGGTCAATTCCAGCTCTAATATTCAGCGTCACTGCAACTCTTAAATCTTGCAGAAGTCCCCTCTAAAAGTCGAGTTCAGGTTAACAAACGGGGTACAAAATCTTAGGCCCCGCCTCCCTCAAAGGGCTAAGGTCATGACCAGGTAAAGCAAATAAGTTTCTAACAACTGTAAAATCAAATAAACCCTCAGGTATTATCATTAAATCCTATAGACTCATATCCTTTTCTTCTCACTCTCCCCCCCCCCCCCGCAAAAAGCAATTTTTACATTACCCATTGTACAAATACGCAAAACTTTTTGGGTTACAAAGGTCAGCACTGAAGTAAGGAGTCCTGGTATTGAGTTAAAATGTCTGGATTCCAGGTCAAGATCATTCACTGAATTGCTGAATGACCTTGAGCCACGCATTCCTCAGTTTCTGCCTGCAAAACGAGGGAGTTGCTCCGGCTTATGACCTTTGCGGCTCTGACTCAAATACTCTAGAAGCAGGGCAAGGCTGGACAATTAACCACGCAATGCCGGCCACCGCGTGCAGGCGGCACCCCCATCGGTCCGCACGCTCTGAGCCGCGCATGCGCCCGCTGCCCTAGACGCTCCGGTCCCCCGCTCCCTGCGGTCGCACAGCTCAGCCCCACGACCCCCAAAGGCCCGTAGAGCCAGAGCTGGGTGGGCGGCGTCGGCGGGCTCCCCGAGGGTCTCGCGGCGACAGCCGGGAAGGACACTCACTGACTCGCAGCAGGGCCACATAGATGAGGAAGTTCCGTATGGAGCAGATCACATCCTCGCGCATCTTCCGCTTCATCTCCTCGGGGTCCAGCTTCGGCGCGAGGCCCTCGATACGGAACATCGCGGCTCTGCCTCACGGACCTGCACCGGCAGCGCTCCGCTCTTCTCGGCGGCAGCCTCGCGCCCGGAAATAGGCTCAACCCCATTTCCGGTTCCCGCCCCTCACTTTCCCACGCGGCGAAGGGAGCCTACGAGGGACAACCTCGTCCTAACCCAAAGGTTCTCAAGAGGGCTGCCGGTAGGGGGCGGCCGCGATCTTGGTTCCTGCAGGCTGTTTACGTAATCATTACCTCTCCCTCGACCTGGGAGCGCGGCGCTATAAATAGTGCTAATAGCTAACATCTACTGAGTGTTCAGTACAGTTCTACCCTATGAATTAGATGTTGTCATCTGCATTTTCTAGATGAGAAAATTGAAGCACAGACATCTTTAAAACAATTTGCCCAAATGTGTTTTAAAATACCTGGGGGGGAGGGGAGGGCGTTTGAGGAAGAGAGAAGACATGATATTAGCAAAATATTGAAAATTGCTTAAGCTGGTGATTAGTACCTAATTTAAATTATTTTCTCTTTCTATTTTGAGTGTGTTTGAAATTTTCCATGAGACGTTAAAACAAAAAAGCAAAGATGATGAAAATTGCTCAAAATTACATAACTAGTAAATTCAGAGCAGGGTTTCATACCTAGTTAGACCTTTGGGAGCCCAAAGACAAGAAGGGCTTTTGTGTGTGTGTGTTTTGGCGGTTGTTGTTTTTTAACATTTTCCATATTGTTGCTGTAGCCTCATTTCTGGAGTTAACTGATCCTTGCAAATTATAGTATTGGCCCAGTAATATAGTATATATAAAGCAAGTTCAAATCTGTTCAACATTTTACAGATAAGAAGAGGGAGGCTTAGAAACCAAGGTCACTGCTTGAAGTCATTCTGCTAGTGATGAGCAGAGGCAGGGTTCTGATGCAGAGAATGACAGTGTCAAGCTGAAATCTCTTTCCCCTGCACCCTCCTGCTCTTCTCTGAGCCTTGAACAGTCAGTGCCCGCCTGGATGGGCATCACGGGGGTCAGAAGGTAGGAGTTTAATGCCACCAGGCTTCCTGTCACAGAATCATCAGAACAGTGCTGCCCCAAATTATGCATGCCAACTAGCCATGTATCATTCTTAGACACGAACCAGACGTCTGAATTGCGCACATAATTCAAAACCAGAATAGAATGTTCCTTCTTGACTGCACATTGCATAGCAACAATGGATTTTGGAAAAATTAGAATGGTAATTTACTATGGGAGCAACTGATAACTATAAGAATCGCCACCCACCTTCCTCATTGACAGAACGTAAGACATTGGGGCAAGAAAGGGAACACATCTGCGCATTCAGGCTTCAGTAACCTCTTGCATCTATAATTCATGCAGTGGAATAGCAGAGGCAGCTCTGGAGTGGGAGGGGCCGACTCCCAAGGAAGAGCCTCCATCTAGCCCTTCGAGGGTGTTTAGAAAGCCCGCACTGATGCTGGAAAGCAGCAGAGGCTCTGGAAAGAACCAGGACAGGAAGGCTGGAGACGTGGCTTCTAGATCTGGCACTGCCACTATGTAGCCACGTGAAGAGGGACAAGTCTGTTTCGCTGCAACTTTATTTCTTTAGTTGTAAAGGAGGGAGATGTAATTAAATGCTCTTAAGAGTCCCTTTCACTTCTAACTGCATGCATTTTGAATTCTAGGACATTCGGGTCTGGAGTACAGATAATCAAAACGTTATCAAATGCGGTCAGATATCAAAGCAGCCAGCGTGTGTGTTTTTCGTGGTAGAAAGAAGGTAACAATGAAACGTACTCTCATTCATCTGAATAGTGAGGCAAAATGGATTGGAAAGGAATGAGTTCTTATGTGATTCCAGGAACTTAGATCCCTAATGCTGACCAAGTTTAGATGGCCAGTTCTCATATAGAACTACCAATTTTTTTCTTCACTGAGATGCTTTTGAGTAACTTCCTTGGATTCACTGAGAACCAAAGATGGGAGAAATCAGCAAAAAAGCATGTTTCTTGGTGAAAAGAACAGATTTTTAGCATTTGAATTTTATTCACCCAATTCTAAGCAACACCTGTTTAGTTTATAGGTGATGTGGTGGCAAGTGGCTGGCCTATTAAAGGGCAATATTATTTTCATAGAACGTTCTGGTGCTTGCCTGACTACCTCTAGAGAGACAGGAAGGTAGTGGGTGGAAATATAGAGCAGCTGTGTCTTGAAGTGAGGAATTGGTTCTGGATATAATCTAGGAAGGTGAACTGTTCCTGTCTCAGAAATGTTCATCCTGATGAAATTAAAAAATATATATATCTTTATTGATTTCAGAAAGAGGAAGGGAGAGGGAAAGAGAGATAGAAACATCAATGATGAGAGAGTCATTGATCGGCTGCCTCCTGCAGGTCCCCTGCTGGGGAATAGAGCCCACAACCTGGGCATGTGCCCTGCCCGGGAATTGAACCTCAATCTCCTGGGTCCTAGGTCGATGCTCAGCCGCTGAGCCAGCCCGGCTGGACCATCCTGATGAGCTCTTGCATGGCTCCAACAATTGTAATAGAGGAAACTCATTAAAAGAGGTTGGGCTCCTTTTTTTTTTTTTTTTGGCATACCGGTGGTGGTATTGTCCAATTATGATTGACTTAGGTGAGGCAAATTGAGAGAACATATTTCAGGAAGTTACCATTGGAGTGAGCTGTTTCATATCTTAGACCCCTCATTTTTTTCCTCATTGAAATAAAGAGGGGTTGGATCTTTAAAGTCAGTTGCAGCTCTAAAATGTTGAAATTATGTGTTCATCTTCCCAGTTCTCCGTAACTTTGCACTAAAGGCTAAAAGCAAAGAATTCCCTGTGATTTCCCGTGAAAGGCAGAAAGAAAAACTATGCATGCATAATTTAATATTGCTATTTGTATTATTTAGTCTGATCACAGAAGAAATGGGAGCTGATGTCATAGCCTGTCTTGTTTTCCATTTCAATCCCAGGAGAAATTTAGGAGCCATTTCCATTGCCTCAATTTCCCAGACAGTACTGCACACAAACATTCAATGTGCACAACCTTCCCATAAGAGAATTAAGTGTTTTAATTTCTATCACTGAGGAGGAATTTGTATTTGCAAGGTCACAGATTGACAGATGACTCATGACTGAGGAATATTTCTAACATATAATCACAGGAACCTTTGTTTTCTAATTTATAGGGAGCTATAGGCTTTGGGTATTGAATACTTCAAGCCCTTCATTTTACAGATGAGGAAACTGAGGCCCAGAGGGAAGCTAATTAAAGGTAGAGCTAGCTGGCACTAGGGCTCCTAGTTCAGCACTTTTTCCAATCACACCTCGCAGGTTTCAATACTTATGAATATTCTCATTGATAACCCTCTCCTCAGAGGTTAGGATTGGGAGAATGGGTTCAACACCATTTTGGGAGGGACAGGTAAGGGGTCTCTGCTATTTGTCAACAGGCTAAGGTAAGCCCTTCTTTCCATGTTTCCACACCCATCACTAGGAGTTAATGTAGCCTGTGCTGTTTTCCAGCTCCACCCTCTCCTTCCTCATTCCTTCGGGAGATGAACATAGTCTTGAGTTCAAAAAATAAACTTGGCTTTGAAGGCCACTCAGGACCCAAGATGAGTGAAAGGTCAGGACATGGAAAGGATACTTGGCCCTCACAGTAAGGATTGCTTTGTGCTAGATGGTAATTGGAGTCCTCACCTAGCAGATGGGATAACTTACTTCTAGAAACTATTGTCCAATAAGAGGCATCTTCAGGAAGAGGGACCTTTTGAACATCAAAGGATGAGTAGAACTTTGATAACGTTTACTTCACTGGCATCTGTTGCCTATATTACCCTATTCTCTGTTCTAATTTTTAGGGCTTTGTTGTCTGGATGACTCATGAATGTTGGATTTCCATCCAAGTAGACTGTAAGCACCACAAGTTTAAGGAACATACATTTTAACCCTCCAAACAACGGAGTATAGATATTTATACACGGTAAAACCTCAGAAAGTACTCCCTGAGTTGGTGAGTGAATGAATGAACTTCAGAATGAAGGAACATGCCGGTCTTCCAAAAACATAACATTTAGAATTCAATTAGGCCTTAAAGTGTGAAATCTTATCCTAACCATTTTCTTGAGAGGGCCTCTCAGAATCTCAGGTCTAACATGGCCTGAAAGGCCATCCAGACCTTCTCTGATGCTTGGCCTCTACCACCGACATCCCTGCTTCCGTTTGAGCATCTCCAGTGACAAGAAGCTTACCCCTTTCCTGGCAGTTCCATCTGTCTTTGGATAGGCAACTCTTATTGTTAGAGCCCAAATCTGCCTCTCTAGCCCATCTTCCCCCTGGTCCCAGTTATGTCCTCCAGAATGTCAAAAGCAAGTCTGGTGATTCTTCCTCACGGATGTGTAAAAGCAGCCTCGGTCTTCCTTAATGCTTGTTTTCTCCAGGCTAAAAATAATTTTTGCAAAATTATCTTAGCGTCTTCCAGTTTCTTCTACCCAAAACTTAACATTTTCAGTTAGCAATGGTGGATTGAGTTTATTCTAAGCGGTCTGACCCCACATCTCGCTGCCCCCTTTCCAACACACACCAAAGGGTTCCTGGCAAGGACCTCTGGGAATCAAAGCCAGAGACTCTACATTCCTTATTCAAAGATTGTCCCTGTATAAGAGGTGTGTGCCTGGGTTATCTCTCTCTTTCCTCAGAAATTCCCTGACACCCGTTCTAGTTCCTGGCTTTTGCCCTGGGAAATAAAGGCCGCTGTAGGAAGTACGCATCCAACAAAAGTAGTGCGGTTGCCGTAGAAAAAGCATGGGCTTCGGAGTGAAGGCGACGCTTAAATTCCAGCTCCTCTAGGAAGTTGTTTTGAGCTCTTGTGCAAGATGTTTAATCTTTCTGGGTTTTTGTTTCCTCACCTGTAATGAAAGGATCTGATATCTACTTTATAGTGTTGTTTTAAGGGCTAAATAGGATCATGTACTTAAAGTACCTGGCTTATGGTAGACTTTCTGCAAACCATAGCTACTACTGATCAGAAGAAGTAACTTTTCACTAAATTATAGCTTAGTCATAGTCTGAGTGAAACAAGTAATTTTTTATCACCACAGAATCTATTCTCATTTGTGAGTCCCATTTAAGTGATCTCTGGCCTTCAATTCACAGTAAATCTTTTTATTTTTATTTTATTATTTTTTTATTTTTTAAAATTTTATTATTGTTTAAAATATTACAGATGTCCCTTTTTCTCCCCAATGACCCATTCCACCCCATTCCATCCCCCTCCCCAGTCCCTCTCCCCACCATTGTCCGTGTCCTTGGGTTGTGCATAGATGCATATAAATTCTTTGGTTACTCTCTCCCCCTCCACCCACCCGCCCTCCTCCATCCCTCTGACATTCATCAGTCTCATCTATGCTTCCATGTCATTGAATCTATTCTGTTCATCAGTTTATTAAGTTCTTTAGATTCCACGTATAAGCGAGATCATGTGATATTTGTCTTTCGCTGCCTGGCTTATTTCACTTAGCATAATATTCTCCAGGTCCATCCATACTGTCCCAAAGGGACAGTAAATCTTTTTAAAAGAATGATGTATATCCACAGTCTTGTTCTTACCTACTATTCGTTCCGCAGCCCGGGGACAGATTGGGCTTCTGACCCCACGTGTTCTCTGAAATGCCTCTTTTAAGGGAAGTCTCTATTGCCAAGTGCAAGGGAGCCTCGTAGGCCTCCACCCCTCTGCAGCATTTGACACTCTTGGTCGCACCCTTTTAGGAAAGCTCTCCCCTCCTAGGAGATACTGCATTCTTCTGGTTTTCCTCTTCCTAGGATCCACTCCTAAATGGCAGAGTTGTTGTTTTTTCCAATCCTCACCCAAGAATTTTTTTCCCTTTGCTTTTAGATAGATAGAGATAGATAGATGATAGATAGATAGATGGATAGATAGATAGATAGATAGATAGATAGATAGATAGATAGGTAGATAGATGATATATAGAGAGAGAGAGAGAAAGAGAGAGAGAGAGAGAGAGAGAGAGAGAGAAACATCGACGTGGGAGAGACACATCGATTGGTTGCCTCCTGCACGCGCCCAGATCAGGGCCGAGATTCAACCTGCAACCGAGGTACGTGCCCTTGGCCAGAATCGAACTTGGGACCCTTCAGCCCGAGGGCCAACGCTCCAACCACTGCGCCACACCGGCCAGGGCGGCAGCGTTCTTTAGGATTCTTTCCTGGACCCTCTTCTCCTCTATACTCATGGGCAATCTGCTCTGACTCCAACTGCCAGCCTTAAGCTAATGATTCACCATGTACAGGGCGGGGCAAAAGTAGGTTTACAGTTGTTCATATGGAAAATGGTACAAGAATAAATTGTGTTTCATGTACTAACACCTGTAAACCTCCTTTTGCCCCACCCTGTATGTCTCCAGCTCATATTTCTCTCCACAAACACAGACCTGTACATCCAACTCACCTCTTGACTTCGTTGTTTTCTGGCATGTCCCTTGGGTACTTCACACTCCGCTTATTCAAAGTGGAACCAGTCATCTTCCCTCCTAATCAGTCTTGACTCCTGTGCTCTGCAGTCTAATGACTGGCACCACCACCCAGTTCCTCCGGTTGCTAAAGCCAGAAATCTGGGAGTCAACCGTGATTCTTCTTTCTCCCTTAGGCTCTCTGATCTAATTAACCACCAAGTTGTATCAATATTTCTTTCTGCGCTATTTTTGCTCGGGCATTCCACCAACTGGTCTTCTTTCTTCTGCCTTATCACTGCAAGTGAATTTCCCACATTGTGGTCTAAGTGATCTTTCCAAATATAATTTTTATCATGTTGGTCTCTTATAGAAAATGTTTTAATTTATTTTCTGTTGCACTCAGGGAACAGCACGAATGCTTTGACTTTGTTCAGAAGGCTTTTGGTTGACCTGGCTCCTGTTCTCCTCACCAACCTCACCCCTTTCCACTCCTCTTCCCCCCCTGGTGCCTCTTCTTCGCGCTTCCTCTATCTTGATTTTCCTCCAAATCTCCCACCTCCATCCCCACGTACTGCAACCGGCTATTTCCTGAGCTCACCAGACTCTTAGCTCTGGGCCTTTGCACATGCTTTTTTATCTCATTAAAATTCTTTTTCCTACCTCTTTGTTGGGCTAACTCCTAATGTTATTCAGATATCACCTTGGATTTCACCTCCTTCCAAAAGTACCTGACAGTTCAGTTAAAAGTGATATGCCAGTGTTGGACCCTTTGTTGTAACAAGTGTAACACAGTAATATAAGATGTTAACACTGTGGGGAACTGGGGTGAGGGATATATGGGAACTCTGCACTATTTTTGCAACGTTGCTTAAACTATTCCAAAATAAAAAGACCATTAAAAACAAAGTCTCCACTAACTCTCCTGTTCCTGCTTAGCTACTGCTTCTGTGTGTCTACAGGAGCCTGTGCCCACTCCTGTCAGTGTCCAAGAACTTGCCACAATATTTTGCCATTGTCCATGTGCCTGTCCCTTCCACTGAAAAAAGATAGGAATCATTTCTTACTCGTTTTTGTATCCCTGATGCTACTAGCATAGTGCCTAGCAAATGGAAACTGTTGAACAAGCATCTCCTAAGTAAATGTTCGTACTTAAATAAGTTGATTTGGAGTGACAATACCAAAGCTTTCATTGTAGGGTAATATAAAATGATAGGCCTGGAAGAAAAGAACTTTTAAAGTCTCAGACATTATAAATGACTTGTAGGCTCTGCTTGTTTCTCAGCATGATGGGCTTGGCAGACGTGCAATGATGGATACACCTGAACATCGCATGTGCCCCTACACGCTGTCTGTGTTTCCAAAAGAGTCACATGACAACTCCTCCTCTGTAGGTAGAGTCCCGGGCCAGCTGAGCTGGGTTAGTTCTCTCCGGTTGAGCCTTGCAGGCTGCTGGCATATCCCAGGAGGGTGTGGACTGTGTGCTGAGAGCAGGGAAGCCAACTAGGGCAGAGAGCACAAGAACCGGTTGGAAGAAGAATGACACCAAGGGGAGATGAATCTCCAGCTCAACAATTCTAGTCCAAGCTCTTTCATTAATGAGCTATGTGACCTTGGGCAAGTGTCTTCCTCTTCAGAGGCTCCAGTGTCCATATTTGTAAAATGAAGGCTTGGGTTGGCTGTTCTCTAATGTCCCTTCCCGGATTGACGCTCTGGGATTCTGTGATCAGCGTGAAGACTGAACACCAGCAGAAGGAAGCAGGTACGTGTGTACTAGGAGCATGTGGCAACGAAACCATCGGCACCAGGTCAGCAGCAGTCTTCAGCAAAAAGGAGCCAAACTAGGACAGAGATTGGTTTAAGTCACTCTGGGGGACAGAGACCTCTGGACACAATAGCTCACCATTAGATCTTGAGGATCTAACTCAGGTCTCTCCGAAGAAGCATTTCCAAGGGGTGGAGTTGGGGTAGATGGGTGGCAGAGCGGTGGTAATTTTTACTTAATAATAAAATGACCACATTTGGGGAAGGTTTTGATGTTTATTGGCCAATAGTTGTGATTATTTTCTTCGCACTGAAATTATCCAAAATGTAAGCATTGGAAATGATGCAGAAAGTACCGCCTGGAACTTGGCTGGGGCAAGCATGACAGCAATGCAGTGTTTTTGAATGGAAGTGTTAAGTGGGTGAATGAAAATTATTTGGAGTTTTAGGCTATGAACTATCAAGTCATGGAAATTCAGAATTGCCTTAGCCAAGTGGATCAAAGTCCAGTTTATTTTGAAGTTTACCTGTTTTAAATGGGCAATAGTGACTTTAATAATGATAATAAAGACATAAGGAAAAGTATGTATTTGCCTAATTGAATAAATGCATTGTAACCAACTGTTTCTAGTTAGAGAAGAAAATAACATCATGATTTTTTTAAATCCTGGGAATATTCTTTTTGCTCACTGTTCACTGGTATCAGAATTTCTGAGAGGTATGTGGAAACTCCTGCCTTTGTCCTTGAAAGAGCAGGAAGGAGTGAGCAGAGGTTGCTTAGGAACCGGGCTGCTGGCTCTGGCTCCTTTCATATGTGGTCCTTCTTCTGTGTTGACCAAGAGTTTCCTCACCTTCCTAGAAGAATGCTTATGTAATAAGTCACTTGAATCATCAGATAATAATTCGCATAAATCATCAGAGAAGGGAGATGATTGCTTCACCTCTTGAAGGTTTTGGATTTGAATCCTAGTGGACAAAACACCGGCCAAACAGTGTGGAGAAGTGTTATTTTTTGGTCATTAGCATTGAGGTGAGCCAGGAGCAAAGAAAATCCCTGAGAGACTAAGGGACCAGCCAGACGCAGAGAAAATTAAGAGAAATGGCCAAGTTTTAGGTCCCCACGAAGAGGAGCCAAAGCACAAAAATAGTAATAGTTAAATTTACTGAGTATTTACTCTGTGCCAAGCAGGGTTCTAAGTCATAATGATCATAATCAGAATTTTATTAATAATTCTCACACCAGCCCTCTGAGGCATGCTCTTATTTCCATTTTCTAAGTGGAAAACTCAGGTAGGGAGAGGTTAAATATTCACCCAAGTCGCAGAGCCAGGGTACAAACCCAGGCAGTTGGGCTGCAGAGTGGTTGCTGTTAACCACCTACGCTCTGGGGCGTATGTAAACTTTGAAGGAACGCCCACGACTCTTATTCTGTATCTCCAGCACCCAGCCTGGGGCTGAGGCGGTCATGGGCTTTGCTGAGTGTCTCAAAATGGAACAGACACAAAGGACTCAGCCTGTGCTCAAGCCTGGTACCTGGAGGCTGTGGGAGGCTCTGCTGGGCTCAGCATGGTACTTGAGAAGTGGAATGTTCGGGAGTCCCTGGGGCTTGGCAGCAGAAACCCAGTCCAGCAGCCGACTGGGATCGTGGGGAGGATTTCCCCTCACTGCACAGAAAGGGGGAGGAAGCCCTTGGGTCCTCGGGAGCCCACTGCACAGAAAGGAGGAGGAAGCCCTTGGGTCCTCGGGAGCCCAGAGCTGAGGGAGGTGAGGAAGCAGCCTGCTCGTTCCATAGCGCGGACTGAGAACTCGGCCCTGTGCTGGGCGCTGGCCATTACCCACATAAGGGTGGACTGTGCACAGTCCTTGCTGGAGAGGAGCCCCTGCCTTAGAACCCCTGTCCTGCTTTGTAAAGGCAGACAAGATTAATTCTAAACCCTTTTGTCTCTCTTGCTGGATTTTTACCTATTCAGCTCACTGCCCACTAAGTGGATTCAGAAGATGGGTCGTATAACCTTCAGACTCCTGGATGAACTTTCTGGATCAGTGATGTAGGGGCTAAGATGACAGCAAGGCTGAGTAGACAGAACTTTCAAAAGGACTCTGCAATTAAAATGGCCAGAGAGATTGTTGGAGAAGAGAAAGAAGGAATGAGAGATACTTTCTTATATTCATAAACCACTAGGACCTATTTATCTCAGTATGGAGAAGAGGGCATTTATTTCTGTGTTAGCCATGGAACCTTCTTTCGGATCAGGTCCGTTGAGTGATGAGGACATTTGGTAGGTGGGGACTCATTAGGCATGAAGGTGGTGTCTGGTTTGTCTGCACAGTCCCATTTATGCGTGTTATGCTAGTGGCATTATTTATATTGCCTGTTCCACTCTGAAAAGTATCCCTGTTAGGACGATAATGTCATTGTCATGCTACCCATGGACAAAAACACCTGTATTTTCCTGACGGGCCTGAGTTCTGAATTGTAAAGCCAAAGAGACGTTGGGTTATAAACAGCACTGGCTGGACAGCCTTTTCCTGTCACCACCACACCTGAATGTAGACAAAAAGCTTTCCTCTCCCCCCTTAGCTTGGCTGCAACCGTAGAAAATGAAACTTCACTTTCAAAATTAATAGACAATAAAAAAAAATCTCTTTCAAAGTAGAAAAACAAACACGGGGTACAAATTCATTAAGCCCTTGCCATAGATCAGCTTGGCTGGCTCCAGTTAGAATGCTGGGTTCTTGGATCTATCTTTCCTCCACCTGGAGTTCAGGGGCACACGGCCAGAGAGGGGCTGGGGTGGGGTGCTGGCACGAACCATAGATGGGGGACCTCGGCCCTCACATGTCCTGCTGGGCCATAGGACCCTAAGGAGTTAGTCCTGGAGGTGTCCTCTCCTGAGTCCCGGGGGAAGGGAGGGAGAAGCGTTATTTTCTTATGAGGAGCCACCTTTGGAGATCTGCTTGAAGCAGAGTCACAGCGAATGTGGCAATAATTACTAGAAACTTTCAAAAGAATGAAGGAGAAGGAAAGAAACTGGTGTTTCATGAAGTTTAATTGAGCATTGTGCTGCTCATTAGCAGCAGTGAACTCGGTTATGCGGTTTCGTTCACAGCTGGAAGAAGACAAAGATGCGAGGACAGCCTCTCTTTTGTGTCCTTTCCTCTCTGCCCCTCCCTGGTGCATTGGCCCACGCCTGCTCCCAGCGCTAAAGCAGGTGTCTGATTGCATGTGACCTCACTCATCCATTTGTTACAGATGCATTTAGGACTGCTTGAACTGATTCAGCACCTCTTCCCTTTGGGTACAAATGGAGATAAGGAGGATTATTAATAGGCAATTATTGAGCATTAAGCCTGTCATAGACGTTGAAGAGAATTACAGGGTCAAGGATTTATAGTCAAAATTCAAAGAGATGTAAAGAAAAAAGAGAAACCTCAAACATTGTTTAGGTTTTGATGTTGGAAACCCATTGCTTCAAAGGTCTAGAAGGGTGTAATAAAACCACGCCAGCTCTTGTTTCCACTTTCCAAACATAAAATAGCTACAGATGACTGAATAAATTAATAACAGAGAACAAGGTTGTGCTTCTTCAAGGAAGGTTCCTCTAAGAAGCTTGCTGTTTCAGGAAGACATGGGTCATGGCTTTTGTGAATCAATTTAGAAGGAGCCAGATAAACTTGTGGCCAGCAATAACATCTGGAGCTATTGAAGTCGAGACAGGGTAGCCAATTAGTTCTCAAGCTTCCTTCCACTGAAACTTCCTGTGTCACACAGGCCACACAAATGGTCTGGGAACGTCTTCCCTGCAGGGACCTTGCTGGTATTCAATTTCTTCTGATAAACTGCCTCATTCTCCATGGCAAACCCTCTCTGAAACATGAAATAAATTCTGGGTTGATAAAATAACATACTGATTATTATTACTATTTTTTAAAATCCTCACCTGAGGATATTTTTTCCATTGCTTTTCACAGAAAGAGGAAGGGAGAGGGAGAGAGAGAAACACTGATGTGAGAGACACATCGACTGGTTGCCTCCTGCACACACCCTCACCAGGGCTGGGGATCGAGCCTGCAACTGAATACATGCCCTTTGGCTGGAGTCAAGCCCGGGACCCTTCAGTCCATGGGCCGACACTCTATCCACTGAGCTAAAGTGGCTAGGGCAACATGCTGATTATTGGAGAAACGTGACATAATCTACCTGTGAAAACTGTTGAAGGCGTGCAAAGCCTTCAAAATTTTAAACCCTGGGGGCTAGGGAGCAATTCCAAAGGCACTGCCATTGCTCAAGACTTTGTTTTCTTTTATAAATCATGCCTGGGAACTGACTGCAATCTTAAAAGCAACCACTCACAACTTTATAGTAATGGAAGAAATACTGACTGAGACCATTTAAGTTTTAGTAAAAATAATAGCTAACATGGATTGAGAGTACATGGTGCACTAAGTCCCGCACTGAGAGCCTTACAAGCATTGTCTTGTTTAATCTCCCCAATATGTATTATTATGTAGACATTATTATATTATTATTTCAATTTTATGGATAAATATTATTAAAGCCCAAACTCTCTTTAGAATTCCTGACCAGATATTCAACTGTCTACTCAGCATCTCTATTTGGACGTTTGATAGGCATCTCAAGTTGAAAATGTCCCCAACTTGGCTCCTTGGCTCCTAGTATTTCCCTTCTCATTCCCCTGCCTCCAGTGAACTCTTACACCTTTAGTCTTCTTCATCCCAGACAATGACAATCCCAGGCTTCAAGCTGCTCAGGTCAAAACCTTTGGAGTCTGCTCGACCCACCTCTTTCACTCATATACCACATTCAATCTAGTCAGCAGCTCCTGTCGCTGCACCACCTTCAAACTATCAGAATCTGACGACTTCTCACTCCTCCACTGCTACTACCCTGGTTCAAACTACCATCCTCTCTCGCCTGGTGATTGCGGTAACCTCCTTCTGCCCTCGCCCCCTTCAGGTCTATTCTCATCATGGTAGCCAGAGTGCTCCTGTTAAAAAGCAAGTTCAAAACCTTCAGTGGTTTCCCGTCTGACTCAGAGTGGAAATCAAAGCCCTTACAATAGCTACAAAGCCTCATCAGGGCCCAGTTTCTTTTCTGATCTTTACCTTCAGTTCACAGACCCTAAGTTTTATGCAATCTGTGTGCATATGTGAATCTGTTTCCTCTTCTGGGGAAAGCCCACGTGGCTGTCACCAGATTCTCAAAAGACTCAAAATCTCCCAAAAGCTTAAGAATCACTGCTTGTAGGAAGCCTCATACTTGAAAATCCAATTTTAAGAAGAGACTTGTTCAAATTATAAAATAATTTGGAGAGGACTCTTTATTTGAGGAAAGGAATCACTTGAAATGTCTTCTGCATTAAAATACAGTGAAATGGATAAAATTAAATACACGCATTGATTTTAGTGGATTCTTTGTGACCCAAGTGTATCTGTTCTCAGGGAATTTGGAGTAAATCCTACTACAATAAAATCTATGTGGAACAAAAAGATGTTTACGCCTATAGCTAACAGTTCTCTTATTTCAAATAATATCAAACCTTTGTGCATAGCTTTGGGCCTGTTGTGTGTTCAGTGCTATATTTGGACACATTTATGTAGAGCTTGGTCACAGAAAGTCCTCCATGTCTGTCTTCAGTATGCTTTTGTCCCTTTACTCACCCTAGAATCTGCAGCATTTCACAGATACGGCTTTAATGAGATTGGACCCAAAGTGATTCTTGAGGCCCAGGAGAGAGGCCAGCGGTAATTGCAGGTGGATTAGCCTGGAGATAGGTTCTTAAGTCAGTGAGACCCCAGCGCTACAATTCCCTCCTACACTCGGCCCCAGCATGTGTGCAAAATATGCCCAGGTCCCTGTCTTCAGCCTCTTCCCTTCCCCTTGACCATGAAGAGGCCTAGAAACCCTGACCTATATCCCAGGGGTGTTATGTGGATTAACCGGTAAGCCATGATTAACTGCAAAGTAAACATTAATTACTGTTGTCACCATCAGTTCCGATCTGGGTTCCTGACCTGGAGAGAGAACCTGCTTGCATGGTGGCTCTCTGTGGAGTTCAGAAGGCACCACAAACTTACGAGGGATGTGTCCTCCTTTGAACTATGTCGGGAGCACTTAAAAAGATTTTAAAGTACCTGAGTTTACACTGGAGAAGTGTCCTGTTTGTAAGTGACTGCAGGGAACCTGGTCACTGCCCGCAACATCAGAAGCACTGCCCATGGGACAGAGGATGCAGATTTGTTTTCCATGGGCCCAAAGGTCAGAGCCAGGACCAGTGGGGAGGCAAATGTTAGCCCCAAAGTAGGAAGAACTTTAACAGCTAGAGCAGTTCATGGAACCAACTGCCTGAAAAAGCAAGGAGTTCTTTCTAGTCATGAAAAAGTTCAAGCAAAGCTAGATGACTTTTTACTTTCAAATAATTTATTGATTGATTACTTACCTACGCAGGGCATGGTCCTAAGTGCTAGAGGAACCCAAACGTGAACTAGGCAGGTACAGTGCTCTTAGAGCGTTTCTGTTATAAGGGGGAAGATAAAATCCACCCATCTATCCATACAATGAATATAAATTGAGCACCTACTATATGACAGGCATATAGCACCGGGGATACAGCAGTGAACAAAACAGAGGTTTTTGTTCCTCACAGGTGGTCGATGAGGCTGGCAATAAGAACCCCTAAAGCATGAAGTTAATGTCATCTTTTGAGAATGAAATTAGGAAAATTAACACAAAACAAATAAAATCATTTGGCTAATGGGGATGTAATTACAACTAAGAAAGCTTAAGTATAACAAATCATATTTATTATTCTTTGACAACTCTGACAACTGTTTGTGTAAAAGGGGTGGTCTGCCTGCAGCTGGGAGACAGGGAGTCAGATGAACAATATTTGTGAATTAGTTCCTAGCATTACCTGAAGATGGGCTAGTCAATCAGGGACTGAAGACATCAGGCTGTCATAGCTCAGTGACACTGGCCATGGAGATCATTCAACTCATACTCTTTCAAGGCCCTCCTCTTCTCCTGGCTAACTCCTACTTACCTTTGGGGTTTCACTTAAATGTAACTTTCCCGGAAAAGCCTCATCTGTACTCTCACAGCACTATGCACTTCTCCGTGGCATCTTCCCAGCTGTCATTTATTAATTTTTCTGTCTACCCCCCCTAGACTGGAAGCTGCATGAGGTAGAAGTCCTGTCCGTCTTATTTACTGCAGTATCCCATTGCCTGGCGCATAGAGGCCCTCGGTAAACATTTATTAAATGGCTGAATAAATAAATGGAAGGCGGAATGAATGTGAAGTCCCAGGAAATTTGTCCTGTGAGTGAATGGTGCTCCGAGGAGAGAGATGACGTTCATTTCTGGAATTCTGGGAGACCTCACTGGCACGACACAATCCCAACAGAAGAGAGCAGGTGTGCGTGCACAGAGAATGAGCTGGGACCTTCCGAGGTGGAAGAGCAGTTATGGAAGTGGTTATAGAAGAGAGGACACCTGACTTGAGTCTTGAGTCAAGGGATATTCTAGCCAGAAACGGACAGCATGAGCAAACATATCCGGTTTGGAATTCAGAGTGTATGTAGGGTGGTAATGAGATTTAACATGGAGAGGACAGTGTGGGATTCCGACAGGACAGGCAGGATAAAGACTTTGGGCCAGTTTATCTGTTGGCAGGCTTTGCCATGGAGGGGATCCCTGCAATGAATGGGGGGAGGGGCCCGTTACTTCTGTAGCTTTCCGAAAGAATGGCGTGGACAGTAACAAAGACTGGCTGACTCCAAGGGAAGGCCAGTTGCTGTCTCTTTAAGGGCCTTCACCATGGGGTATTGCCACCGCGATCTCACGGGGTCCAGGTTCTGGGCCTTTGCCTGGCAGGCTCAGAAATCTGAGTTGTTAGCACTGAAGGGTAGATCTAAGCTTATGAGGCTACTATAGACAACCAGGATGCTAATTTTGTAATTTACAAGGAAAACGAAAATTGCTGAAGGTATCGAATGCCAAGTCCTGTGACCAGAGCATTCTAGCCCTGTAAGCATTCTGTTCAGTGTAATCACTCCACGCGAGTACTGCGCTAGCTGCGCCGTGGGACAGGGAAACAACAAACCCACTCCCAGGACCAGCCCCAAATGACTAATCCGAGACAAAATGCCAGTGGAATAGAATTTGGGTTGGAGTGGGGATGAATATCTTTCAAACAGGAAACACTGGGAAAGGTTCCATTTTTTTCATGTAAACCTTCTCTGATTTCTCCCTGGGGGCATATAGTTCCTCCTGTACCTGCCCCCCATGGTGGAATTCACAACCCAGTATTGTATTTATATACTTCTATGTCTGATTTCTCTATTAGACTAGAAGATCCTCGAGGGCAGGAGCTAAGCCTTAATCCTTATTATAACCTTGTACCCAGTTTAGTGCTTGGCACATAGTAAGTGCTCCACAAATATTTATGGGAGGAGACAAAACAGGGTGGGAGGGAGGGGAGAAGGGTTTGTTCATGCAGAGATGGGAGAGGGTGAAGACTACAGAGAAACTGAATCCAAAGAGGGACAGTCATAGGTGGGGACCCTGCCATATTGTCTTGGTGGATTAGCTTGATATGATGAAGGTGCTCACTCCATACATACTGCTTCTTGTAGGTGCTAACACTGAGTAAATCAGAAAAAACACCACCCTATATTCCTAGATACTTTCACCCTCCTCTTCCCTGCACATTCTGAAATTGGTGCTGTGATATATTCCTGAACAGAAGATAATTAGGAGGAGACAGTTGGCAACTGCAGTCCATTCTGTGACAATATCATTGGAATCCCTGGAGGTTTCACTGACATAAAGACCAGTCGAATGACCAATTAAAGTTAAAGTAGCTTTTTTTTAAAAAAAGATCAAAAGCTTCCAGATGAGGCTGAAATTCCTTTCCCTCCCTTCTAACAAATAGGCAGAATTATGAGTGAAACACTCGCTTTTATCTGCCTCCAGGTGAGAGTCCCGTGGCAGAGCGAAGGAGCATTATGGAGAGTCAGGCCTAACTAGCTATTTCACCACTTACAAGGCACACAACTTAAGAAAAGTGCCTTAATCACTGAGACTCATTTTCCTCAGCCATAAAATGGGAATAAATACTATCCTCTTCACAGAGCTGTTGTGAGAATTAAATAACACGTGCCATAAATAATTGAGTCCAGTGTCCGGCATAGAGAAAGCCCTAAGTAAGTGATCGAGCACCATGATTGTTGTTGTTTTTTAATTTTGGGGTAAGAATTCAAGGGCTTAGCAAAGAAGACAGCTGTTCTTTGATATTTCAGAAGTCCTGTTAGATGTTCCAGTTGTCCGGTGGAGCAGTGTTAGAGCATTTGGTATTCCTTTACAACTCCCTTTTTTATTTTATCCCACTCGTATGCCTGTATTTATATGCTACAGAAAGGATGGCACAGTTATGTTGCTTCCATAGCAATAGTTAAATTCCTTACTGGCCCCTGTTTGTTGTCAGCTTGTTTCTTACCACCCCAGGCCCTATGTTCTAGGAACACATGATAATACACTTTCTGTACTATAACATTTTAAGGAGGGTGTGTTTGCAATAGCTTTGCAAGAACTTTGCAACTTGAATTTTGAAGAACCCAAGCCCAATAAACAACATGCTATACTTTGGGTTAAAAAAATGACTATGCTTGTAAGATAATTTGACATTCAATATCTTCATTATTTATTGTAGTGTTTTGTTTTTTTCCCCAGTTTTTTTGTTATCCATTCTGGTACAGAAAGTGAAAACATTTGGTAGCAGGAAGGCGAAGAACAGAGTAAGTGAGGAAGAGAAAGGAAGTAGGGAACAGGGAAAATCCACACTAGGGTAGGCCTTCAGGAGTCGCTCATTGAATACATGAATGAATTGTATCAGTGCTAGACCAATTGAACAGAAAAGTGGTTACATGACTCTTAAACTGAACAGAAAAGTGTTGGGGGTTTTTGAAGAAGATTTCTTTGGAGGGAGCAGTGAGTGTGCTAAGTGGGGTAAGGGATATGGGTGCCCACCTCATCTCAATGAAACAGGACCACTCAGAGCTTGAGCTGTCTCCTGCAGTTGGGAGCCCTAGGGACTGGGTCTGACTCCCCCCCCCCCCCCCGAAATTCACGGGAAAAGAGCAGGGCTGGCTAATGCTTTGGCAGCAGAACGAAGAAGGTTGCTGTTGCTTCTGCATTGGACAGTTTGTTCAGGCAAAGAATGCTCCAAGGAGCAGATATGGGCCTCTGCAGGAGAGAGCTGGTGTGGGAAGCACCTTAGATCTGTTGAATGGGGAGTGTATTGTTCCCCAGTTGAGGGGAAGCTGGATGAGGGCTGCAGTGATTTCTAGGGCTTGAGCTGGAAGCTCCTGCGGAAATAGAATGTTTCTGCTCAGGGTAAGGGATCCTCAAGTAAGAGACCACCAGGGTTGGAGGAGGGGGCAGGTCTCTGGGGAAGTCACAAGAATAGCACATAAGAGAAAGTCAGTTTTAGACAACTGCTAGGCCTGGAGAGTGACACCGTCTTACCAGGGTCCTGACCAAACAAGCACTTTTTGCCCACCTTTCCTCTCCTCTTGTCACTCTTTCTCCAGGTAGGGTCAGAAACTCTATTTAGCAAGATGGGAGTATAAGGAAGGGAAGAGAAGACTTACCTTTGGTTTCCCACTTGCTGAAAGCCCCCTGAATGAGGCTAGCAGTTTTCATTACTACGTAACTGTGGATATTTGAATTTACTGAATTGAAACTGTGTTTGCCATTGTGACTTAAAGTGAAGGTAGGACTTTCAGCTATTCAGGAATGACCACCAAAGCCCAGGGGCCTGCTTAAGTTTACACCTAGTGGCATAGGAAGATTTCATTCCTAATCAGTTTAAAGGACAGTAGATTTTTTATTATATTCCATGAGTTTGGAACATTCAGCTTACTGGCTACAGAATGAATAAATGGACAATAAATGAATGAAGGAGTATTGTTGATATTAGGATGCACTATAACTCCAACTTCCGCCTTTTAAATTGAATTCTTGTAACATTTTATTACCTTCAGAAGGTATGTAGTTGTAGGTGGCAGACTATTCTGTAGCTCTTTGCTATATTAAGATCCTAAGTTGAATTAGCACCACCCTGCATGTTTCCTGTTACCTCAAAATTTGTAGCGAGTGAAGAGTGTTAGCAACGTCTATCTGTTAGGCCCTTAATCTCCTTGTACTCTCTTACTACTTGTGTGACCTGCTTAAAGCCTTAGCCAGCTATTCTGCTGAGAAGGCGCTGAGAATGCATTCAGACTCAGATGGAAATGAGCTCCAGAGTTGGCTATCTGCTTATTTCCACAAGCATTTTTGCTTTAACAGTAAAAGTCCCAAGTTCCAAGAAGCTATGCTTTCATGGTGAATTCTGGGCATCTGCAGCAGGCAAATGTCACTGGAGATTTCTTTGGGAAGGGGCTCCTCAGTTCCCTGGCAGCCGTACTTGGTACGGGCCTGAGCGCTGGGCACCTGGGCCTCCATAGCCCGGCCTCGCCTGCCTGCGATGGTGAGTGTGAAATCATGTTGTAAGTGATAACAGCACCATGCAGATGGGAGCCAGTCCTTATCCCTGTTCTTTAATGGCTGCAACAGACTCGTAAGCACTTCTGAAGAGGTTAGTTACTCACACAGAGGCCTCTGCTGTCCTTAACCAATTATTTCCTTATAACTGCAATTTCTTGAGCATCCCGAAGGGCCAGAAGCAACTCTCACACATCCAATAGACATAGTTCTAAAATCAAAGGTTTACTCCCTCGGGGGCATTTCTTCTTTCTGCTTGCCTACTTCGCCTGTCCAGAAGCGTTTCTACTTCAGATCCTATCAGTCCCATCTTGCAACTGAGGCAAACCCCTCTGCCTGGTCTGAGCTTTTTTTTGTGTTAGAAATGATAAGAAACAGCTGTCCTCGGATTAATGCCATCACCCCTGTTATGATTCAGCCGTTCAGCTTGTGGCAGCAATTGTGTGTTAGATAAATGTCTCTCTAAATTCAATCACCCCAAAACAAATACATTGCAGTAGCCTCGTTAAACAAAATTGGATGGGGCTGACTGATAGGAAATGAGAAAGAAGTAGAACATTTAAAAGCTGCATGCATCCAGTTGCCCTTCAGGAACCTCTTTAAGGACCTTGCTCAGCTTTAGAACATTTAGTTGTGTGTTTTTTAAAAGATGCTTATGTACTTTCCTTCAAAAGATATCTTTTTAAAAATAACACGATAAAATAATATATATTCATATTATGAGACAGTCATACAAATATGAAGATATGTTTATGTGCAGCATCTCATATATAACATTAGGCATGCGTCATCCATCTTGTTCCACTGATTATTCAAATTATTGCAAAGTCAAACCACACTGTAGACACAGTGTTAGGCCCTGAGGGGATGTTAAATTGAATTGATTCATACATTCATTCATCCCACACATACTTGCAGAGGTCTATTCTGTGCTATGTCCTGCACTCATTGTTGGTGGTGCCACAGTGAACCAGACAGCCTCTGGTTGGGAAAGATTCTTAGAATGGGGTGTTGGGGAGGCTGGACACAGGTAACTATACTGAGAGGTTCAACATGCTAAGTGCTGTAAAAAAAGAGATGCAGAAAGACCCATGAGTGCTTAGGAGAGAAAACGGTTGTTTATCTCTGTAAGGAATCAGGAGGTCTTCAGGCCAGAGGCAACGTTTGGGCTGGACCTTAAAGCCTGTGAGCAATTTCAAAGTTAGATGGTGGAGATGGCGTAAACCAGATGAAGCCCATACATTTGGGTGAGGGGCTGGGGACTGGAGCACAGGCGCACATCGGGAAGTTGCAGGCAAGGCTGAGCCCACCGGTGAGAGCCCTGCGTGCTGGGCTGAGGACTTTGAACTTATGATATAATCACTTGGGAGCCATCGCAGGAATGATATGATCAGAATTGTGCACCAGAAAATTTAATTCAATAGCAGGCTTTAGAGAGAATTGATTGGAGGTGGGAGGCTTTAGAGATGGGAGTCCACTTAGGGAACCATCACGAAAGTTCAGGCCAGGGATAAACAAGGACCCCAGGTAAGATTGTGGCAAATAAGCATGGGAGAAACAAACATTAATTATTAAAAGGGAAAAATCAATGAGTTTGTGGCTGTGGATGTTTTAGGCTGTGTTCCCCTGGGCATTCGATTTATTTTTACTGGTTAGGGCTGTGTGGGGGAGAGGTTTCCATGGTTCAAGTTCCAGGCGGGAAGCAGAATCTAACCGATGTGGCCCTACTTGCAGAGGTGCGGGTGGGGTTAAGGGAGCCAACAAGGGGTGGTGAGGCCCCCAGAGAGCAGCAGGACTGGGAAGCTGTCAGCACCCCTGCAGGGTAAGGGGAGGAAATAGTATTAGCAGTTTCTACTGAGAGCTGGAGCCATGGAGGAGCTGTGGTCTAGGAAGGACAGTTAAGGGAGCAGGAAAGAAAGACCCTCACCTCTCCACGTTGCTGCCCTTTGGTCTCTGGTTCCTCTCACTGGCCACTCAACTGAAAAGGTGACTAGGAAATGCAGTTACAGGGCCGGGCCTCTCGGGGTGCAGGGCAGGGGAAACATGGGCAGAAATATAAATGGGGGAATAAATGGAGATTGACCAAATGTCCACTGTTCAGCTGTGCCTTGTGTTCAATGGCATTTAGTGTCTTGGAGCTTCTTAAATCTTAGGGATTTCAAGCAGAGGGGTGTCACCATGAAACCTAATTTCAACGTGATAGTTATCACACACCTGATAATAAAAGCTAGTTGTAAAAGCTAAATAATGAAAGGTGAGGGCCAGGCTTGGGCACATAATTTAAGTGTTGAATCTCGGTTTGTCTGAAGAACATGCTATTCATTCCTGCTGGGTCTACTCTAAGGTAATTCTGAAAATAAAGTGAGGTAAAAGTTGTAGAACTGTACTTTAGATGAACTTTTGGCATAAATCACTAGAAAGATGTGAAGGAATGTTATTGTCCCCTGGGATAGTGCCTTTTTAGTTTGGGTGCTCTCCATCCCAGGGGGCTGCTCAGTCAACATTTGTGGCATTGAATTAATTTGAATTCTGAGCACATACACGCTTTCCCCCTCGATTCATGCACAATCTCTTTCAATCGGCTTTTACTATGGGACTTTGTACCTTCTCCAACATATTCCACCCCTCTGATAACCCCTCAGGAAAAAATTAAGACCATCCAGAATTAAAATAATTGGGAACTATTAAACTTCACTCTGTCAAGGGAAAGTTCTTTCACATGTCCTTAGAGTGAGACAAGCATCCCAGGTCTAAAAGTGGGATTCCTTACCTGAATTTACTTGTTTCCATTCAAGCTTAAAATTGCTGCACACGACTGTGACTTGGAGGAGGTAGCAGTTTGAAAAACGAAAAGCCCTTCCAAACTGCATAAAATCTCTAAATCTGATGTATGGAACGACTCATTTGTATTGTAATTGTCTTTCTTGGTCTGGCCCTTAGGGACAGGCCCTAAGTGAGATATTAAGCTGGTTCCATCTCTAATACTTATGACTTTGCATTCAGATCTCTGATTTTGCTGAAGTACTTAGATGAAATGCAGGCAGGGAGCTCCCTGCTGGGAAGTCATTTGAGGAAAGTTCTGTGTGTAGCTTGCTGCAGCAAGCTCAGGGAGACTCCCACATTCTTAAGAGTGCCCCCGATTTGCTGGTACCAAACATCAGCACGAATAAATCTCTCCAGAACCCAAGGCAGTTCCTAAATGCTTAGGTGATCTGCTGTCCTCTATCCCAGGGGTCTGTTGATATAATTGCTTCCAGAGCCAAAGGACCTGGAGAAAACATGGCAGCTAAAGGAACTATAGGTGTGGAGCACGGAGTCAAGATCACTGGGGTGGGAGGCATGGTGTGGTTTCACCCTGCAGCCATTTCAGGGAGTGAGGGGTAATCTCCTCCAAAGAGGACACCTCCTTGTATCCACAGCTTTGCTCCCCGAGGCCTAGAGTGCTCCTCCCCACGAAGTGGGCTCTGTGAGCAGTGCTCCTCAAAGTGTGGTCCTCAGATCAGCAGCAGAAGCATCCCCTTGGAGCTTGTTTAAAATGCAAATTATGGGCCTTGCCCACAGAACTACTGTATCTGAATTTCAGGGTGGGGGGAGGGGGGTGGTGAAATCTGACATCTGTGTTTTAGCCAGGTCCCTAGGGGATCTGTGTGCACTTTGAAGTTTCAGAAGCACTGGTTTAGAGTACAGATATTGCTCTGCTGAAGAATGCAAGATCTTGAGAGTAAAACCATATGCAGAGAGGTGACTGTAAGTTTCTTTATTCCCTTTAGTGTAGCAGAGATGCTCACGGAATTGGGCTTTCCTAATCATTGCCAGTTTCTGCATCTTCTAGGCTACCTTTCCTAACCCACCTTTTCTTACACCTGCCCAGAGTTGTTCATTTCAGCTCTGAATGGAATGCATATTAGGTGCTCAGGAATAGGGGTGTGACACGTAATGATACAGTTAAAAGCAAGAGAAGGTTCCAACAAGGAGGAAAACCCTCTACTGGCAGACCCCAGTTGCTAATTAGGCTTGCTCCTTTGCACAGAGTAGACACTTAAGAAAATCTTTGTTAAAGAAAAAAATAATTTTCTGATGACCACTCTTTTGATTCTGTCTGTCTTTTCACCTAATTGCTGTGGATTCGGGTTCCCACAGAGCGCACTCGGCCGTGTTTTCTGTTGCAAGGCTGGTTGCACCCATGCTCCCAGTCCTGCTCGTCTCCCCGCTGCTCTGTGAGAATGGATGGGGCATCAGCCGGATGGAGTTTTACTGGAAAATGTGAAGGAGACACTTGGACTCAAGACAAAAGGGACTCTGTAAACATGTTAGTCTTTGGGGAAATCTGACTGCCAATTGCTCTGAAGAATGTAGGTGGAGAACAAAAGGACAGACAAAGAGAAAGGGTGAGGAAGGAGAAATCAAATTATAAAAGCAAACAAATTATAGCTTAGATTGGATGGGTTTGTTTCACTAATAAGCCTAATGACCCAACGAGTCCCATTGGATTACTAGCAACCATATTTAAAATTTCAATATAAAATTAAAATTTTGTAGGTACAAAGTACTTATAAGAGCCTTGATTGCTCCCTTGTAGGTTGGCAACTGATGTAGCCCCCTGAGGGGAGGCCCCAGGGTGAAGCATAAAGAGAAAGACTTAGGTCCAGGCCCCACTTTATCATAATCACAGTGTGTGATCTTTGGCAAGCCCCTCCCTTCTCGGTGCTCCAGTTTCTTGTCTGTAAAATGAGTAGTTTAGCCTAGGTAGGTGTTTCTAAATGTGTGGTCCCTGAACCAGCAACATCAGCAGCATCTGGGAACTTGCTAGAAATGCAAATTCCTACCACCTCAGACATTCTGGGGTGGGGCCCAGCAACCTGTCCCTTAACAAGCCCTCCAGGTGGTCCTGATGCATGCTCAAGTTTGAGATCCGCTGGACTAGTCATTCTGTGTTTCTATAAATGAAGGAACTGCAGCATACGCAAAGCAGATGTAGGAAACTGAGGCAGAGGATGGCGCTGTGCCCTAGGCCACCAATTTATAGGCGCCTGGTCATGGACTGCTGCGGTGCCGCTCTGCACGGAGTGGGCCAAACCGCAGAGCCAGGTGACTCACTGCGGGCACCCTGAGCACACACCCAGGGCACTGGCAGGACAGGGCCACTCACGACATTATCTTTGTATGAAAAAAATTGATACCCGATGTTTCCCAAAAATCATTAAAGTTGTTCTCATAGGAAAAATCAGAACTTTGTTAGATCTCTTTATATTTAGTGTCTAGTTTAGTGCTTTTTTTTTTTTAAATTTTAAAATTCTCAGGGCAGGCATGGGGACATAGTGGGAACTATATAGCGTTTTCAAAGTTGAGGGTATTTAAAGTTCTCCATCCTGCCTTTCTCCTGGCTTTTCCTTGAGGTATTTAGTAAGTCACTTACCATACTCCATAGACTCTTAAGAAGCACATCTTTTTACCTCTGTGATTACAATAGATGGTGCCTTAGATCCAATGAAATGTGCTATATTGTTGGCACCTTTGATGTTCCTGAGAAGCCATGCTATGTCACACTTTCACCCACATCCTTCTGTGAAGTCTTAAACTCTCTTACAACCCCGGCCTAGAGCGAGAGTTCATGGGCAGCATGCACCATGTTAGGCATTTGGACAAGCTCATGCCGAAGGGATGTACTTGGTCCCCCCTAGAGTTCCCACGGTGACGGTGGCCCCGAGGTTATTTGGTGCTGGGATGAGCGGCTTCCTATGGGCAGCTTGACTACTTTTGGACACTGATTAATGTTCTGAAAGACAGTGTAGTGGGTGGGTAGACACATAGCTTGTCCTCAGGGATCTGGACATTCCAGTGGACACAATATAAATATCAACAAACAATAAGAGTGTAATATGCTAAATGCCATAATGGGGACAAACATAAACTTCTACAGAGGGAAAAATATTGTCTTTGTTTGTTGGGTTTTGGCTTCACAGAGGAGGTGACATAGCCTGGGTCTGGAGGAAAAGGAAATCACTAAGTGGGAAGCACAGCACCTTCCAAAGCACTTAGGGTACACTTTCAATGGGTGAACTTCATGGTATATAAATTATACCTCAATAAAGCTGTTTAAAAATTTTTTTAAGGAAAGTTCTTAGAGCCTAAAATGCAAGGTGCATTTGAGAAATGATGAGGAGATCTTTGTGACCAGCAGAGGTGCTTGTGTGAGCAGTGAGAGAGGAGGCAAGGGTGTGTGCTTCAGTCAGATTGTGAAGCTTTGTCACTCACACTGAGGAGTTTAAGTGGCCAGGAATTTAGGAGAGACTGTTGAGTGGAAAACAGAGATTTGGAAGTTGGCAGGATAGACTGTAAAGCTGTAGGATTTGTTGCTATCAGTCAGAAGAAGTTGCTGTCATTTAGCACTAAATGTGACTCTGATTTTCTTGGCAGCCTGGGGTGGGGAGGGAAGAATGTGTGGCGAATTAGATAGCTTCCATTAACTGATAAAGGGAAGCCTGCCAGTTTGTCAAAAGAGACAAATTATTTTCCTAGCTTGAAACTTGAGGTAATTTCTAATGTGCACTTTAATATCGTGGTCTTTGAACAACACAGTTTAAAACAATTTCACATTTCTTTATACTGACTCCTGAGTCCATGAGGATGGCGCCCATGTGACTCATCTCTGTAAGTCTAGAAGTCGAGCTCAGTAAGTACTGGGTGACTCTCAGAGGCGGGGGAGGCTTGGTGCTCAGGGTCTCCCCTTCCCAGAGGCGAGGGCGGTGCTGTGCTCGTCACTAAGGTCCCACAGGGCAGCACCGCAGTGATAGTGGTGGGGAGAGGATACTGCAATTAACTCATCATGGGAATTTGGATTAGGTTCAGCAACAAATAACAGACAATCCAAAATAAAAATGGCATTAAAACTTAATGTATTAATTGTTCACAAAGTGAACTCACCCATGTGACCCAGCAAAAAGATAAAAAACAGGACATTGCCCAGAAATCCTCTTGTGTCTCCTTCCACACACTAGTCCTACCCGAGGGTCACTACTATCTTGACCTCTAATGCAAATTAGTTTTGTCTGTTTTTGAACTTCATTAAATGAAATCATTAGTATGTACTGTTTTTTGTCTGGCTTTTGTTTTAACCTCTTTTTATTGCAAAATCATACATAGAAACAGAAAACTATTAACAAGTGTGTTTTTTAATGAGTTCTTATAAGGGTTATATGTAATGAATTCTTATAACCTAGGTCAAGCCAATCCAGGAGCCCCTCCATGGGCAGCCTCAACCCCATTCCTCTGAAAGTAATCATGCTCCTGACTTTAGAATGATCATTTCCTTGCAAGTCTTTATAGTTTTACCACCCAACTCCATATCACTAGACACTAGACTTTAATCGTGCTCATTAAAAATGTTATTTAAATCTCTTTTAATCTGCTAGCACCCTTCCATTCCTATCTTTTTCTCACAATTTATCTGTTGAAGAACCAGTACCATTTGACTTGTTGGGTTTCCCACAGCCTGGATTTGCTTTTTGCACACTGATGGTGCAGTTCAACACATTCCCCTGTTCTTTGTATTTTCTATAAAACTGGCAGCTAGATAACAGAGGCTCTACAGACTTGGGTTTGATCCCACTGGCAAGACCCTAAGTGGTGCGGCATTCTTTCATCAGAGGGCACATAACATTTGGCTATGTCTCCTAGTGTGATGTTAGCAGCTATGGGTGCTCCATGCCAAGATCCTCTAATTCACTGGAAGTTGCAAAATGGTGATGTTCTAATTCTGTCATTTCTTATTCATTTATAAGTTGGAATACTCTTGATACAGAGATGGTTCCTTTCATTATATTTTTACTCAGAGACAATAGCCAGCCAGCTCAAGAGAGCCAATTGTGCACATCTCTTCCCAACCCCGTGTTCACTGATGTCACATTGGTAGCTTGAAATTGGCCATGGTAGGAGTATTTACACCATGGAAATTGGCAAGTGATGCAAAGCAGGGCTTCTCCCCAAGGAGCCAGTTGTTAAACATTTGCAAGCATACCACTGGCTACTGTTCATGTAGGAAAGGCAGGGGAAAATTTTGAATTCCTCCTCTTTATTTACCAGCTTTCAAGATAATGAATTGTTTTTCTAGCATCAGCTAAAGGTCACCACATAGGTTTTGTGCATATCATTATGAATTCATGACTTAAGCATATTGGATGAGTTTCAACCCAGTGCTCTCATTATTCATGCTGAGGCTCTGATTGTCTCATCTTGGGCCAGTGTGGGGACCTGCTAGCTGGGGCTCTAGCAGCTACTTATGCTCATTACTTATTTGAGTTTATAGCCACCATCTTCATATTTGTTTTCCCTTTGTCTCACCTGTTTTATATTATTTTTCCTATTATTATTTGCCTTATTTTGAATTCATCAACTATTTTTTTATCATTCCACTTTTCCCTCTTTGAGCTTCTTAATTAAACATTTTTTACTATTATTTTAGTGGCTACCCTAGCAATTACGCCATGTATTCTTGACTTCTTATAGATCCAGACTGCTTTTATCTTTTTGTTCCATAGTCTTTAGCATAGTTTTCCATCTTCAAGGTCACCTCATGATCCCAATGGCTGCTAGAGATCCAGCTATCGTATCCACACTCCTGGCAACAGGAAGAAGGAAGGGAGAAAGGGTAAAAGGGAGCACTCCATTAAAGAGCTTTCTTGGGAGTCTCCTCCTGTGACTTCTTAAATCCTAACGGGCATCTTTATCTGAATCAGGGCAGGCCAGGAAACGTAAAGTTTCAGTTAGCACAATACCTGGCCTCTGCCACTAAAGAGGACATGCAGAATGCATATTGGGTAGGCAGGGAGCAGTTGCTCTCTTTAGACCTCATCTGGAAAAGCAGGCAGTTGAATTAGATAACACCTAAGTCAGTTTAAAAATTCTAAGTTTAGTCAAAAATACTTTTATCTCTCTGCCTTTTTAATAATTTAAAGACAAATAAGCAAACATCTTTCCTTAATTAAAATTCTGTGTTATCTTTCTAAAACTCATTTTTATGCTGTCAAAAGCTAATGGAAAAGTGAACAATTGAACAAAGCTTTCCATCTGGCTCTAGGAAAGAATATTGTCCTATACTCCTGCTCTCCATCTCCTACAATGATCTGTATTTTGTTATAAAAAAATATTTGAGGCAAGAGATTCTTTGCATAATTTGGACAAAGATTACTAGAGTAGCACTGTTCAAGTGTTTCAGGAATGTGGCAATATTAGAGCAACACAGCAATCTGTGGGTAGGGATGGGTGGTGTAGGTACAAGTACACAGAATGATAGGTTGAGAACTGTAGGGCCCAGAGGGACCTCACACATAATTTTATCAAATCCTTTCATTTCACGGGTGGACCGACTGAAGCCCAAACTGGGCTGTTGGGCTAAGTTGATACTGCCCCTTGGACATACTCTAGAAGATATCACTTAAAGTTTTGTTTTTCCCAGGTATGACCTTATTATCATTTTCTTCTTAAAAATCAATCTTGCTGCAGTTAACTGGGATTTCACCAAGATTGCAGATGGCTCGTGGAAACCTATCTCAGGCAGTGCTGCCCTAGGTTCCACACGGGGAATGCTGATGAAAGCGAGCACTGTCCTTAGAGCACTGTGCTGGCAAGGAGGCCAGGGGAGACAGTGCCCTGGGACCTTCTCTCATGCCTTCTGCACTGTTGGCGTTGCTGCAGGGCTCCCTTCGGCGGGCTGACCTGACTCTGGGTCTGAGAATGGGTTGTGACGGTGGTGATGACCATCCCTTGCGCTGTGTCTGCTCCTTATACAGCATCTCTGCACAGCCACCTTGTGAGGCAGGCAAAGCAGATAGAGAATATTCATATTTTGGAGAGGAGGCTACTTTACATGCAGGTCAAATCCCCTAGTTCTACAAATGTGGAAACAGGACTCATGAATTTAACTAACATTCCTAAAATCTGCAATTAGCTAAAGGAAAAGCAAAGCCTAGGATTCTAGGTTTCTGGGTTGGTCTCAGAAAAACAGCTGAATTGAAGGGCGTGATATATAAATGTTATAGATCAAATCTATTGAGTTTGGTTTAACTCTAATCTCTTAAGAACAAACAGGCTTTCCTCATTTACATTTCTTAGATGTGTGTTACTCATGTGAAGGAAAAGAACCACAACTCTTAATGGAGCTAATGTGTGATGAAATATTTTAAAAATTTGTTTCGCTGGGGTTGTCCCAGAGCCAGTCTCTTCCTGCTAACGTTAACATTAGCTACATCTTGTACTTCAACTGATCTGCACCACTGTGACCAAGCAACACACTAACTTAAAGTCTCAAAGTTTTTTAAGATTAGATGTTAAATGGCAAATCAAAATGAAAATATTCAAAAGAATAAAGAAATAGTTAAGAAATTATTGATATCATTGTAAATAAGATTTGGGATATTTGCTTGATTAGTAAACTTGCATCTCAGAGAGTTTAAAGGTCGCTTTAAACTCTGAGCTTGGAGAACTGCTGTGGATTAATCAGAAACCATATGAGAGAAGGGTCCTTCAGTCTTTCTGAAGCACGGCTTCCTCATCTGTGGGATGAGGCGTTCTGATTTTCTATTGCTGTGTAAAAAAACACCAAAACAGCCAGGAACATAATGGGTTCAGACAGTAGACATCAGATATTTTGTTTCCAGCTCTCCCATGAACTGGGCTGTGCTCCACATGACACCAGCTGGATGGCTCAGCAGGAGGCTGGAGGGGCCACTTTCAAGGTAGCTGGCAAGTGGTGTTGGCTTTTGGCTGGGAGTATAGTCAAGTTAAGGACCAGGGGCCTTGGTTCCTCTTCAGATGGCCTGACATTTCTCACAGCATGGCAGCTGAGTACCGTGAACAAATGTCCTAAAAGAGAGAACCAGGTGGAAGCTATGTTGCTTTTTTATGACCCAGTCTTAGAATCCCTCGCAGAGTAAAATGCCTGTACCTGGCAGTCCTGATACTCGCCTATTTTCTCAGCTTTAGAAGAGGCCTTCTTCCCACTCGTTTCCAGAGAACAATGGCTCCAGGAGGTTCCTTGGATGCCATGTGGAGCTCTGTCCACAGATAGGAGGAGCAGGAGGCAGAATAAACCAAACAGGGAGCCTAAAAAGCACCAATACCTGGATCCTCAGGCCCAGCTCACCTGCTAGGGACCCTGACCTTCCAGAGCCACGGTCTAGGATGTGCCACACGTGTAGGCTTCACAGGTGAACACCTAAAATGCCAGACGGTGGGTATGTTAAAGAATTATGGGGGTCAGGGAAAGAAGAGATTATATCCACTGTGGTTGGGCGACGCGTGGAGGGATTCAAGGATGACTTCATGGGAAATGTGATGTTAGTTCTGATCTTGAAAGATGGATAAGATTTAGACATATGTGACACAGGGAGGGAGGCAGATCTAAGTAGAGGGGTGAGCACTGACATGGTTGGGGACTGGAATGTATGGGCCACATTCAAGACACCTGAGTGGTTTGGTCTGCCCGAGCCTGAGGCACAAGGAGGTGACGGGTGAGAAGATCAGAATGGTGAGTTGGGCCATATTGCAGAGAGTCACTGAATGCCAGATAATTCAGTGGACCACAGACTATAAGCATCCTGAGATCAGAGCAATATCTGCTTTATTTACCATTGTATATCCCAGCACACATAGTTGGCAAGCAGTCTATGTTTGTTGAATGAATGAATGTGAGTGAATGAATAAGTGAGTTACTAAAAGGTTTGGGGCAGGGGGTGTGATACAGTTAGAGCTGTGTGAGGCACTCTAGCAGCAGCAAGGTGGATAGCCTCGGGCAGTTGAGGTGGGAGGTGGGGAAACCAGCTAGGAAATTGTTCTAGAACTTCAGACAAACAGTAATGAGGACCTTTATCAGGGTACTGGTAGTGTGATGGAAAAGAGGGAATGGCTGTGCAAGGCATATTTTAGGGATAGCATTGATAAAACTGATATTGATGTATATGACAAGGATATAGAGGAGTCGAGGATTTTGGGGGACTCAAGTTTGAGTAGAACTGGATACAGATCATGTTGCTCCTCTCTACAAATAATACTATGTTGTGTCTACCAGCACATTTGATGGGGCTCAGTTTTGCTCTCATTGGTTGTAAAATCAGGTAATACCACCCTTGCCAGCCTAGGAGAGGAGGCCCCCTAGCATAGCCCCCACCCTCAGAGCCTTGCTATTAGTGTCTGAACTCCAGGCTCAGGGAGCAAGATAGTACCTTTTGTCTGTGTCCCATCAAGGAACAGGCACTGGGAAAAATGGAAACCTGAGTTAGCTCCTAAAGTTCTTCCTTCCATTGATTCCAGCTCTGTTTCCCAGTCACCTCTCCCCACTGGTTGTGGCTCTGCCCTGTGAGAGACACAAAACAAACCTAATTTGTCTTGTACCACATGGGCCTCCAGAGAGTTGAAAACAGCCATCGTCTTCCCTCGTATGCCTGATTTTCCCCCCCTCTGAAACAATGTCTTTCTGTAACAGAGCACACCTGCAGTTGTCCACTGCAGAATGAAACAGCCACTGGAGAGTTTGAAATAAAGCTGTCCTACCTCCTAGGACCACTTCCTCATGAAGGGACAGAGCTTATGTTGCGGCAGCCCCTGCGGAAGATGAAGGCCCAGGGAAGGAGGGCCCCATACTCTTCTGGGTTTGTTGGGAAGGCTCCCATTGCTGATTTGGGTCCAGATTTTAAAGTTTTAGGACAATTTGTAAGCAACCTAAAAGGCCTTGCCCTACACTGTGAGGGTGGTACACCATGAGACAAACAGAAACTTTCATTTGTCTTTCTGGTGATGGTGAGTAGCTGTATTCAACTATCCCACACTGGCACTCAGTCTGCCCAGGATACAAAGATAACTTCCCCATCAGCGACTCACATTGTATCAATGTACTCACAGAGCGTGGAAGAAGCCTCAGAGGTTATCACATGGACCCCTCGATGCATAATTATAGCCATTGCTGTTCTAGTACAGCATCCGTTCTACCCAACCAGTCATGCTATCAAGGGCCCGCTCTTCTCTCCCCTCAAAATAGTTGTTTCCCATGGAAAGGAAACATATAAGCTTGTCTAAAAGCTTTCTACCCTTAGAACCTTGGTTTCTTTATCCGTAGGGGAGGGTGATGTCCTCAAGACACCCAAGACCTGCTTCAAGATCCAGGAAAAGTGAGGCCAGCGTGGGATGTTGAGCTGGGACTAGGAGCCGGGTGCCCCAGCCCTGGGCCCCGAGCCTCCTGGCCTGCTCTCAGCCCCACACACAGTGGAACAGAAAGCCCCCTTCCTGCCCTTTTCAGAACCGTGTAATACGATTATTCTGATTATTACAGAGAGCACTTACTACTAAACATGGGCATTCGTTTTCGGTAATGCTGATTGATACTCCATATCAGGAGCCTTTTAAGCTCAATTAGCCTCATGGAATAGAATGGAGGGCAATTGAAGTCTGTGTTTTTAAATAAACAAGTAGTTGTTTAGATGCCGGTTGTTTGTTTCGTACGGCTGCTCCAGGGGGAAGCAAGCGCTGGGTAAAGGTGCTTATGTGAAAGCAATATCCATGATCACAATGCTGCCTGATTAACCTGAGTTCTGACAGCAATAGTGTTGGGCAGGAGCCTCATCAGCTCGCCTGAAATCTGAGCAACATTCTAACAGCAACACAAACCTAAACTAATGATTCATATGATAAGAATTGTAAATATTGATAAGCATATGAAAATGCATTTAACTTCCCTTGTAATGAAATAAACTTAGTAAAGTTTTCGTGTGTTGCGGTCATGCCCAGCTCGGCGAAGGCGAGGCGAAGCGGGTGCCTGCGCACGCGCAGGAAATTGGCCTGTTCTTCCTGGGTTGCAACTGGACGGTCCCGTGTCAAGGGTGCTTTGACTCGGGAATTCCACTTTTAGAAATTTATTCTCAAACGTAATCAGGGAGGCAGATGTTGCTTTATGTTCAAAGATGTTGATTGCGGCATTATTTAGGGAAAATTGCAAGTAAAGTGTCTAAAAATAGGTGAATGATTAAGTAAATTATAGTGCATCTTCAGGAAAGAGCATTTCTAAGCAAAACCAATCATGCTTTGAAAACAGTTAACATGGAAAAATGTCAGGCTATAATGTTCAGCCAAAAGAATAGAATACAAACCTGTATGTCAGGCAGTCAATTTTGTGAGAAAAATAAATAAATGTAAATAGAGAAAAATGATGGTATGTGGTAAGATTATAGGTTTTCTTTTCTAAATGTTTCTGTATTTTCTAAATTGTATACCGCAGATGTATAGCATCTTTATAATTGAGAGAAATAAGCATTATATTTACAAAGAAAAGACAGGCCCAAGAAGGGCTAAAGTAAATTCGTGATGGTATCTAGAGTAGGAGTGCTTGGAGGGGACATGGAGGCCCGCTTTGCCTTTCCAGAGCAGCTCAATCTCCCTTATAAATGATGCGATCCACAGTGGGTCCAAACAGTCCACTGTGTGTGGGCACATCTTTAGCAGGTTGTAGATTCGCCTTGCTCTTCCCCAGAACCACTTGGGATTGCTTTCCTGAGCACAGTTCTCACCATTGAACCACCTCGAGATTTCTCACATTCTTGAACCTTTCATGAAATTATGTTTGCAAGCAGGTCTCCCTGTGTTCAAACCATGCCCTCCTTCAGCCAGTCTAAATCCAGATTCTGCTGCAGACAAAATACAGCGAGGCCCAGGGTGGCCACTGCCCCCTTCCAGAAGAAAGGGGAAGCAGCCAGGCGGCCTTGCCTCAGTCGTTTGGAGGCTGGGGTTCCTCAGGGGTGATGTGTCCCTGCCATTTCCCACTGGCCTAACTTGTCCCCACCCAAAGCAGAAGTCCCAAAGGAAGATGGTCATAGCAGCGATGGAAGGATGCCAGTAGCCTGCTTAGCTCTGGGTGATGTTCTTTTCAGGAAAGCCCAGGACCTCAGAGGGTCCAAAGATGGAGCCCAGGGTAAGGAAGGACCTCTCTTGCAACAAACAATTTGTGCCTGTGACAGCTTGGCTGGAGGAGTGAAGGCTCAAAGTATTCAAACACCCCAAGAGCATCTAGTAGGAGAGGGTTAAACCCAAGTTACAGGTCGCCCTAATGACAGAACCTGAATCAGGGGGCAGAACCCACAGGGAGGCAAATTTCAACTCAATACACAAAGTCCCCTATTTTTTTTTTTTTTTAACATGATGTGTTTACATTTTTTTATTGTGCACATGATAAAACATTCAAAAGCTACAAAGGGATATACAGTGAAAAGGAAGCTGTCTTCCCATGTTTGTCTCTCTCCCAGACCCTCTGCTCCCAGGAACCAATATTAGCTATTTGTATATTTTTCCAGAAATAGCTTATGGTTTTGTATAGTCTATATCCAAGCATACCACACACACACAATACTGTATAGACTATTCCACGCATAGTCTTTTTTTCATTCAAAACTGTTCGGATTATCTTCTCTTACTCCATATAACACGACCAACTTCCTTGTTTCTTACCCTTTTTAATGATGTATGCAGCCCTTTGTATGACTGACTATAATTTATTAAGCCCTCCCTTATTAGCGAGCATTTAGAATGTCTCCAATCCTTTGCCATTACATAAAACACTGCAGTGAATATCTTTGTACATATGGGACATATATGTAAATACATCTGTGGAGTTAATTCCTAGCACTGAAATTTCTGGGTTAAAAGATTTTTTCCAACATTAAAATTAAAACATATTTACTACTATTACTCAGTTCAAAATTAAGAAGATCCTAAGGGTATATGTGAAAAGTCTGACTTTCATTCCTGTTCTTCAACCTTCTAGTTCTAATCTTCGAGTCAACAACTATTATCAGTTTCATGTATATTCTTAGAAAACTATTTCCTTCCCTTTTTAAAAATACAAGTGGTGGCACATCATATTCATAATTTGGCACCTTGCTTTAAAAATATTTAACCATATACAGTATCATGAAAATTATTCTCAAAGAGTTTTGTTTTTCTTTTTTAATGGTTACATGCCTTCCACTAAGTGGATATGCCGTAATCTATCTGTTCTTCAAAGATGGACATTCAGCTTGTTTAAAATGTTTTGTTATTGGTACACATTTACAGATTTTTCAGACATTGTCAAATTGCTCTTCACAGCTATTGTACCAATTTGCACTCCCACCAACAAAGTGTAAAAGTTTGTTTCCCCACATCTCCAACAACACAGCGTATTGTAAAACTTTTTGATCTTTGACATTATAATAGGGAACACACGATATCTCAATGTCGCTTTTATTTGAATTTCATGAATGAGGTTGAGTGTTTCTGTAGATGTTTAGAGCCATTTATAATTGCTTTACCATAAAGTATCTATTCCTATCCTTTGCTTATTTTTTTACTCAGTTGTTGGTCTTTTAATCACTGATTTCTAAAAACTTTATATAGCATAAGGATATTATCCACTTGTTTGTCATATGTATAGCAAAAATTCTTCTTAGTTTTTATGCATCTTTTGACTATGTTTATAGTGCTCCCCCCCCATGAAGGATTTTTATTTTTGTGTAATAATATCTATTCATCTTCTATTTAATGCTTATGACCTTCTCTGCTCCAAGATTAAATTATTCCATATTTTCTTCTAGTACTTTTATGGTTTCACTACTTAAATATTTGATTCATTTGGATTTTATTTAGGAATAAAGAGTAAGATATAGGAAGTAAGATAGGGATTTAGATCTTTTATTTTTTCAGATGGCCATATAACTTATTTAAACTTTAGGGCCTTTTGAGGGTCAGGACCATGTCTAACTCAGCCCTGTGTCCTCCATGGCACCTCTCAGTAATAATAACTAGCACGTAAAGAGCACTCACTAGGGCCAGGATATTCACATGCCCACATACTGAATGACTCCAAAGCCCTATGCTTCCCAGGACACTACTCCGCTCATAGTCCAGGATCCCCTTATAGCCTTTCCCATAGTAGCTATTTCTGTTCTATCCAATGTTATTTGAATAAATAAATTTGCATATACTTAATTTGGGCCTCACTTTGATTCAGATGAGCAAAGAAGAGCAATTCATAGAGCCCAGTCAGGCCAAGTAGATGCCTCCATACATCTAGCATGAGGCTGGGCCATTGCACTGAACTAAGCATAGTCCTGCCATTTACCTCTGGCCTCCACATAAATAGTTTAACTATTGTGTGCCTCTGTTTTCCTTATCTGTGAAATGGGATAATAATAAACAACTCAGAGGTATATTGTGAGGGTGGAATGAGACACTGTCTGCATAAAGGTTCTGAAGGACATCAAGTTGGTGTGCCTCAAGGGATTACGGTTCAAGTGTAGACAGTGCAGAGACCATTAATGTCTCTTCCTGGGAGGACTGGAAGACACGGGGAGGCTGACCAGAGACAGAGTTGTGGGAGAGGTGGGAGATATAAGTAGCTATTTCTGTTCTTCAAGTGACCATTTTCTAGGCGTAGACTAAAATTCCCTCTGGAGCCACACTAATGGACACATTAGTATCAGTTGACAAAAGTACCATATGCTCTGAAATGCTCTCCCATTAAGCTTCATGGGTCGTGGCAGGAATTCATAATCCATTATAAGAAATCTTGCCATGACTTTAACCTCTAGTAAAACACACTCCAGATCTCCTAGGCTCTGGAAGGATAGGCTATGCCTCCAACTACATGACGATGCACGGAACACGGCTTATTTTAAGAAAGTCGGTAAAGTCAGGTTATCCTTGTCTGTCAATACGCGGATCATAAAGGCATCTTTTATTTTTGAAAAAATAATGTATGTTTTCATAATGAATTATTTTGTGAACACTCTTCCTCTTTGGTTTCAAACTAATCAGTGTGTGTAACAGTCATTAATCAGGGTTCAGATTATGAAAATACATCACAGCTCCAGTTCAATAAGTAAGTGGTTTTTCATAATTCACCACCTTAAATTTATAGTACCTGCAGCATTCCTTTGCAAAAAGCATCATCTCTTTGCATATCAATCAATCTGCATAAAAAAGGGGAAAAACAAAAAAGAAGAAACACCCAAGCTCCACAAACTGAAAGAAAAGACAAAGTGTTCAAGTGAATAATAATAGCTGCCTTTTAAGAACGGTCTACAAGACTCTGATCATGCCCTAGGTACTTTGTTCTTATTATTTAATTTAATCCTCACAACACCCTTCAAGGTCAGCATTATCTCTTTGTTATTATAAGAAAACTGAAAGGTGACACTAGTTGCCCAAGGTCATGAAGCTAGCAAGGGATTCAAGCCACGTCTGACTCCACGGCCCAGATCCTTCCCAGAACATCCCTCTGATTCAAAGACGAGACTAAACATAACGTTGCAGTTCACAGTACATAGTAACAAAACATGAATAAAGCCTTGTTTTTAAGAAAATCTAGGTCATCCATCTCCCTCCCTAGCCTACACTGAAGATGGGAGAGAATGCCTCCAAAACTCTCCCCTGTGCCCAGGGCCTCCCCACCCACTAGTTCCAGAATTTAGTGTTGCAAAAAGAGTATTTTATTATCTTTCCTCTTTTTAAAAATATCTTTGTTGTTGAAAGTGTTACAGATGCCCCCCTTTTCCCCATTAACCTCCCCCTCCCCACTCCCTCCCCGTCCCCCAAAGAGTGTTTTAACTGAAGAGGGTCCAGGCTAGCACCATCCCTACAGGCCCCAGGTCCCGCCAGTCAGGTTTGCTCTGCTTTGACCTGTCTTCTACTTTGGGTTTCTGTTTAACAGGCTGTGAAATGAATAAAAGGTTCCACTGGTCTCCCCTCTGCCTAAGTTAGAAAAACACTGATGTAGCCCAATTCTCTGTTTTACGGATGAAGACACTCAGAACCAGGGGAGGCTTGAGCAAAAACACCCAGAAAGGCGACTGATCTTTTTCTCTTTAAGGTTTTAATTGCTGGGTCACAACAGGGAAACTATTGGGGGTGGCAAAGACAACCACCATGGGAAATATGTTCTGAAAGCATTTCCAGCCTGTTGATCTAATAGGGAGGGTGGCTGACCCAGATTTAAATTCTGGCTCCATCACCCACTAGCTGGATTATGTTGAGCAATTAACTGAACCTTGCTGAATCTTTGCACCTGCAAAACGGCCACCCTAATACCTGCCTGCTGGAGTTTTGTGATAATTGATAGTCTATTTTTAAAACCCAGCATATAATAAATAGGTGTTCCTTCCCACCCTCAGGACCTTCCCAGAGGCTGTTCTGTCTGCCTGGGAGCTCCCCTATTCAGATAGCTAATGGGTATTCATTCTTTCGTTTCTTTCACTAGGGAACCTGTGTTTGACTCTAGGCTCTGCCACTTACCAATTAAGTGACCTTGGGAAAGTTAGCCTTAGTTTCATTGCCTGTAAAATGGGGATACTAATGATATGTATCTCACAGAATTGTTAATATGAAATAACATACACTGCTTAGAACAGTGTCTAGCAAATATTAGGTCTCAATAAATTTTAGCAAGGACAGTTTGTGAGGTCCACAAAATAGTTATGGAGGGCCCTCTTTCCTTCATAAGTAAGCTATTCACATTGTCTGGACACTCGTAACATTCTCTCTTTATTCTTGGAGTGTAGAGACTTCACCAGGTCCTGTTTTTAGAAACCCATTCTGCCCATCTCAGTCTTTTAGTTGGTGCATTTAGGCTACTTTAAGTTAATATAATCGTTGAAATGTTAGGACTTACGTCTGACATTTTATTATTTATTTTGTTTTCTGTTTGTTCCACATTTTTCATTCTTCTCTTTCTTTTTTCCTGCCTTTTTCCTGCCAATTACTTGAACATTTTTTAGAATTCCAATTTGAGCTGGATATAGTGTTTTTGCACACATCTCTGTATAGTTTTTTCAGTTGTTGGTCAAGTATTAAACTATACATATAGAACTTATTATAGTCTACTGGTGCTGGCATTTTAGCACTTCAAGTAAAATGTGCATTTAGATTTCTTTCCCCTTTCCCCTTTTTAATATCATTGTCTTAAATATTACCTCTGTATCCATTGAGAACATCTAATAACATTATGATTTTTGCTTTTACTACCAAATATACATTTAAAACTCAAGAGGAAAATGATAATATATTATATTAACCAATATTTTTACTCTTTCTGTTATCTTTTCTTCATTGCTTATGTTCCAGGTTTCCTTCTTTTATCATTTCCTTTCTATTTGAAGAATTTCATCTCATGATCCTTTTAGAATAGGTCTATTGGCCACAGGTTCTCTTAGGTTTCCTTCATCTTAGCTTTCCACTTTATTCCTGAAGGATATTTTTTACTGGATATAGAATTCTGGGTTGGCAGCTCTTTCTTTCCTTTCAGGAGCCAAAAAAGGTCGTACCACTTCCTTCTGGCCTCTGTGATTTCAAATGAGAATTCTGCTGTCATTTGAATTGTGATGAATACTTTTTCTTTACTTTCAAGATTATTTCGTCTTTAGTTTTCAGAAGTTTAATTATTATGCTTGGTATGAATTTCTCTGAATTTATTCCCTCTAGAGTTTGTGCAACTTTTTTCAATGTAGGCTTTCATCTTTTACCAAATTTGGGGGATTTTCAAAGATTATTTCTTCAACTACTTCTATTTCTTGGCTGATATTTTCTGTTTTCATTTGTTTCAAGAGAATTCATAATTGCTTGAAGCATTTTTATGATGGCTGCTTTAAAAAAACAACACATTCGTCAGCTAATTCTAACATCTGTAGCTGGTCCATTTGGGGGCCTGTTGATCGTCATTTTCTCACTCAAGGTGAGATTTTTCTGGTTCTCGGTATAATGAGTAATTTTTTTATTGTACCCTGGAAATTTGGGGTATTATGTTATGAGATTCTGGATCCTATTTGAATTTTCTACTTTAGCAGGCCTCGCCGGCCGCTACCCTGGTGGGGAAGGGGTACTGCCTCGTGACCCCGGTGGGCATGGGAGCCCAAGCTCCCCACTCAGCCTCGCCTGGCTACCCTGGTGGGGGCGGGAGCTGTGTCTCGTTACCTCGGGGCAGGGGCGAGAGTTAAGTTTCTCACTTAACTTAGTCTCCGCTGGCCAGGGGCGGGAGAGTGGGAGTGTCGCGTGTCTTTTGTTCTGTGGTGTTTGGCTAGAACGAGGTGGGTGTTGTCACAAAGGCTCTGCCTCACTAGGCTGCCCTTTCCCGATTCCTCTGGCCGTGGAGATCAGGCTTTTCTCCAGGCTTATTTTCTCTGTGCCTATTAACAGTTTCTAGCTGTGGGCTTCTCTGGTGCCCAGTCTGGGATATTTGGAGGCTGAAAGAAACCCCAGGGAATTAATTCATTGCCATGTTGTTCCTTAAGTCCTGAGGTCCCTAATTAGTCTTCCTTCTCTCCTCATCACTCATAAGAGTTTTCTTACATTTGTTTGATACATTATGTCTAGGGCTTTTAGCTGTATTTAGCAGGAGAATAGGGAGGAATGTATCTCCTGTATCTCGTCCAGAACTGGAAGTCCTAGGTCTGTGTTTTTAAATTACAATGTGCAGCATTCAGTAAGTCTTTTCTATCTGAAAATGCAAGGTTTTTAAAGCCCATAATATTTTATTCTGTTACTTCTTTATTGCTTTGCTCTCTGCTTATTTTTGTTCCATGTGATACTCCTATTGTTTGCATAGCTTCTAGATATTTTATCCATGTTTTTAAACCTTGTCACTCATAATTTCCATTTATTTGTATTTTTGGCTTGGTACTGTGGGGTTGTTCTCTTCTTTTATCTTTCAGACCATTAAATCAGTTTTCAGTGGCATTCATTCTATGTTTCACGTCCACAATTGGAATGTTTAAATTTAGAAATTGCCTTTTTAACTTCCCCAAACTGTTTTTTTCCTCACTTATCATTTTATTTTATTTTTATTTTTTTAAAAATATATCTTTATTGATTTCAGAGAGAGGAAAGGAAAGGGAGAGAGAGAGATAGAAACATCAATGATGAGAGAGTCATTGATGGAGCCCACAACCCGGGCATGTGCCCTGACCGGGAATCGAACCCCGATCGCCTGGATCCCAGGTCGACGCTCAACCGCTGAGCCACGCCCGGCTGGGCCTCACTTATCATTTTAATCTCTACTTGAATCTCCTTAAAATTCTTATTTTTAAAAAATTACTTTTTCTTCTTTTAAACATATCTTAACGTGAGCCCTCTCTTCTAGTTATTTAGCTTTCTTCATCTCCTTTATTTTTTCATAGCACTTTACAGTTTGTAAAACACCAAACAGAGCAATCATTTCATTTTATTCTCTCAATAGCAACTTGAGTTACGCAGGACGAACATTATGATCCCCTGTATTACAGATGAAGAAGTTGAGACAAGCTCGGAGAAGTCAGATGATCTGTGTAAACTAGGATTCAGACCCAGGTTTATCTGAAGAAAGTGGTGATGCAGAGAAGGCGGCCTCTGTCCCTGGGGCTGTGGGGACCAAAGCAGTAGTCACCTGGCAGATTCAGAGCAGAACTGAGCCGGTGGGAATTAGAGTAGACTTAGCGGCAAGACCAAGGTGGGATCAGGCAAGACCCTGGCCACAATCTCAAGGGCATGTCTTTGAAGCTGATCTTTAGGAGCTGATCTTTCAAAAGTTGAACCAACAGAAGAAAACATAATTTTAAAAAGAGGTAAAAAGAAAAGAGTAAAAGAGGCTAAAGCTACTCCTATATTTTCAAAACTATCCCTTAGAGCACTGAAAGATTTATCATCTGAGGAATGAAATAAAAACTTGTCTGATAAGAGACATAATGAACACAAATATATATTTTTAATTGTGATAATCATTTCCAAATCTATGCAAATGTCCCATTCTTTCCCTTGGTTTCCAACTAGGTCATTAAGTCCATTGCATTCGAAGTTGATTAGAATACCAGATTTTATCAAGGAGCAGCGAATGTGATTAGGAACAGGGCTAGATGTTTAAGCAGACAAGGCTTATATGAGAGCAAAAGAAGCAATCCAGAAAGGAGACATGTGTTCCAAACCTTAACGCTCCCACCCCTCCCCCCAAAAGTCAAAATAGGTCATCTTTGGGCAAATCACTGTGATCAAACAAGCTTTGGAGAATTCTGGGAGACTGATCTCTCTTCACTAATACACAGATAATAGACTGCCTAGCCCAACTGCTTATCCTTAGTATTTTGCAGTTAACTGGACAATTCATTTTTAAAAAGTGAGCTGTGAATGTCTGCTTCTGTGTCCTAGAATCGTGGGAGTAAGAACATGTTGTTTTTATGTCATCATTTCTCTCTGTAAAGCAACAATTTATTTGTCCTTAAGAGGTAATATAATCCTCATGATAAACACCCGTTTCTTTTGCAGACAACAGCAGAACCTCTCTTTCTGACTAGATAATACTTTAGCTTTGTTAATCTCAAAGAATCATTCGGTTTAGAGCTCAAGAGAACTTGATTTTCATAAGGTATCATTCCCTCATTTTACAGAAGAGCAGACTATAGCCCAGAGAGGTGATGTGACTTTTCCTTAGCCACACAGCAAGGTAGGGACAGAACTAGGTCTTAGAACTCTTAGGGCATTGCTTTTCCACAAGCAGCTCACAAGTGCTGGCATGGATCTCAGATAGGGGTGTTCCTAATGGTCTTCCTATAACACTCCAGTGTCCATGAGTCTTGGTTCACCAAAGTCTCAATAAAACTGCCTTCATTATAGTTCACTATTAAGTCAATCTTGAATATTAAAAACATGTAATCAGCTTATACGGTATAATAACACTCTCTTAATCAAACCATTCCATTCCCCATCCAGTCTGGATTTATATTTAAATCACTACACTGTAAAGTAAGCCCATGGGCCAGGCTGGCATGGCTCAGTGGTTGAGCATTGACCTATGATCCAGGAGATCAGGGTTTGATTCCTGGTCAGGGTGCATGCCAGGGTTGGGGGCTCGATCTCCAGTGGGGGGGGGGTGCAGGAGGCAGCCGATCAATGACTCTCGTCATTGATGTTTCTATCTCTCTCTCACTCTCCCTTCTTCTCTCTGAAATCAATAAAAATATATTTAAAAAGAAAGTTCTAAAATAAATAAATAAATAAATAAATAATAAAATAAGCCCATGGTAGGCACTCAACAATTTCATATGAATGGCCACTTGGGGGCCCATTAAGGAATCATGTCATTTACGTCTGAAAGAGACCTTGAAGGTCATTGTGTCCCACTCTTTCCTTCTCCTGCCTGAAGAGTGAGGGGACTTGGACAAGTGGCAGAACAATATTAGAACCCCCTTTCCCCTCTATTTTTCAGACCAGGGTTCTTTTTTTCAGCTGCACTGTTTTCATTAATTTGATATGAAGGTATTGAAATTGCCAATTTACTTGTGCTCTGGTATATAAAATAAACGTTTCTAACAATTAATTTAGAAACACTAGTTCATACAAAATGACAGGGTCAGGGTTTTTACTTTTATTTTTTTAGCCATATGGAATTTGATCATTCTGAGAAAGAGCAGAAACGTGTCCTAAATCACTGCAGACAGTAAAGCTGAAACTTGAAGCAGTAAACTTCTATTTTGGGAACAATAGACATGAAGTCAGGAAGAGTCAGGCATTCTAAGAAGGAAATTATATGGAGAAGCTAACTACTAAGTCAACGCTCAGAAATATTTAAATGCAAAGGAGATTAATGCAGATAAGGAGAAGGTATGGGCATTTGGCAGATGACAAATGGCACACTCATGCCATACAGAAAGCAAACTTTTAGCTGAAATGGTACTTATGGGAAATAAATTCAAACCTCAGATGTTTTAGTCAGGAAGTCTCATTAGGATGCAACACAGCTTCTCATTATGGGTTATTACATAGTGTCACTAAAAAAGGAGACACATCTGAGAGGGACAAGGCATGGCCAAATAGCAATATGAGAAATTTAGTCTTGCTGTATCTTGCTCTATATTAATAATGGATCGTTTGATGCCATCTTCTCACAAAAAATGACTGCAGAGTGACAAAAACAGAGATTAAAAGTGATCTGTATTGAAATGACAGCTGCTAGGGCAAAGCTCTTTTGAGAATCTTACATATATTTTATTCATCGACTTATTCATTCATTGATTCAACAAATATCTATAGAGTTCTAGGAAGACAAAAATAAGTAAGATACTGTCTTTCTCAAGGAGGTCTCAAGAAGACAACCATGTAAACAGATCATTATACTGTGGTGTGCTTGGTGCTTTATTTGAAGACTAAACCAAGTACAGCACAGGCACAAAGGAGGGACTGGGAAAACCTAGAGGAGAAGACATTTTTTTACCAGAATTTAAAGGAGGAAGAAGAGTTTGTATAGCAGTTTGTGGTAAAGGTTCAGGAGTGAGAAAAACGCTCAGAGCAAGGTAAAAGCTTAGGCAAAATATTGGGCAGTATGAGATTTAGAATCGCATGTGAATCCCAGTGCAGCTACTTTACCCATGGGATCCTAAGTAAACGACTTTACTTCTTAGAGCTCCAGATTCCTTCTTTGCAACAGGCACATAGAAACCCTCACTGCATATACTGATTATAAGCAGGACTAACAGTGCTGGCTGGCAGGTAACGAACACTGTTCCAGCCCTAGTAACTCTTGTAGAACATTCTTAGGTTGCAGGTATGCTTATGTTCCCTTTGCAGAAAAAGAAACCTAGAACTGAAGGTGATGGAACTTGTTGTGCAGGTTAACAAGTGGCTGCCTTGGTATGTGAACCCAGGCAGTTTGGCTCAAGACCATTTTTTAGTGCTATGCTCTATGCCTTTCATTGCATGAGATATTGTGTGTAAAGGGTTTAACACACGCCTGACACACAGTAATAAATTATAGCTATTTTGCTATTGTAAAATATGATGTGCCCTAGGAACATAAGGTATTTGGTGTGCAGGTATGGGGTGACGTGAAGAAGGGACTGTGGCAGTAATAGGTCGGATTCCTGAGGGCTTCATGCCAGGATAAAGAGAACTTCACTGAAAGGTCAGGAAGGAACAATGGAGGTATCTTCAGCCAGAGAATGACTTGTCAGATTTATAGTTTAAAAAGATCACTGGCTGCATGTAGTGGATGAATTGCAAACAGGCAAGACTGGAGGCATTTACTACAGCTTCATCAAGACATGGTGAGGCTCCAGCTAAGGCAAGGGGAGGAGAAGATATGTACACGAGATGTTTGGACTTAATGACCAGTAGGGTATAGGGAAGAGTCTAGAATGTCCCACTGGTTTCTGGTGTAAGGGCCACTACCAGTTGAGATATGGAAGGAATGCAAAAGGTGTAATTTAAAGGAACGATGTTAGCTGGGCTTTGGCTCTGTTGAGACTGGGGCACCTGAGGGGCAGTCAGGAGGTGTCCAGCAGGCAGTTATGCCTCTGAGTTTGGAGAACAGAAGAAGGCCTGGGCTGAAACCGTGCGGCCAACTGAATCACTCAGCGAAGGTGAAAGAAAAAAGAGACCAAGAGAGGACATGAAGAAGCCCGGCATTTAAACAGCTGGTAGAGAAAGGAAGGCTTTGGGAGAAGAGCGATCAGAATGGGAACATGGGCAGTGTGGGGACCCGGGAGCCCCAGGTGAAATTGTTTACACATAAATACATAAAGCACCTGAAGAGGCAGATGCTCCTGGCGTGCGCAGCTAGGAAACTGAGAGGAACAGGACAAGATTCCATAAGCAAAATTTGTCCGCATTGGATAAGAGAGTTGAGTGTTTATTTCCCTTTCTGACAATTGCCCTCTTCAGTCTTTCATCAGCAAGAGTAACTTGGTTATTAACCTTTATCTACAACACAATTTAAAAAATTAAACTTATTTAGAGATCATTGTAGATTCACATGCAGTTGTAAGAAATTAATGTAGAGAGGCACAACACTTAAATTTTTAGAAGCGTACTTTATTTCCACCGGCTTCAGAATATTTCATGTTTGTCCATGCCTCCTAACGGTGCTTATCCTGGGGCAGAACTTTGTACACTATTATCTAGAGTGGATACAGGTGAGGGAAGCAGACCCCAAGGAGTGAAGGGCCATCTCAGCCTGTGGATGTGTGTGGCAGAGGGGCTGGGGCACTGAGAAAAGGAGCTTTGGGTGCAGGTACCTAGGAGGCCTTTCAAAGACAGAGCCTCTCAGGAGAGTTTTGGGACAGAGGCCTGAATTTGGGAATGAAGGGTATAGAGGCAGTAGGTACTGGAGTGCCTTTCTTCATCTAGGACTGGTGGGCTCCAATGTGCTGAAATCCATGTTGCTCATTTACTATTTATTTATTATTTATTTTACAAAAAACACACTTGTCAACTTACATTTGTGCTCCATTCCATCCCCAAGATGATCTGCCACGCAAATCTGATGGTGCCCTTCCCTACTCAAAACTCCTCCTGACTCTCGGCTGCAGCTCTCAGCTCCTGCCCCGCCCTCACTGGGATCTCTCATCCTGGGGGCTTTGCTCCCCTGGCCTCCGCCCAGAAGACTCTTCACACTCCTTCCTTTCATTGGCCAACTGCCTTGGCCTTTCGGGTTTCGGTTTGGAGGGCCTCCTCTGCAGGAGGCCTTCCTCCCTCGCTCAGCCAATGCAGGCGCCTGCCACGGCCCCCTGGCCCCCTGGCCCCCTGGCCTCACGCTATCGCCACAGGAACTGCGCTGTATCGGCGGCCCCTGGACGGCCGCTCCCTGAGGGCAGGGGCTGCGCTCTACCCCGGCTGTCGCTCCAGGGTCCGACACAGGCAGGGGCCTAGAGGCAGGCATGTGGGTGTGATGGGTACCCCAGTGGTGGTAGGGTGGTAGGGCTGGAACCAGAGGCGTGGGGAGATGGCCCAGGGAGTCAGAAGAGGGCCAAGTGCAGAGTCCTAGGGTACCCCAGCATTTTAGGGTTTGGGAGTTTGAAGAGCACTCGAGGAGACCAAGAAAGAATAGAGAGGCCAGAGGAAAGCCGAAGGAGCGCAGCATCCCAGCGCGGAAAGAGTTTGCAGAGGCGGGGAAGCAGCCCCTAGCGCCAAACGTAGGCCCACCTCTCCCATCTCCCTCGGGCTCATCTGCATCCCCCAGAGCCCCGTGTAGCTCGTGCTCCTCCAAAGGCAATGGAGTAGGCGCGCCAGGGGAAGGGAGGCGTGGGAAGGGTGCTCGTTCCTCGGGAGTCTTGGGTTCCAGTTCTGGCCCCACCGCGGCCGGTCTGGGTGACCTTGGGGAGCCCTCTTCCTCTCCGACCACAGGCTCCCCGTGGGGATCAGGCGGACGCCGCGCGCCCAGGCGGGGAGCTGGGGGGGCCGGCTGAGCCGGGCCGGGGGCAGCGGGACCGCCCACTGCGGCGCCGGGACCTCCGGGCCCGCGGAGGCTGCGCGCGGGACTCCTCCCCCGGGGCGGGGGTCGCGGCGCCCGCAGCTGGCGGCCACGCAGCTGCAGCCTCAGCACCTGCCGCGGCCAGACGGCGCGGGCGCGGCCGGGCCCTGCGCACCCCCCTCCGGCTGCAGCGGCGGAGCGGGAGGCGGAGCCCGAGCCGAGCTGGAGCCGAGCGTCCGCCAGAGCCCCGCACGCGTCCGAGCCCGCGCCGGGCGGGGCCGCCCCTCGCCCAGAGCGCCAGGTCCGGGTCCGCGCGGGAGGCGCCTCCTCTGCAGGTAAGGGCGAGGTCCCGGCGCCGCAAAGTTTTGGGGGGACTGCCGGTCCTCACGCCCCGGGCCTGCGCGAGCTGCCCGCCGCTCGGCTTCCTCCGCGCCGCCCTCGGCCGTGCGCTCTGCTCGCACCACCAGCCCCGGGGAGCCGCAGCCACCTCCAGTCAGTCCTCCGGTCCCCACTCCCGGCCGGGGCGCGTGCGCTGGCTCGTTCCGGGCCTGCAACGGTTAAATCTTTACACAGTATCAGTGTCGCTTAAGTTTTCGAGATCTGCACGGTGTAGTGCAAAGAGCGGCCAACCAGGAGGCAGGAGACCTGGGTCCAGGTGCCGCCCTCCCGGCCAGCGCCAACTTTCTGAGTGACCTCCTACCAGCCTGCCCTGCCGGGGCTCCGCAGCCACACCTGGACCCGGAGGGGTTCGCCAGGGACGATCACCCGAAGCGCCATGCCTGTATTGCCATTTTGTGAGTCAAGGGGTGCCTCAGCTCCAGGGTTCCTTGGGGATGGAGAGGACTGTTGGGACCCACATGAGTCAATATTAGGGGTCATGTTGCAAACCTTCAGCAGCTTTGGTTGAGCTTTAGGAGGGTGTTGAGTCAGCCTCTGGGAATATTCGATGCTCCCAGAGCTGGGAGTCGGGTCCCTGGCTCTCGGGGCTCCTGTGCCATCCACTGACTGTGTGACCTTGGGCAGGTATCCCCACTGGTGTTGCAGCCTATAAAAAATGGGAGGTGGGGGAGTGTGCACTAGGCGATCGTTCAGGTCCACCCACTGTAAATCTGGAGAATTAGAATCTCTAGGTCTCTGTAGTTAGAGTCAGTTTGGGTAGTGGTAATATTTCACCAAGAATGCAGCACCCAGAACTTGCAAATGGACGTTTAGAAAATAAAGGAGGCATTTGCAGTTTACTTTGGGAGTCCCGAAATAGATATGGCAAGTACTGGTGAATGCTAGCCTTCCCTCCTTTGGTGCTTTGGACCATCATAAAATATTCAACGGCATAATGATTTGTTTTCAAAGTGGCTTATAGATCAGGAAGCGTTTCTGTTTGTGAGTCAGTTATTTTAATAAAAAAAAACTCAAAATAGTTGTTTGGGGAAAAATAATGTACAGTTCTAGGGGTCCTGACACAGAGGCAGCATCTACTTGTTTCTAGTCTAAAGCGATGTCGAGATGTTTTCCAATTAAGCCGATATAAAATCACTCCAGGCCAGGCATCCTTTCATGGGTGTTCAACATAGGTGTGGTGGGAGAGACCTGCAGTTTTACAAGTGCATGTTTTCCAGAACAGGTGGATTCTGGTGCAGCCACAGCAGAACAAGCTCTAGGTTTGTTCATCTTAGAAGGTCAACTGTGTTCTTTTGCCCAATCTCTTATCTTCCTTGCGCTGCAGTGGTCATTTCCCCAGTGTCTGGGTGAAATCCGTTGCTATGAAAGGATTCTTATGGAAATGATTTTATTATTTTATTTCCTTCCTTGACGTCCTGGTTTTAAGTTTCAAGCTTTATGAAATCAGAGCACTAGTGAGAGTGCTTTGCGACTGGGGCAGGAAAATGGCAGAGCTGGGGTACACGGTTGCCTTTCCTGCCCGCTGCTCTGTAGTTGAGGCTAATTTTGTCCAGAGAACTGTGACCTCGCAGATGCATTCAAAGGCCACCAGTCTTTACGTTCTTCGTTCTTTGGTGGTTCAGCAAGCGCTTGCTCAGCACTCATTCAGGAGGACACAAACAGGGAAAATACCAGTGAGCCCTACCCTCAAGGAGCTCAGGTTCCAGTGAGGGGTAAAGAGGATTGGATCACGGGCAATTCTGGGAGTTACTCAACTCCTGGGACCTCTGGGAACACTGAGGAGGGTGAATTCCAACCGAGGAGATGGAGGAAGCCTGCACCATGGGAGGCAGAGGAAGAAGAGAATTTAACAGGTGATGGAAAGCAGAAAGGCCATTGTAGGTCAAGGAACTGGTCTGGGCAAAGCTACAGAGGCAGGAAGGCGCGGAGTCCACACGGAGAAGAGTGAGTCTGGTGGAAACAGGAGCAGGCAGGGCACTTCAGGGCAGAGGACAGTGGACAGAGGTTCAGGAGGCCCTGAACCTGGCCTGGAATCCACACTGGCTTTGGGATATTGCGGCTCTGAGCCTCACTGTTCTCACTTGTAAAAAGGGAATAATAGTCATTCCAAACTCACAGGGTTAAATGAGATCATATGTAAAAGTGCCTGAGTGTTTGCTTTGCTTACAACGGGTGTTTGATAACAGTTCCTTTTATTAGCGTGTTTGCTGGCAAGCTCTGTAAATGTTGCTAGACACCATTGTGGTAGCAAATGGTGCTTTTTGTTTTAGCAGATGTATTGACTTAGAACCTCACCACCAGGGTGGAGTTCCTGTGACAATGTCATTTGTATTCAAGGTGCCTCTTAATTCAAGGGGCAGGTGCTTTTTGTCATTTGGGGGGTGCTCAGATCAGGTACTGACATCAACAGCAGCCAGTGCCCTGTAAATACTGTTAGGTACTGGGAAGCCACGGAGGGGCTCATTGGAATTTGGAGTCCCTGCCTCCCACAAGCTTTATCACGACATGCTCAAGGACCCAGATTAGGGGGTCTGACAGTCGGACACAGTTATAAATATATCAGCATTGTCCATATATACTGGGGATGGGGCTCTGGCTCCCGTCTGCCTTGTGTAAGTTCCTGGGGATTTGCAGTAGCCAAGGAAGGTGACTAGGAGAGGATGTCAGGGACGGCGGTGCAACACCTTATGACTCTGTGCAGCATCACGTAGCATCCACGATACTGTCCTTCATTTGTTCACTCAACAGTCATGCATAGAACACCTACTCTGTGCCAGAGAATTATTCTAGGTGCTCCAGGAATACATTGGAATGAAAGGAAAGATCCCTGCCTTCCTGGATTTATATTCTAGTTGGAGAAACACAGTAAACACGTAAATACATAAATAATTACAGGTTGTGCTAAGGCCTGGGAAGGGAAACAGTAGGGTAATGTGAGAGAAGATAAGGGGGAGTGCTCCCTTTGAGGGTGGGCAGGGAAGGCCTGTTTGAGTCACTGAGAGGCAAAGGAGAGAAAGCCAGTCATGGCGAGAGCTGAAGGAGGGGCAGTCCAGCTCTGCAAGAGGCAGAATAGCTTCATGTGTGAGAAGGCAGACTCTGGGGCCGCACTACCTGGATTTGAATACTGGCCCCTCCAACAACGAAATATATCCCATGGTCAGGTTGTTTAATCTTCTGGGCTTCAATTTCTTCATCTAAACTGGGAATAATCACCCTACCTGATGGGGCTGTTGTGAAGATTAAATGAATCGAGGTATGTAAAGCACTTAGAATAGTGCCAGCTATGTAGGAAGCACCAAATAAAAGTTAAATTAAGGGGGTAAAGTGTGGGGAACTTTCTGGCAGAGGGAACAGCAAATGCGAAGGCCTGGAGGCCTGAAAGGGCTTGGTGTGTTGTAGGGCCAGACAGGCTGTTTGCACAGACATTATCCCCATGGTTTTCAGGGAGACTCTAGAGCAGGTTGTCTGCCCCTCCCATACCAAACTATGGTTTAGGAGTTTTGAAAAGAGGAACGCTCAGCCTCAGCACTCTCACCTGCAAGATCAGGCCCCCAGCGCTGTGCTGAGCTGCTGCTGCTTCAGGGGCGTTCTGCTGTAGACCCCCTTCATCAGGATCTCTTCCTTCTCTCCCTTCACCGATCTTTCCCTCCTGCCCTCCCTCTCTCCCCGCCTCCGTTCCTCTCTGTCCCCCCCCCTTCTCCCTTTCCCTCATCCCCTGTCTCATTGACAAGCCTGAAGGGTAGTGTCCCTGGGGTGCTCATCAGTGTGCAGAGGGAGAGCATGGGTCGGGCTGAGCCAGTGTCCCCCTCCCGCCCCCAGGCTGGAGACTCCATAGCAGGGGAGCATAGTCATCTATGAACTTACCCTCTCTCTGATCCCTCCTTACTGAAATCTAGTCACTCACCAAGTCATGCCATTCTGTTTTTTTGTTTTTTTTTTTAATAGGTTCAATCTTTATTGTTGAAAGTATTACGGATGTCCCCCATTTTCCCCCCACCGTTGACCCCCTCCACCCCACTCCTGTGTCCGTATATTTCCATTCTCTCTCTGAACCTCAGGCTTCTGCTTTCTTTAAAATGTGGCCCAGAGACCTTCACTGGGCCCCATGCGTAAGGATAATGAAGTCCAGAGTCCTCAGCTGTCATGATGGGCTGTCTCCATCCCTTCTCTCAGTCCCCCTCCTCCCTCATCCACTCCACCACACTTAATCCCTCCCATCCCCAGGTCTCTAGGCCTTTGCTCCTCCATTTGGCCCCTCTGCCTAGCATGTGCCTCAGTCCTGGTGGTCTTGCTCTTGCCCAAAGGCCCAGCTCAAGTCCTATCTGCTCTAGGAGCTGTAGTCCAGATCCTCTTGTCCCAGGGTTTTCATCTTTTCCTGATCTCCCACTATACTTGGTACCTTTCATGGAGACACCATTGTCATCAATCTTGAATAATTTTGCTTATGATCGCTTGCGTATGTGGCCACAGCCTTGAGAAGTCCCTGGGAGGGCGGACACAATGTCCCTCTAACCTTCACTCTATAACCCTTCTCACAGAGCCCAGCCCTAGTGCAAGCTTGATATGTATTTGCGGCACTGGATCGACGAAAGCCTGTGATTTTCCTGAGATCTGGTTTGAGTCAAGCCAGACACACGATGCTGAAGCTCAGGGGTTGTGGTTCTTAGCTGAACTCACTTGCAGCAGCCAGATGCCTTGAAATGTAGGTCCTTCATCTGATGAAGTGTTGATGTAATATCAAAGATGAGTCTGAACTTTGAGTTTAGCTTTTCAATAAGGCCTATTTTAATAAATACCCTATGTAAAATTTGAACCTTCAAGCTAGAAAGACTTGGAAATAATTGTTTATATCCTAAAAGGATTCTTCACCATACCCAAAGATCTGGTATGGAAAGTTTTCAAATACCAAACATGCCTGTGTACTTAACACCATTCAGTATATAAAATTTTGATTTATGCACAGCTGTTGTAGCTGTATTTCTACTATAGTCTAAGATATGTACCAAACTTAATATGCATTCCCAGAAGCAGGATAATGCAGTCTTAAATTTGTTTGGTAACTACAAATGACATTGTGCAGCTCTGATACTATGAGAGTAAAAAAGTTAACTCTCTGCCTGAAGGACAGGGGGAAGCTTAATGTGCTTGGCCAATTGATGGGAGGGCAGTAAGCCATTTTTTGCACTGAAGTGACACTATTCTCAGAGACCCACCTGACGTTTGGAGACCCTTTTGCCAATGGTTAGAAATGGGTCAGGCTTCCAGTCTTTTCACTAGCTGCTGCTAAATGACATGAGTGCTTAACACTGATTATTTTGGGGTAAAAAGAAAATGGAAAGCACTAATTATGGGCTAGAAAAGATATGGTGGTAAATCTAAAGTATGAAAGTATGTGCTCTTGACCTCTCTTGAGGAATGATCTGAGCTCGGCTGCTTCAGTAAAAGGGTAACATGGCAAATTTTCAAAGTCCTGAATGAAAAGGGCTTCAGAGGAATCCATCCAGATGCAGCGGTGCTTAGTTCTCTGAGGTTTTTGACTTAAGAGAAGGCAGATGAGAAACGTTGCGCTTCCTGTTCCCTGAGTATCCAGAACATAGGGTGTCAGCTCGACATTGTCACGACCAGCGATAGCAATACCACCCCACCCCTAAAAAACACCCCCTCTCCAAGGCTAACTTGTGAGCATTGATGTAGTTAAGCTTCCCAGTTACTGCTTTGCTGTTTCCTTTGTTCCAAATGTAGAATTCAGAAGGCTGCAAGAGGAAAAGCAATTATTAAAATAAAGATGAGGATGCCATTTATTTCTTCTTCTGAAAATGATTCCGTTGGTGGCTGAGAGTGTCTGCTCTCTCTGGTTTTCCCTGGAGAAGGACCCCGAGCCCGAGCTGTCCAGGGCCCCCTGCTGCTGGTGCCTCTGCTGTGTTCCTGGTCAGGTCAGGGGGTGATGTTCATATGAAGATCTATGCTCTTCCCTTTCTTCCTTCCTGGGGGCGGGGGACATTTTGTATATAGGGGTAAGAAGAGGTAATTCTTCCTTTCCTGAGCTCATTCCCGGGTAATGTGTAATAAGTTTCTTAGTGAGAGCGCTCCCTGACTATATGCCAAAAACCTAGATTCATGCAGGCTATTTTACAGGATGTTTTAGCTAACAGTCATGGACCTTCAAACAGGGTTGCCAACTCTGGAAATGATCAAGAGCAGCCTTTGTCTGGTGCAGGAATTCCCCCAGCACAGCCAGCCTCTCTTTGCTTAGGCCCGCCAATCCCCAAGGCACTCCTTCCTATGCCATTGTCAGTTGGCTCTGATTATTACAAAGTTCATTATGCTGAACCAAATCTTCCTTCAGGCAGTGGCTGCCCCGTTGGCCTTGATTCTGCCCTTTAAAGCCCCACACAAAAATCCATTTCTTCTCCCCCTGGACAGCCATGTAAGCCATTGGGACATTCAAAGACAGGGATCAGGTCCCTGAGTCTTCACTTCTCCAGTCAGAATGCCCCAGTTTATCTAATCCCCTGAAAAAGACAGTGCTAAGAGTTGACACAGCTGCGCAGGCCCAGCCTGACCAACCTGAAGGACCACAGCAGCCTCTCTTCAGAGTCTGTCCCTGTGTTAGCATAGCCTGAAGCCGGTTACTCTCCCTGTGGGCCTCCCTAGAGTTTGCTGTCAGGCCCTCTTCTGGGCTCTGCACTGGGCCACTGGGGAGCTGCATGCATGTTGGTGTCATAGAGACCCGGTGGGCTGTGGAGGAGGGTGCCCCGAACCAGTGGCTCTCGTGGAATAGCTCTGGGTGACTCAGCCCCCTCTCTGGGACTCAGATCCCTCCTCAGCCCGATTACTTCTAAGGTGCTGTATTGGTTTCCTGTGGCTGCTATTACAAATCACCACAATCTTGGCTTAAAACAACAGAAATTTATTCTCTCTCAGCTCTGGAAACCAGAAATCTGAAATCAAGGTGTTGGCAGGGCAGCACCCCCTCTGGAGGCTCTGGAGGAGAATCCTTCCTTTCCCTCTTTTAGCTTCTGGCATTTCTTGATTTGTGGACGCGTCACTCCAATCTATGCCTTCTTGGTCCCATTGCGTCCTTCTCTGTATGTCATATCTCCCTCCACCTCACTCTTCGAAGGACACTGGTCATGGGAGTTAGGGCCCACCTGGATAACCTGGGATAAACTCCTGAATGAAGATCCTTAACTTAATTACATCTGTAAAGACCGTTTTTCCAAATAAGGTAACATTTACAGGTTCTTGGGCTTAGGGTGTGGACATAGTTTTTAGGGGCCGCCATTTAGCCTTTGGGTCCCCGCTTTCTCTCCACCTATGTGACTGTCTTTCAGTTGTATTGGTAGCTGAGAGTCTCAGCTCTCAGGAGTCACTAGCCTCAGGTCTTCATTCTGTGTGTCATGTCTCTCTCTTTCTGCAGCGTCATGACCGCTGCTGTGAGGATGTCAGGGCTGCTCTAACCACCCCTGTTCCAAAGATGTGGGTAGGGGCCCAGAGATTAGGGTGCCCAGAAAAACGCACAGGTCTTGCTGGTCCACTCCCTCATTTTAACCAGCATGCTCTAGCTAGTCAGTGGAGTTTTTATCAGTGGGAAGGAGAAGTGGTCGATATTAAAATATTCATTACCAATTCTTAGAATTGGGGGAGATCCCACAGTGAATGGGCTCTGGCCAGAGAAAGGACACGTAGGGGAAGACTTAATGCCCTGCGTTTCCCCTCTAATTTAGTCTGAGATTGGCTCATTGAACTTGAGGGAAATTATTTATGTTCTCAGGGTCCAAGTACATATCTCTTTCTGTAAAAACAAACAAACAAACAAATAAGAAATGCTGCTTTGCATCCCTGAAAGTGTGTTGTAGTGTGACCTTTTGTCCTTTAGCCTGTTTCAGAAGTCCCATGATTGTTTTTGGTTTTTTTTTAAATCCTCACCCTAGGATATGTTTTTATTGATTTTAGAGAGAGAGGAAGGGTGGGGGAGAAACACTGATGTGCAAGAGAAACAGCAATCAGTTGCCTCCCCTATGCACCCTGACTGGGGATCGAGCTCGAAACCTAGGTATGTGCCCTGACCGGGAATCGAACCCACAACCCTTTGGTGTATGGGATGATGCTCCAATCAACTGAGCCCCCCCCCCCCCCCCCCCCCCCCCGGCCAGGGCAAGTCCTGTGGTTCTTTAAGTGGGATCGTCAGCCCTCTGCTGGCTAATGGGCTCTCCAAATGCAACGCACAGTAAGATGCACCTTTCTCCAAAAAGTGTGTGTACCATTTGGTTTGCAGTTGGTATTCCAGAGTGCCCAAAAGGCCTAGGGCGAGCAGGAGTGCTTCTTTTGGTGAAGCCAGTGGTATAGAGCTGGGGGAAGCAGACGGAGGACAGTGGCCCAAGAGGGTCTGGCACCAAGCAGCTCCAGACTCTGCTCATAGCTGTTACTACTGTTCCATGATTACTGCCTCCCACCTGTCCCGAGCATCTTCTGGACTGCTGCTCCACACAGTTCAAAGTGCTTTGCTATGAAAGGCCTCCCCAGGGATGGGGATGGGAGAAGGTGAGAGGGGACAAAGTCCCTGCCCTGTCTGCAGCTGGCAGCAAGTCAGTGCAGGGCAGGGTACTGCGTGTTACAGAGACTCATGAGAGCCCAACAGAGGGTTGGCCATGCCTCGGGTGAGATCCAGGAAGGCTTCCTGGAGGCACTGGCATTTAAACTGAGCCCTAATGGGTGAGTAAGAAAGAGAGAAAGAGGGGAAAGGCCAATAGGGCAGTACACCCAAAAGTGCCCTCAGTTGTACCCCACCAGGACCCTTGAGTGCCCTCTTCCTGGTCATCCAACCAGAGCTGAACTGGAAGAACCTCAGGTTTGAAAGGGACCTTAAGGATGGATCATCTAGTAAGGCAGATATTCCAGCTGCACTGCTTGGAACCTCAAGAACAAGGGAACAGGAGCGGTTCAGAGATCTCTGCTCATTTTACTTCTGGGTTTAAAGAGCAGCAATTTTCCATTTGACAAGGCTTCCTAACTCCTCAAGCCTTGCTAACATCCTGGATTTCTTTCTCTCTTCTACCTGCTAATTACCACCAACTCTGTGTGTATTTGGAGAGGTTGCTCCCCTTGTCTGGGCCTCAGTTTCCTATCTCTGGACTGGGTTATATCTAAGGTCCTTTATAGCCCTGGCACTACATTTAACTTCACAGCATAGGTTGATCACCCACTATGCGGAGGGTGATAATCTAGGCCCCAGGGCACATAGGGATAGAGAAACAGTCATCGGCCTTGTAGTGGTGACGGCCCAGTGTGGGGACAAACAAGCAAAGCATTGTGATGAGTGCTGTGGTAGGGGCTGAGTCCAGAGCTGGAGGAATCCGAACCAGAATAGGGAGACACTAGCCACTTGAGGAATGAATGGGCTCTTTGCCTTCAGGGAAGAATTATCCTGAAATGCTTGTTGCCTGCATGAAAGCATGAATGATGGAGACTGGTTCCTCCCAGGTGGCATTAGAATTTTCCCTTTTTGAATTGGAATTATCAAATTGGAAAATCCCAGCAGAGACCGCCAATATTAAGGGCCTTGTTTCCTCTCTTCTCCTGCCTTTCTGCAAAGGAAAAAAAAAAATCCAAATCTCCAGAATATATTGACCTTTACTCACAGAGCTCTTGGGATGTGCAGTGCAGTTTAACAAGTACCATGTATGCCTAACTGAGAAATGTCCAGGTAAACGCAGAATTACATGCCTAAAGAGAATTAATCTTTTGCCACGATTGTGTTCAGAGCTGATTTTCAAAGGCAGTTTCAATTTTCCCAGTTGTCTGAATGACCGTTAGATGTGTATAGACTGTGCACTCTCACCCCTTCTCTTGTATTTCTTCCACCCAGTTTAATTTGGATAGATTCTATAAGCTTTTATTGATAGCCTGTTATAAGTTAGCCAAGTGTTGAGAGGCTAATGGTAGGAGAGACTATATCACTGTACAGAAGTTTCTTTTCTGGCTGCACTGATAAAATGTATACACAGGAATCAGCGAACAGAGCCATCTATTCATTGGGGACTGCTGAGTAGATGGGCGTGAGTGCCAGGATTCCTGCCCCAGGCGCAGGAGTGTGGAGAGATGGTTCTCCAGAAGGTTTTGCAGGAGTCTGCATTGGAGGCGGGCCAGGGATTGCAAGCAGACTGGAGGTGCAGGGCAGAGAGCACGGCAGGTGGAATCAGCATGAGCTGACTTCTCAGTCTCATCTTTGGCCCCTCGATCTCGTGCCTTAATAATGAAAACATTCCTCCAACACATGACACTCGAGCATATCTCAGGACCTTTGCTCATCCAGCTTCCTTTGCCTAGTCTGCTCTGTGCTTAATCACCTACCAGTAAAACTCCAAGTTCTCCCTTAATTCAAGTCTATTTTTGCTCTTTGGTCCTCATCGGCTCTCCCTCGCCTGCTTTTCATGGTGTTTTGTTTATATTTCTTAGTATGGTGCCTGGAACATTAAGGACCCCCAAGAGATATCAGGTGAATGAAAGGGTGAGCAAATAAATTCCTGATTTTGGGGTTCTGAGTCTGACTTACTACTGGACCCGTGAAATGTTTAAGAAAGGAGTGGAGTACACTGAGGTGGAAATGTGGGTGGCAGGTGCTAAGCAGGGACCACTGGGCTGCCCTTGGAGGTGGGGTGGCGAAAATACCCTTTGGAGAGGGAACAGGATGTCTGCTTTCCAATGACTAGATGCACACAATAGAAAAAAATACTGTGAAAAAATATCCTAGACACTAAGCATGTGGGGGAAAATCTGCCTCCAGAGTAATCAAAAGACTGCAAATAAAAACGGCAGCACCCCCTTAATAACTCTACTAAATCAGGGGTCAGTGAGCAGTTGGGGGAAATAGCTTTCGTACTGACTGAGGGAGTGAGCCTGGGATAACCTTTCTGGATGGCAGTTTGGCCATATCTAGAGCCTTAAAAATATGTGCAGTTTTTTACCCAGCAGCGCCTGGCCTGGGAATTTATCCTAAATAAATAACTAGAGATGTATTATGCAAAGATGTTTATCTCAACATTGTTTGTAATACAGACATCGCTAAAGTAAACCAAATGTCCAGCAATAGGGGGTTAGCTTTACAAATGGCCCTTCTATCGGTATGAAAAAGAATGTTGCAGAATCGGAAAGAGAAAGGGAACTGTTCTCAGAGGAAAATCAGGCTACAAACCAGTATATACAGTAAGTTCCCAATTATGTTGAAAATGCGTATTTTTTCACCCAAAAGGCTAGAAGGGTAATTGGCAACTTGTGGGTTATAGTGGATAATTTTTTATTTTCTTCTTTCCAGGAAGAAAAATTTCAAAATTTTCTACCGGGCACATGTATTGCCTTTATAATCAGAGAGTGAAAATGAGTGTTATGTAAGAAGAAGAGATAAGCTGTTGGAGAGCATTGTTTGAGCTCCATTGGGTTGAAAGCAATATGGGCACATCGTTTATCTTGCAAATTCCAGACAGGTAGTGTTTTCATAAGGAAGAGTGGTCTTAGGTCCATTTGTGTGAGTGTATTTATAGAAGTAAAAGCTTTGGGGGAAGGAAATAGATTGATTTTTTTTCCCCTTGAACTTTTGAAATTATTTTTGCCACTCCATTTGTAATTGAGCCCACGGAGCTATTCTTATTTCTTCTTTTCTTAGGTACTGCGTTAGACCTAAAAATGTTAACTCGCTTAGGATGTGGGCTTTGCTAAAATTATTCCCCTTGAGGTCTTCACTGGACTCCTGCTTAAACAGTTGGGTCTCAAAGAAGACCACCTCTGGAAATCTATTTTGCTTCACTATCTGATGTGTTTTGCCCCCACATCCTTGGATCAACCTGGATACCCAAGTCGGAAACCGCTCCTGCTTTGTTGGGGTGGTTTCATCAGCCACATGTAAGGGACTCAGGAGAGGGCACCTGCTTTGGGCGCTGTCTGTCGGAAAGGTTTATTTAGAGGCCAATCTGGCATCACCTTATCCTGTGGAGGTAACATTAGTCTGCAGAAAAAGAGATCAGAGCTGGGTAGAATCTCTTTAAATATTAATTATAGTGATGCCTTTTGCCACACATCTCCAAAGAGCTCTGAACATTTCACAGACATTACCTCATCATTAATTTTCACAGTGTTCTTGGGTGAGAAGCTGATGGCAAGTATTATGGTCTCCATTTGGGGCAGAATATAGCATATATTTTAGATAGTTAAGATAAACTTACGAGTTATATTGACTAGATATTGATAAAAAAATTGATGCAATTTTTTTGGTGTATTCTTTCACAGTTGTCCTGTATTTCCCACAAATTATATTGTCTTTCTGCATTTTTCTCCACCAACATTTATTGAGTGCCTACTGTGAACGAGCCACAGTGCTGAACACTGTGACTAGGAGTGAAATTTAACCTCCTTAGTCGCACACTTAAGACCTTTGATGATATGGCTTCTAACTGCCATTCCTACACTAAATCTCTCAACCCTGCTTCACATACCCATCGTTCCCCACATCCCTCTTTCTGAACTTGTCTTCATGGTAGTCCTATGCCATCTCCCTTCTATGAATTTTCTATACCATTCCCCAGCCACTGATGCCAATGCCCTTCTCTCCACTCCTGCAGGTCTCACTTTCCTCTCCCTCGCAGCTTGGTCATCTCTTCCACAAGGCCTGCTCTGGTATCACCCTACTGTATCCACAGCTGGATGTGATCTCCCACCGTTCAGCCCCCAGACATTCTACCACCTCTCTGCTGTGGTCCTTACTGATATTTACTTTGTATTTTAGAGATTTATGAATACTCCTTGATGACATTTCAAGCTCTTTGATGGCAGGGATGATACAATTCATCTATATGTGTCTTTCAGTGACTTGCCTATGTTAGATGTCCAAGCACTCATTGTGTAAAGGAATGAAATGGACATAATTTCAGGCCAGATTTCACCGGTTTGTGCAGACCCCTGTGGGGTACAGAGGACAGAGGTCACTGATAGAACCCCACTTGGCCTGACCCTTCCTTTGATCTAATCACTGAGGCCTCTTGCTTCCTACAAGCCTGTACTGTCCTCTCATTGTACCCACACCCACATGATCGTTCATCTGACACTTGCATGTTAAAAACCATCCTTCTCTCGTGGCATTCTGGGGAGGCACAGGAAAAGAGGCAATTGGAGTAGTTTGAAGGGTCACCTCTGTGCGTATTTCTTTTTCACCTCTGTTGTGCAAATCATCCACATTGCATGGGACCCTTATCCAGCGCATTCGTCACTCCTGAGCTGGCGTGAGGGCTGGATCGGCTCCCGCTCCACCTGTGGCTGGCTGTTGAGGCTGGGCAGGTTATTTAATCTTCCCGTGGCGTCATTTCCCCATCTGTTAAGGGGGGATAATGTGCCTGAGGGTGACCTGCCTCCCTGGGATGCTGTGAGGCTTATTGACTTAATGCCATTGCTATTAACTTTAACCGAAGATGGCTGGACAGAACCGGCTGGAGACCGGACACAGAATAATATGACAGCCATGAAATGGATGCCTCGTGAGACCTCGAGCGTCATCTTCTGTGTTGCCCTTGGCATGGAGGAAGCCAGTTAGCCCATCAAGGACATCCAGGGCTGGAAAAGCCCTACCGGGCTTCCAGTCCAGCTCTGGATGCTTTGTGTGGCTGCGCAGCAGTTGGTGGTGCCAGGGAGGATGTGTTATCATGAAGGTCCCAGTTGCCAAGTCTGTGGCCCCTTTTCAGGATGGATCCTTTGGTTATCTTGGATGATTTGGCATGACTGGTCACATATCCTTGTGTGTGTGTGTATCGTAAATACATATAACATAAAATTTACTTTTTAAAAGCTATTTTAAAGTGCCCAATATAGTCGCATTAAGTGTATTCACAATGTTGTGCAACCATTAACACTATCTAGTTCCTGAACTTTTTATCACCCAAAAGGAAGCAAGCCCTTTACCCATTAAATAGACACACCCTATTCCCTCTTCCCCTGGCAACTACTAACCTGCTTTCTGTCTCTATAGACTTACCTAGTCTGGATATTTCATATAAATGAAATCGTACAACATGTAGCCTTTTGTGTCTGGCTTCTTTCACTTAGCATAGTGTTTTTGAGGCTTGTCCATGTTGTAGCATGTGTCAGTATTTCATTGCTTTTATGGCTGAATAATATTCCATTGCATAGATATACCACAACTTGTTTATCCATTTGTCCGTTGATGAACCTTTAGGTTGTTTCCATCTTTTGGCTGTTGTACATAGTGTCTCTATGAACATTCATGTACAAGTTTTTCTTTGAACATTTGCTTTCAACTTTGAGTATATACCTAGGAGTGGAATTGTTGGGTCAATGAAAATTCTAAGTTTAACTTATGGAAGAACCACCTAACCGTTTCCATACCCCTTTTTGAACCTTCCTCTCCCCAGGGTCCTCAGGTTGCTCTCAGTCCTTTCTGACCATTTCTTCTGTTTCCTTCATGTCTCTCTTGGATCTTCAGCTCCTGAAATGATAGTGCCACCCAGGTTTGTTCATTCCTTCCTCAGTTCTGCTCATTCTACCCTAGTGGTGCTCAAACCTAGCTGCACATTACAATTATAGAGACTCCTTTCACAAACCCTGCCCAGGCCTCACCCCAGATCAGTTAAATCCCCATCTCTGGGCTGGTGGAGCCTGGGCATTGGTGTGATTTAAAGGGTCTCAGTGATTTTGATACGCAGCTTCTCTCAGAATAATCATTCATTCTCATGGTTTCAACCTGATGACTGCCTAGATTTTATTTTCAGCTCCAACTGTCTACTGGACATATCCACGAATGATACTCAAGCACCCAATTCAACTGTTCCCAGCCAAACTCTTCCTTTTTCCTCACAAACCTGGCCTCTCCCAGTGCTTTCTCCTATGGTGAAAGGGACCACCGTCTCCAGCCATCCAAACCAGAAACCTGAGATTTATCTGGCCTTTTTTCTCTCTGTTATTCCAATTTCCCTTTGATTCATTTATTCAATAATTCATTGCCCAGTCATTAAGGCTGAGGACAATCGGAAGGAAATGCAATCTAGGAATTTTGTTAGGAAGACTAAAAAGACATAGATGAAACAGTTAAGTCACAATGCAGAAAAGAGGATACCTGAAATTAACAGCAACATTGTTATTACTTCCATTATTGAAGACTTTCTTTGTACTACTAGTGGATTCTGGTAGTAATTGTAGCTTGTAATTCAGAGCAGAATAGAAGATGTGATCTGCTTGAGACATGAGCGAAGGTTGCAAGGCTTTTGCACCACCCTCTGTAGGGTGAAGTAGGCCCACTTCACATGTGACAGTACAGGTTCAGGGAGGCTAAGGTACTTGTCGAAGAATGTGTGGTTAGCACATGCTTATGAGAGCTGGGATAGGAACCCGGGTCATATCAAAGCCTGTGCTTTTGACACGAGAGGTCACTGGGGAAGAGCCTTGAACCCAGCAGCACGTCACAGCATGGAAGGAGGGGGTTCAGGATGTGACCACCAACTGATATCATCCATGCCCATGAGAGTGCTTTGGAAGCTGTAGAGGGTGGTGCAAAACCCTTGCAACCTTTGCTAATGTCTCAAGCAGATCACGTCTTCTATTCTGCTCTGAATTACAATTAGGTGTTTATATCTCTGATTCCCCTGGTGAATTATAGACTCCTTGAGGGTGAGAACTGAGCTTGCTTGTCTCAGTGTCTCCATCAGCCCCTGTACCCAGCACATGGCTGTTGATCAATAAGCATTTCTTGAATGCAAGTGTGGATGTTAGAGTTGACTCAGAGAGGAAGAAAGGGAAAGGGGAGCCATGGTGATGTCTGTCCAAGTGTGTCACAGCTAAGCACTTGACTAGAGGTTTGACTGAGAGAATTGGAAAGAAAGAGAGGGACTCTGGGGCCCTCTAGAGATATGAGTGAAGAACCCATAACAAGATCTCAAAGTGAATGAACTTCAGCCTGACCTCTGACTTCCAGTTTCGTGGCACTGAAAATCTGATTCTCTCTTATTTCTTCTTAGCTCTTACCACTTTCTAACATTCTTAATTAATTTCCTTTATTATGTTTATTGTTTCTTGTCTAGGGAGAGCCTCCACTAGAATATAAGCTTCTTGAGGGTACTCAGTTTTGTCTCTTGTGTTTTCCCTTTCTATCCCCCAGTTCCCACAGTGTAATTGCTTTTTGTCACTATGGGTTTGCCTCTTCTGGACTTCCATATGAATGAAATACTATCATATGTGGTCTTTGGTGACTGGTTCTTTTCACTTAACACAATGCTTTCAAGGTTCATCCATGTTTAACCCCTTAACTTTACAGATAGGAAAACTGAGACTCAGAGAGGGAAGGGAAACAACTTGGGTCATGCGTCCTGCTGGTAGCAGAACAGCAACCTGATTTCAGGTCTTCTGTCTCCACATACAGTGCTCTGCTCCTGCCTAGGGTGGACACAAGGGGCTCAGTAGCCACAGCTTACCCAACAGTGTCATTCTGCCATTCACCTTGAGGCTGCTTATGGGGCTCCTTCAAGTATAGCTGTGGTGAGGTGAGACCTTGCAGGTAGCATCACTGTTAGCATCGGCCCTTTCCCACAGCCTTTCCAGAGCTCACTGTCCATCTGATAAAGTGGGTGGCTTGTGTGATCAGCTTCTAGTCTTCTACTTGGAGTGGCCTGGGTCCCTGTGCCCTCAGATTACTAGAAAGAGAAAGGCACAGCCTAGGCCCCATTATGCTGACTGTTCCTGCCGTCACCCTGTAGCTCCCAGAGGGCCATGCAGAGGCCATCTGTACTGAGCTCGATAAGAGGCTAAGCCCTTCCTAACAGACATCTAATCCTGTTATGCTGATGTGAAATCTGAGTGGCATGATGATGCCCTGAACCCACGTTTCCCAAAGGCTTGTCTTTGTACCACATGGCACCCAAGATGATTTTAGGTGATACATGAATGAACATTTTTGTTTAAATAGTTGTATACTTATTTTAATGTGTTTCAGGAAAAAAAAAATCCAGTGTGATCAAAACTGTGATTTAATGAATATTATTGTCTAGGGTGAAGCTAAAGTAGGGGGCGTTGTACCACAGAATCCTTTCACACAGACTGTGTATATTACAGGCGTGGTAGTCTGGCAGTTTGCTGACATGGCAAAAGCTATGAGGGCAGTTTGAGGTCAAGTTTCATTTGGGGACTGTCACTCTGAGGTGATGATGATCTAGGGTACTTTCCCACGAGCCACCTTGCATCCCTTTTCACCTTGTGCAAGGTGAGATGGCAGAGGATGCTGATGGCCAGAGTTCCTTTCCATGACCGAGGGACTTAGAAAACCAGGACAGATAGCTGTGAGACACTGGTTGTTCTTTGGTCCATGATAAACCTCCATTCAGGTATTCAAAGTCCTTTCTATAAAAAAGAGATTCCTCACCCTAGCTGGTTTTGCTCAGTGGTTAGAGCATCAGCCCCTGGACTGAAGGGTCCTAGGTTCGATTCTGGCCAAGGGCATGTACCTTGGTTGCAGGCTTGATCCCCAACCCCAGCCAGGGCTCATGGGGGAGGCAACCAGTCGGTATGTCTCTATAGCATCGATGTTTCTTTCCCTCCCTTTCTCTCTCTTTCTCTCTCTCTTTCTCCCTTCCACTCTCTCTGAAAAGCAATGGAAAAATATCCCAAGGTGACGATTAAAAAAAAGGGGTGGGGGAGGATTCCTGTTGGAGACATAGGCTAAAAGAGGTAAGGAAAGGCAAAGGAGGAACAGGGATGATGTATGGTGCTATTCCAAAATAAGAAACGAAAATAAAACAATTTCATTTAGCTTTTGACTTTTTTTTATGAACATGAGTGAAATGACCTGTGAGGTCAGTGTCAGAGCCTGGGTTGCAGTGAAACTTGGTTGGGCCCCCTGTGTAGGGAAGACAGAATCGAAACTCCTTCATGGGGTCCTGGTTGCAATTACCCTTTGAGGAATAATCATGTGGTGTAATAGATAAGCCCCTCTTCCTTTCTCAGAACTGTCATTTTTCTGATAAAGCATCATCTTAATCTGAATTCCTTTGAGAAAATTAATGCAGGTGTGGGAAACCAGCCCATTATCTCTCACTGAGCTATGATCACTGTAATGAGCCAAGGCAACATCAAATGAGCGACATTAGAAATGTAAATAGGAGTTCCTCTAAATATTTGCAAATAACTTTTTCTTGTGGCTTAGAACACTCAACAATTAAAGCTGCTGATTGTTCTAGTGTTCTGCCCTTCCCATAGAATGTCAGACCTCCATAACCTGCCAATATTGATTCGACAAGTGTCAGCTGAGCTCAGGGCATTCTGCTAGGCCCTGCCGGCATGGTAAGGAAGCAGAATAGCTTTCTCCCACTCTCAAGGAGTTTGCAGTCCAGGGGGCAGAAGACAAGACCTGAATCCATGTGAGGTTAGGAAACATATGACAAGAGCGTAGACAGGGAGGTCACGGGATGAATGGAGGAGTAAGACACAGCACAGCAGCTCTGTGACCTGGGAACTGGATGGGACATGGTAGACCAGTAGGCGGGACCCCACCCTGGATGTGCTAGAGCTTGAGCTGGGTTGTGAAGGTTAGATAGGGCCTGAATATGTTTCAGAGAGTGGAGAGATCATGAACAAATACACAAGGAGCGGCCACCTAGGGCTGTTTTGAGGGACAGAGAATTACGAGACAGGAGGAGGATGTTGCCTTGGGTCTCCTCGACCACATTTGGGGAAGTTCTTTTTTTTTTTTTTTTTTTGTTTAATATATCTTTATTGATTTCAGAGAGAGGAAGGGAGAGGGAGAGAGAGAGATAGAAACATCAATGATGAGAGCCATCGATCGGCTGCCTCCTGCACGCCCCGACTGGGGATCGAGCCCGCAACCCGGGCATGTGCCCTGACCGGGAATCGAACCCCCATCGCCTGGATCCTAGGTTGACGTTCAATCGCTGAGCCACGCTCGGCCGGGCCTGGGGAAGTTCTTTAACCTCTCTAAGCCTCAGCTTCCTTGTCATCAAAATGGAGTTACGGATTCTCGCCGTGCGAATTGTCATGAAGAGTAAGCGACACGTCACAGGTTATGCATGTGTTAGTGTCCCTCCTTTTCCTGCTTGGCGGGGAGAGCGGCAGTGGGAGATTGAGCTGGACGTGTGGGGAGAGGCTGGGTTTCAGGGATGGGGAGCCCTGGAGAACTTAAGGAGCGAAGCAATGAGACAGTGCTGTGTTTGGAATTGGCCGATACTTAGCGGAATTCAATGTTAAGATAAAAGAGAGAACCAGAGGCCTGATGACTTGTGCATCTAGGCTGAATTAGAGGCGAAGCCAGGAAGAGAGTCCAGGGCTCCTGACTTCTGGTTCAGTGCTGCTCTCAGCATCCCAGCTGTAATCCAGAGGGATGCTAGACGTGCAGATGCTTGGGCCTCCCTCTAGACCAACTGAATCGGAAACTCTGGGGCCCCCAACAATTTGTGTTTTAACCAGCCCTCAAGATGCTTCTAATGCTTTTAGGGAACTGGTGTTCTGGGTTTTACTAAGAAAGAATGGAGGGAGGGTTATGAGAAAAGCAGACTTTTTGTAGGAGCTGGGATAGAGACAGAAGAGTGAAGCAGGCGCCAGAGATAAACTTTTTTCAAACTTGAGGTACAATTTACATACCAGAAAATTCACTCTTTTAAACTGTGCAATTCAGTGGTTTTTAGTATATTCACAAGGTTGTAGAGCCATCACCACTGTCTAGTTCCAGAACATTTTCATCACCCCCCAAAAAAAACACCCCCTACCCATCAGCAGTCAGTTCTCATTTCCCCTTCCCTACAGCCCCTGGCAGCCACTAATCAGCTTTGTGTATGTATGGATTTGCCTATTCTGGGTGTTTCATATAAATGGAATCATACAATATGCGGCTTTTGTGTCTGGTTTCTTTCACTGAGCATGATGATTTCAAGGTTCATCCATGTTTTGGCATGTGTCAGTATGCCACTCCTTTCCATGGCAGAGGTAAACTTCTTATGCTTCAGACTTTTGCGTCAGGCAAGTTTGGTCATACAGCTGAGCTCACACTACCTCAGAAAAACAGGTTTCTCTTGGGCACATTTGCATAGAACTTTACAGTTTTTCTTTTCTTTTTTTAATCCTCACCTGAGGATATCTTTCCCATTGCTTTTTTGGAGGGGGGGCGGGGAGAAATTGATGGAAGAGAGACACATCGACTGGCCACCTCCCACACGCACCCTGACCGGGGCCGGGGATGGAGCCTGCAACCGAGGTACATGGCCTTGGCTGGAATCGAACCCGGGATGCTTCAGTCCACGGGCCAACTCCCTAACCACCGAACCAAACTGGCCAGGGCAGAACTGTGTAGTTTTTAAAGAATTGTCACAACGTAATGGGATGTAAGCCTTAGACCAGCCCTGGAGCACAGCCGGGCAGGGATCACGGTAACTGTTTCCAGGGAACAGAAGCTGGAGAGAAGTGTTCTGTGCTCAGCCAGTTACTGCCACCGCACTCACTGAAGCGTGCATGGGGCTCGATGGGTGGACGGGCAGAGAAACAGCATCGTCAGAGAATTCAGGGGTGTGAGAATTCAGGGCCTGTTGGGGAAACAGTAGGTCATTCAGTTCTGCTGAAGTGGACAGTGTGAGGGAGATGAGATAGACAGATAGGCAGGGGACAGATCACAAAAGGCTTTGATTCCCATCCCAAGGCCCAGAGGGAGGCAGGGGGATGGAAAGGTTGACCCAGCTACAGAGACGAGCAAGCTAATCTGATTTGAAATTCCACTTCTGCCACTTCCTTGCTGTATGTGCGTGGCCAAAATACTTACCTTCTTCATGCCTCAGTTTCCTTTTTGTAAATGAGAACTGTAATAAGCATTAAATAAGATAACGGATGTCAATTACTTAGCCCAGTACCTGGCACATAGGAAACAGTAGTTTTGTTAATGTAGTTGCGTTAGTAATATTACTGTAATTCTTCAGCTTAGACTTACCCTAAGGATAAAGGGAAACCGCTGAAGGATTTCACAAATGAAAGTGACATGACTAGAATTACATGTTGTATCACTTTGGCAGCCTATGGAGGCTAGATTGATGGAGGTATATCTAGAAGCAGAGACACTGGCTAGAAAATTATTATACGTAGTATTTCAGACAGCATCAATGTTTGAACTGTGGTAGTAGCCCTAAGAAAGGAGAGGAGGGGTGAGGCTAAGATAATTGGGAGCCAAGTCAGTAGGGCTTGGTGGCTGGCTCACTGTGGGGCTTGAAACAGGGAAAAGTCAAGAATGATTCTGAGTTCTGACTAGGGGAGTGAGAGAAGGTTGTCTCCTTCAACAAGATGTTCCACCTTGGAGCTGGGGATTTGAGGAGTGGAGCATTAAAAAGATGGTGAATTCTGTTTTAGAAATAACTGGCTCAAGTGCTTATTGCACAGCTTCGTAGAGATATCTTAGAGGCAGTTGGTTCTTAAAGCAGCTGAGACTGTGGCGAGTGTTTAGAGCAGCGAGTCTCAGACTTTGCTGTACGTTGGAATCACTGGGGTGGGAGGGGCGGGAGGGGGTGTCTTTAAAGACTACCAGTGTCTGACTTGCACCTTCCAACATTGTGATTTAATTGGTCTAGAGTGCAACCTGGGATTGTGAAAAGCTTCCCAGACCATGGGCAGCAAAGTTTGGGAACCACTGGGTGAGAAATAGATACTGTTCGTTTAGATGAAAAGGGAGCTGAGAACCCAAACCCAGAATTAGATGATGGAGGGAGGAAGAGTTCACGAAGGAGGTAATGAGGAGACAGGCATCGCAGGAGCCAAGGGGGTGGTCAAGGTTTTAACACTTTTATTTCTGTGAGTTTAAGAGAAAATGTTAGTTTGGCCATTAATTCTCTCACTGCTCAAAAAGCTCGATATTTGCCATGCATTTTGGTTTCGTGTGTGTGTGTGTTTCTGTGTCAACAGTTGGTTTACATCCTTGGACCTTGTGTAAGCAATTTTTGGCTCTTCAGTTTCTCTTCTATCCTTTACTGCCTCCATTGAAATCCAGTTCTCAATAGCAGGTACTATTTCCTGAAGTCTTTTATTATCACCTCTCATCCCTTTTGAAGGGTTTACATCCTTAACCATGGATTTGCTTTTAAGATAGCTATCACTTAGCATTTAGTCTTCTCCATTTGCAAAATATTTTGAGAGAGTTTGCCTTTTCCTATCACTTTGTTCCAGACAACCAGGAGTGTGTTCGGTTTGAGGAGGATCCATGCCCTTCACTGAATTTTGCCCAACTGCTGTGTGCCCAGAGGAGGGTGATCTAAAGTGATCCTGTCACATGAAGAACTGTGGAAGGAACCGAGGATGTTTATTCTGGGGCAGAGGAGACTTGAAGACAGTTGCTATGTTCAAAGTAGTCAAAGGGATGTAAAGTACAGCATAGGGAATATAGTCAATAATATTGCAATAGCTGTGTATGGTGCCATTTGGGTACTGGAAATATCAAGGGGAACACTATGTAAAGTATATGATTGTCTAAGCTGTACACCTGAAACCAATACAAAATAATATTGAATGTAAACTGTAATTGAAAAAAAAAGATTACTATGTTCACCTCCAGAAAGGCTGATGTATAAAAGGGAGAGCTGATTTATTCTGGATGGTGGTGGTGGGAGGGGCAGCACTGCAGGGGAGGCCTGAAGTGGCAGAGAGGTGGACTTCAGCTTTGTGTAAAGACGCTTTCTAGCAATAAGACATGACAGAACAATTAGAGGCCAGAGGACTTCTGGGCAGTGGGATTATAGAAAAGAATAAAATGTTTGGGGATTATCTGGCTCTTATTTTCTTCCATTAGCCCAGCAATTCAGAAGCTAATACTAAAACCATTAGCAGGTCATTTTCTTGACTTTAAAATTTCCTGCTCAGACCTGGCTGAGTAAGGGAATACTTTTAATGGCTTGGTTGATATAGTTATTTGTTTGGTCTTTAGGGATCCCTGGATGAAGGCATGTGCCTACCCACAGGCCAGATATATAATGCAAATTAATTCTTTTAATTAGAGTCATATATGTTTATAGAAATCAATTAGCTAAATCGTATTTGGCAGCAGTCTCCTAATAATCCCCTTTAAGTAATCATTGCAGTTTGGTGACCTTCAAAAGCAACGGAAAGGCTGAACAGTCTTCAGTCCTTAAGGATATGCCTGAGATCCCTGACACCTCTGCAGTCATTTGGAGACTGAAACAACATAGAAGTCAGAGATTTTGTATCTTCTAGTGCCTTGGTTACTTCAGGATTTCCAGAAACTCCAGGGCATGTGGGTCTTTGAATTTCAAGACAAAACACAACAAATATCACCTGGCCTGGTTCTTAGATCTAGTAGAAACCTCAAGTTGCATGGATGGAAGGAACTGCAGACATCATCTAGTCCTGATATTCCATTGTAGTGTCCCTCCTACAGCCATGCAGAGTTAGTTACTCAACCTCTGCTTGACTGCCTTCAGTGACCAGAATCTTGCTAATTCTTGAGAAAACTCATTCCATCCTTGGATCCATGGAACAGCAGAGAGGGCTAGACTTAGAGCAAGTTGAAAACTCCCCCTCTCTGTGGCGTTATCTCCATTGATGCTGGCCCGGCACCCCAGAATCATGTGGATTATGTCTCTTCCACCTGGTGGCGTTTGGCTGTTTGTGAACCAGGATCATACAGGCCTTTGTCAAACATTCTCTGATTTTTCAAAGGCTTGGCTTTAATCTCCTTATCATTCTAGTCCCTTCTAAAAAGGTGCTGAAAATGTGATTGCCCTGACCAGGAATCGAATCCAAAACCCTTTAGTTCACGGGACGACACTCCAGCCAACTGAGCCACACCGGCCAGGGCTTTTTTCATACCGTTTTTAACAGAATTGGTGTCAATATTGTACTGGTTGCTAAAAAGAATTTGGAAGCTTTCCTTCTTTATGCTCTAGAATAGCTAAAATAGCATTTGGGGGAAAATAAACTAAGTTGGCTAAAAGCACCATTATCCTGGATTGGATCCTGGAAATAAAGGAACATTAGTGGAAAAAATGGTGAAATCTGAATAAAGTCTATATTTTAGTCAATATATTGGACCAATGTTAATGTCTTAGTTTTGACAAAGGTGCAGTGATAATGGAAGATGTTAACATTAGGGAAAACATAATGAAGAATATATGTGGGAACTGTCTGTATTATCTTGGAAACCTTTTATACATCTAAAATTATTACAAAATAATGTTTATATTTAAAATAAAGCAAAAATTATCAGGATGAGGTACATTTTACAGATTTATAAGCATTCACCTTTCAACCTATCTGTGCCTGGGACTTTTTTTGGGGGGAAGGGTAGCTCTTTAACACCTTTCTCTTCTATGGTAATTGTTTATTTGATTTTCTATCTCTTTTAGGGTCATCTTATACCATTTTATATTCTCCTTGAAAATCATCTGTGTCATCAAGGTTTTCAGATATCTTTGTGTATTATTAAGCAACATAATCTCTTATAATTCTTCTCATATTTTCTCTATATCCATGGTTATTTCTCAATGTCATATCTTATTTTGTGTGGTTATTTATTGGGTTGGGAAATTACTTTGGTGATTTGAGACCAATATGTTTAAAAAGTGAAAAAGACTAGAATAGAAAAAAATTTATATATATATATAGTTTTATGAACTGGAATCTCAAGCACATGTATTGTTTTTCTTGGTAACCTGACAATATCTATCAAAGCACAAATGCATATAACTTTTGACCTAGCAAGTCAATATTTGGGAACTTATCCAGATATATAATTGCATACACACAGAAATGATACATTACAGTATTATTTAGAATAGCAAAAGACTGGCAGTAACCCAAATGTCTATCAAGAGAGGACTACTTTTTAAGTTACAGCACATTCATACAGTTTAGTACTCAGTAGCTGTCAGAAAGAATGAAGCATTCTATGTATTGATGTGGAAAGATATCACGGATATACTATATTCTAAGGAGCAGAAAGCATGGTGCAGAGCAGTGTGTACAGTGTACCCTGTGTATTGTGTTAAAAGGAGGAAATATAAAATCTATATTTGCTTGTATAGGCATAAAGAAACTGGAAAGACAAATAGAGAAGGAGAACAGTGATTATTACATATGGGTGTGGGAACTGGGTAGATGAAGGCAGGTAAGGAGAGAGGAGAGACCTTTCCCTGTACTTTTTAAAAACTGTGGTAAGAACACGCTTAGCATGAGATCTATCCTCTTAACAAATTTTTAAGTACACAATACAGTAATGGTATATCCTTTTACAGTGTAGGTTTGAGTTGTACAAATGAATGACCTATTCAAAAGTTAAATATGAAATATTGAGCAAAAGAAGCAGCACTCGGAAGGACAGGCGTGTGGTGCAGTCCTGGAGGCAGCAGAGCTGAGCGGCAGTCGGGGCGCACGCAGTTGGGGCAGGGCAGTGTCACACGGTAAGGCAGGGTCCCAGCCCCTGTTCAAGAAACCGTATCGATCTGATTCCCTAAGCCTCGTGTGTAACTGTTTAGGGTGTAAGGCGATGCGCTCCTGTGAGGCTGTGGGCCCTCGGGCGAGGGCGCGGGAGGGGACTCGGGCCCTTCTCTCGTCTGGGCCGCAAGGAGGGCCCCGTTCTTGGCCAGCGCGTGTTGAACGGGCAGAGACGGGGCGTCCGAACATGTGGGCCGGCCCTGAAGGAAGCTCTTCTTCCTTTCAGGTAAATGGAAGAGCTGGAGAGCAGTTTATTCCAGACGCGGAAAGCACACCGAATAGAGCAAATGGTGGCGAGATGGCTTCGGCGCTCCCGGGACAGCTCCGCGCGGTAAGGCTCCGGGCCGGGACGATTTCCCTTTGCAGAGGCTGTGGCAGAGGCTGTGGCCCGGGGGGGGGGGGGGCGGAGGCTTCGCCGCGCTGGCTGCGCCCCGTCGCTGTCCGGGGCCTGCTTTGTTCTTGCCCCGTGCTGTGGGAGAAGTGCAAACGGGTCAGCAGCTCTGCTGGAGCGCCGTCCTCTGTCCCCAGTCCAGCTCGTCCCTCTGTGTCCCTCATCCGTGCCCCCGCACACAGACACCCTCACGCCAGCTCATTCTCACATTTACAAACACACTGGCACACCAACGCGCTCATGCTCACATGCGCGTGCATCTGTGCACTCTGGAATACACACACTCATACACACACTCTTTTGAACACACACACACACACACACACACACACACACACGCGCTCGCTCTGTCCCTCTGTCTCACACACAGCCCTTGCCTCTGTGCTCGATGTGAGGGTCAGACAATCTGCTGTTTATCGTCTGTCCCGGGCTTTGTTTCTGGCAGCTGTTCCTTCCTCGCAGTCTCTGTTTCATTCTAAACAAAATAAAACGAAATCAAATACAGATCTGATTTGACTGCTACAAGGGAACTTAAAATATGTTCTATTTTGAAGTGTTCGTTTTCCATCTCAGATTTCCCGTCTAGCCCTGCCACAGACATGAAATATCACATGTCAGGTGTTTCTGAGACACACATTCTTCCGAAGGAACTGGAAACAGCTGTTCCGCTGCTGAGCAATAAACCTCGCTCGGGGCTGCGCTGCCCTTCGGCCCAGTGCTCTGATCCTCACACACTGCGATGAGATAAGGCTGGTAGAATTAGCCCCATTTTACAGATGAAACAGCCGAGGCTCAGAGAGTGACTTGTATAGGACCATCGCCACCCCCCACTTCCCCTGCTCGGAAACCTCTGATGCATCTTCATGTCTTACAGGATGAGTTTAAACATTTTGAGCTTGACATTCAAGGCTCTCCATGACCAAGCTGCTGTCCTTTACAGCTATTGTCTTACTACTCTGCTTCATTCACATCATATTTGAGCTAAAACAACTTACTCATTATTCCCTTATTTTAAGCATCCTTGTCTCCCCTTCTACCCTTAGTTAGACCTGGCTCCTGTGTCAGATCCCTTCCTCCCATCTCCATGTGTCCAGAACGCACCTACAGTGCAAGGTCTGGCCAAAGTGCTGTGTCTTCCATGAAGTGGTCCCCAGCCCACGGTGAGAATTAATTTCTCCCCCGGAGCCCCATAGTATTTGATTTGTAGTATTGACATTGTGGTTCTTCTGGAGTGTTCAACCTATTTGAGCATATCCCCTTTCTTTCTTCTAGATTGTAAACTCTATGAGGGCAGGGAATGTATCAGCCTCATCTCATAGCCCGGAGGATTGAGTTCCAGGCGACTGCAAGTGGTTAAGTAGTGCCTGAGGAACAAATGGGAATACTGCTAGATCCATTGTTTCCTAAAGTGGGTTCTGCAAAACCTAGTGTTATGCTGCTCCTTAAAAAAGGTCAGATCTGTTTGGGAAGCGAGGCAGCCTATATCCTACTCCAACCCTCCCGCACTTGGTGATTCATAGTGCATTTTAGCACATTAAAGGCTCTGAGAGCTCCTACAGGAAAGAGATGTGTGTAATTTGAAGTTGATGTTGCCTAAATATTTGACTCTGGAACTCTCTAATATCCAGCTTCTCTCACAGAATATAAATAAAAGGTAACATTGACCTCTAGGAAGTTATATATTTAGTGTATATATAGAATTGTGCAACCATCACCACAATCTAATTTTAGAATTTTTATTTTAGAATTCTTATTGTCAATAACCCAGAAAGAAACTCTGTACCCACTAACAACCATTCCCAATTTGCCATTCCCTCAGCCCCAGGTAACTACTCATCTACTTTCTGTCTCTGTAGATTCTCCTGTTCTGGAGATTTCACATGAAATGGAATCATATGATACGTGGTCTTTTATGACTAGCTTCTTTCACTTAGCGTAATGTGTTCAAGGTCATCCATATTGTAACATGTACCAGTATTTCACTCCTTTTTTTTGCCAAATAATATTTCATTATGGAATATTTCCTTTGTTCATTCATCAGTTAATGTACACTTGGGTTGTTTCCACTTTGGGGACATTATGAATAATGCTGCTATGAACATTCGTCTAAATTTTTTTGTTTGAACATATGTTTTCATTTCCCTGGGGTAAATATTTAAGAGTAGAATAGTTGGGTCATAGGGAAACTCAATATTTAACCTTTTGAGGAATTGGCAGACTGTTTTCCAAAGCAGCTGTGCCATTTTACGTTCACTCCAGGAGAATATGATGGTTTCAATGTCTCCACGTCTTTGCCAACGCTTGTTATTATCTGTCTTTTTATTGTAGCAATCCTGGTGGGTGTAAAGTGGTATCTCATTGTGGTTTTGACCTGCATTTTCCTGATGGCTAATGATGCTGAGCATCTTTCCATGTGTCTGGGGAGTTTTATTTTTCAAGTGCTTGAGAAAGAGACAAAAAAGAAGGGAAGGTCTCTAGCAATGTCCATCGAAGACATGATTTCTGTGTTTCTAGGATAAAGCACAAGTAGCCTTATTTAAATTGCTTCTCATCTCTAATTCTGCACCTTCGATACAGGCTGGGTTCTTAGTGTCCTTAGATTACTTGATGATCAAGAACTAAAAAGCTGCCCTGGCCAGTGTGGCTCAGTTGGTTGGAGTGTTGTCCCTATACACCAAAAGGTCTTGGGTTCGATTCCCAGTCAGGGCTCATACCTAGGTTGGGGGTTCAATCCCTGGTCAGGGCACATACGGGAGGTGACCAATTGATGTTTCTCTCTCTTATCGATGTTTCTCTCTCTCCCCCTATTCTCTCCCTTCCCCTCTTTAAAATCAATGAACACATCCTTAGGTAGGAATAAAAAAAAAAAAGAACTGAAAATCTAAGTTTGGGGTAGATAATTGCAATTTTTGCAATTTCCCTGGAGTAGAGTAAATGGTAAACCAATTAGACGTTGGATTTAGCTTTTAAATACAAAAATTGGCTCTGAGTTTCAGGGCAAGAAATAGAAAAAAAAGTACATTGGAACGTTTTTTAAAGTCCACAAAAAGGAAACAGAAATTCATCTGCAGCCCTATAAGTTTACATGTATCTTGTGGCAATCCTGTTTTTTTCTTCTTCAGACTTTTAAAAGCTCCCAATCATTTCAGCTGGTTGTACTTTACTTGTAATTGCCTCCATAAATTTTAAACCTTATTTCTGAGTCTAATTGAATCATCTAGGAACAAATTAGTTAAAAATAACTTTTCATTTTCAAACCTCACTAAACAAATTCATAACTTTTATGAACCTGGGATAATGTTAGAGCTTTACAATGCATCTTAAAATGGTACTTTTCTGGGCAAGAGTGTCAGCTTCCAAAGTTGCTTTGCTTCGGTTGCTTAAATTTTAAATCAGTTTTCAGTGGGTGGCTATTTACAATCATTTGTCAAACTCAGATAGTGGTACTCAGTTTGAATGAGTGTGTGTGCTTGGGTAAGTGTGTGCCCAGTGATATAAAATTATTCAGATATGATGAAGATGACTACTCTCTCATTACATAATTTTACATTCCAATATAAAAAATGACATTTACTGAATCGGTGCTCTTTTAGAAATAGCTAACCCCCCAAGTGGTCTCTGTGACATGTTTTGAATTTCTGTATAAATAATGCAATACAAACTACTCAAAAGCTGCAGCATAGTGACATCACATCATAAACAAATTCTTAAGCATTTTGCTTTGAACTTAATTGTCATCTTAACAGCTTTGTGTAACTGTAGGAGTGATAAAATGAGAATGACTTAGATTATAGTATACTTGATTTCTTAGTTATACCAATTTTTTCTGTCCTGAAAAAGTTTTGGTTTTTATGTAGTTAAATGGTATTCTCTTGGCAATTTCTTTGATTGCTTCTAAGCTTAGAAAATTCTCACCCAATAATTAATTAAATTAGGTTAATTAATTTTCAACTTAATAGTTAAAATACTTTATATTTAATTCTTTAATATGGAGTTTATTTTAGTACAGGCTATGAGGTAAAAATCTAACTTGATTTACTCCAAAGTAGAAAGTAGTTTGTCTCACCATTAACTGTGAGTGATCTTTCCTTTCCTTTTTTTTTTAACCCTTACCTAAGGATATTTGTTTTTTTCATTGCTTTTTAGGGAAGTGAAGTGGAGGAGGGAGGGAGGCACATCGATTGGTTGCCTCCCGCACGCACCCTGACAAGGGCCAGGACCTGCACCCAGGTGCATGCCCTTGGCCGGAATCAAACCCGGGACCCTTCAGTCCTTGGGCCAATACTCTAACCACTGAGCCAAACCAGCTAGGGCTGATTGTGCCTTTCTTTGCTGATTTATGACCCTCCCCCCCTTTTTTTTATCATCTATGAAACGCCTGTGTCCGTGAGTGGGAACCTGAATCTCTTTCTAAACTAGCTCTTCTGTTCTATTGATCTAATTGCCTGATTTCACACACCTGTATTAAAACTATTTACACTTCTTATCTATTAAATTAGACTTTTAATACTCTTAGTTTTCAATTTCTTACTCTTACCTGCATATTTTTCCATGTGAACTTTAGAAAAATTTTATTGTATTATTAAAACAACTCAGCATAAGATTTACTGAATTTTCTTATGCTTAATCTGGAAATGTTAGTTTGATAGAGTGAAATTTAAAGAAACAAAGAGCTTAATGCAACTTGGTGCTTGGTTTTATCCACCACTGTCTGTTTACTAACTATAGGGGTGACCCTATTTGACTTTCTAATATTCCTAATGATGTAGCAAGACCATTATAGGCACTACATTTTTATTGCATTTTGGCCCATGGGCAAAAGTGGTAGGATTCGAGGAGAACAGGCTGGGGGGCTCCTGCATTACATGCACAGAGTTGCCAGTATCTCCTTTTAAAAGTAATAATGGAATAATCTCTCCTCCTCTCAACTGGAGGCCTTTGTCCAATAGCACTGTACTCATAATATATACACATTTAGTGGTCCCCTAGAAACTGTCATAGCCACAAGCATAGTCCTAAAGTTCTTTCTGATACAGGCTGCTGCTACCTCTATTTATTCTTTCCTTGAATAAACTTTAGATTTAAAAATCCAGCTTATATCAGACTTCAGTTTTTAAAATCACTCAAGTTGAACATAATACAGTGTTTAAACATAGGTTCAGAATAGTTTCTCCACATCATGCTGGAATTCAAAGGTGAATTCTTTGTTGTTACAACATGGAGGTAAAATATGCTTTACCTCTATCAGAAAGCAGATAAAAAGCCAGAGGATATTTGAAGCATAATCTGGTATTTTTCCTTTTTCATGTTATTGGTCAGCTCAATGTGAACTGACAGCCCATAAAATATAGAATTAGTCTACCTGAGACTATTTTCTTAATAAATTTAACATGCTTTTTTTTCCTGGTTCTACCTTAGGCTAGATTCACTTATCAGACAGGAATTCCATTAGTGTAGCCACAGGTCTTACTTCTGTTCCAGTGTAAAATCATAGGAATCACTTTAGATTTATGATCTGAAACCATTAGAGAGGCAGCAGACGTAGGTTTTGGATTCCCAGCCCACATTTATGATACATCAGGAGAAAGTTTGGCTACAGAGACCATTTCCTTCAGCTCCCCATCAAATATTGAACATTTTTTGTGAGGCGAGGCCACAGTTTGGTCATGTTCTTAAGCAATCCCTTTTCAAACAAAAGCTGAAATGTGGCCTGTGGGGAAAATGTCAAGTCCAGACTTTGGGCCACAGCCACTGACACTGTTCAGGGATTAGTCAACACGGTGGGGCCTCATCTGTCTCCCATTGTTGAGGAATGCACCCTTCCAAATGGACAGGTCAGATAAGCCTGCCCATTTGAAAAACATCAAAATGGACTCTATTGAACCTCGTGATAAGGTTTTTCTTCTGTTCTCCAAACATTTACCAAGCCTTATTCATGCCTAGCATTGAATTCAGCACATGGGACAAGAAAAACATAGTTTTTGCCATACGAACTATAGTCAAACAAGAGACTCCACCCTGGTCATTACAAATATGTTGGATGTTTCTAAAAGGCAAGTACAGTTTCTGCGGGTGAGTTCAGCAGGGGAAGCCGGGTAGTTCTGTCAAAACCAAAGGACAGGGTAGGAGTTGGGCAGGTAAAGTGCATGGTCAGGTGAGTTGGGGGAATCTGTAGAGAGTGTGTATGTTGGGGTGGGGGTGGGTTCGAGGCAGAGAGCAGAGCTTGTGCAAAGGCCAGTGTATTTAAGGAACCCCAGGGAGACTAGTTTGGAATCCAGCATAACTTTGCCCAATTACTTGTGTCTTCCTTTATCTCACCAGCTCATTAAGAATGCCTACCACCTAATACAACTAACCTGTTTTTAATGAAATAAATGCTTTTTGTGGTTGTTTTTAGCATGCAGCTCCACCTAACTTGTTTTTTTAGCACTAGCAATTCTCTTTGTGGATCATTTTCTAGGTGTACGTCATCTTTTTTTTTAATTAAAAAAAAAAAAAGGTGGTACTTTTCCATTTCCTCTGCTTATTATGCCTCTTACTGGTTTTCCTTCTGTGAAAACTATTACAAGCATCCCTCCTGCTACATTAAATAAGAGTAGTGTCTAAGGCATCCTTCCTGTTGCTTCTTTAAAGGGATGTAGATGTTGATTTTTGGCTTTTAGTGTAGTATGTTATTTATTGTATTTAGAAAGGCCCTTTCATAGCTCTAAGGTTTTGTTTTTAACCAGGAAGAGCTATGGGTTTTATTCACTATAAATGTTCACAGCTTTTTATTTCTTTCCTCTCATTAGATCTGTCTGCTAACACTGCCCAGTACTACCCGTGTGCTTGCCTAGAATCTCCTCTTTGCTTCTCTGCTGCGTGAGTCAGGTCACCCTGTATTCAGGCAGCCTAACCTGCTGTAAGCCAGGGCCTGAGGAGCTCCTTGATGAAGAATGTGCCGGAGGCTTTGTACTTGGACTTGTCACATGCATTTTGGCTCCACAAGGCTGTTTTTCATATTTCCTGGTCCTTGTTGAAATTGGAGATCATTATAAATGACAGAGAGGTGATTCTCAGATAAGTGAAGTCCTATTGCATTAGTCAGAGTTCCTGACAGTGTTTGGTAAATGGATGAGAATGAATGATAGACCTTAACTGCAGAGTCCTGAGAGAGCTGTTACTTCTCCACATTTCTGTAGTTTATAATGACAATAAACACCCATCCCATCACTATCTGACCTTCCCCAGAAAGAACCACTGACTCTTAGAGGGAGAAAAATAATTTGCTGCAGTCCAATAAAAGTCAGTTCATGACTCACTGTGTGGTTTTGAGAGAGAGAAAATATAATTTTCAACTGACCTGATTTTAGATATATAGAGGACATATAAGTTTTTAAAAATTAATGTGGATAAAGTCTTCACTATCTGGGATTTCATACTGGAATCACAGGGAGTTACAAAGTTGAAAGGGAAGCAAAATCCATTATAAAGCAAAAAAGGAAAAAAGAATCACCAAAGACACAGTAAAGTAGGCATCATCAGACATCCAAACCAAAGAACTCCTCCCTCCTGTTTGAGGTCCATGTTTTTCCTCTCAGTACCTTGGCCCAAGCGGTGCCTTCTGCCTGGAATTCCCATCCATCCATCCATCCATCCATCCATCCATCCATCCATCCATCCATCCATCCTTCCTCTCACCCACCCGCCCGCCCATCCACTCAGCAGCAGTTACTGTGCCAGGATCTGGGCCTTGAGGGCATACCCTTAACATCTTTCAAATGCCTCCTCTTCCAGGCAGCAAATGCTTCCCTGATCCTTGCCCCCTACCCTACAGTTAAAACTGCTCTCCCCTTCTCTGAGTCCCTACAGCAGTTCCTGACTTCTCTTTTAGAGCATGGTGCTGCTTGGTGTTTTACCTCCTGGTGTTTGTGTCTTGTCTCTGTCCAAGGAGAGTTGTCTGCTCAGCTCTGCATCTTCCTCCTCCAGGATGCCTGGGGCTGATCTGGCTTGCAGCCACCACTTAGAATCCCCCGTCTCTCTTTTTCACATACTCCTTCTCTTCCAGGGCTAAAGTTGCTGCCGCTGATGGGCCTCCCGGGATCCCAACTCAGACCCTCACCCAGGTGAAGCACACAGTAAAAATAGACAAAGACACCCTCCTGCAGGACTATGGATTTCACATTTCTGAGAGCCTTCCCCTCACAGTGGTGGCCGTCACACCAGGTAGGGGCTGGCTGGGAAATTGGAAAGGAGTTTGGCTTCCTGGGTGGAGATAGCCGTGGTTCTGTGGCATTATGTCCTGTGGCATAATGCAGAAAATGCTGCCCCAGGAAGTTAGAAAGGGCATGCCTAATTCTCTCCTGCTTCTCACCTAATTCTCTCTTGGGCCTTTGCACCTTCCTCTGCCTCTGGGAGGGAGGGAGTGTCAAGTGCACTTGCTGATCTGAACCCCAGGCTCCCGCTGGCCTCAGGCAAGGCTCTGCCCACCCTCGGCTCCTTGGCCAGTCTCAGGGGCACTGATAGTATTTGGATCAGCCAGGCTCCTCTTTGAACCCTGCATGCTTTGAGCTGGGGACAGTTCCTGGTCAGACAGTAATAGAAATTATTGATTTGTTTTCACTTGAGTCTTTGTAGAATATAGGCTGTATCAGGGTGAAGAGGAACAGGCTGGAAATGTCTAATGTTTGTTTTCATGCTCCAGCTTGTGTATTGATGCTAGACCTGGCTCTAGTTAAAATCTATTAATTTCAATTTACACACACCGTTCTTTAGAAATGACTGTCGTAGATTTACTGGCCAGCTCTGTTGATTCAGGGAGTTCTGCTAGTCATCTTTCCCAGGACAGCCTCTTAACATCCCTTGAAGGTGATTGATGGTAGACACATTATCCATTATTGGGAACAGGAAAGCTGAGATCCACATGAGCCCGAAGCTTTCTGGGGGGTTAGGTTAGATGGGGTGATCCAGTGCCCTGGAGACTGGAGCAGGCTGCCATGCAGGTGTGCTGCTGTGACACATGGGGTGCGGGCCCTCCTGGGCGAGCACCAGTTACTTCTTTTCTGTCTAACAGGAGGCTGTGCTCACGGCAAGCTTTTCCCTGGCGATCAGATCCTCCAAGTGAACAGTGAGCCAGCTGAAGACCTCTCCTATGAAAGAGCAGTGGATATTCTGAGGTACGAATTGTCTTTTATCATCCACAGTTGCACAGATTATCATAGAGCAGAGGTGGGTGGTAGGGCTGATCTCCCTGTGATTTTGGTAGGGTCCTATATTCTTTAGAGCAGCAGCAACAGTCTCATTTTAGAATTCCATCTATGTTACTATCCGTTCTCTTTCATCTGCCGAGAGAAGCAATTGGCAGGCACAGGATGCTATATAAACCCCCACTATGGCCAAGACCCTTCGCTAGGCACTGCAGGGAATGTAGTGATGAATAATACATAGGCCATACCCTTTAAGGATTTGTAGGGTGGTTGTAATATGTGCCAAAGATTGGACTAAGTTGATCCTCAGTCTCTTTGTTCTTCAATCTTTCTAAATCTCTTCTTAAGTGTTCTTGCAGATGCAGCCTGGTTGGTGTATATGTAGTTCCATTGATATGGCACCTACCACCTTCTAACTGATCTCATTGTGATTTGTGTAAATGCCTCACTTTCTGCCCAGACACGATCTCCTTGAGACCAGGCCCACAGTGGGTGCTCAGTTGAACGAGTGGATATGATTGGCACTAAGTTTTCTGATATGGCAACCTAAGAGATCTGTGTTATTGCTATGTTTTCTTTAAAAAATCTTTTTGGACATAAACCTAGCTAGTGGTCATAGCAACTGGATGAATTCTCTATCATACAGACTAAATTAAGGCTACGTGACTTAATTTAGTGGCTGTAGGCATAGACTGGATGGTAGAGGCAGGTATGTGAGGATTGCTTCAGGTTAGAAGGGGCTCTCTGGGATGGCGTAAGTTCCTCTGCAGATCACTGTGTTCCTCGATGTCCTTCTCAATTTTCCTGAGCCAAAGAGGCTGAGGAGAGAGAAGGTACTTTGTAATTCCGCCAGTCTTTTTGACCCTAACACACACACACACACACACACACACGATCAACATCACCCAGAATGACGAAAAGTTTTGTTTTTTGTTTTTTTTCAGGGAAGCTGAAGATTCTCTTTCAATAACAGTTGTTCGCTGCACGTCGGTAAATCTCTTTCTATGTCCTCTGTGTTAGCTTCACCCCTCTTAACCCCAAGACCCTATCCCCCTTGTGGGATATTCCTCAGAGGATAAACAGGGAAGGCAAAGGGCAGAGCGACAGCTCCCAGGCAGTCAGCGTTGCCTGAAGACTGCCTGTGTGCACCAGTGTTGTGGAGGAAGCAGATGTGGGTCCAGGCTCCAAGAACTCAAGGTCCAGCTAAGGAGACAGACCTGTGATTGTGCAGAGTGGGAAATGAGCAGGGCACCAAACTAGGGGACTCAAGACAGACTTGAGCGGTATGACTTTGGGCAAGTCATTTCATTTCAGTTTTAACTTTTGTAAAACAGTGGTAATGACAATAATTCCTGTGTCTCTCTAATGGGTTATTATGGGGACCAAATGAGGTGTTGGATGTGAAAGTATTTTCTCAGCTCTGAGGTTCATCACAGGCAAGTAGTGGCATAGATGATAGACAGGGAGAACATGGCCATCCTAAACCACCACAGGCCAAGGGGCCCTTTATATGTGATACAGGGCAGAGTGTATAACAAATTGTAAGAGAAAACCAACCAAGGAGGAAAAGTTGAAATAAAATTCTCGTTCTGAGAGACTTTAATGCATACCTCTTAGCTTTGGCCACATAAAAGACAAAAAATAAATAGGGGCTTAGAGAATTTTAATAATTCACTTAATAATTTAATCTAATTGACCATATAACCAGGCTACTAAAAAACCTCAACAAATTCCCCAAATAAGAAACTGTATAGGTCTCTTTTTTCCAGAATACTATAAAATAGAAATTAATAACCACCAAAAATGAATTAAAACCACCAACCCATTTGCAAATAAAAATACTATGTGCTAAGTAAGATGCAGTCAAATAGAAAAGTAAAACTACCACTATAGATTAGTTATAAAATAATTAAAAATTAGATCTCTACTTCTTAAAATTTATATGCAGCTGAAACTATACTCAGAGTAAAATTAATAGCCTTAAATGATTTTATCTGATAAGTAAATATTCAGTGTAAGAAGTTGGAAAAGACCAATAAAACAAACATAAAGCGGAATAAAGAAAATAAAATTTTAAATCTAAATGATGCTTTGGAAAACAGAAAAGTGGTAAAGTTAATAAATAAATCCAAGGGCTAGTTCTTTAAGGAAGACTATAAGAAAATAGGAAAACTTAAGGGAAAAGAAAATTGTGGGTTCTATGTAAAGGAAACTAGAATATTACTGAAAGATGTTAAAAAAATTTCCTTTAAATGGCGATACATACCATGTTCCTTGATGGGAAGGCTATTATTAATACATTGGCTTTTCTCATATTAATGTACCGTGTACTGAAAGCTAATCACTATAAATGGCTGTGCAGGTGTTAAGAAGTTCTGTTTATTTAGCCGATTATTATCTCAGTGGAGAACATCTTAATCTTAGTTAGGTGGTTATTTTTCTTTTCTATTTCCAAGAAATGAAAGCAAAAGATAAATAACCCTTGTTAAGTAAGGAGAGAGGGAACTGGCATATAGCTGCATCCTTTAAAAAATGAAAATTATAGGGAGAGGAAGACATGTTCCAGTACCACTCCTGAGATTCCTATGCGGTTCCCAAGAAAATGGGAGTGTGGGTGCTGTGCTCTGGAGGGCCTGCAGGGAAAACTGAAATGAGCCTCATTGATGGCCCTCAGTGCCTCCCAGAAATGCCCTGAACATTGTCTAGCACCTACATCTCACCAGAAGTTTTATGATCATAAGATAAATGATCATATGTCTTGCTTCAGCAAGGAATGCATATCTTTGCCAGAGCAGATTCTTGGAGTCCTCAAATGACTTGAAATTGATTAGGAATGATAAGATCCAAAGTTGGTATGTCAGTTACTGCTTCTCTAAGGCATTGAATTTTATGGGGGGGAAATGTTTTGGATTAATTGCGTAGATCTGCATTTATTTATATTATTTATATATTGTTATAATGTTAATACTAATATTTAATGTCTGATTTAATTTTTACCAAAAGAAAATCCTACAAGGCAGATATATTCGTTACCCTCCCCCCTTTTACAGATGAGTACACTGTGGCCTCACACGCCCATGGTCTCACATGAAGAAATTGGTGGAGCTGGGTTATTCTCCAGGTAGCTAGACTCCAGAACCTACACTCATTAGCATTATGCTATTCTACCTCCTAAAACCCTGCTGTCTTCATAAAATGACATTGGCCGGCCCAGCAAGCTTGGCTCAGTGGTTGAGTGTGGACCTATGAATCAGGAGGTCACAGTTCCATTCCCCTTCAGGGCTCATGCCTGGGTTTTGGGCTCGATCCCCAGTAGGGGGCGTGCAGGAGGCAACCGATCAATGACTCTCTCTCATCATCGGTTTTTCTCTCTCTCTCTCTACCTCTCCCTTCCTCTCTCTGAAATCAGTAAAAACATATATTTTTTAAAATGACATTGGCCAATCCAGGACAGGGTGGTGGGTGGCAGGAGGCAGGGGTGGGGAGATTGCAAAGAGACAAAGAAATATTTTTCAACTTGCCCCTTTAAAGCATTAACTCTTAGTTCTGCAAAAACATGCGCAGGGAGAGTTTTTATCAGCTTAGATCTGCTGCTCTCTGATGAATTAATTTAGAGCCCAGGGAGAACTTAGATGTCCTAGAATAATAGGCAATTCATATCCTTTAAGTTGTCTCTTCTTAATATCAGGTGGCTCAAGTGGATGGTTTACAGTACATTTTAGATGCCAAGGTACACAGGTAGCAGAGCTGACCCTGAGGTGTAAAAGTGTGGGAGCCGCGGGTGGGGCCTGTGGGTTGGGCGTTTCATGACAGAGAACATATTTTTTCAAAGCAGCTAGTTTCATGGTTGGATGATTCCACAAGGAAGAGAGGCCTTTCTTCCCCATGTCTCCCATCAACTAGTCCCTAGTTCAGAACAAGTCAACCTTAAATGAAACAGCTCTTCAACGATTTGGAAGTGTGGTCCTCTCTCCCCCATCAATTCTTCATTAGATGATACGTTTCTCTGAATTCTCACTTCTCTGATAACTTTCTGGACAGATTCCAACTTTGTGGTGACCCTCCCAAATAATGGCACCCAGAAAGGAATACCATCCCATCTGTGGTCAACCTTTATGAGTGCCACAGGGAACAGAGGGCGAAGTTCCAACATGTACCAAGAACTCCAGTGAAGCCCAAGATTGGGTTAACATTTTAGCAGGCCCAATCATGCTTTTGGCTTGGGTGAAACTTGTGGTTGACAAAACTTTTCTTTTTAAATGACTAGCTTCCCAGCCAGTCCCCACCCCACCCATCTTATGCTGTTCAATTGATTGTTTTGATCCTCGATACCATACTTCAAATTAATCACATTGCTTTGGCCCGGTGTTCTGGCATGCTCAGGGAGTTGTGGCTTATTTGTACAGTCATCAGCTACAGTCACTCTCCTTTCCTGTCAAGGAACCTCTTCCCGAGTCTCCTCCCCTTCTTCTGTTACCCAGTCAATTGGGTTTCTTTAGCCTGATTGAGCTCTGGGCTGGACTCTTGCAGGTTTGCTTTCCCTAGGGTGAGAGATAACAGTGGTTACCTCCACAGATTCCTTTTCTCTCTGCATCTTCCCCTGTTCTGCCTCTGATTTCTCATTCCTTCGAGTCTTTAGGGTAGAGGTAGTTATTCCTGTTGCTTTGACCCCTCACATTATTTTGTTCCTTTCAGCTCTTGACAGCCCTTCCCTCCTACACCCTCTTATGTTTGTTCTCAGTGGTTGTCTGGCCTCTCACCCATAGCTGCCCTGGTCCTCAAGTTTGCATTACACTTGTTTTAGATTCCTAATTCTTTTACCTTTCCCCCCAATTTTTTCTGCCTGAGATCTGATGACACCTTGTAGCTTCATGTCAGTCACAGATTTGGTAAGTCTCACTTCTCTGACTTCATCCAAGGCATTGCTAAACATCATTCACAAAGATGGAGCCAAAGGGAGCCTGAGTTGTTTAGTTAGAAATCAGGACAGTTTTGAGTATAGGTCAACCAGTTACGAATCCACCTGATGGCTCTGCATCTGGCCTTCTCCACAGGGGGATTATAGGAGACCTTACCAAATATTTTGCAAGAATGAAGGAATACTGCCATATCCACAGGACTCTGGCCTACTAATCTGGAATCCTACCTTCAAATGAAACATGAACTTGGTTCGCTCTGACTTGTTTTTGGTAACTCCATATTGGTTATTAGTGATCAGTGTCTGAAAGCTCTCTGACCATCTCTTGTCTTGGATTTTGCCAAGAATTAATGACACACTAATATGTGTTTTCTTGAATCTTTTATATTCATTCTTCTGAGAAACTTGATACTTAACCATCTTTAGTCTCTTAATATTTCTTCCATTCTCTGTTCTGTGGGTGATGCCAACTGATATGTACAGTAGGTCTATCAGCCCCGTATAGTCACTGCTGTAGGAGTCTTGAATACATTCAAAGCAGTCTGGTAGTCTCATCACTAATTTGGGGTTGTAACTGTATCTCTCCTTTATTCCTCCTGTCTCTTCTGTTTGGATAACCATTCTGTTTAAAAAAGAAAGCAGATTGAGAGTAAGTGATTTCTCCAGTTGAGGGTGTACCTCTTCTCTGGAAACATTGCTATTCCCTCCTCTCCTTCAATGAAACTTTTTTAAAGCAAGCTATATATTTGAGATACTGAATCATAGTCATGCACCCTGTCACCCCGAGGTTCTAGTTACTAAAAGATCTTATTTATCTTCTTGCATTAAAATTTCAGGGCCACGCGTTCACTTCGTGTGCTTCATGGCATTGGTCTGTTGATATCTGAGTCTGTGAACATTGTTTCCAGCAGTTTCCCTGACTGCTGTTCCGTATCTCTTCCCTCAGCTACACAGAATGTGGCCCAGAGCTCCATCTCGGGACTCTTCCACATGTAAACATTCTAGAAGCTGTCCTAAGGGACTTTGCAGGTTAAGGAAACAGGATGTCAGGCCTGAAAATAGCATATCAGGATTTCACCCAAGAAGATCGCATCCTATTGGTCTAGATAATGCAAGTTGCTGTTCAGTTAAGTGTCACAATTTAGTCTAGTCTAAGCCAAGGGCTTCACCACATACTCATTCCAACCTGTGATGACTCTTTTTACCTCTGGGGAGAAGAGGTACCACCCAAAAGATGAAAAGAGCAAAGAAGGGTCAAGGATAAACCACAGAGGTGAGAGCTTCAGGGAATCCTGGAGGTGGTCTGGTCCAACCCCCCACATTGGGCTGGTAGGAAGACTGAAGACCAAAGAGGGTCAATGACTTGGCCAAAGTCACACAGAGTTATTTTGTTTTGTTTTGTTTTACACACACACACACGAGTTACACTCACACCAAACTGGTTTCCCCCCGTAAGAATTTGTGGTTGAGGTAATTCTTACAACTGTTGAGTAGCAGAACTTGGGTTAGAATTGAAGTCTTACTCACAGGCCAGCTCTCTTTGTCTTCACTGTACCATAATCATTTTGCCAAAGTATTGAATCTTCGACTGTTCTCAGACCCATAAGGACATTGAGTGTGTTGCGATAAAGAGATCTTAAATGGGATGCCGTCCTTTGTGGGTGTTAATTGAATCCTTAACAGTTGTCAGAGGTTTTACTTTTGTTTTTAAGAATGAGAAGATGTTTATGGCTTTTATGAAAGTCCTGTTCTAAAATGTGTTACGTTAATGTTTTGCAGGGAGTCCCCAAGTCATCCTTCCTGACCGAGGAGAAGAGAGCCAGGCTGAAGACCAACCCCGTGAAGGTGCACTTTGCTGAAGAAGTGCTGGTCAGTGCCCACAGCCAGGTGCGTCACTGGTTGGGGCATTGAAATGACTCTTCATGAGGCTGGTGAGCTGCCTCCTGGCGCACAGCTCGCTGAGATCCTGGAATCCCATAGCATGGAGAGGATGTGGAGGGGGCTCAGTGGGTTTGCTAGAGGCTCTGTGCACCCCCAGGAAGGTGCAAGCGATCAGAGGCAGGGAGAGACGTGGGGGCTCTGGGAGGGGGCCAGGGAGAGCAGCACTGGGTGTGGCTCTCTGTTTCTCTGTGACTCCGTTCTCCTGCCCATGAAATTTCAACAGATTCCAACTGTTAAGCTCTCATTTTGAATCTTTAAACTCAGTGTTCCCTCTGAAGGTGATATACTGAACGTAGTAATGGTGGTGGTACGGGTTGGGTTTTTTTGTTTGGTTGGTTTTTTGTTTGTTTTTTAAAGAGCCCATCTATTGAAGCTCTTTGGTGAGAACCTAAACTTTTTGCAAACATAATCCTTAGTCATCACAATACCCAGCAGGGGAGGTATTTTAACAAAAGATGAAGCAGAGGCTTAAAGAGGTTAAGAGAGTTAACCTCTGAGATCACACAGCAAGAAAATACAGGAGGCCTGCCCTGGCCAGTGTGGCTCATTGGTAGAGTGTCAGCCTGCGCACCAGGGGGTCGAGGGTTTGATTCCTAGTCAAGGGCATGTACCTGGGTTGCAGGTTCGTTCCCTGGAAGCTTTCAGGACGCAACCAATCGATGTGTCTCTCTCACATCGATGTTTCTCTGTCTCTCTCCCTCTCTCTCTCTCTCTCTGTCTCTCTCACTCCCACCCCACCCCTGACCTTCCTTCCACTCTCTCTAAAAATCAATGGAAAAAATATCCTCAGGTGAGGATTAAAAAAAGAAGAAGAAAGAAAATACAGGAGCCCAAGTCTCCGTGACTTCTGTTCTTTCGTTTTCCACCCTGACGTGCTGTTTAGTCTTCTTTGATATGAGGAGATCCAGAGTTGGTGCTCAGAAGATATTTGTAAAGAGAAAGTATTGGCTGGAGTTTGATGTTTTTAATGTGGACTGTTGGATAAAAGACTCATTCATTCATAATTTACACATTTCCCCCAATGGTCTGTAACTTTCGCCATTCTTAATTCAGCAATCGATGTTAGGTTTTGAAATTTCCAGATCAGAGCCTGTCCTTACTGACCTGAAAGTGAAAGGTGGGTTTGCTCAGGAAGCGGCCAGTGGGAGGCCTGACGCATTAACAGAAAAGGCCTGAGATCCTGTTGCTCAGCAATATTGAGTCTCTGTGTGTCCACATGTATGAATATGGGCTGAACCTCTTTCTCAAACTAAATTTAGATTCAACATGTGTTTTTAAGAGTAGTACACAGTGATGAGAATTAGGGGCTCAGACCCACTAACAAGACTGTTTCTGGCTTGGATCTTGGTGACTCTAGAACCTCTCACTGGTTCTGGGGGACTCCAGCTCCAACGGTGCTCTTTATTTGCACTAAACACTCAGAGGTCACTTGTTATGAGAGCTGGCCCTGGGCGGGGGGGGGATTCTCCAAACCTGAAGGGAACATTTTCCTGCCCTGTTCCACCTCAGGAACTCTGGCTGGCATGGGGTCACCAGACAGACCAGGCCTCTGCCTCCTTCCCAAAAAACCCTTCAAGAGTAGCAGAGTCCCTTAGGAGAGCCCATGAGTGGATGAGTGGAGGTGGAGAGCAGCCCTCTGTCCTTCGGCGATGCTTCCCTACAGGGAATGCAGCAGTAAAATGGGGGGAGGGCCTCGGAAGGGTTCACTCCCACCTCACCAGGCACAGTTTGGGACAGTGTAAATGCTTGTCATCTGCCTTGCTAAACCGCGTCCCCACGGATGACAGCCAGCAGTGAGGTGTCAGCTGATGCTTCAGAAACATCAGATGGGCTGGTGCAGTTCTATCAGTGCCCCACCATCTCTCACCTCTCACAGCTCTAGCGCCCAGCCTTGAACAAAGCGCCTGTCTCTGTCATAGGCCTCGTCCGTTGGAGAAATCTCCAGATGCCAAGAGTCACCCCGTGGCATGAGGAGGAGGTGAGGGAGGACCCCATTCTCGGCACCAGGCAGGGCCGGGGAAGCTGAGGATTGTCACACCCAGGGGCAGGAAGGACTAGTTTCAACGCCACCCTTGTGTTTTCCAGGGAAATTCTCTGCTGTGTATGCCCAACGTGCTCAAGCTGTACTTGGAGAATGGACAGACCAAAGCTTTCAAGTTTGAGGCAGACACAACTGTGAAGGTATCAAGAGTAAACTTGAATCTCTTCCCCACTGAGAATTTTCTGGCTCCTAGGACCCCTGGCATCTTGCCCTGCGGCTGCCTTGGTGGTCTCAGTCACTATAGTCTGAGCGCCTGCAATAAGCCAAGCACTGTGTTATCTCACTTAGTTGCACCGACACACAGCAAGATTTCCCCCCCATCTTGCAGGGGAGGAAATCAGGGCTCAGAGAGGTGACGTGACTTGCTCAAGGTCTTTTTACAACTCATAAGCTTTCACCCTTAACCCCCCTGCCTCTTGTATGTGACCCCCCTCCCCCCACCCCACTTGCCAGCCAAAAGGCTAAAGCAGCTAAAAACCAAGGGGAGGTGACAGGTGAGGCCCAGGCCTCTGCATATTCTGTTCTGAGTTGAAATCAGTTTCACTTATATTTAACAAGTTCCCCCATACAAGATGCTCTGGGCAAGGGGTGGGATAGAGAGCTAGGTGAAGGGTGGACACTGTCTTCTAGGAGCTTACAGCCTAGTTGAGAGGATGGACATGCAAGGAGCTCCCAATAGTCCAGGGCAGGGTGAAATAAGGGCCGTAAAGAGAGGGACAAGGAAGTGCCCTCATGCTCAGGCACAGAACAGGAAGGACTTCCCTGACCTTCTCTCTGCTCCTCGGTGCAGCTGGGAGAGAAAAGCCTGTGCTCACTGGGTCCACTGCCAACTCAGGCAGCTGAATCTTGACAGGTCATACATGGGACTTCTCATGCCCCTCATGGCCCTACGTCCATATGGCTATCCTCTCTCACTTTACTGGTCATGCTCTCCCTTGCTCAAGAACATTGAGTGGCTCCCCATGGCTCACTAGCCCAAACCCAAACTCCTCAGCTTCATATTCAAGGCTCTCAAGTATCAGGTGCCAATCCATTTCTCCCACTTTCTCTTCTGCTTCTTCCAATGAGCTCTGCTCACAAGCCCCATACACTTGCCAAACTTTCCCATATTTGGGTCTTTGTTGGTGGCATTGCCCATACCTGGAATGCCATCGTCACACTCCATCCACTCCTGCCAAAAACCCACCTATCTTTCCGAGCTGGCCTCATAGAGGCCTTTCCTTGGCACCAGCTGGTGTGTCTCTCCCTCAAACCACACCATTTTCATGTCCCCCTTCCATGGTCCTGAGCACAATGCACCTTTCATAGTTTCATAGTGAGTTATCCCCAGGTCTCATCTCTTCACCCCAGCCTCACCCGAAGATTCTGGCTCCCTTTGGGTATGATCCTAGGTAATTTATTTCTGTATCACCAACAACTTTGCTGACACACAAAAAGTGTCAGTAAATATTTGCTGGGTCAAAGGACATATTATTTTCCTTGATTTAGAGAAAGAGGGCTTTCTTTCTTTCTTTCTTTTTCTTTCTTTCTTTCTTTCTTTCTTTCTTTCTTTCTTTCTTTCTTTCTTTCTTTCTTTCTTTCTTCTTTCTTTCTTTCTTTCTTCTTTCTTTCTTTCTTTCTTTCTTTCTTTCTTTCTTTCTTTCTTTCTTTCTTTCTTTCTTTCTTCCTTTCTTCTTTCTACATTAGACTTTGTTTGGTTTCTATTTTTATTATTTGTTTATTTTCAATTACAGCTCACATTCAATATTATTTTGTATTAGCTTCCAGAGAAAGAGGGTTTTCTAATCTAAGAACTTTGCTTCCCTTGTTAAGGAAGGGAAGTCACTGGTGAACAGCCTGATTGTTCTTTTTACCCATAGGGTTTGTTTATATCCCCCACTCTGTCATAAAGAGCTAAAAGATTTGCTCTAAAAATTTTCACCACTACAGATAAATAAGATTAACCAGCATTATACCAACTCATTCCTAGCTCATTTCCCCAACTCTCTCATCTTGGGTTTAATTCCCCTGTGGTGTGTGCATTTATTATAGATCGCCTCCAAGTTTTTAGGCCACCAAAGGGGGAACCCACTGTAAATAAACTACCCTTCCATTCCAATGCACTTTGATTAAGGTTAACAGAAGTAGAAATTGTGTTTAATTCATTTACAAAACTTCCCTTTTATGCAGAATGACAGTGTAGCAAGCTCCAGTGTGGGGTTCAGAAGTCCCATGTATGACCTGTCAAGATTCCGCTGCCTGAGTTGGCAGTGGACCCAGTGAGCACAGGCTTTTCTCTCCCCAGCTGCACCGAGGAGCAGAGAGAAGGTCAGGGAAGTCCTCCCTGTTCTGTGCCTGAGCATGAGGCCTGGCCTGCTCCTTAGGTGACCCTCATGCCTCTCTGTGTGGCAGGACATCATCCTCACGGTGAAGGAGAAGCTGTCGATCCGAAGTACGGAGTACTTTGCGCTGGTCCTGGAAGAGCAGTACAACATCTCACGGCTGCACTTGCTGCATGAGGAGGAACTCATCCAGCAGGTAGGACCTGCTCCTGCTCCTGCTCCTGCTCCTGGTGAGGAGACCCGGGCTGGGCAAGCGGCATGCCTCAGCCAGGACCTTGGGGCACAGGGCTCAGCACATCTGCAGGTTGGATACGCTTTCTCATGCCAAGAAGGCATAGAGTCACTCAGCCTGGGGAATAACAGGACTAGAATTAGGCCTGATTTTTGTATGAGGTAGGCAGGGCCCCATTTTCCAGATGTGGAGACAGAGGCTTAGAGAGGTAAGGTGACTTACTCAAGGTAACACAGCCAATAGAGCCCCTTCTTTTGCTTCTGGCTCTGATGATCTTCCCCTGAACCTGCTGCCTTTGAGATGTCAGGGAAGCATTTGTTGCTGTGTCTAAGCCCTTTTTGTGAGACTTACCCCTAAGCTGGTTCCTGAGGGCAGGGCAGAACAAACAGTCACTCTGCACCACTCAATCTTTCACTGATTTGTTGTACCAACTTTTTAAAGCCAGACACAGGTCAGTTCAGGGAATCCTTGTGGAGTGTGAACTATGAGAAGGGGCTTTTTAAGCAGGGCAACGGCATAAGCAAGGCGTGACCTCGTGGGAGCCACCCTGAGCACTCCCCGCTGCAGATGCACTCTTACCCTAGTCACGCGCCTCCCAGTGCTGCTGCTTGCAAACTTTTTAAAAAATCACTTCTGTTCTATTAGCATTGGAAAAGAAAATCACATTAAGTCTCTAAGAAAGTTTAAGTGAAAAAAAAGCGAGGTACCGAATATATATAATATATACTATACTATTATTTGTGGGAAAGAAAACATGTATAACTAGCATGTATACACACGCACACACACACACACACACACACAGTTTCTGGAAGGGCATATGAGAAACTGGAGATTTCTTTCCAGAAATTTCTTCTGGAAAGGGGAGCAGGTTAATGGAGTCAGTGGGAAACTTTGTTCGTTTGAACCTTTTACATTTTATACTCATGGGAAAGTCAGATTAGGAGCAAAGGTCTACTCTGCCTTGGAAAGCACTAAAATTGAAATCTCTGGGGTCTCTTTCATTGTCTTTTTTTTTTTTAAGTTGTTTTGTGGAATCACTGTGAGAACAAAGGCAGCTAAGATCAATGGTATCTCCCTTACCCATCGCAGGTTGTGGAAAGGGAAGAGTCGCAAGACTATCGCTGCCTCTTCAGGGTGTGTTTTGTTCCCAAGGACCCCCTGGACCTCCTGAAAGAAGACCCCGTGGCCTTTGAATACCTCTATCTGCAGGTGACTGGGCTGTTCTTCCTAAAATAACAGTGATCATTCTCAAAGATAAGATTGGGTTATTTATTTTTATTTACTTTTTTTTTAAGTTGTTTTGTGGAATCACTGTGGCACTATTGCAGATATCCCCCATTCCCCCCCCCCAGGCTTTGCCCATCTCCACCCCCCCCTTGCCTGCCCCGCCCCCTGCCCTGGCCTTCACCGCACTATAGTCTGTGTCCTTGGGCTATGCATATATGTTCTTTAGCTGATCCCTTCACCTTCCTTTAACCAGTTCCCAAAATCCCCCTCCCCTCTGACATCTGTCAATCTGTTCCATGCATCCATGCCTCTGGTTCTATTTTGTTTGTCAGTTTATTTTGTTCATTAGATTCCGCATATTAGTGAGATCATATGGTATTTGTCTTTCTCTGCCTGGCATATTTCACTTAGATGGACCTGGAGATTGGGTTATTTTGAACATGAGCTCAGGGCAATTTAGCAACTCCCTGGTATATGGATTATCTTCATCTGAAGGAGAATGGGCCTGAATATCCCTTAGAATTCCTTTTTCCATCACTGAGTTGCTATGTTAGGAGATTAGTGACATATTAATAAAATTTAGGCTGTCCTCAATGTAGATGATACATTTCCTAATGCCATTTAAGATCTTTAGAGTTATAGTTTTTATTGCTAAAAGGGGCTTTAGTGCTTCAAAGCTTTATTTTAGAAATGATGAAACTGAATCTTAGAAAGGTCACATGATTTGCCTGGGTCACCCACTTAGTGGTGGAGCCAAAAATAGCTTCCTTGGTCGCTCCCCCTACTCTACCTCCTTAGATGAGATTTATTATGTCATTTTTATTCTAATGAAAAAGAATCATTTGGGAGGCATCAACATTTTACAGATGAGAACTCAAACTTAGGTAGATTGATTTGCACAAAGTCTTACAGAAATGGTGGTAGCAACTAATAACAGCACTACTTTATATTTGTGTAATACTGTATCCCTCATACCTGCTTTCATATGCATTATCTAATTTAAACCTCCCAGAAACCATGTAAGGTAGACTTGACTACCCTCATTTAGCAACAAGAAGAACAGCATGTTCAGAGAGTCTTAGTAACTTAACCAAGGTCACACAGCCAAGAATCGGCAGAGCTAGGTCTCAAAGCTGAGCTCCTGGTCCTGCTGCCTTTCACTTGAGAGAACTAGGAACACAATCTGTTTGTTCTTGTTTCCCAATCCCCCTGATCTAATCTCTCCTAGAGCTGCAGCGACGTGCTCCAGGAGCGCTTTGCTGTGGAAATGAAATGTAGCGCTGCGCTCCGACTTGCGGCCCTGCACATCCAGGAGCGGATCTACGCATGCGCCCAGCCCCAGAAGATCTCTTTGAAGTACATAGAGTGAGTGGCAGGGGACATCTGTGACCCATCAACAGCAGCTGTGCTGCATTGATAATCGGGCTGGCCCCTGGCCAGAATGGCCAGATTCCATAGAAAGCTGATACCTACCTAGCCTTCTGTCCTTTGTCTTTCCGTCCATTTTCCTCTCCACCCTCTCTGACCTAGCTGGGCACCCCCAGATGTCAGAATCTGGCTGCTCCCTCTGGGGCAGAAGCCAAGTCCAGATGGAGTAACACAGGATCCCTTTGTAAGTTCCCAGTTCCTAGGGAGAATGTCCTGGGAAATCTTTTGATAACTTCAGTGAAAAGCTCTGATAAGGTCAGGAATGCCTTGGAAATTAATGTTGTATGAACCAGTCATGTTGCATTATATTCCTATTAAGACAGTTTCAGGTCCTGGGATTCCAACACCACCTGATTCTTAGCTTAAAATTTCACTTTGTTCTTGGCAGTATTGCCCTGGTTGCTCACCCCTCACCAAATCTCAGCTCTGTTGTCCTGTCTGTGCATCAAAATCAAATGGAAGTCATATTTAAAAAATAAAACAGGTCCTGGGCCTGTCCCTGATGTACCCGGTCAAGTCTCTAGAGAGTAGGACCTGAGAATATGTATTTTTAACAAGTTTATTGGAGGCTTTTGAGGCTGTTAGGCTGACACCATTCTGAAGCATGACCTCAGAGATTCACATAACACCCCATGAGAGTGTGTTATACATGCACAATCATTAGTTGTCACATATATTGTGGTGAAGAAAGACTGAGGTCCCCTGCTCTGACAAAGAATATCACACTGCACCAAGAGTAATGAACTCCCAGAAAGATCAGTGGGGCTTAATTCCTGAATGGCTGTGGTTTGTGTGTGTGTGTTAGGGGTGGGGGAGGGAATAAATATAAATATATTTATAAATGTATATGTTATATAATGATATAAAATATATAAACATATTATATATAATTTATATAAAGTATATTTATACACACTTATATGTATAAATATGTGCATGTATCTTCTGAGAAAGAGACTCAATTGCAGTATTCTGGGAACATTAAGTTCTGAATCAAATGTAATTATGCTCTTCATTAGAGCCACCAAGTACACTGTAAAAATGGACCTTCCTGTCTCCATGTCTCATGGCAGAAAAGACTGGGGAATAGAGAACTTTATATCTCCAACTTTACTCCGAAACATGAAAGGCAAAGACATCAAGAAAGCCATAAGCTTCCACATGAAGAGGAACCAGAATTTGCTGGAACCACGACAGAAGGTAATGTAGCCATAGCCCCGGCCGGCCCAGCCAGCTAGCTGTCCGTTGTGAAACCTCGGGGACTGCATCGTCAACATTGCCTTGATTTTAGGCAAGTGAATAACTAACTTAATGGTCTTTTCTTCCCCCCTACTTAAGCAACTTATTTCTGCTGCCCAGCTACGTTTAAATTATCTACAGATCCTTGGGGAACTCAAGACATACGGCGGGAAAATCTTTAATGCCACTTTAATGGTACGTATTACAGAACTGTGGGATCCCACTCTTATGAGGGACCTTAAAGTCCTCAAAGATCGGTGCATCTTGTAGCCTAAAATTCTTGAGAACTCTGTCTTGTACTAGAATTTGTTTGGGAAACCAAACATCGTGCCATTGGGGAGTGTTTATTATGTCCTTGCTTGGTGCTAGCCCTGTGGTAGGTGCTGGGGGAGGCAGAGCTGAGTAAAAGACATGGTTCATACCTTCCAGTGATGGAACAAAGTAGCCAAGAAAACAGAGCAGAACCATGAGGGATGCACAGGGCTCTCACTGCGGAGTTTGAAGACAGAGGGTGCTGCTGCCAGCTTCAGGTCAAGAATGGGAGGGGAGAGGTTAAGGAAAGACAAGAAGACTGGATTTGGCCAGATTTCCGTGTAGAGGAGAGGCATTTTGAGGGAAGGGTACTGTAAGCTATTTTCTTTGGAGCTTTGGGAAGATGAAAGTGAAGAGGAAAATGTGGAAATCATGAAGGAAAGGTAAGACTGTTAGACTGACTGCCAGGCTGGGGCTCTGGTAGTTCGGAAGGAGAGGAGAACTGAGAGGTGGACCTGAGAAGGGGAAAGAGAAGCAAAGGGGCCCTCTACTCTGTTACCCAGTCCCCCTCTGGCTTCCTTCGTGGGGCCGAGGCCTAGAGCTGTGTGCTTTGCAGCGCTCAGTGATGGGGGCTGTGGCTTTAAGGGGACTCTCCCACCACTCAGTCAGCCCCAGGACACTCCAGCACAAAGCCAGACAATTTACCAATCATAGAGACTTGAAAATATATATTAACAAATCTTCTTTCAGTGGATTTGGTGTGCCTCTCAGTCATTTACAGTGATGGGTGCATTTAATCAGATTGCTGACCTAACAATATAGATGGAAAAAGAGAATCAGTGTTTTGAGAGCAAGGGGAAACAATCAGATAGTTAGGGGAAGGGAAAAATAGGTGGTGTCTTGTATGAGCAGATGACCAAAAGGTGGAAAAGAGACTAGATCACAGAAAGGAAGGCTTGAGGGTACAGGAAATCTTCCCACTTTTCCCAAGGGCCAATCCTGCCCTCTACCAGCTGTCCCCAGTCCCCCTTTACCTTTTCCGTCTAAGGAAAGAACTGGTAATGGTAGAAGAAGCCAACCACACTGAACTGGCTCAGGTGCTTGCTGGACACTGGGGTTACACATGTAGATAAATACAGCCTGTCGTCAGGGAACTTGGCAGGGAATCTGAGCCTTGAATACAAATAACTACAGTAAGAGGTCACAGCTCAGCCCTGGCTAGTGTGGCGCAGTTGGGCATCCGTCCCGTGCACAGAAAGGTTGCAGGTTCAATTCCCAGTCAGGGCACATGCCCGGGGTGCAGCTCCATCCCCAGTAGGAGGCATGCAAGAGGCAGCCGATCAGTGTTTTGCTCTCACATTAATGTTTCTCTCTCTGTCTCTCTCCTTCTCCTTTCCTTTCTCTCTAAAAATCAATTTAAAATTTTTTTTAAAAAAGAAAAAGAAGTCACAGCTCAGTGCTATGAGAGACGTACAGAGGAAGTAGAATGGGAACAACACAGAGGAAAATGACTCTTCTGGTTTGAGGAGACAGAGATCAGGCAGATATTTTCTGTAGATGTTTACAGTAGGTTTTGATGGAAGCTTTTAAAGAAGGGTCAGGATTTCAGTCAGTAATGATGGCAGGGAAGGGATTCCAAGAGGAGTGAAATAGGCACCTAGGTATGAAAGGACAGATTGTGTTTGTGGAACAGGTAACAGCCTGGTTTGGCTCTCTGCAAAGGGTCTTAAGGGAGATACATTTATACTTAATTTAGCTGTAGATGGGGCCCAGTTAGGCTATTGCCTACCTTGATAGTCTAGGGAGCGGTGGTGGGGATCTGAAATAAGAATCAAGGAGTTTGCAGAGAGAGGTGTCATGTCTTACATGTGCAGGGTATTTTCACTGGCCTGTGGGCGGAAACTAATTCCTCCTCTGCCCCTCTGCAGTTGCAGGATAGAGAATCCTACATTGCCCTTCTTGTTGGAGCCAAGTATGGGATTAGCCAAATTATCAATAGCAAACTCAACATCATGTCCACGTTGGCAGAGTTTGCAAACATCAGCCGTGTCGAGCTGACGGAAGAGTCTGAGAAAGTGAGCATGGTCAAAGTGTACCTTCAGGACATCAAGGTAACACACAGGGAAGAGATTCTGATTCCAGCTGCTGGGATTTGGGGATAAATTATTTAGGGTAGCTTATATATATGAGTTTGGATATTAACAAAGTCTAATGTCCAACATTTTCTTAAGAGGATGAATCGTCCATTCTGTCCCATCAAAGGGAAAGTGGTAACCACAGGGCATTTTCCTGGGCAGATCCTGAAAGTTTTTTTTTGTATAAACTGAGCCTAACCATGTGCTTTCCTGATGGGTTCAGAAACTTAGATGGGACCAGAACGGCTGCCCAAGAGTTTTGAGGGGCAGCAATTAAAATGGTAAATGATGCAGTGTGCTTCCCGAGCCTCCCTGGAAGGTCCTGCATTTATCCTGCCTTCCTTCGCTTTAATACCAACACGCGCAAGGATGGTGGTTTATTCTGTCACCCTCTCCCTCCTTCTGCATTTGCTCCTGATCCCTTTTCTTCTCTAGGCCAGGTCTTGAAGGGGCCCCATTATATGGATGAGCAGAGTGCAGCGGGTGGTCGGGAAGGGGTGGAGGTAGGGTAGGGGTGAGGGATGGAGAGGAGGAGATATTGTGAAGATTCAATGGGAGGAGCCCACTGTGCATGCGCATGTGTGTGTGGGTGTGTGTGCGCACGTATGTGCATACACTCATTTCAAGCCTTGTAGGTGAGAACCCAGGACATGAGGCCTGCCTTTGGACCATGGCTGGATTTACTTGGCATCTCTCATTGGCCCTACTTGGTCTTGTTGTCAGACTTCAGACTGTCCCTTAGTCCTTTATAAGCTTAGGAGCTCTCTTTACCTTCAAAGGTTCTGACTTTGCTGCTGGAATCCAACAGTGCGAAAGACCTCGCCTGCCTGATTGCTGGGTACTACAGGCTGTTTGTTGACCCAGTTACCTCCATTTTCCTCTGGCCAGGCAACAAGCAGCCGGTGCACCGGGTGTCTGCTGAAGAAGGTGAGGCGCTGAGGCCCGCCCCAGTAAGGACAGGCCCATTTCGCTGCCTTGTTGGCAAGGGCAGCCTAAAGGGAGGTGGAGAATTGAGTTGAGCTGAGACTTCCACTCAAGTCGATGAGAGCTATTTCTCCATTTGTTTCCTGGCAAACGGTTGATCTCTCCAAAATCCTAAATAGAGAAGCTTTCTTTATACCCAAGGGTCCTTAAAACCAAAGGTCTCTGATTCCCTGTAGAATTTCCTAAAATCATCTCTAAGATCTACTGTATTTTGTCTTCATTTGCCAGCAAAAAGAGTTATCAATTATTCAGAAAGTACAGATGACCAGCCCTGGCCGGGTAGCTCAGTTGATTAGAGCATCACCCTCATCTGCCAAAGTTTCGAGTTCGATCCCGAGTCAGGGCACATACCAGAATCAACCAATGAATGCCTAAATAAGTAGAACAACAAATTCATGTTTTTCAATGTCTCTCCCTCTTCCTCTCTCTCCCCCCCTTCCTCTCTAAAGTCAATTAAAAAAAAAAGTACAGATGACCTAGCTCTCATTCCATGCCTATGTACTCTTTTGCATTCTCTTGAATTATAATAGACATTCTCAATCTTATAAGTTTAGAAGAAGTGGGTACCTGAAGGTAGAAAGGACTCAAAATCCTATTATGTAAGGAATAGGGAGGTGAGGGCCAGATGAGGCGAACAGTTTTCCAGGTCAGCTCCCAGTTGCTGTCAGGCTTTTGCTTCAGCACTGTTTATGCAGCATTTTCCCATTGGTTTTCTGATAAATGTTTAACAACTGTCTCTGCCAAGAAAACAAAAAAAAAGAAAAGAAAAATCGCACTCTGGTTTGAAGCAATTGTGTATTTTCATGGTACAGACACTCCCACCTTGGCTGATTTCAAGCTGCCAACATGATGTCACTGAGTGTCGAGCTGGGGAGAGATGCTCAGGAGCATGTCATTATATAATATTTCCTCCATGTGGGTAAAATAGACATAAGCAATCTCAAGAGCTTAGATGATAGTAAGATAAAGTAAAATGACCAGGCAGTGATGAGTTTTGGGTATCGGTTAACTTTGTCTTTAATACAGTTTAGAAACAAGGGATGATACCTCAGGGTCTGGTCAGGGAGACAAGGCAGAGTGGGAGCAGTGCTGCCGTGGAGTCTGATGGCGGGAGGGACTGCTTCTGCCGGGGCAGGCGGCAGTGGTCAGAGGAGATGCTCCAGAGCCGGAGGTATTTGAAATCGATCTTGAAGAACATGCTGGAGTAGGCCAAAGAAGGGAGGAGAGATCATCTGAAGCAGAAGGGACAGTATGGAGGCATGACACAAAGGGCGACGTCATGAGCTGTGCGAAGCTGTCTGTGGCGGCTGGAGCATGGGAAGACTGCAGCGGGTGACCAGGCTGCTAAGGAGGGGTCAGGGCCACCTTGGGGGGCTTTGGCTCTTGTGGGATAGCATAGGCTCTTCCCTGCAGGCAGAGGAAGCCATCAGAGGGTTTAAGTAGAGTGTGATGTTGCAGAAAGTTTTTAGAAAGATCTCCCTGCATGCTTATGGTGGCAGAGAGATTAGAGACCTGACTTAATGCCCCTGACCTTTTTTCCATGGATCCTTCGAGTACCAGCAGCTGGATGATTTGTCACTCTCCTACAGGCCCTGCAGCACCAGTGGATCCCCAAGGCCAGACTTCAGAACGGTGCTGGCCTAGCAGCCTCAGAGTCTCCCATAAAGTTGCTAAAATACAGATTCTCAGGTCCCACTCCCTAGATATTTGACACAATACACTGGGGTAGGGTCAGGGATCAGTTTTGTATTTCAAATATGATCCCCATCTGATTTTGATCCCAGACAGGACAGAGCTGAGATTTGAAGAGGTGTTTAGGAAACCTGGGCCATACTGTCCAGAGCAAAGTGAAATCCAATGAAATAAATATCCTCCCCCATGTTTCTGGGAACAGATAGCTGTCCTTGGAAATAGGGATGGAGGTAGTCCTGTCTGTTAGGTGGTTCAGATAGATGTGGGAAAGGAGGCCTGATGTTGTGGGGAGAACACGGAACTTGGAGTCCCATGGATCCTGTGTCAGTCACTGTAGCGTGATCTGGGCCCGTCACCCTCCTAGACCTCAGTTTTCTAATCTGGAAAACAGGAGAGCCAGCAGTGAGGGGACAGGAGGATACATAGGCGCCTGTCAGTTCCTGAATGCTGTTTTGTAACCCTCGGTGTCCCATGTTGCAGGCTACGAATCCAGGGCGTGCAGTGACTCAGAGGAGTCCTCCGAAGTGGACTGCGTGCTGGAGCCTCTCTCTGACCAACGCCTGCCGAAGCCGGGCCCCTGCGGGCCACCCGTAAAAGAGGAGCAGACTCCCGGGGACAGCCCCATGCCCGAGGTGGCTGGGAGAGGCCCGAGCACCGGTGGGGCTAGCAGCGTGACAGACAGTGCGGAGTCGGAGGCGTCCGACTCGGCCAACACCGAGAGCCGAGGCTGCAGGACCAGCTGCTCGAGTGAGTCCATGGACGCCCTGGAAGAAGACGACCTGGACGCCTGCTCCTCCAGCACATCTGGCTTCTTCCACTTTGGCTCGCCAGGCTTCCCAGAGGGGGCGGATTCTGACAGCCAGCGGGAGAGGAGCAGGATTGAAACCAGCGGCTTCCTCTGCCTCCTGGACCTGGCCCAGAGAGCCAACCCTCAGTCCCAGGACATGGAGCTTTCTGAGGGTCCAGCTCCTGGGACACTTGGCTGGGGACCAGACCTGAGTGCAGCCAGGCTGGACCCCAGGCTGTATGAAAGCAGCCGGACTGACTACTATAGCCTGTGCTCCAGCGTGTCCCCGGCCAGGCACCTGAGCGACAGCTCAGACAGCACAGCTTCCCGGCAGGGCGGGGGCCTGCCAGCCTGGGGCCAGCAGGGCTGGACGGAGGCCCAGCACAGCTCTGTGCTGGAAGCCCTGGCCCCTGCCTCTGAGGATGGCAGCTCGGATGAGGAATATTATGATGCAGCTGACAGGCTTACATCCCCAGACAGCCTCTCAGGTGAGCCCTCCCCAGCAAGTCTGCAGACTCGGCAGGCAGGGACCAAGCTTGAGGGGAAAACACATGAGTAAAGCAGGGTCATGGTCATCCTTTGAGGTGGTTGTCCTGGGCTCAGTGGACTGAATTATAAGCATCATGACTTCACGGCAGGGCTACAAGGGAGGTTCATAGAACTGTGGGCAATCAGGGATAGGAAGTGTTCATGCAACAGTGGAAATCAGGGAAGGCTTCCCTGAAGAGGTGGGGAAAGGGCTGAGACTGGTGAGATAGACAGAATTTACATAGAAAGAAACGGATTTGACAGGAGTGCTGAGCAGAAGGCACCAGCTATGTCATTACTGACCCTGAAGCTACATTAAATGAGGCCTTGAAGCAAGAAGAACCTCCTGACAGGCCATTGGTGGCCCCTTAAGGGACTGTGATGTAGGAAGGCAGGGGAGATCTGTGGGTCATCTCTCTCTCAGGTCCCTCTTGCCTCCCTTCATGTAGAGTGTGGGAGTCTGTCCATATAGAATGACTTCCCAGCTGACCTGAGAGCCTTCCAGGACATTTACACACACTCCCTCTTCCCTCTTCCCTCTTCCCTCTTCCCTCTGTCTCTCTCTCTCTCTCACACACACACGCACATACACACACACTACATGCTGCAGGGGAAAAAATGGAAAATAGCACACAGATATTGAGGGTGACCTACTATGAGCTGGGGACACCACAGCTCTTGTAGTTCTGTTTCAGCCCTTTCCAGTTGCTCCCTGCCCTATAGTGGTTTCCTGTTGCTCATTGGGGAAAGGCCATAGCAGCCCTGGAGGCCCTCTGAGGCCCTCTGAGGCCCTTTGAGGCCCTATGTGACATGGCCTCTCTCTGTTTCTCTCCTGAGCTCTCTCTCTGTATCCTGCCACGCAGACTCCTTGCCATTCCTTAAAAGTGCTGGGCTCTTTCCCACCACGGGCCTTTGCACATGCTGCTCCTTCTGCCTGAAACACTCCTCACTCTGATCTTTGGCTGCTGATACCCATCCATCTATTAGGCCCCACCTGGAACTTTGATTCTTCCAGAAACTTTACCCAGACCACCAAGAGTTGGGCAGGTCTCCCCATCCCTGTCACATCTTCCTACAGCACCCTGGGTGCTTCCTGCCTGGCACTTAGCACTGCCTGCAATTATGTATTTGTGTGATCTCGTGTTGATGTTTCTCTCCTTCACTAGACTGGGAACTCATTCATCTGTGTCCTGGCACATAGTGCCTGGCAGTTGTTGCTAAGTGAATGAATGAACTCTCCAACATCTACCCTGAGTTCATTCATTCACTATGCCCCAAGGGAAAGGAGAAGCCCATGGCTAGCGTGTGCACTGCCCTCCAAAGAACCCAGCCAACTGCCAGCCATGCCCCATCCTTGCCCTGCTGGGATAGCCATTGTTCTGGGGGACAAGATGGGGGCAAGAGAGACCATCAGTGAAGGCCTTCCTCTAGTCAAGGACATAGGTCCACACTGGACACTCCTTTTTTATAGAGAGCCAATGTGGCCCTGGGGAGACAGCCCAGAACTGGGACTCCTGGCCCAACTCATTGGGGGAACCTCTCCTTTTTAGGCCTTAGAAACACCCTTGGTCACTGGCTGTAGGTGACCTAGGGCAGCAGCTCCAAAACGTGACTGGGCATCAAAATCACCCAAGGGCCCTGGTTTAAATCCTATCGATTCTTAGGTCCCAGCCTCAGAGATTCTGATTGAAGAGGTCTGAGAAGCAGCCTTTGATAAGGTTTTTAACAAGGTGCAGCCAGTTGGGAACAACTGGTCTGAGTCTGAGAGCCCTCTGATTCTCAAGTGCTGGCCTGTGATCCTCATTTCCTCTGGCTGACTCCTAGGACTTCTTCACAGAGTGCTTCTCTGCTCGGAAACATCCATCCTGGCGTGCACAAACCCCTCACACCCGCGTCTGAGAGTCACACCACTGTCAAAAGCCTCGCACATGTAGCCACAGTAACAACAGTAGCAGCTCCCTTTAGTGAACGTATGTTAGGCACAGGCCTTGTGCCGGCTGATTGATCTGCACTGATTCATTTAACCTGCGTGGCAGTGCTGCTTGGTACCATTGGTGCTGACTGACTTGGGTTAATAATTTAGCACAAAGAAAAAATGGTGAAGAATGTAAGATAGCTTAGAAAATTGCCGGCAAAGGTGAAGAACTGCTCCAGACGTAGGCAGCAACCGGAGCAGGAGGCTGGGCAGCAGGATTCCTCGCGGTATTGTCAGGATACTGTGGCTATAAAGAATGAGCTCTACTTTTGTTATTGTTTTTTTAAATCAATGTGTTCGAATTTGAAATTCTAGGTGATGTGTGGCTGACTTTCTGGGTCATCAATCTGACTACTTGGCTGATATAGACCGGGCACCTTCATTGATAGTCCCATGGGGAGCGGGGGCAGTGGGTCCCTAAAAGGAAATTGAGGTACTGTGACCAAAAGACAATAAAACGTATCTTAGGCAACTAAGAATCAAAAACTGTCTACCACAGTTCTTATCCCCAACTTTCAGATGAGGAAATTGAAGAGATCAAGCTTTAACTTGCCCAGGGTTACACAGCCCAGCCAGGATTTGAACCCAGGCAAGCCTGAGTCCTTAGCACAAGCTCTGAAAGCCTCTGTTTTCCTGCTTTTTATGTACCTTTTCTTTTCTTGATTCTCAGGGCCTGGAGCTGTTTCCGCTACGGAACCCAGTGCCACAAACATGCAGAGTCAGGCTAGCACCTGCAGCCCTGAGGACGGCCTGAGAACTGGACCAGACGGAAGACAGCCACGCAGAAGGGCAGGAGTGAAAAAGTATGCCAAGACCCTGAGAAAAAGAAGGTCTTTCCTACAGACTGACTACACCTGTCAGGTCTCATTTCCCCTGGTGCCCTCAGCCTCCCTGGAGAACGTGGACGACGTGTGCTACTACGACAGGGAGCCCTATCTGGCCCTTGGTGCACCCTCCCCAACTGTGTCCTCTCTGCAGGACATGCAAGGTGAGCCCGGCCTCCTGGAGACCAAGGCCCTGGGGCTGCTGGCTCCCTTGAGGGAGGCCAAGAGCAAAAACCCAGCCTCCCGGGTCATGGAGATGGAGCCCGAGACCATGGAAACCAAATCGGTCATCGATTCTCGAGTGTCCTCTATTTCTGCCATTCGCCTCCGGATTGACCCCAGTCATAAAGAAAATTCTGGGGGTGCCCCTGTGACTGCCACTGTTCCCAGTTCCCCAGCAAACACCCCTAATTGTTCCAACCCAGGTTCACCTGGCCCAGACACTGCTCAGACAGAGCCTTCTCAAACTTTATCTGCATTTCAAGATTTGGAAGGCAGTGCCCCCAAAGAACTCTCCATAGAGCTTGAGGATAGCACCTCCTCCCTCTCCGATGCTGACCTGAACCCAGACAGAGTCTGCCTGACCATCAGCCCAGGGCCACATAAAGTCTCTCAAGGAAACACACTAGAGCTGGGAGGAGCCCAGATGGATACAGGATTGGGATCTTTGTTTACAAATCATATGCAAGAAACTGCCCCCAAATACACAGAGCCTTTGTTGTCTCCTGGAGACAGGCCTAGAAGTGGTGAATGTGGAATAAATTCAGGAGAGATGGCTTCTTTCCCTACAAAGGAGTCACAACAAGGACAACTCTCTCTGGAATGTGATGGAGAAGTTACAAGCAGAAATGGCACCAACTCCTTGCATGATGAACCTGGGAAGGATTCAGGTGACCCTGAGGGTGATGTGTCCAATGCTGTTCTACAGACTATTGGTGTCAGTTCTCCAGATGGTGGGACAACAGCGTCCCTCTCCTTGGAGACTCCTGTACCAGAGATGGACCCGACCCCACCACACTCCCCCACGGAACTCCAAGGACAAAGCAGAGAAACCCCAAGCCAAGCCTGCCATGCCCAAGAACAAAAGCTATTGGCAGAGCTGGACTTAGACCTGGATTTCTTGCCTGAGAACCAGACCATACCATCAGCCTTCCCTCTGGAGGAGGTCAAAGCAGAGCCACTTAACCATGTGCTAGAGGAAGACACAGCCCCTCAACAGGTCTGTTTTAATCCAGGGCCTTCTCTGCTAAATGCATTACCATGCCCCCAAGAGGAGCCCCATTTAGAAGGTTCAAACCAGAGCTTGTTATCAGAAAGCAAAGACAAAAGCCCTAGCATCTGCGTTCCAGCTGAGAAGTCTTTCTCGTGCTTTTCCCCAGAAAACCATCCTAAAGTTTCTGCCAGCCTCAGGATGGCCACATCTTTGGGGTTTGCAGGGGTGAATGAGACAGTGGCCCCTAGGATTGGGATGGAGCAGTGCAGCTGCCAGTTCTCCTATGCCACGTGCTTCCGAGGCCTGCAGCCTGAGACAGAGGAAGAAGACAGGGACTCAGAAGCACGCCCCACAGTCCCCCTCACCTCACCACCCTCCGCAGGAAGCCAGCTGGCCCTGCCCTGGAGGCCTGCCCGGGCCCATAGCTGCAGCTCTGAGCCCCTGTCAAGGAACAGCCACATCTGGCCGGAATACTGCTCCAGGGCTCTGCGACAGCTGAAAGCTGCCCCCGCCAGCACTCCAGAGGGCTTCATCCAACTCTCAGAGAGCTTGCTGGAATTACAAGACATTTTAGAAGCTTCCTGGGGGAATGGGGACAAACACCCCCCAGAGAAGTGCACCTGGCACTTTTCTGAAAGCCGGAGCCATCTCTGCATGGGCTCCCAGAAGCTCCTGTCCAGCTGTCAGCATGTGATCAGAATGGACCAGTCCCCCGAAGAGATGCAGGGTGCCGTGCGTGACACATTCCAGTACCTGGTTCAGCTGGCTGGCCTGTGCTTCCAGTTCACAGACTGCAACCGCTGCTCCGCCCGGCACAGGGAGGCAGCAGGGAACCTGAGGGACGTGGTGTACAACTACCACCAGTTTGTGGAGGCTGCCAAGCTGACCTGCGAGAGAGGCTACCACGACCTGAGTGTGAAACTCTTGGCCCGTCAGTGCACGGCCCTCACAGCTGCTGTGTTCTGTTTGACGCAGAAGTTCCGGGCATCCACTGCCCTGTGAGCAGGCCGGCTGCCCAGACCCCCAGCCCTGCCCTGGGCAATTCCCTAGAAGCCTTTTCCATCCCTTTGCCCACCCTCTCAAATGTTTACTATTTAGAGTATTTAAATAAACTGCTGCTTCATCTTGGCCTGAATCAGAGTAATGATAAATTTGGGTCAAAACATTCACTCCTATCCATTCAACATGCATTCACTGAATACCTCCTCTGGGCCAAGCCATATGCTAGGAGTTTAGGATAATTATAGACAAATAAGAAAATCCCTCCCCGGTGGATGCTCACAGACCCTCTGGGGATACAGATAAGTAGATTACCATCAGTAAAGTGAGTATCCTAAAAGGAGCATCCCCTGGGGGTGTGGAAGCAAGACGTCACAAACTGTCCGAAGAAGGCAGGGATGAGGGAGGAAGGTGGGAGTCACTAAAAAAACCAGTCGCCTCATACCACACTTATTTGGCAATAGCGTTGGCAAACAGGAGTGAATACATGGGACATCTGATTTTACCTTCACTAGCACTTGCACCCGAGGCCTGGTGATCTTGGCCGCCTCGCTGAGATAAGCATAGGTTGCCACTAGGTGGCAGTAAATTCCTTAGCTGCGTGGCTACATTTCAGGTGTGCTTTGTCGAAATTGACTGCACCCCTAAATCTTGCACCGTATTTTTGTTTTAAGTAGTTAAAAGTCAAGCATTGAAGCCCAGAGTTAGATTTGCCTTTTTAAGAAGAATACTGGTGCAAAACAAATATATTTAGTACCTTTCTTACCAATCCCTGTTGAGTCAGTTAATCCCAGTTAATCTTGGGGGGACCTTGGAAAAGCTATTTAATCTCTCAGTGCTTTGGTTTTCTCTTCTGCAAATTGGGGAGACTAATAGTGCCTGCTCTGTAGAGTAGAAATCTAGTAAATACTCGATCTAGTAAATACTAGGTAAGTAATAACGCCCAGCTTTATGGCTGCCTCTCCTAGCCTGAACTCCTGCCCTGCATTTTGTTTTCCAACTCCAGGAAAACCGATTTCAAGCTATCCTTGGGGTACTTTTTCCCCCTGGCTTCTCTGTTCAGGTCAAAGGTGGTTTAGACACTCATCTTGGGCTGTTAGAGGTCACTCAAGGGGTCCCTTTGCCCCTCTGTTGCTTCTGATCAGTTGCCAACTCAGTGCTGCCTCTGTGGTTCCTCTCTTCAGGGGCTCCCTAGCTCCTCTCAACACAGCAAAAGCAGGAGCAGAGATGAAGGTGTTTAGTCACCCACTCAAGCTCTCTCCAATCAGAAGGAGAGCAATACCTTGGGAGAAGAGAAAAAACATCCTTCCCATCCCGTTACCAGTTACTTGTTAACTACTAAACAGTTAATCGGTACTTGTGCCAGGAAAGCATTTATTTTCTTAGAGGCCTGTTTCTGTTCACAGAATACTTTGAATAAAATTTAAATAAGGCTCTTGAACACAGATTTGAAGTGATTTCATGGCAATGAAAAATAGGAACAATAAGACACTGAACTAATAGAAATTGTATGATGTTTAAAAGGACCTGAATGCTTTTGCCAGCAGAAAGCTATGAAGAGCTACATAATTTGTTCACGTGAACACAATCCATATGTTCATAAGTTTAGTGAAGGAGCTCAGGACTCCAACTCAATCAGGGCTTGAATTATGGCGTGTTATTACAGGCACTTGTTTGAGTCTCAGGTTCCCCATCTGACAAAAGGAAATACTAGTCTCCATTTAGTAGGGCCTACAATGTGCCAGATGCCCTGAATACATTTTCGTATCAACACAACACCCCAAAGTAGAGATTGTTATATAATATACATTCAGCATTATTATGAGAAACAAATAATTATGGAAGGCAGGAAGAAGACTGTGAAGCCTCCAGCACAAGCACTCAAATGTTGGCTTCCTTCTTTCTTTGCTTCCTCTCCCCTCAAATCCTTGAACTTTCTTGGTTTGCTACAGTGTGGAGCTGGCATTTTGCTCTGCAGTTTCCATGAGGAGTACTAAGTCCTAGAAGTTCTGAGACACCCCCCCCCCCATTGCTTGTTGAGACGCTAAACTACAGGGGGAGTTATGCTGTTTAGCATTTTCTTTGAGATACACAGTCCCCTACATTGAGGGACTGCCTACTTCCTCAATGCAAGTGTTAATTAATGACTAAGAAACTACTGGACATTTATATTTCTCCTTCCTTTTCCCACCCACCATCATATTGGCTGATTTATTTATTTCAACAAACATTTATGGTACAACCATGCCAGGTGATGCCTGATGCAGGATTATGGATGTAAATAATTGGGTGAGAATCCTATTTGCAAGTATTCTTGGGCCAAGAGATAAAATGACATGTAGAGATAGAGACCTACAACATAAGGCACGGCATGGTCAGGGCCACCAAAAAGAACAGATAAAGTGTATGACAGCTTAAAGGACAGAAGTCATTGTTGGGTGGGAGTAGAATAGTGATCAGGGAAAGCTTCCTGTAGGAGGAAGCATTAATTAAAACTAGTTTGTCAAAAAGTATTTTTGAGTAGCTACTGTGTGTCGGGCCCTAGATTTGATAGATAGCAAGGTAAGTTTTGCATGTGTCAAGAAAGTAGAAAAATCACTCAATTTTCTATTCTGTCAACAAATATTTACTGTGTACTGGAACTGGGAATAAATCCACAACATGATATAGTCCCCTCAAGGAACTTATAATTAGTAGGAAAGACACAGGAAAAAAAAGATGACTGACTAAATCTTACCTAAGATGGTCAGTCAAGGCCTCTCTGAAGAAAGAATGTTTAAGCTGAAGCCTAAGGGATAAGATGGGGCCAGCCATGGAGAAAGTGAGAGGAAAAGGAACAGTATCTGCAAAGATCTTTGGTGTATTTGAAGCATTTCAAGAAGACAGTTGCAACTGGAATGCAGCAAGCTGGAGGAAGAGTGACCAATGAGGTTGGAGGGGCAGCCAGGACCCAGGCTGTGCAAGGCCCTGGGAAGGTCAGATTCTTACATTGAAGTATGATAGGGAGCCACTGAAGGGGCTGCAAATGGATGGGTAGGGGAGCAGGCAGTGAAACCAGCTAGGAGCTCATGCCTACTTCCCCACAACTTTGGGGAAGTAGCCACGAGCTCATTCAAAGGTAAGGAAACACAAGAGCAGCGGCAGAGAGGGGCAAAAGGATTCCATATGGCTGGGTGCAAGGTGCAGGGACTGGTAGGTGTTGTGGGAGGCACTGAAGACTATTTGAGCTACTTTGCAAGCCCTGCAAAGTGGGAAGCCAGGTCCAGCTTCTGAGCAGAGAAGAGACATTAGAGCTAGGTTTTAGAAAAATCCTTCGGGGGGGGGGGGGGGTTAGTTTGCTCCAGTAGCAGATAAAGGATGGATTGGAGTATGGCTTGAGGATGGCATAGGAGTTGCTGAGGAAAGAAAAGTCCAGAGTGTAAAAGCGTAGGGCCAAGGAGGGATCCAACAGAGCTGTGGTTTCTTGGGTGGGAGACATTTCAAACTCATTCATAGTAGGGTCTCTCTGAAAGGGTGGGACCCCTAGGGCTGGAGAAATAAAGAAAAGAATGGCTGATAGTTTTTATCAGGACTAGGGTTGGGCAAGTCACTCCAGGTCTCAGAGCCTCGGTTTCCCTGTTGACTCACTCCCTACCTGGTCAGGCCCCGATATCTCTGCTGTGAACCTGGACAGCCAGGTGCGGGTGAAGGGGAATGTGTGCTCAGGGAAGGGCTGTGTCAACTCGAGGTCCTTGCTGATTGTAGAGAAGCCCAGCGGAGGGCAAGGCCCCCAGGCTGTGAGACGAGAGGTGGTTCGAGTCTGGTTTCAGCCCAATTTCACAATGTGCAGTCCTTGACAGCTGTTAAAGCGCCTGATCATCTGCAGCAGCCCTGTAGATCGGCAAGCAGCTGGGATCGCAATACAGTGTAGCAGTCGGGAAAACAGGCTCAGAGGGGCGCGGCAACACTTTGGATGGGACAGAGCAACTAGGAGCCTGGGTGAGGCTTGGAAAGCCAAGCCTCCGCTCAGGCCCAGAACACCGAGCTGTCAGGCCGAAAACTACAATTCCCAGAATGCCATTCGGAAAGGGGCAGGAACCGGAAGTGGGTTCGGAGGCGGGGCCTCACGTGCCCAGCCTTGGCGTGAGGTCGCGGGATCAGGTACGCCGGGGGCTCGTGGCGGGGCGGGGTAGGGTCTCGGAGTCTGGAGCCGGGCTGCTGCGGGGTTTGCGGGCGGGGAAGACGCGGGGGAACGGCGTTTAACAGTCGTGTGGCCTGATGTTCCACACCTTCTTGGTACTTCCCCATCCTGCCTCCTCTCGCACTCTCAGCCTGTGGGCAGGTGGGGTACCTTCGGGCCTAGGGTCTAGGCGTCCTATTGCTGAAGGTGACAGAGGCGTGGAGCCAGCTTCCGTGGACTAAAACTTAGAGAAGCATGCAAACAGAGATGCTCATCAGGTGGGACTTGGGCTGGAAAACTCAGAGATGAGCCTGGGGTGGGTGGGGCTGAGGTTACTTCACACAAGGAGCCTGGTTTTTGAGAAAGTGGCTTTATTAATGTAGCTAGTATTTATTGAGCATCTGTTATGTACCAAGCCCCTTTCTAGGCACAGAGGATACAGTAGTGAACAAAGCAAACAGAGCACTTGGTTACGTGAATGGAAAAGTTCTCACAAAAACTAGGTAAAATATGTGCAACTTTGCGTGATGAAAATCTGAATGAAGTGAGAAATGTAGTTAAATAATTACCTAGAGGAAGAGCATTGGAGGTAAAGAGAATAGCAAGTGCAAAGGCCCTGAGGTGAGACTATCCTTGGTATGCCTTAGGCTCAGCAAGTAGATCAGATGGCAGAGGACAGTAGATGGGGAGGTTAGGCCTTAATGATCAGTACAGGCCATCGTAAAGATTTTGGCTGTTCACTGTAAGTGAAGCAGAGAATCCAGCATGGTTCTGAGCAGAAGAATGGCATGATTACCAATCATTTAGGATGCTTTTATTCTGTGAGGCTCTGTGTTGAGTGCTTGGGGTGTGCCCGTGAATTCTTCATCCTCTCTCTCCTAGAAGTATTTGTAGTCTGGTGGGAAACAGGCAGAACATCTATCCTGCAAGGCTGAGTCAGACACTTGCAGCCCCATGAAGATAGAATGAATGTGCTCCCCCAGTCCTCTCCTTGGCATGTGCTGTTACGTCAAATGCTTAGTAACTATTTGTTAAATGATTGATTAACTGAGTCACCTCAGTGCCCAGCACTGGACCTATAATGGAGGCTCAGAAAACATTTTTTAATGAAGAAATGAAATGCTAAGTGTAGGCATAGATAATATCTCATGTGGATTGATAGATCTGTGCTTCTGTGATGCCCTACTTCACCTTTGCTTTCTGAGGATCACTAGGTGGTAAGCAGCCATGAGCAATGGTCATACCATTCTTTGTGACAGCTGTAGATAGAGTATATTTTACTCATATCTTAGGGATATTGAATACCACTTTGAAATGGTGACATTTGTTAAGTGTGCTATAACTGTGGTTCTCTATAATTTTCTGTCTTAGCACTTCTGAGGGATATTAAACATTCTCACTGGTGACTGTGGCTTTCTGCTGCAGTGATACAGAACTGAGTTGGGAGAGGGATAGATAATTTGGAAAAACAAATTTTGATATATCACCAGCAACCTAGAAGAATTCTTGGTTGGTGTCTGGCCACCCTTTGCCATATTTTTTGGCTCACTCTTCAAGGATGTTTCTAGTACAGGACTTTGCATATAGTAGGTGCTCAATTAATAGTTGCTAAAGGAATGGTTTTGGAAATAAACCGAAACATAAGGGAGGTGGCTTTTGCCATCTTTGTCCTGCCCTCAACTCATGAATGGATTTCGAAGAACACCAGAAATAACTTCGTTTTTTGTGTCACTGCAGCAGTGAATAAATCATTGATTGCTTCGAGGTGTCAGGATTGTGCTTGTCTTCTGAGAAGTGGATTTGGCTCCCTTACCACTGAAACATTTCTGTGCTGACTCATTTCTCCTGAAGACACTCATGCTTTTCAATAAACCTGTGTATTTCACACACTTCTCCTTTAGTAACACAATAATGCTATCTGTCCCTTGGATATAGGGGGATACCTCTGTAAGTGAAATAATATAATGTCTCACATAATTGTGCCTTTTCTAATCCGGGTGAGAAGGACAGAGGACTACACACATGGACTGGAAATTGGAAGGGAGTGCTCAGAAAACAGAGTCACATGTGCTGCAAGAGCAAGAAGTCATCCTAGAGGACACAGGTGAAGATGGCATGTCTGAGAGCTTCCAGCTTCTACAGATTGATGTGGAATGTGAGCATGAGGAGAGAGAGACCCCATCCACAGGCAGTGCAGTGTGGTGCTCGGTGAGTGTAATGGGTGGCCATGGGCTTTGAGGTGGTAGAATGTACCAGAGATCCCTATTCTAAGGGTAGATACTGGTAACAAAAAGACTAGGAATGAATTTGGTGTATTCCAAGGGTTGAATTTCCTGCTAACTGGTTTAAGGCTTCAGTTCCATTTGCATTATAGGAAAGGAAATAAAGATCAAGAGGAATTTTTATATATATCTCAGAAGGGTCAGGAAATCTAAACTACTGTAGGCCTGGCAGGTCACATGTCTTTTCTGGGGCTCTGCTTTCTCTAAACACAATCTAGTCTGTTTTTATTGTTAAGCCTAATATCCTTTTTCTCTCCTAACTTTATATCTAAATTTAAAAAAAAAATAAGTAACTGTTTCTAATATTCATTTTCCTTTTTGGTGCTTATGAAGTTCTCAAACAATTTTGTTTTCTGGATAATCTAAGAAAAATGTCCAAAGGAAACAGAGACACTGGGAAAAGATAGTTGCAGCAAAGAAGAGCAAAAGAAAGCAAGAAAAAGAAAGAAGAAAAGCCAATCGTGTAGAAAGTTCAGGTAACAATAATTCAGGTTGCTGGTATAATTATATTTATTTCTTAGCAAATTGTTATCTGCATATTCCTAGGAGAGTAGTAATACTGTTTTCAAGTGAAAACAAACATCTGGGAGGTGAGGCCTATAGTCCTGTTTTGTTGGGAATCAAAGTATCAAAACAAAATTGAAGTCTGCCTTTCATATATAAACTATCTAGTGTACATATGTGTTTATAGACTCAGAAGTAGAAGGAATGATACCAACAACACCTAACATTTACTCAGTGCTGTGTGCAGGTTCAGTGCTAAGAATTTTACATGGATTACCCTAAGGGGTAGGTCTTTTATTATCCTTATTTTGTAGGTGAAGAGACTGAGGCTCAGAGAAATTAAATACCATGCTTAAGATGATACAGGTAATCAGTGAACAAACTGAACTTAGATTTAGACCCAGCAGTGTGCTCCAGGGCCCACAGTCATCACCCCTCTGTGGTACCTAAACTGCCTAATGAGTGAATACCTTGCCCAAGCTTCAAGTTTCTAGTTTCTCTTCCTATGCAAATAGTACTCACCTGGCTGGGCAGATTTGTTTCTTACTGAATATTATTCCTCTGTTTTCCCATTTACATATTTTTCTGATATTTCTACTCTAGGCATCTGCCCCCAGCACAGCAAACGTTTTCTGAGATCCTTAACCAAGGAGAAACTTTTGGAGGCCAAACAGTCAGGACCAAGACTCTGTATCGATTTAAGTATGACCAACCACATGTCTAAGAAGGTAAACACCCACTAATTCCTGCTCACGTGAGGGAAGCCCAGAAGGAAGTAGCTTTCACAAAGAGCATGACTGGCTCCAGCTTCCATGATTCTGTAGTAAATCAGCGAAAGTGTTTAGGGCCTGGCCAGGGTGAACGTCATCCTGTACACCAGAAAGGTTGCGGGTTAGATTCCCAGTCAGGGCCACCTATGTGGGTTGCGGGTTCGGTCCTGGGTCAGGGCACATACAGGAGGCAACCAGTCGACATTTCCATCTCACATCGATGTTTCTCTCTCTCTCCCTTCCTCTCTCTAAAATCAATAAATATATCCTCGGATGAGGATGGGACAAAAGTGTTTAGTTTCCTACACATGGCTAAGTTCCAAGGTGGCTGCTACAAAGAATCGGAGAGAACAGACATGCTCTGGCTTAGTTGGCACGTTTTTACCTTCTGCTTTGAGATCAACCCTTTGCTTCTGTGTTTATGGTGTCGTCAGTCTAGTAGTAGCCTCTCAGTTTCAATTCTCCAGAGACAAAACTTTTGGCCTTCTGCTGGGGAGAGGAATATTTGCCTGGTTACACATTGTGGGGAGATGACCTGGTGGCGTGTCTTCCTGCTGTGTATGTGTTTTAGTGATCTCCCATTAACCCTACTGGTGAAGGAGGGGTTTCCACCCTTGGGTCCTGGGGATGGCTGAACACATGGCACTCAACACTGCACAGATAAGATGGACAGCAGTTTATTAGTCACATACACTCAGCTGGGGGAGGATGACACTGCAAGCCATGCAGGGCCACAAGGGGCTGCACTTGGCAACAGAATGAATAGCCAGGGACTGTGGGAGCAGCTCTGTAGTATCAAGAGGGTGGGTGTCTCTGGCTCCTGCAGAAAGGTGTGGTTAGATTGTTGGAATAATTCTGTGGGCTGGCAGGAATTAGAACCCACTGCTCAGGGATAATCAGGAACTACTCCTGGTCCCTTTGATAAAAAGGATTATTTAGCAAGGGGACCTTATCTGTGGGAGCAGAACTGGGAGAGGAACTTGCAATTAGGCTACTTAAGTCCCACCCACTTTCACTAGATATCAAGGCAGCACCCATTATTTGGCCTTAATTTTAGGCCTTACAATGCAAAACAAATCTTTCTATTTTCCAACACCCCTGCTGTGTGTGCTAGAGTTTGCCTGTTTTTCAGAGAAATTAGGAAAACTGAAGATCTGAGGTTTTTACATAGAACCTCTAACTTTAGTCCTCTGAAGAGGTCAACCAGGGGTTTTCTATTGTTTATATTGAGATAGATTAAATAAAACTCAAAGGCTTTTCTCCTCTATGAACCAAATCAGGCCAGATTGTGAGGTCTCTGAATCAGAATGGAAAGTTGCAACTTCAATCCTATTACATCTCCTGGAGTCTGAGAGAAGGTACCCAGTTTATTTGATGGAGTATAAAAATGTCTATAGTAATCTAACCTCTCTTTAATAGGTAGTAAACATCACATGGTAAGATTTTAGATAAAAGCTAAAAGAACAATTTTATGTATCATATTCGATATATATAAGGGCAGGTCCTGAAGGAGGGAGCATTCTCAGTTTTTCCATTAACTCACTGTTTCTGGGCTAGTGCCATTACCTCAGCTTTCATCTATAAGGTGTGATGCCATGAGGTATAGCTCCAACTCACACATGCATGAACTCACTCCTGGAATAAAGGGGGTCATTCTAGTCATGAGATTTTCCAGAGTAGTTCTCAGTGAACTTACTGAGTAACCATTTGTTGATAATGAATTTAGAAAGAGAGGGCATGTTTCCACCTTAAGTTTTTCTCATTTCTTTGAAGGAACTAAGTAGGCTGGCTGGGCAGATCCGAAGGTTGTATGGTTCGAATAAAAAAGCTGACAGGCCATTCTGGATCTGCCTCACTGGATTCACAGCAGACAGTCCCTTGTATGAAGAGTGTTTGAGGATGAATGATGGATTTTCTAGTTACCTGGTAAGCCTCATTTTGCATATTATTTGAATTGTCGTCTAAAAAGTAGGTTGTGGGGTAATTTTTTTTACTTTTTCATGTTTTAATGCAAAACATATAAATTATGTGTTTTCATTATTACAGTCGAAAAAATGAAGAACCACTCATCAGTTCTTTTATTTAAAATTTTTCTTCTTTCCACCACATTGGCAAAAAGTATGTAGGACTGTATTTTGTGTCCTGTATATTGTATGCTGGACTGTATATTCCAGGAATGTTTTGAGGCGATGTCATGACTTCTTTCTTGTTCTCAGTAATGCAGACTTAGGAAACTTGGGTTTTGGAGGAAGAGAAAGAATCCTTATGGAAGAAACATGGATGTAAGCTTAGTTTTAGGGAATACCTAGTTACTTTTCAACTCTCCTTTGGATCTCATAAGTGTAGTGATTGACATACAGGTGAGAATCCAGATCAGTTTCTACGAAATGCCTCTAAAAATGCCATTGTGTGTTTGCATTATGTAGCTGAGACCGGGCAGTGTGGCCTTTCTGAGGGAGGTCACAGAGGTGATGAGTGTGAGGAGTGCCCTGTGCGGTGCTGCAGTCAGTCGTGGTTGCTGCTGTCTTAACAGTCCCCGCTGTAGGGCAGCCATTTCTAGCCTTACTTTCCTCTGTACATGTTTGATGATTCCTGTGCGTGAACCAAATAGACCTGCTCTTGGGGCCACGTAGTCCCCTTGCTCTCCTGTCTTCATGTCTTTCTTAGGTGATTCCCTCCACTTTGAGGGCTTCTTTCTTTTGTATGTCAGGCTCACCTCTTTTCAGAAACCCAGTTCAAGCATTCCCTACACGAGAAGTTTGTCTCTGGTGATGTCCCTCCCTCACCTGTAGTCCTGGGCTGTACTCCCTGTATGTCCCCTAGGGCCTCATATTACTTTCTGATTTTGTAGGGTTGAATGTCTGTGCCTTTCCACGTCCCTGCCCCAGCTGAGCACTTTCTGAGAACAGGTTGTCAAATATGTAGCCCCCTGGTGCACCTAGAACCATGCCTGAGAGAAACAAAGTGTCCAGTAACTAGTTGCTGTAGTGTGGGCTATGTCTTAACCTAGTACATTGGATTATTTGTATTTTTCAGCTAGACATAACAGAAGAAGACTGCTTTAGTTTATTCCCCCTGGAAACCCTTGTGTACCTGACTCCTGACTCAGAACATGGTATGTTCTTTACTGCACAGATTCATATAGCACTGTAGCTAGCTAGTTTCCCTGGTCAAGTCCTCCATTGACCCTTCTTGGATCAATGTTAGATTTTTTTCCTCAGAAAATCATCTATTTGACATAATTTTCAAATTTATTAAGTTGATCTTCATATTCTCTTCTAATTTTTGCACATTCCTTGTAATTTTAATTTTGTCTCCTTTCTGAATTCTAATGCTGATTCAAGTCTACCACCCTTTTTTCTTGATTAGATATGTCAAAAGTTTGTCTATTTAATTGGTCTTTTCAGAGAATTAGTGAACCTACTATCTTTGTTTCCTATTTCATTAAATTTCTACTTTTATCATTCTTTCCTTTTACTTTCTTTGGATTTAGAAATTATAAAGATTTGATCTCATTGGCCTTTATTTCTTCATTAGCTCTTGAAGATGTTGATCTAAACAAAGTTTATATCCTTGGTGGACTTGTGGACGAAAGTATTCAGAAGGTAAGTGTACATTTTAGGCTGAAAAACTGTATTTTGAAAAGTGGTGCTTATTCCAGGGCAGCATCCAAGTTTCCTACTAACTTTGAATTCTGTACTCTAGTGTAAAGTGGTTATAAAAAAAATAGACTTTTTTTTTAAAGCAATCATAGCTCATATATACAAGGAATGTCATCCTTCAAAGAATTCCTTTGAGTAGCTCTACCCTTATTGCATCCGAAACACATTACTTAAAACATCTTTGGAAGTTCCGTCTTGGAATTGTGTTTCAAGTGAGTCTGAGAAGGAGGTGGTCTGGGTGTCAGAACAAAGAAGGTGCTAGGCCTGCTTCATGCTATTCCAGTTGGTTAGACCATACTTAGAGTGGCCAGTGAATTATGGGACTGTAAATAAAAGGACATTAACAAGTTCAGAAGAGGTTGACCTGAATGATGAAGGGACTCAAAACTAAGTCACAGTCAAGGAACAACAGTTAGTTGACAGAACTGAGACTATGAGGCTGGAGAGGAGGAGTCATAGTGGCATGATCCCTGCCTCAAGTATCCGAATGGCTGTCTTACTTGCTTGGTGTAGCCCTGATAGGACAGAACTCGGACAAATGAGTGGAAGCCTCAGCAAAAAAACACACACACACACAAAAAAAGGGAACTTGACTCAATATCAAGAAGGTTTTCCTATTAACTGGTACCGTTGAAATTGGAATAGGTTCTCCCAGGATGTATGAATTCCCTGTCACAAGGGTTGTCCATTTAAAGCCAGAGGCCACTTGGGAGAGAGGTCACAGAGGGTAGACAGACATGGATGATGGGTGGTTGGAAGGTAACAGTTAACTATTGAGGCCCCTTCCAAGCCCGAGTGTGTTAATTATCCCAGTAACCTAAACCTTTCTCTCTAATCCTGAAATTGCAAATAGTTAGATGACCTTTCTAGCTTCTTACAAGTTAGCAAATATAATTTAAACTTCAGTTCATGGCTCAGGGACATCTTTAAAGGGACATTAGTTACTTTTCTCTAAATGAGACCCTACGTGGCCTCAGATTATTGGACTTCTTGAGTTCTTGTAACTCCTTTTTGCAGTTTTCAGAGCCCTTCCCCTTCCTCAGCTCTCACACCTAATGCTTTGTTGCACCTACTGGTGTACCTGACTTGAACCCTGTCTCCCTCATCTCTAATTTGCTGCTACCAAATGGCTATGAGCTGAAAACTCAGTATCTAGATTGGGTCTTAGTGTGTTAGGGCCAGGCAAGTTCTCCTCTAATTGATTAGACTGCTTGAACTTTTGGACACAGATTGTGGCTGTAGATATGCCTCTTTTAACTTACTTCCTTCTTGGTTGTAAGTAGTAGTGAGTGGAAAATAGTGGATAAATGACTCCCAAATAAGTGAGGTGTTGCTGCACAGCCATTTCTTACTTGGGACGAGTAAATACTTTCATTATTTGCAGTATTCTTTATTTTATTTTATTTTTATTGAATTTATTGAGATGACATTGATTAGTAACAGGCTACTTATTTTTAATACTTATTATGATTACAGATGGAAATTAGAGTGGTGGTAAATGGGGATCTCACAATTTGCTATGCATGTTACGAGAATATTTTGGTGTATTATTTTTAAAAGAAAAATATTTAACTGTGATTTACAGAAGGTGACATTTCAAAAGGCCCAAGAACACTCTGTCAGGACAGCCCGCTTGCCAATCCAGGAATACATGGTCAGACGCCAGAATGAGAAAAACTATCATTCAGAGATATTGGCCATCAATCAAGGTACAGCCCACATGGCCCCTGCTTAACATGTGTTAGTTCTGGTGCTGCTGCTTTGCATTGTGCCTAAGTATGAATGGCCCTTGAAGCAGTTTCCCCCATGAATGATGTGCTTAGACTTTATTGCATGCACTTGGTGACATGTATTCTGGCCCCTCGAAGGTATTTTTCATTTTCTTCCCAATTCCCAACTATGTTCAATACAATTGAAATTATTGCCTTGGCCTAGAATGCCCTGCCTTTAACCCACCATTGACCAGTGAATTCCTATTTGTCCTTCAGGATTCAGTTCACAGGCATCTTGGCTGCTCCCCTCCCTGTCCCAGGCCACGTCAGGGCCCCTCCTTTGTGTTCCCATCGTACTGTGTTCCTCTGTTGCAGCACTGTCCGTGTACAGGCCTCTATCTGTCAGTGTAGGCTGAGGCCCTTGTGGGCAAGCAGGGCCTGTATCTTTGCCTCTGTCTCCCCAGGATCTAATACCATGTGTGGTACACAGTAGGTTTGTTGATGAAATATTCCAGAACACCCTTTTCCTCATTAGTCATTTACTAGTTCTTTTTCCAGTGTGGTCAGTGTTCTCTCTTTACCCTTCTAACAGTATTTGATATCCTGTCCACTTACTTTGAGACTCAAAACTGGCCTGAAGCATTGAAGAAAGGAGTTTCTTCCAGAAAAGGCTATGTTCTTCAGAACTCAGTGGAATGATGGACAGCCTACAATAGCACCTGCAAGAGGCGAAGTTGCTGGAGGGGCCTTGACCAAAGAGCAGAGCAAACGGGGTGACGGCACACATTTGCCTTTACTTCACATCTTGGATCTTCATTAGAATATGTTACTAATTACAGGGACCACATTTTATGCTCTTTTGTATCTCCTATAGTGCCTGGCTCACAGGAAGTGCCCACTATATCCTAAGTAAAAAGTTTACATAACAGGGAATTAGCCCTTAAACTACGTGGCTTTAGATGTGTTAATTCATTTTTGTATACATACTCTTTAGAGATAGCTTAAATACTATGATATCAAGAGTTTAATTTTCACTAAACTGGCATCATAAAGTTGTATGACCCTGTCCAACCTCCTCTGAGCATGCTGATTTTCCCCCAACTCAGTAGTATGTTGTGCATGTACTTTTCAGGACCAGCCTTTCCTAACATAGCCCTCATTGAGCCCCCATAGCAATTTTTCCCCACCTGTGGCTCCTACCTGGTCTCCCCTGTTCCAAGTATGGGTGTGGAAAGGCTTCTCTCTTCCTAACTGTAGTCTTCCTACAGGACAATTAGTGGGAATATCTTTGTATCGTTCTGAGCCTTGTACAAACTAGACTCTTCACATATATTTGTAATTATCAGCTCAAATTGGAAAGCAGCCTGGCTGGCGTGGCTCAGTGGTTGAGCGTCTACCTATGAACCCGGAGGTCGCAGTTTGATTCCCAGTCAGGGCACGTGCCCGGGTTTCGGGCTCGATCCCCAGTGGGGGGTGTGCAGGAGGCAGCCGATCAATGACTCTCTCATCATTGATGTTTCTCTCTCTCTGCTCCTCTCTGAAAAGAAAAAACAGTCTTGATAAGTCTAACTTGAAAATAGCTGGAAGATACACTGCATCTGACACAAGCATGTTAGAGAACCTCTTATTACACAAACCTGTGGTCCCTTTTCTCATGTCCTAGTTAGATACAGTTGCCTCAGTTACTCTGGCCAGTTTGGGCTAGTCAACTTATCTCGAAGCTGCTAGCAAATTCAGGAAATGTATTCTCTATCTCAAAAGAACCAAAAGGTTACTTCTGTGTTCTGTGCCCTTCACAGTTTTAATCCCTCAGGATCTATGATCTCTTGATAAACTGTATCAGTGTCTCTTTATTACTTAAAAGCAGCCAAGTCTTCAGGAAACATTTTTAGGAATACATAATGTTCCTTGGTCTTCATCAACAGTCCTATAATCTCTGTCATCCAAAGGGACCTCAATGGATATGTTCCAAGGGTCTATAACTTACCGTATTCTCAGGAAGGTCTATGACCCCAGAACCATTGACCTGGATCATCTGCCAGGCTTCATTTTCACCTCTAAAGGCTTTGCTTAAAATACCAAATAGCATAGAATTTCCTCTCCAACTCTATCACAAACCTCTACAATTTTTTCAAAACCTAGGAAGGTAGTATTTTTTTGGCTTCTAGGAAATGACCTTAGCAAAATAAGATTTGGTTGGACTTAAGATTCAGAGGTCTTCATCTTAGTGTTATTTATAACACAACAAAAAACAGGACATATCCAAAATATCCAACAATATATATACATATTTATCCTATAACATGCAAATAAAACATTATACAACTACTGAATTTTTAATAGCAATATGAAAGAAATATATTAAATGGTGAAGTGGACAAAATCTATTACAAAGTAGTATATAAAATATAATCCTGTAATTCCAATTTGAAAAACATACATTCACATAGTGGTTGAGAATGTAGATCAAGTTAAAGCCTCTGCTTGTTTCTTGTAGTAGGGGGCTAAATGTCTTCTGCAGTTACTAATAAATGAGTTAATCCAAGCAAAACACTTGGAAAAATACTTGCTATGTAAACTCATGGTAATTGTTAGCTGTTACATGCTCACCACTAAATAATGGGATTATGGGTGATTTTTGTTTGCTGCTTTATACTTTTTATGTATTCTACATTTTCTTTGGCGAATGTATTTTACTATTATCAGAAAATAATTCTTTTAATGCTCACTTCCAGTTTATTATAGAAACTGCCCTAGCAAAACTAAGTAACACCAAGTAAACTGTAATACTAACTTTTAGTAAACTTTATTGTAAAAGAACAACAACAAAAAAACAACCATTATTTTATAATACTTTTTTTCACCCACAAGAACATGGGTGGCAATCAGTGACTTATTTATAAAAATACTTTAAGACTCTCATAAGACAAATCTTGTCTTCTGAAGATTTAATGGGGAGAGGTTCACCTGAAAAAAATTTTCCCCAGGGAATCCAGTCTCTTGGCTCAACTGATCCTTAAAAAAAATTCACATAGATCAACTTTCTGCCAATCGGGAGAAGATTTGTTTTCTTTGATCTGCTGTCATATGTTCACAAGCTTCTAAAATGTTTGCCAAAATTAAGGTCTGCTGAATGGTTTTTGCCTTCACCCATATTCTTCCATTCATTCCAAATACTATCTCCAGTGGGTAGAGTTTTCCCACTTCCTGTAGGATCTCGCAGTCTGGAGCTAGCAGCCTGGTGAGGAAGAGGAAGGAAAGAAAATGACATTTTCATGGAGTGGTAGGGTGTGACCTCGATTTCCTGTAGGACTCCTTTTCTAGGCAGTTCCCCCTAGTTGTTACAGCCCCACCATCATTCCAAGAACAAGGAGCATGGCAACCTTTGCTGTCCCTTTTCGTCTATGAACCTTTACACTTACCAGTATATCCAGAGGTCACAGCAGTGGGCTAGCCTCTACAAAGAAATCAAACTCCTGCATCACCAGCTTTCCCAAAAATGTATAAAGTTCTTCCCCTACATTGTCAGAGCACCTTAATTCTAGGCTTTAAAATCATAGCTTTTTATTACCTACAGTGCTAAAAGAACACCTTAAATTTACTTTCCTGACCATGTAAGTCAATCCCTGGTATTAAATTCACTACTTGGAGAGAAGTATTAACTCTTTCAAATGACAAGGGTGCTGCTTGGTTGATAACATGCTTCTCTAAAGACCTGAACTAGTTCTTCAAATCTGCAGAATAAGTAGCAGTCATGCAAGATAACTCTGAACTTCAGGATCTAGAAATAATACCCTTTAATAGGGCACAGCTTTGGGTAGGTAAAGGTGTAAACACCTAACAAAGAGAATCTGCCTCTGGGAACTATTAAATCTACCAGGACAGAGAGCAGGAGCCTTCTGTGAATGTCTGCAAAAGCTTGAGGATCACATCAGCCTAGCTGTACTGCTCCATTAGAGAAATGTGGTGATTCTGTACAACTGTAAATTGCATCTGTATTGAAGTGACTTAGGGGGAAAGGCCAGGTTTTGTTTTTGTTTTTTAATACCACCAGAGAATTTGTTTTCATTGATTTTTCGAGAAAGGAAGTGGGGGAGAGAAGCATCAATAGGTTGCCTCACGTATGCATCCCGATTGGGGATTGAACCCCAATCTAGGTATGTGTCCTGACTGGGAATCGAACCTACAACCTTCTGATGTATGGGACAATGCTCTAACCAACTGAACTACTGGGCCAGGGCAGAAAGGCCAGTTTTTACATTTGGGCTGAGTATATCAGCTATAAGGAACAGCACACCTGGGAGGGAAGCTCAGCCTCCATATCAACACAGAAACTATACCACCAAGTACATGTGAATTCAATGTACTCACATTAAGAGGATGGGACTAAGTGCATGAGTTTACAACTATGCTTAAATGGATACTGATTTTTTAATTTTGAGGAAATTCAGATGTTGTTATGAAGAATAAATTATAAAAGACTGGCAAACCAGAAAACATCAGGACTTACTTTCTAATTAAGCCCAAAGTCACTTTAAAAAGCAGACCATCCTGTCCAATCACACCCATTCCGTTGGCTCGTCCACAGCTGTCAATACAAACCATCTCTGGTTCCATATCTTTATTAGCAACCACAAATTGTCCATAAATGAGATCTCCAACCTACAATGATAATTAAAAAACAGTTCATTTTCTATGAGCAAACCATTCTATAGGTGCTACTATTAGTTTTTTCCCATAGGCAGCAATGCCAGCCACCTATAGCTCTGTGGCTAAGGGCTGAATACACTTCAGGATTCTCAGTCACCCTAGAGTTGGGTCTTAAAAGAAGGCAACATTAACACATGTACCCTTCCTCTTCACCCACCAGGAAATCCCTAGATCGGGAGCTTTCTCAAAGCCAGAAAATAAATACCCTCTAGGTTTACACCATAAAATACGGTAGCCATTGACCCACATGTAGTTATTTAAACTCACTTTTAAATTAATTAGAATTTGATACTTAAAATTCAGTCCCTCAGTTGCATTGGCCACATTTCAAGTGTTCCACAGGCATGTATGGCTAGGGGCTATCATACTAATCACTGTGGATGTAAAACATTAGCATTATCACAGAAAGTTCCATTCGGTAGCACTGCTCTAGGGAATTACAAAAGATAGATGGATAGAAGAAACTCCTGGCATGCATGTTATTCAAAGCAAAATTGAAGAATGGTAATTCATTGACACTTCTTCATGCAAGATTTACTTTAAAACTTCACAGAGTTCAAAATGATGAAACTACAGAAATTCAGAGTGAACTCAAGTACTCATAGGAACTAGAAAGAAACAAAACATTCTCTGCCTTTAAGAAGCATTTGGTCTTGGAGAGGAGTGGGGATGTACATATAAACAACAAACTTCATTCAAGGGCAAATCTAGTTAAGTGCTAGCAGTTATAAGAAAAAGTGAAGATCAGGGATGGTTTTGCAGAAGTGGTGGTATTTGGCCTGGGTCTTAAAAGATGATTGTGTGTTCCACAGGCTGAAAAGGGGATAGAGCAATCCAGACTGAGGAACAGCATGGGCATACAGGACAGGACATTACGACTTCAGAAGTGCTGTTAAACAGTTCGGTGTAGTTCAAGCATAGCTGTGTGGAGATAGAATTAAGAATGAGAGAAGACTTTTAGAGTATAATGCCAAGGACACCTGTAGGCTTTTAAGAAAGGGGAGTGTATGAGGCTGTCAGTTCTCATAAACCTGGATGGAGGGGCAAAACTGTACAGGCAGGGATGTTAATGAGGAGGTAATCGACCACCTCCAGTCAAGGGTACCTCTCGTCTGAACTTGCAAAATGGAGATGCAGGGTAGAATTAAAGATAGAATCAAATAGGATCAATAAAATTAAGCAACAAAAGACACATGAAAAGTGAGTGATAAGGGGCAAAGAAACCACCAAATTTCTGGCTTGGGTGGACAGGAAAAGCGTGGCTATGCTACCTGAAAAGCCCAAATAATAAACTTGAGGAAACAGGACTACTCCTCTGTCAGTTCCAAAAAGGGATTGTTGGGAAACAGTGATGTGACTGAAGTTGTGAGGTGCCAGTTCCAGGACCTACAATCAGGATAGATGGATGGCTGATATGGCAATTTTGCAGCCCGTATCCCTCCTTCCTCCCTAAGCCTATGGCTCACTTCCTTGTCCAGTGGATATGGACATAACAGATAACAATGGAGAGAAGAGACATAACCTTTCAACTCAGTACAGATGAAACAACCCCCAATATAGCAAATGTAACGTAAGTATGTGACTCTGGTCCCGGAGCTGAAGCAACAAAAGGAACTCTTGCAGCCTGGAATGATCACACAGATGCTTGGAGATCATTCTATAGAACTGGGAAAACAGTCATGCTTTGGAGACAATCCAGGGAGCCTTCGGAATATTTAGAGGATTTTCTTCTTTTGAAACCAACGTTTCCCATCATTACCTGCACATTTGGTCTGTTTCTTTTAGTTGCACCTTCAAATGCCAAGTAAGACAAAGAAGCTGGCTCACTCCCTCCAACATCGACTTTGAATATATCTCCAGATTTAGCTGTCACTATGCCAATCACATGGTCTCCTTTCACTGGGACATACTACAAAAGAAATGAGAATGAGAGAACCACCATAAATGACAATCATTTCCAAGGTATCTTGGAAGATATCTTCAGCAAGTCCTTAGTGGTTGCTTTGTCTGTCATTGGAGACATTTAGGAAATATTTTGAAATCTAAGTAACACAAATCTTACAACACACTTGGTCATATGCCCCTTTCAGTAAAAGAAAAACAATCACATCATATAACTCTCAGGTTTACAGCTTCTAGCAAACAGTCTGTTCATTTGAGCTGGTATCCTATATACCTCTTCAGCATCCTTATCAGGAAGCCCCTACCTTCTGCTCCCACATAAGTCCAGGGGCACAGGGGGTCCTCACAACCAAGGAAGGCCATTTCAGTGTTAAGACAATTTTTCCTATATGAAAGCTCTTACTTATTCCAAGAGAAATTTAACTCCCTGGGACATCCATTCACTGAGCCTGGTTCTGCCCTTTGGGACCCCTAAAGATAAGCCTGGTTATCCATGACCTTTGGGATTTTGAACACAACTGCCGTGTCTCACTGTCCTTATCTCTTATATGCCAAGATTTCCACACTCCCTTCTGGTTGCCCTTCTCGGGCCACGTTCCAGTTTGTGACAGTCCCTCTAACGGAGATGCAGACGTGCGCACAGACATGGTGGCTCTAAGGCTAGCATTAACGGAGGAGGGCTCCGGGGCCCCCTCCCTGCATCTTCACAGGGCCCTGCCACCCCTCCGGGGTCCCAACTCACCCGTTTCTGCTGCGAGTCCACCCAGTAAACGCCGCCACTACCGCCGCCGCCGGGCTCCTTGTGACGGAGGCGGCCGCACTTGGTGACCAGCAGGCGGTCGCCGCAACGCCGCAAGCCCGGGCCGCACACAACACGCACCCGGGAACGCGCCCCGGCATTTAAGCGCAGCGGTCGCTCTCCGGCACCTCCCAGGCCTTCAGCATCCTCCTGCTCCGGCAGCAGCAGCTCCTCACCCGGGAGCACCACCTGATCCAGCACAGTGCGCGCAGCCCGCGCTCGGCCAACCGCCAGCGACTCGGCCGCGACAGCCGCCGCCTGAGCCATGCCCTGCGCACCACACACAGTTTCCGGCTCCTACTTCCGGTACGGCGTCCAGTCGCCAGAAAGTTTTCGGCAGTAGCTCTCTGTTGGACCTGAGCCTAACTCGGTGAAGCCTGATCCCTCTGTGGGACGGCGGGTCCCCTCACCCCCCAAGGTGGACGAGATTGTGTCTCTAGCCGGCTGCCTACCCTGCAGTCTGTCCGCGGTCGGTAGGAGCAGCACTCAGCTAGAGTCCATCGCGGAGCCTCTACTTCCGGTGTTTCGGGTCGCACCTTGGGATGCGAGACGCTCGCACAAATGGTTCCGTGGGAACAATGGGAACTGAGCAAAAGGGCTTCGGGAGTAGACCCTAGTTTCCGAGTCCGCCCTCGGAAGGAAAAGTATTTTCCTTTTCCAAAAGAAAACCTTTTTCGTTGTTGCTGGAGAAGATAACATTCCACACTGTGGAAAACAGAGAAGGTAAAAAGAAAATAAAACGCATTTGTCTTGCACCCATTTGTCTCCCTTGCTAGGCTGTCAGCCAGTTCTCATTATTTGTAACCTAGGGTCTGGCACAAAATAGGTAATACCTGATAAATGGTTGTTAACATTTTAGTGTGTATTTCTCCCTAGACTTTTAAAAAATATGTCTTTATTGATTTCAGAGGGAGGGAGAGATAGAAACATCAATGATGAGCGTCATTGATAGGGCTGCCTCCTGCACGCCCCCTACTGGAGATGAGCCCGCAACCCTGGCATGTGCCCTGATTCAGAATTGAACCGCGAGCTCCTGGGTCATAGATCAATGCTCAACCGTTGAGCTACGCTGGCAGGTCTCTCCCTATACTTTTTTCTACAAATATACACATATCATGTGCACATTTATACATAATTGAGCTCCTCCTACATGGCTTGGGAAAGTCAGTAACTGCTGTTAAGTCCTCATTGCTACTTTCTCTGGGGCACATTTTATTTTTCCATCTTTTTATTTTTATTTTTTATCCTCACCTGAGGATATGTTTTGTATTGATTTTTAGGGGGGGAGAGAGAGAGAGAGAGAACCATGTGAGGGAGAAACATCCATCAGGTGCCTCCTGTATGCACCCTGACAAGGAATCAAACACACAACCTTTTGGTGTACTGGACTATGTTCCGAACACTAAACCACACCGCCAGGGCTCTGCTCATCTTTTTGAGGCATCTGCTTCCAATGTGAATTTTTAGATTTTTAGGATGTTTAAGAAAGACTATCTCTAATTGCCCTCCAAATCTGGCAACATACTTTCAAGCCAACTGAATAAGAGGCCAACTGAGTTGTTAACTTTTGTTGTTTTTTGGTCAGATTGTAAGAACTGATCTTGGTCAGTTACATAAAAATACCAAGTGTTACAGCTTGTGTAACAGCCTGATCAGAGTGTCAGCCCTGAAATTACAGATGATGAAGTGCTTACCTCTGTGTGGGAGGAGGTAGGGGTAAGGATAGGTGTCCCAAAAGAGGTACTATTTGAATGAACATTTAATACTTTTAGCTCACTAGTTTCTAAAAATTACAAATTAACTACATGCTGATTTATATACATAAACTAAGAGCAAAAGAATCCATGGAAGGAATATTAATATCTTTATTCAAGTAAAGAATTTAAACATAAATGCTCACATTAGTGAATGTATCATGGTCAAAGTTTTGTAGACCTTAAAGTTTTAGCCATTGGCCATAACTTGGGGGTCAAGCAGAGGGCCTCTATTAAATATTTGTTGAAGCCAGAAGTTGTGGGTCTTAAGGGACAGAAGACAGACCTCTACCCCTTCCGCTCTATGGGAACAACATGGGGAATATCTCCAGAGAAATGGCTGCCTTGATCTTCTCTGAACTCAAGAGGCTTGCTTCTTACCCTTTTTTTCAATCAACTCATAGACAGGAGAGCTAAATAACTACTAACTTTATGGTGGGAGCATCTGCTGAATGTTCAGCCCTCTCTGAACTTCATTCCTGTCCTTCAGAAATCCTTCAGATCTATTCTCACAGAACAGATCTTTCTACAAAGATCCACCCTATTTTCCCCTCAGTCACCAAATGTGAGCTTTCTAGGACACAGCTCTTGATCAAGGCCCAGAAGAGTTGTCAGTTCCTATATGTACCCCTCCTTGTACCTCAAGCTTTCCTTTACTGAAGACTCTCCTCTTCACCAGAAACACCCAGTTCCTGTTAACCCCGTTCTGCAGAGTCCCATGTATTTATCAACAGCAGTGGTGCATCTGTCATTCCCTGCCTGGCAGATATAAACAGGGTTGACCCTGGGTTCTGCTGCTTGTAAGGTAGATTTGATTCAGGTCTCTAGCTCCCCTCTAACGTCTGGCTGGATATACATGCTCCTCCCTGCAGAAAGGAAGGCTCTGGCCTTGATAAAGTCTTGGCCTACTGTGCAGTAGCTGGGAAGTGGGTAGATACATTCAGGGCACCGATATGCCTCGTTTTCTTGTACAGGCCAGGGCTTTTTAGTGCAAAAGTTCCCGGAGTCCTTAGCCTCCCAGGTTGAGTAGGCAGTATATTATGTCACTTACTATGTGCGATTTACACATACATGGTAATTTCTTCCCCTCGCTAATCTCAGTGCTAAGCGGGGAATGACCATACCCAGCCTCTTTACTAGTCAGGCCCACTCATCCCCAGGCGCACGGTCATGGTCACTGACAATTGTAGGCTCGTCGCACAGGGAGCCCAGATGCTAATTGCCCCGGCCAGCCCCGGCCCTGGGCATCCGCGGCAGAACTCACACACACCTAGTCGCTCACGAACGAGTGCGGCCGGCCGGTGTTCCCGCTTTCGCGGTCCCCAGCGAATGATGGCCGAGGGGCGGCGCGGTTTCCCAGCCGGCGGGTTTAGGCCTCCGCGCGCCGGAAGTGGCGGCGGGAGCGGGAGCGCTGAGTTGTAGAGCGGCGGGGCAGCGGCCCGGAGGCGGGGGCGGGGGCGTTGGTCATGTTTCCCCTGGGGCCAGGTAGCCCCGGAGGGGACCGGATGGCCGGAGCTGGGACTGAGGAGCCGGCACCCCACGGGGAGCAGGCGGCAGCCGTCGGGCCGCTCCCTTCCCCGCTCGAGCTGCCACAGCCCGGGGCTGACGCAGCCCCTCCCCCGTCGCCCTCCCGGAGCCCTCGACGCCCTGGCAGCCCCTCGCTGTGCCGGGCCGCGCGCACCTGGGAGCTCGTTCAGCCCGGAGCTCTGGAGTCCTCTGCTGCTTCCGCCCAAGGAGAGCCGTCACAGCCCTCCCCGCCGCGCCGGCGACCCGGGCCGGACTGCCCCGCCGGGAGCCGGGGTCGGCATGGCCTCAGCGCCAGCCCGGGCGGCCCTGGTGCCCGGCTGTTTGGGTGGCTGAGAGAGCGCAGCCTGGGCCGCGGGCTGTTCGTGGACCCGGCGCGGGACAATTTCCGCACCATGACCAACCTCTATGGTTCCATCCATCCCGCGGACTCGGTGTACCTCAGCACTCGCACCCACGGGGCCGTCTTCAACCTCGAGTACTCGCCCGACGGGTAAGCGCGGCCCTTCGGAGGGCGGGTGCCCGCCTCCGCCTGGCTTGGCTGCCCAGGGTTCGCTCGCTGGGCCCGGGCCGGGGTGTGCGAGTCCGTTTGGGGCCGCTGGCCTTCATGCCTTGGGCACTTACCGCCGGAGGCCCCCTCCCGCCCTTTGAGGTAGGCCGCCCCGGACTCCTTTGCTCACCGTCGGGACGCCCAGGCTCAGTGTACAGGTGCCTAAAGCCACCCCGGCAGGTCTGTCAGAGCCAGTCCAGAGCTAGGGTCCTCTCGCACACAGTAGATGCTCAGTAAGTACACTGGATAAATGCCGCCCTAGGCTTGCATTTTTCTCACCTAAGCTGTGTCAAGTGTAGGAAGCTTGCAGATGCCCTGTTCCCTGTGGCTGACTTGCGCTGAGTGGGCAAGTGTGCAATTCCTTTGCTCCAGTAAGGTGCTAAGACACTGCCAGAGAGGTGTCCTGTGATGTAGGGCATTTGTGAAGTTCCCAGGCTAGACTACATGCTTCTGTTAAGGGGGTCCAGCCTTTTTCTGGCTGATTAAATATTTCATGTTTGGCCGTGATTTACTTTGGGCCAATTTTCAAAATATATCTTTTTAAAACCTTGTTTTGCTAGTTCAGAAACAAGTTTAACAGCAGTCAGTGGAAAATATTTACTCACAGTTCGACCATGAGACGACAGTTAATTTAACTCTTATGCAATCAAGGCTTCTTGATTCCTGGCCATTTGCTTAGTTACTCATCCATTCCCTCATTCAGCAGATAATTGTTGACCACTTGTATGTTCCAGGTGCAGAGGTTGCAGTGATATGCAAAACCAGCTAATGGCACCACTTTCATTGAGCTTGGGACCAACTGGTTCAACCAAATTATTAACAGCCGTACTAAATGATTCATAATGTATATTTACAAATTGAGAATAGGGTGTTTGAAGTTTACTGAGGAAGTGACACTTAACAAAGATCAGAGAAATGAGTAAAAGATGAGTTAGTCAAGATAGGGTTGGGGAGGGGATAGAAGTATTTCAGATGGAGGAACTGGTATGTCAAAGGCCCTGTGGCTAGAGGGGCAGCATGTCATGTCAGAGAAGCTGAAAGATGATTGGTTAACAAAGCAAAAAATTTTGCTAAAGAAAAATGTAAAATATTCTAAGGAAGGAGCAAAGCAACAGAATCTGGAGTCACAGTGAGCAGGTACACCCTATTCCATTTCATTGATGCAAATGCTTCTTCCTAATTACATTTGGTGCTGGGATCTCCTTATAGCAGTTGGGTGGAACTTGTAGCAATGAATGTGCACCTGAATACAGGGAAAATTGGTGAGAGGAGAAACTATTTTGCTGAAGTTTATTCATGGAACTGCTTCTCTCCTCTCCTTCCCTATTCTTAAGGCTCCTTCCAAAATACCATGAGTTTGTTTGTTCCTCATAAACATTTAGTTTGTCTCTTCTCTGTATCCCAGCTCCTCTCCTCCCTACCTCCTACCTATTCTGGCAGGCCTTCAGAAGTGGCCACTTCTTTTTGGAGGTGGGATTGTAGGTAGGAAGTGAGAGGGATAGAATGAGTTACAAAGAAGAAATTCCATTGCCAGTGAGATTAGAATGAGGAATATATTACTAATAGTTCTTGTTTGAATCAGGACTACATTTTCCTGTAGATACATTTATATAAAAGGTGGTTAGGTACTCTGATACTTAAAATAATTCAATAATCTTTAATTACCCAGTTAATATATACTTAATGTAGAAAACCTAGGCAATAAATGAACAAAAAGAAGCTAAACAAAACCTATGATTCTAGAGATTAATTGGATATCCAAGGAAATTTTTTCTTTGTGTATGTTTATTATAATATAAACATGGAATCATACTGTTTTGTAGCCTGCTTTTTTTCATGCAATATATAGTGAATTACCTATGTTAATCTATTTCTAAAACATATAAAATTTTTCATTAAATAAAACCTCTATAAGCCAAATATTTTAGATTTATGTCCTTATGATAAATCCCTGCAATGAATTAAAGTTATGAAGATTTTGGATACCTATTATTAAATTGTTCTCTGTGAAGACTATACCAGTTCCCAGTTCTGTTAGACACATATGAAAGTGCGCGTCTCCTCATACCCTTGCCAACATTACATATGGCCTTTCTTTTTCATCTGTGTCAAGTTAATAGGTGAAAATAGTTCAGTGTTTTAATTTTTTAGTATCTTACTACATCTACCACTATACCCCAGATTTTTATAAGACTTAAAGTAATTTTTAGAAAAAATGACATATCTGTGTTAAATGAGATAATTTCTTATATCCTTCAGTTATATATGAGTTAAATCAGCTTACAAACTGCTGTCACTTACAAGGACTTCTCAGTCCAGAGAAGGAGAGGTGACACTGAAGGTAAGAATTAAAATTATATATTTAATAGAGACTAAATTAGAATTTGACACTAAAAGAATAAATGAAAGGTATATGGATTAGAAGATAATTTCTAAAGAAGTTAAAAAATTTCAAGAAATAGCAATATTGTCAAAATAAGTATGTTACCTCCTGAGATGACATTTTGGAAAAAGGAAATTTGATATAATAATATCAAATGTGTGACTTTCTCAAACAATTCCTCTGTGAGAATACATTAGGCACTGTTGAAGAGAGAATTTATGTATTGGAAAATAGAAATGAAGAAATTACCCAGAATGCAGATGAGAGAGACAGAGATTGAAAATACAAAGAAGGTTTAGTGACATGGTAAATAGAGAGAAAAAGCATACCGTATATTTTGTCAGTTCCTGAAAAAAAATGAGTAGAATAATGGGGCAAAAACCTATTTGAAGAGATGATAACAACTTTCCAGAATTGGAAAAGAGCACTAAGCCATGATTTAAGAAGCCTAACACTCTCAAGTAGGAATCCTCTCTAGACATATAGTGAAACTGCATAACAACAAATACAAAATCTTAAAAGCTAGAGAAAAAGACCTTCAAAGAAGTAGCTATGAAGACAATTAGTCATCAATAGTAGTGTAAATCAAAGGACAATGGTGATTATTTTCAGTATGCTGGAAAAACCCTGCCAATTTAGATGTCTATATCCAACAAAGAGAGGTTCTTTGTTCTTAAGAACAAAGATGTAATAAACACTTATTTACACAAGCAAAGCTTCCTGAGTTTGCCACTACACCTTCAATAATGGAATTCTGAGTTCAGACAGAAAATGTTTTCAGTTGGAAGGTCTGAGATGGTAGAAGTAATGAAGAACAAAGAATGGAAAATATGTATGTAAAACTAATTTTGTCTTTGGGATTAACAAAGATGGAACTAAAATAGAAGACAGCAATAGCATGTAAGTTATGAAGGGATGTTCTAAATTTCTTATTTTTTTTAGGGAGAATTATGATATATTAACTTTAGGCTTTAATGTGTTTAGTATGCATATTAATATTTGCAGGGTAGCCACCAAAAAAGAAGAAAGAATATTTCTAGACTAGTAACGGAAAAATATGGAATACAAAAATTTCAAAAGAAGATAAGAAAGGGAAAGAAAAAATAGAAAAGGTATAATAAAAAGCACAAAGAATGGCTAAAAATAAATCCACATATTACTAATTATAATAAATACAGAAGTACTAAATGTTCAGAAGGATAGAGAAATATTCAAACACGTTTTAAACAAAAGAAAGCTGGTGAGCTATATTAATGTCATACAAAAGAGGCTTTAATGGAGGAAAAAATTACTAGAAATGTAAGGTCACTTCATAATAAAAAAAAAGCTTAGTGTGGGGCTGCCTGCCTGGAAGATAAAACAGTTCTGAACTTGAATGATTCTTTTAGATTTAAAATATATACATAAAAAATTGTTAACTTCAAGGAGAAAACAAGTTTATCATGGGGATGATTTTCACACACATCATAGTATACTTTAACCAGACAAATACAAACATAAAAGGGATACACAAGATACAACACTACTTAAAGTCTTGCTCTAAAAGGCATATGTAGAATGCTGTATTCAGGCCTGATAATTCAGCTAGTACACATTGGTTCAGCTGTACCAGTTGTTAAAATATTGATATATGTCCATAGTAGTTGAATAGTTACTGTCCCAAGCCCACTGAGTGCCCTCCTAATGCTTCAGCACCTTCCATGAGACCTCCCAGAATAACCCTTTATATAGTAACTAAAGAGTTCAGAACTGGCACAGCATGCTGCCAACAGACATCTCACTAGAGAGCTAGTTATGTCATCCATTTTAATTGCTCTTCACCCATGCCAGGTACTCTCCCCCACACACAAAACAAATCCAGTGACCATTTGGCTTCTCCTAGTGTGGGGCTGCCTGCTTTTATCAAGCACTCTTCCACTTTCACATGGTCATCTGTGAGAACTGCAGCCTCTGGGGAGATGCACAGAAATGAACAGAGCGGTCAGATGAGAGTAATAGTATTAGTGCATGCACCATCCAAACATATTAACTCTTGGCATAATGTGTACTTCCATGGCAGGATAGAATCTATAGCATAGGAATGAGGCCTAAGGGGATGGTTTATGGATCAAAGACTCCTGGAATGCAGATCCCTAATTTTATCATTCCTATTGAATTTCACCAGTATCTAGTGGGGTAAGTTTGCCAAAACCCACTGAATGCCAGCCCACCATGGGCATTAATAATGCTCATTTTATTAATGAAAATGATGGCCAACAAAAATCTCTGTGCCAGACACATTTAGTTGAGGGAACTGAAAAGCAAAAAGATCATATACAAAGAGTTTGTACCCTGGCTTATGCTCATAACTGCCATATTACATTGCCTCTCATCTGGGCTGAGGGATTAGGTTTGATATAATTAAATATATATCAATAAGTTACTTTTGTAACTTAGTTATTAAATAATTGAATACACATTGAATACACAAAATTAACAGCAAGCATTATAAAGACTAAAATATTTTAATATACTTGCTGTTACTTCAGCAAAAGTTAAAAAGAGGATTCAGCCCTATGAACAATTCTGTTGATGTTAATAGTGATTTATTTATTTATCAAGACTATAAGTTATGTAATGATTACCTATTTAATGTGGAAATTCTTGGAGGGGCTTTATGCAATTTTTTTATGTTCGTGGTTCAGACAAGAGTATCTGGATCAAATAAGATTGTATACAATTTCCAAAAATTAGTAAGTGATTGGAAGTTACTAGAATGATTTGATGAACAATTTGAGTTACAACTAATATCATTTGACAAGCATTTTAATAATCTATAGGTTTATTAAGAAAATGTTTTAAACTTTATTCATATGTTAATTTATATTACTAATAAATGTTTAACATTTTTTAATATCACACTTGACTATATGCAGTAGCTACCGCATGCTTTTTTTTTTTAAACACACAAGGAAAATTTACAGAATTTTCACTTCCAAGGCCACATATTTCAAAAGATTATCATAGAGCACAGTTTCTTAGTACACTGTGATTACTATAAATGAATAATAATAAGATAACTAAAAAAACCTTCTGTGGCCCTGGATGGTGTGGCTCAGTGGTTAGAGCGTTGGCCCTGGGACTGAAGGGTCATGGGTTGATGATCCCTGGTCAAGGGCAGGTACCTGGGTTGGAGATTTGATCTCTGGCCCTGGTTAGGGCCCGTGCAGGAGGCAACCAATTGATGTGTCTCTCTCACATCAGTGTTTCTCTCTGTTTGTCCCCGCTTCCTCACCCCTTTCTTCCACTCTCTCTGAAAATCAATGGAAAGGATATCCTCAGGTGAGGATTAACAAAGAACACAAACAAAATAACTCATGTGTTTTCAAGTTAAGAAACATTTATAAATAACTCATGGGCCAAAGAAGAAATAACAATGGAAATTAGAAATATTTAGAACTAAATGGTAATGGAAGTACCACATGTCTCTAAACTTGTGGGGATATTTAGAAGTAAAACAGTACTTACAGGGAAATTATCGTCTTTAATAAATTGTAAAGGAAGACAGGGAAAATTAATGAGCTAAATATCCACATCAAGAAAAAGAGGTTATCTACAAATAATAGCAAAGTAAATCTGAAGAAAGAAGGAAGGATATTCAATAACAAAAAGTAGAATTAGTGAAATTTTACTTTTTTTTTTTTTTGAGAGAGAGAAATGTCGATTTGTTGTTCCTCTTATTTATGCATTCATTGGTTGATTCTTGTATGTGCCCTGACCGTGGATTGAACCTGAAACCTTGGTGTATTGGATGGTGCTCTAACCAATTGAGCTACCTAGCCAGGGCAAATTAGTGAAATTTTAAAATTCAATAGCAATACCCAACTGAGAGAAAAATTTGTCTTTGGAAAGATAAATATCTGGAAACAGCCTAAGTGCCCATCAGTAGGTGAGTGGATAAAAAGGCCGTGGTACATTTACACCACGGAATACTACGCAGCCATAAAAAAGAGGGGTCTCTTACCCTTTGGGACAGCATGGATAGACTTAGAGAGTATTATGCTAAGTGAAATAAGCCAGTCAGAGAAAGACAAGTATCACATGATCTCACTTATATGTGGAATCCAATGAACAAAATAAACTGATGAACAAAATAGATACAGAGACATAGAACCATAGAGCAGTCTGACAAATTTCAGAGGGAAGATGCGGGTGGGGAGTAGGTGGGGAGAGACTAATCAAAGAACTTATATGCATATATGCATAACCTATGGACATACAATAGTGAGGAGAAGGCCGGAGAGGGGGGTTGACGGGTGGAGGGGATTAATGGAGGGGAAAAAAAGAGGATATCTGTAATACTTTTCAACAATAAAGATTAAAAATAAATAAAAATTAGAAATAACACCCTTTCTCAAGGATGAAAATAAAACTGTGAAATACAGAAAAAAAATTAAACAGCAATTATACATTAAAAAAAAAATGTAAAAGAAAAGATAAATAAAATTGAAAAACACTCATTGATCAAGAGAATGCCCAAATAAACAGTATTAAAAATGAAAAAGGGGGCATAACTTCAGATGCAAAAGGTAGAGATTACAGCTTTCTAGAAGTAGCAAAGTAGATGGTTTGGACCAACCCTCTGAGAATAATTTTTAAAAGTAGAGAAAATATAAAGTATTTAATGTAAGATATAAAAACCTTATTTGGAAGGCTTTAGAGAATTGAGACAATGAAGAAGTTGCAGGGCAAAGATCTGCAAAAAGAGGAAAGCCAGAGATGTGAGCTCACCATTTTAGCCAAATGAATCAATATGGTAGAGATGAAAAGTTGATTTGACACTAGAAAATAAATTAATGTAAATCACTACATTAACATCTTAAAGGAAAAATATAAGATAATTTCAATTAATGTTAGAAAGTGTTTCATACAATTTAACATATTAATGAAAGAAGAAGCTTAGCAAATTTGTTGTGGAAAACTTCCTTAATCCAAATAATAGGAATTTAGTAGCAACAACTACAAAAAAAAACCTCTACAGCAAACATTGTACTTAATGATGAAACAAGGAATATATTCTTGAAGATCAGGAATAAGACAAGAGTGCCTGCTGTATTAACATTTCTATTTAACATCGTACTGAAAGTCCTAGCCAGTGCTGCAAGGAAAAAAAGTGTTAAAAAATAAAAGCAATTTTTTGTAGATGATATGATTATTGACAAGGAAAAACTAAAATACCTACAGATAAAGTATTAAAATATCAATATTGATACATATTTTAATAATCAGATACATTTCTGTGCACCAGCAACAAACAAAGCACAATTTTAAAAAGAACATTTAAAAAAGCATTAAAAAGTCAAGTACCCAGGAATAAGTCTAATAAAAGATAGGCATGGTCTATATGGAGAATTTCCTTGGTAAATGGAGATAAACCATATTCATGGATTGGAAGACTCCATATTGTAAAAATGTCAATTTTATGCAAACTTTTTTATAGTTATAACAGCCCCTACTAAAACCATCTGGATTTGTGTGTGTATATGCATAACTTGATAAAATGATGCTCAGAGTCCAAGAATTGCTAAGATACTCTTGCTAAGAAAATCTTGAATATGTGGCCTCCCGGGCGTGGCTCAGCGGTTGAGTGTCCACCTAGGATCCAGGTGATCAGGGTTCGATTCCCGGTCAGGGTACATGCCCAGGTTGCGGGCTGCAGCCGATCAATGACTCTCTCATCATTGATGTTTCTATCTCTCTCTCTCCCTCCCCCTTCCTCTCTCTGAAATCAATAAAGATATATTTTAATAAAGAAAATCTTGAATATGTGGAAAAGTATGCATATTACTAATGGAGTGATACAAAATTGTATGATATAAATTTTACCAAAATTTTAAAGTCAGTATATCCCAATAAAAATGCCAATAATATGTCTTAGTAGGACCTGACATGCTACATCTAAAATTGACTTGGAAGAGAAAGCATAATATCAGCCCTCTGAAAAATGTTTATTAAGCAATGAGGATATCTTTCCTTGCCACATATCAAATATACTTTTAGAAATTAAAATAGCATGATGGTGTTGGCATAAAATAGAACGTAGAGTACAAAAATAAAACATATATGATAAAGATGGCATTTCAAACCAATGAGAAAAGTGTAGGCTTTGATATTTGAGACAAATGATACACATTTTAAAAAGTTACAAGTCACGTCATGTACAAAAATAGATTGTAATTTGATTAAAACAAAACAATGATTATCTGTTTTATAGATCTCTTATTTACAGTATTTAAGGTTAAGATTCTCAGAGTCTGATTCATTTACTTTTTTAAAATATATGTTTATCTTTATTGATTTCAGAGAGAGGAAGGGAGAGGGAGAAAGAGAGAGAGAGAAATATCAATGATGAGAGAGTCATTGCTTGGCTGCCCCCTGCACACCCCTAGGCATGTGCCCAACCAGGAATTGAAACTCGATCTCCTGGATCATAGGTTGATGCTCAACCACTGAGCCAAACTAGCTGGGCTGGTTCATTTACTTTTATGCACAAAAGGAGAAAAGTTCATTCCATGACTTTTCTGACTAACAAAAAGAAATGGCTATTATACATCGTCTAAAATTATAGATATTAATTTGAATTTTTTTCTTTTATTTTTGTTAATCTTTACCCAAGTGTATTTTTTTCCATTGATTTTTAGAGAGGGTGGAAAGTAGGGAGGGGGGCAGAGAGAGAGAGAAACATTGAGGGAGGGAGAGGGGTAGAGGAGAGAGAAAAACTTTGACGTGAAAGAGACACGTTGATTGGTTGCCTCCTACTTGCACCCTGACTGGGGCTGGAGATTGAACCTGCAATCCAGGTATGTGCCCTTGGCTGGGAATCAAACCCGAGACCCTTTGGTGCTCCAGCCGACACTCTATCCACTGAGCTGCACCGACCAGGGCAATTTGAATTACTTTTTTTAATCCTCACCTGAGGATATTTTTTCCATTGTTTTTCAGAGAGAGTGGAAGGGAGAGAGAGAAACATCGATGTGAGAGAGACACATCAGTTGTTGCCTCCTGCATGGTCCCCAACCAGGGCTGAGGATCAAGCCTGCAACTGAGGTATATGTCCTTGGCTGGAATCAAACCCAGGACCCTTCAGTCCAAGGGCCAAAGATGCCCTAACCTCTGAGCCAAACCGGCTAGGGTTGAAATATTTTTTACTCATGATGATCAAGTAGCACAAAAGTCCTTTAGATATATTAAATTTTTGAAGTCTACTTATCTCAAAAAAGTGTTTATGCAGACACCCTTTGAAGGACAATTTTATGATTGCTAAATAAGGAAGAGGTTTCAATTTAGTATATATTTTCCTTCTCCAACTTTATTTTAAAAGTTTTTTCTGAATACAAAAGTTTGACTATTTGAATTTCTGTCTTATACACTTTCAGCTTAAAATTCCATTTGTTATTGGAACTATAAATTGGGAAGACCTGCAGTTTCAGAGACTCAGGATTTCATTTGCTAGATCTGAATCTGAAAGAGCAGTGCCCACAGAAAACTAGACTTAATCAAAATCAAAGACAGTAGATTTTCAGAAATCAAAATGGGGCTTGTCAAAGGTTTATAAAAATATAACTTTGTAATAGGGAAGGGTTGAAACTAGAGATAATACTAAAGAACCATAAGGGAAAGATTGTTTGACTATTTCTAACTGGTAGAATATATACTAGATCTTTTTCAATGCATTTTAATAGATACTGATAAAGAAATACATAATTTTGTTGTATAAGATGTCTTCTGCCCAGCCAGGCATGGCTTAGCGGTTGAGCATCGACCTAGGATCCGGGTGATCGGGGTTCAATTCCTGGTCAGAGCACATGCCCGGGTTGCAGGCTTGATCCCCAATTGGGGACGTGCAGGAGGCAGCCGATCGATGACTCGCTCATCATTGATGTTTCTATCTCTCTCTCTCCCTCTCCCTGAAATCAATAAAGATATATTTTTTTAAAAAAACATTAAAAAAAAAAAAGATGTCTTCTCTAAGTTGCCTCATTTATGCATGTTTTTCTGTAACCAGCTTTTCTCATTTGAAAATATGTTTTGGAGTTCTTTCATATATCCATATCAAGCTATCCCTTTCTTTTCTAAATCAATCATTCCTTTCATATACATTCAGGTTTCTTTCAATTTCTCCTTACAATGAAGCATATATTCTTTGTATTTATGAATGATTATGTCCCTTGATTAAATACCTGGAAAAAATTTGCTGAGTCAAAAGGTATGCACATTTAAAATTTTGATAGATACTGGTACTCTCAAGACATAAACGAAACCAGTTTGTACTCTACCATAATGTATGAGAGTACCATTTCCTACTAGTGTCAATAGTGGGTAGTGTCAGTATTTTTAATATTTGGTACTAACATGGGCAAAAAGAAGTTATTCGCTTATAGTTTGTGTAAGTATAAATATTTGAGTACCAATAACCAGAGAATGCTAGAAAACTAAACAAGAGAAATGTGTCATTTGCTTTCAGGTCAGTGCTGACAGTTGCTTGTGAACAGACTGAAGTTCTGCTTTTTGACCCTATATCATCAAAGCACATAAAAACACTTTCTGAAGCTCATGAAGACTGTGTAAATAATATCAGGTTAGTATTATAGTGAAAAAGTGAATTTTATTAGTGTGACCCAAAACACTGTGTTTGGAAATTCGTGAAAATGTATAATGCCCTGTCCAGCAGTGCTAGAGATACACATTTGTGAATTGTAAATCTTACCCCTTGTGAAACTTGTCCCTTTAATTCCAAAACTTACTCTTAACTATTTTGGATCAGAATCTTAATGAAATGCATTTTTCACTTCCACATGATTTTCTTTTTCTCTTCATATATTAGGATTATCATTATCAACCTCAGCCAGTATTATAATAGTCCTATAATGCCTTTAGGCTAATGATCCATGTAGAATTATGGCAGTCCTGTTACTTAGCATGTCTCACCACCACCCCTAAAATTCAAACTATTGGGGAAAAAGCACATATGCACAGAGAACTTCTTAATAGCATTGTTGGAAGCTTCTTAAATTCTCAGTAATGTGGGAAGCAGATAACAGTTGAACAGCTTGGTGGATTAATATGCAGTCATTAAAATGATGGTCACAAAGACTACATATTAACATAGACAAATGCTTAGGGTAATATAGGTTAAAATCATGATACAAATTGTACAAGTGGGACATGATGCAGAAGAAAAAAAATTAAAAGGAAATATTTTAAAGTGCTAACTGGATGAGTTAGATTGGATGGGTTATGAATAATTTTGTATTTTCTAAACTTTAAAGAGATGATATTTTTATAGTGATTACTTTTAATTAAAAAAATGTGGAAATTACTTCTAGTCAAGATGACATACTGAGTTTTAATGTAACCCCTATGCTACAAACACATAGAACAAAAGATTAAATAGCACAAAAGATATATCCAAACTGCCAAACAACAATAAACATCTTTGTGGGCCAGAAATTGAACACAGACACAAAACTGCTAGCAGGGTTTAAACCACAAGCCCACTGCGTTTGTCTGGCACTGACATGTAGTCATTTGGCCCCTGTCAGGAATCAAAAGTGCTAAAAGTGCTTCATGTGAGGCAGAAACCAGAACTGTTACATGAAGCCAGGGGTTTGGCTGAAAAAAGGAAAAAGCTATTAACTACCTGCTGCTATAGGTTTTATCTGATAAAAACACAGACTCATGACCAGGAATTGATGAAGCCATTACTGAGTCAGTGATTGAATGTATATAGGTGATATCTCCAATATCATCATGAAACTGGAGGCCTTAATATTGTAAGGTCTAGTTGTAGATTAGGGGTCCAGAAATCCAAGTGGGGGCAACTATAAAACCATTAAATAGGAAGAGAAAGAAGGAAAAATAAATAAAAACCTCTCCTACTCAAAATGAACTACAACCCAAATTGCAAAACTCATGAAGACATCTAATATGAATATCACTCAATATCAAAATCAGTGACTAAGACAGACATTTTCTCTGGATGAAATTAATTTTATGGAGTAGTCCAACAAAGACTTTATTTTAAAAAATAAATTATTTTATTTATTTTTTTTTGACTAGGTAATACATGCACGTGGTACAAAATTCAAAGGTACAAAAGGGTAAACAGTGAAAAGTAAGTCTATCTCCCACCTCTGTCCCCTAGCCACCCAGTTCCCCTCCCCAGAGGCAACCACTATTACCAATTTCTTGCTATCTTTTCTGAGATAGTTTGTGCATGTACAAGCATATACACACACACACATACATACACTTTTATATAAATGGTAGCATTCTACACATACTGTAATGTACCTTGGCTTTTTCACTTCATAACATATTTTGAAATCATTCCATATTAGTATCCATGGGATGATATTATTCTTTTTAACGGCTGCATAGTATTCCATTGATTAGAGGAAACTTAAAAGCATTTTTAGGATGCTCAAAGAAATAAATGGTACTTTCCATTTAAAGAGAGCTCAAAAATTGCAAAACAAAAGAGATGAAACAACAGGTTAATGTGGAAATGAACCAACTAGAACTTTTTGTAGTTGGTATATAAAAACTCAGTAGATGGGATAAATTTACCCTTTACACCATTGATGACAGAATTAATGGGTTGGAAAATAGTACTAAAAAAATTCATCCAGAACACAGAAGAAAGATACAAATATGAAAGAGTCGTTAAAAGACATAGAGGATTAATTGAGAGACTCCAACTTATATAAAAGAATTGCAAGAAAAGAAGATGCAGAGATTGGTGGAGAACTAATTTTTTAAGACAGAGGGATGCAGAGACAGAATTCTTAGCATTAAAGAAGGACCTGAGTCCTTCCATCAAGAGTAAACTCTAGAATGTCAAGTAGATTAAAGAAAGAAAAATCCACATCCAGACAGGTTGTGGTGAAATTAGAATATCAAAGATAAAGAGAAAATCTTAAAAGCCGCCAAAGTTAGAAGCCAGGTGATCTACAGAGGAATGATAATTAAACTAACAGGTTTCTCATTAGCAACAGTTGATGCTAGGAGAAAATGGAACAGTATCTTAAATACTAAGGCAATACCATATCATATCCAGGTAAACTGTTATTTTAGAATGAAGAATTTTAATTAGATGAAATGATAAGTGTTATTAATTATTAATAGCAGAAAGATAATTAGTTTTTTTTAGGGGGTGCATTTACAAAATTTAAATTCTAGATTAGCACTATCCAATAAAATTGTAATTCTGGCCACAAATGTAATTTTAAATTTCCTAGTTATATTAAAAAAGAAAAAAGAGACATTTGAAATTAAATTTTAATAATATATTTTATTTAATCCAGTATGTCTAAAATATTGTTTCAGCACATAATCAATATAAAATTTATTGAGATATTTTACTTATATTTTTTCATGCTAAATCCTCAAAATGTTGTGCATATTTTACACTTAGAGTACAACTTCAGACTGGCCACACATCAAGGACTCAAACCACATGTGGCTAATGGCTATCAAGTTGGACAATGTAGTTCTAGAGAGTAACAAAAAATTGATTGTATGTATTGGGGAGTTTTATTCAGTGGGAGGGTATAGCATGATAAGGTCTCTGTCATGTTCAGGAGGAAGTAGAAATATAAAGTAATTTCAGACTCAGAACAATGTATAATTAAATATATACAGTAAAAACTAAACTAAAAGTAACTAAAATAATAGAAATACAGTTTACAGCTTCCAAACCAGCAAAAAAGGGGGAAAAGAAAATACTGAAAACCTGATCAGTTCAGTAGAAGACAGGAAAGCTTTAAAAAGTTAAATAAATAAAAATAAAGCAAAGAAAAGGGATAATAAACAGAAAATAAGAAGTAGAAATAGTTCCAAATATATGTGTAGTTCACAGTAGGTATAAATGGATTGATCTTTATTAAAAGACACAGAAGCAGCAATTTGAATGAAGAAAAAATTATATACTTTATAGAGATACCAAAAATAAGACTGCCCAGAAATGGAAAAAGAAAACTGATGTAGGTTATCATTATTGGACAGATGGAAGACCAAAGCCTTTAATAAGGATAAAATGTAACAGTACATATTAAAAAAAGGAAAAGCCACCAGGAAGATATATATAATCATGAACTTGTATGCAACTTGAAATATACAAAGCAAAGATGGAATGATAAGGAATTACAAGTCTATAGTCATAGTGAGAGATTTTACTATAGTTTCATCCAAAACTAGTAAATCTAGCAAATAAAAATTAGGCTGTAGAAGATAAACTAGAAAAGTTGCAGAGAGAGAGAGAGAAAGAAACATCAATGTGAGAGAGAAACAGATTGGTTGCCTCCTGTATGTGCCTGACTGAGATCGAACCCTCAACCTAGGTATGTGTTCTGATCGGGAATTGAACCCACAACCTTTTGGTGTACAGGACGTCTCTCCAACCAACTGAGCCACCTAGCCAGGGCTAAATATATATATTTTTTAAATGTACAGTTGAGCTGATAAGAAAGGAAGGAATCCTAGGGCCAAAAATGAAGTGGAAGCAGGAATGCAAGGAAGTAAACAGGTATTCAAGCTGTCTTTTACCATGGCGGCATTGGTCAAATGCTGGTGACCTTGAGCTTCTGTTTTAACATGTATGAGGAGTACAGAGGACAGGCAAGTTAATTCTGCAGCCAGTTGAAGGTGAGAAGACCAGTAGACAGCTCTGCAGAAGGGTGCAAAGGGTTTATACTTTTAGCATAGAGGTGACCTAAAAATAAATCACCTTGTTCATCTAAACTGTGGCATTGGGTAGAGGGGTGTCAGAAATCTCTGTGAATTTCTAACTACAAGCCAGCCTTCATGCATGTGTGGGGCCTAAATTCACACTACCCATATGGTCCAAAAACAAATGCAGATCTTTGGAGGAGAAAACTCAGTATCATAAAGAAGTTGATTCTTCCCAAATTAGTTGATACATTAGTGCAGTTTTAATAAAAATATCAAATCTTTATAACTTGATTTTAAAATTCATATTGAACAGCAAAGTGCCAAGAATATCTGTTTTGAAGAATACTAAGATGGTAGGAGTATTCACCCCTCCAGATATCAAACATAGTCTTAGGACAGGGACAGATTAAGTGACCAATGGAATGGAATAGAACTTCCAGAAATTTGACATATGACAGCAGGGGTATTACAAATTAGTGTGGGGGTGGAAGGATAGAAAACAGAGAATTGGTTATATATATAAAAAAATAAAATAAAATTAGATTTTAATCTCATCCATAACTAAAAGTAACTGCCAGTTAGATTAAAGACCTAATAATGAAAGCAAACCTTTAAAGCTTTAGAAGAGCTGTGGGCAGTGTGCTCAGTGGTTAGTGTGTTGGCCTATACAGCGAAGGGTCCTGGATTCCGTTCCTCTGCACATACCTGGGTTGCAGGTTCACAACCCCCTCCCCACCTGTTCGCTCCCTCCCCCGTCAGGAGGCAACCAGTAGCCATCAGTGGTCGATGTTTCTCACTCTCTCTCTTCCCCTCCCTCCCTTCCACTTTCTCTAAAAAGCAATGGAAAAAATATCCTCAGGTAAGGATTAAAAAAAACAAAAAAAGCTTTAGAAGAAATATAGAATATATTTATGTTCTAGGTATGAGAAAGGATCTTTAAGACACAAAAAGCATAAACCATTAAGGATTAATAATTCCAACTGTGTTAAAATTTAAAACTTCATTATAACCAAAGATATCAGGGTATGAGAAGATAAGCTATGGGCTAGTGGGAAAAGATGTTTTCAATGCCATAACCGAAAAGTGGAGTAGTCTCCAGAATACATAAGACAATTATGCTGGAATAAAGTAGGCAAAGAATTACATAAGAAAAACTAAAATGAGCAATAAATATGGAGAGATTTTCAAGCTTACTAGTTATGTAAATGCAAATAAAAATAATAATGAAGAAATACCAAGTATTGGCAAAGATGTTGAGAAATAGAAACTCTTAGATATTATCGATGAAGTATACAATGGTAAAATTATTTTGAAGAGCAATTTAGCAACATCTGGTAAAATTGAAGATCAGTTTTAAAAATAAAGCACATGTGAGCAAGGAGATATGTTAAGAAGGTTCATTATGGCATTATTAGTATTAGAAATTGGAAATAAATCTCCAAGAGGAAGATAAACTCTGGTATACTTATACAATGGAATACTATACATCAGTTAAAATAAATGAACTAGAAGAATCAGCATCTAAGATACATGTCAGAAATTCAGGGTTGAGCTGGAAGCGCAAACTGTAGAATGAACTGTACAGTGTGATACCATTTATATAAAGTTTGAAATATATAGACACAAGTTTGATGAGGGCATGTATTTGTCTGTTTGTTCTCTGCCTTATCCTCAGCACCTAGAACTATGCCTAGCACATAGTGGGTACCTAGCACATAGTGGGTGCTCATTAAGTATTTACAGAATAGAATGCAAAACAATATTATCAATTGTTTATGGCTATATACTTATGAATTCACGGTTTTAAAAACTTGCATGGGGAGTAACTTGCAAATTTTGGATAGTGGTTCCCTCTGGAGAGGGAGGGAGGGGAATGGGATTCGGGAGGGATATACAGGGTACTTCAACTATGTAATGTTTTTAAAAATCTGAATGATACAAAATGTTCAAATTTGATAAAGCTGGGTGGTGGGTATCACAGGTGTTTGTTATATTCTTCATAATTTTCTCTGTGTTTTTAATATTTTACAATTTAAAATGTATTACCTCTAAAAGAAGACGTATGTCAAGTTGTTTGCCACTATTCAAAATGACCTCTGACTAATCCGCTATTAGAATTTGTGTTCCTTATCAATTTCAGCTCTCATTTGCTGCTATCAGTGTGCCTGCCCTAGTACCCCACACCTACAAACTTGTATTTGCTTCTTATCTGTAGGTTAGAAAAACAGATTTTGAAGCTTTTTTAGAAGTACATATAACTTAAAAGTTTTGAGTAAGGATCTGAGGAGTCCCTGGCATGAGCTTAAGTGTGTGTTACTGAATAATACTAACTTCCATTTTTTGAGTGTTTACCGTGTGCCAAACTTTTTGTGAAGCACTTTTCATACATTATATTGTTTAATCCTCATGGTGTCCTGATGTGAGACAGATATTGTACCCATTTTAAGGAGTGAAGAAACTGCAGCCCAGATAAAGAGACTTGCCCAAGGTCTTATATATAATAAGTGGTAAAGCTGGAATTCATACTCAGTTCCATTAGACCGCCTCACTGTCCTGTTCAGAGATGTGGGCATGCACTTCCTGGTTTGATTCTAGCGAGTCATTTTGCAACATATTTAGCAATACCTTCTAGTTCATTTTGTAGTTTTGAGGTTTGCTTATCTTGTAAAAAAAAATGTTGATAGTTGTGGAGAGTATTTTCTGTTGCTTCATATTTAGGGAAAGTATATAATTTAAATTCTTAAACCCATCGTACAGGCTTACTTATCATTCCTGAGAACTCTGTATGTGGATTTAAGAATCCATTTAATAATCAAGTTCCCTCCAGTTATGTAGTTACAGGGGGAACTGAGGTTATCATAAGAATATTTACTTAGTGATATGGCAGTTAAAAAAACATTTCAATATCCCTGAATCTATTTTTCCCTCCCACTGTCTTTGTTGGTCTTTTTCTGATTGTTTTATTTCAAACAACATACTATAAATTCAGTGCTTATCACTGGGAAACATGAAATTTCTTATCTTGCAAAGGATCTAGAATTTCACAAAACCCTGAGAGTGATGTTATAGAATTTATTACATATAAAATCATTGGAAAATGAGGATTTGATAAAATTAGACAGGTTATCAATTAGAGAAAAGAAAATGACAGAAATGATGACATGATAGGTACTTTGAAAAATTATGTGAGTATTTCACAGGACTAAGAAAAGGCCCTAGGGAAAATTGATAAAGCCCTCAAATATTATACAGATAACAATCCTCTTTGTGATTATAGTACAAAACTCAAGTATGAAGTAAGGATGCAATATTCTGCTGTCATAATTTCATTGGAAAGGTTATGCAAAAAAAACCACATTTAATTTATTCTTGTTCTAAGAACTTGCATGTAGTTAAATAAATGTAAGAAAGACTTATTTTCATGATTTTTAGTTATTATTTTTAGATAAATATTCAACAGTTTCCCTTGTACAATGAAATGTTGGTGCCTGTTTTTAAAAAAATTCAATTTCAGTTGCAGTTATCCTTTATCAGTTATCTTCTGATAATGAAGACCTCAGTTTATCCAGATATCAATTTATCCAGAGATATTATAGTGATATGTTGGGGTTTGATGGGGACATATGGAGAAGTTCTATAATTCAGAAACATAGATTTCAATGTGTGTGAAAGAGTGTCTCCTGTTTATTAGAGACTACGGAGTTAAAAGCATATTACAGTTATTAACTGATAAGGCTGACTGAGTTTTCATTTGAGAGGATTAGACCAGATCTCCAAGAACTTGTCTAAAATTTTACATTCTCTGCATCTGCTTACTCTGGGATAAGAACTGTAGGTGCTTTAACTGGTCTCCTAGTCTACATTTTTATTTTTCTATAATTTACCTAGTCTCTTTACCAATGATTCTCTAATACCAAAGTTTTTAAAATTTATTTGAGGGGGGGAGGGGAGAGAGAGAGATTTGTTGTTCCACTTATTTATGCATCATTGGCTGATTCTGACCAAGGATCAAACCCGCAACCTTGTTATATTAGGACGATGCTCTCACCAACTGATCTGACCAGGGCTCTGATACTAATTAATTTTTTTGTAAATATGTTTTTATTGATTTCAGAGAGAGAGGAAGGGAGAGGGCGAGAGAGATACAAACATGAATGATGAGAGAGTGCCATTGATCAGGTGCCTTCTGCCCGCCCCCCCACTGTGGATCTAGCCCACAACCTGGGCATGTGCCTTGACTGGGAATCAAACCGTGACCTACTGGTTCATAGGTCGACACTCAACCATAGCCATGCCAGCTGGGCTGATACCAAAATTTTTAACAAGTAATACTTTGAGGCAAAAAATGAGAAAACTAAAGTACTGAATTTTTCATTAAGGTAAATTTATTCAATTCAAAATTACTAGTTTTTAAGATTATATTTTTTCTACATTATTGGTTTTAAAATAGCTTTCATGTAACAATGGTAAGTTTTTCAATAGCCTTATTGACAAAAATTTAACACCTGATACCCCACTTTATTTTTTTATGAAAATCCAAGAATTTTGGAACCTAACCACCTCAGAGATATTTCTGAAATTCTTATTTAATCATGTTACTTTCTTACCTTAATTAAACTCTTCAGGGTAGACTACTATGGCCTAAGCAATATAATTTCACTGGAGTTTTCAATCCATATGTGCATTAAGTATTTTCTCTAGACTAAACAAAATACCTTAGTTATATTTTTCCCTAAATTTTCAAATGTATGAAGATACTCTTAGATGGTGATCAATTTATTTTAAAAGTTTGACTGACTTTCAGTAGCCTTTTGTCATTGTGTTTTTTGCAATTATATAATTCCTGTCATGTGTGGAACACATTAAAAAGCTTCATCAGAAAAGGTAAAACTATAAGGGGAAAAATGGACTTGACAATAATTAAAATTTTGATATAGTAAGAAAACACATAAACCATAATGAAAGATAGAAATATATGTGGTAAATACATTTAACACACTGTATTTGGGAAACTAAGGTATATAATTATTACTATAAAGAGATTTTATAACTCAATAATAAAAATACTGCAAAAGGAAAATCAGTAAGGAACTTGAATTCACAAAAGAATTATAATCTTCCTGTTAGTATTTAAAAAGTTCACTTTTACTAAAAATAAAAGTTTCAACTTAAAACAAGATGATTTTTCCCCCCTAGTACTTAGCAGAATTTTTAAAATATCTGTGTGGCAAGGGTTTGGAGAAATGGACACTCTCCTAACAGCTGGTGGAACTATATATTGGTATATTCTTTTGAAGATAATTTGGCTGTAAATATCAAAAGCCTTACATTTTTTTTAGAATTCCTTTTTATTTAGCAATACATTTTTCTGGGAATGTACTTAGAAAAATAACTAGGGATGTGACTGATATTCGGCTGTCAGGATGTTCATCGTAACATTTTATAATAGTAAAAAATTGGAAGCAATCTAAACATCCAACAATTGCATTTTAGTTTAAAAAAGAAAAAAGATTATGGTTATTCATACAGTGAATGCTACTCGGCCATTAAGAATGATTTTGTCAATAAATCTTTAATGACATGGCAGAATATTTATGACATAATATTAGGTTTGAAATACAAGAACAGCAGTTATTTTTGGTGGTGGATTTTTTTTCTCCATTAAAAATTATTTTCAGCCTGGCTAGGCGTGGCTCAGCGGTTGAGCATCGACCTAGGATCCAGGCAATTAGGGTTCGATTCCCGGTCAGGGCACATGCCCAAGTTTCGGGCTCGGTCCCCAGTCGGGGGCATGGAGGGGGCAGCCGATCAATGACTCATCAGTGATGTCTCTGTCTCTCTCTCCCCTTCTCCCTTCCTCTCTCTGGAATCAATAAAGATATGTTTAAAAAAAAAATTACTTTCAATGGGCATGTATTTGTAATTAAGAGATAATTACCCGTAATCATTATAGAATAAATCTATGATATATTCTCTGTGTGTCTCTGCATTTCCATATGCAGCACTCCTAAAAGCCTCTCAGAGTACATCATCCTTACATACCTCTGTAGGAGTTTTTCACTTCTTTGAAAGTCAGTTCAAAGACACCACCTTGAAGTCTTTTCTAACCACTTTGTTTTCTTTGCTTATTCCACACAATTATCTTGTATAATTATTAACATGTATTTATAATGTCTTTTCCACCAGGCAGTGAACTCCTATCTCTTTCATCCATTTAATAAATATAAGTGTTTATTATGTGCTCAGCACTGTGTGTTGGGTACTGCAGATGTAACTATGAACTATGCAGACAGGGTCCCCCTGCCTTCAAGGAGATAGGTTTGCAAAGTACATTGTAATATTAAGCTTGGTAATAGAAGTGTAGAGTGCTTTGAAAGATTAGACCATTCGTAAATCTACCCCAGGCTGGATAGAGAAGGAAGGCTTCCTGGAAGGGATGCTACCTAAATATTAAAAAGAAAACAATTTTTACCCAGGTGAAGGGGGAGGAGGAGGTAGTTTCAGGTAGAGAAATAGCCTAAACAGAGGCATGAAGTTTTAAAACTGTGTTAAATTTCAGGAAAGTCATTATGGTATTTGTGGATATTAAGGTTGATTTCTGATAGAAAATAATTATATATAATTTTATCTTGGAAGAAGCTCCAGAATTCATTTCTTCTGCAAGAATTTAGGAAGTTATAGAAAACAGCATAGGTTAGAAAAAGTGTCCCAATGTTGAATTAGACAGAAATTCAAGTGTGATTGATAGGTTTGTTATTTTTAACTATTTGTATAAAATATATTCTCACTAAGGATCGAAAAATTAGTGTCAAAGAATTAAAAGTTTGCATTAAAGAGTATTTTAATTCTCTGTCTTGTAATCTTGACTGGTCCTAATAAAATGGTGCTAAGTGAGATTATTTAGGGAATGCCTTTGAAGTAGTAGATGAAAATGATGGCATTTTAATAGTATTTTTTGTATGTAAATGTGTTCTAAATAGAAAGAGATGTTACTTGTAGCAGAGTAAACATTTCTCATAATTTTAAACCCTTTACGCTTAACATGTCTTCCTTGGAAATCAAGTCTTCAAAATCTCCTCTGTCTCCTATTAAATTGTTTCTCACCATTTGTGTTTCCTATACAGATTTTAAAGTTCTTCTTTCTCTTTAGCACTGTACTACAAACACCTATCCCTGTTTTCATTTTCAAATAAAAATCAGTATTTTAAAGGCAATGGATAATATTGCCATGTGGCCCTCATTAGATCATAGTTTTGTTCTCTGTGATTATGTGAATTATACTTACTGTTTATTGTATATCAGAATCATTGGGTTTATACAGTGAGTTTGTAGTCCTTTTTTGTTGGTTTTCTTAATTAGGTAATACAGAAACTGTTTCTCAAGATTTCTTAAATAAGAGATTAAATAAACCAGTTTTTCTTTTCTGCTTTATAGATTTCTTGATAACCGGCTGTTTGCTACCTGCTCTGATGACACTACAATAGCACTATGGGATCTGAGAAAATTGAACACCAAAGTATGCACTTTACATGGTCACACTAGCTGGGTGAAGAACATCGAATATGATACTAATACAAGACTCTTAGTAACATCAGGATTTGATGGAAATGTCATTATTTGGGACACCAACAGGTTTGTGAATAGGAGATCATGTTAGGATTATAAACAAAAAAAAATTTTTTTTAGATGGTAAACAAAGTCAGTGTTCTGTGTCTCTTTAGGAGAAAGAAACTAGTTTTGTGAAAAACAGTCAAAAAGTGATTCTACCTTTTGTTACTTGCACTTAGTCATATGTTGCAACTAAAAAAAGTATGTGGAGAGGAGACCAAGTAGCATAGTTAACAGTGGAAAATGGTTTATAAGATGAGTTTCCTAAATTTAAGGAAAAATATTTTGTTATTTCCTTTGGGGAACAGAAGTATTTTTTACTCGTTGGTCTTTCAATTCTAAATCTATTTATTTTGTCATATTTGCACTGTGTTTTTATCATTAAAAGAGTAGTTAGTCTGTTGGAGTGGTACTGATCCCTAGGAGAATATTTGGAAATAATGTGTGGTACAGTTTTAATTGTCACTATGGGATAAGAGAGGAGGATTTCCACTGGCATTTAGTCAGCAGGGATAAGTGTCAAAACATCCTGCAGTACATGGGACAGACAGTTTGCACAATGGACCAGTTGTCTCACCTAAAATGCCTCTGTTGTGAAACACTTTAATAAAATGTCTCCTGATAGAGAAATTGATTATTTAAAGAGTGGAGCCCAGGCCGGTTTGGCTCAGTGGTTAGAGTCACCTGTGGACCAAAAGGTCTCAGGTTTGATTCCTGGTCAAGGGCACTTACCTTGGTTGCAGGTTCAATCCTTGCCCCAGTTGGAGCATGTGTGGGAGGCAACCAATGGATATTTCATCTCACATTGATATTTCTCTCTCTCTCTCCCCCCTCCTCTCTAAAAATTAATAAAAACATATCTTTGAGGATTTAAAAAAACATACAGGTAAATTCAGAAGCACAAAAATATGGTAGGCAGATCATATAAATATCAATCACAATAAATGTATTTGGACTAAACTAGTCAGTTAAAACATAATGTTAGGTTGGATTATAAAACAAAACCCAACTATATGTTCTTTGTAATGGATATACCCCAAACATACAAACACAGAAAGTTTGAAAGTAAAATGATGGGAAAAAATAACAGACATATACAATCAAAGAAAATCAGTTGTATCTACGTTAATAGTAGACAAACCAGAGTTTAAGGCATAAAGCATTATTAGTGATAAAAAGGGACTATAGTAAAAGGTTTGTTTTGCTAGAATATAAAAGAATCTTTATCCTATGTACACCTAATAACATAGCCTCAAACCATAAAAAGTGAAAACAGACAGAATTACAAGAAAAAAATCAGAATTCTCTTCTTATTGGAAAATATTAACACCATCCATTCATTTAATAGACCAAAAATTAGTAAGGCTAAAGAAGATTTAAAAAGATTAAAAATAAGCTTGATTTATTAATAAGCTTGATCTATTAGGCATATTCAGAATTCGGCTCCCAACAATTAGTGAATACATCCTCTGAAGCAGCGTTAGAATATGTACAAAAATGAGCACGTACTGAACTACAAAGTATCAACCAATATCAAAGAACTGTTATTACACAAACCATTTTCCCTGACCTCAGTATAGTCTAATTAACACAGGTAACTAAAAATTCCCATTTTTGGAAACTTACAAATTCACTTTCGAAATAGTTCATGGATCAAAGAAGAAATCATAGATAAATCAGAAGATAGACTGAAAATTAATGAACTAAGCATTTTACTAAAAACCCCCCACCGAATCTCAGAGATGGTGCATCCTTAAAAGAAGATGCTTATTAACCCAAATCTGTAATCTGATGGGGGTGGAAATTGGAACAAGATAAAAAAGGGCCTGATGAGTGTAGATATATGGAAATGATAAAGAAAAAGCAGAAATAAATGAAATTTAAAATGAAAATACAATAAAGATTTTTTTAAAGCCTGATCTTTGATCTTTAAAAAACCTAATTGAATATACAGTTCTCTGGTAAGATTCATCAGGAGAAATGAGACACAAAAAATCTTAGCAATGAAAAAGGAGACAATAAAAAATATAGAATGAGATAAGATCAGCTTTATGCCAGTATATTTGAAAACTTTGATAACATAGTTTACTCAGAAAATAGACCTTAGCAAAACTGACCAAGGAAGAAATAGAAAACCTGAAATAGAACTATTACCAGAACTGATATTTAACCAATATGCACTAGTACAGCTAAAGTGGTTTTCAAAAGATTGAACTTCTATAATGATTGATAAATAGCCACTATCCTGAATCCCAAGATGTCATATTCTGGCACCGTCTGTTTACCTGGCCTCTCTTCTAGGGATACCTCCCTCACAATCTCCTTATGATCTAGTAGCTAAAGTCCCCCTTTACACAATAAAGTAAATCCAGGACCCACTTCCAGCACTGCTATCATCGTCAATTTTGAGTGCTAGTTTTCATGCAGTGCTGGTTATTTCAATATTCTGAATATCATCTCTGCCATATCCATTAAAGAAATGGAAAAAATCACTTAAAACCTATCTACTAATAAAACAGGCCTGTCAGTTTTATAGGTGAATTCTATGAAATATAAAAACACAACATTCTAACTTTATTAAACTTCAGATTTCAGAAAGGGGGTGTGGGGATTCTCTTTACCTCGTGTATAAAGCTAGTATGACCTTGTTAAAGATAATGTTTAAAGAAAAAAATGAAAGGCCAATATGTAATATAATGTAGATGTAAATATTCTAAATAAAGGGAAATTGGATTCTGTAAGATAGTAATCAAAATATCATGAACAAGTGGGCTTTATTCAAGGAATGAAAAAAATGATTTATCAATAGAAATTCTATTGATATGATTTATCACAAACAGATTAAATAGATAAGTCTATATGATTATTTCAATTGAGGAATAAAAAACATTCAGTCATACTTAAAAACAAAGGAGGGCACATCAGTACCAACTTTATAGAGATTAAAAGGATTATAAAGGAATATAATGAACAACTTTATGGCAACAAATTAGACAACTTAGATAAATACCTACAGGGTTACAAATTATTTAAACTCACTCAAGAATAGAAAATCTATAGACCTACAGACCTATAGCAAGTAAAGAAATTGAATTGGTAATATTAAAAATCATCCCACAATCTTTCATAAACTCTTCCAGGAGAGAACACTTCCCAACTCATTTTATGAGGCTAGTATTACCCTGACACCAAACCAGAAAAACATAAGAACAGCAGACTACAGACCAATATTCCTCCAAAGAAAAGATTAAAAAATCTTCAACAACATATATATATTGCATGATTCTATAAAGGAATATATATGTATATATATACACACACACACACATATATAAAGGATTATATCTCATCACCAGTTAGAATTTATCCCAAGAATAAAGGGTTGATTTAACATAAAAAAATCAATATAATGTACCATATTAATAAAGGTCAAAACCCATATATATGATCATCTTAAAGGCAGGAAAGCACTTGACAAAATCCAACACCCATTTGTGATAAAACTAGAGATAATACAGAACTTCCTCAACCTGATAAAAAAAATCTGTAAAAAACCTATGGCTAAAATCATACTTAATGTTGAAAAACGGAATATATTTCCCCTAAGATTAGGAACAAGGCAAGGATGTCTCCTTCCACCACTTTAATTCAGCATTGTACTAGAGGTACAACTGCACTGGATATGCAGTCAGGCAAGGAAAAAAAATAACAGGCATCCGGATTGGAAAGGAAAAAGTAAAACTGTCTTCATATACAGAAGATACAATATTGTCTATAGAAAATCATAAGAAATACACTAAAAAAATTATTAGAACTAATAAACAAGTTCAGCAAAGTCACAAAATATACAAGATTAATATACAAAAATCAACTGTATTTCTACTTATAAGCAGTGAGCAGTTCAAAAATAAAGAAAAAAATCCCATTCATGATAGCATCAAACCGAATAAAATGCTTAGGAATAAATTTAACAAATACAGTGGTACCTCGGGTCTCCGTTGATGGACATTTTGGTTTATAAATGCTGTAAACCCAGAAGTAAATGCACAGGGCTTCCGCTGAGTGCAGGATCCTGAGGTGTAGCTGTTGGCTATTGATCCCTCAGTTTTCGAATGTTTCAGAACTCGAATGGTCTTCCGGAATGGATTACATTAAAAAACCGAGGTACCACTGTGAGTACAAAATTTGCACAATGAAAACTATAAAACATTGCTGAAAGAAATATAAAGAGATGTGAGTGAATGGAGAAACTTTCCATGTTCATGGCTCGGCAAACTCAGTATCATTAAGATGGCAATTCTCTCCAAATTAATCTATAGATTCAATGCAATCCTTATCAAAGTTCCAGCTGCCAAATTGTCAAGCTGATTATTAAATTTATGTGAAAATGTAAGTTACCCAGAATAGCCAAAACAGTCTTGAAAAAAAAGAACAAAATTGGAAGACACACTTCCTTTCCAATTTCAGAACTTAATACAAATACATAGTAATCAAAACAGTGTGGTACTGGCAAAGGATAGCTTGAGAGTCCAGAAATCCTTGCATTTATGATTTTTTAACAGAAGTGTCAAGATTCAGGAAAGAATAATCTTTTTAATAAACAACTTGAATAACTGGATATCCATGTGCAAAAAGATTAATTTAGATCCTTATCTCACATCACAAAAATGAACTTAAAATGAATTTCAGCCTGAACATAAGTGCTACAATTGTATAATTCTTAGAAGAAAACATGGGAGTAAATCTTCATACAACTCTGAAGCTGAGGTAATAAAAAAATTTCGATAAAATGCCATTAATTAAAATTAAAAAGCTTTGTCCATCAAATGACACCATTAAAAAAGTGAAGAGAAAAACTACAGAATGAGAGAGGATATTTGATAAATCTGATAAAGGACTTGTGTCCAGAATATATAAAGCACTTTTGCAACTCATATGTATACAACCCAATTTAAAATTGGGCAACATAGTTACATAGACATTTCACCAAGGAAGATATGCAAAGGATTAATAAGCACATGTAAATATGTTCAGTGTCATTAGTCATCAGGGAAATGCAAGTCAAACCCAAGTGAGATACCGCTTAACACCCTCTATGATGGCTTTAATAAAACACGATAACACGTATTGGCAAGAATGTGAAGAAACTGGAACCTCATACATTGCTATAGGAATGTAAAATGGGACAGCCATTTTAGAAAACAGTTCAGCAGTTTCTTAAAATGTTAAACATAGAGTTAGCATATGACCCAGCAATCTACTGGATATCTTCCTGAGAGAAATAAACACATATATCCATACAAAGACTTGTACATGGATGCTGATAGTAGTAGTATTCATAATAGCCAACAGATGGAACCAATCCAAATATCCGTCAACTGGTAAATGAATAAAATGTGATATATACATATGATAGAATACTATTTGGTAGCGAAAAGCAACAAAGTACTAGTATGTGTAATAATGTGGATGGGCCTCAAAAAATTATGCTAAGTGAATAAAGCCAAACAAAAAGACCACTTATTGTATGATTCTTTTTTGTTTTTCCAAAGATTTTTGTATTGATTTTTAGAGAGAGGGAGAGAGCGAGCGTAACATCAATTGCTGCCTCCTGCACATTCCCTACCGGGGATCTAGCCTGCAACCCAGGCATGTGCCCTGACCAGGAAATGAACTGGCAACCCCCAGGTGCATGGGACTATGCCCAACCAAGTCACACAGGCCAAGGCTGATTCTTTTTATATGAAATGTCCACAATAGTTAGGTCTATAGAGACAGAAAGTAGATTAGTGGTTGCCTGTGTCTGGGAGTAGGGACAGAGAGAGACTGTTAATGGGCAGGAAGGATTTTTTAGGGTGATGAAAGTGTTCTAACATTGAATTGTGTTGATGATCACACAACTCTGTAAATTTACTAAAAATCACTAAATTGTACACTTAAAATGGGTGAATTTTATGGTATATAAATTATACCTCAATAAAGCTGTTAAAAAACAGTTAATTAACTAGAAATAAAAGGAAACTCATGAAAAGTATACAGTAAAACCTACAGCACATTTTAAAATGGTGAAACTTTAGAAGTTTTCTCTTTAAAATCATGAAGGAGAAATGTGCCTGCTGTTACTACTATTGTTTACCATTGTTTTGGGGTGGAGGATGTCAGGGTCCTAGTTGATACAATAAAAGAAATAAATATATAAGGATTGGAAAGGAAAAAAATTAAACAATAGCATTCACAGATGATGTGATTGTCTACATCAGGGGTTGGCAAACAGTTTCTATAAAAGACCATGTAATAAAATATTTTAGGCTTTGTGTGCTATGTGGTCTCTGAGCAACCATAGACAGTACGTGAATGGGCGTGGCTGTTTTCCAACAAACTTTCTATATAAACACTGGCAATGGTCCAGAGTTGGTCCATAGATCAGTTTTTCTGACCCCTGGTCTAAATAGAAAGCCCTAGAAATTCTGACAAATTGCCAGAATTAATAAGAGTTAACCAAGATTGCTAGATAGAGATAAGATCAAAATATAAAAATCAGTAGTGTTCCTAATCACAACAAACAATTTACATTTTTTAAAGCATATAGTAATTAAAAAATTTAGCTGGTACACAGAAATAAGTTACAACAGAAGATCTGTATAAATTTTATGGAAAAAATTGTAAAATTTCATTTAAGTCATTGTAAGACCTAAATAAAATCTATGGACTAGAAGACACCTCTAAAACTACTATAAGCAAATATAAAAATAAAGGGTGTAAACTCATAAAGGGGAGGGGATAGGAAAGGAAGCAATGACAATAAAATTTTTAAATCTGGAGACTATGTAGATGAGTGGCAACTGACTTAGCAACTTACTTAAACAACTTGATTTAGTAAGTGCAAGAAAGCTAAATCCTAAGCTGGCAGTGGGGAAAAGTTAAGAACTTAAGACAACTTATACGAAATCATCAAAAATCAGAGGGACTGGCAACGCTGGGTACTCTGTAACAGAAGAGGTAGCTAAAGTAAGGATTCAAGTGAAAGGTATTTAAGAACTTACGTTTCTTCCCCTAATCTATACCACTGGGCGATTGATCGACCTCCCATTTCAGAAGTTTCAAATCTTATCTTCTAAAGAGGGTAAAATAGAGAATCCATGCAGTGAAGGGTGCCAGACACAGTTGAAGGATTGGGTACCTTACCAAAACCAGGAAAACTGACCTACCACATGCACACTGAATATTGACTTCAAAGACCCTTAGCTTCCATTTAATGAACTGTACATACTCACAGTAGGAGTTCCTTAAAAAATAGCTTCACCCTACAGAGTGAAGCTCAAGCCTGTCCAGCACTCAGAGAGTTCCCAGTCAACTTTTTAGTGCCCCACTCTTAATTATGAGCAGACAGCTAAAAATATTCAGACATTTGAGAAAAACTTCTAATATAAAGACTTACACAAATGGGGAGGTACTTTGGAGGAAATAGAAACTACATAGGGAGAAGAAAACTTAAAATTTTAAAAACCTATCAATATTATCCGAGAGATAAAGTGCATTTTATGCTTGAAGCATTGAATGTTGACTGAAGGATGCAACAGAGTAGAGAAATAGAGGGGACTTTTAACTAACTGGTTATTCTATTTCTTAACATGGGTGATGAATCACAGGTGCTCATTTTTCTTCAGACTTTTCATATGTTTTACTTACGTACTTTTCTGTAGGTATGATACAGTTCACAATTTAAAAAATAATTAACAAAAAAGTAAATAAAAGAAGGAATGAAAAATATAGGCAAGGAATAAGAATCTATTCAGAAAACCAGGCAGATCTGAAAAAGAGCCACATAGAAGTAAAAAATAAATAAATAAATAAAACTATGGAAATTTAAAAACACATAGAACAGGTCAAGTGGCAGATTAGACACAGCTTTGGAATATAGATATTGAAAATTTACCCAGAATACAACATATGGAAAAGAGATCGAAAACATGAAAGAGCAGGTGTGAGATGAGAGTCAAATGTGAATGTTTCAGACATCTATTTGGAGCTCTAAAAGAATAGAAAAAATAGGTGAGAGGAATATTGGAATAATGATAGAGAATTTTCCAGAATATATGAATAATATGAACTTTAAGATTTAGAAACTCAAATGAATCCCAATAAATAGAAAGAAATCCAAATTTACACATATCAGAGTGAAACTGCAGTACTCCAAAGACAAAGATCAATCAGAGGGGAAAAAAGGTAAATTACCCAAAGTAACAATGAGACTGATAGCAGACTTAGAAATAGCAACAATGTAAATCAGAACTCAGTGGAATATCCTCGAAATTCAGAAAGAAATAACTATCAACTTGAAGTTATTTGCTCAGCTAAACCTTTAATCAAAAAGAAGAGTGAAGTAAAGATTTCCAGAACAACAAAAAGTGGGTTTACCTCAACAAAATCTTAAAAACATATACTTCAGAAAGAGAGAATAATCTAAAAAAGAAAGTTGGAGATGAAAGAGTGAATGGTGAGCAAAAAAAAAATTAATCATGTGTAAGTCTAAGATACATTGATTTTAAATTCTGATTTGAAGGGCAAAACATGACTATCTGCAAATCCTTATATTTATGATAACTCTAAGTTTTTTTGGTTTGATTTCTTCTGTAGGTGTACAGAAGATGGGTGTCCGCATAAGAAATTTTTTCACACACGTTTTCTCATGAGAATGAGATTAACACCAGATTGTTCCAAAATGTTGATCTCAACGTCCTCTGGATATCTCTTGATTTTGCACGATCTTGACTTAACCAAGTCTTTAGAAGTAGGCAGCTATCCCATTTTGAGGGCAAGAAGAACTACATCAAGTTCAGGTAAGCTTTTCTTTTTTGAAGAAATTTCCAAAGAATCTCAGACATAGAGAAATGTTATGTTTCCATTCTGAGAATGATAGCAGGAAGAAGGGAAGAAAATTAAGACATTCTTTAGCAAGGTCAGCAAGAGCTTTTTTCTCAAGGAAATATAATGATCTGTATGTATCTCTGACATAGCATTAATTTGTCCCTCTGATCACAAATGATCTAGGAAGAATAGATCATTTGCTAACTCTAAAAACATTTCTTTTTAGCTCTCTGCTAGCCAGAAAATCTTTTATCGGTATTTCTAAATCATCACTATCTCAAAAATTAATGATGGTCTAAGATAGTCTGAATCTTTTAAAGTTCTTCTGGAACCCAGCAGAGCTTTTAAGTTATAGTCAATATGGAGTTTTAGTTTTAAGTCTGTATTGTATACTAGGCTTCCAAATGCCCAGTCACAGGTAGCTGGTAATCTTATCTCATGACCTATAAACATCCTCTTGCTGAAGTTCTGTTCTTTCCCCTATTGCTGGTTCCATCAGACTTAAGTGAAATTGAGGCTTAGAAATATTTATGTACTATAATTTATCTACATTATGTGATAGAAACTATTTCATCTACCTTTGGGAAAAAGAGAGCTGATCTGGGAACATACCCACTTGGAACACATAATGTTCATAAATTGCTATTAAATATTAGTTTCAGATGATTAGAATCTTTCTCCTGTGTGCATAGAGCCATTTCTGAGGACTCTTTTGGGAATGTGCAGGCCTCATTGTACTGTAGTTGCCCAGTTTCACTGCTAAACGTAGAAATTTAAGTTCTATCAACTTATTTGCAAGCAAGGGATGCAATCCTTTTGGATTCAGATTTTTTTTTCCAGTTAAATATTAATAATCAACTTTTGCTTTCTGAGAAGTAGTGATTTAAAGGACTAGTTGGCATTTAAAAAAAATTATTTTTATTGATTTTAGAGAGAGGGGAAGGGAGAGGGATAGAGAGATAGAAACGTCAAGAGAGAAACATCGATTGACTGCCACTTGTACCTCCCCTACTGGGGACGGAGCTTGAAACCTGGGCATGTGCCCAGACCAGGAATCAAACTGTGACCTCCTGGTTCATGGGTTGATGCTCAACCACTGAGCCATCCCATCTGTGCCTAGTTGGCATTTTTTTATTCAAAAACCAAGAAGGTTTTTTGACTTCTAAGGGTAATTCTGGTACTTAATTACTTTAAAGGGAACTAAATTAATAAGCCCCCACAGAAGTGTGGGGCCGCTAGAAAAGTGTGATGAAATAGAAATTGCTATTTGGAGTACTACCTCAAACTCAGCTATCTGATACTCATTTTCTTTTTCTACAGATTTCAACATAAAGTTTGTATTGCATTTCAAAGATAGTGTTCACGTAATTTAAGAATGATAATAGGGGATTTGGTGTGCTTTAAGAAGGATCTGTTCATGTTCTCAGTAATGAACCTGTTGTTTGGGCCCTATTCTAACATTAAACAGCAGGCTGAACAGCTCAGTTTTCATTCTCATTGAATTTTTTGTTCCATTTCATTGCACAAATGATGCAAAGCCAAAAGATGCTCCTGTGTTTGTTTTTTTTCATTTTTATTTCACTTAAGCTAGTCACTGGAATAAAAGGTTTTAAAAAGGGACTAGGCCTTAGATAGAACACTTCAAAGAGCTGTCCTACCTCAGTCTTAATTATAAGCCAGTTTTGAGTGGACATGTACTTACCATGTTTCAGATGGATTTTAACAGTATGGTTCAAATAGATGATTAAAAAGTTAAGAGACATTACCAGAGTTTTGCTAGGTGTATTGTCAGAATTTTTTGTATTTTTAAGATCTGACCACTTCATCGAGTTCATCTGGCCCTAGAGTTTCTGGTTCACCTTGTCATCACAGTGATTCTAATTCATCTTCTGAGAAACATATGTCACGAGCCTCACAGAGAGAAGGTAGGTTAAAAGTTGAATTTTATAATCCTGCAACAATAGATTCTACCAAGTAGCTTTCTTTGGTTTAGCTTTAATCCATAAAATTAGCCAATAAAGATGAGGCTGTTCCTTGCCCCTCAGTTATCATTTTCAAAAAGCTAAACAGAGTCTCCAGGGTTGAGTATCTTGGGCTTAAATCTTCGTTGGAATTTAAGCTTTGATTTTATTTCCTGGACTTAGCTTGTTGTAGTTTGTAGAAGAAGTAGTTGGGAAATGTAGATTCCAATCAAGGTTATTATGGAAATTAAATGATATTATACATGTGACAGTGCTGTATAAATATAAGAGGATGCATTTATTAGGTGCTTGTAAAAGTCACCTGGTTTCAGCCCAGTAGGCTTTTTACTCTGCATTTCCTTATCTGAGCAATGACTGACAGAGGGCTGGTGGAATGAAGTGAGCTACAGTCTGGCCCCACTCTGCTTTTGCCAGTTTTTCCCCAGCCAGTCTGGCAGAATTAGCTGCTTGGCCTATTCCTTCCACCTTCTGATTGAAATGCTTTCTACCCGTGCAAATTTTGCCTATAGTCCCTCTCCAAACTAATCCACAGTTAAACTCTTACAGCACTTTTTGTTTGTCTTCTTTATAGACTGATGGCCAGATACAGTTTTTTGGGGTCACCTTTTGCTGATAAGCATGTCTCCTACCTAGATATTTATGGGAAGGATTATACATTAGACTTGTAATTTGTGTTTTCCCTGGGTGGCCCCGTCTTGTAAGTGCTTTATAAATGCATACTTGATTATTTTGCATGACTACTTACATGAGCAGAATGGTTTGAGAGCCCTTCCTCACCTAACCTATAGCTTATTCACTTTCTTCTGGATGTTGAAGACTGATGTTTCACTTTAAGGTTAAAAACTCTTCCTCTTAAATTTAGAGATTTATGCCCAGATGTATAACATTTCTCCTTTGATTTGTAGCAAAAACTACTTTTGCAGATTCTTCCTGTTCTTCTCCTTCCTCTTTGGCTATGGGAAACAAGCCAAGGTTCTTAAAAATCATTGAAAAAAATATTTATTGATTAACTAAACCATCCATGAAAAAAAAGAAACTTAAGAAGAATAGCTCACAAGCTTGCTTGCTACATTGGTAAACCCCAAAGCAAAACTTTATAGCAGTTTTATGCTATCAAGAGTTGCATCTGGGAGAAGAAGTGATGTACTGGGAGCCTGGGCAGAGAGAACAAGAAAATCAGGGGGTGGAAAGAGAGAAGGTGGGACTTGGAGGCAAGGTTGCTCTAAGTGTTGGAAACCCTGGGTCTCCAGGTGTTGGCCTATGTTAGCACCATACTTTGGCAGATATGATAGCTGTAAAGAGCAGAAACTCATTTCAGGATTAAAACTGTATTTTTCCATATGAAATTTGCTGTGGATTCTTACGGATGTAGTACAAATAAAAGTGGAGTAACTGGTTCAAGTGAAATTAGGGAAACCCTTGACCTACCCCATCTCTACCCTGGTCTCCAGGTGGTTCTCCCCTTTTGCCAACTGTTGAGGAACCTCCAAGGAGCACAGCTTGGAAACCACTACTTAGCTATTTAGAATGGGTTTCTTTTCTGCTTTTGTTACGGATTTTCAAAATTCTTGAAATAGATTTATTTTTCTTGAAAATTATTAAAGTTTAAACACATGTGGAATCATTATTTAGGTATCTTTTAGTTGTAACAGTGTGATTTAGAGCTTCACAGGTTTCCATCAATGCTGTACTAATATAAAAGGAATCTTTTAAAAGAATACATCTTTTTGCCCGGCTGGGCATGGCTCAGTGGTTGAGCATTGACCTAGGATCTAGGCAATTGGGGTTCAATTCCCGGTCAGGGCACACGCCCGGGTTGCGGGCTGCAGCGATCAATGACTCTGTCATCATTGATGTTTCTGTCTCTCTCCCTCTCCTTTCCTCTCTCTGAAATCAATAAAGATATATAAAAGAATACATCTTTTTGAGACACGATTTACAAAGGGTGTGACTGAGGGAGCTTATTATCTTCAAAGGAACTCCTTCCACAGGAAGAGAAATGTTGAAATATTTCTCTTGATATTACTTTTTCTTTTTTCAATCTTCACCCGAGGATATTTTTTCCATTGCTTTTTCAGAGTGAAAGGAGGAGAGAGAGAGAGAGATGGAAAGAGAGAGAGAAAGAGAAAGAGACTCATTGATTGGTTGCCTCCCACACGAGCCCCCACTTGGGCCGGGGGAATCAAGCCTGCAACCAAGGTACGTGCCCTTGGCCAGAATTGAACCCGGGACCCTTCAGTCCATTGGCTGATGCTCTAACCACTGAGCAAAACTGGCTAGGGCTTGATATTACATTTTTAAGCTGCTTTCTTATAATGTCTGTAAAAGTGGTTCTCCATATACCTGAGGAATATGACATACTCCCAGAAGGGACAATGGCTCACTGCAGCAGTCACTGTCATTGGGTCTAGGTAGAAGGAAATGAGGGGCCATACCAGAGGACCAGGAGTATGTATGACTGGCAACATCTCCCACCCCTTGTTTTGACATGCCTCTATGTGAAGTGTCCTCCCTCACCGCCAAAATTATAGCACTGTCCTTGACAGCCATAAGTCGCACTGCTTGTATACATAATGGCCTTTTATTTATATAATGGCAGTTTTCATGGCTTCCAAGTATTTCCTTCTCTGCACCAGGTCCTCTGAGATGAGAATTTTTATCTTTTACTTTTCCAGATTCCTTTCATGTTACATAACTTTGATTTTACTTAAATGAAGAGCTTTCTGAGATGTAATCCAAATCAAAAGTTTTAATACCTTAGCCTTAGGTCATTGGTGATTCCTGCTACAGGAACTTGGATTCTTTAGTTCTAGTTATATTCTTCCCCCTCATCCCAAAGACACACTCCACATATTGAGGGCACCGTGGTTTTTTGTTTGTTTTTGTTTTGTTTTTTTACACGTGGTAGCATAAGACAGACAAAGGAATGAAGACAAAGGAATGAAGACATAAAGACATGATTTCTGACAGAATTCAAAGCTTTTTTAAAAAAAAATTATTTTTAAAATATTTTTTTTTACTTTTTCATTGAATTGGTTAATAAAATTACATAGGTTTCAGGTGTGCAATTCTGTAACCCATCATCTGTATATTGTATGTTCAACACCCCAAGAAATCAAAGCTTTGATAAGCTACCTTAGTCCTCTAATAATACAAATCCTACATTTTAATTTTCTTGTATCTCAGGAGTTTCACCTCGAAATAGTCTTGAAGTTTTAACCCCTAAAGTTCCTGGTGAGAGAGACCGTGGAAATTGCATCACATCCTTACAGCTTCACCCAAAAGGCTGGGCCACTCTCCTTCGGTGCTCAAGCAACACTGACGATCAGGAGGTATGGTAACAGCACTCCCCCTTCCACAGGGCCAGCTGAACAAACTGCCATTGCCATGGGTGCGTGAAATCCCTTCTGCCTCCTCTCTGGCCTGGGTGTGGCAAGCTGGCAAGTGCTTTAAAGCAATGATCAGCTCAGATTGTGTCCAGCTTTTTAATTCTTCTTTGGCTCATCATAAAAAAAAAACCCTACTGAGATGTTTTGGCTAGGCTGGCTAAATGTGAGGTTTTGCTAAGCCAATTGAGTGTAATAATTTTCTCATTTAAAAAACCAGGGGAAACTTTGGGAAAGGAAGAAACTAAACTGAAACTAGGAGGAATGGTTTTATATGGCCTTATGATTTTCATCACTCTGAATAGCAGGAGTCCTCCAAGAATCTCACTAGCTCTAGAATCCACAACTGACAGAAGGGGAGAAGAGCCTTTGAAGTGTGTAGGGAGGTATTCTAGGGCTTGACTGTCTTAACCCTAGAATTTTTTAAATATCAAGATTGTTGTTACTCTAAGAAGAGGGAATTATTACTACAGAAATCACAGCGGTCTCTGTGAATAAAAGGCTTTAAAGTATCAGAGTACAGAATAACCCCCAGCTTAATGAAGTTAGGGGTGTGAGGCCTACAAGTCAGTTGAAAGAGGGATAGCATTCATCTAAATGATTTCTTGCAACAGTTCTATGGCTTTAGCATTCTGTTGAGTTTTTGTTTATTTGTTTGTTTTAAAGAATATCTGTAGCACTATTTGGGACTCTCTAACTTTGGTTTGTCTTTCTCCTCTCTCCCTAGTGGACTTGTGTTTATGAATTCCAAGAAGGAGCTCCCGTGCGTCCTGTCTCACCTCGCTGTTCTCTACGACTGACTCATTACATTGAAGAAGCCAATGTAGGCAGGGGTTACATCAAAGAACTTTGCTTCAGCCCTGATGGGCGAATGGTTTCTTCCCCACATGGCTATGGGATTCGCTTGTTGGGATTTGACAAACAGTGCAGTGAACTTATTGACTGTTTGCCCAAAGAAGCCAGTCCCCTGCGGGTGATCCGATCTCTGTACTCTCATAATGATGTTGTACTGACAACAAAGTTCTCTCCAACACATTGTCAGATTGCCTCAGGGTGCCTTAGTGGACGGGTTTCTTTGTATCAGCCTAAGTTTTAGGCACAACTTACAACAAATAAGCAGCTCTTCTGGTGTTTGACATATAAATGACTTCAATTTAGGTGAAGTATTTTCTTTTTAGAAGATCTTAAAAGTTTGGGTCAAGATCCTGATTCTTATGGGTCCATGAACATACCTGTGACCTGAGGACTTGTTCATCCAGCATAATAGGGGCATCACCAAGTTAGACTCTATGCAGCATCATGTTTTGCAGCATTCCTCAGCTCCTGCTGATCTGTGCCACTGAACCCCAGCTCTTCTGGTTATTTTGCATGGTAGCGCTTGTCAAGTTTCTTACTTTTTGTTTTTTGTTTTTGATTTTGGTGTGAATTTTGTGGACATTTGGCAGGAGTTTTGGTTGGGTTAGGAGCAACCTGTCACACTAGAATAATGTCCAAAAGTTTGATGTTGGCATACTGGTTGAAAAAGAAATTTCATCTTCACTTATCAGTATACTTGGCCTTTTAAAGTTGCTGTTATGTTTCTCAGTAATGGGCACAGATAATGGCGTTATTCTCATAACTGTTAGTCTTGCATCAAATGTCTTTTAAGCTTCTTGTTAAAATTCTACATATTTTTTCATCATGGGAGGGCTTTGTTGTGAAATTCTAGGAAAAAACATCACCTCTCCTTGTAATTTACTTTACTTGTATGAATTTTAAAATCTCTAGCATGTGTCCTTACTTGGTATTTTGTTCCTGTCAACAGCATTAGAGAGGAAGAGGGGAGAAGGAATGGACTTTGGTCATTTCTATTGTATAGAATAGAATTTATTTATTGGATTAGTACACTATCTGACCGAAGAGTGATGAGAACAGTGTGGCTCAGATATTCTGTTTTCTCTGCCAGATTATTTGAATCACACAGGATGACGTTATAGTATTGGGGTGAAGGGGGAATCGAGAATAAAAAGGTGTGTTTTACTCTTATTTCTTTCCTGAGCCAGGTGGCACAAGGTCAACTTTCTTAGCATTAGTGAGAGGAGAACTGCAGTCCCTTTCAAGCTGTTGGCATAACTGTGGTAGTCAGTGATATGGATGTTAAGACTAAGAGTTGATATGAACACCTTTTGTTGTGTTTCGTTATGGAGCACAGCAAATAAAACACATCAAGCAGGGCTCCAGACCAGGGCTGACCGCTCTGCTGAAGTAAGCAGCTTTCCTCTAGTCTTCTCCACTTTGAATGGTTTGGTGTTTAGAAGGGATTTGCCAGAGGCCAGAGTAATTGAAGTCACATGCTGGCTTTTTCCCTCTTAGATCACATTCTCTTAGCCAGTGGTTCTCAAACATTAGGGTACATTCTAACCATTGAGGAGCTTGTGAAAAACACAGAAAATGTCCTTACCTTGGGAGGCTCTGATTCTGCCAGTGAGAGGACGGGAATCTGTATTTTTAACAGGAACACCATGCAGTCTTTATTCAGATGGCCCCTGGATCACTGTTTGTAAAACACTACCTTAAACATCAGTAAATACTTTTGTACCCATCAGGTGCTTAACACAACTCCCAGAAGGCATTTTAATCATTTAAAAAAAAAAAGTAAATGAAAGCAATTTTAGAGGTAGAAAATAAGATAAAATGGAATCATTCTCATTTTTTAAGGAATGAGAGAAGTTAAGTGACTTGCCTAAAGTTATCCTGAAAAAATAATGGCAGAGTCAGGACTCGAATTCACGTCTCCTAATTCCTTGCTCAGGGCAATTTCTAATGTATTGTGCTGTCTGTTAAAACAATGACTTATGGATACTTTATTTCATCTTTAAGTTGTGCTATTGTGAATACCCTTAAACTGGCCAAGGGATTGAAAAAGGGAAGTATGGGAGTAGATGCTGCGAATTCCACCATAAGAAGAAAAGTATTTTAAGTCTTATAGAAATGTTTAAGCAGCCCAAATACATGAATAAAAATGACTTTTTTTTTGGTAGGGCCTACCAGACACCACACAATGTATAAAGGTTACATCTCATTTGGAATGATGTTGGCTCTAGGACAAATTTTTAAAATTAGATAAATTTACCATGGATGTTTAAAATTTGGAAATTTTTTAGTCATCAAAAAAAATTATGACAAAGTACAGTGAAAACACAGGTTTGTCATAACTTTTTAAAAAAAACATTTGAAAGAAAGTTTTGGAGGCAGAAACACTTAATGTTAACATTAAAAATAAGCTGCTAGGTACAATGATTGTATTGATAATCACAAAAAGGTTCCATAAGTTGCATCCCCTTTGTAGAGAGCTCCATGTGAGATGCTGGGCGAACATGTTGCCGAACTCTAAACTTCAGTCTGTGATTGTTTAACCACTAAAGAGAATCTATCACATGTTAAATAATGTACATATTTTACTATTAACCCTCACAGAGTAGGTGGATGAGCACCAATTTACTTTGGAGGAAATGGAGTGTCAGAAAGTTTTAAGTGACTTGCCTTAAGTCACAGAGCTGGGTGGCATCACTGGGATTCGAACCCAGGTCTGTCTTAGTCCAAAGCCTGTGCTTATTGACCTACCATTCTGCCCTTTGGTTTGTAAAGGATGGTAAACTGGCCTGTTAATTTACTTGTTTAGCATCCTCTGGAAGCTCTTTATTACAGAGCTGGTTTACTTCCTGCCTCATGTAAAGAACATTGACAAGACTTACAGTTTCCTTTAGAATTAATACTATAAACTGCAGAGCATACATACAGTCCATTCCTAACTAAAAAACCTCAAGCAGGATGTGTAGCTATAAAATAAAGAAAAATAGAGGATAAATAGCCTTGTATAAAAATAGAGCCACACAGATGAGATTTAAAAATTAACAGCCAGCAAACTCAACAAAACAACCTTTGTCCTCTTTGAGGTATGGTCATGATCAAAAAGTCATCAGGGATGTTAAGCAAGGAATTAAAAGTCATCAGGAATGGTAAACTATTAGAGGAAATTATACCTTACAATGTCAAGGTCCTCTTTCACTTGGAGTATAAAATCTAATCGGGTGTTTTTTACTCTAAATTTTATTTAGTCAATTTTATTCAGGATAATTGGTAAATGTAAATGTATTATAATTGGTAATATAGTATAATTCCTGGTAAGTGTAGTATAAATTATACTTTGGTTTTTAAAATTTAAAGCTTTCTGCAGAACAGTGTATTTATGGCAATGCTATGTTGAATGAGTTTAGGAACATGAAATACGTAGCAGTTCCTTATTTTCAGCTGTGAAAACGGTGGCGAAAGCAGATGAGATCTGTGTTATTTTGAAAATGTGTGTGGTGGTTTTTCTCAGAAGCCCAAAGAACATGTATATTTTGTCATTTCTCTTTGTTACATCCTGAGAAGAAGCTATACCAAAAATTTTAGAAAAACAAGGAAAAGGTAAATCACACATCCCCCACTTCTATGTCTAGAACCAAGATCACATTATACTGTTAGTACTAAAGTTTTGTTTGTTAGAAAGTGCAATGTAGGGAAAATATTCTGAGAAGCCTAGTGTTTCCCAATTAGTCAGAATATATGGTATTGGCATCCATAAGTATCTGTTAAGCTTGTGTTTAACAAGAGAAATATTCTGATAACTTACTGATGACAATCATCCCCATTTAGTGGCCAGCAGTGACAGAGAGCGATGAAATTTCACTAAATACTACCCTGTGTTGGTCATAAAGGAAAGCATATATATGAATTGTTGGATAACTAATGCATATCTCTTAAGTGCCAAAATTTAAAACTTGTAATTATTTTTGATGTCTTTCAGATGTTAGTATACCTCCCTGCCTTCTTAAACAGCATGCTCAGTATAATTCACATTTTCATGATGAAAAGTAAAAGTTATATTCATGTATCATTATAAATATCCATTGAGGTCTATTGTATATAAAATAATTCATAAAATGTAAAGGGCTATAACAAATACGAGTTAATATCAATTATTATAAAGTGATTCCCTCAACCCTGGGGTATATATAATCATTTGCCTCAGATTGCTGGTGTTTTATTTTTAATTTTAAAATGTTTTATGTCTGCTAAGCAGTCTGCTCTTTCTCCTTCCGCACTAGCACTATGCCTGCCCCTGAGATGCCCCACTTCCTTCTGGTGTGCTGTGTTCACCTGTCCTGAGCGGGGGTGAGGTAACCAAGCCTGCTCAGCGTCTGAGACGGGCTCGGGGTGCGCGGTCTTTGAGCCCGCTCTTGGTTGCCTACCACCTTTCTGACCAGTTCACAGTAACCTTGTGGGTAATAGAAGTTTCCAGTTAAAGCCTAGCTCAGTGGTTTTTTCAGTTGCCACTAAGTAAAATACTTCAAATTAAAGGTGTTGTTAGATTAAGGAATAAACAGCAATGCACCAAAGGACTGCAAAGAACAGTGAGGCTCTGTGTTTGCACAGGGGTCTTTCATGCTGTCAAGAAAGAAAAAAGAATGCAGGGGGAAAACAGTGAAAATCAGATCCAGACAGACTTAGGAGTGTTTTTGATGCCATTAAATGCCTGTAACCATTAAAGTATATGCTTAAGTGATCACATGTTAAACACACACAGTCCAGTCTCACTGCACCGTAAGGTCGCACTAAAAGTTATGCCCTAAAGATGATTCTGAGAATTCCTCCCCTTCAGGGGATAATCGGAAATTCTCAAAGGCAGGTCTCAAGTGTCGCTGCATTCTGCTCTCTAGCTGTAAGTGAATTGGCGGTAGAAATAGGGGTTTTATCAGAAGCTCCAAGGAGCACACCCCACATGCACACAACTGTATGTATGTGTATATAAATGTCACTATAAGTGAAGATGTCACCCAGAGGTAATAAAATAATTTTTAAAATTTAAATCTGGTTCAAAGTATTTAAAATAGAATTTTCAGCTTTCCTAAGTTTCTTCCTCATTTAGATTTCACAGTTTTTACATTAAAAATGGATTATTTTTCTTTTAAACTTCACTGCATCTTCTGTTTCCAAACTGTGCTTTCTAGTAACTTTTAGGTTCCCGTTTCCAGGAAGTTTGGGATGTTGCAGACAGTGTGCTAGACACCAGGCTTTCTCCCTGCGCTCCGAGGCTGGACTGTAAGCTCTCGAGGGCAGGGCCTCTATTCCCGTCCCCAGGGCCGGCCCAGGGCCTCGCAGAGGGACTGCTCCATAAAGGCCATTGAACGAGGTCCGTGAACCTTCACTGTGCGTGCCGCAGGCTCCCGTGAGCCGGCGTGATGTGCAGATTACTCGCGTCTGAAGGAACCCGCCGTCACTGTCACCAGCGCCGCGAGCACGGTCTGCACCAGCACTGCTCCCTGGCCATTTCTCACTGACCTGCAAAACTGCCAGTAAGACTCAACTTTTCATTCAACGAACATTGGAATCCCTGCCGTACGCTTAGTCCAGAACTAGGGACGCAAGGGACAAAGGGAAGTGAGGTTTGGTTCCTCCATCGCTGCAGCTGAAATAAACTCCGATGGATGCGGCTGGTTTCGTGGCCCTGTGGCCGCCCTGCGAAGGCGCCCGGGCGTGGTCCAGTGCTGTGCGAAAGCTGCTTGAGAGTCTTAATTTTCTGAACACGGGGCCCACATTTTTATTTTGCGCTGGGCTCATAAGTTACGCAGCTGGCCCAGCTTGCATATTTTCATTTTGATATGGCGGAAACAAAATAATGTGAATTATATTTTCACATTCATTGAAAACTAGCCATAAGTGAATGATTTAGTAAAATAACTTATAAAATCTGAAATTAAAACAGAAGTACCTCCCTCCCAACAAACTTTAATAGATGAAATGTTCCTCATTTCAGGATTAGGAAAGCTTTCTAAGCTTGCGGTTGGCTTTCCCTTTTCTTTTTTTTAATATATCTTTATTGATTTCAGAGAGAGGAGAGGAGAGGAGAGGGAGAGAGAGAGATATAAACATCAATGACGAGAGAGTCATTGATCGGCTGCAGCCCGCAACCCGGGCATGTGCCCTGACCGGGAATCGAACCCTGATCGCCTGGATCCTAGGTCGATGCTTAACCACTGAGCCGCGCCCGGCCGGGTGGCTTTCCCTTTTCAACTGAATCATTTTGAATTTTTCAAATGGATGAATGTAGAGTTGCAGATGAATTATCTACATACGTACCTACATACAATTTTAAGGTTTTAATAAACCTTTTAAAAATATATGCACTGAATATTTTGGTATAAGCCTACTTCAAAATGTGCTTTTAAAAAATAAATGCTACTTTGAAACTCTTGACACACTTTTTATGTGTGGTTAACCTGTTAAAAAAATTGGTGGCAATGTTGCGTTTAGCAGTAGTTTGGAAATTTTTGTTTAAATTGTTGAGGTGTTTGTCTTCAGACCCGAATCAGGCATGATGCTGTGGCAGAGGCAGGGGTTTGGTGGTTCTTGCTAGTGAAAGTCTAACCTTTCTTAATCATGTAACCCTATCAGGAAAAATTAGAGAATACACTCCAAATGTTGATTATAAATTATATATACATATACTAGAGTAGTGATCTATAGGGACAATATAGAACATGTACAGAGATAAAGGAAAAAATTTTTTAAATGTTTTTATTAATTTTAGAGAGGAAGGGAGAGGGATAGAGAGAGCAACATTGATCGGCTGCCTCCTGCACGCCCCCCACTGGGGATCGAGCCCCCAACCCGGGCATGCGCCCTGACTGGGAATCAAACCCATGACCTCTTGGTTCATAGGTTGACGCTCAACCACTGAGCCACACCAGCCAGACAAGGAAATTTTTTAAAAACCAGTCCCAGGGATCTCCTCATGCTTCCACTGGTATATGCACGTTTCATTTTGTGAAGGCCTCTGTTCTAAAACACAGAACTGGCATTTTACACTGAAAACACATAGATCTAATCCATTCACATCTGTTCATTAATGTTCTGGCTATATACATGTCTATTTTACATGGACTGTTTTGTAGAGCTTTATAAATTAGTTCTTCAGTGAAAATTGTTCATATAAATAGCATAGTTGAGTTGATGAATTTTCACTTTTGTTTGTCAAGCTGTATACAGTGATTGGTTCTCATGTAGACAAATCAGAACATACTATTTTTTTTTTCAGTGTTCCCTAGAATGACTTTTTTTGTATTATTTAACAGTGCAATTGGTGGGTCACTTCACCATACCATTTTAATTCACTAGAAAAATGACAATCAGATTTGGGACACTCAATTTTTGGTAAGTCATTGAAGAGAAAAATAGAGTGAATTCCTTTCAGTTATTTTGTGAAATCAACCATTTAGATAAACTGAATTAACCACAGCACTAATTATCACTAGTTCAGTTATTCCTATGACTAACATACTGTGGGCTATTTAAAAATAGATTTTTTTATTTAGTCCTGCCTGGTGTGGCTAAGTGGTTAGAGCCCTGGCCCACACACAGGGCAGGTTCGATTCCCAGTCAAGGGCATGCACCTGGGTTGCAGGTCCAATCCCCTGCCCGTCGGGGCACATGTGAGGCAACCAATCGATGTGTCTCTCTCACAATGATGTTTCCCTCCCTCCCTCCCTCCCTCCCTCCCTCCCTCCCTCCCTCCCTCCCTCCCTCCCTCCCTCCCTCCCTCCCTCTCTCCCTCCCTCTCTCTCTCTCCCCCTCTCTCTCTCCCTCCCTCCCTCCCTCTTTTCTTCTACTCTCCAAAAAAAAAAATCAATGGAAAAATATCCTCAGGTGGGGATTAACAACAAAAATAATAACAAATAAAAATAGTTTTTTTATTTAAAAAGAAACCATTACTTGGCATGCATTTATAGTAATGAGTCAATAACCTATATTAGTTTCCTATTACTGATGTAATACATTACCACAGACTTAGTGGTTAAAACAACTCAAATTTACGTCCACTGAGTTTTCTTCCAGACCCTTTCTTGTGGCAGACGACATGAAAAGTGCTCACAGTCTAGCATGTGGTAGTCGCCTGGAGGGATTATTAAGACAGGTGGCTGGGGCCCCATCCAGAGTTTCTGACCTCAGGTTTTCGGTGAGAACCCCATTTCGCATTTCTAACCAGTTCCCTGGCGCTGCTCTAGGTCTGGAAACCACAGTTTGAGAACTAGGGATATTGAAAATGCAGTTAGAGTTTAGATTTCCCATGTATGACAGATCCCATGGGTCTTCATGTAGATAAAGGAAGCCAGTTTAGAGAAGATCTTGACTTTGGAGGCTGAGATTGTAGATGGACAGCATGTGTCCCATCAGCTACACCATTCAGGACGTCGTCAGGTTGGCAGCTATCCATTGAGAGCTAAGACTTTCCTAATTTAACATGATATTTAAGTTACTGAGCAGCTAATTAAGCTAAGGTCATCTTAACTTCTCAAAGAGGAGCACTGCCCAGTGGGGGGTAGGGGGCAGGGACGTGGCTCAGCAGTCGAGCATCCACCTAGGATCCAGATCACAGTTTGATTCCCGGTCAGGGCACATGCCCGGGTTGCCGGCTCGATCCCCAGTCGGGGGCGTGCAGGAGGCAGCTGATCAATGACTCTCTCATCATCGATGTTTCTCTCTCTCTCTCCCTCCCCCTTCCTCTCTCTGAAACCAATAAAGATATTTTCTTTTTTAAAAAGAGGAGCACTGCTACAGTAATGCCCACCCTCTCGTGTGAGCTGTACAGAGCTGTAACTGCCAGAAACTCACTACAGAAACTCACCAGGGCAGAGACAACTCAAAACATTTTTTAACCCTTTTTTGGGAAATAGCTATTTCCATTGAAAGCCATTTAAATTATGGGTACACTAGACTACTGCAATGACTTTAACTTGCAAAAGCCTTTCACTATAAAAGGCTAGTCTTTGGGGAAAATGAAGGATCCAAATTTCACTCTAAGAGGATTACTTTTTAAAAGTTAAATACAAAGTATCAGATCTATTCTGAATACCTTGTATTTATTAAGCAGTTACTACCTAAATAGTATTTTTTTGTGTGTACTTAATAAATGTATATAATTAAAAGAAGGACTTCCTGGCATTTATTGAAAGTTGCAGTGTATTGGCAGGAAAATCAGGATCCCTACCCTTGTCCCTCCAAGAGTAGTCGATTCCTTACCTCTGGGGTAGTCTCGATAAAAAAAACAATGGACTGGGCTCTATTTTACCCACCAGCCCTGTCACAATGGGGGGGCCATTCTGGGCCTGAGGAGGGGGAGGAGGTGGCTGCTACGTCACTATGACGAGTGGGAAAGATAAGAGATTACCACGCCATAGGCTGTATTCCCCTCCAGCAAGAATTTCTCTAGTACCCTGTGACTTCATGGCAGTCTAAGAATAACTGGCATACTGAAAGAACCGAACTGAGACAACAAACCAATAAAATGAAATATTGTGATAAGCCCCCTAATGATTTTTCTCAACATTTTATTATGAAAATGTTCAAACACACAGCAAAGTTGAAAGTATTTTTACAGTGAACATCTGTTTACCAAGATTCTACCATTAACATTTTACTATGCTTGTTTTATCACTTATATAATAGCCGACCCATCAATCCCTTAATTTTTTATGTATTTTGAATAAATTGCAGATATATCTGTACCCATCTTTCTAAAAATCCCCAGCAACACATATCGTTAACTAAAGTTCAATATTTTTTTCTTCTGTCCAAAAATTTCCATATGATTAAAGCCCACAAATATTAACGGCATGCCCTCTAAGTTTATACAGATGTATACACACGTAACCCAAACCAGTATCAAGAGACATTACAGTACTACCGTCACCCCAGAACGTTTCCTCGGGCCCCGCCCCAGCAAGGCCCTTCGCCATCCCTCCCAGAGGCAACCACTGTTTTTTTCCCACCACAGATTTGCCTGAACCTCATATGAATGGAATCATACATTAGGCATCCCCCATGATGATTTTTGAAAGACGAATTCTTAGAAAAAGTGTCTCTGAAACAGTGAGAGTAATAGTGATAAAGACAACATCTGGGATCAGATTATGATTCATTCATTGAGCTGGTATGAGAATCTCTAGTCGGTGGATACAAAGCCACGGTGAGGATCGATGCCGAGCACAGGGGCTTGAAGGACACAGCGTAAACGCCGTGGAGAGCAAGGGCTGAGACAGTCACGGGCGCTGGAGACCTGCTCTAGCCTGGGGTCACTGGGGCATCAAGGGGGTTTCAGTTTTTACTTTGGAACTTGTCTCAGGCATCCCATGCTCTGTGTTTCCCACAAGTCTAGAATCTTAAAACTGAAAATGACCTGTCATTAAATAAGGGCAGTTGCACAGTAGTGAGCGGATGTAAGGCAAATTTGCTAAACAAGGAGGAAACTATAAAAGGCACAAATTGAAATGACTAAGGATTCTGTTTTTCTCTAGTTTAAGCTTATAGAAACTCAAATATAATTAGTATTGCCCCAGACACAAAAACAACATGCTTTCCTGTTCCTGGGCCCTAAGGAGCAGAAGCTTTGGAGAGCTCCCTCCGACGGCAGCTGCAGGTTTTCCTCCTCCGGGCCCTCACCGCGGCTCTCTCAAGGCCGATCGCGCCTATTCCATCTCCACGTTCAGGCCCTTGCTGAACTTCCTTACTCTTTACCTTCATATTTTACAAATTACAGATGAAAAGCACTTGGTTCCATACATACACACTTTTTCCTACTATTATGACCTTGAAACTGTTTCCCAGTGGGGAGTGAGGAGTGGGGAGCCCAAAACGCCTGAAAATTTTTTTAAATCATTCTTTTCCCAGAAAATTAGGAGAAGGGTTATGGAAAGTTCTGAAGCTTCCTTTTACCCAAGGGAAAGGAGAAAGCCCTATGCCAGGAGCCACCTATTACTATATATATGATGACCCTTGAAAGAGAAATTAGTTCCTTTTTCCTAGTATCATCTGAAACAAAAAGATAGTATCTCATTGTAACTAAATGCATTCCCCTTTTGTGGTGTACTCTACCAGGAGCAAGTAACTGCTGACTAATCAGGACTGGTTTTATTTTTGTTGATTAAATGTAGAGGAGGCGGTTTGCTTGAAACAATTAAACAAGTTACCACCTTCATGGCACTTCTCCAGTAACAAAGTAGCAGTCAATGACACTAATAATTTTAAGAAACTTTCTTCTTGCCCAACTTCATTCAGCTTAGTTCCACAATTCACAAGCAGTGCAAGGAGTAAGAAAAATGGGGTGCCTGTACATACGTAACCCTAACTCATGCACGAACTTTGTCTCAGATTGGCTAGACATTTCTCAGAGTAAAGGACAGCTGACAGTGTTAAAGAAGAAAATCAAAAACACTCATCATTTAGCTCCTATGTCATGGACATCATGTGTGTGCTCCCCCAAAGCTTAGGTTGAAGCCCTTACACCCCCCAATGTGATGGTATTTAGAAGTGGGGCCTTTGGGAGGTACTTAGGCGTAGATGGAAGTCCTGAGGTCTTCTCTCTGCCACGAGAGGACACAGGGAGAAGTCTGTGTATCAAGAAGAGGCCTCTCACCAGGAACCAAACCTGCCAGCACCTGGATCTTGGACTTCCCAGCCTTCGGAACAGAAATGGCTGTTGTTTCAGCCATCCACTCACTGGTATTTTGTTATGGCAGCCTGAGCACTGTAAAAATTCTTTCCTTGCCCTCCATGACCCATCAAGGAATGGTCGGACAGGATATTCCAGAATGCTATAATCCTGAATATCCACGGTCCCTCCACTCTCTCAATTCCTAAAGAAATATTTATCAGCTGTCTATCAGGTGTCAGCCACCGTGCCGGGCACTTGAAACACTGGAAAGCAGAGCGGAATCCCTGCCTTATGGAGCTGGCATTCGAAAGGGGCAAGAGGCATCAAATCATCACAACGTAGCTGAGAGAGACGGGGTAGCCTAGGAACATTTGAGGGGAACCTGGCTTAGTCCTGCGAGTGAGCCGTCTTCTCTGAGGAAGTGACAGTTGACCTCAGGCTCAAGCCCTTAGGAGTTACTGGCGAACCAGGGAAGGGCGCTGTGCTCAGGGCAGAGGTGCTCTGCGAGGGTAAAGGCCAGGGGCTCAGTGTAGAAGTCCTTGTGCTGAGGGCAGGGACTCGGGCAGGGCAGTTTTAGCTGGAGATGAGGGTAAAGGCAGCAGGGCCTGGATCATTTCATCTAAAAAATTAGCAATATGAGGAATAGATTGAAGAGAGATGAGAATTTAGATAAATACTGTTCTCAATTTCTGCTTCAAAATCAGATATACTCATCTGGGGTGGGGGGAGTTCCCTACTGGAAGTGTGAGTTGTAAATGATTAAGTGGGAACTGCCCGTTGGGAGGCTGGAGCGCTCTGCAGCTGTGAGCTCCTCTAGGCCCCCCCCTCCCCCCCGCGGTCTATAACGGCTGCTGCAGGTGGGTTAAAAAGATATTTCATCAGATGACATGTAAACACCCCTTTTATCAATTCTATAGTTCAGGATACCCACTTTTATAATGAATTCTACCCTAAATTGGAGTTTCAGAAACATTTTACAGCAACTGCTCCGTTACTAGTCTAGGTCCTCATCAAGCTACACCTATCTCTAGACACAGGGAGCACCTTACAATTTAACATGTAAACCAACAGTGCAGCTCATGTAACTTCACTCTAAGAGAAAGGAGCAGCTATGAAGTTGAAAGCACATATAAAAATCTTGAAAAGCACAAACATCCAGACCATCTAGCTGGGGGTAAGCATGACCTGAAGGTATATGATTACAATAGAAATTACTGGTAAGCTGCATTAACCAAGGCAGTTTTACTCAGTAGAAAACAGTTTCACTTGAGAAAAGCTTTAAAAATCAAAATGCTTTGCAGTTTAGCTATTGGAAAATTATTTGGAACTCCTCTTGATCGAAGATGGATAAATGAAGGATTGTTCAATCTACAATGGTCACCACGGGAAGTTGCTAAGAGTCAAAGTAATGTGCTAAATGTGTTAGCAACACAAATACTAATAGATCAATTTACCACACAAAAAGCAATGTGCTAGCAACTAACCCAACCGCAAGAGAAGACCAAATGGACTTAAAAAGAAAACAACTTTATTCCAAAAAGAATTACCAAAAGAAGCATGAAAACTCTGAAACAGTTAACAGGTTTCATTTAAACTCAGTCACAAAATTCAAAATATCAAACAAAAACAGCTTTGTGTGCTTAACCACTTTTAATAAACTTTTTTAAAACGGAAACATGTACTGTAGAGACTGCCCCAAAATTTGGGAGCCGTTTAGGCAAATATTTAATATTAAGCAAAAAAATCACAAAAACCAGCATTAAAAATGAAAAGTCTCAGATTTAAGAATGCCTGTTCAAGTCTTTGATATGCACTTATATGCATGAGAAAACAAAGAGAATTATTTTAATTTAGACGAAATCGAGTCTTCCAGTGTGATCTGGCCTTGCGCTCATCTGGACCGCACGCCCTCACGCTCTGTGCTCATCCGCACTGAACCAGTGTTGGTGGGTCAACATGACTGCTCGCCGGGAGCCCCCAGGCCCCGCTCCACACCCCTCGTCTCCCACCCCTCATTACTCCCTCACGTTTGCACAGCCTCCTGAGTATAACACTGTAACTGAGCTAGGGAGTTTGGGTCTCCAAAGATGATTGTATATACACAATTCTGTTTTACCGCACAGTTCACAATATATAGCAGGTGGTTATGTAACCATAAAGTAAGATGAATATTGACTATTGAGACAAAAAACATCAACTTTGTCTCCAATACAAATGAAACACACACGAATTTGCCACCACAGAGACTGCGTTTACTCAGTGGTGCAGTCCTGAGGGCTCACACCACTCGACGTATGTTAAGACACGGAATCCTAACATCAGGCATGAATACAGGAGGCAAGACCAGAAGTGCCCTGTGCTCATGAGCAGTCTGTGTCACATATGTAACAGAAAGGGCCACTTTTAAAGCTTCTCAAATAGTTATTCGATCATATTTGCCTTTTCAAAATTACTGTACTAGTTTACACGGAAGGTAAAAACAATAGTTAGAATCTTACTTAGTAACACATTTTGACTTAAAGTTCAGACAAAGCTGTGGGCTACAAGTTCTGTTCAACTTTTTGTCAAAATTAAGAAGTCTATAGGACAACACAGGTAATGTATTTGCAGTTTGGTCTTCAATAGCTGTAAAAAGTGACAAAGAAATCAAAAAAATATTGAGTTAAAACCATTATAAATATTTATTGTTTGTAAATGCCACATACTTGAGACAGCAGAAACCAAAGCATCTCCTTCACATTCTCACTTCGTTTGTATTTCACAAAGTGTTTTATAAGTTAGATTTCTACCACCTGCATGGAGTGTATAGATGAAAGGAAGCCCTGTGGAACCAAAGGCCCATGGAGTCCATTCCCAGGGCGAGGGCATGACCCCAGGCTCACACACCTGCCACAAGCTGAGCACCTAGACATGCCCAGGAGTACTCAGGGATGCACACGCAAATGAGGGGGTCAGGCACCACAGTCATTCGTTTTTGAAAGAGCCGCTACAAATCCTGACTCTTGACTCTACTTGGTAAGCCAAAGGATGCTACTCACATTTATTTGGTGACAGTTTTCTGAAATCCTTACATCTGCACCTTGGCTGCTAAAGTAAACTGCCATTTTTAGCACAACATTGTCAGAGTTACTGTAAATCTCCTGAGCTTGATTATTGCCTAACAAATGCTTGATTATGCTTCCTAATCCTTTTGGTTGGATGTTTATTTTATTGACCAGCCATACTGCATGTAGAGGTAAACATCTTTTTTGGACTATCTGCCCAGAAACTGAGTAAACTACCAATTGAGACCCTGATTTTATTTTGGTCATTACGTACACATTTTCATATGCAATTACCCAGAATGATGAAAACTGGTAATAAGAAACCTAACTACTCTGCCATGTCAGATACTGGAAAGCAATCTTAACTACATATTTACAGATGGTTTTTTAAAAATAAACCATTGGGTGCGGGAGGGTCAATGGGGAAGTAGAGGGACATCTGTAATACTTTCAATAAAGATAAATTTTTAAAAAATAAACCACTTTTCTAGGATGTTGTGTATGTTTTACTAATTATTCAATTGGTGTGTGAATCATTTTGCCTTATTTATAGGGAAAATATAGTTTAAAATCTGATTTCTTTGAAAAATAAGCTTTTGTTAGGTAAGGGACAACTAATTTATCCAGCTATTACCAACTTTTAGAAATTTAAAATTATCTTTCAAATATCTTTATTAAGATCTTATCCTCTCAAGCAGTTTTAATGGTAAAATTGGGTTCCTAAAATATAAAAATCCTAATAGAAGTCTCTATTTCCAAGAGAAAAAAAGACAGCTAACACTGTGGGGTGAAAGCTATCCTGAGTGCCCCACCTCCCCCCAAAATTGAGAAACCAGGAAAAAAATGAGATCCTATTAAACTTTCAAAATAAAATTTTATGGAAGTGTTTTTTAAAGAGGAGTTTCAAGAGAACAGAATACTTGAATAAGATAAACTATTACCCAAAGGGGGAAAAAAGCCCCAAAGCTGTTTGCTAAGTTGGCAACAATTCAAAGAAAGTGAGCTAAAGAGTTTGATTTTCATGCAAAATATGAAACTTAATAGGATGAAATGCCTATGAGAAAATTTAAGTCTCCCCATCTTTTAGCAATGAAATAAGTGAAATTAACATAAGAATATTTGGGGCAGATTTAAGGTCACATTCAGAACTAATCAGAAAACTTTCAAATCTAGAAGGCAAATGGGAGCTTTCATGAGCTGCTTGAGTCTACTATGCCTAAAAAGAAAGTTTCGGTAATGACTATCCCAACAGGTGCTTTGTTTCAAAACTAATATAAGCAATTTATCATCAAAAGCCTACACCCATTAAGCTCTTTTCTTCTCTGTCCTGCTTCTTGAGTATATGCTTAAGTTTAACAAAGACTACTCTTTGCAACTCCTCCATAGAGAAGAAATGGAGTAATAAAAGTAAGCCTGAGAATTCTTTTCTCTGGCTGGTCATGGCCACTTATGTTTCAATACAGAAGGTTTAAAGACTTTGGGAAAAAGACCATATTGGCTATTAGTTTCCTCGTCAAATGCCATCCATCAGATAGACAGCTATTAACCAAGCAATTAGTCTAAAGTTCTCAGGTAATAATTAGAAAATAACACAAAATCCAAAAAACAAAAATCCTTAATTTTTCCTATTGAAACCTTTTATTCTGAATTTGTTGGTGCTTAAGGAAAACAGCTTTGCCCATAATTCATTGTGCCCTGAACTTACGACACCAACTTATATTTGGCCAATCAGGAACGAGGCCAAACTGCATTCTTCTTTTAAGGTCTAGTCAGTTGATAAATGGCACTTAATTATTTCTTTCATGTGACCTTTAACAGGAATTCATAAGTTGCATTGATTATGCCCCAAGAGATGAGGGACCGGTGGTAATTCAGATGGGCACCTCTGAAAAGATTTGTCAGTTTCCTATCCCGTTCTAACCAGATTATTTTGAAAACCTTGGGAAAAGACTGAAATTCCCCACCAATCTGAGATTGCATGCGAGTTTTTACAACATTAACCGGAAAAAACAAGATTCCCAACATGGCACCCAACAGACCTCCACAGATAAAATCATTGACCAAATGAGTACTGTAAGTTGTTGCAGTAGGCAGATGCTCCTTAATGGGACCCCGGAGACCGAAAAACAGGACATTGCTGAACCCATTACGGAAAAGTACAGGTATCAAGCCTCGATAATATTCTCCAATTCCATGGCACTTCAGTGCCTTGAAAGCCTGGTAAGTGTTTGTAAATTTGTCATGATGCTTGTGGTCTTGAAGCAATGTTTGAACTCTTTCCAATGGAGTGAAAATTGCTTCTGTTGTTCCTGCAAGTAATGCCGCCATGCTACGGGTTGCGAACTCCGGGGTACTGATATGCTTATGGAGAAGGCAAGACAAATCCTCATACAGACCAAACATAAGCGCCAGTGTAGTTGTCTTCTGCAGTAACGGGGGAAGGATTCCGCGATACAAGTTTCGAAATCCATCCCTCCTCAACTGAAGCACTGCATCCCTGGTTTTGATTCCATACAGCTGTTGCCGAAAGAGGACCTTCTGAATGGGATATGTGATCGCTACATTATTGAAAGCTGCAAAGCAGCCACACAAATAATGTTTCATTTCACCAACATCTGTAATATGAGGTGATATATCTTGTTTTGAAGATGTTATGATTGGCGACCTCTTTTTATGAGCTTCTGAATCCATCATGTGGCTTAAGATCTTTCTTCTTCATGAAGGATTTTTTTAACCTACAAATAATGACAATAAGTAAACCTTTAAAATCAGTGTTAAACACACAGATTTCCCCCCGAATCCTTCCTCCAATCTTTGGATGATATTACTTTTCCCCTTTTAGACTAGATCAGCAGTTCTCCAAGTCTTTTCAGAGGACCCCTAGAGGTCTCTGAGACCCTTTCCGAGGCCCAGGAGGTCGTCCATGTTCTAATTACATACTATGTGAGGCTGGATATTCTGCGTATACTTCAACCAAAACAGCTTACAATAGACTGAATGCAGAAGCAGGTATGAGACACCACCTTTTAAGCGAGACATTAAACTTGCACGGTGACATAATAGCAGATGTAGTGAGGTGATCACACTGTAAGGTATATAAATGTTGAATATTTGTACACCTGAAACTAAAATAACACTGTACACCAACTATACTTAAATAAAAACAAAACAAATTCACCTGTAACACCATCTGGGCCTGGTGTTTTGAGGAATGGTAGCTTTTTGGTAACGTCCTCCATTTTTTCCATTGTCAATGATCTGTTAGGTTCTCTCTTCTGGAGTCAATTTTGATAACTGGATTTCCTTTAAAAAAAATTCTGGTTTGTTTACATAGTCTTATAAAGCACTTTCTATTTTTTAAAAATACTTCTAATCTTGTGTACTTACATTCCCTTTTTTCTTGAGCAGGCTAGGCAGGTTTTTTTAACACTTTTAAATTGATTTTTAGAGAGGAAGGGAGAGGGAGAGAAACCCTGATGTGAGAATTAACACCAATCAGCTCCTCCAGCATGCCCCCCCGGGATGTGCCCTGATGGAAACTGCACCCACCGGTGACCTTTCACTGTACAGGATGACGTTCCACCAACTGAGCCACAGTGGCCAGGGCTAGCAGGGTAGCCAGTTTAACCTAGTTTACATTCTTCCCATCTTGGCAAAGAACCAGCATTTGAATTTCCCAATTTTACTATTTTTTAGTATTTAAATGTTTTTCCTCTTTATTATCACATTCCTCCTTTGTCTATTTATTTTATTCTAATTTTTTCTAGTTAGACGCTTATTTTTATTTATTCTGCCTCATAATTTTAGTGTTTAATATGCTGCGTGCATTTTCCTTTTAGCAACATTTTTATTGCTTTTTAAGATATTCTGTGGAGAATTTTGGCCTGATGGTCACCTCACCAACTGTACCATCTCCTGTTTCTGGGCCATAGTGGTTTTGATTTGGGATGACTATATGCACCCTTTTCCAGAGTCCAAGCGTGTTTTGGTTTTGTGTGTCATATCATATTCTTCATGTCCAAGAGAAGAGCATTTTTTCTCATGGCCCACGGGAATGTAAACTGACATTTGGCAACTGTCTCCAGTCTCAAAGGTTAAGTGACAAATACACCTTCTTCAAGCTGACCTTCATCAATGGAAGAACAAAGTAAAACTGGGAAGCCAGGTTCACCAAGTCCGTTGCGAAGTTTTTTGTCAATAGTGGGATGCTAGTCATGAATGCATATGAGCATAAAGTACCCAGGCTCTGTGACATTCTCACCACAGAAAGGAAAATAAAATAGCCAATTTTAAAAGCAGCCATCTTTCTGCTGGATCAAGCTGAATTACAGGGTGAGAGGGAAAGCAGCAGAGAACTTTATAGGGACAGAGTAGGAAATGTAAAAGTGTCCATTTTGGCCTGAAATTTTAGTCCATTCTGGATAAACAGAATTTTCTAACACAGATGGGGAAGCTGAAATTCTGTACCTTCCTTGTCTGCTGACTGTGTTGTCCTGACTTGCTTTCCTGGAAAAGCATTTTTGCTAAAAGCTATAGACTTCCTCCTTCACATCTAGCAGTACTTTATATTAAGTACAGCATTGTGCCATGCAGCGTTTGAAGACTCAGTTTTTAAAAATTGTTAACCTGTTGCTGACTTTGTGTTAATTCCTGTTTCAACAGCTGTTTCCCTTAATTCAGAATACAACTTCTCACGTATGACAGTTTCCCTTCACACACCATTTTTGTGGGTGTATATATATCTGACTTGAGAGAATTGAAACAGAACCAAACCAAACCACAGCTTTTAAATTTGTTTTTATTTATTATTACCTTTTAAACTTTACCGGAGGGTATTTTTTCCGTTGCTTTTCAGAGAGAAGGAATGGAGAGAGAAACATCGATGTGAGAAAGACACACCAATTGGTTGCATCCCACATGCACCCTGACCAAGACTGGGATCAAGCCTACAACCGAGGTATGTGCCCTTGGTTGCAACTGAACCCAGGACCCTTCCCCCTGTGGGCCGATGCTCTAACCACTGAGCAAGACTGCCTAGGGCTAATTTGTTTTTTAAACAGACCTTCTGCCTGTTACCTTTTGTGTTCTTAGCCAATTAAAGAAGCCAATGGCATTTTTAGTTAAAAAAAAAAAAATTCTATAGATACTGGGGAAGTTTGCCAGGCTAGAGTTTGATCATTATGAATCACTTAATCTATATCCTTACTTCTTACTGTTTCAGCTGACCGACAAGAGTTTAAAAACTCTTACTAGTGCTATACTACAACTTAGCATAGAAATGCTTTCTACCTATGTAATGCTGTTTTCTTCAGTTTCAGAACTAAACATTATAATCAACAAAAATATTCAGATTAATGTACATATGATTACACAATACTATATTGTGACAATCTGTGATTGAAAAAAATTTTATTTGTACATACTGAACACAACGTATTTTAAACTCTAAAGTTGCTGCCTACATGCTCTAACAGTGTATGCTCCTTGATAATACAGACCAAGTTATCTGTGCACTTGAACACTATTTTGTTCATACTCATTTTTAATTCTTACTGAAACAGTACTAGCATTACTTTCTAAAATTTTGCAAATTGGTTACTTCACCCAGTTTGTAATGACTCTTGGTAATACTGGGTTTGTTATTAAACAGAAAACAGTGGCTGACAGAAGCTAGCAGGTCATTTATTGACCACCGTATTGAACTTTTTAAAGAAATTTTTTAAGAACATTAATGTACATTTAGAGCCCCAGATTTTAAAAAATATAGGCCTGGACACAGAAAAAAGTAATGCAATGAAACCCAGACTTCACAGGTTAAAAGCTTTCCCTCTAGTTTCACCCTATACACCAGGATGGTGTGAACAGGTTCTTAACTTAGCAATAGAAGGAAGGAGAGTGCACTCAGTATTCTGGGGAAATGAAATTTAGAATTTTATATGTTTATCTATACCATGACCGTGGATAAATTTCTTTGTTAAATTGATCTCATTTTAAATTCTTTCACATGGATAATTGTTTTTTGCAATTTACTGCAAAATTTATTTACCATAGTGTTGTACTTCCTAAAACCACCAACCTATCTCAACATTAGGAAGCGAAGTTAATGAAGTTGACTTTCAAGAAACTGCGAGTGTCAAACTTTTGTTGCATAAGAAAACAGTGTAAAGTCTAAATAATCACTGTAATTTACAGCCCATTTAGATAAACAAGACCCAGATGCGATCGCAGCACAAAGGTCTCTGTGCAAAACAGTGGAGAAGGTGACTGTAATTCTCAAAGGATGTGAACTCTGGTCTGACTCAGCATTCAGAGCAAGATCGGCCTGGGTTCTAGTCCTAGTTATGACATTATCTTGCTACTATAAATACAAAGCAATGTCTACAATTTAAAAATCCACTTCTCTGGGCTTACTTTAATCTACCAAAGGAGAGACCGGACAAGTCCACACCTCATAGAGGTAACAGCTTGTGATTTTTCCCTTAGATGCACTAAGGGCGACTCCAAAGTGCCTAACCTGTGCTCTGGACCTGACCAGTCCCAGCATCTTTTAATTTCACGGAATCCTTTCAAAGCAAGGGCAGAGGAGACTCAAAGTGACAAGGTCACTACACATTTATTTTAAGGGCTTCACAGCTTACAGGTAGAGAAACATAAGGTGTGAATTAAGACGAGCTGTGCGTAGCTGTATGGGGCAAAAAAACAAAAAAAAATTACGCCGAAAGGGTAACTAGAGCTGAGGCATCGACGTGCTCCACCCAGCTAAGTTTATTACCAAATAACCAATACTGAGATTTACAATGAACAACACCGTCCCCCTCCTCCAAAAAGCCTCGTTTGTAAACTGAGTTTCGCACAACACGAAGCAACATGGTGTCGCAGAATAAGCATTGTCTGGCGTGCGGCTGAACTTACGTCCCTCCAGGCGTCCGTTCGGCCGATCGGTGAGGCGGGGAAGGGCCGGGAGGCGAGGGGGTTGGGCGGGAATGCCCCTTCTCCCCCCGCGCTCCACCGAGTCGGGGGGCCGGCATCCCGGTCCCGAGGGCCGGGGGTCCTCCCGCCACCCGCGCGCCGCCCTCCTCCCCCGGCGCAGGGAGAGCCCGACCCCGCCCGCCCTGCGGAACGCGAGCGCCCGGCACCTCCCCGCTCCCGGCGCGCCCGAGCACTCGCACAGCCTCACGAGCGGGAAAAGCTCGCTCCGGCGGCCAGACGCCGCCCCGGCCCGGCGGAGCCCCTCGGCAGGCCGGGGGCCGGGCGCCGCGCGCCCCGGGAGCGCAGAGCCGAACCCGCGCCGCAGGGGCGCGGGGCGAGCGCGCGGAGGGCCTGGGCGCGCGGCCTCCACAGCGCCCCCCGAGCGCTTCCACGCCCGCCACCCGGAGGCCGGGGTAGCCCCGCGCCTCCCTCTCCCGCCGTCCCGCACTCACCCATCGCCGCGGGCACCCGGCTCCACGCCCCGTAGCCGCCCGCGGGCGGATCGGCGAGCGAGCGAGCCCGCGCAGGCGCAGACCTTGACCGACCCCAGATCCAGGGGCGTTCGTGACGCGCTTGCGCGGTCCGAGCCGGATCACGTGAGGGAGACGCCGCCGCCGCCCCGCCCCTCACTGAAGCGGCGGGAGTCAGGTGACGCCGACCTTCTCCCGGAGTCCGCGCGCCGCCGCGGGCCGGTAGCGGGTCACCCGTCACGCGTGTCGGGAGGCCCCGGGCTTCGTCCGCCAGAACGCCGTTCCCTTGGCACCCGACGGGGGCCTCGCCGTGCCAGGAACGGCCAGCGCTTTCTCTGGTGTGCGGCCGCGGGAGCACGCGTGGGAATGGCAGTTGAGACCTGCGGGCGCCTGCCTGGCCCCCCTCTCTAGCCTTGGTTCCGCAAACCCGTGGGCGGCCTTTTCACAGCGACTGATAACCACAGTTTACAGAACACCCCTGTGTGCCTTAGGGCATATAAATCGCTCTCAAACCCGTTTCCTTTCGACCTCAGACAACCTGCAGGTCTTGGCTCCACTTCGCCGGCAGTTAGGGGGCCGAGGTTAGGTGAACAGTCCACACGGGGCGTGACCTTGGACAAGTCCCTAGTCCCTGAGCCCCAAATCCCTGTCTGCAAAGCAACGCCTGCCTGGCATGCATCCCTCGGCACCTGCAAGAAGGACTGTCCTGGGAATAATGGTCTGACTCTCACTTGTGAACTGGAAGACACGCAGCGGGCAATGCGGGGTTGAAGGAAACCTGACAGGTCCGTTTGGAGAGGAGACGCCCTTCGGGAGGTTCATCAAATACGTGAAATGCATGCTCTTTACTTGGGGGTCGGCCAGCAGGCCCCTCGGCTGGAGCGAAGCACTAAGAGGATGCGCTTTAGGCGGTGGCTTCCCCCGTCACTCCCCCCAAGAGCACTTTGTAGACGCCGACTCCAAAATGTTGTCTGGTCTGCTCAAGCTGCCTGTTGAACTGCTGCTTTGGATGTGGGAGACCGTGCTACCTAATTTCAGCAAACACTCTGCTGAGGTACCTACTGTGTGCCATTGTCCATACCTAAGCTCTCGCGGGAGCTTCGAGTCCAGTCAAGGATATAAAAACAAAAGACTCTGGAAATTCACAAGCATAAGGGGGCTTTCCCTTGGAGAGAGACCTGGGAGAACTGGGAATGGCACCATAGGGTAGGAGGTTTTTGAACTGGGCCTTGGAGGATGAATGAGTGGAGTTTGGACTGGTGGAGAAAGTTACAGTGCGGGAGATAAGATTGTCAAGGTCAGGTGGTAGGGCCTGATAGTGCCAATCTGGACTGTCAGACACAGCACCTGGCATGTAATTGGTGCACAGAGATAGCTCTTGGACTCCAATGACAAGGCCAGGCAGTGATTTGGAATGATTAATCAGGCAACAGTTGGGGAAGGGCATTTTTCTTAAAATTATGTTTGTTCTGTCTTGTGTGAATTCTTATTCAGATGTATTATTTGAAAAATAAATAAATCAGGCAGTCATTCAGCATGTTCATAGGCATAAATAGTTCATTTCAAATTAGAATGGAAGGTTATTCTCCTGTGGTAAAACCTGAAAAGGAGGAAAAGATTGATATTAAACACACCATTGGGGAGATCCCAGGCCAGCAGGAACACTCCTGATGGAGCTGAGCCAGTCTGGTTCTTGTACGCTGCAGGCCACAGTGCAGGCCTCTGCCCCTTCAGCTTTAGTTTCTTGTCAGAAACCCACAGGCCCTTCATTGGCTCTTTGTAGGCATATGAATGTTGGAAACCAAAATCCTCTATTTTCTGATTCAGGATTCATCATAAAGTTAACCTTTCATTTCTCTGTCCATATCCACCCATTCTTTTTTTTTAAAAAAAATTTTATTATTTTTTAAAAAAATATATCTTTACTGATTTCAGAGAGAGGAAGGGAGAGAGAGAGATAAAAAACATCAATGATGAGAGAGTTACTGACGGGCTGCCTCCTGCATGCCTCCTCCTGGGAATTGAGCCCACAACCCGGGCATGCGCCCTGACCAGGAATCGGACCACACTCTCCTGGATCATAGGTCGATGCTCAACTGCTGAGCCACACTGGCTGGGCTTTTTTTTTTTTTTTTAATTTTAAATTGCAGTTGACATTCAATGCTAGTTTCAGGTGTACTGTATAGTGGTTAGACATGTAACTTATGTAGTGATCCCCCCCATAGGTCTAGTACCACTGACACCATACATAGTTATTACAATATTAACTATGTTCCCTATGCTATATTTTACATCCCCATAACTATTTTGTAACTGCTGATTTGTACTTATTAATCCCTTCATCTTTTTCCCCGAGCCCCCAACCCCCCTTTCACCTGGCAACCATCAGTTTGTTCCTCTATGTCTAGTGAAATCATATGGTATTTGTCTTTCTCTGTCTGACTTATTTAACTTAGCATAATACCCTCTAGCTCCCTCCATGTCATAAATGGCAAGATTTCACTCTTTTTTCTGGCTGAGTAATATGCCATTGTATATATGTTCCTTCTTGTCTTTATCCATCTCTCTGTCGATGGACACTTAGATTGCTTCCTTATCTTGGCTATTGTAAATAATGCTGCAGTGAACATAGGGATGCATATAGTAGCTCCCTTGTATGTAACTAACTGCTTTTCTCTTTTTTTAAAAAAAAAAAAATTCTTTTCAGCTTTATCGAGATATAATTGACATATAACATTGTGTAGATTTAAGGTGTACAACAGTATGATTTGATAACACTCATACATTGTAAAATGATTACCACAGTAGGGTTAGTTAACACCTCCATTGTCTCAAATAATTATCATTTCTTTGTTGTGATGAGAACATTTAATCTACTCTCTTGGCAATTTTCAAGTATACAATATGGTATTATTAACTGTAGTCATCTCTTGCTGCTTTAAAGATTCTCTCTTGAACTTGTAGCATTTTAATTAGGATGCACCTTGGGGTACATCCACACCTTCTTTCGTTTGTTCTTCAGTCTCTTAAACTTTTCTCTCTACATCCAGCCTCCATATCGCCTGCCAGGCTACATCCTCTAACCAGCTTTGATCTTCTCGCTCCGCAACCGAAAAACCCCCAGCTCGCCTCATTCCCAACTACATTCTGTGCTTCAGCCCCGTGCAGTCTCTCAATGTTTTGCAAATCCTTGTGTTCTTTAAGCCTTTTTCCCCTTTCACCATATTAACCCTTCAAGGCCCTTTGCCTCCTCCTGTGGAAAGCCGACCTTTACCCAGCTCACTAGGGCAGAGCTGTCGGACTTGTTTCTGGCCTTCCAACTCAGTGCTTGGCGAAAAGGGTGCTTGCCAAATGAAATACTGGTGGAGAGGGTCTGGGTTCTTGGAAAAGGGGGAATGTTGCTGATGGATCTTTGCTTAAGCACTCTCCACTCTCCTCCCCCCAAATGCTTTCTAGAAAGTTGTCTAGTGTCCTCAGGCTCCAGGGCCCTTGTGTCCGCAAAAACAGCTACTGCGAGTGGCTCTGCCCAGGTAAGGTCACCTTAGGCCATTCCCTAGCAAGGGGTCAATGACTTTCCTTTCTCTTCAGCTCACATTTCCCAGGCCCCTGCAATCATCTGGGCCTATCTCTGCCACTCCCCTTTATATCCCAGGCTCCAGCTCTGAGGCCAGCACTGCTGGTTCCCTTCCATGAACTTGCTGCTTTCTTTTACACGCCCACAAACTGCGCACATTTTGTCCCCTGTGCCTGGAAAGTCCTGCCTGCTGTTCACCTTTTACATACAACACAGCTTCTTGCTGCTCTCCCTGACCCTTACCTCACTACCCCCACTGTCAGGTCAGCCCTGCCCCTCACCCCCAGGGTGTCCTTGAATTCCTTCTGCTCTTGTGGCTGGTCTGTGAACTCCAGAACACCCTCCCTTTCTCCTTCTCTCATTTTCTTTTTTTTTTCCAATCCTCACCTGAGGATATTTTTTCCATTGCTTTTCAGAGAAAGTGGAAGGGAGAGAGAGAGACAGGAACATCGATGTGAGAGAGACACATCGATTAGTTGCCTTCTGCACTCGCCCTGACTGGGGCGCAGCCTGCAGCCAAGGTACGTGCCCTTGGCCGGAATCGAACCCGAGACCCTTCAGTCCATGGGCCAATGCTCTAACCACTGAGCCAAACCTGCCAGGGCATCCTTCACCCATTTTCAAACTCACATTGATCTAGCAACACACATGATCTGCATATATAACACATATAACCCAGTCAAAGGTTTTATCCCACAAGCCTGTGAGATGGTCTATTCCATTTATTCATTAATTTATTTTCATGCCGATGGGGAGTGATTCGTAACCCTGTTTTACATCACTGTTATCTGGGAACCTTTAAAAACGAAACCAACCGAAAAAACCCGAAAAGATTCTGATTTAATTAGTCTGCAGTGGGACCTGGACCTTACTATGTTTTAAAAGCACCCTAGTGTGCTGAGGTTTCAATAGCACTAATCCTTGTTTCCCTTCTGGGCCTAAAGATAAGAATCACCTGAGCTTGTCCAAGCAGCCTGTGATCTTAGACCTGCTGCATAGACCTGCTGCATTGCCTGGGAGCTTGTTAGAAAAGACTCTTCCTGGTGCTCCGGCCCCTGACATGGTGAACTGATATCTATATTTAATAAGGTCACCAGGTGATTTGTATGCACTTTATAGGTTGAAAAGCTGGACTCTAGGTCCTGGAAGTTTGTTTAAAAATATACATCTGCAGCCTCAAATCAAACCTCCGAAATCAGAATTTCCAGGGGAGAGGCCAATTGGCCTGTCTACAATTAACAAGCCCCAGGCAATTCTTCTTAGGCAATTTTGGCAAACAACAGCTTTAAATTGATATCCTGACCCATAATAATAACCTAAAGTTTGAAACACAGGTGCCTGCAGGGCTTAGGAATATGTGAGTTAGCCTGCAACCCATAGGGGTAACAGGTCCAGTCCTAAAGGAGAAATCATCAGTGCTTGAGACAGGCACATACCAAGTGCAATGAGTGTCCATAGAAGAGGGAAAATGCACTAGCTGCAATCAGGGAAGGCTACCTGGAGGAGGACCTACACAGCATGGCTAGGATTTAAACCAGGAGGGCCCTAGGAAAAGCCTGGGATGGGAAGGAGCGTGTGAGGAAGGAGACAGCCGCTTCTCATTCTTCCTGACCTTATCCCTGTTCTCCAGCTCCGCCTGTCCCAGGCACACCTACAGACGAAGCCTACGCCTCTGGTAGTTCTCAGGGCTCGGAACAGTTGCTGACCTCTGGGTGAGATCACGGGACACTTTACTTGTATCTAAGTGACACATACTTGTGAAATACAAACATTTTTATCTTAAGGACCAAGTCAATAAAACAACAGCAAACATTTGCACAATATTCTGGGTTTTCCAAGCAGTTGCGTGCTAGTTATTTCCTCTGATTTTCACATAATTTGTGAACTCAGAGAAGTCCCGTGACCTGCTCCAAGTTTAGTACCTAGTGAGAGGTGAGGCTGGGACGCCACCACCTGCACCGTTTTTTGAGAACAGAAGCACAGTTGAGTAGTTGGTGCCTTGAACTTGGGGAAAAGATTGGGCTGCAGGGCAGTAGGCAGACTAGCCCTCTACCAAGACTCTGATCATAAGACAGCCCCGAGGAGCTACTTACCAATAAAGGTTCCTGTCACCCACCCAAAACATACTGAATCAATTTCTCCAAGAGGAAGGACTTCGGAATTTGTATTTTACAAGAGGCACATATGACCCTTATGATGAAGCAAGGGGGGGAACCACTGAACCAGTCACAGCCTGTTGCAAGGTACATACCTGAGTTTGAACCCAAGACCCATCGCTTCCTGGGTGTGCCCCTGGGTCAAAGCCCTCCCTCCCCCTGAGCCCCAATATCTGCATTTCCCACCTTCTGAGCCCTTGAGGGAGGCTCCCCAAGATGGCAGATCCTGCATGATGGAGGCTCAGTCTCCTGCTTGGTGTGGAGGGGGCAATGGAGCTCAGGGACTGGGTCCCCTGAAGCTCTAAATGTCATTCTTCCTTGTTCCTGGGGAGAAGGGACCATGTAGTTTTCTCTAGATCCTGCTCACTGTGGGCTGCAGGCCTCCTCTGGGGCGTGAGGTACAAATCATGAGCTCTAAGCCCCCACTACTAAATCTAACTTCTGCTTTTCCCAGCAGCCACTTCACCTTCTGAGCCTCAGTTTCTCACCTGCACAGTGGGGCTTTTATCATGGAGACCAGTGCGTGCACAAGGTGAGATGCACACAGTACTCTGGCCATGAAGGGACCACTTATCATTGCTGCCTCATTTAACAACCTTATTGAGCATCTACTATGTTCCAGGAGTTCTGCTAGATCTCTGCTTGTGTGGAATCTACATTCTAGTGACATTCTAGTGGGTGGAGACAGATGATACATGATTAATACAATACATCTTTAATATTTAAACAATAAGGACACTACATAGATATTTAAACATTAAGGACAATAAATAGGCTTAATATCAAACAATCAATGTAATTGTTTAAATAGTAAACACAACAGATGCATTAATTTAAATAACAAATAAAAATGGGATGTCAGGAGATGCCTAGGTAGGGGAGTGGAAAAAATGGAGAGATAAGCTCTGGGCTTTGGTCCAGAAAGGAAAAAGATCTTAATCTGTGATCCTTTGTAGATGTTCAGTAGGACCAGGGCATTTTTTTTTTCGTAGATTCCACTTTCACCTCCCAGAGGAAGCCTTCTGGGGATCCCAGACCCTCCTTCCTCTGGCCATGACCCCTGCCCTTCCTGTGGAAGCTCACCTTGTTCTCACCCTCCCTGACACTGTCTGCCGCCTGAGGAAGTTAAGGGCATTCATCCCACACTGGGCACAGTCTTCGCAATCACCCCGCTCGAGGTCTTGTGCCATTTTATAGTGAAGGAAACAAGCTTTTTGCGCCTTCCCCGGATCACATAGCTGGAAAAGATGGAGTTGGGATGTGAGCCTGGGCCTCCTGTCCTCCCCTAGGGGTGACAGCTGTTCCTCTTCTCACCTGCCTTCCACACTCCGGGAGGGCAGGGCTCCTGCCCCTCCCTGGGTCCCCCAGCCCAGGGCGTCACCCTCACAGGGGCAGAGGGTAAGGGGCTTGCTCAGGGCCATGCAGGAGCTGCTAGCTAAGGTGACCACCCCGGTGTCAGCACTGAGAATCCTGCATCCTGGAGGGCTCCTCGGTCCTGGACGAACCCACACGCACAGCCCGGCGGCGTCCAGTCCTGCCCCTCCGCCGCATCCTGAAACTGGGCTGGCCCTGATGGAAGGAAACTGCTTAACTCACGCCTCCTGTTTTAAGCAAAGTCGAAGTGGCTGACTGTCCTCAAAAGTAACCAAGCTGCTTTTGTTTGGGGGCGCTCCCAGACCTGGGCGTGGGAGCTAAACTAGCCTTGCTGGAAGGCGGGAGCCTCAAAGATGGGCCTAGCTCTGGCCAGCAATGCCACTTCGGTGAACTGCTCCTAAGAAACGACAGCAAAGGACCGAAATGCAGATTATGATTCGGAACAAAGACATCCCCTGCAGAGCTGGTTATACAAAAACTGGAATAAGTTGACTACTTTAAAGTAGAATATCATTCTGCTAAGAAAAAAAAGATTAGCCCTGGCCAAGTGGGCATCATCCCGAGCACCAGGAGGCTGCCGCTCAGCTCCCGGTCAGGGCCCAGGCCCAGGTCGCAGGCTCGGGCCCTGGTTTGGGGCGAGAAGGAGGCAGCTGATCGACGCTCCTCTCACATCACATCGATATTTCTTTCTCTCGCCCTCTCCCTTCCTCTCTCTCTCAAAATTAATAAACTATTCTTTTTTTTTAAAAAAGAGAGCATACCACAGAAGATTTAATAACGTTAAGGAAAAGCAGATGGCACTATGTTAAGTGGAAAATGGAGGGTGTAAAACTATATAAACACAAAATGAGCCCAATTTTGTTTAAAATAATTATACAAGCTAAGAGTCCTTCCACACATGGATAAAGGGATAAAGAAAAAAGATATACAATGGAATATTATTCAGCCATAAAAAGGAAATTCTACTATTTGTGACAACATGGATGGACTTGAGGGCACTATGCTACACGTGAAATATCAGGCAGAGAAAGACAAATACTGTAAGGTGTCACTTACAAGGGGAATCTAAAAACGCCAAACTCATAGAAACAGAGAGCAGAATGGTGGTTGCCAGGGGTTAGGGGGCGGAGGAACTGGGGAAACACTGGTCAAAGATTTTAAACTCAGTTAAAAGATGAATAAATTCCAAGGATCTAATATTCAGCGTGGTGACTATAGTTACATTACTGAATTGTATACTTGAAAGTTGCTGAGAGAGTAGATCTTAAATGTTCTTACCGTAAAAAATTGTAATTATGTTAGATAATGGATGTGTTAACTCACCTTACTGCGCTAATCATTTTTCAGCGTGACAAGCGCTGCCGAGCTGTTCTAATTCCGCATCGCCTTCCTTCTCAGTCGGCATGAAGTAGGGGCTTTAGAACAGAACAGGTGAGAGCCCTGGACTGGGAGCCAGAGGGAGCCTTGCAGCTCCTGCTTATACCGGCCGCTCTCCCCGGGATGCCCCTACTCCCTGCATGTGACGCCCGCCTCAGAATGTCCCTTGTCCCGCCCCTTTCTCTGCTGTCCGTACCTGGGCTCAGCACCCATCGTCCGCCAGTCCGCAGGGCCTGCCGTGAATCTGTTTACAGGTCTGCCTCGGGCTTCCCTTGGCCTCAAATGACTTGCGGCTGCCTGCCCCTCCCCCTGGGACTGGATGCAATACTGAAAAGTGCCACATGAGGGCGCCAGAGCCACACTGGTGATGCCTGCTGCCCAATCAGACCTGGTCCCCATCAAACTTGTCCAGTAAATCAGAGATGACACTGGTCACTGAAGCCCTGGGATGCTCCCACTCAGGAGGGAGCCGGCAGAAATAATTGGCTTCTAAACTATGAGAAAAATGTCCACCCCCTACCCCAGTATTGCCAGAGCTGTACTGGCCAAGGCGACCCTCTGAACTGGCCACCCTCAAACCCTGAGGCATGTGGAGAGGGACTTGCTGTGTGGCCTTGAACCGGGCCCTGTACCTCTCTGAGCCTCAGTTTCCCGCACTGCTGAGTCTCTGTGCAGAGAGGCAGTGGGGCAGGCATCTGGCCACGCACCACTTCCTGCCGACTCTGGTTGAGGAAGATGCTTCCTGCGGTCAGCTTCCTGCTCCATGTCACCAGATCATCCCGGGCCCCACTTGCATGCTCAATGTTTGATAAATGGAACTGAGACAGAAATAAAGAACTCAGAACATGAAATAGGAGTTTGGAGATGACCAGAGACATTTTCTCGGTCCCCTTCAGGAAATTCCTGGCCACAGAGCACTGACATTGCCCTTGAACACAGGCATCCTGCGGCAAGGCCTTTGTGTGTGTGTGAGGGGGGTGCTCCGAGGGGCTTGGGAGTTGGGGGTGCGGATTCTGGGTCCTTGGAATAGGGAGAGGAGGGAGGTGAGGAGAACCAAAGCCTGAGTCCCAGGGGCATTGCAGGAGAAAGGGGCCTGCTGGGGACAGAGGGCCACATCCTGGGGAGGGACAGGCAGGAGAGGCAGTGAGTTCCTCTGGGGTGAGATGGGGGTTGGGGGGCCACTCCAGAGCAGGCTTCCTGGCGCCTGCAGGTGCTCAACTGTGTGAGGGAGGGGTTGGGCTGCAGACCCTCGGGCCTCCCAGCCTCAGGCTGCTAAGACATCGCCATGATGACGGGGTGAGGGCAAACAATGGGAGGTAGTGCGCCAGTCACGCATCTCTCGAAATCTTCAGGGAGACCAAGAATCGCTTCCTGGGTTGAGCCCAACTTTTCCTGATGGCCACAAGCAGATTCAATTCCCTCATTCTGGGCCCCCACAGCAGCCTGGGTCCCCCTCTATATAACCAATAGTTGCCTGTTTATTTCCCCCACACTGGAAACTTCCTGAGGGTAGGGGCAGGGTCCCATTCTCCTCAGTATCCACCAAGGCCCAAGAACCAGTGGGCACTCAACAAATGTTTGCTGAACAGGTTAATTCATTTCCATTTAACGAGCTCATTAGGGCTCTTTCTCCTAATTAGAAAGCAGGAAGTTTCCTTTTTCCCTGTAACTATCCACCTTTGGGGAATGACGGCAGAACCTCAGCCTCCACAAGCAGAAGGCAATCACACTGGATTCCTGGGGCACACGATTGCATTTAAAGAAATAAACCATGTGTGCTCAATGAGGTGCATCTAAACAAGACACTTCTAAATTAAAAGGTTCACGTGAACTAAACATCACTGTTCAGTTTATCACGCAGAATTAGCCCTTTATAGGACACCTTTTAGCTGTAGGTGGCTGGCACAAGTCTCCTGGCAGTGACACAACTCCAAGGAGAGGGGCTGGGGGCTGCCACCATGTCAGGGGGTTTCTGAGTGGGTCTCTGTGGGCTTCTGGAAGATGCTCCCACATCTAAGGCTCCAGGCCACGCTGGCTCCCTCCGAACAACTTGCCTCCTTTGGTCTTTGCTGGTAACAGATCCTGGAAGGGTGAGGAGATAGATGTGGTGGACTCAGCCCCCAGGACTCTCCACGGCCCAGTTCCAAATGCCAGCCTGCCCCATCTGCCTGGGGGCTGCACGCACTGCACTGTCCCTGGAGTCTGAGCAAATGGTGAGCCTGGCCGTCTGTCTCCATGAGGCCCTTGGTCAAGACACATCAACCACTTCTGAGAGTGTCCCGGGGAGCCAGCCAGAGCTTGGTGTTCAAAATCTTTAAAATGAGACCCTCTGGGTCTTGTCACTGCATTGGAAGCAGAGAGCAGGCCAAGGGCTCCACCTGTTGCTGAGGCCATTTGCTCACAGTCTGGCTGCGAAGGGCACCAGCCGAGATGCCCTGGGAGAAGCCTTGTCACCAGCTCCCCGGCGAGGGCTGCTCTGTGAGCCCCTCTCCGGGAGAGGACGTTCGCGTTGGTGACTATTCCGATGGCAGGCAGGTGGGTCCTCTCTCCCCACAAAGCCTCCTTTCTTTCTGTGGATGCATCTTGGGGGAGGGAGGCGGCAAAAAGGCCCCTGACTCCTCAGCGCTCAAGGACACAGCCGTTGAAGTGATCGGGTCATTATGGTCAACAATGAAGCCAGCAAAGAAGGGAAAGAAAGGGGGGAAAAAAAGCCCCGTGGCTCTGAGCGCTGAGGCCTGTGAGTGGCTGGAGGCTGTGCTCTGACACAAAATGCTGAGGGCGAGATATTGTGTGGCAGGGAGCTTTATTTTTTTCCCTCAAAGAAATCCAGCTCATTTTTCCCCTCCCCATTAATTGGCAGCAGATGAAAAAAAAAAAAAAAAAAAGCCAAAACAAAAACCAAACTAACGCCAGTAACCTGAATATGAGTGTTTCTGAAAGGGAAAAGCCGTTTCAATTGTTAGATGTCCAAGAAAACATGAATCCACGCTGACAGAGGAAACGGCCACAATTAGAGGAAGAAGAGGGAGAGGTTCATAAAATTAAGGAAAAAAAATTCCTTTCAGCAGCTCCCATCCTGTAAGCGGCTCCTCCGGCCTCGGTCCCGAGGGGAGCTGGAGGGGGGCTCCCAGGGGGCCGTGAGGAAGCGGAGGCCGGGAGGAGCGAAGGGCCCAGGGAGCCCTTGGGAGGACAGAGGCCTGGCGGAGGGCAGGCAGCCCCCTGCCCCCGAGACCTGGCACGGAGCCTCTTCCGAGGAGAAACCTGCTTTGGAAAACTCTCCAAAAGGGCCGGGGCTCCTGTACTGCCTGCCCTGCGGCCTCAGGAGGCTCTGGGCTCTGTAGAAATGGGGTTTGCGGGTGGAACGGGAGCTAATACGAAGCCTCGTCCAGCCCTGGCTCCGGGGGCTGCCTCCCCTGTCCCCAGCCTCTGAGTGGACCCTAGGACCTGGTCTCCTTCGGTACAAGTGCCAACTCCTTACTCTCTCTCTCTTTCTCTCTCTCACACACACACACACACACACACACACACACACACACACACACGAGGAAAATGTGAATCACTCCAGGTACTTTCTTGCCTCAAAGGATGTTTCAGAAAATACAAAACAGGTGAAAGGTCAAGGTTGTCTTTGGAGACTAGACTCAGGTCACAGCCAACGTGGTAACCACGAGGGGGAGGGGTCTGTGGGACCAGAGGTGGGAGGGGCTGGAGGCCACGTAGACTTTTGGACAAGGACCTGGCAGAATCAGCCAAGAGGCGGACTAGGCAGAGAGGCTGGTCACAAGGACACAGCTTTGGCTGCAAACCACTGAAATCCGCAGCCACCAGCAACACGGCTCTTAGTCCCACCCTGCCCCCGCTTGACAGGTGGCCGTGGCCAGTCCTTGTCCTTCCCTGGGCTGCCTCCACACCCCAACAGTGAGGCACCTCTGAAGCCCTGGTGGTGCTGAACGTCGAGACCTGCCGGTGATGCTGGAACAGGCCCCTCCTGCTGGGGACAAGTCACCCTGCTGCCATTCCTCGCAGACCCGCGGGCAGGCAGGGCACTGAGACCAGAAACTCGTACGGTGGCCGGATCCCTTCAGTGGACGGAAGCCGTACCTCCCAGGCTGCTGGGCAGGACTCTTCTATTTCTTCCACCCACTTTTAACCACAGTGTGGCGGTGAGCAGACAGGAAAGGAAGGGGAACTGAGTAACAGCAGCCTTGTGAGAGTCTCCCCGGACTGTGTGGGAAGAATCCCTGCTCCCGGCAAGGGCAGGGACCAGACAGAGGTGAGTCAGTGTGGAAAAGTGTTTTTATCTGGGTGAAAGCAGCGTGGACGACCCATGGGGCTCCATGTCCCATCAGAGGTCAGGGTTTGCCTTCCCCCATGTGCAGGGTGACAGCAAAGCCACGTAGAGCCAAAGCACTGGCCATGGAGTCTGCCAATCTGGGCTCAAAAGTCTCCTCTGTTTGTAAGCTCTGTGACCTTGGGCAAGTTACTTTCCCTCTCTGAGCCTTCCTTTCCCCACAGGTTAAATGCCTCACAGGGTGGCCCGGACCAAATAATGGGGAGAGTCTGCTTGTTGGGTCAACATTTGAGGCTACCACTGCTGGAGCCTGAAGGCAAGATCTGGCTGCACCCTCCAGCAAGCTGACTCTCAGGGGACAAAGAAAACTCCTCTGCCCCACCCCTTGCTTCAGCCCTGAGCTGGGCTCTGCCTCCCTCCCTCCCTCCCTCCCTCCCTCCCTCCCTCCCACCACACGTGCCCAGGAGACACACCAGCAGGTAAGCACGGCCCCACTCCGAGACCCTCTGTGGTATATATATAAAAAAGGGATGAGACTATATATTAAATGACTATTTTATTTACACACCCTATTCATAAATAATTGAATCCTCTTTTTGACCACACAATGATTCCTTGAAGATCTAATGATTACACTGAGTGACTAAACGTGGATTAGTGGGCTTACTCACATCTGTGTGTGACAATGTTGTCTCACGTAAGTGCTCACACTCACACACACACAGACACACGCACACCAGAGGGGGGCAGGACTCCAGGGGCCTCTGGGCTCTCCAAGCACCAGCATTTGGCTCCCAGCACCGGCGGGGCCCTGGTGGGAAAGCTGTGCCCCACACACAGGTGTGAATTCCTGACAGCTGGAGAACAAAGAGCTGCAACCCAGGCAGTTCCCGCCAGGCCCCTCGGAGCTGCTCCCCTTTGTTCATCCTGGAAGGCATCTCTTTGGATCTGCAAATATTTTAATTCACAGGAACTCAAGGAGGGGGCGGGGTGGGGGCTGGGGTGGCTTGTGGGCCGTCCCTCTGTCTTTATCCAGGCCTTGCCCAGCCCCCATAGTGGCAACAGCATTCTCGAGACATGCAGTGGTGAGCGAGTACCATACACACGGCACGAACTGGACACGGCCGGCCGGGGGGGCTCGGCTCCTCCAGGTCTGGGCCCTGTCGCACAGCAGGGCGAGGCTGGTCCTCTCACAGGGTCCGCACAGCCACAGGGTAGAGGAGGGACAAGTGCTCGGCCCCCTTGATGGGCAGCTTTCTGGTGGTGTAGTAGTGGATGACTTCTGGGACACTGTCGAACGGGGGGCTGTTCTGACCCAGAATGTATTTCTCTTTGGTTTTGGCCAGTTTCATGTGCATAAAGCCCTGGTTGCTCCTGTGAACAAAACACAGAGGTCATTAGGATCTGCAGGATGACAAAGACCAAGGCAGCCATGCCGCTCAGGATGAGGGGACAGGTGCAGGAGGGCTGAAGGCCTGGTCAGCAATTTCTCGGAGAGCCACTCAGTTTTGCTGCGAACAAGGACATGTCGTGTATTCACACGCATTACCCCAGAGAACCATCCCTCTGGCTAAATTCCTGCTAAGGTGCAAGGTTTCCTTGCTGCCTGGGACAGAAGAGATCCTCAGCCATGAAGCAGCCGTGAGCTGCACCTCTCCAAGCCAGGACCAAGGCCCAGGCCCAGCCGAAACGCAAGTGCACCTAGGAGCTCCCCTAGTCCCAGCACCGACCAGGAACTGGTAGCAAACACTGCTGCAGGAGAGTCTTCTGACCTCAAGACCTCGGCCCCTCTTCCTATCCCTCATGCAGTCAAATACTTAAGTCTTGCCTAGAAGCTGCAAAGTGTGAGTCCCCAAAGCCCTGGCAAGTGGGCAGGAGTCATCACCCCCAGTTTACAGACGAAGACAGACTGTGGCAGGGACGAGACAGGTGAACCACTTTCCAAAAATGGATGCTCGCTCTTCAGCATCATATGGAGCTGTCATGGGAAGGGACTGCCCAGCTGGGACTTCATTTCCCGGCTTCCCTGTAGCCCCGGCACCCATGTGATTAGTTTCAGCCGATGGGATAGGGGAGGAGGTGTGCTCTTCTCAGTGCTGCCCCTAGGCGGGCACTCTCCTCTTCCTCTCTCTGCTGCTCAGCAAACCCTGCTTCCTTCTCTAAGGCCCAGCCTGACTGTTTCCTCTGCCAGGAAGTCTTCCAGGCTCCCACAGGCAGAGCTCCTTCCTTTCTCTAAGGGCACTGAGGCTCAGCACACGATAGAGGATCATGCCTCTATGAGTACTTGTCTTCTTACAATAACTTATCCACTTGCCCAATTCCTAAGAGCTCCATGGAGCAATGTCTGTGTCTGCCATGCCCAGCATCTGCTGAAAGGGCAGTGGGTGGGCTCCTTGGAGATCAGAGCAGAGCCCTACGCCCCATGACCCTTGAAGCCTGCCAGCTGCACCAGCATGCTGGGTGGGGTGCAGCTCACGGACGGCAAAGGCCATGCTGCTTCTGCTCGGCCCGAGGGGACCTCTCACACCTCCCACCCAGGGCCCTTGCCACATTGGATCTCTCACCCCTCCATCAATCTGCCTTTGCCCAGGTTGCTCTTTTCCTGCCCACTTGGTTCCAAGCCTGGCCCTTATGATTTGGCTGCCACACCTGTAGATGCTGTGGTTTCCAAAGCACAGTCCAATATACTAAGTATTTTCACTTAGAAAGCTGGGGCTCCAACCTCTGCTGCCTTCTCCAAGTTATCATCCCTGGACACTGATAACTTGTGTCCAGACTCCTATGGGTCTGGTTTCCAGGAAACCAAGGCCCACCCCTCGTGAGGCTGAGAGCTCCGTGTGGACACAGGTTTCCTTTCTAAGCTCCGGCTCTTCTAGGTCTGGCTGCTCTCACGGGGGGCCCTGGAGGGCTTGCACACTTCTCCCAGTCAGGATTGGGCTCCCCTCGCTTACGAGCGTCTGTCCTATTAACACATCAATTTGGACTCTGGAACCATTTTCAAATGGGCAGAGCAAATGCTTAATGAAGTGCAGGCACTGAGCAATACATCTGCTCATAATAATGTATTTAGAGATGTCACCCTCGGCTTAAAGGAAATCGTTTGGAGAGCAATTATGTTTCAAGAGAGAATAATTCCTGTAAAGAACTGAAATTTAAATCAAGATTTTTTAAGGCTGACAATGTTCTAATTACAGAGCCTGTGGCAAGTTCCGCTCCTCAGTGAAGGGTCATTTCATTGGAGAATTTCCTCGACACATCTGAGAAGCAGGAGGCGCACTTGCTGAAGCTGTTAGAAAGGAAATGGTGTGTGCATGCAATGAAAAATGTACAGCCCCATTTGAGTGACGACCTGGCCACCTACGGCACTGGGGAGATCACTCTGCCAGCCGGGAAAGGGCCATACTTGCCTGAATGAGGCTAAGGAAACTGGGAATAGTTAAAAGAGCTCTGCACTCCCAGAGGCCACTTGGGGTGGGTGTGGGGAGAGCAGGGGCTGGAGCTGCAGGTGAATTTGGGCACAGGCAGGGAGGGCCGGGGCCTCGGGCACATCACGCCCCTTTGTGAGTAGAGTGGAGTCGGTTTTGGGGTGCCAGACCATGATTCTCACAGATCTACAGCTGGGGGTACACGCATAGGATATGTAAGACAGAATCACAGCAGCTAGCCGTGAGTGGAGTCTGAACGCCACGGCTCTGCTGAGCCACAGGGACGAAGCTGCAGGGAGAGCTGGTTTAATTCTTAAGGAGGTTATGGAAAGTAACCCATATGGGTTAACAGGACATCTTCACACAGGTTGTTATTAAAACATCCAGCAAGGGCAGTGGGCTCAGATGGTGGCAACAGCTGACAGAGCTAGAGGTAGAAGCAGAAGCCCCTCTGTTCCCAGGCCATAGGCTTGAAATTGAAATGGCCAGCAGGTGTTAGAAATGCCACACTGATGTCCTCACCTCAACAGACAAGGGCACTCCAGCCTAATGTTTGTTCCTCTGATGCTTGTATTTCAGTACATGCTAGTTTATAACCCAGCCAGGCTGTACCAATGGGGCAGGCCAGTCATGAAGTTCAGAGACCAAGGCAGAGGACCCAGGCCCTGTGGCCCCAGTCTGACCCCGTGGCCTGACCATTCCCTGGCAGAGGCAGAAAGGCCAAAGGCTGGCACTCCCAATGCAGGATGCCCGTTCTCCTGGGCTCAAGCACTGAGCCCTGTGGTCCTCTGGACCACGGATAGTGCCGAGCTCTGTCCCCATCCTCACTGGATCCCTGGGGAGCCTAACTGGATGGCCTCTTAGGGTGCTTCTTGGCCTAAGGTCCTGGATTCTGTGTGTGTAAACACCATTCTCGTCTGCTCTTTGAGGGCTTCTTGCAGGAAGGGGCCTAGAGGCAGCCTCATAGCCCCTCCACTGCTGCCCACGTGCCCCTGTCTTGCTCTCATTGGACATCTGTGCAGATGGCCTTCAAGGCTGATGTTTCCTGGGTACCTCCTGTGAGCCAGGCTGTGTTCTGAGCACAGAAGCTCAGTGGGAGGTGGCTGACCCAGCAGTGGTGCTGCTGCTGCTTCCCCCCCGGCAGGCCTTTCCCAGAGCCCATGTTCCTGACCTCTGCTCCATCTGCTCCAGGAGAGGGCCCCATACTCAGCCCTCAGTGCTGCACATGAGGCCAGGCAGGGTGTGAGCCAGACGAATCAGATCCTGACCTAGTGACTGCACCACCCAGAGCCTCAGTCCCCGAGGCATCTATGCCACAGGGCTGATGGTGGGTCAAAGATAGCAAGGGCTGGCAGAGAGAGGCCATCCCAGGGACTAGGAAGCCCCAGCCACGGAGGCAGGGTGGTGACCCATCATGTGGGACTGGCAGGCTCTGAGAGGTGAGCAGGCTTTCTTTATGAGACCATCTGTCAAACCCCGACTCATGCAAAGGTCAGGCAAGGCCTTGTCAAACACACCCGAGAGATGTGTTATAGCAACATATCCCGATCGGTCACCAGGTCGCCATGAGATGCCACCTAACAGCTGAATATTTAAAAACAGCTGCCAGAGACAGCTTTAATGACTCCAAAATCTACACAGAAGACATTAAGCATAAAAAGAGAGAAAGTTAAAATTTCCAGGGAGGACAGAGGGTGTATTACGTAATGAACATGCACAGGGATGCTATGCTGCTCCAGACAGCGCTTCTGGATCCAGACGCAGCCTGGGGACCGAATCCTCTCACCTTTCTGGGTACTTTGATGGAAACTGAACTCAGAGAGAGCAACACTCTGGCCCAATGCACACAGCAAGGTGGGCTTGGCCACAGCAGAACCCAGGGCCCTTGTGTCCCGGCCACCCCACCTCCCCATCCTGGCTTCTGGAAAGGCAACGGTGCCTGGGGAGTTCAGACAGGCCGCCACCTCCTGCCCAGCTCCCGCATCAGCCCTGTCTCCTCTGATAGGACATCTTGCAAGAGCTAAGTCACAGTTAGGGATGTTTCTGGTGGGTGACCTGTCTAATGAGTCTTGTAAGGCTCTCTGAGGCTGGGGGTGCCGGGGCTGTCACGGCCTTCAGATCGCTCATTATCATCACAAAAAGCACCTCCTCATCACCAGGATCATCAAACACGCCCGGCGCGCCAGCCTAATAACAGGCCCCGCCTCGTCTCATAATCACGGGCTTTAATAAAACATCACTCAGCCGCAGCTGCCGACAGGAGCAGGGCATGAGGCCTCACCTCTCGCTTTTAGACCTAATTGCTTGATGCATATTTCATGAAGAATCCTGGGTAATAGTTATGTTAAACCGCTTCTTTTCATGATGAAATGACTTAAAAATACTTGCATATAATATTTATGTGGGAGAAGGCAAGGAAATTGCCCTCTGGGACTAGCATGTAGGCCCCAGTGCCAGGAATCCACACAGGGGTGATCTCTGTTGAAAGGCAGTTGGGGAGCTACTCTCTCGATGGAGATGCCCTCTTGACCGAGAATCCCCAGAACATTGTCCCCAGCTCCCCACTGCCACTGCAGGATGAATGACACTGAACTGCTCGAGTGCCCACTGTGGGCCAGGCACCAAGCTGAGCTGTTGCCACATGTTATCTCATTTAAGCTCACAGCAATGCTGCTAAGTTGGTGTAACTACCACTGTTTACAGATGGGGAAATCAAGGCTGGGGGGGGCTGTATGCTGTCCCATGGGACATGGTGGGGCCAGGATTTCACTATATCTGTCTGACCCAGAAGCCGGTTTCTCTTTTTAGCCCATGGTAAGCATTCAGGGGCTAAGCCACTGCAGCCTCATCTTCCTTGCTCAGTCACCCAACTAGATGGGTCCAGGTGTCTTGAGACATGGCTTTCCTGCAGCTCTGTCAGCTCCTGAGGTCAAGAACCCTGTCTGTTCATTGTGATATTTCTCAGCAGGCCAAGCCATACCCCTCTCTGGGCCCTCAGCACATGCCTGGCACACAGTCTGTCTGTCCATCTATCCACCCAGCAGCTATCTAATGAGTCTACCCTGAGCCATGGAAATGAGGTCATCTGGACTATAAGCTCCCAAGGGCAGGCTGGTGTCCACTCTACCCTGTCCCCTAGTGTGGCTGCCTCCTCCAAGCCCAGAGATAGTGGCTGCTTTACCTGGTCAGCAAGGTTCTGCAGAGCAAAGCTTAGTGAGGGACAGCCATCAGGGGTGCCCAGAGGGTCACACCTGTAGGAGTTACAAAGGCAGGTGCCTCTTAAATCAGAGAGGTCTTGCCTGAAGGAGGCCACAGGGGAGAATGGGCGAAACCTTTCTCTTTTCTTGGGGTTCTAAAAGAAATCATTCCTGGGGCCACTGGGCTGGCCAGTGCCCTCTGCCCAGGCCTAAACAAACAAAACACAAATGTGAGACAAGTTCCCTCCAAAAGCCATGGTTTTCTTGTGGGCCCGGGCCCAGGCCCTGCCCACTCTGGGGCCCAGCAGATCTCTAAATAGATGCATTTTTGGGTCTAAATGGACCTCCTCTTGTGGAGTCATTTTAATTAAACATATGAATTTTACATTGTTCAAAGATTCTTGAGGCCAGACCCGTGAGAGCAGAGATTGAAAGAGTCTGTACATCTGAAATGCACTCAATTGGTTGCAGGATAATTCTTAGGGGAGAGAGCTGTCACAGGTCTCCTGACCTCCATGAGCACAACAGCAACCAGTGCTCACTTTCAGAGCCCTGGGACACCGCCCTGTTCCCATCATGGAGGGCATAAGACCAGCCCAATGGGCCTTCTGTCCCCGCAGGCGTATACTCAAGTTGTGGTGAGTATGGACGTAAATTGAATCAGTGGAGAGAGGGGGATGTTCTAGGCCTGGCTCTAAAGCTCATCTGCTGTGACCTTGGGCAAGAGAGCTTCCAGAGGGAGATGGTCTGGAGGACCATGGAAGACACCTCCTACCTCTGTGGTCATGTTAGGGGTCTGCAAAACAGGTAGTTCCTGCCAAACCACCCAGCGATGGGCAATGCTGCCTCTGCAAGCAGATGGCTCTGGATTCAGTCTAATGCCCTCTGACCTCCAGGGAGACGGGATATTTCCCTGAGTCTGTAGAGAAACTTTCCTGTGAGCAGGGTGCAGCCACTCCAGAAACACTGTGCCTGCAGAGATGCCTGCTGTGAGGAGAGCCCTGGGCCTGCTGTGGGAGAGAAATACCCAGATCTCAAGTGATGGGGGCCTTCAGGGGACAGATGCCTGGTCGACATATCTTGAGGGCCTACTGTGTGCAGGCTAGCATGTGCACATACTGTCAACTTCCAGCACAAGGCCTGGAAGCCCAAAATCTGAAGGTGTACACTGACAGGCACTGCAGCCTTGGTCCACCCTGGACCAACCTGTGGCATTATCTGCAAGGTGCCCACTGCACAGGTGAGAAGACCATGGGCCAAAAGGAGAAGTAACTTGCCTGGGTCACAGTGAGAGGACATCAGGGTCAGGGACCAGCGTGGAGTAGTGCTGGCTGTGTGTCGAGGTTCTCTCCAACTGTGTGGAGTGGGGGCAAGGAGGCCCCTTCCAGCAGAGAGATTGTAAGAGTCCAGGGAGCTGGGGGGAGAGGCTCATGAGGTCACACAGCAACTATCTACACATGGCCCTCTGCCTTTCAAAACAGCCTTGTCAGTGACAAGCCAAAGACACATAAGCCAGGTTATTGCAAACAAAGGTCTAAATGTAAATGCACTGAGCCAAACAACTTGATTTATAACCAAATAATTAGATTTCAATAAATGTACCAACAGCAATTAGCCTTCCTGAAACACCAGGGCATTTCTCAAGCTCCAAGCTGGCGGTGCAGGGTGAGGGCCTTCAGTAAATCATGATGAAAAGCTGTCTCCAGGCAGGAGAGCTGACAGGTGCCTCTCTGGCAAACACGGGGTGGTGTAAGGCTTGCTTTGTGCCACACAAAGCAGCAGGTGGGTCAAAATGAACCCATTTGGGGCAATTTTCTTAGGAGAAGACTAACGAAGTGTTGGGCAGGAGGATTTTAATGATCAAGGCTGACAGTATAGGGAGTGAGCCTCCCATTACTGGAGGTATGTAAGCAGGTGGGTAATGATGCTTGGAGGTCAGCCAACTGCACATGAAAACCATAAGGGGAGAGGTGCAGCATGGTAGGTGGTGATATGAGAAATGTTGTCAGAACTTTAGGAAGGGGAAAGAGGGTCTAGTGTGATCCCCTCCCCCATTTTTAACTCTAATGGAGGACTTTTCTAGGAACACCAAGGCCCTTTTGTGTCTGGGTTAGGTGGGGTTGGTGGTGGTGGCTGGACTGAGTCAGATACCTGGGTTCAAACTCTGATCCCACTGATGTCATTGGCTGGGCAAGTCCCCTCTCCCTGGGTCCTCAGAGTCCCCTTCTTGGAAAGGTGAAGGGGGTCCCCTCCAGCACGGAAGTTCTCAAGCCAATGACAGACATCCCAAGAGGGTGGGGACCACCCAAGCACCAGCCAGGAGGACCAAGGCAGGATAGCACTGGGCACAGTGGATCCCAAGTTTGGGAATGGCATGATTACAAAAGCAGGCTTCCTAAGGCATGTGCCAATGGGATGGACAGAATGCATTCAGGCCCAAGGTGGTCCTCCTTCTACAGGGCAAGTCCCTCTCAGCCCATACTCTCCTGGGAGCAGTGGTTCTCAACCAGGGCAAGTTTACCCCTCTCCTGGGGATACTGGGCAATGTCTGGAAGCCAGGGATGCTGCTAAACAGCTACTATGCATACACAGCCCCCAGAGCAAAGAGGAACCCAGCCCCCATTCCAGTAGTGCCAAGAATAAAGCCACACCCCTCACCAGTTGCCAGTGCCTCAACTCTATCTATGAAATGGGAATGACAAGAGTCCACCCTCACAGTAGCTGTGAGGGGTGAGACCTTCCATGTGAAGGAAGTGCAAACACTCGAAAAAGGCTGGGTCACCCAGCTACTTATTTCAGGGCTTATGACCCAACACAGAATTTGCCAAACAGCTTAGTTGCAAAGTGTTCCAGGCTGTTCCCAAGGACCAACACCCCACCCCACCCCCAACCAGCAGATGGGGGGAACATGCCGTGGGGGTGAGCATCAGCTGCCAAGAAGAGGACTTGGAGGGCACAATGGCTTTTACAGGCAAAGGGGAGCTGAAACCTGAGGTGAACCCTGACGAGGCTGGGAGTGAGATAACAGGGGCACTCCTGGGCAAGGAAGGCAGGACAGCTCCAAAGGACATGAAGGTAAAGGAACCACCCCCAGGGTGACCCAGGTCCAGTCTGATACCTTGCCACTTGTGAGCTGTGCCTCAGTTTCCTCATTGTGTAAGTGTTCACCACCTGCCCATAAGGGCTGTCCTGAGGTCTGGGGTGGTGGGTATCGGAGCATGTCGGGCAGGTGCCGAGGCTCGGGGCTCTGACATGGCTTCGTCCCCTCCCCACTCTGCCGCTCTGCAGGAGCCTGCATACAAGTTGCTGCCCATCTGGTTTGTCTTGCTGGCTTTGCTGCCCAGGCTGAGCACCGGGCGTATCTGCCCGTCTGTCTGGTCTGTTGTTCAGGGCCTTGTTGGCAGCCCAGAAGCCACGAATGGCCAGGCAGCCTCCTGGCTGCAGGACCACCGCCTCCAGCTGGGCGGCCTGCCTGGCTGGAGCGGGAGGCCTGGGGTCTGGCCCCAGCTCTGTTGCCGGGGGACAGTGGGCAAGGTGTTTACTCCCTGCGATCATTTGCTCCCTGTGATCAAGCAGAGTACTGCAGACACTCGGGAGCACACTGTTACACAAGGGGGTCTACACGAGAACAGATCGGAAAGGAGGAGGGAAGAGGTTGTTGGCCTAAAATATACTGGTCACAGATGGTCTGTGGCGTTTATTAAGGGCCTACTGTGTGTATTGCTCTGTATTCAACATTTCTGAGGGAGGCAAGACACTAAGCAGAGGCTTTGGAGACTATCTGGTTCCCTGTCCTCATTTTACAGGTGACACTGAGGCCCAGGGGGTGGAGTCTGCTCCAATTCCCCAGTGAATCAGGGGCCAGAGTGCCCCCACCTCACTGCTGTGCTCCCAGTCAGCAGGACGGGTGTGACAAGGTAGAGGCTGGGATGAGGGTAGGTGTGCAGGGAGGGGGAAGGAAGCCGCAATCCCCTCATTTACCATCCTGATCCTTAAAGCACGGTGTGCAAGCACCTTACTATCCTCCCTGCCAGCTCCTGCCCCAGAGGGGGCTTCCCTGCTAACTGACCCAGGGCATATATTAGCACAGCAAGGTAGGGGGCTCACGCACAAAGCACCTGATCCAACTTACAGTTTTACTTAGAAAATAAATAAATAAATAAGTAAATAAAAAAGGGACATCCAGAGGGGCCTTTACAAACTGCGTTACAGCACATCTCCCTGCTCAGTGGCCCTGCATTTAACCTGAGGATACTGTTCTCCCTGGTATTTCAAAGGCATACAGTTGACTGTAAGCCACCCAGACACCCTGGCTGAGCGTCTTTTGCAAATCGCATGAATGACGGTGGTTCTCAGTGGAAAAACTCCCAACAGTCCTTGGGGACTGGGCCTCAGTTTCTTCACTAGGAAATGGGGAGCAGTTTATGATGTTCTCTAAAGTCTATGGAAAGCAAGGGAAAACAGCTCTGAACAGGACATTGGAAACCTAGCCCCACCCTGGCTCCTGCCCTCTTGGGCCTGTGTCCTCATGTATACAATGAAGGGACAGGAGATGACCATCAATGTCCCACAAACCTCAAACCTTTGAAGCTTGGCACATAGAAGATACTCATACCACACGATGAGGAAGGAATTACTGACTACAGATGTTACACAGAAGGACTCACCTTCATTACAGACATCCCCTAGTCCCAGGGCTGGAAGAAGAGTGCAGGTAACTCAAAAATAGTCTCTTCAAATGTGCCCCAGATACTCACATCAGAGTCTGTGGGGACTTGTCAAGCCTGCGGCTCCTAGGCCTTTTTGGAACCAGAAACTGCTCTTACTATGCTCTCCAAGAGATTCTGATGGACATTCACATTTGAGAACCACCATTTGGATTCTATCTGATGGAAACTCCTCTGTAACATTCACAACATTGTGTCCGGCTTTTATTGCTTATTCCCAGCGTTGGGGAACTTACTCTCCACTAGCACAACCATTTCCAACCTTGGGTGGCTCTGTCCATGGGAAAGCCCTTCCTCGTTCTGAGCTGAAATGTGACTTATGCAGCTTCGTGATGGTAGCTCCAGCTCCGAGCTCTGGACCCTGCAGGCCACAGATGCTCCTTCCCCCGGAAGGCCCCTTAGAGACTGGCAGATGGAAGGGGGAGCAGACCTGAGGCTGCTGCTCTCTCTGCAGCGGTCCTCACAGGGCAGACTCTCCTGTCCCTTCCCTTCCTGGTTGCTCCCGCTGCTCACTCTCTCTCACACACTGAGGACAGCGTCCTGGTGGGTCTGTCCTGCTTGGCCATCAGCACCCATCTGGACAGGACTCCACCATCAATGTGGACACCTCAAATCTTCGCTCAACTCCTTTCTGGTATCTGCTGACCTCCTGAGTCCACCCTTCCCTTCCACATCCTCCCAAGTACCAAAGGACAGGATCTTATTGATGTCCAAGTGTCACCTGGTAAAGATAACACTCACCTCTTGATCAAAACCAAAGGGGGTCACCATTCCGAGAACATTAAGAAGCAAAAGCCCACTGGCTTTGGCCACACTTGGAAGGTCTGCAAATGCAATTTTGAAAGGTCACTTCAACGTTTAGTAATCTAGGTTCTGGAGGGTGCATCCTCTCATGCTGGGCATTCATTCTGGCAGCTTCTTGACAATCTCTGTCCACAGGGTGGAGAATTTTCTCAAAATTAAATCTCTGGCTCTTTGCTCCCTAATGAAATTGATTTCTGGCTTGATACACAACAAAGCTTTCATTTTATTATCTGGCTAGGGTTTGACCACATTAATTATCATTTTTTTCCAGGGTGGCTGCAAGTAATTGAGTTCCAAAAAGTTACTCTCGGAACTGATTGCTTTTTAAAAGCGCAGCTCCCACAGAAGTCCAACAGTCAACCTTAGATTTTTCATGGATGATTTTTCTTTGTTTAAGATGGAAACAATTCAGGACAGGAAAAGTATTTTTCTAGCCTGAAAATCTGAACTCAAAATGGGATTAGTTGGAGACTGTGAACTGGAAATTTGGGTGTGCCCAGATCATGCCATCTCATGCATTTGCTGCCTTGGTGGTTTTACCACCATTTGTGTCAGAACTCAGAACTGCTCTGAGTTTTTAATCATTACCACTGGCATAATTCTGACTGCCTCAGAGGACACACACTGCAAAAGCCTGTTCAAATCACTTTCTAACACCAGGTACCGGGGACTGCAAAGAGCCCACCTGGCACCATGCAAATGTGTGTCTCCCCAGGAGGCTATGTTCAGCCTGGGTGTGGTATACACCTTTAGTGTCAGGTGGAGATCATGGGCACACAGCCTGCTCTATGGCAAGTCAGGCAGTGGGAGGAAATTGTGGAAAGGAAGGACTGGGACTGCAGAGTGTAAGCAAGACTACAGGTAAGTCTCCCTGCCTCTCTGAGCCCTTTTCCATGAGGACAAAGTGAGGGTGCTATGTGGAGCTTGAGAAAGCTGACTGGGACTTTGAAGTTTACAAGGCATGTCTCTGTCTACAATATTACTGGTCACCTGGGCCAATGGGGGGCTTACGTGGAGCGGACAACTAAAACCTCAAGTTGGGACCATAGGGAGAGGGGACATTGCAGAGACCTCTCCTCTGACCCAAACTTAACCATCCTACCTTGCTGTTACTTCCCCCCAAATTACTACTATCCTCCAAGGCCCCATGAAAATGCCACCTCCTTCAGGAAGCCTTCTAAGATACCCCTAGACAGACTTACTTGCTTCCTCCCTCCATCACAGCACTCACCTACCTGCACTTCTCTTACCCAGACTAAGAAAGTCTGATCTGCCTTCATCTCCCCACTGGGCTGAAGGCCTGGTGCATGACAGGGACCCAGCACTGATAGCCATGCTGCGGACTTGTTTTTCAGCCCTGCCCTGAAAGTCTGGGCTAAGAATGTGGCAGGCTGGTCCCCAAGCTGCCTGGGCTGTGAGCAGCATGTGGGTTTTCAAAAGGAAAATAGTGGGGAAAAAAGAAAAAGGTTCTAATTAAAGCATTTATAATAAGCCGGCTTTGCCAAACCCAATTGTTTCTGATATCTCTTGGGGAAAGTAATCTTTAAAAAAAAAAAATCATTAAAATCAGCAGAAAGCACCCACAGCTGGAAGGAAGACGGTGGCTGCTCACTGGGCAGATCTGAGTCACTAAGAACCAGAGCAGAGAGGTCTCTGCTCCAGCCAAGCTGAAGTGTGTGCACGAGTGAGTGTTACACACACATAGCAAAACGTTCTTACAGCTTTAGCATCTCAACTGTGGGAACAAAGACAAGTGCTATAAAATCTGATATACAATTTTCTAAATCTGCCTCAAATATCAAGAACATTTATGGATAAAGAGGGACAAAACATACAGTGCTTATAGGTCTCAGAAAGGTAATAACCCTGGGATGAGAGTCCAGGCAGCTGGGCTACACCAGCAACTCGCCGAGGGACCTTGGGAAGGTCATTTACCCTGCCTGTGCCTGTTTCTCCACCTGAAAGTCAGGGTCTGAACCCTGATGATTTAAGACTCCTCTGGCTGTTAGGGCCCAAAGGGGAACAACGACCCTGCATCTGGGGATTTTGCTGGGTGAAGCTGTTGCTTGGAGTCCTGCCAAATGCCTCTAGGTGGGGGCTGATCCTGTTTCCTCTGGGGGCCTTTGCGTTATTTACCCAGCTCTAACTAAGCAAGATAAGACGACAGATGCTTTCCTGGGGTAAGCACACAGGCTCTGCAAATAACTCCACCTGCATTCCTAGAGCCTCTGAGTTTACAAAGAACTTTCACTTCCACAGTGTCCCTGAGCCTTGGGGCTGAGAGGCTCAGAGACATGAAGCTACTCGCTGGGTGACCCTCACAGACGGTGGAAGCAGGACTCAGGCTCTGGTTCCCCCCAGTCCTTCTCTACGTGGCTGCCCCTTCACTGATGGCAGATACAAGGTCTGTGTCTGTCGCCATGGCCTGTCCCTGAAGTACCCCATATGCCCTCTCCAAGTCCCCAACCAAGCCATTCCCAGATGGCTTTTGCAAAAATATTATTAAATAAGTCATATTAACAAGATGTTAGGAATGTGATTGGAAAGAAATGTTTTTCTCATTTGGACAGACCACCCAGTGCCTCGGAAAGGAAGCTGTCCCAGGGCACAAGAGGTTTCCTGGCGACGGACGGGCAGTTGGAATGCCGCTCCTGGCGGGCGAGCCACACAGGCAGATTTATGCCGGCTGATAGGAGATGATTAAAAACCAGCTGGAAATGTAATCAGGGTGGCTCAGCCACTGGAGGGGACCCAGGAGCTCTCGGGGGAGCGAAAGTCAACACTGAATGCCTGGTTTGGAGGGGGGAAGGGAAGAGACCCCGCGGGTTGGACAGGGAGACTCCCGTCCACCTGCACAGGCCCACTTGACACTGCTGGGCGGCGGGTGCTCTGGAGAGCGGGCTGGCAGCGAGATGCGGGCGCCTTTTGCCTCTGGACTTGGGGCAGGGGTGGGAGGGCAGCTGAGCTAGGGGAACGTGTTTTTCTGGGTCTTTTCAGAACTGACCATTCAGGTCCATGCTGTAGCTGGCAACACTGCCGCTGACCCAGCCATTCAGAAATCTGGACAGGTCCTCGCTTTCTCATCCTAACCAGTCCCACCACGACATGTTCTCCTTTCTCCTGCCACTGCCTGGCCCTTCAAGGAACTGGAACACCCTCCTCGGCAGCCAGTCCTTCCCTCCTGACCCACAGTCAGACGGGGCTTCTGAAAACCTCTGTCTGGCCAGCTGTGGAGGCCACTGCTGTCCCTCCTGAGTTGCTTCAGCCTCTCGTTCTGCCACCAGATCCTGAGATGCTCTCAGCTTCTGCTGCTTGAAGGCAGGGCCCACAGAGGAAAGTGACACCCGCAGTTGGGTCACTCATCCCAACACGGTCACTTCAGAGCCAGACACAGAGAGCTCCATGCTTTCAGACTCCAACAAGCTGAGGGAAGGGGCTTTAGGATCTCTGGCCTTTTACATGTCACCACTGCCCTGGGACAGGTGACAGAGAAATGCCTGGCGATGGGCTTGTGGCCCAGGTCCTGCTCAGAACACCTGGCTTCGGCCCTGGGACCCCACCATCCAGGTATCTGCTTGGGCCCTGACCGGGCTTCTCAGACTCTGTGGAGAGGAAGGGTGGGAGTGGTTCTGCTCGGAGGGGCTCCAGAGGACAGAAGGAGGGCACTGGGCTGCGTTAAAATCCCAGCTCTGCACTCACTTGCTGTGACAGTGTGAGCCCCAGATTCCATAACTGAAAATAAGGTATAGTTCCCACCCTTCTCACCACATCCTATTACAGTGGGAGAGCTTGCTATTTATAAGCACCAGCAACCATGCCAGATGCCCTGATGTGAGTCATCTCACTAAACATCTCAGCAGCCTGAACCCAGGCTCCCACAGCTCTGCAAACTGCAACTACAGTGGGGCATTCCCCCCCAAATCGTGGCTGCCCCTCAGAAGGGAAGGGGCCTATGACTGGTCTGGGGCCCCACAGCCAGTCAGAGGTGGAGCCAGGATTTGAACCCTGATCTCTTTCCACACTCCCCCGCCCACCACTCCAGAATCACAAAAGCACTGGGCATGGAGTCCTCGCGTTAATGGCGAGGGCACCATCCTTGAAAACGCTTTACCACTGGCAGGGATATTTCTCAGTAATTGTGACTACAGGGAAAGTCATCTATTATTCCTCACGGCATCTCTCGGTGGCGAGCCCTTTCATCCTGCAAGGCAGGATCCTGCACCTTCTGAAGTTCACTGTTTCTGTTGAGTCCCTTGCAAAGAGTGTTCGAGCAGCCTCTGTTTTGCCTACAGCTGCAGCTCCTAATTTCAGCATTTCCTTTAAACCCTTTAGAAGGAGAAAACACGCCGCACACTCATTGAACAGAAAGTTCATTTTTCCTCCATCAGCCCCAAAAGGACGTGAAACCCTCCATGCAGTGACAACAAAGATGTGGACCCTTGCCCCCTTGCCTCATCAGGCTGACTCAAATGCTGCCAGAAAACAGGGCCTGGCTGGGAAGCCAGGAGGTGGGCAAGCTTCCTCCCCTTTTTGGGCTTCAGTTTCTCCACCTGCACAGAGCACTGAACTAGGTGATCTAAAAGGTCCCTTTCTGTTCCTCAAATCAGTGTATCAGAGCTGTTACTCTGGCTTGCAAAAAAAAAAAAAAAAAAAAGCTTCCCCATCAGCTAAGGAGGAGACCACGTCAAATTCTTGTGAGAATGAGTATTCAACTCATGTCTGAAGACACGGAGGCAGAGCTAGAGGGGCAGCAGGACAGTGAGAAGGACAACAAGGAATGCCTGCTGAGGTGGTCATCCTCTCCAGCTACTCATGAGGAATTGGGAGATCAGAGAGGTTAAGTGACTTACTCAAGGTCACAAAGCCAGGAAGAGGGCAGCCTGGATTTGACTCTAGCTCTGCATCACTCAGACTCTCAGTCACAGTGATGTAGGATTTTCTCGAGTTGCAGCCTGCATAAACTCCAAAATCCCATCACCACAACGGGGAGTGGATGTGGGCAAGGAGACTTCTAGGTCAGACCTACACAATCTGCAAGGCTCTGGAGCACACAGAGCTCTCTCCTCAAGCTGTGGCTCTCCAAAGTCTATAACAGACAGTGAGCTACCACTCACTCACTGATTGAGCACTTACTGCATGCCAGGCACATGTTAAGCACTTCACATACACTGCCCCTTCATCGGTACATCTGTAAAACCCATTTTATAGATGATAAACTGAGGCTCAGAGATATTAACTCCCTTTGTCCAAGACCACTCTACTAGTAAGTGGCAGAGCTAGGGTTCAAGAGCCCAAGCCAGACTGATTCAGAGCCCGTGTCTTCTGCCGCACAGAGCTGCCTCCAGCCCAGGGATGGGGGAAGGGGAGGATGCTGGTGGCAGGATACATGTGAAAGTAGGATGCTTTCTCTCCTCTTGGGCTGCTGTTTCCTCAGCGTGGGCAGCTCCTCACTATGCCCACCCCCTACTGCCTCAATTCTCCTCGTTCTCTAAGCACCATGTCAAAGCCCCTCTCCCCCCACATGCAGGGCTGACCACTCTCACCAGTAAGTCTCCTCCCACCTCCTGCTATTACTGTCTGCCTGGGGTCAAAGTCAACTATCCCTGTGCCAGTCTACCTGAGCCATCAGAGCTCTTTACTTTTTTGGAATTTCCTCCTCCTCCAGTCCTCATACCCACCTGGCAGCTCAGAGAGGCACAGAGTCAGAGGGTCAGGGGGACAGTCGACCAGGAGCCCAGGGCCCCCTCTCCTCAGAGCGAGGCCCTGCCCTGGCTGCACACCCCTGCCTTCCTAGAAGCCTTGGTCTCAGGGGTAGAGCCAGGGAAAGGATGACTGATGATGGAAGTCCAGGCATTCTGGGGCTGGAGGTCATCCGGTGCAGGGAACCCCACAGCAGCTGGGAGGCCCTGTTTGGTCTGAGGGACCACCTGGGGGCTCACCTATAGGAGTGGGCAGCCACCATGAAGCCAAGTGTGTGGAGCCTTGGATGTTGACCCAACGCAGGTACTTAGATGGCAGAGGGAAGCTAAGTCTGTGCTCCCTGCTGATGGACGAAGGGTGAGCAGCCTTTCCTCACTCCCCACCCCCTCCCCACCCTGTAAACCTTTATTATGCCTTGCTCCTGGCTGTCAGCAGCAACAAACTAAGATTAATCACTTGCCTGCCTGCCCAGACCCAGACATGCCTACTGTTTGAAAACTCTCTCCTTTACTATATAAATCAATGAGGGGAGAGAAAGAAAAACAGCTTTAACAGAAATGTGCCCCCAGCGTGCAGCCCTCAGCTCCACCCGACCCCAGCTATACCCACCACCCTCCACTGCAGTCCCAGGAGGCATTTTTTGGTAAAGACTGACTGCCCAGCAGTCAGCACAAGCCCGTAGCTCCAAGCAAGAACCAGCCAGGTGTCTTTAATCAAGTCCGATAAATTGTCCCAACCCCTCCTCCCCTCCTTGGAGAAGGAGATGGGGCCTTCTCACCATCCTTGGGACCTAGGGGAAAGGCACCTCCCCCTAACCGTGGAGCCCTTAACCTGCCAGCAAATGTACTTATCGAACCCCAGACTGTTATTCTATGGGCACGGGGAGAAGACACTTGCAGTCATCCAGGTGCAGATGCAGCCTGGAGGCACCCCCAGAGCTTCTGACCAGGCCTAGCACTCTCTGCACTCTGCCACCTCCACGGCAATTTCTAACAGCTCTGGGAAAGTTGGGAGAAGCAGAGATCAGTATATACTGAGCACCTGCTGTGGGCCATGGGCAGGACATACCTGCCGAGCTGCATTATCTCTAGGTCATCCATCCCTAGGTATCTGTGGGGGACTGGTTCCAGGACTCCCCTTGGATAGCAAAATACAACAGTATAGTATTTGCATATAGCCTACCCACATCCTCCCATATACTTTAAATCATCTCTAAATTACTTATACTACCTAATACAATGTAATGCTATGTAAATAGTTGTTATACCATATTGTTTAGGGAGTAATGATAAGAAAAGAAAGTCTACACGATCAGTACAGACATCAGCTTAGGCCTGACTACACAGTGTACGTCGGCAGCAATGTAACATCTCCCCCTCCCCGAATATTTTCTACCTGTAGTTGGTTGAATCCATGGATGTGGAACCCACAGATACAGAGGGCCGACTATACTTCTTACAACAGCTTTAGGAGAGTGGCCTACACAGTTTTCCAGGTGATGATCAGGGAGGTATAGTCACTTGCCCAACATTACACAGCAGGTCAAAGATGAGGCCAGGATTTGAACCCAGGTGTCTCTGAATGCAGAGCCCAAACTTTTTACCTCTACATCTTGAAATGGGCTGCCCTGGATCTCCCCCTGGAATGCCTGCCCGCCTCCCAGCCTCTTGGCATATTTGTGCACACATGGGGGCAGAAGCGATGCCCCTTCCTCAACAGGACTCATGGTGCACCCAGGGTCACTGAAGGTTCTAGAATACAGCTCAGAGGACATGACTACACCCTGCTCAAAACCTTCAGGATGGCCCCTGCCCTACTGGTTAGAGCCCCAATTCCTCAGCCTGGTGACTGGGACTGTACCTTTCCTTGGCTCCCACTGAAGTGTTATTTGTTGCTTTTGCACAAGCTCTGTACTTCCCTGCCTCTGTGCCATTCCCTCTGCCCAGGCTGCCCACTCTGCCCTGTCCCCAGGTCTAAGCCCTGTTCATCCTTCCCATACCCCCTCTTCGGGTCCTTCCCTCTGTCACGGCCCTGAGCACCTACAGCCTTGGGTAGCTCTAAACACGTTGCTCCTTGACTTACGATGAAGTTATGTCCTGATAACTCATCGTAAGTTGAAAGTATGTTAGGTTGGAAATGCATTTATAATGCACTGTGAGATTCAGTGCTTGACCCTTGTGGCTGAGGGCCTGACTAGGAGCTGCAGCTCACAGCTGCTGTCCAGCACAAGACAGTATCGTACCACGTGTTGCTGGCCTGAGAAGAGATAAAAACTCAGAATCTGAGGTATGGTTTCTACTGAATGTAAATCGCTTTCACAGGATCGTAAAATAAAAAAACGGTAAGTCAAACCTTTCTAAGTCAGAGACTGTCTGTATATGAGTTACAGGTGTAAATATCTTCTCCCCTCCGGCTATGAACTCCCAGAGGGTTGGAGCTCAGGAAATAAGTGACACTGAATGGGGCAGAGCTTATGGGGGCTGAGGAAGGTTCTGGAATAGTCAAGTCTGAGTTGCACCCTGATGGAAACAGGCCAGACCCCAGAAGCCATCTCCTGAGGTTAGAATCTGGGCCACATTTGCAAGAATGTTGTACACTTTATTTTTGGGGATTTGAAAGCAGATGGCCCTTCTATTGAGGGCCATTTCCCCCACTGGGGTTGGGACTCTCACTGCCTAAAGAGAGGTGAGGCTGGGCTCCTGTCAAAGGAGAAGTAGCACCCTGAAGAAGCCTAAGAAGTGCTGCTCTGTCTCCCAGGCAGGGGCCCAACGCAGGCAGAAGCCGCCCCGCACACAGGGAGGGAGGCCCTGGCACTCATCCTGCTCCCTGCCCCCCAGCTGCAAGCCCTCCAGCTTTGAAGTCCTGTTTCCCTCATCTTGTCCAGATTCCTTTGCAAAAACTCATGGAACTAGAACTTGCAAAAAGCCATTCATAGTCCAAAATGCCTAAAGAACTCTTTTAATGAGATTTTTCAAGACTTTTCATCTCTTTTTCCCACTGCCTGCCTTTCCAGACAGGAAACTGTTAGAGTGTGATGTTTTCGTGCCAATTTCTAAAGGCTCAATCCTTTGCTTCCAGAGGCTGCGTTGAGTATACGCAGGGGGTCAGTGGTTGGTGTCAGGGCCACCGTGTCTGTCGGTAGCTGAGAGGGCGCCCTAAGGGCCTGTGCTTGGTCAAGCCAGGCTGTAGGTGGGGAAGAGGGAGAGTTTTGCAGAGGGGAGGGGATAAATGCAGTGTTCAAAGGCCATTAGTCAGGATCTCAGTAAGGTTGCTCCACAGGTCAGGGTGGAGGAGGGGTGTCCGCCACAGAGAGAACCGAGAGGCAATGGGTGGGCAATGCAGGTGCCGTCTTGGGCTGGTGCAGGGATCTGTCCAGTCCCCAGTGGGAAGCAGTTGCCATCTCTACTTGTCAGTGTGTTCAACTGCCAGCTGGGAAGGCTTCGGTCAATCGTGAGACCTCTATGGGTTTCAGTCTCCCCACCCAGGAAGCAAAGGGATTGGACTAGGTGGGCCTCTCAGGTCACTTCCAAGTTTGACATCTGATGACCTTCTGACCTGTATAAGGAATGCTTAGAAGGCGGTGGGAATCTGCTGCCTCTGCTCCAGCCTTAGCAAGGTCGTTCCACTGCCTCTACCCTGTGGTGAGGAAGAGGCTGTGACCTTGGCCCTCACCAGCCTGTGGGGCCATCCCGTGGGCCCATCCCAGAGCAAAAGCACAGGCCTCTACCATGTAAGGTGCCGCAGACATGCAGGGAGACTGGGTCGGGCAGAAGTAGGGTTTAAGCCCAGGGCAAGTGCCTGAGAGTGGACCCTGCTCTTCAGTGGCCTCATCACTAAGAATCGAGTCTCAACTCCTCACAAGGCTCTTCTGCACATCTGGGGCTTTGCCTGCGCTGTCCCCACCACCTGGGGAATACCTGCCCTCTCTTAAGGTTCAAGCGCACCTCCTCCCTGTAGCTTCCTCCTGACCCTCTGTGGCAGGGAAAGCTTATCCCCGTGCAAGGCCCTCTGTGCAGAACTGTGTGCATCATGGCCTGGGATGCACAGGCCAGACTGTGAGCTCTGCAGCCTGGGCAGGGCCGTTCTCACCTCAGCTCTTACTCTGCGGCCTTGTCCAGAGCCTGGTACAAAAGGTTCTCATAACCATCTGCCGAGAGGACGGAAAGGGTGGAGGCCCTGTCCTCTGAGGCTAGACTCCCCCAAGTTGTTTCTCCACTCTAGAATACTCTCATGGCAGGACCTAAGGTTTATAAGAAAACAGCTGGAATTCCGATGTGAATTTGCATCACACTCCTGCCAACACTGTGCATGGAATGCCACTCCCCACCCTGCACCGGCCAGGCAGGCCTTGGGAATCTGACAGCCCTCACGCCTCACTGTGCCTGCCAAAGCTGGCACTTGCCTCCGGCAGCCGGGATGTTTAGTCCCAGTTCCACTGGTGGTCCAGGTGATTAAGGCCAGGTGTTGCTCACTGGCTGGCAGACAAACTGGTCATCAGGAATTGGGGCTTCTTTAGGAAGCAAGCCCCCCTTCCCTTAACCAGCTGCCCACCCAGCCCTGGGATGGCCTTGCTCACTTCCCCAATTTTGGGCTTCCTCAAGGGAAAGCTGAGCAGGCGAGACTACCCCTCTGGCCTTTGGAATCTAATAGCTCTAGACAAACATGCAAAACTAAACCCTCCTCTCCCAGCATCTGTGGACAGAGACCAGTCATCCAAACTGGGCCTGACGCAGAGTGTTCTTATCTCAGGCCCTCAACCTCCTCCCCCTCCTCCCCTGGCCAGTGGCTCAGCCCACACACAGGGGAAATCTGGGGAGTCAGAGACACCTCAGCGTCAGAGGTGAAGGTGTCTCAGCAACCATCAAAGTCTGTCTCACTCTGGGCAGACGTGGATCCTGTGCCCCAGAGGGAAGGAACTCAACCAAGGTCACACAGTGAACAATAAGTGGCAGGACAGGACTGCTGTCCAGGATGCTGGGCAATAGGTCCCTTCTGTGGCTCTTGAGAATGGCCTTCAAAGAAACTGCAGGGCTGACCTGGGAAAGCAGGGGCAGGGTGGGGATAAAGTAAATAATGTTTACACTGCACTCGTTGGGCTGGAGGTGCTTTCTGTCTGTGAGAATATTGCTAGCCCCCTCCACCCAGGCACAGATGAGGATACTGAGGCTCAGAAAGGTGACATGACTGCCAAGCCCACAAGGCCAGGGAGTGGGGCAGCTTGTCCCCCGCTTTCTCCCTGCACCCAGCCCAGCCCATGGACTACAAGCTTGTTACTGCAAGGAAAAGTCAAGGTGCTGTCCATCCCTCGAGACGGGTCCTACTACCTGGCCCTCACGGAGGAACAGGTAGGCCTAGCATGGGGCATGCCATCCCCTCCTCTCTGGTGCATTCACTCAGTCCTCTTGGGAAGGCCCCTCTGGCCAGGCCCCAGACAATGGGATAAGAGGAGGAATGAGATCCCCTGAGGAGCTCAGAGGCTCCCAGGGTGATGGCTGCTTCACAGAGGAAGCCCAAGGGGTGGGCAGGAAGCCCTGGGTCAGCAGAGAAGGGTGGCCCCAAGGAGGCCACACCTTTGATATTACTGGCTTCCTTTATCTCTCCTACCCCAGAAGAGCACAATTCACCTTGAGATGGGACTGTGGAGATCTGAAAGCATCACTCATGGACACCAGGGTTGCTAGGTTACCACGACAGTGAGGGAGGGAGAGGGGATGCATGGAACAGTGAATAGTTGAGGACCAACTATGACCAACATGGCCAGTGGTGTGTACCTGGCTCTTGTCCCTCCACTGACCACCCTCTCCTGGCTTTGGCAGCCTACAGCCCAGCATCCCAGCCCAGTTGCTGTTTAGCTTATTGAATTTTCCTCAGCTGTGATCACTGAATGGATTCTTTAAGCTGCTGGGTCTGAGGGTGGACAATTAAGTATACAGGTGCCATTTGTCCTGAGCACTTTCCCAGCTGGTTAGAAATCCCCTCCATGTCCTTCCTGAAAGGTGGCCATCCAACACCTGGTGCACATCTCCATGATGAGACGCTCACTACCTATTAAGTCAGCGTTAGATTGGTCTAATTCTTGATCAGCTCTGACTGTTAGAAAACGTTTCTTCTCACTGAGCTAGAATCTGCCCGCCCATAACCCCCCATGTGGGGACCCAGACCACATCTGCTCCTACTGCGCCCTGATGGTCCTTGAAAGATCTATGGTTCCCACCATGTCTCAACACATCTTCCCTTCTCCAGATGGAATTCTAGGGAGTGCCTCTGTATCCTGCCCAAACGGCTCTGCAGTGTGTCACTCTCCCTCACAGAGCAGAGCCCAGCAGACCAGGTGGGGTTGGTTCTGAGCAGAGAGCATAGACCAGTCTCTCCTTCCTTGGCTTCACTGATCTTAGGGTGTCTACATGGTTGGCCTGCACATAGCCAGCAGCCCTCTCTCCACCACACGGCCTCCAATACCGGTGAAGAGAGCAGGAGGGAAGCAGAGAGGACTTCACTGTTCCTGGTGGTCTGTGCTGGCTGAAGAACCTGGGTTTTTATACCCCAGTTCTGTTACTAACTCTCTGCCTCAGTTTTCCTATCTGTACAATGGGTTTTATACAATCTGTTGGGTCTCATCTAATGATAGCACTGACTGATGAATCACTCAACCAAAAAAGTCTTGTTTATGTTGGGGCTGCCTAATCTGACAACAATGCCTTGTGGGCACTGACAGTTTTACACAAAGACTTGACAGTTTACAAAGCAGCCACAGATGCCACCACCAGAATTCTTCCCAGCTCTTCCCAGCGTTCCACACAACCTTTGTGAAATACCTAGAAATCAGACCTGTACCAAGAGCGACACAGACATAAGAAAAGGTCATTCTTACAGCAGCAGTGGGGTGTACTGAAGAGCCAAACAGCTGGTCTGAGTCCTGACCCTACCCTTTAGGCCAGCCATGGCCCCTTTCTGTGCCTCAATTTCCTTACCTGCAAAATGGGGACAATATGTTTTTCATCAAAGGGTTGTGGTGAGGTTTGAGAGAGACTACGTATCTTATGAGCTTCATACAGTCTCTGGCTCACAGCAGATGTGAAAGCTATTCTTGGTTATTTAATATAAATCCTAGGAAGAGGCCCCTCCTCTTCTGGGGAGGCAGAAACACAACATAAAGACCCCTCTGTATCCCAGGAGAGTAAGATCAAATTGAAAAACCCAGGCTTGAAATAACTCGTGCTGGCAAGTTTCCCGGGGGGACGCCGGAGGGTCTTTCTGCCAGACATTCGAGCTGTGCTTGCGGCTGCTGAGGAGGGCTTGGGGGTGATAGGGCTGTACTCACTTCAGGGACAGGGAGTAGTCATGCTTGCTGGTCTGACTGTTCCGGACAAGGTAGCTGCACTCCTTGCACAGTCGCAGCAGGTTCTCCGCATCCCCCCTGGTGATGGCTCCATGATACCATCTGGGGAGAAGAGAGAGGGTCAGAACTCTAGGACAGGACTCCCACAGCTGACACCGTGAAATCTCCTCTGTGAGGAGGCTCAGCCCCCTTGAAGGGCAGCTGTCACGCCCTAGGCCTCCTTGGTATGAAGCAGATGAGTGTGTGCACGCACGTCCAGCTATTCAGTAGGTATTTACAGAGTGCCTGCTGCCTGCCAGATCCTGGGGAGAGAACAGTGAACAAACCCACAGTCGCCTCCCTCATGAAGCTGACATTCTAGTCAGGGGCTACAGAGGAGATGACGCTGGGCTTCGGGCTTCGGGGTCTGGAGCCCTCAGTCGAGGCTGCTAATTTAAGCAGTGGCCAGGGAAGCCTTCCAGGAGAGAGTGACATTTCAGTGTGGACCTGAAGGAGGTGATGGAGGAAGCCCTGAAGGACATCGGCTGGAAAAGAGCATCCTGGCAGAGGGACAGGAAGCAAAGGCAGAGGCCCGAGGCAGAAGTGTCTGCTGAGTTTTGGAAACAGCAAGGAGGTCATTGTGGAGTGAGGCAAGGGGCAGGGGTCGGCAGTGAGGACCAAGAGGTCATGAGTCAGGGCCGGGTCTGGGGGCCTAGTGTGCAATGTGAGGATTCTGACTTTCTCCGTCTGAGTGACACCGAAGCCATCAGAGGGTATTGACAAGAATGATGTGTGTTGACTCTGTGACATCTGTAGGACAAGTGAGCAGTGCTTGTCACTCAAAAGGGTGGTCACCCCAATGCTCCTGTGGAGTGAATCTGGCATCGACTGGGCATGTGGGAATCCAGCATCACTGCTTTGGGACAGAATCAGAAGGAGCAGCAGGATCAGGAGGAGGGGTGCAGTGGCTGATGGCCTAAGGCCCCCAAATGCAGAACAAAAGGGGAAGAGTAATTGTTGAGAATGGAAAGGCTGAAGGTAAAAATCCAGTGGAAGAGCGAAGATCCTAAGATGGGTACACTCAGGACACATTTCTGTTTACATTACAGTCTCTGAAGGCAGGTGGTGAGAGACGGGGTGAGGAAGGGAACCAGAGGCTGGATCATGGGGTTCGGTCACTGTCCAGCCAGGTGGTCTGGGACAAGTGGCTTAACCTGGCTGAGCCTTGGTTCTCTATCAAATTAGGATCCCTTCCACCCGTTTTGGGGTTGAAGATTAAATGGGGTGATGCATAAAAGGGCTTATGCAGAGTCTGGGAGGGGGTGAGTTTCAATGAATGGCAGCTACGAGCATTAGCAAAACGAGGCTGAACTTCCACACGGCCAACTTCCCCAACGATCATATTTCAGGCTGTTGCCTGTGCCGGAGGCTGCATTTTAAATTCCCAGGTGTGAGCGGGGATGCTGCCTCCCGGTCCTGCCCTGTCGGCAGCCCTGAGAGTTCAGTTATGGACATTCTCTTAGAGAAACACACTGCACTCACACTCACTGCCTTTCACCGTTTCACTTCCTGCCATTCGCAAGGCAGTGCTCTCGACAGCTAGCAGTGGGGGTGGTGATGTGGTTATAGACAAGAAAAACCCAACCAGCTTTAGGAAAGCAAGGGCTGGAGAGTAGGTGTGAGTGTTCCTGTCCAACGAGTAGGTGACCGAGTCGCTGACCGCCCGCCCAGGAAGTGACCTCTCACAGGTCAGCCCTGGGGCTGAACACCTGTAGGGGAGACTGGCCAAGGGAAAAAGTAGGGAAGCATGCGGACCACAGACCCGCCTTTCTTTCTAAACCTGCACAGAAATGAAGAGGGACATGAAGTTGGGGGCTGCAGGGGCTGCAGAGGCACTTCCAGAGGCGTGAAGGCTCAGGTGAGCTTCAGAAAGGACACAGGACTGTAATTGGGAGAAACAGAAAGGATGGCGCTGACTAGAAACAACAGTTAACAGATCGGGTAAGATTGTTTTCTGGGAGATTTCACCTGTGTAAGATACCCCAGTGAGCTGACAAAAATCACTGTTTTATTAGGAGAACAAGTTCCAGCCATATGAAGCAGAGGTGTCCTCAGGGAAAGGCCTGGAAGTGGCCTTCAGGGAAGGGCTGCCTCTTGCCCGCCCTTGAGCACAGGAGCAAGTGGGCTCTAGGAAGGTGGTGGCAGTTGGGCCTCCCGGGGGGCTCTGGGTCCTCGTTAAGGGCAATCACTGGGGGGTCAACAGGATAAGCTGCTAGTTCCCCCCTGGGCTGCTCCAGCTCCTCCAAATGAGAGAAAGGCAGTGACCACAGTGGATTATCAAAGGAGAGAAGGGCCAAAGGACACTGAGGGGGAAGCCACTGGCCAGGAGAGAGGATGGGCCTGGGTGATCTTGTGGGAGCTGGAGCCAAATGCTGGCCCCAAGCAGACTCTGCCTGGACCCAAAAGCGAATCTAGGCAGGAGGACATCGCAGGGATGTGCTGGACTCAGTGGAGCTGGCCCATCAGGTCCAACATGGGGACTAAGATTCAACCATCGCCATCCAGCCCATCCAATAGCCATTAGCTTGTCCAATATTTACTCACTACTGACTCCATTCTTGATCTCATAGGGCCTATACAGGGAGATGGAGAACCAGCAAACAGATTCAGGAAATGATTTCAGATAACAAGTGCTATGCAGGAATACTGGGTTTGTGATAAGGTAATGACCTGGGGGTGGGGGTGGGGTGGCCAAGCCTACTTTAGAATGCAGGAGGCTTCCAAGAAGATGACTTCTGACCCGAGACTCCGCATGGTGAGTAGGAGCCAATCAGGTGAAGAGTTAAAGAAAACATACTCTGCAGAGGAACCAGCAAATGCAAAGGTCCTGAAGTAGGAATGAGCTCAGGGTGCTCATGGAGCAGAGACGCAGCAAGGAAGGTCGGGCACTGTGAGCCTGGGAAGTGGTACTAGACCAGGGTAGAGTGGGAGGTAGGGCCCGGTTCCCTGAGGCCTTGTGGGCCAAGGGAAGAAGTCTGATTTCATTCTAAGCATAGTGGAGGGCAATGAGAGTTTTAAAACGACATGTCACTCGCTCTGGATGATCTTACAAAAGGTCAACCGGACTGCCCTGAAGAGGGGCCAGAGGGGAAATGAAGCAGGATACAAGTTAGGAAGCTTCCACAGTGGTCCAGACGCAGAGGTGAGAGGAATGAACAGATTTGGGCTGTATTGTGGATGGATAATTGGCAGAACTTACTAATGGTTTAGATGTAAGGCAAAAAAAGAGGACTGAAGATGACTCCAAGTTTGTGGCTTGAGCAACAAGGTAGACGTAGTGCTGTTTACCGAGGTGGGGAAGCTGGGGGAAGAGCTGAGTGTCTAGGAGCAGATTAGGAGCCCAGATCTGAACACGTTAAATTTGAGATGCCCATTCGTCAGCCATGTGGAGATGCCAAGAAGGCAGCTAGATGTGGGAGTCGGGCGTTCTGGGAGAAGTGTGGGCTGGGGACGTGCACCGGTGAATCACCACCAGGATTCTAAGGAGACAGCCCAGGGAGAGTATGTGGTTGGAAACTGAGCCCGGGACAGTCCATCCTTCAGGCCAAGCTGAGGTGAGGAGCCAGCAGCCAGGGAGGCAGGAGAAAAACCCAGAGCAGTGTGTGTGTGAAGGAGGGAGCCGTCTACTCTGCTGACTGCCATGGAGGACAGGAGGTCACCTGGTGACCTGGGAAGGAAAGGGAAGCAAACTGTAGTGGGTGAGAGAGAAGGGGAGGTGACGAAAAGGAGAGAGAAAGTGCCGGCAGCTCTATGGGGACTTTGTCCATTCATCAGACAGCTATTTATTGGGCACCTATTTTGTGCCAGGCAGTGTTCTACACACTGAGGAAACAGTGGTGACCCAAACAAGTTTCTGCCCTCAGGGAACTTATGGTCCCAACAGGAGTGGGAGCTATATTTCATTTATTTATTTACTTTTAAGAAGTTGTGGTTTTTTTTAAAGTTTGTGCCCTGGCTGGTTTTGCTCAGTGGTTAGAGCGTCGGCCCATGGACCAAAGGGTCGAGAGTTCGCTTCCCGGTCAAGGGCACATACCTCGGTTGCAGGTTTGAGCCCCAGCCCCGGTGGGGTGTGTGGGGGAGGCAACCGGTCGATGTGTCTCTCACATCGAGGTGTCTTACTCTTTCTCTCTCCCACTCCTCCCTCCCTTCCACTCTCTCTAAAGATCAATATGTGAGAATTCAAAAAAAACAACTGTGACTAGAACATGTTTATATACTGATGATAATCATGACGCAGGATGGAGGGGCTGTGGGCTGTCTCCAGGCGGCGGGGAATGGGGCTGTTCCTTGAGCACCTGAGCAGCTTTCCCATCGTCCCAGGAAGGACAGCAGGCAGTGTGGGTGCCCAGGCAGATGTGTGAGTGCCCATCCTCAACAGCCCTCAGTGTGTTAGCCCCCATCCCCCTTCTCCCCTGTGCTAGGGCGGAGGAGAGGCTGGGACTTGGAGGAGCCTCTTAAACTCTGAGGCATCATCAGCCAGGTGGGGATTAGGTGATCCTCTCTGTCTGGGTCACCGGCTGTGATGGAAGTGGGATTTTACTTGAGCGCACCTCTTGGTGATGAGTCAGGAACTTCATAGGCCAGAATAATCCTGGGAAGAAGAGATGACGGGGAGGGAAAGCCAGCCATGACTCTGGACTTGGCCAAGGGCCTTGTCAGGCGGGAACAGGAAAGCGAGCAGAACTGCCTTTGAGGGCCCCAGCCTGGCGAAAGCTCTGCCAGAGGGTGGGAGGAGGGTAGGCTGGGCTGCTGACCCCAGGCAGACCTGGGTCAGGATGTACACTGAACAGCTCCTGGCATCTCTGGATCACATTGTTTGTTGATTAAAAAGTACACAGTTTGATCAGATATAAGCAAAACCTGCCACCCAATCTGCGTGGCTATGAGAAATGATGAACACAATGCCTGCTGTGAGCTATCCCCCCACCCATGTGCTCAGTACAGCAGGCACAGGGCAGGCACAGAGCAGGCTGCAGCCTCCCCAGCGGATAGCACATGCTTTAAAAAGGCACACGAGCACATGACATCATCGGAAAACCCTGCATCCTGCTCACCGGGCCAGCATTTCCTGCGAGGGATGCACTGTCAGCCGTGCTGAGACCAGAATCCCTAGGGTGGGGACTGATATAGTTCATGATCCACATGAAACAGTCTTACGAAGAACCAGCTTAGTGTCAGCTAATCTCTTGGAGGATTGAGTGCCTGCTCTGTGCCAGGCATGTGCTACGGGTGGAGGCAAGAATGTGCATGAGGAGAGGGAAGTGAGGGGAGAGTCACAGGGCTGGAGTTCAAATCCTGCCTCTGCACTGGAACCCTGAGAGTCTAGCAAAGGCTCTGCCCCTCTTAGAACCCCGATTTTCTCATCTGTGCAATAGGGATGATAAGCCATTTATCACACATTTGCTTGTTAAGAGAAGGATACACCTGAAGGTACCAGCACAACACTCGGGACCTGCTTTATCATGTTCCTGGAGCTCACTGTAGTTCAGGTGTGTGGAACACTGAGAAAATGCAAAAGCGATCTGGGGCAATTCACCGAGTGAGCAGCAGGCTTGGGATATGGGACTTTGTCCAGGAGGTGATGGGGAGACACTGAAGGTTTCAGAGAAGAGCAGGGACCTGCACACATTCAGACCCTGGCAGAGAAGGGAGATGGTCATCACTGTCAAGGGGAGGGCAGAAACGGGCCCGACCGGCAGTGCTGGGGAGAAGTGAGGAGGAAGAGGGCTGAAAAAACTCAAATCAAGAGTGTTGAGGCCTTGCCCAATTAATACCAAGCAGATGTGGGGCAAAAATGTCACAAGCTAGAAAACAAATCTAATTTACAATCAGGGGACAGGATTTAGTATACATATAGCTACAAAAACCTCATTTACTGCATGATGAAAACAGACACTGGGATGTAAGAGGAAGGGGTGAACTGTGTCCCTCTTGCTAGTCATCAGAGGTAAGGGAGGTGAGGCAGTGTGGACGGAGGCGGCACCTGGCTGGGAGTGAGACACGCGCTCCAACCCTGTTCTGCCACTGGCCTCATGGTGGCCTTGACCTTCCATGAGCCTCAACCTGCCCATCTGTACACAGGGGCAGGGTAGGGAAGGGCATAGACTAAAAGAGCCCTGTGGCCCTAACATTTCTTAGTCTGTGAATTTTTAAAACAAGATAAAGAAAAATAAAGGGAAGAGCAGTGATGCCATGAACCAGGAGTGGAGGTTGGGCTTTGCACCTGAGAACTTACATTTGCTTCTCCAGAGGGACAGCAGGATCCACTCTTTCTCCCAGGATCCCACAGAACTCGGGGCTCCCATGTTTGATGGGCTTGAAGCCCCCTCCGGGAGCTCGAAGCTGGCGCCGCCGGTCCCGGGAAGGAGAGGGGGATGACTGTCGTTTCTCGTTGCCGTTGAACTGGGCTGTGGGGGACAGAGAGAGAGTGCATGGTTACCTGAGCTCAGCCTGAGGAGTTCCTGGGTGGCACAGAGGGGTAAGAGTCGATGGACTGTTCTCACTGGAGCTTTATAATTTGTAGGAGGAAGAGTTCCAAACAATGAACAAACATGGCTCAAAAGATGTGAACTTAACACAGGGCATGAAGCTGCTGCTAAAATAAAGCCAGGTGGTACTTTCAGTGGGCTGGTAAAATCTGCAGAGGCATTGAGCCCAGCCTTATCCCCACAGGAAGGCCCCTGCAACCTCCAGCAAGGGGTGGGTGGGTGGGGATGGCACTGCAGCGGAGGCTCAGTCCCCTGGACAGTTCTAATTTTGTGCCAGAAACCTGCCTCCAAGTGGCTTCTCTCCTCCTCCCATTTTCCTATCCCAACTGGGGTTGCACCGGCCACACTGGTCCCCCTTCTCCTGGGACAACCCTACACAGTTCCAGTCAGGGTCATTTGGCATCCCCCAAATCACTCAGTGCCCCCTGTGTGGGTCCTACACAGCCCTGCCCTGGAACCAGCCCCCAGGTGAGGCCGGACAATGTCTGTCATAGGAAGACAGGCTCTCCCACATGCTTTTGTCCCTTGCTGGGCCTGTGGGAACATCGTTCACTCCCATGGGCTTGGGGAAGATGCCACTTGAGGGCAGGACCCTGGAGATAATGCACAAAGATTAGAAAACACTGAGCTGAAACCGGAGCTGCTGGAATATTCCCGGAGACCAGAGAGTCTACCTTGCAAGTTTCTCTCTGGGCCCCAGTTTCCTCCTCTGAAAACCAGGGATGAGAACTGCACCCACCTCGTGGGGTTGTTGTGAGGCTGCCATCACGTGATGCACACAGAGCTCTCAGCAGCGTGCCTGGGTGTAGTCCGTGCTCAGTGTTATTATACTTACTTTTCATACCATGTCTGCTCAATGTGGACACGGTACTAGTCACCTCATGTAGCTACTGAATCAACCTGAGCTCCTCTCCTCTCCTAAGCCTGCCCTAGCTGGCTGGGAGCCTTGGCTAAGTTAGTTAACCTCTCTGAGGCCCCATTTCCTCAGTCACCAGGCTGCTGTGACCACCCGATGAGGGAATCCATCCTAAGGGCCCGGTACATGCAGATGCTGAGTAAACCGGGCCGGGGCCTGCAAAATAAGGCTCCCAAAGCCATGTCCAGCTGCCGGCCAACACATACATCTTCGGCCAAGCGACACATCTCCCTCCCCTCCAAGCACAGATGTGGCGAGCCGTCCTCTGACCCCAGCCGGACATACAGCCATCAACCTCACATTCACAGAAGGTGGTGGGAAAACCCAGCCTGTCTGTGGTGACTGCTGTCTATGAGGACTGAGGATGGGAATGAACCTGTTCTATGACTGAGACAAAACCCTGCATCAGGTCTGCGAGCACCTCTATCCCTCCAAACACTCTATCAGCCACTAAGGAAAACGGCAGGGAGATTCCTGCCAGACATGTCGGACCCACGTGTATGTGGTCACCTTCAGACTGCAGTGGGGCCCAGCAGGCCATCCATTCACCTATCTCACTTCTAAACACTCATGCACACGGGCCAAACACAGTTCGGGGCTGGGAAAAAAGCAGTGAGCAAAACAGAGCCATCCCTGCCTGTGGAGCTCAGAGCCCAAGTGAGGAGAGACAGACAGTAAACAAAGTCAGTCAGAGCCACAGCACACCAGCTGGTGGTAAGTGCTGTGGAGAAATGAAAGCGGGGCAGGGAAGGCCTCTCGAAAGGTGACACCTGAATAAATTCCTGAAGGAAAGGAGGGACGAGCCATGTGGACATCTGCCGGAAGAAAGGACATTCCAGGCAGAGGGAAGAGCAAGTTCAAGGGCCCTGAGGTGGGAACATGCCTGGGTGTTGGAGAAACAACACAGCCCGGGGCGACTGGAGGGTAGTGGGGGTGGGAGGAGGTGAGTGGGAGGAAGCTGGGCTTTGTGGGCCTTGGGAAGGACTTTGGTTTTATTCTGAGAGGAAAGGAGAGCCATTCTGATGTTATGATGGAGAAGGTTTTAACCTGGCACCTTTTATAACAGGATTGCAATACTGAAAAGAGATAGAGGGCAAGGGTTTATGGGAACTCTCTGTACTTTCTGTTCAATTTTGCTCTGAACCTAAAATTGTTCTTTAAAAGAGTTTATTTTAAAAAAAGAGAGAGAGATGGAGGGGAGCACAGGGAGAGGAAGGTATTGCAGAACGGGCTGGCCTTGGAGCCGTGCATGGACGTGACAGTGAGTGGTCAGATGCAGGCAGGGACACAGGACCTGTCCCTGTATTCAGTATGGAGCGTGAGAAAAAGAGGAGACAACAGGCTTCTGGCCTGAGCATTGGACTAACCAGGATGGGAAAACCCCCAGAAAACTCCAGTCTTCGTGAGCAGCCTGGATGTCAGGACTGGCAGCATGGAGCAGGGACAGAGTGAGGAGTGCTGGGACGCCTGCCCTCCTCTCTGTCCACAGTTCTGTGCGGTGTCCAACAATAGGGACATATAAGACAGCAATGACCTCAAGGCCCTTCTAAGGAACAAGTCCTGGGGTTGCGTGTATGAGAAAGCCCTCTTCCATCTGGCTCATGAGCTGGGCTTTCATAGAGGGTGTGAGGGGGTGAAGCCCAGAGCTAGTGCCTTGGCACACATGTCACCATGGGCTTCTCCCTGGCTTCCCAGCAGCCAGGCTTTCCCACCAGGGCTCCTGCTGAAACACACCAGCATGAAATGAGGTATTTTTTTTTTTTGAGGCAGAGGAGGGGGTTAGGAAGAGGTGAAGCAGGTTCTGACCTGAGCCACCTACCTTGCAGAGCCCTGGAAGGCTGACAGTGGGCAGGGGAGAGCACTGGGACCAGGTAGACAAGTAAGTGCCTCGTCAGAGAGCCCCTTTCTAAACAGCTAGGACTTGATCCTATGGATGGATTGAATCAAGAAATTCCATTCTCAGACTGGGTTTTAGAGTCCTCTCTGACTACTGATAGAGGGTGGGTTTGGGGCAACCCTGGAGACAGGGAGACCAATTAGGGAAGGCGATGAAGGCCAGATCCCTCAATGATGGGAGGAATGTAGGAGGTGACAACAGGGAAGAACTCTGTGTGATGCCCCATTGAGATGGAGACCTGGGCACAGCAGGAGATGGGAGCATGGGGCATGGGACTGTCCTGTGCTCCTCCACGATGCCTCCCCTTCCCTCTGCTCAATTTCTGGTTGTCAGGAACAGAGAGGAGGCAGCAAGCTAAGGGGCATGGTGTGGGGAGGGTCTAGGTGAGAATAAGGTTGGAGGCTTAGTTTTCCCACAAGTGGAGGAGGGGGAGAGACCATATGAATTGTAAGGCATTTCACCTCTGACAACCTGGGGCTCCACTGGCTAAAATCAGAACTTAAGTATTTCTGCCAATATAAATTCCCCCTACACATCTCCTGGCACAGAAGGTGAGAAGAGAGGCATGAAGCATGAAGCATGGATTGGGGAAGAAACCCAAGCTCTTCAGAACTGCCAGCAACCTAGCTAACTGTCCAGCCTAGGATCTTACCGTGCCTCCTCCAGGCCCTATCCTCTGTCTGAATTATCATGGCATGCCCCTCTAGCCCACTCTGCCAACCTCTCCACAGACTGATTGTACCTGCCCTTCAGGGGTCACCTCTTCTAGGAAGTATCCCCTGACCTCAGCCCCTCTCGAGACTAACCTTGATTTCAGCCTATGGTATCCTAATTGCCAGTTTCCCTGCTGGCTTCCCTGCCTGGCTCCCCATGAGCCCCTCAAGGGCAGGGGCTGTACCACATTTGCCCCTACCCCCCTGCCTAGCACATGCCTGCAACAAAACAAGTGCTCAACAAAAGACTGAAAAAACTTAATAAGCTGCTGTTTCACTTTATTGGGGAAAAATATCAGTTTTCTTACCAGATAAATTGGATGAAACCTAATAACATCCCAGTCAACACTAATTCCCTGCTGAATTAATTTATACATTCACTTGCACGCTTAATAACATAGCCATATATTTTAGAGAGAACAGGTGGTGATGAACGACAGGCTTAATTAGGGAAATCATTTCACCTAAAATAAAAATATACAAACTCCAAGTGCAGCGATTCAGGAGCAAAAGAAAAAAAACCCCACATGTTAAGAACAAAAGCTCCAAACTGCCTTCATTTCTTCTAATTAAGTTTCTCTTTAATCTGCAATTTAAAATGGCAATTCTTTTAATTTAGTGATTTTCTGCAAAAGATAAAGGAAGACACAGCCTTCAAAAGAATATGTGCATTTAGAGAAAAAAATATGCCACCCCTGCAGAGCCCTTAGAATGACAGGACCTAATTAATTCCACCTTTAGGCAATTACAAGTGGAAGTCAGAGTTCTCTGGGAGGGTGGGGAGACTGAGATGGGCAGGACCAGACCCCCTCGGCGGTGGCAGAAGCCTCGGTGACAGGCTCCACCAGCCTTTTTCTCCAGGGCAGGTGAAAAGGCCCCTCTGTGATGCCTGAAATGTTCTTCCAAAAGTTCTAGTCTGATAACAGACCTCATCCATTAACACCTTGCTGACTGGTCATGAGATAGATAACTTGTGTCTGCACTTACATTAATTTAAGTAATTTTAAACACCTTGCTGACCAAAGTAGCCGGCGGCACGGGCGAGTCCTGGCTTGAAATAGCGGGTCAGCAAGGTGTTTCCACGACACAGCGCAGGTGCTGGGGGGGAGCACCTGGCACTCATTTTACTTCTTTCCCTCTCCTGCCTTGTCTGTCCCTAAACCTAACGCAGGGCTTGGCATGCAGACAGTGTTTAGTAAATGTTTGCTTAGATGAAGTAAATGTGTCCTTCCGGGTCCAGGTCCTTTCTGTTTATGGTTTAGGGCTGGCCAGAGGACAAGTTCCAAAAAGCCGATGGGCCTCTAAAGCACAGCTCTGCTGGGCTCACCGACCCTCGCTGGCTCCCAGTGCTCAGGACGGAGGGCAGACTCCTCACTCTGGTGCTCGAGGTCCTCAGTGACTTGATGCCAACTTGACTCGGATACATTTTCTCCTACAAAACCCCTCTGGGCTTCACATCTAGCCCAAAGCTCCAGTCACAGGAATGGCCAGTCCCCAAATCCATCACCAGCCTTTCTGCCTCTAGGCATTGTCTGTGCCTGCCCTCTAGAAACGTTTCTTCACTATCTGTGTAAAAAAGTCCCAGCATTCTTCCAAGTTCTGCTCCAACGCTGCCTCGTGGGGCAAGTATTGCCCTAGACCCCCGCATGGAATTCCTTTCTCCTCTTTTGGGCCCTGCCTTGGTCTGATCCCACCCGTCTCTAGGACAGTGCAGTATGGAGGTGTCTTCTCAGAACCCAACGGAGATGGGGCATCGTGCCTCAGCTCCTCTGAACCTCCCCACACCCATCACACAGCCAGCTCCAAAGAAAGGCCAGGCACTGGAAGAACTGCAGTGGCTCAGCATCATGGAAAGGGTGTGAGCTTTTGAGTTAGGAAGACCCAGGTTTGAATTCTGCCTTGCCATTAATTACTGTGACTTGGGGCAAGTTTCTAAAACTCTCTTGAGCCAAAGCTGCCTGTTTTGTAAAATAGGGCCGACAATACCCAGAGCATAAAGGATTGTGGAGGTGGTTAGTAACAGACAATGTCCCAAAGCCCAGGCAGGCTCCCTGTACATGGTGGTCCCCCTCCCCATAGCTGCACCCATGCTCAGAACAGCTCCCCTTCATGTGCGCAAGAGGATAAGGGACCTTGTATTGGAAGTCACCCTCCCTCAACCTCTGCTGGAATTCCTGTCTAAGGGGAAGCTCCAAGAGGACAGAATGTGATCTGTTTTGTTCACAGCTGAATCCCCAATGCCTAGAACAGTACCTGATGTATATACCGTAGATGCTCAATATCTGCTGAGTGAATGAATCTCCACCCAGGTCAGCAGGACCATAAAACCTCCATCCAGCCTCAAATTACTTTAAAAGTTTTGAAAAACGGCCTAACCTTTACTGAGTGCTTTCTGTGCATGGGCAGGCACATGTGAGGACCTGATATGGCATTCTCCTCTGACTCTCACAGTGAACCCAGGTGGGCAGGTGCCACTTTGTCCATGTTTTTACAAATGAGGCCTTTTACAAGCAATCTGCCCAAGCTGTCAGGAGCAGGTGCCACGCAAGGGAGTGGGCCCTGGACCCCAGCCCTTGACCCCTCTGCTTTGGGATTGAAGACCTGGGCGGCCTTCCTTCATCTGAGGGTGCCCCAGAAGTGCTTTTCCCTAGGGAGGGGCAGGTAGAGGAGAGTCCACATTCTGCCAAATGTCCTCCAGTATTCCCGGCTGACCAAGGGTGTGGATGGTGGCCTGTGAGAAGAAGGGCCTTTCGAAGGGAACTAGAAGGAAGCACAGTGGGGCCAGGGTCGTGGGCCCCAGGTGAAGCCTACAAGGTACTCTAAGTTCAGTGGCTGCTTCTTCCTGGCTGGCCTGGAGTCTCCGACTCTCCCAGGCCTCCAGTACAGGACAGAGTCCCTGATGCAGAGGCAGTGAAGATTGGGAATGATTGGAAACAAGACATTATGCAAGAGCAACCTGAAAGGAGCTCTCAGTCCACTGAGGAGGTTTCCTTAGGCCCTCTGTGGATGAGACGGAAATTAATACGGGCCATGTTTGCAAACCATATGGGACTGACAGGAGGGGCCTGGATAGCGTTCCAGCCTGTGTCTGTTCATGGACGTCCTGTTATTCTGAGAACACAAGGACAAAGACAACAGTCTGAGTGCCCAAGGCCACCCCTTCTGCACAATCCTTGGTGCCAGTCCCTCCACTCTGCTGACAGCCAGGCCACAGTCCTGCTGTGTCTGTGTGGGGGGAAAGTGGGGAGGGCAGGGGTGGAGAGGTACAGAGGAGGCAAGAAGGGAGACAGTGCTTTGGTGTGGAGAGGTGAGCTAGACCACCTGAGCCAGCCCTAAAGTCTATGGAAACACCATAAGCTTTCACAACACTGCACAAAGCACTCGCAGTTGTCTAAGGCTGTTCCTGTGACAATGGTCCTCTGCTGCTTCAACTTGCTACACATATGCTCTACATCATCTACAAGTATTAGAATTCCCAGTTTGCAGACGGAGAAACTAAGGCCCAGAGAGGTGAAGCTCCCCTTTCCCATCTCCCCCACCCGCCCCGTGAGTGACAGTTGTATTGCCAGGTAGGCTGTAAGACAACATGTGGCTTAGCAAATGTTCAGTTTGCATTTCCAGGATTGCCAACAAGAGACTTCTGTGTTCACCTCGCAGACACATGCAGGCCCCAGGGCACCACGCTGCCACATCTTGTGGGCGGTGCCCAAGAACAGAGGTCCTCATTGTGAGGGGAGGCAGCGGTGACTCTCCACAAAGCAGGGCATCGGGAAGGCTGTGGGGCAGGTGCCAGGACGCCGCCCTGGTTCCAAGAACACAGTCCATGCAAGTAGAGCCAAGCCTGGGCTGGGGAAGGGGGGTCTGGCACAAGGAGCCATGCCCTCATCCTCTTATTCTGTGCCCCCATAGGAAACATGGACCCACTGCCTGGTGAAAAGATCCCGTCCCAAAGGCAGCTGCTTGGCTACGGGAAATGTAAAGAAAAATCCTGATGAAAATGATTAAATGACCCAACACAGAGGCCTCTACCTGCTGAAGCAAGCAATTCTTATGGTCATAATTCACTTTAAAGATGAGAAAAGGAGGGCTGGAAAAGAGACTGACTTCCCCAAGTCAACAGCTTGACTTGAACTTGGACTTGAACCCAGGTCTTTTGAATGCCAGAGGCCTCTAATGAGCTCAAATCCTGTCTGCAGCGTAACATTCTCAAAACAACAGAGGAACAACAGTGATACCAAAAGCCAGCATCACTGGGCACTTGCTGTGCCCCTGGACTCGGCACTTATTGTCACTCCATTTTACACACGAGGAAACAGAAGCAACCTGCTCAGGTCACCCCACTAGCAAGTGGCAACACAGGGCTTAAAATCTAGACCCCCTGGCACTTGAAATCGTGTGTACACTGCCAGTTTTGTGTCGGGCTCACCTTCAGACAGAGATAGCCTGCTAGCGACTGATGCTGTCCCCCAACACTTCCATCTGCACTCACCCACAGACACTTAGAATTCTGGGGCCTGAGAAAGGGGCTTTTCCCCCACCCACAAGCCTCAGAGGACCTGCAGGGAGCAGGGTGGGCATTTGTGGAAACGAATTTTCCTGTCAAGGAGCCCCAAAGCCCCAGCCCATCTGTTTATATGTTTCTGCTGTTGCCCCTCCACAGATGGCAGCGAGGGAAGGCAGGAGAGACAGGAGGGGACAAGCCAGGTGCATGGCTCTCTGCCTGCCATCCACTGGCACACCAGTCTCCCCATCCCCAATGTGGCATCCGGATGCGTAGGCAATCCTCAGACAGGCAGGGACATCCTCTCTCCCTGGGAGTGCAGACCAGGGGCAGCAACCTCAGCAGTCAACAGCCACTCAAAAATGCCCGTCCAAGTGCAAGTCCCCCAGCCTTGTTTTGAGAGAAGACAGATATACAGCATAAAAGAATGATATGAAAACAAACCATCTCTATGTGAGCAGACCACATCATTATGATTATAGCATCCTCAAGAGAACTTGGGGTTGTTTTCCCTGAGACCTGAATTATTCAATAACTTAACAAATAAGCGCGTGTTCAGTGAGTGCCAGGCATTGATCTAGGTGGGGACCCAGATGTGAACAAGGAGGCAGAGTTTCTGACCTCATGGAGCTTAAAAATCTCTATCCACATGAAGATCTCTGATCTGCCAAACAGAAGAGCAAAGACATTCTATCAAATCTTTGTTTTTTCCCCCACAAAGGAGACAAAGGCACTTAAAGGAACATTTCTATCTATCAGTATAATTAGCAGATGAATCAAAGCTATTAAACGCTAGTGTTTCTCTTTTCTTTCTTTCTTTTTTTTTTTTTTTTGGTTACTAAATGAATTCATTCATAAGTCAAACAGAAAAGCCAACTGGAAAAACCTGTCCCTCAGTAACATATTAGCCAAAGGAAACAAGTGATCCCAGCTCTCCCATTTAAACCCTGCTTTTCTCTGCAGACCTGCTGTTCACACGTGTTAAATATTAATTACAACTGTTACTGATTAGTACATAGCAAAAAGCTCCTGGTACAAACACAATTGTTAATTTCCTTGCAGGCCCAAGGCACTCTGGGAAGTTGTGCAGGAGGCAGGAAGCATCATGGGAGCCCAAGTGGGGCCAATGGTGGAGGAGGTGGTATTCGCCGGGTGCACCAGGTGAGGGTGGCAGGTCTACGATTCCCTGAGGAACCTTCTGCAGAGGCTGAGCCTATTTCTTCTGAGTGCCAGGGGATGAGTCACAGGCTCAGTGGGAACAGCGAGCCTGGAGCAGTGCCCGCCGCACACGTCAGCACAACCGGCTTTGGAGCACTTGTGTTTGACTGTGATAGTGACAAGTCACGGAGTGGGTACAACTGCTTCTGCCTCAACAAGCCAAGCCACCTCACACCAGCACAAGGTAAAGGGACTGTTCAGACCTGCCCTTTCCACACTCGAGGTGTCGATGCAGCAGTGGAGAGGAAGCCTTTGCAGTCAGACTGACCAAGTTCATTGGCTGTGTGGCTGTGGGCCAGCTGCTCACCCTTTCTGAGCCAGAGTATTGTCATCTGTGTAATGACAATGAAACCACACCCATGTTAAAGGGCTTCCTAGGGTTAACCCATGCCAGCTTCATAATTGGTGTTCACTTAGTGTTAATACTCTGCCCTCCCCTCATCCCCCCCTTACCTTAATAGCATAAATTTAAATTAGCCAACTGAGCTGGCTCAGAGATGACTCACAATTATTTAGGAAATAGACATACCTGGGTTCTTACTTTCCTTTTCTTTACCCTTTTAGCCTCACTTGATGAGGCTGGGAAGGTGTCAAAACTCAAGAGGGTGCCTGGCTAAGGGGGGAACAACAGCATTAGCACCCCAGCCCCTAAGCTGACAATGACAAGGGTGTATCTGACTGTTCCAGAATAAAACAATGCATACCCATACAGGATGTGGTAGCAGCACAGAAGGGTCACAGCCCAACCTGGAATGAGGGGTGGGGAAGGGACTGGTCATGTCAGGGGAGACTTCTTGGAGGAGGTGACATTGATACCAGCCAACCCAAGCTGTGACCTCCCCTCCCTAACTTCACCCTGACCCCAGCACCTAACACAGTACGTACTTGAGTATGTTCTAGGTTCTCAAAGTAAGGTCCCCAGATCAGCAGCATCAGCAACACCTGGGACCTTTCTTAGACTAGCAAATTCTCATGCCTCATCCCTGGAACCTACTGAACCAGGAACTCTGGGGGTGGGACCCAGAAATCTGGTTAATACTTCTTCCAAGTGATTCTAACAAACGCTCTGGGCAAACTAACTGATCCATAACTGAGTTACAGCTGAATGGGGAAGGGGCAGAGGACCCTGTTACACCCAGGGACCAGTGAATAAAGAATGGAAGACCCAGGTGGCTCGTGGTTGGAAGTATTGCTGGAATTGAGATTTAGGATTTCCTACAGTAACGTTGTTTTCCACACCATCTATGCATCTCATTGCCAGGCATAATGGAATGAGCTTTGTAAATGGGTCCTCTGTGCCCTCTAAGTACCTCTTTATGCAGTAGTACTGTTTTAATATTAAATTAAATTTTATTTAATACAGCAAGCCTTCCCTGAACACCAATAACCATTCTCTCAAGTGTGACCCTTTAGGGCTTACAAAGTCTTTTCATTCAGATCTTTTCCCTTGATCATCACAGAGATCCAGTGTGGCAAGGGTTGTGACTATCCCCATTTTACAGATGGGGAAACTAAGACTCAGGAGATTGCAGAACCTGTCTGAGGTCCCACAGGTGGTGAGTGGTGAACCTGTGTGTGAACATGGGATTGTCTGATTCTTACTGTCCCATTGACTCCTGAGATGCAAGACACTGTCCTGAGTTTTCTAGGGCAGAGGAACCCAACAAAGGAGCTAGTGGGGAAGACAGACAAGTATCCCAAATAACTATGTTCAGCACCGAGTAATAGGTCTATCTTCTATCTTTGCCGAGAGGCAGACCCTCACACCAGCCAGCACCACCCTGAGACAATGTAGAATTCCCCGAGGCTGCTTCTCCTGCCCCACACTGGGCAGGGAGCTCCACAGAGCCCTTGGGGGCCTGGGGCTGTGGGCCCGCAGGAAAGCCATTTCTAGACCCACCTGGCCAGTCTCACAATTTGCTGCCGTAAAGACTCTCAGTGGGTGAGTGAAGCAGGGTAGGAACTGAGTCTAGCCAGCTCTGGAGTGAGGTGTCTCTGCCAGGTGGGAAGGGGGTTGTCAGGTTGATGGAAGCCACACCACCTCTCTGTGGATGGTGAGGTGGCAGCCTGTGGGTGAAAACCTGACCGGGCATCTGTCCTGGGGGTTGGGATCAACAAAGGTCGCGCAAGCGGAATGGGGCCCACTGGGCGGGTTACAGTGGGGGTGGGTGTTCTGGCTGAGGCCACACTCAGCTTCCTGGAGGGAGAGAGCAGGCAATGAAGGCTCAGAATTTTGTGAGAGCTTGTGGTGTTTCTCACTCAGCTGGCCACAGAACTCCGAGAAAAAGGAAGACTTTCAGGGCCGGCAGGAAAGACCTTTCAAAGTAAGGTCCCCAGATCAACAGCATCAGCAACACCTGGGACCACTTGTGTTTGTGAAGCTAAGGCTGCCTCACACCCTGCAATAGCTGTTTTCACGAGAACAGGGAGTGATAATGGAGCCTTCCCAAGGCTGCAGCCACCAGAGTCTGGCTGAGACCGAACGGCTCTGCTTCCATAAAGGCTGGTCTGGAGCTGCTGGCCCAGAGGACTACATCTGTGGAGACTGCCAAAGCCCCTTTGAGAAGGGTCTCTTTTCACAAATGCAAAGCAGGACAGAAGGGCGGGAAGCACTTCTGCTTCACAGGCTGAATCATGGAGATAATTCAGAGGCCTTGCCTTCTCTGGATCTCTGACCAGCATGCAGGGGAGAGGGGGTGTCTCTGATGGACGCAGCTCAGCAGCATCCCTGGAGGTGACACAGGCTGGCCTCCTGCTGCTGGCAAAGCCCTCGGCATCCACCCTGACTCAGGTAAACTTCTGCTTGCAAGTTCCCAGCTCGTTATATACTTTCAGGTGTAACTAAAATTCTTACTACTCTCCTGGACCCTAAATCCCTGTCTCCTCCTTGGTGGGCCCAGCTCTGTCCTTTGGGGGTCCCTCATACTCCACACCTTTTGGAGATTTGACAACACTAATCAGGTTCCCTCATTCAGGCTAAACATGCAGAATCAAAGAATACAAGGCTTGGAAAGAGGCGGTAATGATTTTGTCCAGGCAACTTTATCCCTCACAGATGTTCCCCAGCTAAGGATCCTGCACCCCAGGTTGCCACAACCCATCACAGAGCTCCCGAGAGTTCAGAAAATCTGTGTGGGGTGTTTTGAGTAGGTTTTGTAATAAGGGGGACAGGGCCTAGCCAAGCACTTGCCTTGCTCCCTAACAACACCAATGACTTGCTCCCCCCCCCTCCCCCCCCACACACACTCTGCTCACCCAGCCGGGAACATCCTTCACTCGGGAGCAGCCACACTTCTGGGTTTACAAATGGGACCGTGGCAGCACTTTAGCAATCAAGCCAGTCGAGCTGTTGCAACTCATCCTCATTACTCGACAGGTGGCCTATCTCCTCTCACTCCATCTCCATTCTGGGCTGAAAATAGGAGTTGCTCTTCACCTACCAAGGCTGCACTGGACAGGCTCTGTCCACACACTTGGGGAAGGACCCAGACATGACTAAAGGCAGTACTCACGGCATCCCTGCAGCCCGAGGGAAACAGCTTCCTTCTGTGCCCCAGAAATCAGACCTGAGCCAAAAGCTTCTTGGGAAAAGTACAACCAGACATGCTCCGGAGCAGTTCACACGGAGATAAGTGACTCCCTGGACACAGACGGGGCTGTGGTTCTGAGTCTGTCTTCTATTGACCTATAATAACACTTGTGATACAACTCGGTGACACACAACCAAGTCCAGAATGGATACTTGTGACTCAAAGAAACTTATTCAGAGGCCTTGTGATCCTTTGTGAAAAACCAAATGTACATAAGTCCTGAAACCATCTTTGGGCAGAAGTGGGCACATGCTGGCCTGAGAGCCTTCTGAAGAGATGGTGTGTGTCCAGTAGGGCAAGCGCTTTTCACTTGAATGTGCACATGAATCACCTGGTGGTCTTGTTAAAACAGATTCTAACTCTGCAGGTCTGGGATGGGACCCAAGACCCTATGTTTCTCACCAGTAGCTGGTCCGGGGACCACATTTTGGGCAGCACGGTGCCAGACTAGACTAGAGCATCAAAGGCAGGATAGCCCTTGAGTGACCTGCAGGTGCTCAGTCCAGGAGAGGGGTGGAGGTAAGACCCTACACCTGTCTGCAATGCTAACTCATGCCACGGGCCCTTGGTATCTGGCAGAGTTGTCACATGAGCTCCTTTAGCCCTTTAATCAAACTGGTGTTTGTAAAGAGCAAGTTCTTGGACAGCACTGGCTCCATTCTGGCTCCTCTCACATCCAGGAGGAGTCTTGCCCCTTATTAGCTATGCTAGGGGACAGGGACAGTCCTCGGATTCCCTTGTGCCACGGGAAGAGGCCGCAAAATGCATGGGAGAACCTGAGATGACCAAGGACCTCCAGCCACATGACTACTCTCACTACTGGCTCTCAGCCAAGCGCTCACAGCCTGGCAGGCGAGACCAGAACCCACACAATGAACTCTACATAGTGAGAGAAATGTTCACCAGGGATAAGTGCAGGAAGCTCGCCAGGCCCAGAGAGGCAGTAAAGAAGCCCACGGGGTACATGGCTGTGCCAGGAAAGGCTCACAGAGATGGCGACATTTGAGCTGGACCCCAACGGAGGCTCAGGATTTTTCCAGGTAAGATACAGGAGGGAAAGGCATATAGGTAGAAGGAATGGGATGTGCACAGAGCACTACATCCAGGGAACTGTGAGTAGTATGTGCTGGAACAACCAGAACATCAATTGAGGGGATCGGGATTGTGGGTAAGGCAGAGGCCCCACTGTTCGGGGCCAGAAAGGGAGGAAAGGTCTAGTTGTGCATGAAAAAGAGAGATTTCAGGCAATAGGAATTTTAAGGAAATTAAAAATGTAAACACTCCCTTTATGACCTTTAATGTGGTAAGAATTAAATTAGTCATTTGATGTCTTTGTTTCACATGCCTAAGTTTTTAAATGCATAAAATATTTTTTTGTGTCTGGCTTCTCACCTCTTAACATTAAACAAAAACATTTCCTTAGGTTGTTATAGACTTTGTCAACAGCACTTTTTAGTGGCTGCACAATATTCCATTTAGTCAGTCTCTATCTGCTAGGTATTCAGGTTGTTCCTTATCTTTGATGATCCTGAGTGATGCCTTTTCTGAATTTTAGATCATAACCTAGGCATGAATCCTATGGACTGCAATTAGAATCAAATGGTGTGAACAAGCTCAGGACCTTGGCGCATGTGTCAGACTGTATTCCAAAAGGCTATGGAACAGTTTAGTACCGTGACAGGTACTGGATTCTAGAAAGCCAGTCTTGGAGTAGGGTGGAGGGGAGGCACCTGAGTCACTCAGGGGGCTCTTGCCAGGGCAAGGGCCAGCCCCTGAGGTCAGGATATGCCCGTGGTTTTGCTCTGTGAACAGGTTCATGCTAAAGCTGGAACAGGACACAGAGCAGCCCTGGATGCATACAGGCCTAGGGCAGCCACACAACTAGGTGGAGGCATTGGGCTCCCTCGGGCCCAACAGGAGATGCAATGCAGATTGGTTTTGTTTTAGTTTCTAAGAAAGTTCCTTCTGAAGTCTGAAATCTTGGCTTCAGTGAGCTAGAGCATTACCAACAGGACCAAGACAGTCAGATAATGAGATTATCTGGGCCGTCTATGAAGACTGGGGAGACTGGAACTGAGACCCAGGATTTCCCCTTGACCTGGCCTCCTTTCTTTCCAGGACCCTCATTTTTGAGGGACTCAGCTGTACTAGAAGAAAGGACTGGATTATCCAATGCAGCCCTTGGTTTACCTGAGCAGATAGGGACCAACCATTGCCGAAGGTGAGTGTCCAGGGTGGGTCAGTGGCTGCCTCTGAGCAGGGCCACTGGCTCCTTACCTGCCAGAGCTGGGATGGTGACCCGGTTCCACTCCCACGGCTGGTCGTACTCATCGGCGGGCCTGTCGTCATCCTGGGGCAGCTTGCTCTCCCGCAGTCGGGGGCTGACTGCACTCTCTGAGTCCGAATCGAAGCTTTGGCCCTCGGGTTCGTAAGGGGTATCATATAACTGGATGCCTTTGTGCTGGGACCGGACACTTTCCTGCCTCTGAAATTCTGCAGGCAAAAAAAAAGGAAGCAGAGGTGTCACAGAATTGAAACAGCATTTCCTCACCTGGGATCTGCCAGGTGACACACCCACAGGAGTTCTGAGCTGCCAGCCAAGGAGGTGAGGACTGTATAGGAACAGTCCCCCTTTCTGTGCTCAATCTCTCCTCCTAGCCCTTGGAGACGGCATCTCTGCTCTCACCAGGCAAGGCTTCCTCACAAAGATCTCAGGCTCTAGGTACTGAGAGAGGCAGAAGGCCCACTGCCTCCATCCGCTGGTTCACTGCAGTCTCAAGGGCAAGGCCCGACATGCACACGATGTCCCAGGTGTGTTCCGACACCAGCCCAGGGCACACAGAGCTCCCACCCCCTCGCTTCACAGACAAGTGGAATCTTCCCCACTGGGGTCGTTCTTCATCCTCAGGACTTTCATTCCCCATCTGAATATCGAGTGAGGAGACCGTGCCCAACGATCCTCAGGTTTTCACCCAGCTTGCAGCCATTTCAAAAGACCTAACTAACAAGCCTCCCCAGGGGACCTGGGGTCACCGTTTTCACCCCTATAAAGTGACTTCTTCCTGGCATTTCTATCTCCCCCACAGCCTGCCTGTCTCCTAACACCCGGAGCACATCTGAGGGATGTGAGAGCAGGAGTCTAGTTCCACTTCCGAGTAAGGAAGGAAAGCTCTTAATCATCTGGAGATGATGCCAAGGCCCGGCTCCTGTGTGGGCTGAGGGGTGACCTCCATTTCAGCTGCTGCTCATTCTCGAGAGGCCGGTGGGGGCTAAAAGAGGGATGCAAGGATGCTAGAGTCGGGTGCTTCTGAGTCAAACAGAGACATTTTCCCTGCTTTGATCATAAACACCCACTGTGTGCAGGGCCCGGATGGGGACATGGGGAAGGGAGAGCTCACTGTAGAGGCTGCTCTCGGGAAGCCCACCATTTTCAGAAGAGATACAACCTAAATCACCATAACACTCTACGGCAAAGGGATTCAATGCAGGGCCTGTGAGGGATGAGTCATGAGGAGAGATGGCATTTGAACTGACAGCTCTGACAGGTGGGAACAGGAGAGGGCAGAATTTCCTATGGTAGGACCAGGGCAAGCCAAGGCCACAGGGCTGGGGAGAACGTGTTCACTGCCTGCTTTCCTGTTTTACTGTGGTACAACATATAACACTTGCCATTTTGACCATTTTGAGTGTGTAGTTCAGTGGTATTAAGTATATTTATTCAACCATCGTTACCATCCATTTCCAAAACTTTATCATCTTCCCCAACTGAAGCTTTGTACCCATTAAACAATAACTCCCTATTTCTCCCTCTCCCAGCCCCTGGAAACCACGATGCTATTTCTGTCTCTATAAATTTGATACTTTGGGTACCTCACACGATGAGAATCTTATATTTGTCCTTCTGGCCTTGCTTATTTCGCTTAGCATAATGCTTTTAAGATTCTTCCATGTTGTAGCATGTTTCAGAATTTCATTTCTTTTTAAGGCTGAATAATATCCCATTGTGTATGTCTATTCACTGTCCACTTTTGCTGGAGTACTGGGTCCAAGGAGGTGAGAGAGTGGAGGTGGGGCTTGACACAAAAGGGTGCGAGCCCTGAGTGAGCTGTTTAAACAGCTGCTCAAACTCGAGGCATCCTCCAAATCAGGGTTCCAGTGGCAGAGAGATACAGTAGAATCCCATGTGCCTTGAAGAGCAACTGAACAAAACACACAGCCCTCGCAACCAAGAGTGTTGCTTTCAGGCTGGGCCTCATGATCCAAGGCCAGCTCATGGGGATGAAAGATGTCCTATCCCGTGCACATGCCCTGATACAACAGAAGCCCACTGAGGCTATGCCGGTGGTTGTCAGTGTGGACATTAACTAACGTTAGGGTAGTATTTCCCAAACTTCATTCAGTCACGTACTGACTTCATGAGTTTGCCATTTTTTTGAGTACCAACTAAGTTATTATTTACCGTATTTACTTACTCACTTTTTAGAGAAAATATTATCATTTAAAAAGTAAGCTTTCTATCACCCTCCCAAAAGCCATCATCTACACAGTTGATAAACATAAAAAGAATGAAGAAAGGCTAAACCAACCAGGTAGGTACCATTGCCACTGGGAGGCTGGCCCAAGGCTTGCCTTTCCCTCGGCTGAAAAGGAGATGAGTAGGTACTGGAGAGCTGTCAGGGATGCGAGCACCAGACAGACAGTTTCTTTGGCAAATAAGAGTAACTTTCTCAAAGAGAGAATGGAAAGGAAAAATCCTTCTCACAACATGGTTCTCAGGCCCCCTAAAACCCTGCCTCCTCTGAGAGGGTGTGCCATACTTCGGCAAAGCAAGCTTTACTAGGTCCTGTGAGTAAAATGGAATCATTGGCTAGTTCTGAGGATGATGCTTCCCTTTCTAGGGGGGAGGGAGAAGAAAAGAGCTATAAAAGGCAGGACTCGGTCATTTGAAGGTGAAGAACAGCCGAAAAGTACGGTAGGTGAACTACCTGACCTGCTTTGTAAGGTCATAGTCATCCATGTCACTCTCGCCCTGGTCTCTCAGCACAGTCTTGCCTCCTATCTTTGGAGAATTCCGAGGGCTGAGGACACCAGATCGTAGTTGGTAGGCATTGGCCTGGAAAACCACTTTCCTCTTCCCCCTATTTCAGAAGCACGACCGGCAACCACTACTGGGTAATACAGTTTACACAGCGCTTTGCATGCGAATCACCATTTCATCTTGGGTATCACAAAGCAATTCACAGATGCACTTCTGTGGGCCCCCAATAATCAGGAGCGCCCTCACTCTCTCTCAGCGTCTGGCTCTAAACAGATACTCAATGAATCTGGTCGGGATAAATGAATGACAACTGACAGCCAGATTTACCCCCAATTCCAGTTAATTTATGAAAGTCCCCGGCAGCAGTGGTAAAGTACCTGGAACGATATGCCAAATGCGTACAGTTTAGTATTATGCAATATTCAGGAGAGACGGACATTCTACATAAATACCAACCTAAAAGGAAAACATGTGCCAGGGAACAGATTAGCTATTAAATCAGAGGGCCTCGTGTGTGCACCTCTCACACAGGATTTATTGTTCCCAAAGCATCTGCGCCTTACAAAGCTGGGTTAGTAATGGCATGCAGTTAGGGCAGGGGATGTTATAATGGCAATCATTAAAACAAGCTTCCCCCGTTTTACATGGTGAATTCAAATTTTCATTAAGGCTCCAACAATAGAGAACAGTTAAGTAAATTATGGCATGTTAACTGGATGGAATATTAAGCAGCCATTAAAATGATAAATCTGAAGATTATGTAGCTACATGGAAAAGCGTGCATGAAATTATGCTAAGTTAAAACGTAAAATACAAGACTGTTTATGTGTTGAGAGCAAACCGCATAATATGTGCTTTCTAAACAAGTCCTGGACAACGTGAACAATGCCCCAGGGGGACTTCTACTCCTTGCTTAGGAATTGCTGAATACCAGCATCCCATAATATCTAAACTCTGAGGACAGCGGCGCTGTAAGTACAGATACACATGAATGAGGGGCTGAAAACCTGACACAGGAAGGTAAATGGCGACTGTGTACAGAGGAAGGAATGATTGCATAATTATTTTTGTAAGTTGTTTTAAATAATAAAAATGCTAGTAAAGAAAAAATGTAATTAAGACAGGAACACATGAAAGTAAATATAATTTTAAGCAGGTTGGGCTTCAGTAGCTGTGTGTTTTGGAAGCAGCTGCCTTTCTCTGAGAAAAGGCCCATTTAGGGAGCATCTTCTCTCCCAGGAGAGATTCGTCAAGAGACCTGGGAAGTCAAGGGCCATCAAGCCAGGCCAACTCACCAGACACCACAGTCTCCTGCTTAATGACTGTCCTCCTTATTACCTAGACCAAGCTGTGACGATACACAGGCTGATCTAATAGGGAAGCTGGTGACCATATGTTTTAAGTCACAAGTTATCTGGACATCACCATCTATAAATTCATGGAAAATGACCTTTAATATTGGGTGGCAGGCTGTGATTTCATGCCTCTTAGGCAAGAAGTAGAAACATTAAATTGACAGGGTGGGGATTTCTCTTGACCTCTGGAATAGAAAGGTTTTCAAGTGGAACTACATATGGAGAAAGAACAACAAAAAAAGAGCACTTTCTTTGGAATCAGAGAATGTTAGAACTGGAAGAGACCCTGGGCACATTCACCAAGGGCACAGAGCCAGGAGGTGAGGCAGGTGCGCTGACCGAGGGCTACAGTCATGCAGAAGCAAGGGCCAGGGGACTATCTGAGCAAGGGGCCAAGACACAGCTTGGCACAAACCAGGAGCCTCCTGAGTGGATTTGACAAAGGTTTATTTTATTTTTAAAATATATTTTTACTGATTTCAGAGAGAGGAAAGGAGAGGGAGAGAGACAGAAACAACAATGATGAGAGAGTCATTGATCGGCTGGCTCCTGCACACCCACTAATGGGGATGGAGCCCACACCCTGGTCATGCACCCCAAGTGGGAATAGAACAGCGATCTCCTGGATCATAGGTCAATGCTCAACTGCTGAGCCACACCAGCTGGGCTTGACGAAGGTTTAGAGTTCCCCAAGCCCACAAGCAATAAGCTATATGCTACATTTCACTCTAGCATTCGTCAACTCTGTGCTTCCCCACCCCTCCTCTTTATTTTTATTTCTTTGGCTGCCAGGAAGCTCATAGTTAATTTTGATGCTTAAATTCAATAGTTATATTAGCTTAGATATTGCATAGGTTCTCTCACCCTTCCTTCTACATGGATTTTGATTACTATTTTAATAGCCTCAATATACACTTTCTTTTTATGGACAGCCTCAAATCTGTATTTTGAAAGCAGATGAACACTTTATAGTAAATACCTTTACTAGTAAGAAGACTGGAAGAAAAGAAAGCTTTTCTTTACCTCTTTACCTCCCCTTCAGGAACAGATCGAGGAGGGCGGGGCTTGGCTTCGGTCTCTGGGAGGCCGAGGCTGAGGAAACAGAGCTGGATGGAGAAGAAAGAGACGCAGTGCTGGCCTCCAGGGAGCCCCTGACAGAAAGACAGCTAAGTTTCCTCAACAGGGGGCAGACACGACGTTACAATTCAGCTGGGGGAACTGGGGAGAGCCTTGAAGAATTTGGACATGAGGTAGTGGCATAGAAAACAGCATTTGATGGAGGTACGGGGGATGGGAACACAGGTGTACCTGGGGAAGGAGGGCCATCCAGGGGGCCCAGGGAAAGGGAGGCAGGTGGAAGTAGGTTCTGATGGCCCTGACTGCCGCAGGATGGCACCTCCAGGAGTGTCTAAGGAGAGGTGCCCTAGAACCTCTGGGCAGGGTGGAGCTGGATGGGGAGAGGCTGGCACAGACGTGTAGGAGCCGAGCTGGAAATGACAGACGCTGGCCTGCAGGCCCCTCACCTCTAATTTTCCCAGCTGGGCTTGTCTGGGAATCCACACCAGATCCCAAATCACAGGGTGGCAGAGCTGGGGAGAGACGTGTGGCCCAAGGAGGCCAGCACCTCTCAGCCTATGAAACCTTTCCTCGGCCAGGGTGGGCGTGCTGGCTGTGCCATCGGACCTCTCCCACATGGCTTTGAAGCTCCTGGGACCTGTCCCCAAGATGCCAGGGATGGGAGTGGCCTAGACTCAGAGGTCTAGGGTGACATTACTAGAGCAATGCACCCACCACTGACTGGGTCTGCCCTGCACCAGCAGCCTGGAGGGAGGCAGAGCCCTGAGGCAGGTGAGCAACAGGTTCAACGGCAAGTGTGGTGGCTGAAAACGCGGATCCTGCCAGATTGCTTGGGCCTGAATCCGGGCTCCAGCAGGGACTGGGCCAAGCTGCCCCAGTCTCCTTATCGCTGGAGGGGGAGGCCCACCTTGGAAGGATGTTATGAGTTATACATATGCGTTCAGTGCTGAGGACAGTGCATGTGACACCAAAAGCACTCCAGGAGTATTTTGACTATCTCAGTTACTACTGGGGCTTCCTTGGACACCATTCCAAGACCCCTCCTCCTCTGAGATAGCCCTTCGTCCCCAGAGCCGAGAAGGCCTGCTTCCATAAACCTGACAGGCCAATCCCATGTTGGAAATGGAAGGGTTTCAGCACCAACCCCTGAACTACTTCGTTTCTGGATCCACAGCTTCCATGTTAGCTGCTGCTTTGGTAATCTCACACCTCCACGTGGGAGCCCTGCCCTGGATCAACTCTTGTGCGCATCACGAAACACACAGGGGAGGCCTCAGTGACCAGGAGTCTAATTTTACAGATGGGCAAACTGAGGCCTAGGGATGGGAAGAAAGTAGCAGGGACAAGGCCTCAGGCCCTCTAACTGCTGGGCGAGGGCTGTTCCTCCTGCCGTTCCTAGATGCTTCCTGACATTTTATCAGACCCTCTAGTTTTCAGTCTTCTGGAGGCAGGGGCACCTAATTCAGGCGGGTCGGGGTTGTAAAAGAGCACCCCCAGCACCCCAGACTGAGTGAGGGGCTCCATGGGGGTGGCGGACGGCTGTTTCTAATTAGACATGCAGCTGACACCCCACCAAGTTCCAGGCACCACATCAAAGAGGAGACAGGGGACATTCTCCCCATCCAAACTGTTAAAAAGCTGCTGGAGAAAGACTCTCCGAACCAGGGTGCTCCAACAGACCTGGGTGCAGGTGTCCTCGGAGGCTGAGGTGACAGCATGGGGCACCAGGAGTCCTCCCAGGTGGAGGCTGCAGGCCAGCAAGGGCAGGGCTGGGCAGGGCAGGACGGCTGGGAATCAACGCCTGGAGGCAAACCCAACACGACGAGGCAGAAGGCCCCACCTCCTCCTCTATCTAGTCTGGTTTCCGGAGCTGTCTAGAAGCCAGGAGACTGACTAATTGGAGTTCACTTACCATCTCTTTTCCAGGCGTGCACAGAAACACCCAAGGCACAGAGGGTGAGCTCTGCGGAAGCGGGCGTGGAACAAGAACACTGGTCACATAGGCGGGGCAAAGCGGACATGGCACTGGCCGGCGGAACCTGCACCACTGCTCTTTTCCCCTCAGTCCAAGGGCGAGGGAAAGGCCCAGGTTTGAGTCAGGGAGCCTGGTGTGGTCCCTTCTCTTGGTCATCTACACAGTGACATTGTCATCCCTTGAGACCCCCAGTTTTGCAGCACCAGAGGAGAAACAAGTCTGCACACCTGATAACACTAAATATGTTTTCCTCAGGATCTAAGAGGCCACGCAGGCCTCTTCACAGAGCTTTGGGTGCTCTCCGTGATTACAGCCCTGCCCGTCGCTCCGCACTCTTCCAGTGACTGCCTTTGTGTGCAGGGCCCCTGAGTGGCTACAGGCCCGAGTTCTGTCGCCATCCCCTGTGGAGACTCACTGAGGCGAAATGGCTGCTCCAGGCCTCCAGGCAGTGCATACATGAGTCTGCATTTAGAGCAGCCACTTCCTCAGCAGACAGCCCTCCAATTCCGTATTGACTGCGAGATCCAGAGGGGGAGCCTGCTCTGCTTTGCTTTCTCAAACATCCACTGAGCCCCTACTGTGTGCTAGAGTGCTGAGCACATCTATGGTGTTAGACAAGGCTCCCACCCGGCAAAGGCTTCCTGGTTTAGCAGGAGAATCAGGACCCCAACATCTATAAGCACTGAGTTAGTAACAATTACGAGTTACTGAAACCTGCAGGCCCATCCTGGGCACTGGCTGTGCACCATTCCTGAGAGGAAAGTGCTACTGGGTTTTACAATGCAGAAACTGAGGCTCAGGCAAGTTCGGAGGCTCGGGTGGGTTCACCAGTTCTGGCCCCAAGGACCCTAAGGTGGCACAAGACAGTGGCAGCTGGGTGGAGGCAGAAAGGAAGTACAGTCCTTGGGAGTTTGAAAACTTCAGGGAAGAGGTGGCATTTCACAGAATTTCAGGTCTTAGTGCAAGGAGGTCCCTCAGGTCAGGGAAGCTTAGGGACCTGCTTGGTGTCACAGGCAGCGCACGGCAGGCCCAGTGTAGAATGCACTCAAGGGAAGGAGGATTCAGAGAGGTGAAGGCAAGGGCACCAGGAGAAAGGGTGACCAAGGCTGGACAAGCACAGATAAAGTCAAGGACAGAGGAAAGCTCCAGGGATTGAGAGAGAAAGCCATAGTTTGAGTTGCTTTGGGCCCAGGGTTCATGAGGAAGAAGAGGTAGGAAGTGGCTAGGAAAGCAAATTAGAGCTGTGCTATGGAGGGCCTTGAGTGCCAGGAGGAGGGTTGCAGACTCAAAAGGGTTGGAAACTGGAAAATGGACCAGGAGCCTTAATCAGATTTGCATTTTCACACACACAGGACAAGCCTTTTTAGAAACTGGCAGGAAACATCAGGGTGTAGCAATCAGCTACTGATGACCTGAAAGTCCAACTGGGCAAACAATTAGGGCTCCACCCTTTCAAGAAGTGGACAGAGGATGCCCAGGCTCCAGAAAGAAAACACGCTCTTGCAAACAGACCTAAATGTGGAAACGAGGATTCCCACTAGGATGAGGGGCAGAGGTTGAAATGGCACCAACATCCTCAGGTCAACTCTCAGAGGGGCAGGTGTCCCCCGACGCCCAGCAGGGACTGGCTGGGGCCTTGGCAAATGAGCCAGATGTGAGCCCAGCCTATGCCATCTGAGTTTTGACAGTCGTATTTATAAAGAGGGCCAGCCGCCCACTGGTGCAATCTTCCAGTCTGCTGGGCATGATGAGGTCTCAGAGTCCAGAGAGGCCTCAGGCCACATTCTAATGTGATAAAGCAGTGGGGGACAGGCTTTCATGCCAGACTAGTCACACCTGCCTGTTCTCATGGTGCCCCACAGAATGAGCCTTGGAGGATCCATGACCACACCCAAGCCCCTGTCCCACCTGCAGCTCAGACAAGCTCAGTGTTGCAGCCCATGTCTTGAAGGCCCAACTCTCAATAACACTAAGAATTACTGAGTGCCAAGTGCATGCTGTGCAGGGTCTGTGCTAAGAGCACTGTATCTAGTCCTTCATTTCATTCTCACAACACCTCTGTGGGGGGTACTGGTGACATTGCCACTGTAAAGGTGGTCATACAGTGAGCCAGTGATAGAGGCAACCTGGCTCTAAATCCCATACAGCTCAATTCCTAACTCTGCAGCTGTCTACACCATCTTTCCAAATCAAGTTGGTGCTCCCTGTACTCCACCAGGTCCAAATAACACCAATGTGCTCAGGTCAGCAGGAGAAGCAAGCACTGGAAGAGCCGGGTCTCTAGCCCCACCATGCCAGGCAGGTCTCTTCCACCTCTGGTCATCAGTTTTCTTGTTAGGCAGGTAACGGGGTCATCTGAGGTGTATCTGACTAGGGCCATACACGGGTCCCTACAGGAATCATGGTCAGGCAGTCTGAGAGGAAAGCCAAGGGTAATATCATGAGAAAAAGAGCTGCCTGTCAAGGGGGAATTCAAGCACACTCTAAAACTTCAGAGGGGCAGCTAACACATGCTGCTGTCCCACCACATGTGCTGGCTCTAAGCACGTGATTACAAACTGGCATTGAGAGCAGAGTGCCAGCATCCCAGGACAGAGCCAGGGCCTCTTCTGGGCATGACCCCTCCTCCCTCCACCTAAGGAGGTTACCCCTTGCCACATGCCAGGTTTGCAGCCAAATTGGTCAAACCCACCTGTACCCAATTGGTGGTGGCTGCTGCTGGTCACAACACCACTGACTCATGCTGAGGGGTGTTGTTGGCATTGTGCCCTGTGCCCAGCACAGCTGTCTGGCCGGAAGCAACTTGCTGAGCTCTGGCAAGCTCTCTGCCTCAGCCTTCCTTGCTTTGGAACGGCTTCAAGAGAGGAACTTATCCCCCTGGGGACTTGGACAACCTCAGCCTTCTGGATGATGGTGACAAGGCTGCCAGCCTGGGACCAGCCTGGCCCCACGCTCACCAGCTGTGTGACCCTGGACAGTCGCTTGATTCATGGGGCTAAGATTCCTTGCAGGTGAGGCAGGAAGGGGCATAGCAGATGGTCTCAGAGGCCTTTCTAGCTCCAGAGTCCCTCAGTCCAATTCTACAAACAATGGATGTTCTCACATGCTTCTTGGTCCAGCACTGGCTCCAGCATGTGAAGGAGGAGAGCACCCATCCTACCAGCGTGTGGGGTCCCTGACCTCAGCATCCCAACCACCTTCCAGCAAACTCCTCCAAAGTTCAACCTCAATATGCAATGAGAGCCCTGCCCAGTGAGCTCTACTCCAATACACAGTTGTGCTTTCCTGCCTGTGATAATTAATTTTGTGTCAAAATATATTCTGAGTGTTTCTATGAGGGTGTTTTTGAACGAGATTAACATTTAAATCAGAATACTGAGTAAAGCAGATTGCTCTCCCTAATGTGGTGGGCCTTGTCCAATCAGTTGAAGGCCTGAATACAACAACAATTCTTCTTGCCTGACAGTATTTGAACTGGGACACTGGCTTTCTTCCTGCTTTTGGACTCAAAGTGAAACACTGGCTCTTCCTGGGACTCGAGCCTGCTAGCCTTTGGACTGAAACTACACCATCAGCTCTCTTGGTTGTCAGGCCTTTGGACTTGGACAGGAACAAAACTATGGGCTCTCCTGGTTTTCCAACTTTCTGACTCACCCTGCAGGTCTTAGGACTTGCCAGCTTCCATAACTGTGTGAGCCAACTCCTTATCATAAATCTCTCTTATTGGCTCTGTTTCTCTGGAGAACCCTAATAAATGCCTCTATGAAGAGTCCTTCCCGCATGCCTAGCACATGGTCGTAGGTTGGGCTGCCTGTCCATTCCCCTTTCAAGAAATAGTTCTTGCAAAGACTGTGCACCAACACAGACAGCTGGGTATATAAAACCTCTTTATCCCAAAGCAGAGGAGATCTCCCACATTTCCTGACCCCCAAAACAGGAATGCAGCCAAGCATCAGCTCCCTAAGAGGGACCAGAAATTCTACCCTCAAAAGACCTAACAATAGCAGAGCCACTGCAAGATCAGAATCTCGGGGTGGGGAGATCCCTACCTGGCCCAGGAATGACTACCTGCCACAGGCCCACCCATACTTAACAAAAACAACAACAACCAACAGCAAGAGTCCCTCATTTTATATAGCACTTTCTGGTCCACAGGCCCTCTGCATTACTTGGTACTGACAGCCATCAGACTGTAGACAGATCCTGGTAGGCACAGCAGCTTCATCATGTAATAGGGCAAATGGGAAGCCCAGAATAGAAGGGACTTGCTAAGTCACAGAGTGAAAATCGGCACAATTCCTACCCTTCTGGTCTGTCCAACATTACTGTCACATCTTATATTTTTGGTGTCACAAAATACTATGTTTTTTGTTTTGTTTGAAAGAGGAGTGGGGAAGGTATGTGTGTGTGTGTGTGTGGGGGGGGAGGCGTGTTACACACGAGAATTAGGGACCTGAAAGCTACCACTGTTCAGAACTACTTTCAAGCAGCCTTTTCCTGTCAATAGCGATCACAGATTACACCATCCACACAACCATCTCAAGAATTATTTAGAAGGAAACATCTGGATAATGAATGCCTTTATGCTGGAAAATGCAAAAACAGCCCCTCCTCAGGGCCCTAAAAAGGTGTCCTGAAGAGACTCCATACTGTGTGAAAGATGTCATTGACACCCGGGACACGAGAGCAGAGGCGCCTTGAGATTCTGAGTGGAGACAGCCATCTCGCCACTGGCAGCCTCTTCCAACTGGCTCCTCTCCAGGGTGCCCAGCCTGGAACGCTGCTGCCCCAGAGCTCCAAGCCCGGGTTTCTGTTTGGTTTGGGACACCATATACTGAACCCCATAGCACGCTAGAGGTTTCAGCAGCTCAAAAATGAATCTGACATTGTCACTAGCACTTCCCTTGAAGAAGCTGGGAGGTTGTCCTGACATCTCTTATCACCCCTCCAAACTCTCATTGTTACTGGTGAGAGTTCCTCAGCCTAGGGAAACCGAGACTCTCTACTATGATTCTAGACATTTGTATGCTCAGTTCCCACCCCCACCCCAGCTGCTGAGGGCCAAGTTCAAGTCCAACCCATCTTGACACACTCTCTATGATTGCAAGCACAGAACATGGCTCCGCAGATGCTCTGTAAATATGGGCCAAGGGGACAACATAAACAGTCTTTTGCAAATTTAGCACAGAAAAACATATTTTTAAAATGTGTGTCCACCTTAGGAAGAGAACTGTATGCATAGACTGGTGGAAGGAGTATAAACTGTGGAGACAGCCTTTTCAGAGAGAAAAAATGGTGGATCTAACAAAAATTAAATACCCTGTGGCCTGAAGTTCTACTTCTGGAAATTGAATCTACAGAAACACCCAGACCCCCACACAGGAATAAATGTTCATGGATGGATGTTTGCTACAAAAGTAACAAAGGAAAACTGGAACCAAGTTAAAAGTCTGTGACTAGGGAAATGACTGATCACACTGTGCTGCAGTCGCATAGAAACATTCAACAGAACTAATGGCCTCCAGCAAGATTTGTGATGCAAAACAATGTTTAGTAGGACAGCATTTACGTAGAAAACAATGTAATATGTAGAGATGTATATTTTTGTAAGCAAATGGGGAAAACGCTAAATGACATGAATTATTAATGACCATGCTTGTCTTTGGAGAGTTAATGTTTTATTTCCTATACCCTGTATGTCAAATTTTCTTGCCCAGAGCACGTATTTTTTAATGTAATAATTTAAAAAAATTTTAAAAGGAAGTGTCATGTGCAGATGTGGCACATGAAACTATCCCCTTTATTATTATTATTATTAATTATTGTTGTTGTGACAGCACTTGTTGAGTGTCTACTTTGAACCAGGCACTGTACTAGAAGTTTTATATTAGCCCCAGGACATATGAGGAGACTGAGGCTGGGACAGGGAGAGTAGGTGACTGAGGTCAGAGGGGGAGCTGGAGTCCTGTGGCTCCCTGCTGCCTTTGGGAAGCATCGTGGCTGTGGAATCCCTTCATCTGCTATTTAACATTCTGGTGGAATGGACTTTAGATCAACAGCTTCTGCTTTTGTGACTGTTTCCTGACAATTTCCGTTTCTTGCCACGATGACACAGTTTCAGTTTAGGAAATAGAATTCAGAGGAAATTATATTTGGGTTTTTAACTCTAAGATGTACATTTTAATTATAACATGGCCCCAAAACATGCCCCTGGTCATCATGGAGGCGCTCAATTCATATACACACATAAAAGAACTGCAGTTAGAGTCTAAACCACAGATGACAAAAGCTTTCCCAAGACACACAGCTACAAGAACGGGCCCAATCACTTTCCGGGACCTGCAAAGGGCCCTGCTCTCGCAGGGGCTTGATACCCTTTCTTCTAAGTCACAAGGCAAAGTCATTCCCATCAACCAGTGTTGATCAGCAAGCTGTGAATCAAAAATCAACCTAAGATGGTGGAGAGCAAACAGGCCACCCTTTGGGGAGGGGCGTGCTCAGGATTACACAGGTCTAGATCTCGAAGTCCGTTACAAAACAGGCTGCCTCCTGAAAGGTGGCCCCTTGCTGAGGGGATCAGAAGGGATTACAAACAGCACAAGTTCTTACCCGTAGGACTGACAGAAGATTTCAGGCTCCAACAGTGAATGTGCTTCAGGAAATGAACCAAGAGCCTGACTCTGGAAATCCACGTGGCTAGAAGAGGTGAGGAGGAGGTCTGGACACCAACTAGCTTCCCTAGTTCATTCTTTCCCCCCCTCGCTCCGCTACTGAGCACCCGTGCTGCTGGTTTATGGGGAAACGCTGATCAATCAAACCCAGCCCCTGCCCTAGAGAGGCCCACAGTCTAAACATAGTCTTCTCTGGGGCTATTTAGTTAAGTGTGTCATCTGCTCAAGTACCTCTGGGCTAAGAGGCTCATGCTTTAATGACTAGGCAACGGGGAGCCATCAAAAGCTTCTGATGAGGCCAAGGGGTGAGCAGGGGCCCTGGTCTGCCCACTTCACTTTATCCTGTGTCGGGAGGCTGGGCTAGTCAGGTCCCCCAGGCCTGTTTCCCCAAATTTTAGACTGGATTCTTATTGCCTCCCCCCCACACAGGGCAGAGTAAATGAACACAATGTTATCAACCCCACGTTTAGGGCTAATGTTATCTGTGGCACGTCTGTGAGTCAGCATCAAATGCTAAGGATGCCAGAGATGAAAACAGGGTCTGGGGAGTACCAGAGTACGTGTGTGTACTTATATGTACAAACACGTATATGTACATACACATGTAGAGTCACACACACACATACACACACACACAACAGGCCCTCTAGCAGCCTAATTAATGCCTTGCTTGAGTCCTTTAGAGCACCGACCCCACCCTGGTCAGCAGGTTTGCTCTGTAGAGGCGGGGTGAGTGTAGGTGCAGGGGTCGGAAGCATTTCTTATCAGGTTTGTACACGTGCGTGTCTCAGCCAGGAGTCAGGGGGCACACGGGGTAAGTGACAGGAAGAGACTCTAATAAAATGACAATCAGCAGATAATACTCAATGCCTGCTGAGGACTCTCCTTCCTTTTCCCTGAAACAAGATGGGGCTTAGCAAGTGGCTTTTGGATTAAATCTTGTGACCCAGTGAATGAGGACTGGGGGAGGGTGGGGTGGAAAAGGAAGCCTATTTGAGTGTGTATTAACTTAGAAGAAAAAGGAAATCACAGGAAGAAAAATGAACCAAGCTAAAAATAAGGCAGCTCCAACGTTGTGCTAGACAGAAAATATAACCCCAGCTAAGCAGGGAATCCAAAGTGGTACAAAACAGAAAATGTAAAGTTCCCACCTAAAAATAACTGAAGTACTAATGTGGACTCACCGATGAGAAATGTGGAATTTCTGATATGAGCCCAAGATTGCGGTCTTACTTGGTAGGGAGGGGTTGCCCGCAGTCTGGAATTTAAGGTTCTCTTCCAACTATAAGCTGGCAGAACAGGAATGAGGTCAACCCTGAGAGTATTCTGATCGGTCAGCTGCACGGCCTACAGAAAACTCAGAATGGGATGGTGTGTCTAAAGCAGAGACGGGGCTGGGGATGGGGTGATGGGCGGAACTCTGACTGGGGGTCAAGAGCCTGGTCCGAGCTCACCACCAGCACACCACAGGAAGGCCCCTCCTTACCACCTCCCCATCTGCAAAGTGATCAAACGTTAGGCAGCTGATTGACCTGAGTTGTTCATTTATTTACCGAATCACCCTTTTCATGCTGTTCATTTTCTCATTTCATAATTACATATGTCTGTAGCCCAGTAGCAAGGGAGAGTAGAACGTGTCCAAGAGATCTAAGAGTCCAAGAGATTGGACTCTTAGCTGGCCACTTGTGAGCTGAGTGACCCTGGAGAGCCCTCTAACCTCTCTGGGCCTCCATCCAGCTCAACAGCCAAATGATGTCACTAGATCTCAATGGGCTCCTCAATGAGGAGCTCTGTGCATGTGAATAACATTGTCCTCTGCCCCACCCCTCACTCAAGTGTGTTTCAGACCTTGCCCATCTTGGACTACATGCAAACATCATTCAAATGATTGACCTCTCTCCTCCCCTGATAATGTAGTGCTTCAATCCCAGGCACAGAATATGTTGGCAGCTCTATATAACAGTATGTACAACTTGGAACTGGACTCAGGAGACAGGTTCAAGCCCTGGCCCTGGCATTTACCAGCTCTGGCCCCGTGGAGAGCGACTTGTCCCAGCAGAGCCTCGGCATCCTCTGCTGTGGAGTGGGGAGAATACTAATATCAACTTCATGGGGCTGTGATAAAATAAAACCAGACAGAGGATATAAAAGAGCCTTGTAAACCATAAAACCCTACGCAGATGTTACAGATTAGGGCGGCATATACATCCATGTGCACAGATAGAGACACAACTGTACTCCTAGCTGACATCTGGTATAAATGACTCGCCATTCGATCAGTTTATGTCCACAAAGAGAAGACATCTCATTTCATTTTTATTTTGTAATATCAGTCTGTACAGGGCTTTCCACTGATGCTGAACAAACAGAATTGACTTCTGGCTCGTTTTTCAACAGTTTCGATATTTACCCCCGAAAAGAAGGACCCTGCAATGTGCACCAAGGTTCCCAGAAGGCATGATCTGATTCCAGCGTTCAGAAACATAACTTTTTTTTTTTTTTTGTATGACACCTACCCCTGAAGAACTTGGAACTGCTCTGGGAAGAGGAGTGCCTTTATGCTATACATACACTCCCTAATAACTGGAACCGAAGCTCTTGTCCTGAGCGTTTCATTAAGTACATCATCTGCTTGCATTTGGCACTTTTCCACTAGCTGGGAACCTACAAAAACTGATGTGGTATGACAGCTGAGTCGGTGCTGCCAGACAAGCTTCCTCGCTCGCAAACGAGGTGGGGGTAGTGGGAGCCGGGGAGGAGGAGGGAAGGGAGGGCAGCAGCTGTCATGTTACAGCTGCCACCACGCAGACACGCACGCGCTTCAGATTTCACTCACGTCCCCCTGATGGAGGCACCAGCCACAGGCCACATGACTGAGGGCTCTGTGCTCATCCTGGTAAGACAAAGAGGCTGAGACTCCCTGAGGATGTCCTATTCTCCCAAGGAATCTCTCTCAACGCCCCCTCTGGTGCCAGCTTTCCTCTGGTGTTTAAACCTGTTGGCCTCTGGGCCTGATATCTCCACCGCCTCCCCACCGCTGACCTGGAGAAGGCTCTGCTGTTCCGAGTCTTACTGCCAACTCAGAGGGGCTGGCCCACCGAGTCCTTCAGCAGCCCCTGACCGCTGGCTGCCAGTCTGTAAAACTGTTCCTCCGCAGGTGGTGGTCACAGCGTGCTCCAAGCATGAGGGAGGACGAGACCTCAGGGGTCCTGCTGAGGACCTGTCACCAAAGTCCATTAAAATCTCATTCATCCACCACTCGGAGGATGCCTCCCTCTGCTTAGCTTGCTTTCCTCACTGACAATCTGTACATTAATAGTGGGAGTACTATTGTGGGGGTCAGGGGCAGCAGAGAGAAGACGGGTGCTCAAAGCTAGAATAAACGTATGGAGAAAACTCACCAGCACCTGCAGGGACCCTAGTTATATGCCCAAAGGGAGCCGCCTAGTTCCGGTCATTCTTATCTACTCCATGGAAACACGGTCGTTAGAATCCTCAATTGCATGCACTCCCTTCTATCTGCCAGAAGGAATGGCTTAAGATCAATTACTCTAAGAGCCAAATCATCATTTTAGGCAGATGTCTTTCAACATCCAATTGGCTCACATCCAACAATTCTATACAATAGGTCAAATCATTCTGTTTCCTGGGGGTTTAATTTGCAACTAATCGCTCTTACAGAGTTTACCAGGAAGCTCCCGCTGTTTAAAATGAGATGTGCTGGGGTGCTTTGTGGAGATTTCTCTATGTAGTGGACAACCCAGAAATGGCTGTTTTGAAAAATGCCCAAGAGGGAATGACTGCAGCCATTCTGTGTGCCCACTACCAGCCGTGGTCCGCAGGCGGGAGCAGATGCAGGGAGCTCTCCTGTCCACAGGCTTGATCGATGGTCTCAATTTTCAGGAGGATCTGAAGCCCACCTCTGCCCTCACCACTAAGAGCTTTCCAGGTCCTTACCTGCATCACAACCTTCAAGGTCAGCTGCGGTGCCCACTGGGAGCCTGCTCAGCAGGGAGAAGCAGCCTGGCCCAGCCCTGGATAGAGGCTCAGTAACCTAGGTCCCTTGGCTGGGGCGTGTGCAGGATCTGTGATGTGGCGTTTAGGTGCCCAGACTGTACAGGACTGCTTTAAACAGCACAACAGTTCTTTAAAAATATTTGGGAGGTCAACTAACTTAGATGAGAATCTAAAACCCTCATCTCGACAACACCAGCTGGCTCCCCAACAGAACCACGAATGTCATTGCTTCCACTCCATGCCAGGCCCTGGGCCAAGACCAGAGTCTGCTCCCCACTCCCCCACGCCCAGTGATGACCTTTCCTTTCAACACCCTTCAAAGCCCGGGCTTAGATCTCACCTCACTCAAGTGCTGTCCCTAACCCACTCTGGGGAGGCATTCTGTCCTTTTGCTGTTTACTCTTGCACTAATTATCTGTCCCATTCTTATGTCCATCAATCACCAAGGCCTCAAGACATTTCTTCCAGTGCTGGCTGTAACTACCCTGTGACTCTATTCTCAACTTCTTATCCTGGGCTAATTTTCCAACTTGACCTAGGTTTCTGAGAGCAGAGGCTCTATGGGATCAATCTATATGCCCAAGTGGCCCAGTTCCTGCCTGGCACCAGCAGGTTTTCATTGAGCTCTATGATTTGATTCAGGGAAAAGAATAGCTGATGGATGGGAAGTGGGTAGAGGGCAAGTTATAGTTCAGTAACTCCCAACAGTCCTCCAGGTAAATTGCAAACCCCTTCTAGGGGCTCAGAACTGGCACCACACCCCCTACAGCCGCACACCTTCCCACGAGCCCTCCGCAAATTTCAGGGCTGCTTTCCTCCCTTCTGGGGATGGCACAGGCTGTCTCTCCCCCTGCAAGGCACCCTCCCCTCTCGCCTGCACAGTGCGACCACTGAGTTTCCTCAGGATCCAATCCAGCACCTGTGAAACCACTGGTGGGTCCCCAGGGCCACTATGCTGGTCCCCTCCTTCAAGGCTGCTCAACTTTCAAGACATGGGACAAGCTTCAGCTCCTGGGAGGCTGTTTCTGCCCCCTGTTCCCTGGGAACCCAGGTGACCACGCGGTCTCTGTGGGACCTCCACCCCATGAAGTAAAGTCCGAGATACTTCGGTGCCTGACCTGGGTCCACAGCTGCCTCCCAGAACTGGTAAGGGGCCACAAAATGACTGCTGAATAGACAAGCTCTTCTGGGGCACTGCCCCTTCTCCCCCAAATCATCTTATCTTTGTGGCTGATCTGAGAGGCCCAGCAGTGATGTCCAACACTATCGTCCTGTCACCCCTGAGGCCTGCTACCCACGCTGGGAGTCCTGCGCCTTTCACAACCCAAAGGGACGGAAGCTGCAGCATCACTGTGCCTGTGCCTTTACCCCAAGGCTGACAGTCAGTCTGCCCAGGGTAGGCAGGAGTATCTCATTCTGCGACAAGGACAACAGGACCTTGGGGACATAAAGTCAGTGCAGGAGACCCTGCTGATGGACAGAGGGCCCTGAGATGGGGGTGGGCACAAACACAAGGCGTTTCTTCCTGGCTCACTGTGACCACTGAGTATATGACAGAGAGGAGGCACGAAAGCCAGGTGACACAGACTCGCTGCATTTTGCTATGGCAGAGCTTCTTTCCCTTGTAAAGGGACAGGCTGCTCACCTGCCTTCTTGTAAAAGAAAACAAGACAAGGATTTATGGCATTCCTGTTGTTCTGGGGCCTCAGAGTTATGATTCCAAGGCACAGAAACCAGCAGCTCAGAGGGAGGAGGGAGGGAAGCCCCAGGCCCAGGGTCACACCACACAGTTACCCGCTGTCCTAGGCTTCCTGCCACAAATGGCTCCATAAACTGTAAATTTCCCAAAACTTCAGACACCCCAGAGACTCACAACATCTCCCCCTGGTGCGAGACAAATGGTCTCTGCATTGCTTGTTTTCAAATTCAGGAGAGCATGTGCTCCGACAGCCTCAGAAGGAGTCACTCGGGCCCTGCCCAGGATGCTGGAGGAGACAGGCTTGCTCAGGACTCAAAGCAAGAAGAGAGAGGGGAGAGAAGTATTAAGACCTGTGGGATCAAGGAGCCTGGGGAAGGCTCATTGGAGGGAGTGACAGTGAGAATTAACACAGGAGAGAGCAAGGAGGTCCTGGAGGCATTGCCTAGAGCCTGGAGTCCTCTAAGGGGGATGCAGAGGGAGGTGTGGCTTGAGGAGGGCCCAGAAAGTCGACTTGGACTCTGAGCAGGGAGTAATATGATTGGACATTGGGAAAACCACCTGGCGATAGTGAGAGGGAGGGATCCAGGAAGGGTAAGTGGGGGGCTGGCATGTGGGCCCTCCCTGGGTGCTCAAGCTCCTCTGCAAGGGTGAAGGGCAGTGCACTGTGCATATCGGGCACCAGGAGCTCAAATAGCTGCTCCTCTTTGCTCAGATGATGCATGTGCACAATGACAGCCCTTTAAAATACATTAAAAAAATTTTTCTTAAAAGTGGGTATGGTGAAATTATGCTCCATTTGGAAGCAGGCTTCTGTGGAAAGACATCCCCCAGGGAGTGGTGTGACTTCAGCTTGAAAACAGGTTTTCAGGGTGCCGAGTGGGAGCTGCAGGCACCAAGTGTCACATGGTGTGAGGAAGTCTGATTGCAACTGGAGACAAGCGGACAGAAGCACCCAAAGCCTCAGCCAAACCTGGTGGCCAGCAGATATAGGCTTTTGGTTTGTGGGAGATCGTGTCCCTGAGCCTGGTGGGAACTGTGTGCACCCAGTGTGCCTTATTGCTGTGAATGCCACCATCAATCAGAGCATCAGAGTAGGTGAGCACTAAAGTCACCTCAGGATTGGGCTGAAGCCCTGCCTTAGAGATGGGAAAACTGAGGCCCCAGAGGGGCAGTGCCTTGCCCAAGGTCACACCAGGAATCAGTGGAGCTGGGCTGAACTCCTAAGTCTCTCAGCTCGATTCTTCCCCCTAACCACAGACAGCACGCTCCATCCCAGCTCTGTGAAGTTAAGGAAAAGAGCTTGCAAGTCTGGGCCTTCATGCTGTCCATTCCCAGAGTGGGGGCTTCTGCTCCTCTCTGCAGCCCCAGGTGCTCTGGAATTGCATCGGGAATGTCAAGGAGGCACCAGAATGGATGTCCCCCCTGCTGCGATGGAGGCAGGAAGAGAATGGGGCAAGAAGTCAGGAACTGAAGGAGACCTCAGGCTAAACCAGGGCCTCTCAACCCATGGGACATCTGTCTCAGAATCATAAAGCCAGGTATTAAAAAGCAGATTCTGGAGCTCCAGTGAGAGTCTGTAATGGGTGTAGAAATCTGCATTCTCACCTCACTCACCCACGGCTGGGTGAGGGGCCACCTGGCCTGCTTGGAGAGCAGTCTGGGGGCAGAGAGCACAGGCAGGCATCCCACTGAGCCCCACATCCCCTGCACTGCGGGCTCCTGCCCTGGTGGGCCTGTTCAGAAGCTAGGTAGGCTGATTCTCTGCAACACAGGGCTAGGTTGCATAGTTCATCTGGGGACTCCAGCGTGATTTCACCCTCCCAAATCTCCAGGACTGCCCTCATCACAGCCCTGTAAAGTGCAATGCACCCTGGCCCTCAAAAGCTTGGGACTGAGTGGCTTTACTTGCCACAATGTGAACCCCACAGTGAGTTGGCAACAGAAGGAACTCAAAAAATTACCACAAAAATTGCCCTTCCAGGGCAGAAGTATGGCTTGCAGTCAGGGTGCTGTCCTCTAGTCCTGGTTTCCTGTGTGACATCAGGAAAGTCTCCTAACCTCTCTGAGCCTTCATCTCCCCACCTACATAATTGGGGTATTTACCACCCTGGGGTGGTGAGAGAATATAAAGAGCATGGATGGTCTCGGTATATCAACACAAACACAGGCATTGTTACATGGAATTTTGCTCTTTGGGGAAGGAGGTGGGATCAGGAAAAGGTTAGTTCTTTTCTTCCAGTTTTAGAGATCAGGAAGTAAATGGACATTATTTTTCAGCAGCAGACAAGAAAGCACTTGCATGGCTGATACCTGGCTCACCCATTTCTCCTGGAAAAGAAGCAAGGGTCCTTGGTAGGCATCTCTGAATGGCCCTTTCACAATTTTGAAATCTCAAGTGAGCGTGTATGTTTATGTCGGTACTTAGAGAGGGAGACGGAACCACCCTTGTCAGGAGAGGAGATAATCACCAAGCAGTCTCCCTGGCAGAGGCACTGTGTGTAATTAAAGACGATAATTATAGGTCCACGTCTAGTGTCAAACCCTGGGCTCTTTCCAGACATGAAAGATTGCACCTTTCTCGCCCTGTATGCAAAAACACACAAGTCCACTGTGGATGGGAAGAGCCGGGCAGCTCCATCCTGCAGCTAAGGGCAGCTTCTGTGGGCCAAGCCCTTTGGATGGTTTGACAAGTAAGCCTTATTCAGGAGAGCAGGTCAGACACTCCCGAGCTGGGTCCTCTGCAGTCGCGCCTGCAACACTGGGTGACAGGTATCCCCCAAAAGAGGGGGAAAGAGGGTCAGCTGGCTCCAAAGGGTTAGGTTAATTCCCCTGGAAGTCACATGCTCACAGGCACACAGGGCTCTCTCTCCTGGAGTCCACCAAGGGGCCAGAACCCTGACACAAATGCTCAGCTGTTTACCCACTTAACCCACTGAGGCCTCTGTAGATAAGGGATCCCTTTGCCTTCCAGCCTGTGAGCTCTGGAGGGCAGGAGCTCCTGTGACTGTCTTTAACCCCAGGGACCCCGCCCTGCAGGACCTTGCTCAGAGCACTGGCTTTGGGCGATAGAAGAACGAGTGCTGGACTTGGAGTCTCAAGACCCAAGGTCTTGCCCGGCACTGCTTGCTGGGTGACCCTGGGCAGGCTGCCTCCATTCTCTCTTTTTCAGTTTCTCTATCATAAAACCAAGAATAACAGGGTTGCCTCCAGGCTTGTTCTGAGGACGAAATGAGATAATGTCTAAGAATGTGCTTTGTAGTTAACAAAAGGAGAAGTAAATATAAACTGTTATTTCAATAACCCCACACATATAACTGAGAGCCAAAGTTCTGGAAAAAAACTAGAGAAAGGCCAACTAATTTGACAATATTAATTAGAAATTTCCACAGGTCCAGAGATTTCCTGAAGCAAAGATGTTTTCCTTGCAGACTCTTAAGCCCCAGAGAGAGAAAAGACATCACTCCCTGAAGACAGGGCCCTGGAGGCAGAGCCATGGACACACAGGTGGGGCTCCAGCAGGGAAGGCAGGCAGGGCGAGGGCCTTCTTCATTCCCTCCCTGGACTAGACAGAGGTGACAACTCCCAGGGGTGCCAGCCACATGCATGCACTAAGGAGAGAAGATGGGTTGTTAATTGGTAATGAGCTCCCAGAAACAAGGGAACACTAGTTGCAGGTGGCCTTGCCTGGCAACAATCACTGAACCACACACGGTTACCGGGAGGAGCCTTCTGCTAGGATTTCCCTCAAACCACTCAAGGGGCAGCTCCCACATTGCCCCCTGGCCTTCTGTTTCTTCACCTATAAAACAAGGGGACAACCAGATTTAGTGCGGCTCCAAAATCCCCACTAGGTTTCCAGCAAGGGGAATGGTTTTAACACCAAGTTTGAGCTTCAAACAGCACCACACACTGTTCATGTGAAAGTCAGCAGTTCATTCTGGACTCCAGGACTCTGCACCGAGTCTGTCACAGAGGCTGCGAAGCCTGAGGGTTTAATGAACCAAAGATGATCCCACCTCCAGAGATTCTGCCCTACTGCTGGGGAGCCCAGTGTGGGGCACAGGGCTGGAGCCTGAAAGGCAACCCAGAGCTTTTCATGAGCATGAGGAGCCCTGGGAATTTATCGTAAGTCTTGGTCCAGCTGAAAATTAGTTTCAAGTCTAGGAGGTAAACAGGCTGAGTGGATTAATAACAAACAAACCCTTCCTCCTAATTTCTGGGTGTAAATTATAAAAATAATGAAAACATCGCCTAGTTTCCTCTGAGGCTCAGTTCAACAGGGCTCCTCTGAGCTGTGGCCTGGGCTGAGCCAGAGGTGGGAGTGAGGCTGGGGGAGCAGGGATGGGCAAATCAAGGGCTTAATTCTAAGGTTCTCTTCAGCAAAACGCTTGGGGTTTGTGGGGCCAGTCCTCCAGCTCCTCCTTCCAGGTCTACCCTTAGAGCATAGGGCTGGGTGACGTCCCTGGATGCTTCTGCTCCCACCACCCTTCCCAGCCCAGTCACCAGGTGGAAAAGTCTGTTCTAACCCACAACCCCCACCCAAGCAAACCAGACAGACCGAACCCTCCCCAGCAGCCCCCAGATACAAGCTTCTATGCCTACACCTGACGTATCTTGAGGACTGACTACAGTTATATGGCCACCCCCCACTACAATGGCCCTCCTGGGGGCAAGTCCAAGTGGACGCCTCCTCCCAGCACAGCAGGGGCTCAACAGATGCTGGCAAAGCCCCCTCCTCCACCTTACCTGGCTCTATACTGTCTCCCCCGCAAACCCCCAAAGGCAGCTGGGCTCAGGATTAACTCTTTTCTTAGCAAAGTCTCAGCAGAAGCAGCTCTGAGCAAGGGAATGCTAAAACAGTACAGAAAGGAGAAATAAAAGCCCTAGAAAAGGCCAAGGAAAGTATGTGGGAGGGATGCTGTCACCCCTGGTTGTTTTTAGTTCTGCTGGGTTGTGAAGTTGTTGCTGGGACCACCCCTTCCCCAAAGATCCATCCATTCTGACCCCAGGGCTGCCCAGTCCTGTCTCTATCATCCTCAGACCCATGGGGTCCCCTCAGCCTGGGATCCTCTCCCTACCACAATGACCACCTGACCTGCTCCTGCTTGGCCTTGGGAATACACTGCTCCCAGGATGGCAGAAATCCTCCCTGATGGCCCTGGGCAGTTGCTTGAGCCTCTCCTCCTGCTTTGTCATCAGTAAAATGGAGACAATCCCATGCACGGCCTCCCTGGGACTTAGGGAGGCTGAGGAAGGAGGCTCTGAAGGGCAGGGTTCCTGATGGAATGCTACCTGGTTTGGTTCTGATGTGAAGAACTGTGGGAGTTGGGGAGCAGAAGGGCTTAAGGGAAGGCGCCCCTGAGCTGGCTCTGCTGGGTTTAGAAGGGAAGGGTACAGCACGAGCAAAGGGACAGAGATGGAGCCAAGGGAGGGAGAAATTGACAGAAGACAAGACTCTCCCTCCACCCCTCCCTGTGCCAGGACTGTGCTGGCAAATTGGGGGTTGGGGGGTTGGAAAGGTCATGTGGGGTCAGGCCAGAGGTTGTCCCAGCAAGACGCTGATGCTGAGTGTGGCATGATGAGGTTGGTCATGTGAGGAAGATGAGGGCTCAGGCACTCAGGCACCAGCTAGATGGGGAGAGGGTGGGGAAGGTGGCAGCACCAGAGGCCAAGGAAGGGTGACAAAGACAGTGCAGACTTGCAAGGACCCCAATCTAGTGATGGGATGCTGGAGAGGGTGGCTTCCTGGAGGGTGTCGTGGTTGGGGCATGAGTGTGTGTGCCAGTCCCTATGAGACCTAGCAGTGGAAGTGAACCTGCAGAGGCACAGGCCAGAGGGCGGGAGCCTGGGATCAGAGCCTTTAATCCTTGGGGAAGAGTTTACTGATCGCTTGCACAATACTGCACCAAAACCAGCAACTTCTGACCCGGGGACCTTCTTGACCAGAAAGTTCTAAGCCAACATCTCAAATGCTGGGCTCTGACAGTCCGAGGGCAAGGGTTCCCAGCCCTGTGGTCCTTGCCCACCAGGGGCCCCCAGGGCAGCAGATAAATTACGACACAGGGTGTAAGTGCTGTATCAGCACGGCGGCACCACGAGGGACTGTAGCAGCTGGAATGGGGGAACCAACAAGGAAGCTCGGGCCCTGGGGATGACTCTCTTCCAGTGCGTCATTTTTCAGATTGCCAGGTACAATTACAGGCCTGCGTTCTGGAAGGGAGAAAGAAGAAGTGGCATTTTATTTATTTATGCTCATGCTGTCTGTTTTGGAAAAGGACCAGAGGCAGTGTACCACATCAAAACACATGGGCCAAGCCAGCTGAAAGGCAGGACAGGGGGGACGGGGGGGGGGGGGGGGGGGGCACGACTAAACCTGAAGCACCTGCCAAGTTGCCCCACAGGTGGAAAGACTTTGCATCAAAGAAAATGCAAACCTATGGTTACTCAGCGTCCAGGACAGCCAGGCAGAGGCCCCACAGAGACAGGGGGGCCTGGGATGGGGCACAGTTCTGGTCAGCCTATATGACTCAGCTTTCTTATCTGCAGAATGGAAATGATCCCACTGCTTTCTCCCAGAGCCTCAGGGAGATTCCCGGCATAATCTATAAAAGGCACCCTTTAAATACAGCCTTCTGCCATGGGTATAAACTTCCAGAAAGCCAGACTGAGCCCTTGTTAGAGGAGGGTACTAATTAATTAGTCAAATAATAGGGTGTGGGGCAAATCACTGAATCTCCTTTAGGCTTCTGGAGGAACAGGAACTTTGGCAGGCAGTTACCTTGGACAGTCTTGCAAAACAACTTCTCTCCCCAGATCCCTCCAGTGTGGCCCCCAGGCCACTGGAGCATGTAGGCCCTCCTCTGACACACAAATGCAAAGGTGCCCACATCTGAAACCACTGGCTCCTCCCCTGAGAACCTTCCAGATAGGGCAGTCTCCATCAGGTAACCAACACTCTCATCCTCCCATTCCCCAGGATCCCAGCTTCTCCCCCTATTTTACCCCCTACACTTCAAGGCTGGTAAGCTCTTCCACCCCAGCCACCCACTCTGGCTCCTGCCTGCAGCACCCTAAAGCCACAGCCCTGGCTCCGGCCTCAGCCCCTGGCCTAGATGGCTGTCGTAGCCACAGACCCACAGAACCAGTCTCCCTGTCTCTTGCTTCTCTTTGCTCTAATCCATCCTACACACCCAGGCAGGCGCAACTTCCTAAACAACTTCCTAACTGTGTCACACACCTGCTTAGGAACAGGAGGTGCTTCCCCACATACAGGGGACTGGTGGGTAGGTGAAGGATGCCAGGAACTTTGCTACCAATCCACCTGAGTCAATTTCTAGACAGGCATTTCCACCAGTTTCTATGCCGTCAGATCTTTTCAGGTCTTTCCGGGATTCTGAAAGGCAAGGGGCAGGAATGGGGAAGTCTGGCACATGGCAGGTGTGTCCTCAATGACTGCCAGCTTTCTGTGGCCTGGTCCAGTCCTGTTGCAGCCTTCCTGAAAAGCTGGGCAAGCTCAGTGTCCAGGATCAAAAGGGAGAGGGGCACATGGGGTTAGAGAATAGGAAGTGACAGCCAGTGTGGGGCCACGGGTCACCATGGAAACCAAGACTCCATGCTCCTCTCCCCTCAGTTCCCCTCTCACCAGGCCTCCCTTGGCCAGGAGCACCAGCAGGCTGGGTGTGTGAGCCATGCTATTTCTCAAGATCAGGAAAGTCATCAGGTGACTAATACAAAATCTATTTACACTGATTATCTTCTTCCTGTCCGGTAGGTAAGTCATTCTGGTAAATGATAGACCAGACAGGGAACTCTGCACAGTCCATGGCCAAGCCTTCTATCTGCCAGGAGGGTGTAAGGGCAGGTTTCAAAACATTTCAAAACAAGGCCCAGGAGTCCTAGATTAGAAGTCAGGAGACCGGCTCTGCAGCTTGTTGCTCTGTGACCTAGGCCAGTTCATATTGGCCCCTCTGGACCTCAAGCACAAAGAGAATGCCAGGTGGAAAAGATTGCTCTTCAAGGATAGTTCCATCCTGACATCCCCTAGCCAGGGGAGAGCTGTGACCACCAGGACAGGCTGAAGCCTGAGGCAACTTGGGGAGAGGGCAGACCAGGAAGAAGCACGGGGCCTGCAGAGGGTGACGGAGGTAGCCTGGAGGGAGGGAGTGAAGGGGCACCGGGAAGGATGGTTCAGGGAGCAGAGCTGTGCAGAGGTGTGCAAGAGGCAAGTGCAGGACATTCTGGGAGCAGAGTCCATGGACAGTACAGTGCTGGGAAGGGCCTGAACTCAGGCCCCGACAGAAAGGTCCTTTACTTTCCCAGCTACTGGGACAGGAGAACAGCACAGCCTCGAAGCAGGGGGCAGAGATGGTGGCAAACACCAGAGGAAAATAGAAATCTCAGGTAGGATGGTCAGAGATGGCCTCTCTGACACCCAGTCAAGACTCAAAGACATCTCCCCCCTGAGAAGCATTTGCTGGTCTTTGGGGGCTTTATTCCAAAATTAAAAAATAGCAGCTCCAGGAAGGGCCGCTGGAGCCTGCATATCCAGAAAGGTGCAAACCTGCAGCTCCCAGTCCTATCTGTCGTGCAAGAGAGGGAAGCATGTATGCTCCTGGGAGGGTGCCAGGGCCAGCTCTTCCTCACAACCTGGCAAGACCTGGGCTGGCACCATGCAGAGGTGGTGGGGGTGGGGCAGGAAGAGGTGCAGGCCTGACTCTGACAACTGGAGAAACAGGGAACCTGAGGATTTATAAAGACTGTCATGGCGCCCAGGGAAGAAGGCAAAATCTGACTTTTCAAATGAGGAAAATGAGGCCCAGAGAGGAAAAGCAATCTGCCTCAGGACACACAGCAAACCAGGGCAGAGCCAGAGCTAGACCCACATTTCTTGCCTCCTTCCTCCTGAAACAGGCCACAATTGTAACATAGAGGCTTGAACAAGATACACACCACCATTCTCTCAGAAAGCCTATTGCTGCTAGAAGAGCCTATGACAGAAAACATGAAGATACAAAAAGACGCTCCCCCCAAATTGATGACTGCCTTTACCTGAGTGTGCCTACTACCACAAAGGGTTAAAAAGGGCAGAAGGAAAGTTGTGAGCAAGGAAAACAGCCATGTCAGGATAGCAGGTTCTGTGTGAAATGACTTTCCTTTAATTTCCTCTTATTATGCTATAAACCTGATTTAATAATAAAAACATGCTAAGAACTTTTTAATGTGTAATTGCTTATAATATTAAAAATTATGAGAAAATGTTTTCAATTAATATATATGTGAATCATCTGGTGAGATGACACTTTGAACGATTTTATAAGGGTTGTTGGTGGGGGTCACACATAAAAAGGGGGTCTAAGTAACCATAAAACTGCCAGTTATTTCTGCAGACCTTCTGGGAGTACAGGACAAATGTGAGAGTGTTTTAGCTGTAGGCTCCAGAGGTGTGCTTTTCCTGGTTTTGCTGCTTACTTAACCTTTCTGAGTCTCAGTACTCCCATCTGTAAAATGGGGGTGATAGAAGTACCTATACCTCCCAGATTCCTTGTGAGGGTTACATGAGCTAATCATGAAATGTGCTTGGAGCAGTGCCTGGCACACAGAGAAGCCCTCTGCAGAAAACAATGACCACCATCCCCTTCCCCACCACTATCTCAGGTACCTCTAAGAATTCCAGGGGCTGAAGGCCTCAGGAGAAAGGATCCCCACTAAGAGATATTCTGTGCTTTTAGGTGAACTAGGACTTCATGACCCAGTCAATCTTTAGAAGCTCTTGCTCCATCATTATCATTATGTTCTTCCTATCATTATCCTCTCCTATCAAAAGCCTCATCTCCAGCCTTTCCTCTCCAGCAAAAAGATCCCACACCTCCATGCCTTTGCTCAAACTCTTCCCTCTGCCTGGGTTACCAGATCCAGCTCTCATCACCACCACCTCCCACCCCACCCCCACCCCATTTGGATCACCCAAACTCTGTGAATTTCTGGAGATTCACATGCTCACCTCCGTGCACCTGGATCCATGCCTGTCTCCCTGCTTTATGGAAATTCCTGTGGGCAGTGGCAGGATCTGCCCAGGTTACATGGTCTAGTCTCTAAAACAACAGGGTGCAGCAAGGGCTCCAGGCCAAGCTGACCAAGTCCACTGCTGAGGGCGTAAAGGGCCACCTGTTCTGCCATCCTGTTGCTTTGGCCACCCACCTCTAGGTGGCCAGGGCTTGGTCAGAGAATTTAACAGAACCAAATAGCAAGTGAAGGACCAACAGGGCCTCTGCTCCCCAATAACAACAATCTCACGCACACGTGCAAAGTTTGCTCTTTCCATCCGAGGCTACGTCATGGTTGCGTGTCCTACTTTATAATGAGGACGCTGTGGCCCTCAGTAGGCTAAGCATCCTGACCCACCCAGGTGCCCAAGTTGTCCTGACTCAGAACCCAGCACCCTTCCCACACATCAGCAGGTCTCCATGTACCTGGGGCCCTCAAGTCTGGGATGAAGAGGGGAAGAATGGCCTGCAAGGCACAGCTTTGGAGGGAGGTGGCCTGATTCTACTGGTTCACTGGGAGGCTTGGCCTGGGGACACCACATACATAGACACTAGGTCAGGAAGGAAACCCAGAAGCGATCTGATTCTTCCTCTTCAGCTTACACAGGAGGACACTGAGGCCCAGATGGGAAGAAAAAAGACCAAGACCAGAATCTGACCTCAAGAGATGGGCCAAGCAAAACAAAAAGGGGCACTAGGACTGAGCAGCACGAGCCAGGCTGGCACTGAGAAGGGAAGCTGCCAGCCCTAACCAGATCCTCGCCTATTCGGAGTTGGTCTCAGGTGCATCCTTCGAGGGCTGGACCCAGGTGTCCAATGATGAGGCAGCACACAGTGATTCATGGTATCTTGAGCTCAAGGTTGACACAGACCTCAGAGGCCACTTGAGCTAGCCACCCATATGAGACTTAACTATTTTTACATCACCTCCCAATGCTGGCCGTCTTGCCTCTGCTTGGATATCTCTAGGATGGGCAACTCGCTGTCTCATTAGACAGCTTCACATTTATTCAGTGGGTTAAAAAAAAAATCTCAAAAGGATTATGACTTTGTTGAGCCTGTTTCTCTCCCTATGAAAAGGAAAGATTGGACTGGGTCACTAGCTTTCCAACTGGGTTCCACAGAGGCCTCGGGTTTAAAGGAGGTACCTCCAGAGCTGCTGTCGGAGAGAGGCAATGAGGGCAGAAAGTTGAGGCCCAGGCAATCCACAGGCATCTGGGTTGTGAGGTTTTGTGGAGACCTGAGCCTCAATCTTGGAGCCAGAACCTAACTCCTGTGGGTGACACCAAGGGAAGTCCATGAAGAGGAAAGTTGAGGCAGACAAAGGGGAGGGGGTAAGAGGCGCCCCTAGGAAAACAGGTTTAACTCTCCAAGCCCTTCATCCCAGCCACAGCACAGGGGGCTTGGCCAAGTTCACTGTTTACAAAAGCACACCTCCCAAAAGCTGCCACAACCTGCTTCATGGAGCCAAAGATGCACAAAACCTCACTGGTTAATCACAGGCCAGGTCGGCTGTGCTGGGGAGTCTGAAAATCAAGCTGAAGCAAATCATGGCTGAATGGACTCTGGAGAGGATGTCCTGCACAGTGGTTAAAACAGGGCCTCGGCCATAAGTCCGACAACTGACTAGCCAGCTGGTTGCCTTGGGCTGGTTAATTAACCTCTCTGGAACTCAGTTTCTTCATTGGTATAATGGGCGCCTACACATCAAAGGGAGATGAGGAGGTGCCAGGAAGAATTCGCATCTAATGCTGTAAACAAGGACAAGAGAACTTAGCAACCACCTCCATTGCCCTTGCTATTATTATTGACTAACCTGTCATTTCATAAATAGGTATAAACAGAGGCAGGGAACGTGCTGCCCAAGGTCAAACAGCCAGTTTGCCCTAACTGCCCACTCTAAGGCTCCTGCTTCCCAGGGGCAAACTGAGGCCCAGGGATCACTCAAGTGGCAAGTGGCCCTCCCAGAACTGCTTGACTCCAGCCTGGGCTCCTTCTGCATGGCACAGAGGCGCACAGTCTCAGGCAGGGAGAGCACGCTCTACGTGGCAGCAGTGTTCTTATGCGCCAAAGGTACCTGCTCCATTACTACCCCATTACTAGAAGTTACATGCACACACGCACATAAATGTTCAGCATCCAAAACCTGTCACCCTAAAAGGTTCTTCTGCCACTCCCTGCTCCACTGCAGCCACCAGCACCCACCTCTGCCCCCACCTCCCCTGTCAGCTCAGTGAGCTGCTTCCTGGAACATTTATGGCCCCAGCCTCTGTCCCTGCCATCAGTCACTGGTAACATTTGTAACACAAAGAATTCCAAGTCAAAGGGAGCAAGGTTATTACAACCAGAAAACGTACTGTTTAATCACCTATTTCCTTAAAAACAAAGAATGTGGGTAAATATGGGCATCGTCTCCAAGGGAGGAAGAAAGCCCGGAGCGGCAAATACAAGGATGTTTCTTTGGAGAGAGAATACATAGAGAGATTAACAGGTTCCTGGTGAACTCAAACTGCCTTGGACCTGACCCCTGTGGATGTGCCTCATCCAAAAGCCCAAGTCTCACATGACAATTCTACCCAGCTAAATGGCTACTCAACGCTGAGGTCCACAGCAGCACCAGGAGGAACCCAGCTCCATTCCAAAGATGCCAGGCAGTGGTGGGTCCTCTACAACGGCTCTCAGCAAATGTCCCCTCCCCCCTTCAGCATCCTGCCCCCATGTTCTGTAGATGTAAGTCTGACCCCCTCACTTCTACTTATGTGACCCCAGGGAAGTGACTTGTCCTGTTTCCCTCACCTGTAAAACAAGACAGCACCTTCTTTGCAGGGACATGGTGAGGCATGTGTGTTAAAGGGCCCAGGACAGAGCCTGGGAGCCAGCTTCCGATGGCTCCTGCCATTTCCTTGTGTCCCGGATACCCCAGCGCCAAACACAAACACTACACTTCCTTTGGTACTCCACCCTAAAGACTGCCCTGCCAAGCACAGGCACATTTGGCAGTCTGCCTCCAACTTACTGTGTCCTTGGGCAAGTTTCTCTTCTTCCTTAGACTCAGTTTCCCTGTTTTTAAACGAGGCTGTTGGGTATGGATGACCCTAAAGATCCTTTGCTGCTCTAACATATGAATATGCCAGTGTCCCAAAGTCACTCCTGTAACTGCCACTCCTTTAGGCCTAGGCTGATGCCTGCTGAATGCAAGAATGGCTGGAGCTGCAGGGCCAAAGCTCCCCACAGCTGGGCCTGAGGTCCTGCCACAGAGCTGTTGTTTCACTGAGCCCAGTGGAGGTGATGGGATGTGGGAGGTGATGGGATGTGATGGTAGGAGCAGTTGTTACAGTTCTGAGGTGAAGACTCCACCAGCAGACCTGGTTCCCTGAGTCACTGGAGAAGAGCAGGCTGCCCTTCCCTCAGGACCCTGGCCCCAAACATACACTCAGCTCTCTGCCTCCTGCCCACAGAGGCCACTTTGCCAGGAGGGATTAGGAAGATGGGAGTGAGGGCGAGGGGTGGTGTTCTAGGAGTGTGGCTTAAGTCCCTCTGGTCAATCACTCCTGGCCCTTCCCAGGGTGGCCGGGCATTCCGGAGGACACACTGGGGGCCAGAGAATCACTTTCCATGAACAGGAAAAGCACGAGGCAGAGTCCTGGAAGCAGGGCCTGGGCTCACACCCACATCCTTCAACAGTGTCCTACTCGGTCTCCACAGCGCTACGAGTTTCTATTCCGCATGGGCCCTGCATACACTAGGTGCTCTGTAAATGTCGCTTCCTTTCCCTTCCTTCTAATTCAGGAGAGATAAAGAGAAAGAGCTCAAAGGCATCATGAACACCAAACAGACTGAAGAGAGGGCCGCAGAGGGAGGCATCTGTACCCCAAGTCCCAGACATACAGGGCACCAATTCGCTAGGCCTCAAAATTAGGGGTGGCTCCCAACCCACACAAGTGCTCTTGCTTCTCTGGACTGCCCGCCTGGGCCAGGAGGACCCATATGGGGGTTTCTCCTCTGCTTGAGATCTTCCCACTAGTCAAGTCTGCGTGGCTGATAACCATCTGCCTGTGGTGGCTAATAATGGATGCTCTAGGCATTATCCTGGTGACAAGAGGCCCTCGGGATACTGGACACCTGACCACATTCTTTTGGGCCCCACTGCAATTGCTTTGAAAAGGTTTTGTCATTAAGGGCCGATATAAAAACAGCCACAGGGGGTAAGTCTCTGTTTCCTATAAACCTACCAGCTAGAGTTAGGCTGCTTCCAGCCCCAACACTAAGATTTCCTCATATTTGGACAGGGGTAATTTTGTCTCCAATGATCTAATCTGCGCCCTTCTACTAGGTAATGAAAGAAGGTGACCCAGCTTGCTTCTTTTATTGCCCTGGCTGCTAGGAAGCTCCAAGTTAAGTTTTCTATCTCAAATGCTATGTCTTTCTTTAGTCAGAAATTCCCGATAGAACCTCTCCCCCACTTCTCCCTAGTTACTTCTCTGTCCCTGTCTTCGTTACCATACTTGGTATCCTGTTGTCCAGACTTTCACTGTGCCCTGCCAGGTTTTTGCTGATGTGGGAGAACCGTGAACTGGTAAACTATGGTGAAGACTCAATGCAGTGCGGCCTCCCAACCACCACCTTGAAAACACAAACTTTCCCTGGCTGAGGCTTGCTGGGGACCATCCATGTGTGTCCAGGAATGGGCTCCCTGCTGAGTTGCAAGTCCCTGTGCCAACCGCTCTGCTTACCTGTCATGATCCTCTGGGCCTCGTAGGGCTCCATGTAGCCAGCACTCTCCCCCTTTCCTGCTTTACTCTTGAGATCATTCTTGGCATCAAAGGGATCTGAGTAGTCGTCAGCGATAATCACCTGCAGGGAGGAAGATGGAAGGGTGAGTCCACCTTTGGCTTTCTGCTTCACAGCCAGGCTTTGCTCCAACACACACAAACTGAGCCTGCGCCACAGCAGCAAGAAGGCAGAGGGGGAGGCAGGAACCAGAGCTGGTGCTCGACCTCAGGAAGCTCCAATTCTTGCAGGGGTAACAAAGGGACCCACACTGGCGGTGCTCTATTGCAAGAGAGGGGCCTCTGAGCCCGTACATGTAGCATGGCCTGCTCTGGGCACTGTGAAGTGAGAACAGAGGGGCTACTGGGTTGAAAGCGCAGAGGCAAGAACCTGGAGGGTGTCTTTGGGAATGTAAATTGCTCAATGTAATGGAATGGAAATGGAGGAAAGTTGGAAAGGAGATTGTGGAAAGCCTGGAAACGCTGACAAGCTCCTGGTGCTGGCTGAGGCATAGAAGAGCTTGTCTAGAGATAATTATGTTCAGCGTTCCATTTTCCCCCAAATCTGGAGCACAACCACGCCTTGGGTAATCAGACAACAATTTGGTGAGATCAACGCACTGCAAAGATGACTGTGGCCCCAGACAGGCTTAATGAAAACACAAAAGCAGCTCAGGGATGGACGGATAGACTGCCGGGCCAGAAAGGGTCTTGGAAGCAACAAATTGAAAGACCTTTCTGTAACAGATGGGGAAGCTGAGGTCCTGAGGAGGAAGGGGCTAGACCAGACCCTTGACCAGATTGTCTGCTCCCAGGGCCCTTCCTGGCCTCCTCACTTGTCTGTATTTCAGAAAACAGCAAAGTTTTACAACAAATGGATAGAGAGAATCACCTGTGGGTAGACAGTGGCGGCAGAGATGGGGGTCCCATGAGAACGTGAGAATCTGGGATTTGAACACTTCAGAAACCAAGCTCCGTATTTTCCCGTTCTCAGTTGGAGGCTAAGTGTAAACACGACAACTTCCCCTCCCATTTCCTCCTTCCTAACCTTTGTGAGGGGCACACTTATCAAAGGGGAAAGGACAGGAACCCACCAAACCTGTTCCCTTTTAACACATTCTAGCTCCACCACAAACCCACTGTGACTTCTATCATTATCTGCCCCTTTGGTCACACATCTGGCAAAGGGCAAGTCCTCGGCCTCCCAGCCAGGGCCACCCAGCTGCCTCTCTAGTGATGGGGTAGGTTAGCATTTCTCTCAACCCTTGGGGTTACATGAATTGTTATTTAAATTGTGGGTTTAATTAGAAACCACAGGAGCTTTCTCTCTCTCCCAGCTCCTGGAATGTAAGGCATTTGAGGGGCCTGTAGACCCAGGGGAAGGGAAAATCCCCCTTTGTCTGACCGGTGAATGGCAGCTTGTGGCAGCAGCCCTGGCAGGGTGAACAAGTGACCTCCAGCTGCCGGGAATGTGATGCCCGAGGAGGGACAGCGGGCAGCAGCCCTGTCACTGGCATGTAGCCAGGGGCCAATGGGAAGCACAGCACACAGCGGTCAAGCTTATCAGTTAAAGACTCAGGGCTGGAGCGCCCACCATCTGAGCATGTGCACCCCTCTGCCTGCCCCCTGCTGCCTTCCCTGCCACTCCTCCCCGGGTCAGGCTCTGAGTCCCAGCGGGGGCCCTTCCAGATGCTGACATAGTAATCGTGGCCTCTTTTGAGACTCACTGAGCTCAAATGACACCAGGCAGGGGAAAGATGGGGGCTGGGGGAAAGCTGGGCCAGGCAATGTCTTTCATTTGATATTTCTATTCTACCCTTTGTAGAACATACCAGGGAGAAAATTATACATGTGAGCCACTGTCAAACAGAACAGCTCAGACGCTGATCTGGTGTAGGGTTTTGTGTCTTAGAGTTCAAGAGACCAGAAGTCCAAAAGGAGAAAATGATGAACCTGCTGTGGCTGACATCTAATTTTATGTCTCCCGCTCCAGCCTTCCTTACTGTCTCCTTTCAACGTGAACATCCTCCATCTATTCTGCAGTGAGGAAGGGAGCACCTATTTCCCCAACAAAACAAAATCATTTGGGGGGATTAGCTGGGGAGGAGCACGGGGAAGGAGCTGGGCTGCAGTCTCTGTAATCTAGAAATCAACATCCCAGCTCCTCTCGGAAGTGCTCTGTAATTTACAAACACGGAGGCTTGCAGGGTATAAACCAAATCTTTGTTCGCCTTGGGACGGATCTCTGGGAGGCCTTTGGTGCAGCAGGCACTATCTGTACTTTCTAATTAAAATGAGATCTGAGCTTGGGCTGTCACGGGCCCCCAGCTGACTGCCCTGCTTACTTCCGTTTCAATAAGAATTTACAAATCCTAAAACCAGGAAAAGCCCCTAGTCTCTGCTGACATATGGTTCCAGTTATACCTGCTGACAGTTGAAAATCCTTCCGTTTAAAAAAAAAAGTTTAGAATTCTGTTAGTTTAAGAAGCAAATCGGAAGGTTCCTAAAATGTATATTTAATCAACTTGCCTTAGAACTTCAAAGTGAAGTGGGTGGAGGGGAGGGAATTTGAGGTTTGAGCAACCTGAAACTAGGCAAATACTCACTGAGCTGTCTGACCTTTTGCAAAATCATGTCCTGGTTTTTGGAAGTAAAAATTTAACCAGGTGTTAGGAGAGTTAGCCAGAGTGATGTGTGCTGTGCCACAGGCCCCAGCCACATGCACTGGGCACTGTGATCACTGTCTAAGCTGCCCAGGGCAGACTGTAAGTCTGGATGGCTGGCAAGAGGTTTGAGTAAAGACTGCTGATTTTCTCAGTTTAAAAAAAAAAGAGAGAGAATAAGTTTCCCCAGATGTGAGCTTGGATTCCTGCTGGGGTTGCTTTTGCCTCAGTTATCAGACAAGTCCCTCAAATCTAATTGAACAGTTCAACTAAAAGGGAGCCAGCGGGGACTTCTCTGCAGATTAAACCACCTGGGCATGTGAGAAGCTTTCCTTGATTTTGATCTTGAATTGGCAGAGGCCTGACAGGGCATCAGACCCCTTCACATGGTTCCAACTGGCAGGTGCAGAGCTGAAAGGGGAACCAGGCTACTGGCCTCACAACTTCACTATGGAGCTGAGCAGCAGCAGAAAGACAAAGGCTATGGCCCTGGCCGGGTAGCCCAGTTGGTTAGAGTGTTGTCCCCATACGCCAAGGTTGCGGGTTTGATCCCTGGTCAGGGCACATACAAGAATCAACCAATGAATCCATAAATAAGTCAAACAAATTGATGCCTCTCTCTCTCTCAAATCAATTTTTAAAAAGACAAGAGTTATCACTAAACCCCAGGGAAGCCTTCTTGCTTTCAAACAAAACTGGAGACCCCAGGTCAACCCAGTGCACTTAAAGGACTTTCACAGGCTCATAAAGCAGCGAAACTGGGGGTGCTTGGGAGACCTGCTCCACAATCCCCTTGTTTTATAATATGGCCCAAGGCAGCCCAGAGGGTTTGACAATCCCACCCTGCACTCCATCTCTCTGATAGGGCTCTGAGAATCAGCTCCGAATGCCTCCCTTCTGTTTTGCACACACTGCTCACTCCCTTCCATTGGTCTGGAGCCAGGGTGTTTTTATCATGGGAATTTAGCTGTGATAGGAAGTTCATCCCCAAAGGGAAGTACTAGAGGAAGATGGGTGTTGCTACTTGGCCACATATCCATACGCTTTTGCAAGACAGCAGCACCTGGGTGGAGAACTGGGCCCTTTCCATGCATGTGTTCTTGGTGGAAAGGTAAATTGGTAGAGCCACTTTGAAAGAGAACTCTCGACAGAACCCATTAAAATCCAGAAAGATACATGGATTAACTCAGCAACTTCACTTCTCAGTATTTATTTCCAAATGTACACAAGGAAGTATGGGCAAAGATGCTCGCTGGAGCAAGTAATAATAAGTTGCAAGCACCTGCTACATCCACCCATAGGGGAATTGCTAAATCATGCTAGGTCCATGCTATGGAATATTACGTAGCAGGTTAAAAAAAAAAAGCACGAACATAGTTCTCCACGACATAGCTTGAAATAAAAGGAAAGCAGGCTGTGGAATGATAAATACAACCTGACACCTATTTAGGAAAAATAAAACAGAAACCTGTGTCTCTAATGTAAAGAAAAGGCCTGGGGAGATACATACTTCACACTGACACCTCCTGTCAGGGGGACGGGACTGGGATTGGGATGTTTACAGGAAATCAAAGGAGACTTGTCTGTAATGTTAGCACATCTTCAAACAAGGAAAACCTATTAATGTATTATATGTAAAACCAAACTTTTAAAAAAGCACTCTTCTTCACAGGCTATTTTTGCTACAGTAGATAAACTGTTTCCCAAACTTGCCTGAAGATAGGAATGGCTTGGAACGCTGCTTAAAAAAACCAGATACCTACCCCCTAATAATGTGTATATTTAATAAGCAACCCAGGTGATTCTTATCAGGAAAGTGTGGGAAATGTTAAGCTAGAGCCAGACCCCTCCCCACTACTCTAATACAAAGCCTCCAGATATGACTCTGGATTTTCACTTTTCCCAGATATGTCTCAGTCCTGTTCATTAAAGTGAAGCAAGAAGTGGGTGTTAAATGCAGCTCTCTCTTGCTTTCCTTCCCTGGGAGTTGACAGGAGTAAGAGATGACCCAACATGCCTTGGTCCATCTCCAGAATCCAAGACGTAGAGGTAATGGCATCCTCTGTGCAATCCTGAGGGCTGGCCCTGGATTGAGCAACAGAGCTGTGCAGGGGGAGAGGCCATGCAAGACCCTGCCCTGCCCAGTGAGGGGAGCCTGGGCCCCGTGCTAATCCTGGCCATGAGGATGTGCAAAGCTGTCTGTTCTAAGGCATAGACCCTTTCAGGCCAACTCTCTGTGGCTCTCAGCAAACCCTCCAGGAAGATCCCCGGCTCTAGAAAGGGCTAGTGGGACTGTAGAGGAGGCACAGCTAAAAATCACTCAAACCTGGTAAAAGCAAGGACCAGAGAGGTGGAACAGCCATCACCTTCCAGGAGTGGTGACCTGTGCTGTCCCCACTACCCCAAAGGCACCTCTTCTGAACTATACAGTCACCTTCATGTGCTCTGCTGTCTGTGGGAACTGGCAGCTTGGGGACCCAGATTGGCCTTGGCTGGACGAGGCAAGCTAAGTCACCCCCTCTCTGTGCTGCTCTCCTTTAGCTGGAAAGTGAGGGGGCAGCACCTCATGAGGTTCTGGGTCCATTCCAGGCCCATGACTTCTGTCTGCTCTATGCCAAAGAAAACTGCAGAGGAACATAGGAACACACCTGGGAATGTTCTATACCATCCCAGCTGGACCATTTCCTTATCAATTTGCCATTAAGAGTGTACATTACTTTCCCCAACAGTTTGGGGGGCATGGATCTCTTTGGGAATCTGATAACTGATGAAGGTGTGGCTCCCTCCATCACCTTTATATACGCTTGCAAAGTGTTGGGCACATTTCAGAAAGGTCAGGAGCTCCAGGTTAAGGCCAAGCCCCCTTGCATTCGAGTCACTTTAAAGAACAGCTAAAACGAGATACACTCTTTTCTAATCCTCACCTGAAGATATGTATGTGTTTTTAAATTGATTTGAGAGAAAGGGGAACGAGAGGAGATTGGGGGGACGGCACGACATCAATGTGAGAAAGAAACCAATCAGTTTGCCTCCCATATATGCCCTGACTTCGGATGGAACCCGCAGCCTAGGTTGTGCCCTGACGGGGAATTGAAACCTTTTGGTGTACGGGACGATGCTCCAACTGAGCCACCCAGTCGGCACACGAGACACACTCTGCCTTAGCACAGTGGCAGGTGCTGACTGTTGTAATTCAACACACGTTACTCACCTGGCTAAAAAGACGGTACAATGTGTGACTGGCCTGCCATTAGGCTGGGGAAGGAGGGGGAATGTGAGAAGGACGGTCAGGTCCCTATGTCTTGGCTTGCCAGTTAGAAACCCAATAGCCACAGCCCTCCAGAGTAGAGGCAACCTGGCCCTCTTCCGCACTCTGGGGATCAGGAGGGCTCCTTGAAGGGGAGCAAACGGTGTGCAGCCAGGAGGCTCCATGCCTCTGTTCCCCATCAGGGGGCTGGGCAGGCTGGAGTTCTGGTTCTCCTTTGGGACCCACCATGACACAGGCCCTGGCAGGCCCGATGTCCCTACAACAGAGACTCTGTTGCCATGCCAACCAAGATATGGCATGAATGAAATAGGGATTGTGGATCTGGAAGAATTCCAAATGACCAAGGGGCTGCCCAGAAAGAGCAGCGGACAGATATTCTGCACAGATCCAGAAACTATACAGACACAAGCTCAGCGAGTCAGGGAGAACATCTAAGCCAATAAAGGGTCACGGGACATGCTCCCTGGGTACCAGAACTCCTGCCATTCGGGTATCCGAGCAGAGGCTCTGCTTTGGGTAGAGATCAGACTACTAGCTATTAGCTACCAGCTGCCCGTGCTCTGTGTTTTCTCAGCACAGATTCAATGGCCCCAAAGCAACACCCCAGTTGCAAGGAATGCCTAGTAGGTGGCTGTCTGCAGAAACCCCAGTGTGGCCGAGGTGGGTGGTGTTTCTGAAGCCCCAAGGCTGACCAATGGCAGCGGGGCTGCAGCAGCTGCCTGGGGCTTTGCAAATTCACAGAAAGGACCCAGCCAAGCAGAGCTCCAGAGTAGAGCTGGCTCTACTGCACCCTCGCTGGTTCACTCTGGGCAAATTGCTTTATCTCTTTGAGCTTAGGCAATTCCGTGAAATGGGGCAAAACTGTTTGCAGCCTCAGCTTCACAGGAATGTTGTGGAGAGCAAATGATGAGATGATTTGGGGACGTGTCACCAGTTTAAAAAGAAAGGCTCTGGTGCACCTCCTGGTCACTGGGGATCGAACTAAGTACTGGGTCTCTGCCCACTGAAAACTTAGTGGGGAAGACAAACCAAAGATCTGAGAAGAAGGCCCCAGTGACCACACAGAGAAAACTGGCTGCAATCAGGCATGACAACAACTGTCAATCAACCACAGAAACAAAAGAGTTTATGAATGATCTGTTTTTCCCCTTTTAGGTTCTGGGTAGGATGCACCTCCTAGTTAGGGCCCCTGGCAAAGAGGTAGAGAACCTCTCAGGACCCTCAGGGCCACCCTGCCTGTGTGCTGGCTAGGGTGCTCCTGGTCTACGGCATGTGTCCGAGGCTCCAAGGGGTCTGCAGGACCGACTGTAACCTTGCTGGGGAACACTCCATTCAGAGATACAAACAAGCACTCTCCCACCCCCCACCTATCCTTTCCTTTCTCTGTCCCAGCTCTGACCATCACAGACCAACTCTCCTTACAGGCGTGCCAATAAATCATTTCTGACATGGTAAGGAAGTTAATTTGGGGAAGATTAATTAGCTACATTCACACATTCAGCTGCAATTCCTGGAAATCAGATGGTGGGGAGGGAACTTATTATCCACAGCAACCGAGGTCTGGCTGGTTCCTTGTCTCTTAAGGTCTGACTCGCCCATGCAGAATCACCTCGAAGTCCTAAGTCCCTCTTTCATGCATGGATATCAAGTGCTCTGCCCTCAAAATCCCACTGGTGGGGAGCCACAACTTCATAATGCTGTCATCTGGGACAGTCATCACTATTAAAGTGGTCTTCATCTGGCAGCTGACATCCACTCTTGCAGACCTTGCTTGGGTGCTGTACTGTAAATGCTTCTTTACAGACCAGGCACACGGCAGGAGGAGAGGGGTGTTGCCAGTGGTCTCCACTGGTCTTTCCAGTCCTCCCCCTCCCAGAGCCACAGATGCTTGCCTAAGACACCTGCAGGCTCCAACTTGTTAGGAAAAATCCATTCCAAATTACAGCCTCTGCCAGCTCCTCTCTGCTTCCCCTCCCAATCCCCGCCTCACTCACACCCCACTCTCCTTCAGTTTAACCCCGTGGAGACTGCTACGGGTCCTGGGTGTAAGGCTGCTGGAGTGGATCCTGGCCCTTCCCTCTGTTTATCCTGAAACCTCACTATTAAGTGGTAGGGACTAGCTTTTCAGCATCTCTCAAGCAGTGGGAGGTTCTATTAATTCTGAAACAGCTCAATCCCAGAATTTCTTAACTGCGTTCAGTTAGGGCCTGTGGATGGAGAATTCCGTGCATCCCTCCTAAGAACAGACACATCCCGGGGTCTGCAGAGTAATTACAGGTGAAGTCAGAGCTGAAAGGGAGATGGTCTAGTCTGGTGGGTTTCAACAAATTATGTGTGCAATTCATGCCAAGGAAATCTCACAGGAAACCCCAACATGCACCACTATCCGTAGTCTGAAAAGCATGAATCCATTGGGGATCAGGAGGCCCAGAGGGGAGGGTGAAGGTCAATGCTAGAAACAGGTAACCAAATATTTCCTAACTCCCAGGTCCAGACTGTGTCTGCAACACCTGTATGGCTGTCTCATTTTTTTCTTAGTCATTCCTAAAATTTTCAGGGTATATCCACCATAATCATTCCCCGGGGAAAGCTCACTAGCACCTCTTGCAAAGACTACCACCCATCCCTGCAGACAGCTCCCTGTGGGAGGCCGTCCTCAAGCCAGCCTTGGTCCACTTGGGTCACCTACTGAGCCTCCCTCTCTTCCCCAGAGCTCTGGCTCAGCACTGCTCAGCCCTCCAGCGACCCCGTCAACCTCCACCCACCTTTCCAGACAACCCTTTCTTCCCAGGCTTCCTGCTCAAGGGCCTACAAGTGTTCCCCCTAGAAAATGCTCTCAGACCAGCCCTGGGGTCAAGAAGGGTAAGGTCAGGATTTTCTTCTTACCCTGGCAGGGCACTTAGGGCTGGAAGGGTCAGAGAATGTGTCATCAGGAGAGGGACACAGGATCGTTCTGTGCCTCAGCTTCCTCATCTACAAAATGACAATGGGGTGAGGGCTAAATGAGCCAATATACGCGATGTACCTAGACCAGGGCTGGGCACACACAGAGTGCTCAAGAAATGTCAGGTGCACTTGTCATCTCAACACAGATTCCCTGTGTTGATCTCAACACAGATTCCCTGTGTTGCGGAGGAGGAAACCGAGTGCTGGAGAGGGGAAGGGTCTTGCACAGCCACCTGGATACCCATTAATAGGATTAGCAGGGTGATAAAACCAGACTCCCACCACATCCCAACTGCAGGAGAACCTAAGCCACTTGGCGACCTATGTATTTATAGCCTGCCTGCTTCCAAAATGGGTTTTAGACAGCTGTATTCAAGTCATCTTTCCGGCTCAGCCACTGCTCCTTCCCAAGAAAGGCTGGGGAACGCCCGGGGCTTTCTCACAGTAACAGAAGGCTCTGAGCACCAAGGACAACTTGGGCAGTGTACTCACAGGAACGGTATGTAAAAGAAAAACGGCAGCGCCTAGAAGCCAAAGGCCTTTTCTGAGAGCTGTGGTACTTTTAATAACCAGGCGTGCATGCCCCACGCAGGGCCTGGGAGTGAGCAGAAGTCATGGAGCGAGGGGGCGTCTCCTGCCATGTGCTGTGTGCTCAGAGCTCAGAGCTGAGATTAGGGGGAGAAGGCACTCCGGCCTGGTGCAGCCCATGTGATCTGGGCCCGCACAGCACGTTTCATCAGCAATAGTGACACAGGACCCGGACTAAGTGAGGGGTCATTTCTCTTATGAATGGGGCCCATTAGGATGATTCGTGCGTATTTCCAACACGAAAGCTGCCTTTGTATTGAGGATGGGGCATAACTACCACCACTGTATGTGAGGGGGTGCCCAATTATGTTCAGCTCAATAGTGAATGGTGATTCACTTTTTAAAATAATGCCATCTTCAGTAACCAAGCTCGATGAACTCTTATGTGCAGTCCTCCAGGCTGAGAACCTGTCTCTGAACCCCAAAGTACTTTTTCTCCTATGTACTTGGCACCTTCTCATGTACTGTGCCAGGCGATGGGCTCTGAGCTGCAATGCAGCGGGGAACAAAGGCAGGGCTGTTCCCCTGCCCTTGTGGAGCTTCTGGTCTCCTGGGAGGACAGCTGACCATCCTGGGGAGGGCAGGCATGGTCAAGGACGGGAGTTACTCAGCTGTTACGTGCCAAGCAGAGGAGTGAGGGCACAGGTGAAGTTCATTTATCCTTTGCCCTGAATTGCAGCTATGTGCAGGCCTGTGAGGTGAGTTACCTGAGGATACCCGCTATGAAGTCAATAAAAGAGGTTACAAAATCTTTACTGATTTAAAAAAAAAAGTTCTTGGCACCTCAGCCATTGACAAAAATTAGGTTTCAAAACAGTACTTAAAGGATTCAATTTTTCTAAAATATATCATACACGAGAAAAGAAGAAATGTCTTTTATGTTCATAGAAAAGGAACTAGAAGGTGTACAGTACAAGACAGCACACGTCCAGAGGTTTCCATGAAGCTGGAGGTCCAGACACTGTTCCCCTCCTCTCTCCAGCTGGGCACCGTTAGCTGAGTCACACTCCCTGCCAGGGCCTCAGTTTCCCCATCTGTAAGATGGGAAGGGTAGAGTGGGTCTTACGAAAAAGAGGAGGGGAAGAGACATGGGATCACAACATGAAAAGAAACCCAATTACCATCTTTCCTCACCAACATTTTCTCAAGGAAAGAACAATAACAAGAAACATTACAAAGGAAACAGAATAAAGCACAGTCCTTTTAAAATGAATGGATTTAGCTTCATAAAAACCTCCCTAACTTTTCATTTTCCTAATTCCACCAGAGATCACTATGCTCTTAGAGCATGAGACCCCCATGGGTATGTCAGTCCTTCTGACATTATTTTAAAAACCATGCCCTCTTTTTGGTTTCAACGGCCTGGTGTACATCCACCATGAAAGGGCCCTGGTTTTCCTGCCCCTCTCCCCTCCTGGTGTCTCTCACTCTAGGGGCACATTCACCACTACCGAGTGTTGGTCTCCATGAAACACCAACATAGTGCTTGACAGTAGCCTCATGAATCAGGCATGAAGTGGCCCTAATTTATTAATGCACATTGTAAAGTCCCCTTATAAAATGGGAGGTCATAAATCACCAGCCACCGGAAACATTCTATCTTTAAAGGGAGGCCAAGGTATCCTAAACTAAATGCCAGACTTAGCCATTTCAAAAGAGCAAACTTTGATCCACTGCTGCTGTGTTAATCAAGTGACTGAGGCGGCCCAGCCCCTCGCTGATAACACAGCTATCACAAGACATCACCAACCCCCCACCAGCTTCTTCTCTTCACACACTTCTTTGCTCAGACCTCAGGCCATGTGAGACTGGAGATGAGGGTCTTCTGGTGCCAGGGTCTGAGATCATTAGGCCAGAACCTCCAGTAGCCTGAGCATGCTAGAAGATCAGAACTAGCAAGAGGTTTAGAGGTGATGCTGAGGATGGAAGAAGCACCTACTATGTGCCAGGCACTAGACTGTGTGCTTGTACATACATCGTCTTAGTTCATCTTTCTGACTACATCATTTTCAGATGAGAAAATCAAAACCCAGAGAGGTTTAGTAGCTTCCCCAAGGCCTCAGAGCACACAAGACAGTGCAGGTTTCAACCCTGGCCCGCCTCACTCCAAAACTTTGGCTCCTCCATGCCACCCACGGCCTGTTGCATGAGTTTCTAATATTCTGGGTCCCTTCCCGACAGCAGGAGGAAATCTCTGAAGGGAGGTTTCACAGGAAGATGAGGAAGCTCTGCCAACTTGGCTCAGATGCACCAACCCCAGGCAAGGGCCACCCCTGACACTCCCTCAGTCAGCTGGGTGCTGGAAGTCGCCCTTCCTCTTCCCATGACAGCCTCCCTGTGACTGGAGCACACCTGCAACCTGCCTGGGCCACACCTGGGAAGCAGGCACTTCCGCCTGCAGCCTGTGTGCCCCGTGCTCGGCTTCCAGCAGTTACCTCCCTCCATCTCCTCCTGCCTCATCCTTCCTGCCTGGGGGGTCTCACCTCCTCCTACTCCCCGCAACCTACCACAACAGAGAGCACAGGACAGCACGCAGGCTGTGCCCCTACATTAGAAGGAAGATTCACAGCAGGCAGGAAGCCGTGGAGAGGCGCGGGGCCAACCCCGCTACATCCCCAAACCTCTGCACATGGAAACATCACTCAGCACAGGAGGGGAATGAGAGCTGAAAGATGAACCTGAACCTTGGCCCCCTGCTTCATTAACAAGAGTTAATACTTGGACAGTGCCCAGCATGCAGTAAGTTATTGTTATTTTCAAAGTTGACTGTAAAGTCAGCCTCATTTTTCTCATTGTAAAGTGGGAAGGAATTTTATGGTAGAATTAGTTCATTTTTCATCTTGCTAGGGTAAGCCCAGCTGCATTCAGAAAAACCAAATGTCCACACATACAGTGTGGACTGGAGGAATTGGAGATGCTCGTCTGTAGAGAAGGCCCCAGGGTCAGAGGGCCAGCTTGAAATCCCTGGGCCTTCAAGCCCAGAGGTGGTGGTGATGTCTGAGAGAGGGGCCAGGAGAAACTCAAAACAATGTTTTCCTAAGATAAAAGTGAGCACTTCATCACCCCTACAGGTGCCCCATCATGTTCCTTTCTTAGGGATAACACAGGGTGATTTGGGCCACCTGACTGGGGCAAGGGAGGTCCGTTCAACCCACAGACCCCACAAGAATGCACTCCCTGGAGACATTTAAACCAATGCCCCAGCTTACCAGCCACTTGGAGAGGGCTTGGACTGGGTCCACCTGAGTGGTCTGGCTACACTCCCCTCTCCCCACATTTCTGTCACGCCCATCCTGTGATCCGTGGGCAACAGGTCTACACAGATGGTCCCAAGCTCCCCATCTGTCCTGGGTCGCATAACTGGAGTCTCGGGCTTACAGACTGGCTTAGGCAGGCTATACAGGTCCTGGCACCTTCACCATACCCTGGCTAGGCGAGTCTGCTTGGAGAGTAAGGCAGGGAGGTTTAATCAAAGGCTGCCCCCAGCCTTTTCCAGCCAAGAAAAATCTGCTGAAAAATACTGACACCCTCCCCAGAACAGCCTCCTGGATTTAAGAAGGGGAGAGGTGGCTTGGGTCTTAAAGAGAAAACAAGATTCCCATTCATGAACTCCCCACACCAAGGGCACCTAACAGGTAAAACGGGTTCTGCCATTGATTAATGAGCTGGGGTAATAATGGGGCTCACCCTTCGTTATTAAAAATATTAACCTCGTTCCTGGCCCAGTGATGTCATAAACCCAGGGCCCACGAAACTCTCTCACAACCACACTTCTCATCTGCCAGGTGAGGGGGCTAGGTGTGTGCCTCTTGTCCTGGGGACAAGCCAGGAAGGGACAGAGCCATTTGGGAATATCGCTGACCCTACACAGAGGCAGCTGCAGGTTGACAGGTGGGAGAAATAATCCATTACTTGCCATAGGTATGCAAGAACTCAGGGGTCTCAGCTGCCTGGGACCTTGATTAAAGTGATGTTATGCTCACATGGTCTAATGTGACTTCCCAAAAGCCAACCTGCCCAGTGGCTGTGTTGACAATGGTATAACCTTAAGACTCTCACCACTGGGAAGGAGACCATCTCCCTCCAATCTGCATAAATCTGAGGGTCAGTGGAGAATCACGTTCAGCTCTGGGCCCTGCACTTTAGTTAAGAGCTGCCACCAGGATGATAAAGAGCCTGGGCTCCAAGTCTCATGAGCATAATTAAAGAGATCAAGGAGTCTGTACGTTCTAGAGAAGATTCAGGGGTGTGTGCGCAGTGCAGGACGCTGGTTAATCCCTGTAACAGGAAGCAGACATGTTCTGCTGGGTAAGAGAGAGTACAATGAGGACTAATTAGTAGAGGTTATGGAAAATATTTCAACTCAGTTTTAGGAAGAATGTTTGATCAGACAGAGCTGTTCAAAATAGAGCAGGATAGTTTGGGAGGTAGTGAATTCCCTGCCTCAGGGATGTCCATGCAGAAGCTGGGTGAACACCTGGCCAGCAGAAGGACCTACACTGAGATCCTTTGTCATTAGATACCCTATGCTCCTCATAGGATTTTTATGGTACCCAAAGCATGGGACTGAGGGTAGGGGAGGGGTTGGTCAAACCTTATAAAAGTACCTCTCTCACTTTCCACAAGAAGCCCCAAGCCTTCCTGGTTTTAGGGCCCAAAGGGTGCTGCTCTGCAGTATGACTGGCTCAAAAGCATGTGAGGGTAGGAGGCCAGCCATGCCTGCCCTCAGAGAGGCGGCATCACCAGCCAGGTGAAGATGAGACACGCAGAAGGTACGCGTGAGCTCAGCATCTCCAGATGGCTCCAGGGTGGTATTCAGGCCACTGGAGGTGGGTGGGCGTGTGTGTGTGTGTGTGTGTATTGGCCTAAGCTAAGATTTGCCCTCTTTCCTCAACGGCATCTGATAGGTTGGGTGCTGTGGGAAAAGCACAGAATCAGACCCAAAACACTTTGGTTCTGGAATTCAGCAATGCCCATGGTGGGCTAGGTCCTGAGGACAGAAGGGCAACTATAGCTCAGCATCTGCCCTAAAGGAAGAGGGAGTCTAACAAGGGGGGTCAGCAAATTTGTTCTGTAAAGAGCCAAATAGTGAATATTTTGTTTACAGGCCACAGAGTCCCTGTGGAAACCACTCAACTGCCACTGCATGATAATGTGAAAGCAGCCATACACACAACTCAATGAATGGGTGCGGCTGTGTGCCAATAAAACTTTATTTACAAAAACAGGCAGCAGCTGGATTTCGACCCAAGGGCTGTGGTTTGTCTATCTCGGTCTAGTCCAATGGTTCTCAACAGGCTGCACACTGAAATCCCCTGGGGAGCTCCCATAAAGCACGAATGCCTGAGCTCCACCCAAAATTCCAATTTAAGTGGTCCCAGTTGGGGCCTGGGATTAGTGGTTTCTAAAAGCTCCTCCAGGTGACTGTACTGTGCAGCCAAGACAGAATCACTCATCTCTACCAGAAGATAGGCACGTGTAATCCCACTATTATCTTGCAATAATCCAAAGGGTTTCACAAACCCAGCCCAGGGGAAGTGACTCGCTGAAGGTCATACAATGAGTCATGAGACAAGGAATCCCAGTCCATGAGCTTTCCTCAGCTCACTCTCCTCCTGGAGCATGGGATACAGGTGCCTTCTAGCCCCTGCCCCACTGTTCCAGGAAGATAAGGATCTTGGAGAAATAAATACCAACCACATTCTCTCAAACTACTCTAACCCTTGCGACCTGGCCCTCTCCCCAGATCAAACCTCAATGACCTCAAACTAACATGGGAACAGACTACCCAACACATCTCCCTTTCTTTTGAGAAGCAGCATTTTCAGCAAATTTGAAACAGTTTATTAGCATCTGGGAGGAACAAAAGAGGACTGTAAAAACTGTATTTCCTCAGTCCTAACAAGCACAACCACAGGAAACTCTTTACCAATGACACCACTAAGGACCTGCCAAAACGTGCTGCCTGCTCGGAGCTCTGCCCACGCAGGACTTGGACACAAGGAACCACCAGAGCCCTGGGGAATGTTGCAAGAGCTTGGCTGAGGCTGGGCGGCCACTGGCAGCAATGATCTCAATGTCTACAGAGCAAACGTGCTCGGCAGACAGGGCAAACCCAGGCATCGCTGGCCTTGCAGGAGCTCTGCGGGTGGCCAGAGAGCCTCTGAGCCCCAGACTCTCCCTCCTCTCCACTGAGCCACAGAGATGGTCAGCAGCTTGAGAGAGCAAGGATGGGCCAGCACAATGATAATACAGTAAATACTGAGAGCAGCTACCAGGGGCAGTTCTTTGAATGCTCCCAACAACCCTGCGGAGTAGACTCTTACATTGTCCCCATTCTGCAGATAAGAAAACTGCAGCACAGGATGACTAGGTCACTTGCCCAAGGTCACCAAGGCAGTGAGTTACAAAGTCAGGATTCAAGCAAAGCTGCTCTGTCCCAGATTCTGGCTCCTAATGCTTTACTCAAAGGACTTTAAAGTGACTCTGCTGAGCAAATTCTCCCTTCAGAGACAGTGAAACAGACTCAGCAAGAGTGAGGGGCTGGTGTGGGCCACACACACAGGGGGTGGGGCAAAACCAAGTCCATGTGCTGTCCTTGGGAGAACCCTGTCTTTTCATGGAGAAAAGTCCTGTCAGCTCCTAGGACACAGCATGAGCTCACAAAAGGTGCGGAGGGTCTGCTTAACTAGAAAGAGCAGCTCACAGGGCTCTTGCCTGCTAGGAGACCCCATGTCATTCAGGAACTTCCTGCCCCACCTTCCTGGTAGAGAGGCCTTTATGCTTGTTTCCAAGGTCAGCCATTCCCTACTTCCCCACACTCACAGGAAGCAGTCATCAGCCCCCAGCTTACACCCTGCCTCGGTTTTTGCCCATCTGTGCCCTCGTAGGGCAGTTCCTTCTCTAATCACTGCACATTCAAATTCTACTTAGTATGCAAAGCACAATGCATGACAACATGAGCTCCTGAGCTAGATCTGAGTTCAAATTCTGATTAAGTCACCTTGGGAAGCTTGCTCAACCTCCCTGAGTCTCAGTTTCTTCATCTATAAAGTAGGTAGACTAACAGAGCCCACCTCAGTGCCTGGCAACAGTAGGGATTCCACAGTATTATCACCATCACTGACTCAACTCCCATGGACTGTCCTCTGAGCCCCTCACCCCAGCTAGAAGTGAGCTCTCCCTCCCCTGAGCCCCATAGTTCTATCTGCACCTCCACTCGGCCTACCTGGGCTGACTTTCGGCCAGGTTCTGTGCTGGGCTCTGGGACCCAGAGAACAAGACACTATTGCAGTCCAGGACGAGTCCCCAGGCTAGTCAGGGGAACAGACACAGGCTCACAAATAGCTGTGAGTGGCCAAGTGACATTTTACATCCTGTCATAATCTAACAAGATTTTTAAAAAAATCTGGCCGTCTTCCCATTGACTTAAGGCACTTTTGCTAACTCTAGACAAGTTGTATAAGAGCTTTTAAAAAAAAAAATCAGGTCAAACCACATTTGGAGAACTCTAAACGGCTTCCAGAATTTTCTCCCTCCCTTACGTTAGTCTGGGTTTGCTGTCCAGCTCCCCCCATCCTCCACTCTACCCCCCCACACATGTGCCTTAGCCTGAGCACTCCATGTATGCCAGAGCTCAGAAGCCACAGAACAGGGTGGGCACACAGGAACCAGGCATGAAGGGACCTCCAGACTCAGGTCTCTATCACAAAAGCAATGGACCCAGGAGCCCCAGGAACCCACACTCTTCGCATGTGCACTGTGCTTTACAGTTTCTGAAACCCCTCCAAGTCAGGGTCACTGCTCCCCGCAAACACCCATGAAGTCACCTTGCCATGTTTATTAAGACCTCCTAAACTCGGGGCTCTAGAGCAGGGCCGATGTCCACTCATCTTTCTGGTACTTGCATCTAATGCAGGGCCTAGAGCACAATAAGGTGTTTAGTAAGTGAAAAAAATGAATTTTATAAGCGAGAAAACTGGCTCAGAGAGGTTAAGAAACTTGCCCACAATCACACAGTAAAGGAAAACAGCAGGTCTGCCTGGGGACAAGGAGAAGCTGGGGCTGGGGCTGCTGAGGAGGAGGTGACAAGAAGAGTGGGAAAAGGCAGAAGAAGCCCCAGGGAGGGAGTGTCTGACCAAGAGAAAACAAAGACAGGCACAGGGAGCAGACTGGAGAGGGGCCAGAGGAAGTGAGGAGAGAGACACGTTTGAGACAGACTGTCAGCTGTGAAGAAATGTTTTTGAACTCCTGAAGCTTATCAGGCAGGCGGGCGTGGCGGGTGCGACAGCCCAGGACAACACAGCACAGGGAAAGGTTCCCAACAGACCGTTTTCTTCCCTTGAAGAAATGTGGATAATTTGTTGTTAGAATGATGAAGAGCATTCTTGGGATAAAGTGCTGTCAAATGCTGCTGTCGGCCTTGATGCCTCCAATATCATCTCCAAACCAGGTAACTGGAGTCCTAAAAAAAATCGGAACTCTATTCTAATTTGTCATTCCATCTAAATCAGAAGAAAACTGACAAAATGGGTTTACAAAAAAGTGCACTTTGAATAAGCCTAAGAGAAAGCCGAGTGCAAGACTTTACTGCAGTACAGGGATTACTGTCACTAGCCTGCTTGTGTTACTGCAGATCCAAAGAGGGGGCCATGCCCTGGGGCCCAGAACGCCATCCTACTTTGTGGCAAAGGACTACGGGAATGAATGGATTCCATGATTCTTGGCTCAAGTACTCTGATTTTACAACCTTCTGCCTCTTCCCACCCATACCCTCCCCTATCTACAGAGCAGAGGTCACAAAGCCACAAGGTCCCCTTGTAATCCTACTTCCTGTAGATGCCAGTCTGGCTTTTTGAACAAGCTCTTTAACTTCACCGCACAACCCACAGCCATCCAGAAACAGATCTGATGTAAGCAACACCTCAGGGAAGCTCAGCGGCCTCGGAAGTCTAAGACACCCCTGGCCCGGGGCCTGCTATCGACTGCCCGCCTTGGTGATGGCTGTGCCCAGTGGCTTGGGTCTGACAGGCCAAGCCCTCTCCAGGGTGGTTCACAGCTAAAGAAAGAGGGGTGAGAAAGAAGAATCCTGACAGGCGGCTCTTGACAGGAATCTGGCAGCCTGTGCCCTGCTCTCCACAAATCCCTAGGCCACAGTTTTATTTTGAGCCAGAATTGTTGGTTCGGGTTCTCAGGCCACATTCTAGAGCCGCGCCACAGACAGGGGTGTTGATAGCAGCCTGATCCTTGAAGTGTGGTTATTTGCAGAGGACAAGACTGGTTATTTGTACTCAGAAATTCACAAACCACCCCCATAGCTTTCGTCACTGAAGTCAGGTGGCCTCCTCAAACGTGCATTAGCACCTGGGCAGTGTGAGGCAGAGAAGGGACAGGACCAGCTCACCGGCTTCGGCCACCCTGCTAAAGGAGATGAGACCAGTGCTCCACACTACTGAGAGCGGGCAATCCTCCTGGAGGAGGTGGTGCATCTCCCTTGGGCCCAGGCAGAAGTGACTGCATTTGAGGTGAGAGGAGCAGTGAAGAGACCTGGCTACAATGTTAGAGGGCTTATGTGGTGGGTGTATGGCAAAGACGTGTAGAAATGGAGTTTGGGGGTGGATTTCGAGGGCTCTGCTTTGGGGATTTACTATAAACAGAGACTGTCAACACTGTGAAGGAGAAACAAGTACTCAGCAAGATGAGAAGTGGAGGGTAGTCCAGGAATGCACATCTGCCCCAGAGATGTTTATAGGCAATTTAACTTCCAGAGCACCTGGTACCTGGCAGGACTGGAACAGATGAGGTCTTAGGACAGTTATCCTCACTCAAGTCCTCTCTTCTCCAGGCTAAAAAGCCACAGTTTAGTCTCTTCAGCTAGCGATGAAGTGTGAAAGTACAGTCACCACCAGGTCTTTTGTTCTTTTTCCACACAACTGGAAATAGCCCCTCCATGTCTATACCCAGAAAGCCCTTTCACTCATCAGGACCCTTGTTTTCCCTTTGCCCACAAAGGCCGCATGTCAGCCGCCTTTCCCATCGCCACACACACGTGGGCTAATCTACCACCCAGCAAGGGGCTCTGTATGGGGGTGGGGCAGTTATGACACTGCACAGCCACACACGAGGCAGGCCAGGTAGTCACAACACGGCCCAGGGCATGACCCAAAGGTGGGGGGCAGAAGGGAGAGGCTATCAGAATTTTGCCAGGGGCAGGATCAGAGCCAAACCTGCATCTGTTAGGCAGGATGGGGCGGCGAGAGGCAGGGTGGGCATGCCAGCTTCGGGAATGGTCATGGGCAAAGGGGTAAAAATCTAGTGAGTTTAGGGAAGGATGTTCTCCACACGGCAAGAAAAGGAGACAGGGCCACTGGGGCGGGGGGGCTGGAATGCCAGGTTAAACCCGCTGCAGGTTCTTAGAAGCAGAGTGACAGGGATGTGATGTTGGCTGTCCTCCACCCTCCATAGTGGGGCGGTAGGTGGGGCCAGTGCTGGATGCACAAAGAACAGCAGAGGACAGAGTTACGGCGGGAGCCTGCCAATTGCCAAAATCTAGCCAGGGGAAGCCAGCTTTCAAATGCACTTTTCATGAGCAGTGCTTTGGGCCTTAGTGGAAACAACCTCATTCTCTACCTACTTCCTTTCTTGTTCTCCAATTTTCTCCTGAGTTTCTGAGTATGGCTCTCATGAGGAAGTCATTAGCAGGAGCAGCAGTCAGTTCTAACCACACAGCATGCTGGGAGTACCAAGGCAGATGAGGGGATGGTGCCCATGTCTGGCCTCATAGGCACCAGGGCACTGAATTCAGAGCAGGCCCTGGGGTGGAACCACCTGGACACAAATGCCAAGTCTGTATGGTGCTGGGTTGTTTTGTAAGTTACTCCCGTGCCCTGGTCCCCTCACTGGGGACAATAAAAGTATCTACCAAAAAGTGTTGTCAAAAGAATGAAGCAAAGAGCTTCACACAGCAACCAGCACACAGTAGGAGCTTAATATGTCATAGTGAGGCCAGAAATCACCTACCATCTTCTGTTGTCATTTAACCGCAAACCTTACCTCCAAACTGTGCCTATGCCCTTTCATTGCTGAGGGACTGTGCTATGTGGTGACTAATACCCTGAGCTGGAAATGGGGAGGCCCAGCCCTGCTCCAGGGCTCCCTGACTTTGGGGTGACTGCAAGCAATTTGCTTCTCCATCGCTAAAATGAGAAATGGAAATCTCCACTCTCTCTGCCTCCTGGGGCAGCTGAGACAATACCAAAGTGAGGGCCCAGGGCAAACTGTAAAGTACCCATGTGAGGGGTAAGTGGTCTCCTGCCTCCACCTTCAGCTGGGAGTATAAGAAGGGTCTGTGCCTGCAGGAGAGGCATTTGAGAGGCATTTCCATCCTGCCAATCTGTTGGCTCCCTGCAGAAACCATTGTGACTGGTTCTTCGAAGGCCAGCCCAAGGAAGCAGATGCCACAGCCAGATCAGCAGGGGCTCATTTCCAGCCTGGTCAAGCATGGGCTTTCCTGGGGCAACCCAGCCCAGCCTAGAAGTCAAATTCCTGTCAATTCCCACCATGGGCCAGGCCCTGGGTTTTCCCTGGGTCCCTGCAGTGACAGAGGCCAACCAGGGGCCCCTCAGACCCACTGCCACCTTATAAAACTGCATGGCTAACACTGGCATTTGGAGGCACTCAAATGCCCCCACGTCTGCTCCGCCAGATCACCCACAGCTTCACCTGTTCCCACTATGAGCTTCAGCCCCACATCTTTCCCTCCAGACCCTACCTGTCCTTGCCAACTTCCCTGATTTCAGCAAAGCTGTGCCCTCTGCCCAGGGTACTTTTCATTCTTCCCCAGGCATTTTTCAGGGCCAGGCTGAAACCTACTCCCACGTCCTCCAAGGAGCCTGACCAGAATCCCCTCCCAGAATCAACTGGTCAGAGGGCCCTGTAACCCTGGCTATTTTGCTGTGCAGTGGAATGCCTTATGTCCACTGCCCTGCACCCCAGTGTTTCCACTCTCTCCTGTTCTGCATTCTCCACTCCGCCCGGGCAAGGGGGCTCATCCAGTACACATGTAGGGAACTGAACCGCTAAAACCACCCCGACCCAGGCTTTGAACAGGGTAACTGCTCTGCATGGGTTCCAGCGACTGACATCTTAACTGCATTTCTCAATATGAAAACACTGAGTTGCATCCTCCCTGGAAAAGTGGTCTCTGGGGGAAGAAGGGGCCAAACCACTTAGCTGTGGGTCTAGCTGCCTTTAGATTGTAAAAGCCCAAGGTGACTGACTGAGCCTGGGAACATGGAGCTTGAGTGGGGGTGGTGGGGGGAGAGATATCAAGGGTCAGTGGTACTCTCCCCTCCCCTGGAACAGGAACCCTGAACTGAGTCAGCAAGTCTTAGGAAGAGCTGGGCCAGCTGCCATTAATCCTTCTAGATGCTGGCAGGGAGAGCTCCAAGGGGCAGGCCTCGTGTCAGGGCCAAGGTCCCTAGGATAGGGCCAGCAAGCTCAGGCGGCGACCTGGAGAAGCGGGCAAGCCCTGGCTCTGCCGGGCAGCCCACTCCAACCTGCCACTGCACATAAATTACAGGGAGGAGGCTGGTGGCCAACTTGCTTCAAGGCTGGCCCTGCCTCTCTGACACAAGGAAGGGCTTTGTATAGCCCAATATCTCATTACCTGGCACCGCAGCCACACCGGAAAGGGCAAATAATGGGGTGAGTGCGACACATGTTGCACAGACGTCCCTCCCTGCACAAACCTGTCCTTAAGTCCCCACTGTCTATGGGGCAAAGGCCCAATTAACTCCTTAGTATGGCATTTGCAGCCCTTCAATCTAGCCACAACAAATCTATCCAGAAAAATCTCCTCTAGTGTAATTCATTTATTCATTCAAAAAGTATTTGTTGATCATCTCCTATGTGCTAGGCATGATGCTGAAGGAGCTGAAGGATCCCTAAGTCCCACTGCCCTGAAGACTGTGCAGATCATACCCAAGTCCCCAGCTTAAAGCTGTGATTCCAGAGGGGCTCAATACTTGCTAAGTGCCATTCCCATCACTCCCACCTGCCCGAGGAGGGCCGAAGCTGCCCTTCCCTGAGTCTGCCTGCCTTCTCACCCATAAATCTCACCACCACACCAGAAAGGTGGGCACCAAAGCCACTCCACCTGTTGGAGGCCCGCCTACCCACGGGCCTGATTTAGAGTGTGCTAGCTGCTCAAGGGGGCACTAGGGCACCAGTGTCTCGGTACTGGAGTTACTGGAGGGTTGGGGATTCTGGGGGTTACAGAGCACCTCGGGCCCTCAATCAACCCCTCTGAGGCCACTCATCTGACAAGCATTCCTGGGCCCACTCTGGGACAGACCCTGTGTGAGGAGCTCTCTTGCAGCTCTCCAGGAGCCTGTTAGGGACAGGAGCTGTGACATGTGTGACCACTCCTGCCATAGATGCATGGGTACGTGTACATGGAGAAAGGAAGAAAAGGAGGGGGGAGATCAGGAAGCCTCCTGAAGGGCATGACAGCTGAGCGGGACAGGGAAGGACAAAGGATAAAGGTCCAATACATGGAAAGACACACAGGCTATAGGTAAAATCCTGGTGGTAGGCGAGAGGTTTCCAATGGGCTGGCTGTGAAACATGAGGCCACAGGAAGCCTTTCGGGGGGGAAGGGTCAGCGTGAATATCATGCTACGAGTCTAGACATGATAGAAGCCATGAGGAGTGTTTAAGTAATGACATGTCCAAAGTCACGTGTGAAAGTAGAGATGAAGGATGGACCAGAAGAGTCAAGACTCGAGCACTATGGGATGTCAGGCTATGGGGCTTTTCTTCTGCAGCACTTGAGAAAGACATTACAGTAAGTGATGGGGCAATATATCAATTTCCTACTTTATAATGAGCCAGAATACATCAAGAAATCCTACACAGGACAACACGGTTGTAGGAAAAAACAGTGCACTTTTAAAAGACTTGTGCTTTTTGACATGAAAATATGGGCAACTTCTGTGCAACTAACTGTTGACCAAAGATTTTATAGCATGTCTAGGTCAAAGACAGTTTGCAAGAAATTAAGGGGTGGAGGCGAGGGAGGTCAAAACAGGTAAGCATAAAACAGAGAGAACAAGTCAACATGGTCTGTGTTTAAGAAGAGATGTGTCTAACGTTTTAGACCAGGGGTCTGCAAAGTTTTATATTTTTAAATAAAGTTTTATTGGCACACAGCAACACCTATTCTTGATGTCTATGATCACTTTCGCACTCCAAAGGCAGAATGGAGTAGCTGCAACAGAAACCGTGTTACCCACAAAACCTAAAATACCACCTGGCCTTTACAAAAAGTTCACTGACCCCTGTGTTACACACATGTGAACTCCCACATGCAAACAAGTGGCCACCCTGGGAGGCAACCTACTTATTCCCAAAGCCCCTCTGTGTTTCCCTGTGAGGAGGGCCCCCAGGGGAGGCCACACACTTCTTTGAACATCTTGGGGTAGTAAGCCTTCCATCCTCTAGAGTGGATTTAATTTCTGGAAACTGTCCAAGGCTTTTCCAACCCAATGCAGGTAAAAAGGTGGGTGATGGTGCCAAGGAATGAAACATGCAAGCTTGCCAGGGGCAGGACGCGTGCCTTAAACACTGGATGAATTGAAATTGCACTGAGAAATGTGGTTTCGTTATAAACTTGCGCAACTTTATTTCCTGCGTCTCATTAATTGGGGACAACAGTCATCTGACGTTTAAGCCTCGGCCTGATGGTAAAAAACAAAACAAAAAACTTCAGTTGTGCAAGACCAACCACATTTCACAGGAACCAGTGGTCTAGGGTTTGTTATTAGGGGCTGGCTGTCCTGGGAAGTCAGAGAAGAACCCCTGGCCATTTTACAAATGGAGACACTATGGCCCAGAGAGGAGATGGGACTTGTCCAAAGTTACCCAGCCATGGAACCTCAAGGTTCAAGTCATCCAGAGTGGCTACAGAGTTCCAGGTTCTGAGCTGGGAGCTGTGGGGGTAAATCAAAAGTGTTCTCAAGGAGCTGAGTCCCTGCTATACAAAAGGACAGGGGTGTCCTAAAAACATGCAGGTTTGACAGGCCGTGGCCATGTCTCCTGACCTGAGTCTGTTTCTTCTATTAAAAATGAACAATATCCTCCTTGCAGAGTTCCTGAGAGGATTACAGTGAGGTGATGTACCTGAGGCACCCCATGGAGTATAGCATATGATGGGTGCTCAATAAAAAGTAGCTCATAATCTCAGGCATTAGGGTGAGGTAGTTTATAGTAGCAATATTCCACGACTGTTACCCACACGCGCATGCATGCACACACACCCTTCCGTACAGGAGGCTCTTTAGGACAGCAAGACTTCGCTGGACACCTGTCATGTGCGAGGCACGCTCTGCCTGCCTCCTCCTGGGAAGTTAACAGAGGGGAAAAACTGGAAGCTGCTTTTGGAGCAGCAACATCCCCAGCTGAGGAGGGAACAGTCCCTTCTCCCAGCTAAATTCCTTTAGCAAGACAGTTGTAAACACAGCACAGACCAATAAGAACTGAGAAACAGAAGCAGATTTTGAAAAGCAGGTTGGTCTGGCTTCTGGAGGCAGCCACGATAAATTTCTTCCAAAGGGGCAAGGGAAAATCCCCACACCTTCCTGGAAATAAGGCCTTTCTCCTTTCATGGAATAGCCCAGCATGCCAGTGGGTTTAGCAAGAAAGGGTGTGAGTTGCAGCTTCCTGTGCGTGGCTGTGCAGTTCCGATAACAGGTCCCTGCCCAAGCTGAGGCTGTGACACAGACAGATGATGTCCTGATCAAGTACCCAGGGCCAGCACTGGCACCAAGAGCAAGCCTGGTGAGCTTATATAACAAAGGGCTTGTCACCACTTCCTGTGATCCTCATCGCCCACATTCCAGCACAATGAGACACTCCCTCAGCCCTGGCTTTGAAGTTCAAGAGCTCAGCTGGGAGGCAGAGTGCCTGCACTGGCTCACCTCATTCCCCTTTGCGCTTGATTTATTATTAGTTTGCTTAAAAAATAAAAAATTTTAAAATGCACCTTTTAAATTAAAATATGGTTTTTAAAAACTGAAAAATATCCAACTTTCCAGTGACAACCACTGTTCACATGGGATCTATTTACTTCTGGCCTTTTTTCTACATATATATGTGGACATGGACATGCGGTAAGGGGAAAATATGAATATTCAGTTTTTTATATCCTACTTTAAAAAAGTCTGTAGTAAGCCTTCTCTGTCTTGACTACTCTGCGCTGAGTTACTCAACTCAGCTTTGGGAAGCCGCTTGTTTTCGCTCTATGAAGTGCCACACAATAGCCATTTCCCAAGGCTGGATATTTAGGTGATTTCCAGTTTTTTGTTTTTCCAATGCTGTGGGTTACACATAACTAAATCACTGTGACTCTCTTCCCTCTATCCTTAAAATAAATTCCTAGGAGGGGAACCACTGGGTCTCAGAGCAGCAACTTTTAAGCTTCTCCGTGTTGTCCCCTTACTGTTTCCTGTCACTCTTCCTGAGATGGAACCAGGTCTGCAACATTTTTTAGGGCAACTCTGATTTATAAAGTCCTTTCACAGTGGCCTTATCAGCTGATCTCATGACAGGCCAGCTATGATGAACACTCCCGTTGTAAACAAGGAAAAAGGGCTCAGAGAGGTCAAGTGACTCACCTAAGGACACAGAACTTGAACCTAGACTAAGCCTGGACAGTGCTCCTTCATTGCCCCACACTGCCTCTCTCACAGGCCCCCAGGCCAGAATTTGAGCAGGTACTGTGGAGGTATCTTAAAATCGAGTACAGGATGACCTAAACACACACAGCTTGCTAGAAATCCCCAAGACACACCCTGTGATTCTGGGCGCACCTGTTAATGCTTGTTAATGTTTTGACCATCCAACTGCAGACCAATGCGGGGAAAAGCCACAGTCCTACAGCAAAAGGGCTCCAGTGGTCTTTCTTTCTTTCAGCAATGGGGAAGGTTCTCTTTTACCACTAAAGAATGAAGGCATAGAAAAGGTCATGCCCCGAATAGCTAGAGAAATAGACTTTATAATAGACAATCTAACTCATTTGTCTCTGATTTTTAGATTGTGAATACAAGATGACCTTAGATTTCACATTTGAACCAGCCTTTGAAATTCAATTCTTCTAAGGAAGCCTGGCCTCTTCCTATAAGGGAAGCCCTAATTTCCCATTTTGAATTTTTTTAAAGAAAAGTTTGGGTAAGACAAGAACACATGAACTTCTTGTTTGTTTCGGTACCCTTCACAGATCTGAAGTCCCTTTCCCATCCATAAGTATAAGGTGGCCATCAGAAATGTCCAAGATAAAATGGCTCTCTGAATGAAAGTGTGCAATTGAAATTTACTTTCAGAGTAAGAAATGTTTGAGCACAACAGAACTACAAGCCGCTGAACTTTAAGAAATTCAATACTATGAAGTGCTTGCTGGGTTTAGAGAAATAGGTGAAACCAGAAGAAACCTTCAAAAGCAAAAGAGTATGATATTTTCTAGGATAACCATTCCCCAAAGGATCAGACAGGTATTAAAAAAGGCATTTCTAATTTAGGGGGAAAGAAATCGAATAGTACAAAAAAAAGTCAAGAATGTGCCCTACCCCCACTCCACTGTACTTCCAAACTGTTTCATCAGCATCCCTCTGTGAGCTGCCACTACCAGCAATCTCTGCTTCCTCTGGAGGCTTCATGTCTAATAACCTTCAAGGACTCCTTAAAACATCTGGTTTGCCTGGATGGAGAAACTTCCTTTGCTTTTGTAAAACCAGGTCCACTTCTGCCCAAGTCTGCAGGTGATAAAGAGTCAGAATCAAAGCTGCAGATGAAATTCAAGGATGGGTGGGACACAGAGAAGGAAGGGAAGATCCCAGGCGCATACCCAAGTTTGGTGTCTGCACTTTGACAACATTCGGGCCAAGGCCCGTGAAACCGGGGCCTTAATGGTGTTCTCAGCCGTCCTGTGGGTGACTAGGAAGTGATGACACCAATTCCCACCATCTTGTCACTTTGCAGTCACACCAGAGATGGCTTTCAGATGAATCCTGAGCTCCGCAGCAGCTAGGCAAGCAGAAACGGACTGACAGCTGAATTCCCCGAGCTTGTGTCCCATGTGTGAGGCAAGAGGCCCTGAGCAGGCATATTATTCCTGGATCTTTATTTACAAAGCATCTCTTCTGGACTTGGAATGCACTCTGATGGCCAGAGGGGCCAGTCTGATTCAGCAGTGAATGTGGAAGAAATTGGCCAAGGATCCTCAGGGGGCCCTTCGAGTGAGCCCAGCAAACATCTCTTCATCAAGGCTAATGTTTCTTCCCCTCTGGGGACCTGAAGGCTCCTGAGCACTTACTGCTTCTAACGGAGCTTGCCTTTGTGTAGGAACGTCCTCTAAAGGTCAGCATCCCAGCATCGGCCGCAGCCAGTGTCCCTTCTCCCTTCTGTGTTCCCTTCTAAAGGCTCCAGCTGCACCACCAGCAGCTTTATCATAGTGTTCTTCTACCTCTGTGGATATCTACCTGCCTGGACATCCTGGAATGCTTCCAGCTCCATGAGCTGCAGCCATCAGATAGGAGGGCTAAGCATTGCTCTCAAGGTTAGGTGAGTAGCTCTGCTGGCCCCCAGAACAAACACTGCCTGCTCCTCCATCTCCTTCCTCCCACATAGCTTTCCTCGTGGATGAGCTGGTTGGTGGCTTTGCCCTTTCCTGCTCTGTGTTCCTCCAGCTCTCCAATGAGAAGGACCACAGGTGAAAACATATCTCCATTCCCGACCCAGGCCTGGGACCCCTGGTGCACTATCCACCCGACTCTGACAGAATGTGGACAAACGCTCTGGACTGGGTAACTGACAAACTCCCAAAGAGAGCATCTCAGCTATTAACAGCCATCCAGAAAAATCTATCCCCTTGACAAGTGCTTGGTCAATTTCCTTCCATTGACCAGTGCCATCTGAGAGCTGCTTGAGCAGTCAGTGGCAGTATTTTACTGCTTAAGGGTGCAGATTGGGGTCAGGCCCTTGCTGTCTATCTAAAGCATTTGCTATTCTAACTGGGGTCCCCACCTTCAGGCTCAGCTTAGGTCACCCCTCCCCATCCGCTCTAACCCATTCTCTTAAGCTGCAAACAGACAGGTTTTCCTGAAGCAGACCTGACCCTATGGCCCCCTTGCTCCACCATCTTCCATTATCCACAGAAGACCACACTCTGTGGCCTGGCCCTTCTGGCCTCCAGACACCTTGCCTCATCTCCCATTCTAGCATCAATTCCTGTTAGCTTTTCACAGCCTCTTTTTCAGTCACTTGGGACCATTCACAGGGTCCCTTCCTGGGATGCCCTCTTCATATCCGCTAATCTCTAAAATATCCAAATCTTCACTATCTATGAAGGCCCAGTTCCAGCACTACCTCCTGCATGAATGAAGCCTTCCTGATAGATACTCCTTTGGCAGCATTATCCTAGAAACAAATATGAAGAGTGTCTGGCTCAAATCAGATGCTTTCTCAACAGGAGAGAACTATGGTTTTTAAATGGCTCTGGCCTCATGGTTTGGGGAGTACCAGGTGATACAGAACGGACCCCTGTCACTGTTCCTTACAGCTGTGTAGCACAAAGGGTAAGGGTAGACAGAAGCCAGACTGGCTGCCTGGTCTTGACTCCCCTATCTGCAATTCTATCCATTACTTAGCCGTGTCACCTACAACTAGGTACTAAACAAACAAACAAACAAACAAACAAAAAACCTGTTTGCCTCAGCTTCCCCACCTGTAAAATGGGACTCTTAATAGAACATACATCCCAGGGAGTGTTATGGGGTTCAGTGAGTTAATATTCATAAAGCACTTGGAAGAGTGGTGATCCAGGCGGAGATTTTACTTCTGCTCTCCAGTTGCAGGGACTCATGGTGAATCGCGAGCTGATGGTCAAGATAAGCACAGTCACTTTTTGAGGATGACCCCACCAGGTCAGAAAGGGCAGCCCCAGCCACAGCACTAGGTTGGACTGATGGTCAAGATAAGCACAGTCACTTTTTGAGGATGACCCCACCAGGTCAGAAAGGGCAGCCCCAGCCACAGCACTAGGTTGGACTGAGGCCCAGGAAAGACTGCGGCCAAAAGAATATAAAAACATTCAGTGATGTGGTGTGACATACAGTATAGTGAATTAAGTAGACACACTCAGTCTCTGAGAACCACAGAAATGCTCACAAGTGTTCAAAAATCTGCATTTTTTTTTTCTTGATTTATGCCCCCTGAATACTCCTGGACTTAATCTGTTCTAACACCACCAATTCATTAATGTCACAAACCTCACAGCGGATACCGCAGGATGGATTATCCTGACACTGGCCCGGGCTAGAAAAAGAGGAAAACACAGCAGCGTTCACAAGAGGTCTCTCCTTAAAGACACGGGACACCTGGGCTGAGGGGGACAGAAAAGGTTAGGAACAAGGTAAGAACTCTGAATTCATATCGCTTGAATTGGACTTTGGTGGGTGTGAAAAAAATTTAAGTGACCAAAATAATGTAGCACCACGTGCCACACCTTCAAGCCTTATTCATCCTTCAGGTCTGAACTGTCCCACCCACCGTCTGCTCGCTGCTGCCCACGCCCACCTCTGTGCTGTATTAGAGATGCAGCAGATCCTCAAACAACATCTTTCACTCACTGTCCTTTCGTTAAAGGTTGATGAGTTGCCACAGGAATTTAACTCATTTTTAATCAATCAGCCTATGGCAACATTGGTTTTGTTACATGTCATTTCAATTAAAGTCGGAGAGCCTATCACAGACGTTAAGCGAGGACGCACTTACTCCTGGACCTTTCCAATATTCCCTCCTGAGCGCCGAGGCAGGGCGCGGGCTATTCTCCGCGGGACTCGCCCAGTGCGGGAACACTGTAGGTATCGAAAAACTGTTTGCTGCGTGGATGACTGAACGTTGCACCCCTTTCTCCACAAAGTCCTGGAGTAAAAGCTGAAACAGACACACCCAGATAAGGCCACACAGGCAGGAAGAGACCACATTAGTGGTCTGTCCCAAATAGACCTACCTAGACAGCTGCCCCCCCCTCCCCAGTCTGGGAGGGGGAAGCCAACCCCACTAGAGGTGAGCAGAGGCTTCCCCAGCCTCATCCCACCCACAGCGACAGGTGTGGCATCCAAAGATGAAGCTCTAATACCCAGTTACTTCCCTCAGGTGTCGGATGCTGAATGTGTAATAAGCGCACGCGAAAGGTTTCATTTTATAAAGAAAAGGCAAAATCATCATTTTCATAATAGCTGATGAGACCTAAACACAGTCAGGGCGAGACCAAGTCAAAATGTTTAAGTCTAAAAGGGCACTGGAAGAAATACAGAGGGATCATAGAACAAGCAACAAGGAGAGGATGTCCACACAGACGGTCATCCAGAAAAATAAAACTAAAACCCCACTTCATACCCTGAAATCAAACTCCAGACAGATTAAAATTTTAATGTTAAAAAAACCCAGCCCATCAAAGTATTAGAAGAAAATACTGGTAAATATTGCAGAAAGGAAGACTTTTTTAAGCAGCACATTCAAGAAATCATGAAGAACATTGAGAATGATTTAACAACAGAAAACAATTCAGTGTAAGCAACAACAGTCACTAGACACAAAACCTAAAGGCAAATTACAAACTTGCAAAAAATATTCTGCTATCCAAATGACAGGCAAAGGGGCAGTCGTCCTTAATCCACAAAGAACTCTTACAAATTAACAAAAAATAAGCCCTACAGCAGAAAGGATGGACAGAAGATAAAAGTACACAATTTTAGAAGAGAAACACAAATGGTTAAGCACTTATACACTAGTAATCCAAGAATCTGCAAATTAAACTAAATTGCACTAGAGTAACAGGCGTAAACTTGTAAAGTATTTCTAGAATACAATTTGAAAGCATGTATCAAAATTTTTACCTTCTTACCCAGCAATTCTTCTGGGAACCAATCCGAGGGAAATCATCACAGACTCAGGCAAAGAATTAAGTTACAGAGATGTTTATCACAGCCCTGTTCAATTAGAGAAAGCTAGGGAGAGTCTAAATATGCACACGGAGTGCTATACAGACATTAAATTACCGTTGTTGAATGTTTAAAATAATGTAGACATCTTTCCATGTCTCTAAGCAAAAAGAAGATAGATACAGTATTACTGAATGTTGGTGGAGGAAAAATGTGTTATATAAGCATTGAAAAAACACTAGGTAGACAGTGAAACAGAGGTTTCTTTCAACTACAGAATTAGACTTGGTTTCTATTTAAGTTTTGGTTATCTGCATTTTCTATACCAAACTTGTCTTAGTTTTGTTAAAAGGGGAAGAAAAAAGTTAACACAAGAGAGAAACATTGAAATAGATTAAAAAATCCGAGCTTGCAGTTCTGAGGAACTGCCAACTGGCAACTGCCCCCCACGGAAGGGCAGGTAGGGGCTGCACCATTCCACGAATGCCGGGCTGGCCCCAAATCACATGTGTGGCTTTGGAATGCACCAGAGGGATTATGGGGCTGTCTGGCTTTCTGGGAGTGCCCACCCAACAAAACAGTGAAGCTTCACTGTAACTTTCTGGTCATTTCATTTTTAAAATTTAGCCAGGGCCTGGAGAAAGCAGGAAAGTTCCATTCCTCCTATTTCTTTATGCCTCCACCCCCCTAGCCCAAGGTCCAGTGAGCCCCATATAAGGGAGAACTTTCCCAACAATCACAAGTGCTCAGCAATGAAATGCTCTGCTTAGCAGGCAAGGCAGGCCCCAGCCCGGTCCATAGAGACTTAACCTGGCACTCATCTTGACCCCCCTGTGGTGCCCAGGCACACAACACTGCATGTAAATCAACAGGTGACCTCTTTTGAATTTGGAGAATTGGGGTAATTTCAGACCAGTAGCAGGGGTGGCCCTTCACACCCAGTACTGCCCCCTCCCCCCCCCCATCACCAGCAGTTACACCAAAGCAATCACAGGTTCTGGTCACACCTGCACAGGGAGCAGCACTCCCCTTCCCATCTTGATCTCAGTCACTGTGAGTAGGATCCTTTCTGTCTGGGATGCCATATATCCACTTTCTTCTGGACCCACCTCCCATATGGTTTATTTCCCCCGGCTCCAGACAAAGGCCACCCATGCCTTTTCTGGGTTCTCAGGAACCTCCCTGCCCTGAAGGGCCAAGCATGGCTTGCTCCCAGACCCAGGACGCAGTTGCTGGATCAATTCCATTCGCAGAACTGTCACTGCTCCTCTGGCATCTTCCCCACCTCAGCTAATGAACACATCCTCCAGGTATTTGAGGTCAAAGTCCTGGAGTCATCCTTGACTCTCTTCCCCTTCTCAGATTTCATCTGTCAGGAAATCCTGGAGCTCTACACCTTCACGACACGTTCTGAACCTGGTCTCCTCGTTACCCACTGCTAGCGCCCCAGTTCCAGTGGCTGCAGGTCCCCTAGCTGGTCTCCGGGCTTGTTCCCTCTGGTCTATTCTCCACTAGGCAGCCAGAACCATCCTCTCAAAACCCAAGTCAGATCGCGTCATTCCACTGCTCAGATTCCTCCAGACGTCGCATCTCACCCAGAGTTAAAGCCAGAGACTATTTCAGTGCCTCCAAGGCCAGGCACACTTGGCCTGCCCAGCCCACCTCAGACCTCATCTGCCCCCTCTTCCCCACCTGCTCCCCTTAGTCATGCTGATCTCCCCGAAGGACCCAGGCATGCTCCTGCCTCGGGCTTTTGCACTGTTTCCTCTGCCTGGAAGGCTCTTTTCTGGGAGAACTGTGGATCATGCTACCATATCTTTCAGCAAAGCCCTCTCTGAGCACCCATCTAAAACAGCACCCCATGCCAAACTCTGGCTCACCCTAGCCTCTGTATCCACTTTACTCTTCTCCACACTCTCTACCTGACATACTATGTTTGCTTGACTCCCCTCCTGATAGGGCAAACTCAGGGTAGCACAGTTTTATCTGTTTTGTTCACTGTTGTATCCCCAGCACCTAAATAGAACAATATCCAGCACATAGTAGGCACTCAGCAATGTCTGTTGAATGAATGAATGAATGAATGAATGAGTGAGGAGGAAGGACTTGGTATGGGTTCTTGTGGCCCAACTGAGGACTCTGGATCCAGCCCATAAGTGCAGGCCCCGTAATGGGCCAGTGGTGTCCGCCCCCCTACCCACCTGTCACGTCACTTTCCCCTCAGTGGACTCCTCAGGAAGCCCCTTTCTGACCATCACTCTTAAGTGCTGCTTGGAAAACACGGGGCCTGAGTCATTCCCCAGGGCCCTGACTAATTCTCTCTCCATCCCTTAGACCCACCTCCGAGATCCTTCCTCTACGGCATAATGGGAAATCCAGAGAGACCTCCCCATGGAGAAAATGGAAAGGAGCTGAATGATTTAAAGGAAAATTCAATTCCTCCTGGTGCAGCAGTAGAGAAGGCGCAAACTCTCAGGAAGCTAAGGAAGCTAGTGCCTCTGAAAGTGAAACAATAATAGAGATATTACTGGAAAATACCAAACAGGAAGAGGAGGAAAATTCCATTGTGGAAGCAAGGTCCACCGTTGATCTTCCTTAATGGTCTTGGTAAAGCATTTCAGAATGAAAACATGGAAAGGGCCGGAAATCAATCAGGCTGTCACCCTTCCTGTGGACTGGAGCTCTGGCCAAGCCACCTCCACATCGCCTTGGCACAAGGAGCACTGGGCTCAGAACACAAGGTCAACAGCCTGGCCACTGGCTCAGCCAGTACCTGCTGTGTACAGGGCAGGCTCCATGCCTCTTTGGGGCCTCAGTTTCTCCATCTGTAACATGGGGGGAGGGGTTACAGCATCTTCCTCACGGAGTGACTCTGAGACTCAAACTAATTATGGGTGTGAAAGTGCCCTTTAAGCTGTGGAATGCTCACATACATGTGAGAATCAGTCAGTATTGCCACAAATAAGGCATGAGGTTGTGCAGCCTGAGGTGGAGTGGCACGGTGATTAAAAACAAAGATTCTGGATCTGGGCTCAACTCTCATCTCTGCCACTTACTGGCGGTATGACCTCAGACAATTTACATAGCCTCTCAGTGCCTCAGTTTTCTCATATGTAAAACGGGAGTGACCGTAGCACCAACCTCAAAGGACATTAAAGGGTAAAAGAGTTAATGCAGCCCAGCCAGGCGTGGCGCAGCGGTTGAGCGTCAACCTAGGATCCAGGCGATCGAGGTTTGATTCCCGGTCAGGGCACATGCCTGGATTACAGGCTCGATCCCCAGTTGGGGCGTGCAGGAGGCAGCTGATCAATGACCCTCTCATCAATGATGTTTCTATCTCTCTCTCCCCCTCTCCTTTCCTCTCTCTGAAATCAATAAAGATATATTAAAAAAAAAAGAGTTAATGCATATAACGCATGTAGGACAGTGCCTCATTCACAGTATGTGTCATGGAAGTACTGGCTAATATTACTACCGTGGAAAGCTCCCTCAATTCAAGTGACTACTCTTTTTTTACACAAATGCTTCTTCCAAGAAGCCTTCCCTGCTTCCCTCAACTGAAATGAATCTCCTTCTCACCCTGCTTCTCCTTTGGCTCCATGGACTCAAGGCTCAGCCCAGGATGGCTCTGAGCTCACCCAGGCTACTTTGTTTATTGATAAATTCTGCCATTCAGATCTGTGTTCCGACCCTGGTTCCTGTGTCCTCACCAGAAGATAAGTTTCTTGTGGGGAGGTACTACCTACCCCCTAGCTCATCCTTGGATCCACACAGCTCCTGACAGTGGCCTGTATATGGCGATTCCTCAGTCACCACAAGCCAAACAGGAGTTATGAAATCAGAGTGGCAGAGACCACTACAGCCTCTGCCCCTATCCTGCAGGAAACCCACCACCACCTCCACCCAGCCTCAGAAAGCCAGCATCCAGCTCTCTGCTTCAAAGCCACAAATTCCAATTTGTTTTCCATGGCCAAGCCTGACCTACCCCTTCCCCACAGGCCACTATCTCTTGGCTATCTCAGCACAAGATATGAAAGTCAGCTCCCAGCTAAACTGCCCAGGGGAGCTCTTGACCACAGGCAAGATCAGCTTTGCTAAATGACCAGAGGAAGCCACACCTGTTTCAGATTTGTTGTTTAACTCCTAATTTTATGGGTCAGAAATGCTTTGGAGGTGGGGAGAAGATGGGATCTAGCCTTGGGGGTTAAATCCAGGAATATCAATCTCGTTCTGAGATTGTCAGATTAGAGGACAGTCACCTGAACTCCTTTAAGGAAACTTAAGTTCCTTTTTGTTAAGAGCTGCGGTCCCACTAGTTTTTGTGTTAGAACAGCACATACAACCTCACCATTCCTTGGGGAGGGAGCACTTCGTGCTGGAATGAGAAGACATGACAGTTACAAGACACATTTTGTGCGGCTGTCCTTTGAGAAGCACCAACTCTGTGTACAGAATTTCTCTATAAAATAAGTCAAGTGGCCCTGACCGGTGTGGCTCAGTTGGTTGGATGTCGTCCTGTGCACTGAAAGGTTGCCAGTTGGATTCCAGGTCTGGGCACATGCCTGGGTTTTGGGTTCCATCCCCAGTAGGGGGGTCGTGCAGTAGGCAGCCAATTGATGTTTCATTCTCACATAGATGTTTCTCTACATATCTTTCTTCCTCTCTCTAAAAACCAATTTAAAAAACTTTAAAAAACCCCACAATCTTTATTAAATACTACTCTTTATTAAAAATAAATAAATAAAATAAGCCAAGTGCTGCATTAACATCTCATGTATGAAACTCAGAGGTAGATGGGGGAGGAAGAGAGAAAAACCAGCTCTGGGGCCTCTTCCAGGGATCACCAAAGCCCAGTCTGAAAGGGAGGGGAATTAGGGCGAGGGGCACAAAAAGAGGAGCGTTAAGGGGAGGAAGAGACACATAACACATTTCATTAAGTATCAGGCTTAGTATCTCCACTTAAATTGTGGGCAATGGTGGAACAAATTGATAAAAAGCATATTGGCTTGGAATTCAGACAGCAAAGGTGTGATCTTGGCTCTGTCACTTGGTAGCTTCATGACATAAAGCAAGTCATTAACCTCTAAGCCTTAGTTTCTTTATCCATAAAGGGAGGGTAATACTACCCGTGGTAGATGGATGGGACTGTAGGCCCTGATGGCCTGCCTGCATCCCTGACCTGTGCCATGGATTTTGCAGCTCCTCCTCTCTCCTCAAATCCTGGCTCTGTGACTTGCTTTGGTCAACAGAATGCAGAGGGGACAGTGTGCCAGTTTCCAACCTCAAGAAACCTTATGGACTTCTGTTCTTTCTTGGAACTACCATCATATGAACAAGGCTAGCCTGCTGGAGGATGAGAGACCACATGGAATAGAGCCTAACTGTCACAGCCAAGGCCATCCAAAACCATCTGACCCTCAAACATGGAAGAGAGCCCAGCTGGGATCAGCAGGGCGGCACATCCACCCCACACTGACCACAGATGCCTGAGTGAGCCTAGCTAAGACCAGGAACCCTACTCAGTTGACATGTGGGCTCACAAACAATAATTAAGGCTTATTATAGTTGAAAGCAGGGGTTGGAAACTACAGACCATAGGTCGACTGCCTGTTTTTGTAAATAAAGTTTTATTGGAACACATCTATGCCCTTTCATTTATATATTGTTGATGGCTGCTTTCAAGCTACAATAACACAGTTGAATAGTTGTGTTGGAGACTGATCTGCAAACCTAAAAATATTTACTATCTGGCCCTTTATGAAAAGTTTGCTAACCCTTAGTTTAAAACCACCTAGTTTAGGGTGATTTGTTATGCAGCAATAGTACCCGAACCTCTTCTAGGGTGTTCATGAGGATTAAATGATCAGTTAGAGCCCTGGCTGGAGCATTGTCCCAATATACCAAGGTTGTAGGTTTGATGCCTAGTTGGCACACACAAGATCAACCAATGAATGCATAAATAAATGGAGCAACAAACTGATGTTTCTCTCTTTCTTGCTCTCTCTAAAATCGATTCTTTATAAAACCTAAATAAATGATCAATTAGTGTTTAGCATGAAACATAGAGAATATATTTCTCTTCTCGGAAATCAATGGGAAAAACTGGACTTGAAATGCAGGCATTTCTCTCACATTACTTTTAAGGTCTGGGACTTCAAAGGAAAAGTATTCCAAGCCAAACCACAGCTACCAAGTGTAGCTCTTACCTTTTCAATCAATTACTTTCTTAGAACTGGAGAATGTGACCATTAACCAAACGGAAATTACTTGACAATTCATGTTTGACCCTGGTGTCAATCAAGCCACAGAGCAATGATTTTATGCAAAGGACCAAAAGACAAGTCACAGCTTCCTAGTAAGGCACATGAGACACTCTCTTCCCTCTGTGGATCCAACCTCCCTCTGTCATCCCCGACCACATCTGTCCTGCTGAGCCTCCAACCACTCTCTCCCAAGCCTCCAGGCTTGGGCACAGCTGTTCTATCCCTTCTGCATGGAGAGCCCTCCTCCCCACTTCCCTGCCTGGGAAATTCCCACTCATCCTTCCAGAGTCAGCTCAAATGGCACCTCCTCCTGAAAGGCTTCTTTGACTTCCCAGACAGAGCTGAGCTCTCCCTGCCCTTTGCACACACTTCTGTTCTCACGTTCCTTGGGTCACGGTATTGTCTCATTACCCGTATCTCTCTCCCAGACTAGACCTTAAGAAACTATAAACTGAGCCCAGCTGGGCATGGCTCAGCGGTTGAGCATCAACCTAGGATCCAGGAGATCGGGGTTCGATTCCCAGTCAGGGCACATGCCCGGGTTGTGAGCTCGATCAATGGCTCTCTCTCATCATTGATGTTTCTGTCTCTCTCTCTCTCCCTCCCCCTCTCTGAAATCAATAAAGATATATTTAAAAAAAAGAAACTACAAACTGAGCATCTTCAACTACAAACTGAGAAGCTTCCTTCTTGGAAAGCTGGCCAACACTTATTTTCTGACTTCCCCCTGTCTAGCAGGCTGCTCAGAAACTATTTGCTAAATGTTTTCTTTTCTTTTTTTTAAGTAAAAAAAAAAAAAGGTTTGACATATTATTTATTCCTTAGGAAACATGTTATTTAACTCAACTCTGTGGATGCCGACAAAATATAAAGTGTTGGTATGCATCAGTATTTAAAACTTGGCAAACTGATGTCATGATGAGTCTTGACTTTCTCAGCTGTGGTGGAAACATTTACTTAATGAAAAAAGAAACAAGACTTCAGCAGAAAACAACTGGATGAGAACTGCTTGGCTGCCCAAAAGAACTACCAAGTTACTGGCCTCTTTTGTCATCATTTTTTAATAAAGACAACCTGAAGGAGTAATATTTCCACATACTAAAGTTTTGTTCTCTCTTCCTAAGAGCTCAGGCTCTCACTGTCTCTTCCCTGGACTATACTGCAATTGTTCCCTAACTCTGACCCCAACTCCCCCAGATTATGGCAGCTATTAATAGCCTGGGATGCTCCCCAACCATGGCTCTGTCTGAGTCCATCACTTTCTTGGCTCAAAAGTCTTCAAGGACTCTCCTGGGTGAGTCCAAACTCAGACGCCCACCTCTCTCGTGTCATCTTTCATTCCCCAAGTAAGGAACGCTGCAAGAAAGCTCTGGTTTCCAAGAAGACATGCCTCATTGAGGTTTTACATGTACACACACATATATAATCACACATATACACAGGAACACACTTTCATATAAACATGTACACACAGCACTGACACGTAAGTGTTCCTGCAGGCTGCAGTCACCTCTTTCTTTGCACTGAAATTCTGCTCCCATCTCTAGATCCAGCTCAAAGCCGCCTCCTAGGTGAAGACATCGTTAAATTTCCCAAGACAAAAACACTGGGAGACAAATGATGAAAAGACAATGTGTCAGTCTCCTCCAGAGGCTTAGGCCAGAGATTACTGACAAGTCTTTTGCAGCCTTTCTTCCCTTCCCTCCTAACTCATCCTGGTACTGGGAGATCTCTGAACACAATATAAGTGCTGGGTAAAAGCTGGTTACATTGAAAACACGGTCCCTCTTCCACATAATTCTAAAAGAGAAAATGCCCACAAGATGCTAGTGGTAGCAGTGGTGGTGGGCAGGGGGGTGGTGGTGGTGGTGACCAGGTATGTGCGTCCCCCGGGACTCAACTGGGAGAATAGGAGGATGCTTAAGTGTGTGACAGAGGGAGGCAGGAGGGGGGCCCAAAGATAAACCATGGCGAGGGCGGCACTGGAGGCATTGAAAGGAGGATCTGTGGGCCAATAGCTTCTATACTATGCTACACACAGTCACTCTTGACTCAGGCCCAATGTTAAAAACAAACACCAGGCCTGGCAGACACGGGGGCATTCAACAGCCCTATGGGTTCTTGTCCAGCTGATAAAAGGAAGCTAGGCCTGAGACTAAACAGGGCGCTAGAATAGGTGTTCCTGGATTCATGGATGAGGGGCAGATGGAAGGCTCTGGTGTGTTCAGGGCTGGATCTACAGCATTCCTGGCCTCCAAAAGCTGTCTGGCTAAAAATAATGTGAAAACCAGGCTGCCTCCCGGCTGCCTGACCAAGAATGGGGGCTGTACGCTGGCCCTGGATTAAGAGGCAGTCCCACACAGAGGGCATCCAGAGCCTCTGCATCCCCCAAACAGCTCCCACCAGAAGACCCAGAGGGAGGGTTAAGGAGAGGCCACTATTGTATTAATGGTTCTCAAAGTGTGGTCCCAGGATCAGCAGCAAAATGCCACTTGCTAGAAATGCACACTCTCAGGCCCCACACCAGGCTTGGGGCACCAGGCTCTGTTTGGGGGTGGATCCCAGCAATCTGTGTTTTGACCAGCCCTCCAAGTGATGGTTTGAGAACCACTGCCTAGTGTCACCCTCCCTGGCTGTCCCCCTCCTCATTAGACAGAACATCTGGTAGCCCCAATTCCTCAGTATCCAGAGGAATAACTTCTCAAAAGACAAAAGGGCTCGAAGTCACAACCCAGTAGGAGAAATGCAGCCCAGAGATGTTTAAAAAAACAACACACAAAACTGTATCTGCTCACATCACTTAGCAGCTAAATCCCTTCCTTGGCCCTCACTGTGTTTAACTTACAAGGTTCTCCCTGACCCCAGCCCTGCTGTCCCTATGGGCCCTGCCTAACTCTTACCTCTCAATTCCAGCCACAGGGACCTCACCTGCAGCTCCCTGGAGCACCAAGCTCTCTTCTGCAGCCAAGGTCAGCACCCCTCCCCCACGGTAATGGCCCTCCCTGACCAGCCCCTCTTCAGTCCCAGGTCACACAAAGCCCCATCACAGCAGTCATCATGCACGCTTTGGCCCGGGACACAGCATTCGCCTAGAGTGGCCCACTCCAGCACGGAGCAGCGGAGGGCACAAGACGACTCACGAGAAATAACTGATGGCGGAACGATGCTAAGTCTTAAACACACTTGACAGTCCAGCTATAAAACATGTTCCTAACATATTCCTCAGTATTTGAAAGTCTTAATTGTAATCAGGAAATGTTTACTAAAGTTTTGAAAGCCATACAAGAAGACTTTAGTGAGCAGCCAGAATGACAAGCAGCTCGAGAGAAAGATTTACCCACCTTAGAGGTGGCCATAGAGTAACAAGGGGGATGCCGGGAGTCCAGCACCTTTGATTGTGACTGTCTCCTGACAGCTAGGCTGGGCCTTCCTCACTTTCCATCCCCAGAAACTTTAGGTTCTCCCAGGCCAGCACCTAGCCAAGCCTGGGCCATGCATAAGGTGGCAGGGAGCTTCTTTGGTGTTCCCACAGCTCAACCACAAGCCCATGATCCCGGATCCTCACAGAGAAATCTCCCCTTCTCCAAAGCAGCACCTGGTGGCCACCTGGCTACTAGCTTCTTGTCATCTAGATGAGGCATCCTGGGTGCTTAGGAAGCCGAGACTCCATGCTTTCGAGGTGTGTCCCCAAACTGACCCCAGGGGGAGGTGGGATCCACCACGGACTGCCTATGCCATTGGGGAAGGGGTATCAGAGAGAGGATGCCAGGCAGGAAAATTAAAGGGGGGAGGCATCCCCTTACTCCTCCTCACAGGAAAATAAAAAAGATCCCTTTCCAAGCACCAGCTGGCAGGTAGGAGCCTGTCTCCCACCTGTCTGGACATCTAGTCCTAAAAGGAACTCAGACTCTATCAGTCCCTCCCCTGCCACAGCCCAGCCTGGGCAAAAGTTTACCTTTGGGGGTGGGGGCACAAGAGGGACAGCAGCCAGCCAGCCATAGCAGGACACTGGGCCTCAGATGTAATCACAACACTGTCTTCCACCAGAAGAGGGAACAAGTATTATTTTGTGGGGAAAGGGAGGGCTCACAGGAGTGTGAAGGGGGAGGAGAGGGCCCAGTCTGGCTGTAATTCACTGGCCTGCTTCAAAAACAATGGTGGGGAGAGGGACTGGGGAGGGTGACAGGACGGGACGGAATGGGTCACTGGGGAGAAAAGGGACACCTGGAATATTTTAAACAAAAATAAAATTAAAAAAAAAAAAAAGGAGTCGAGATGGCCTGATATGTAAGGCAGAGGGTGGTCGCAGAGCCGCCCCCCTCAGCCCGGGGACAGCACGGGGCAGGGGTAGTAGGGTCAGGAAGGAAAGCGAGGGCTGGAGCCAAGGCGCAGGAAAAGCTCCGGTGAAGGTGTCAGGGGCGGCTCGCCCGAAGGCGGCGGGGATGGAAACCTGGCGGGGGTGGGGCGGCGCGGGCGCGGTGGGACCGACGTCGCGCGCTCAGAGCCGGCGGGCGGCCCGGCCCGGGGGATGCGGGGTCACGCGGCGGGTCCGCTCCAGCCCGGCCCGCTGCCCACCGGCAGGCTGGGGGAGCGGGGGAGGGCAGCCTGACTCCGACTGGACCCCTGGGGCCGCGAGGGCCGGCCGGGTGTCTTTCCTGGGCAAGGCCGGGCGGGCCTTTCTCGTCAGGCAACTTCCGAAGCGGGCACCTGACTGTGGGCTCACTGAGGGGACTTTGGGGAGCAGCTGCGGAAGACAGTATGCGGGGATGCCGGCGACCATGGGGGGAAGCGCGGGCGAGGGGCAGAAGCGGGAAGGAGAATGGGGCGCTGAGCCCAGGGTCCCGGCGAGAAGTTGACACAGGGCCTCGAACCGCGGCGGCGCCTCAGTTTCCCCGCGGGCGCGGCCAGGGGCGCCTTACCTTCTCCTTCCGGCCGGGCGCGCCCTCCTCCGCCGCCGGGGCAGCGCACTTGTTGAGCAGTTTCTTGGCTCCGCAGGCGGTCGGGCTCCAGGTGCGGCCGCCCGAGCAGGCGCCCCCCGCGGGGTCTCCGGCGCCGCCCACGGCGCTCTCCACCTTGATGAGGCGGTGCTTGGGGGAGATGTAGCGCACCTCGGCCGGCGTGGCCGGGCGCCGCTCGCTGCTGCTGCGGTAGAGGTGCGGGGAGCCGGAGGACGAGGAGGAGGACGCGGCGACGCCCGCGCCCGAGGAGGCGCAGCAGCAGCCCGCGGCGCCCGACGCGGACGAGGCGGAGAAGGCGCGCTGGCCGCCGCCCGGCTCCCCGCCGCCGCCGCCGCAATAGTCCAGGCGGCACATAGCGCGCAGTTTGCGCAGCGACGAGCCGGGCCCGTTGTAGGGGTCCTCGAAGTCGCGCTCCTTCTGTGCGCGGTAGGCGCGGATAAGGTCACTCGTGCTGCCGCTGTCGTCGGGCAGCGACCCCGACAAGGCCGAGAAACAGGAGGCGGCCGCGGGACCGCAGGACGCCGAGGAGGCCGCGGGGGCCTGCGGCACGGCCTGGGGGGGCTGCGAGGGCCGCTCGCCCCGGCGCCGCTGCTCGCGGTAGTCGGGCCGCGGCGGCTGCGGGGGGCTCTTGGTCTTGCTGTTGCCCAAGCTGAAGTACTTGTTCAGCCACTTGGCCATGGCGAGAGGCCGCCTAGGGCCGCCGCGCGGGAGCCAGGTCCACCGCCGCGGCCATTCGGGGGGCAGCGCTGCCGCCCAGGTCCCTCGGCGCCCCGGCCCCGGCGGGGGGCGTCCGGGGCGCCTGCTCCCGACGCCAAGTTCAAGTTCTCTCCGCCGCCTCCTGCCGGCCGCTCCCGGGCTCCAGCAGCTGCAGCACCACCCTCCGCCTCCGCCGCGCGCCGCCGGGGCTTCGGATCTCGCGCCCCTCGCGGGAGCGTCTCATGGGATCCCGGCCCACGGCCCCGCCGAGAGCGAAAGGCCCGGGCGCTCCCCGCCTCGGACGCTCTGGCCGTGCGCTGCGCTGCGGGGCGCGCTGCTGCCCCGTCGGAGGCGCAGCCTCCGCCTTAGCTGGGATCCCCGGCTGCTAAGCGAACTTGTCGGCGTTCTCGGGCCCCCTTCTTCCTTCCCGAGAGCGCTGGGGCGATCCGAGCCCCGCAGCCGGAAAGCAAGCAACGGAGGGAGGCAGCCGGCGCCCGCCCGAGCCCGCGCGCCCGTGCCCGTCCCGGCGGCGCCTGCCGCTACCGCTGCCGCCGCCTCCCGAACCGCCGCGTGTGTGACACTCGGGCCGCCAGAGCCCGCCCCGCGCCGCGGCCCCGCCCCCTCCGGGTCCGCGCGAGCCCCGCCCTCAGCCGGCCCCGCAGGCCCCGCCCCTCCCAGCCCGGGAGCCCGGGCTCCAGACCTCGGCCCAAGCCCCGCCCTCCTTGCGCCGGGGTCATCCGCCGGCGCACCTCTCCCCCTCCGCACGCGCCACCTCCCGCGGTCGCCTCGGCGCCAGCGCGCGGGTCGTGCCCGAGGGCGCCGGGGTCCCGCGGCGCTGCCAGCCCCGCCTCGTTCTCTGCCCGCCGCCGCCGAAGGCGAGAGGTAGCCAGCCTGAGCCTGCAGCGCTCGGAGACCGAACCCGACCGCATCCCCAGGGACCCTCGCGCAGGGCACCCCAGGGATCCCCACTGTTGGGTGGAGTGCAAAGGTGGATCAACGGAAACATTTCTAGTTTACGGCGTGACCCGCGCGGAGGAGATGCGGTGCAGAGACCCTTAGGGACAAAGTGCCTCTGCCCTTCTTAAAGGGACGGAGACCCCGGTGCGGCCCCGGTGTGCCGGACCTTCGGAGTCACGTTTATGCTAATGAGGGTATAAGCAATCCAGGTGACGGATGCAGCCGGGATGGACGGCTGGGCACTGCCCTGCACCAGTCAGTCCCGGAGCCAGGCTAAGGAGAGGTCCTAAGGAGAGGTCGGGATGTTTGCTTACCTTTTCACCTCCGAGGGAGTCCTGGTTTAACCCTGTTCACGGCCAACCTGGTGGTTTGAGCTGTGGGAATGTGTAATGCTCAAGATTGCAGGAGCTGACAAGACTCCCTTTAATCCAGGGCCCTCATTTTGCAGGTGGAGAAACTGAGGCCCAGAGAAGGTCACCCAGGTACACCAGGGCTCCAGTTCTCCCGTCTGATGGCTCCAAAATGATGTCATGTACACTGGTCTCTACTTTGCAACTTAAGATCCTTTGATTTTTAAGCAAAAATGAGGAAACTGAGGCGACGGAAGGGCCCATCTTGCTATCCAGGGCAGCGACATGCTCCAAGAGACAAGAACTGCCTGGAAATGAGGTAACTGCCACTAGAGCTGGTGTTCCTTTGTATTTGGTTGAGCAAGACCCAGAATGTGACTTACCTTAACGTGTGAGAACTGAAACCTGAAAATTTTTCTAAGAAATCTGACAGCCCAAATTTTTAATAATCTCCACTTGCTACCTGTATATTATATATAGCTGCGCTTTGGAAGAGACTATTTTTTCCCCTGTGTCCTATGAGAAAAATAGGAAGCAAGGCCAGAGGCTTTTTTGGCCAGGAGGTCAAACTCAGCCTGAGACTCTTGGATAGGGAGGGGTCAACAGCTGTTGACTCTTCCTCTGTCTGAGGCCACAGTTGCAAAGTAGCATAATCCGGACTCAAACTTGGGTCTTACTCTGAAGCCTGTGCTCTGTCCACTCAGCCACACACAATGATACCATAGAATTGACTGCAAATTGTCCCTTCAGGATCAAGTTATTTGCTCTTTCCCTCTTTGGTCAGGTAGCAATCCAGAGACCAACTCTTCTATGAGCCAGTTAAATGTTTCAGACCCACACAATTATAGACACCATCACCAACTACACAACCCCTTCACTGTCCTGTGTGTGTGTGTGTGTGTGTGAGAGAGAGAGAGAGAGAGAGAGAGAGAGAGAGATGTGTCTAGGGGATGGTGGGAGGACCCAGAAGTTGACCTGGGCTAAGATGTTTATTTTGGGTATCCCTAGACTAAAATATCTCAAATTACACTTTAAGTCATTCTGCTGCTCTGTAAGCACTTAATTATCCTGCAAGTAAGGGAGGCCCAAATAGAAAAACTGAAGGACATCCTCATTTAAACCCCATCTTTCAACCAACAACAAATCTTCTCCAGTTCCCTCCCTTCCCATCTCTGCTTCTAGGATCAGGAAGGAAGATCAGCAGATCCTGGCAACAGGCCAGGTGACCTGGGACAAGAAAGTCCTCTTCGGGATCTGGAAATTTGTTCCCTGCATGTGGGTTGCACATGGTTGCACATGTCTTTGCCTTTTTCAAAGGTTTAGGAAGAAAAGTTATATTTCACAACTTATTTTTTTCATTTCACTTTCAGCAGGCCATGGGATCAGACCCACTTTTCCATGTGATACCTCTGCTGGGGTGTAATTTGCAAGCCAAAATTATTGTAATGCTATAGTATTATGCCAAGAACTTCCAGCACACTTGTGTATCTGCTCAACTCCTACACAGTCTGTATTTAATTAACAGCATCCCAGCGATCTGGTGTTTTTCCCAGTTTAGAGATGGGGTAGCTGGCCTAAGGTGGTATTTACTTTAAGCAGGCAAAAAACACATGAGTATTTACCTTTGGGAACTAGTAGAGACACATCTTACAAGACTCAATCAGAGTAATCATTGTGAAAGGAAACAAAAAAGTCTCCTAAGGATGACGTTGGAGAAGTAGTGTGTCAATTCATTAGAGGAGACAGGACCTTGCAGGAGAAGGATCAGAGGACTGTGAGGGTTACAGCTGGACAGACTCTCTTTTTCAGAGACCCAGCCTCCCCGTTTCCAGAAGGAAAATTGGGAGCAGTGAAGGGACAAGATTGAATCAAGAAGCATAGCTTGGATTGGCATCCAGTCCCTTGACTTCACAGACCCAACGCTGTGCCCATCATTTTTGGCATTTTTTTTTTTGTGTCCCCTTCCCACCTATCTTCCTCTCCGTGATTTTCTTATTAAAAGGATTAGGTATGGCCCTGTTTCTGTTTCTGCCATCTCTCAGCTTCTCACTTTAGACCAAGTTGGGGACATGGCAGCTCTTTTCTCTGTAACTCCCAGTATCTGGAGGTAGACTATACATTGATAGAGGCCTGGAAAAATTGTGCCACCAACCAAACAGACTCATCTACTTCTTTCATTTCAGTCCATCAAATGTAATGTTAAGTCCCCCCGCTGTGTGCCAGGCCCCAGGGCAGGAGTCTGGGTCAGGAGCACAGATTTGGAAGTCATCAGTGCTCGGTGAAGATCTGAAGCAAAGCCATCACTCATCATTGACACCTTCTTTCATGCCTGCTCCATCCTATCCATCAGCGAGGAGTATGCAGAACCCTACCACGCCTCACACCTCGGCTGCTTCCACCTGTCCGTAACTTTTGCCTGCATCATTGAAGGAGTCTCTTACCCATTTTTCTGCTTCTGTCTCAGCAGCCAGTGATCCTATTAAAAAGAATCTGTTTATGGCGCGCTGCACAAATTCCCCATTCAATCCCCATTTCCCTAATCATACATGCCCAAATCCTCTCAGTGGCTCTTGAGTTCTTACATGATCTAGTCCCCTTAAACTCCTGAGCTCATCTTGTCCTGTCTTTTCTCCTGCTCTAACCAGGCTTCCTCTTCCTGTTCCCTGAACACTCTCTCACCTTGGGGGTTTGGCCTTTGCACTAGATCTCCTAGCCCGAAATGCTTTCCCTCAGCTGTCTCCATGACTCACCCTTCACAACTCAGTGAGGCCTCCCCTGGACGACTATCTAGAATTGTCCTCACTCAACAATCAGTATCCACTCATTCCCATTTCACACACAGCATGTTTTACTGACTTTTCTTGTTCATTCTTTGTCTTGCCCCATGATGGGAAAGAGATCTTTCCTATTTGTTGACTGCATATCTCCAGCATCAGGACCAGTGGCTGACACCTAGTAAGCACATGATAAATATTTGTTGAATGAATGAGTGAATATGAGTGGTTGATCATGAAGGGTAGCATGGCAGAGGGCTAAAGCTTGACATTTCTGTCTGCCTCGGAACTGGTGCTAGTGGCTATTAGCTTTGGTCTGGAGGTGGGAGATGTCAGACTTGCTGTGTTCTGGGTTCTGTTCCCAGGCCGTGTCTCTCTCTTATTTATTTATTTTTTATTGTTGACATTATTACAGATGTCCCCAATTTCCCCCCTCTCTTTGCCCCCCTCCACTCAGACCCCACCCACCCTTCCCTCTGGCCCTAACCACATGGTTGTCTGTGTCCATGTGCTGTGCATATATGTTCTTTGGCAATTCTCTTCACTTTCTTTCGACCCGTCCGCCCCACCTACCTCCCCTTTGACATCGGTCAGTCTGTACCATGTATCCATGCCTCTGGTTCTGTTTTGTTCATCAGTTTATTTTGTTCATAAGATTCCATATATAAGTGAGATCATATGGTATTTGTCTTTCCCTGACAAATTTCTCTTAACATTATAATCTCCATGTCCAGCCATGCTGTCGCAAAAAGCGTAGACCACGTGTCTCTTAAGCAGAGAAAGCAGAATGAGAGATTCTTTCCGTCTTTTCAGCATCCAGAGGGGGCTCCAGGAAGGTTGTGGCATCCAGGCAGCCCCTTCCACACAAGTCCCAGTCATGCTGACGTGCAGGCCTGTCTGTGGTGTCGCTGAGCCAGCTGCTGTTCTCTCCAGCTCCAGCTCAGGTACAACTAATCTTAGGAATCTCATTACTGGTCGAAAGATAATCTTCTGTATCTAGATTAAAGGCTGTGTTTTGACCATTACAGCGCATTGAGCATTGAGCCGACAGTTTAATTGAGCTGTTTATGTCGCTGCCTTGATCTCTTCCCAGAGAATTTACAACTAATTCCAAGTGTCTCTACGAATTAAGTGGGCCTCTCCCAACATGCTTTGCCTGTAGTTTGCCTGTGCCAAATCCCACTTGTCCTTGTGTTACCCAATTATGGGCTCTTGCTCACAGCTGTTTCTGGCTGGTACCACTTCCAGCCCACTTCCTCCCTGAGGTGGCCTTAAGAATATGGCCCTGAGAGTGGCCATATCCCCAGGACAGCCTCTGTGATACCTGCAACAGTAGAAAGGTGGGTGGAGGTGAGAATTGGGAAGGGAGCAGAGAAGACATAGATCATACTGACCCCTTTGAAGTCACCTCCAGGCAACTGACAATAACCTCCTAACAAGAAGAGTTTACAAGTATCTTTAGCACAGTTAAGTGTGATGGAAGGAAAAGAGTTCTGGATGGAGGTCAAGACTTCCTCAGTGTCCTCTGGGGCCCTTGGTGTTACTATTTATAAAATGGGACCTGGCAGATCATTGTTTCTCATTCTGTGTTATGGACATGTCTAAGGGTAGGGGGTTGGGAAACAATAACATTAAAGGACATCCATGCTATATTTGGGACATGCTTATAAGAAAATATTATTAGTTGTTTATGGAAATTCAAATTTAACTGGGTGTCCTGTATTTAATCTGGGTATTTCACTCAAGTGTCCATGTAGGGGATAAAGAGGGCTCCCCACCCTTAGCCCAGCCTCTGCTGATGAAATGGACAAGAGCAGATACTCTCGACACCCTGCTGAACATTAGAATCACCTGCAGAGCTTATACAATGCCCAGTGACCAGTCTGTATTCCAGACCAATTAAATCAGAATCTCTGGGGTAGAGTCAAGCATTTGTGTTTCTGTTTTTCTTTTTGTCAGAATCTCCCTAGGTGAGTCCAATGTGGAGCCCAGTTTGAAAATCACTGGACTGGAGCAAGGGTTTTCAAAAGTGATGTCCCTAGGCCAGAGCATCCGCTTCACCTGAGAGCCTGTTAGAAATACAAATTGTCCTTTTGACCTTCAGCTCTTCAGAACCAGAAAGGGGGGGGGAGGGGAGGGACAGGACGGGCTGGAGTCTGTGGCTCAGCAAGCCCTCCAGGTGATTCTGCTGTAGCTAAAGTCTGACAGCCAGTTTGAAAATCCCTTTGCTGAGAACAGGTCTCTGTCCTTTGAGGCCTGATCTACAAATGGGTGCTAGGAAAGCAAATTAGTTGAATTGCTTTGCAGTGATGCATCTCAATGGTCAAACTACCTGTCCTCTGGCAATTGCAGTGTAAATTATGGCTTTTCAGTCCCAAACATCAGTCTGACAGCACTCTTGAAGGCCACTATTGGTACCTGGAGCTTATTGGCAGTAGAACTAGTTAGGCCAGAAGAGCCAGAAATGGACCATAGGGGTCTAAGGACATAAAGTTCCCTCAGGTCAGGCATCAGGCAGCCTGAAGGCCCAGCAGAAGGGGCTTGAAGCATGTGGGCAAGGAGGAAGCAGAAAGTGTGGCAGAAAGGAAACAAGGTCAGGGGGCAGTCATCAGCCCAGGTCCCCAGGAGGCTGGGGTGGTGAGAACCAGGGATATTTCAGGGCTGCTTAGATGGAGTCGGCCGCTGCTTCTGTGAGGCCTGCAGACTGGAGGAGGCAGGTGCTTGTTTTTTTGCTTTGTTTTGTGTTAAGAAGCAAGTGGTGATCAAGAGCGGAGCAGTGTTTTTCTGTAGCTGAGGAGGACTTAAATATAAGCCCACTAGCACCATCGGCTTTCTTTCTATGGGGGTCTCACAGTCACAGGTTGATTGGTTTCAGGAATGCCAGGTGCCCAGGATGTGTGACTCTCCTGTCCTTGAGAGACATCTGAAGGGCAGACAGTAGGGGCTGTGCATTATTCATTTCCGTCCACCCCCAGGATGCACTCAGTTCTTGCCAAATGCTAGGCCTTGAGTGACTGTGCATGGAATTGAATCCAGGAGAGATCTAACAAATCATGGCTCTTAAATATGAGTTATCACCTCAAGCCTTAATGAACCACACCGCCGAGAAACCACAGACATTCCCCATGCAAAAGGGCCCTTGTCACCCTTGGAGAATCATTGCAGACTTTCTCCTCGCTGCCTCCCTTTCTCCCTTCCTTGCACGAGGCACTGTGCAAGGCCAGATGTTAGACCAGACCGGCCCAGCTCCACCCTGGGGGCTTTGCACGCTAGAGGGGACAATTGAAACACAAGGGATAAAGGCAGCAAACAGGGACACCTAGGAGATTACACTTACCTGGGTTCCAATGTGAATGACTTTGTGTGCTGGTGTGTGAAACTATAAATCTAAAGAGTTTAATTCAATTCCCCTCTTCAAAATAAACTTTGGAGTTCCTGAAAAGGTGAGATATTACTTTAAGTCGTACAGTTGGGAAAATGGTTTATTTCTTCAGTGTTAAACCACACACACACAAATGCTTTTCCGATGATGCAATTTCCATCCTTTCACTTTGGCCGTAATATTTAAAGACGATTTTTAAAAGTCACTTTCCAGGCAAAATTTTCTCCTGATATACTTTTTTCCCTCCTTCAATTAAAATGGTTATCACGCTGCCATTTGAGGCTTTTCTAAGTGGGATGCGTTGGTCCTTGCCAGAGCCAGGGAAGAGTTAAAGTTGCAAATGGCTCCCTGTCAGCTGTCTCAGTTTGAGGGTGGATTGGGGGTGGAGGCTACCCAATTGTCTGTCCTTCTCTCCCCCTCCCTAGGGCTGAGTGCAGGATGTAGAGCCTCCCAAAATAACTCAGACCCTGTGGGTAAATGCCTGCTGGGAGTTGGTTTGGAATAGAGGATTCTCAGGATCAGAGGCAAACTCGTCTGGCCAAATGATCTGATCTCCTGGGCTCCAAAGAGGAGCCCAGCCACCTTCTAGGCCAAATGTTCACTAACAAGCCCTTAATGGGCTGCAAGGAAACCAAGTGACTGCTGTCGGCTTCTTTCACCCAGGTGGCATCTGACAGTGACCTTCTCCAGAGAGGATCCTTAAGGACAGTGGGCATGGCTTGGAGAGACACTGCGTTCTGGCAGAATCTAAGTGAGCCTCTCGGTCGTTAGAATTTCTGGAGACGCTGTAGAAGCACCACTTACTGCACGTGTTCAGAGGAGGGAACTATTTGGGTTATGCAGCTTCATAAGTGGAGGGGCTCAGAGCCCACTCCGATCCCTTTAGTACTAATGTGCAGATAGTGGTGGATTTGGGGGCTCTAGGCTGCGGCTCCCTTCACCCCCACGGCTGGGACAGCATTTCATTCACACGCTTTGAGTCTGGAGCTAGGGAAGCCTAGAGAGAAGCATTGCTTTCTCCTTAAATCTTCTGCTTTTATCTCTGTGTACAACTCGATGCGTATTTCCGTTTGCTCCCATTTGTGGATGTTTTTGTGGTGGCTATAACCTTTTTATGTTATTATTAGGCTCTAAGCACAGGAATTCACTTTTCCAGTGAACCAGTTTTGCTATAAAGTATCACATCCACAATGGCCACGGTGAGGGTCAGGAGTGCTCAGACTTGAGCATGCCTCAGAGTCGCCTAAAGACTGTTAGAATGTACACTCCTGACACCACTGCCGAGAAGCCCACTCAGATCCTCGTGGGGCCCGGGAGTCTGCAATTTTACATGAACCACAGCTGATTCTGCTCGGATGGGCCAGTGACCCCACTTTGAGAAGCTCTGCCTGGTCTCTGAGCTCCAATCCATGGCACAAGCCAGCAAGCCGTGGGTGGATGCATTTCTGACTTTTGTCCCTGTGGTCCGACAGTCAGAGGGTCAGCCAGCCTGCATGCCAGTGTCCCTGCAGGGTGTCATATTGCTTCAACTGTGCACTCTACAGGACACATGGTTGTTCTTTATCCGAGCAAATCTCCCTCAAAGGCCAGTTTAATGGATTCTGAGATGAAACGGGACGAGGCAGGAGGAAGCTAGGAGAGCAAATGTGAACACTGAGAAGACAGAGAACACTGTGCTGGCTAACATGCTCCAGGCATCACACCAATGGTGTCTTCCATTGTCCCCCAGAGGCTCTCACGGTGGGCATTAACACCCCCACTTTCCAGCTGAGGAAATGAGGGCTCAGAGATCACGGCTAGTAAGTGGTAGACTCAGGTGTGTTCAACTTGAACCCTTCCCTTTTCTTTTTTTGGGGGGTGGGGGGAGTGGATGCACATAAAATTTTCCCCTCAACTTTTTATTTTGAAAAATTTCAAATTACAGAAGAATTGCTAGAATAATACAGTCAATCTCACAGACCCTTTAATTGTTAGCATTTTGCTGCATCTGCACTCTCCTTATCATAATTTTGCTAATCCATCTGAGAATTACTTAGAAACATTGTGTTGATTTACTCCTAAATATTTCAGCTCATCTCCAAAGAACAGGGGCATTCTTCCACAAAACCACAATAAAATCGTCACTCTTGGGAAGTGTAACATTCATACATTACTATTAATATCTGGTTTACTTTACCAATTGTTTATAAAATGCCCTTGATAGCATTGTTTGATTCAGAATCCAATCACATCTTTTTAGTAATTTTTCATCTAGAATGGTGTTTTTTTTCTTTCATAACATTGACATTTTGAAAGAGACCAGGCCAGTTGTTTTGGGGAATATCCTTCAATTTGCATTTTTCCAATTATTTCCTCTTGATTGTATTCTTAGAGCTTCATGTCAGAGGACAAAGGCTTTGCCCTTTTGATTGTACTCCACTGGCTCTTGCCAAGTGAGGATCAAGTTTGACCCTTGGAATTGTTGAAAGGACCAGTGATAGTAAGAAAAACAGCATAGCTTGGAGGAATGGATGCAGGCCTTGAAGAGCAACCTAATCAAGTTCAAGTACTGGCTCCGATCTCCAGCTGATTGACCTTGAGCATATCAATTAACATCCCTAAACCCTGGTTTTCCAATTTGTAAATGTAGATGATTTCTCCTTTGCAGGATTATAACTAACATCAGTAAAGAACCCAGCAGATTATCGGATATATAATTAATTGTAACTTCATAAATGGCAGTAGCTATTATTATTGTCTTTAATTACAATATACCAAAATATCCTATTTCTTCTTCTAACAAATCTCTTAAATGCACCTAGTTCTGTGTTTTCACATCTCTCCCGTTCTCGGGCACCTCTGTTGTCGCTGCTTCCTTTCTCTTGCCCACACACTAATCTGTCCCTTATGTACCACCACTGGTTGCCCTAAAATGTGGTCCTTGCCATCATATTTACCTGGCTGCCTTCTTCCTCAGGATATCACGTCTGAATGCCTGGCATTCAACACCTTCCACAGTCTCACCTCATCCCACCTACCTGGATTTACCTCCCACCATTTCCCACGGGGTCCTGTGATTGCTCTTGACTTGGCTGCCAGCACATCCTTCCTCCTTTCCCCTCACTAGAGGGACAGATTCTTCCCCCACCACCAGGGGGTTTGCCTATATCAGTTGGGGTATGGTCACAGACAGGGGCTGCCTGAGGTCTTTCCAGTAGGAAGGAATTTTAATAAAGGGAATTAGGTGCTTACAAAATTTGTTGGGACTTCTGGACAGACAAAGGTCAAGGAAGACTACCAGCTTTCATAGACAGGTATTTGAAGGGACTTGGAAACCAGTAGGGATGATCACAGCTGCCTCCAATCCTGAGGCCCAAGGCTTTCAGGAAAATACTTAGACTGCAAAATGTCTCTGCCTAAGCCTAAAGCTTGACACTGCCAGGGCAGCACAAACCTGGCTTCTGCCCTTCCTCTGACTACCACGTCTTGGCAAGTGCTTCTCATTCGTGTATTCTATTCTAGGATCTGCAGACAAGGGTTTGGGGCAGGCACTTCTCAGGTTTCCAGCCCCTGTGACACGGGGAAAGCATACAAGGGGTGCTGAGCCACTGAAGGTCTTTCCCCGGGACTCTTCTGATGGAACTAGTGGGGAATTCCCAATGGTCTTTGGCTCCTGGAGTCACAGCTGGAAGTACATAAAACTGGTTACCTGGCCACCTTCCCTGACTCCTGGGGGAAGCTCAGCTGAGGCAGACACAATGAGGCCCTCGAAGGGTGAAAACAGTGAAAAACAGAGCTGGAGAAGGAGAGAGAGAGAGAGAGAGAGAGGGAGAGAGAATACCATGTGACATTGTGCCAGCCCTGGATTCGGTCACATCTTTAGCAGTGCAATCCATGTCCTTCTCTATTATTTCAACCCATAAATTTATTTTTTGTCTAAGCGAATTTAAGTAGGATTTCTGTTAATTACAACCAAAAGGGTCCTAATGAATAGCAGAAGGGAGACTCACATACATTGCAGAGTCGGAGTGTGTTATGTGCTGAGCAAGAGGACTAATGAAGTGGTGTGAGCCCCCGGAGAAGATAATAAAGGAGTTCAGTTCCATTTTATCTTGAAAGTATTATTTGAGCTATAACTTTATCTTACTTGTTATTTCTCATGGCCTTTGCTGCCTTTCAGAATACTCTTGCCTGGCCTGCGTAGCTCAGCGGTTGAGTATTGACCTCGGATCGAGGCGATCAGGGTTCGATTCCCAGTCAGGGCACATGCCCGGGTTGCGGGCTCAATCCTCAGTCAGGGGCGTGCAGGAGGCAGCCGATCAGTGACTCGCTCTCATCATTGATGTTTCTCTCTCTCTTCCTCTTCCTTCCTCTCTCTGAAATTAATAAAAACACATTTTAAATAACCCCAACAGAATACGCTTCTTTCTTTCCCTCTTGTGATATTGTGATTTATAATAGATATATATTTGGTCTCCATCCTGTTCCTTGTACAGAGCTCCTAAAACCCTGGAATTTCTTAAGTTATAAGAACATAAAAGTGAAATGGGTTTCTTTGGTTATTCAGAACAGGCCCCTTTCACCACACCTGAGTTTATGTTGATGAGGTGACTTTTGGGAAGCTCCTAAGGGTGGGGACTGGCTGTCAGGGAAACTGACCATGTGATTAGAATGTTGAAACTTTCAGGCACCCCTCACCCTTCCCTCTCCAAGAAGGGGGAAGGGGCTGGAGGCTGACTAATCACCAGTGGCTAATGACTTAATCAATCATGTCTACATAATGAAGCCTCTACAAAACCCCAAAAGACCGAGTTCAGAGAACGTCCAGGTTGGGGAACACGTAGAGATGTGGGGAGAGTGACCCACCTGGAAAGGACATGGAAGCTCTGTGCCCCTTCCCACATACTTTGCCCTGTGCATGTCTTCTACCTGGCCATTCCTGAGATATTATTTTTATAATAAGCCTGTATTCTAGTAAATTAAGTTTTCCTGAGTTCTCTGGAAACCAGAGGAGGGGAGGCTGAGAAGCTCCAAGTTGTAATTGGTCAGAAGCCTGGGTAACTTGGACTTGCAATTGCCATCTGAAGGGGGTGCAGTCCGGTGGGACCGAGCCCTTACCCTGCGGGATCTGATGCTATCTCCAGGTAGACAGTGTCAGAACGGAGTTGAATTGAAGGATACCCAGCTGGGGTGGCAGAGTTGCTTGATGTGTGGAAAGCCCCCACCTCTGACGTCACAAGCAGTGTGGTAGTAGTGTGACAGTAAAGGGGACACATAGGCATCTTTTTCCTTTGCTTCTGTTCTCAAAATACTTCCTGTCTTCCAAACACCAGTTCGAATCTCTTTCTCCAGGGGCCTCCCTCACTACTTCACCCCATTTCTAAATTCTTGAAGTTCCTAGCACAGAACAGTTAAATGTCAAATCATTTTTTAATTTTTGGGTGTGTTTGGACTCTCATTATGGACTATGAACTCCTCAAGGTCATGGACTACATTTACATCTCTCTGCACTCCCCCCTCCACCCGCAGTTGCCAGATTTATCACTATTGACCCGCGCTCAATGAATACTTGAGAGTTGATGGACTGATTGCTCGATGGGGAGGCTGAAGTTGCCCTGGGCAATTAACTGGAGGGGTAGGAGTGAAGGAGAGGGGTGCTGTCCAGATACCAAGCCATCCGGAATAAGGAAGCCTTTCCAGAAAGAGTCATTAAGCTGGCTCAACTGTGCTTGGCAAAGGGGGGGACCAAGTTCCAAGCATGCACCTCTCCTAGTGGCCACCAGGGGGCGGCAGCTGGCATGGTCCAGGTACCCAGTTGTCCACATGAGGGCTGGGTGAGCCAGTCAGCTAGCTACGGCCAGCTAGAAAGGAGATCCTGGGGACAGGTGATTTGCACAGGATACGGTGGGTCTCCAGTTAGAAGGCCTGGAAAGTAGGGTGTCTGGACCAAGGTTGAGAAAGCCAAAGGATAAACATGTGGACGGTGGACATCAACAGGCATCTAAGAAGATGAGCCGAGTCCTCTAAAATCAGAGCAGTGAGTGAACTTCAAGAGATCTAGATATTCTGCTAAGAACCAGGGGTGCTTCAGTGTCTTGGTGAAGGAAGTAGGATGTTCGGGCATGGTACAGTGGCCAGGGCAAAGTCTGGGAGGCGGGAGTCTCGAAGTCCCATTTCTAAGCTTATAGGTTCTCAGCCCTTTGCCTGATGAATGCTTTTGCTGTGTGACCTAGGGGATGACCTTCCCCTCTCTGAACCTCATGTGTCTCATCCTATACAGAGAAGATTGGAGACTCAGAGACCAGCCCTATCTTTGCCCTGGGGTCCATGATGGCCAGGGAACCTTCTAGCTTAAATAGCCTCTGGGGTTATGTGAACAAAGCAGTTCAGCTGGCTACAGAGACATTTCACTACCCCTAACTGTCTATACCTGCTCTCTTTAAAACTTTTGATGGGCCCTGACCCATGCGACAGGGTTGAAGTTAAGCAGCCTAACTTCTAGATGCACTGGCCCATGTCATAGCACACATCAAAATGCTCCCACATACCACTGTAAATGCAATTATTTTTCTTTAAAATACTCTTGAGGGCATTTTTATAATTTTGCTTTCAAGATTATTTTGCTTATTTAATTTTCAGTGGCTAGGATTTCTCAGAAAGCATCATGCATAGTTAGGAATTCCTTAAAGTAAAGGGATCCACTAATTGTTTTCAAATATGAAAAATTTTTTATGGATATCAAATTGAATAATTTAGGGAGTTGATATAATACTGTATTTTGTAGACATTTAGTTAAATTTTGATTTTGGAATTTTCGTTTTGTATCTTGGCGTCAACAAGCATGTTTGTGGTGTGCATTTTCTGAGACCCTTGAAAAGCTGATATGTCCTCAGTCCTGTGTCTATGGCACCTGATGAATAAAATCCTCCCGAGGCAGGATTTTATAGGGTTAGGGGGGTCCTTTCTCTCAGTTATTATATTTTGTCTCATGTTTCTGGCCCGGGAGCCAGAGCAAGCTTTGAGTGCATCAACAAGAAAAGGAGCCCCCCTCCCACTTCCCTTTAATCTCAGAAACTTCACTGGAAGCCTGTCTCCCAGCCCAGCCCTATAGGCAGGCGCCCAGGTGGCAGAGTCTCCCTGCGCTGGGCTTTTTGTAAAGACAGATTCCTCCCAGTTCTCGCAGGCACACCACGTTCAAGCCAACACCATCCCCATTGTTGACGTTTCCACAGAAATAGATATCGCACAAAGGGCAATATCTCACCAGAGAATTTGTTTTCTCCTGCTGATAATTTCTCTCCATAAACATTTTTGGAGAGAGATGAATAGGTGTACCTTTCTGGAACGGCGGGCAGATGCTGGGGCGTGAAATGACTTTGCGCAGCATGTTTTATGTATGAGAGGAGGGTCCCCAGGACCACCTCTGACTGGCTGCAGGTCCCCAGGTTCCTTTTCTGCATGTGACTGACAGTTGGGCTTCACTCACTGCTGCTCACCTGAAGCTTTACAGAGAGACTCCCAGAGAGTTGGTGCAAAACAGCACCAGCTGCAACACTCTGGGGCCACCGTGAAGTCCTAGGTCCCCTCCCTGCATTTCAAAGCCAGTGTCACAGTCTTCAGATACTTCATTGTGCTGGTATATATATATTTTTATTTCCCTCTCCCTCTGTTTATAACAGCAACAAAGGGAATGAGTTCCTTCCCATCATGGTGTTAATGAATCTCAAAGGGAAAAAAAAAAAGAGATGTGATCTCAGAAAAATAAAGAAGCTAACATAAAGAGGGCAGGCACAGTGACCTTCCACAAAATGAACACATGTGGGCTCTTTCCATTCATCTCTCACTGGGGGAAGGGAGGGTGATTATTAATAACAAAGTGGCACCGAATAATCTGCGGACAGTTCATCAGGGTCCCTCTAAAGCCCAGAGTCAACAACACCAAGTGACTCATGAAGGTGGCAAATCACAAACCGGGAGGTAGGGCACAAGTTCAGGTCCAGGCCACAGCAGCAAACAAAAATATAGGATGCCCAGCGATACAGCTGATTGTTGAACAATACAGGTTTGAACTGTACAGGTCCACTTACAGGCAGATTTAAAAAAAATAAATACAGTCGGCTCCTCCGTATTTGTAGGTTTCATAAACAGGGATTCAACCAACCTCATGTCGAAAACAATATTTTTGAATTCCCAACCACAAATTCCCGACTGCAGATGGAAAATACTGTTTCCCATAGAAGTTGGTCAAATCTGTGGCTGTGAAGAGCCCACTGTAGAATCCATAGTTATGCTCGGATTTTTTACTTCCCTGGGCGTCGGTGTCCCTAACTCCTGGGTTGCTCAAGAACAACTGTATTTGATCTCTAAGCAATGACTAAGTTTTTAGTTTATTGGGGACATACTTGTACTGAAAATGTTTATGTTGTTTATTTGAAATTCAAATTCAACGGGGTGTGCTGTATTACCTAGAGCCGTAACTCTTGTCTTCATTTCCCAAGGACTCACACATTTCAAGGTTCAGACTCCACCTGGAGGAGGCTCCCTCCAGTCTCAGTTTCTAAAATCTTACATTGTCTTACAGGCACAGCTCAAATGCCATATTTTTTGTGAAGACTTCCCCCTTAATCATATCCCTCTTCTCTCTCTGTCCTCTCCCATCATAGTATTTTATTTTCCTATTTTCATTTATATTTAGTTGTTGGTGAGTCTGTACTCTATCTAGATTCTTTTTTCCATTGTCCCCACTACAGCTTCACCTGCGCCTGATGTGTAGTAGGTGCTATGAATGTTTGCGAGTGAATGAATGATCATAGCTAATGTACTTTGAATCATGACCATGTGCCAGCCATGGTTCTAAGCACTATACATGAATTTAAGTCCTTTAATCTTCGAGGAACTCTTTGAGCTAGGCACAATTTTATTTCCATTTTAGAGATGGCGAAATAGAGGCACAGAGAAGCTCAGTAAATTGCCCATGGTCACACAGCTAGTAAGGAACAAAGCTGGGATTTGAACCCAGGCAGTATGGCTCCAGAGTGTGTGTTCTCAGCTCTGTAATATCTTGAATGACTGGATGGACAAAAGAACAAATGAAGGAATTTGTGAACAGTGGCAGTAAACAGGTATTCAGATCAGGACACGAGAGGTGGAGCCCAGGTAGGGTTAGGAGAGCAGAGACTGGAGGAGGCAGGGAGAGGTCAAGAAGACAAGCTCGGATGAACCAGGTTGAATCTGTGACTGGAACAGGAAAGGCAGCTCAGCCACAGAAGGACTGGTCTTGCTTCTGCTTTGGAAGTCAGTCCTTGAGTCCCCACCCCCTACATCTCTGCTGGGGCCTGCCTCTATTTTTCTTCCTGGCTTCCTGCCCCCCAAACCCCTCTTCCAAGAGCAGAACCGCCCTCTCCTGTCTTAAGAGGCTCAGGCCAGCGAAGCTTCGAGGCTGATCCTGTCTCTTCCCTGGATCTCAGCTAGGAGTTAACAGGTTAGGTGCCAGCACCCCCTTTTCCTTGGGCTTCAGTCCCTCTGGGTCTCATGCGTCTCTGCCTGGCTCTCGCCACGGGTGTTACACAAAGGAACCCGTGTGGTCCACGGAGGGTGATCATGGACCCCAGACAGAGCACCGCATGGTCATGACAGTGATGTCACAGCCCTTCCCCTTCAAGCCTGGAAATAGTGGACAGTGGCTTGCGCGTGCCTTCCACCCAGGCTTTTTCACTTCTTAAAAATTATGGTTAAAAAACCCAACCCACACGTAACGTAAAATTTACCATCTTAGCCACTTTTAGTTACAGTTCAGTCGTGTTAAGTATATTCGCATGGCTGGGAAACAGATCTCCAGAACTTTCGCATCTTGTAAAACTAAAACCCTGTACCCATGAGACAACGGTTCTCCTTTTCCACCGCTCCCGGCCCCCGGGAACCACCACTCTACTTTCTGCGTCTGAGTTTGACTCCTCCAGGTATCTCGTATCAGTGGAATCATCCAGTATGAGTCTTTTTGTGACTGGCTTATTTTACTTAACCTAATACCTTCAAAGTTCATCGATGTGCTAGCATTCGCCAGAACTTCCTCTTCAAGGCTGAAGAATATTTGGCTGCATGTATATGCCACATTTTGTTTGTCCGGTCACCTGTCGAGGGACAGGCTGTTTCTATATTTTGGCTTTTGTGAACGATGCTGCCAGGAACATGGGTGTACAGCTGTCTCTTCAAGTCCTTGCTTTCAGTTCTTTTGGTTAGAGACCCAGAAGTGGGATGGCCGGATCATGCGGTGATTCTGCTGTTCATTTTCCGAGGCACCTCCATGCCGTTTTCCACAGCACTGCACCATTTTACATTCCCACCGACAGTGCACAGGGGCTCCAGTTTCTCCACAGCCATGTCGACACTTGTCTTCTGTTTTGTTTTGTGTTTTTATAGTAGCCATCCTACGAGTGTGAAGTTGCCTCGAACCTGTTCTTTATCAGGAGGTTGTGTTTCTGGAGTGGCTTAGCGTGATCTCTAATTAGCCACTGGAATTGAGCAACGAGGAAAGCACAGCACCGTGCTTCGGGCAGGTAACCCGATAACCTAGGCTGAGAGCTACCCTCATTCTCCCGATGCCTCTGTCACTCTGCGCAAGTTGCACAAGCTCCGAGTTCCCATCTGCTCCCTGGGCCCAGGCCTCCTTCGTGACCATCTCCTCCCTCCTCTGCCCCGATGTTTCCTCCTGGAAAAGACGGGAAGCCAGAGATGGGAAATGACTTGTTAGGTAAGCGTCTTAATCTCAGCAGCCATCACCCCGAGTGTCTAGTTTTTTCTTTCTGTTATAAGAACCATTCATGCTTATTTTGAAAAAATAAGAAAACTCACAAAAGCATTAGAAGCAAGGAAGTATTAATCATTTTGTCACCCGGAGACAACCACTGATAACATTTTGGTCTGTTTCTTGTAGGTTTTGTTTTTTGAAGCAAGGCAAACTTTTTTAATCCTTGAGAGTCCCTCTGTTTCCAAAGAAGAGCTGCTCTTTTTCACAGCCGCCAGTAACAAAGTTAACTGAGCTCTCAATTTCTTAAATATATCTTTCTTTGTGCTGTTCACTCCTCAGATGTGTCACTTTGAGTGAAAAGCAATTAATTACAGTGGGAACGCTGCTTGGAGACAGCTTATGAAATTATGTTAATATGTATTGAGAGAAAGAAAGGAAGGGGAAAGGGAGCTTATGGGCAAAACAACCAGTCTATTTAAATGGATAATTTCCTTTCCTTTCAAGTTTCAGAGTTGAGGGTCACTATATTTCTGAAAGGACTAGAAAGCTATTACTGTAGTTCTAATTTGTCAAAATCAGTAAAATTCTACTGAAAAGAAAAGTTGAGAAACTAGGAGAGAAAAAAAGACTTTGGTAAAGGTAATGTAAAATGTTTTTAAAAGAACACTGCTATATCACTTCAGGGGAAAAAAAATCTACATGAGAATCTGAAGATTTACAGGTGGAGAGCTCTTAGCAGAAAAGGCAGCCTCTCAAGAATTTCTGGGCTCGGGAAATGATGCTTGGGGATGCTTTGGGCTGGGTAGGGTCGCCAAAGGGATTGGGCTTTGCTGCTGATGGACACCCAGGTTTTGTGTGTGTCTCCCAGCTTGGCAGGGACCCCTGCGAATGGCCTGACCTGGTGGAATAATGAATGCATGAAAGGTGTTTGGCATGGCACCTGGCACGCAGGAAGTGCTCGTAATTGTTAGGTAATAATTGCTATTATCTGGGGTGGGGAGGAAGCAGGATTCTGGGTCTTTGTGGCAGTGTGGCGGGGGTGGGAGAGAGTCGCACTTGGAAAGGGGGCAAAGGTGGGGAGTTGATTGGTCCCTTTATCTACTTTCTATTCCTCCTTAATCTAGACTTCCAGGGGGTGTGTGAGCATGGCGTGGGGTGTGTGTGTGCATGTGTGTGCGTGTGTGTGTTGGGACATATAGAGTGGGGAAGGCTCAGGAAGGAGGAACGGAACTAATATTTATTAAGTGCCTGTTATATACCAGACACCATACTAAGCATTAAAAAAAATTCTTCCGAGAGAGATTAGCTAACTGGACTAAACGTTTGGACCAGGCTTGCTTGCCTGACCCTAAAGCCTGAGCAGAGCCATTCCCTTCATTTTCTATGAACCTAGAGAGATTTGTTTCCATCAAGTTTCAAGAGTTCAAGTCTAACCTTGGCTCAGGTAAGGTCTTAAGAGGCAGAATTTCCCCAATTCGTGAAGAACCTGAGACTCTCCCTTTTGGGTATTAAGGGGTTTTCTGTCGGGAACAAGGAGCTGCACCATCACCGGTTCCCATTCGGCAGTCAGGGCCTCTCCTCAAAAGGGCTGAGAGGGGCGTCCTGAAGGTGTTGGCACAGGCGTGTCGGGAACGGTCTCCCAGGCCACGCGGGAACCGGGAGGCCCCATGGCTCCTGTCTGGTCTGACCCAAGCCCTGGGTAGAAGGGAAGCAAGCCCCAACCTGCAGGCCAAGCCTGATGCGCAGTGGGCCAGTGGGCAGGCTGCCTGCCATCCTTGGCACGACTGGGGCCAAATTTCTTGCCAAACAGGCTTGAGTTTCAACACATTGGGAGAGCACAGGAGGCTGGGAGCATCACTTTGCTTTCAACCCTGAAGCTGGGCCGTAGCAGACGCTGGAGAGTCAGGCATGGCAGAAGCTGGAAGGGGATGGGCGTGGGCACCGGGGTCCCGGGGACTCAGCCCTCTCTGGGGGAATGTGTTGTCCTCTCTAACTCCAGGGGACTGGGCTGTGACAGGGGAGTGTCACAAGCCATCCCAGGATAGAGTGAGCTTTCTTCAGGTGTTTTACCAGTGAGATCTTAGAAGTTAGACTAGAAAGCTTTTTAGAAATGATCTAGTCTACAATGATCTCCTATTCTTATTGAGCCTGAGTCAGGAAAGGAGGTGAACTATAATGAATAGATACTGCTTAAGAAAGCAAGATATTTTATAGTGTGTTTTAGAAAGATTTCTATTCAAAATGATTGCAGTTTTTAATTTATATCCAAAGTAATTATAGTTTTTAACATTGTGGCCAAGGGAAAGGTTCAGCTCTCAGTAAATTTTATTTAAGTGGGATAGAGAGTACCAGATTTTGCTGGGTAATAATAAGAATCACATTTAATGAATGTTTACCATATTTCAGGTCTGATTCTAAGTGCTTTATTTGTATTAACTCCGTTGATCCATATAATAACCCTATGCACTGGTACCAGTATTCTTGTTTTACAGATGAGGAAACTTAAACACAGAGGGGTTTAGTAACTTACCTAAAGTCACACAGCTAGTAAGTGGCAAGCTTGGGTTTGAACCCAGGGAGTTTGGCTTCCAAGACTGTGCTCTTAAGCACTGTGTTTTAAGGTGCCCCAGATAATGAGGATTTAATTTCTTTGGATATTTTACCAGGTGACTGTTCATGTAAAGTATTTGTGGGAACTGTCACAGTGACAGTTTGGGGGTCGGTTAAAACAAATTGGGAAGACATCTTGACCCTTCCCTTCACCCTGTGCAATATTATAAATGAGAAAATTAAAGCCCAAAGATGTTCCCTAAGGTTACATCGTGAAAAACTGTCTGGAAGTCAGCACTTAACACCCAAGCTGGGCTTTTCCCAATATATCATTCTTTGTTCTGAGTAAACTCTAGCAGACTCCCAGAGCTCTGAATTCCAGCTCTCTTTCTCTCTCCGTTTCACAGCCCAGACTCTTCTCAACCAGAAGGTGCTTGCACTTGTCTCTCCAGTACAAGTGATCCTGCATTCTGATTCTATCAGAAACTCTCCCGGGCTCCCCAGTTCCTGTCTTGCCTCCTCTGCAGGGGCTGTGCATGGAGAGAGAAGACAGGATCCGTTTTGCTCTTCATCAGTGTCAGGATCAGGGCAGAGCAGCTAGGAGAGGAACGTGAGCCATGAGATTCAGACCACGAAACCGAGGCACGTGATGGGGGTGATGGAAACCAGGACCTGGCCACAGCCTGAGTCATGGGGAGCCACACCCATCACCCCACCAGCTCCTCCCTCAGCCATTTTTCATATCACTAACGATGCTGAGATGCCATGGCTAAAAAGTGCTATAAGAAACAAAGATTTGAGTGTCATGGTTGGATGTTGGAGATACTGAAAGAGCTCTGGACTGGAATCAGGAGGCCTGGCTTCTAGGCGAGGCTCTTCCACTGATCAGCTGTGTGGCCTTGGGCAAGTTGACACACGTCTCTGGGCCTCTTGTTTCTCATGTGTGTTACATAGGTTAATCAGCTGCTTGCCTAGCCTCACAGGACTTCAGTGAGGTTAAAATAAGAGAACATAAGCAAAAGTGCTTTGGAAATGACAGTGCAAGGGGTGACTGTTGTTGCACTGAGTCAGATCTGATCAGGCAGCAGCTCTTGGTCGCTGTCCTGGTGATAAATGGAGGCGTGAAAGACTTTATTCGCGTCCTTTTACCATATCAAGGCTCATTCCCTGGGAAGGACTTGCGCACTGGGAAAACAGAGCCCAGCCTGGAGTTGCTTCCAATCTCCCCCCTCATGTTGGCTCTTTGGAATGCCATGCCAGGAGTCAGGGGCCTGGGTGCCAGACCCCACCCTACCACAAACGAGCTGTGTGCCCTGGACACCTCTTGGCCTCTCTGCACCTTGGCTGGCTCTAAAATTCTGATGCCACATCAGCAGCTTGAGTGAAGGGAGTTGGATCAGCCCTGGGATCTGGGGAAGGAGGGAAATGGGAAAATCTGCCTACTAAGTGCCAGGTCCTTTCCATGTCGTCTATCTCCTTTCATTCAGTCAGCTCATGATTGCGCCAAGCTCTGTGCCAGGTGCTAGGATCAGCCATAATAGACAAGCGTGGCTTTCTGTGACTCCAGAGAAGCAGGAGAGACAGGCATAAAGCAAGTGATCCCACAAACACAGAATGGCAATTGTGGGAAAGGGTAAGACAGCAAAGAAGAAGGAGCCATTGGCAGGTGGGGGAGGGCAGACCGACCCAGCCTATTATGGAGTTGAATTCGACAGATACCAAGGACATGGCCAGGTAGAAGGGGACAGACCTTCCATGCAAAGGGAACAGGTGGGAAGCCTGAGGTTTAAAGGAGAAGAGCATGGCCCAGTGACAGAGGGAGACGGCAAGTGTGTATAAGGAGAGGTGAGCCAGGGGCAGACCATTGTCCAGGTGATGCCCAGAGGCTGGCTGAACCCTTTCTGGCAGGTCATGGTCAGCAGTAGAGGTCTTGATTCTAATCTTGACATCTTTTTATCTTAGACTATGAGCTCCACTGACCTAGACCTTCTGGATACAATTAGAATTTCTTATTTTCTGGACAATCTGATTGATCACATTTGACTAATTCAATGAAAATTCACTGTAGTCAACCCTAGACAAAACAGGACCAAAACAAAAAAAAGAGAGAGATTTTGTCCCTGCCCCTCTGGTCCCCATCTGGAGGACAGGCTGGGGAGAGGGCAGTGGGTGGGCACTTTATTAAGTAACTCTAAAGCAAGACAGACTGAGATGAGTGCCACATAAAATGCAAAGGCTAAGGTTCAACGACCAGATCTGACAGTTACAGGAACTTGTCACATTAATGGCCACATCTTTGAAATGCTTGTCACATCCATGGTGAGGGTTTCCAGGAAAAAGTGTAATTTCAGCTGAGCCTTGGACAATGATAAGACTTTTTAGTCTAAATATATTTTTTCCAATTTAAAAATAACATATGCTCCTAAAAGAAAATCCGGGAAATTCAGAAAAGGGTAAAGAAGAGAATTATAACTATGCAGAATCCAGAGAAACCACTGTAAACATTTTCGTGAGTAACCTTCCAGACGGCTTACCTCTGTTCAGCAACAGTGGGATCATTCTACAGATACAGTTCGGCAGCACTGTCTTTTTGCATTTCATATGCCGAGAGTCTTTCCCCATGTTGTTAAATATTCTTCAAAAACATGGGATAGAATGGCTATTCAGCATTCTGTTCTTTGGATCTGTGTAACCTCTTCATGATCATCGGATATTTTGGTAGCTTCCAATTTTGTTGCTGCTATTGCTCAAGTGAGCATTTTTGTACATAAAGCCTGTGTCTGCTTCTGGGTGCTCCGTTGGGGCAGACTCAGAAGAGAATTCGTGGGGGGAAGGGTGTGAACATCACTATGGCTTTGGACACCTATGGACTCAACACGCTTCCACCAGCGACACAGGTGCTCCTATCTCACTGCGCACTTGCCAGCACTATTTTCTTTTGAAAATCTTTACCATTTGGAAGGGGAAGAGCAGAGCTCTCTCATTGCTTAAGTCCGCCTTTCTTTAAGGATGAACCTGACTTTAACCAGCAGAGCTGGGGGCGGGCTGGGGGGACAGGGAAGTGGGGAAGGACACGGAATAGTTTCAGGGAAGGCCTGGTGCGGCTCCTCACCACGTAGCTCTGTGGAAGCGTCTGGAATGTTGAAGGGAATTGCTCAAAGGCTGACTCGTGTCTTTAGTAACTTCGCCTCTGTTGTCTTGGGCACTTGGAGCAGCCACGACTCTGGACACTTCCACTTGGAGGGTGGGTGGCCACCCGAGGCTCTGTTTGGCCCAGGATGTGCCCAGGAGGAGAGAGTCCTTCTCAGCCTCACCCACTCTGCTCTCCTACGGCACAGACCCTGGGCCCCCTCATTTCCTTAGCGAGAGAGGAGGTCTGCTTTCAGTCTTCGTGAGACGTGAACTAGGGCGAGGTGGAATTTGGGAATAAGAAATTCTTGGGAAATGCCTTCAGAATGCAGGACTTTATATACCACTGGAGGAAGCATACATGGGTTCAGTCTTTTTTAAGGGCAGTGGGGTAATATGGCTCCAATTGTAAGTTATGAATACTCTTAAACTCAGTAATTTTACTTTTAAGAATGTGTGCGAGGAAATAAACAGATAAGAATTCAACTATGTGCACAGGGACGTGAATAGAAGAAAGTATTGTTGGTATTAGTGGGAAAAAATGGAAGCAATTTAAGCGGCTGTCTTCCACATGCCTGAGAAACAGAGACAGTTTCTGAGAAATTGTGTAGAAATCTGGTTTGAGGAAGGGGCTGATAGCAGCTAAGAAAAAACTTTCTGAAGACTATCTGGAAATATCCCCTGACCGGCTTGTGTTAGGTAAAGCATGGCTGTGCCTAACGTGGGCAGTTGAACAGTGAGGGGAGACGGGCTCGGGCTCACTTCAGCCTGCAGCCCAAACAGAAAATAAGTCATTGAGGCAGGGAGGTGGGGGCCTGTCAGGCAGCAGCCCCTCCTGGTGCCTCACAAGCTAATCAAGTGGCCAGCAGGACAGCAGATATTTCATCTTGGCCTGAGACCTTCCAAGAGGGAATTCGAATATCCCATGATCAGGCAATATTATATCCCCAGCCCCTAGCATCATCATATATCTTTCATGGGATTCAAAAAGTCCTCATCAGGGGACCAGTCAGACTAAATGACATATTGCAGGGAATAGAAGAAAATATTAGAAAATATTTAATTTCAAATGACAACAGGCTTTGAGAGGGCGTGTCACCGATTCATTATAAAAAACATGTAGTGAGTGCCTACCCTGTGCTACGGTGAACAAGGCAGGAAAAGTCCCTGTGGTCATGGTGTTTATCTTCCAGGGTGGGGAGAGAGATAACACACAGGAGCAAATAATAAACGGTGCATGCGGATTGAGCCGAGGGCCGAGGAGGGGGTGAGTGGGCAGCTGAGGCAGTGATGCCGGGCGAAGGTCTCTTGGAGGAGGGGACTGTGAGCTGAGACCTGATGACTGAGACCTGATGACTGAGAATGTGCGGCCCTGCGGGGACGGGCGCTCCAGGCGGTGGGCACAAGCACCAGAACCGAGTAGGGGCGAGTGTGGCTTCAGTGCCCAGCAGGGAGACTGACGTGGGCTGAGGTCCCCACAGGGTCTGCTTCAATCTAATAACTATTAGGAATTATTGAAGGGTTTTAAACAGGAGAGGAATGCGTATCGTTTATGTTTTTTGCTATTATTGCTTTTTTAATTTGTACTTTTAAAACTATTTTTTAAATTTTTATATTTTCAATTAAAGTAGATATTTAATATTATTTTATATTAGTTTCCGGTATACAGCATACTGGTTAGACATTTATATAATTTATGAAATGACCTCCCCCATAAGTCTAGTACCCACCTGGCACCATGCATAGTTATTACAATATTTTTTACTATATTCCCTATGTTGTACTGTTGTTTGTATTTTTAATTTACTGGGTATTTAAAAAAATTGAGATAAAATTGATATACTGTAAAACTCACCCTTTAAAAGCATTCAAGTCAGTCTTTTATATTCACAAGTTTGTGAAGCCATCACCATTATCTATTTCTAGCACATTTCATCACCCTAAAAAGAAACTCCATATCCACCTGCATCACTGCCTGCTTCCCCCTCGCAACCACTAATCTGCCTTTTTGTCCCCGTGAAATGGAATCATGCACTATGTGGCCTTTGTGACCGGTTTCTTCCACTTAACGTGTTTTCAAGTTCATCCACGTTGAAAGCACATATCAGTATTTCATTCCTTTTTATGGCCAAATAATGTTCCAGTGTATGGATTTACCACATTTTATTTATCCTTTCCCCAGCTGATGGACATTTAGATTGTTTCCACATTTGGGCAATTATGAAGAATGCTATGAGCACTTATGGACTAGTCTTTTAAGGGACATATGCTTTCATGAATAAAGCTCCCTGGATCGCTGCAGGCCTTTGGTTAGTTTCCAGAGTTCAGGAAAAGTTGATACTGACAATTTTTGCCACAGTTTTCATTGCTTGTATGGAGAAGAATTTTGGAGATCCTTACTCTGTCATTTTGCCAATGTCACTCTTGATCACTTCATTTTAAATCCTGTATTAGTATTTGATGAATCAAAATGAATTGAATTTTAAAGGTAAGTGACCCTGAGGTTTGTCTTTTAGATCATTGCTGCGGTCAGCAACATCATCTGCCTCTGTTTTTTAAACTTGTTTCCAATGGGCCAAATGTTGAATGAAATAAAGGGCCAGCTAAGCAAGTCAGACCTTTAATCGGCCTCTGGATAGGCCTCAGGGTTGGGAACAGCACAACTGTGGTGTTTTGGAAAGATAGCAGGGGTTCCACAGAAAAAGCTGCTGGGATGGGGATGACTGTGAGATGTTGAGAGCCCTCAGCTGGTGGGAGGAGGCAGGCTTGTGGCCCTGACTGACTATGAGAACCTCTTCCAGGTCTTGAATGCCCAGCTTTATAATTCATTATGGCCAGGGATCCCCAGCAGCCTCCAGGGTACCCTGTCTTAGGAAGGCTGTGTGATGGAGAAGCTTGCACATGATTCCGCATATCACAGCTTCTGCACTGTTTTCTGTTCTGATAGATTGAGGTTGGTGTCCAGCAACAGAGAGAGGTATGAGCTGATCTCTCAGAGTCTGTTGCTCCTGGGGGATGGGGCATGAGCACCTGGGTATGTTCACTTATCCTAGATTGGCAGAAAGCAGAGATTATTCATGCCCATATGGCAGATGGAGGAACTGAGGCCAGAGCAGGGTCAGGACCATCTCAGCTTCCCTTCACCCACTTCTAAGTCCTCTAAAGAGTTTGGTGGAGCTCTTTGTGTTTCAGTTTCCAACTGGCTTGTCCTGTAGACAGCCCCATAACAGGATGGAATTTATCCAGGATCCATATCAAGTCCTACCCTCAGAGCTAAAAATCCAATTGCAGAATTCTAGCTCAACAGAGGTAAATGAGAGAACAGCTCAAGTGACAGGGTTGATGGAGATGGGTGGGAAGTATGAGGGGCCACCCTCAGGGCCTGAGGCTCTCCGGCTGCACTAGTGGTGAAATAATGTCTAGAAGGAGGGAGATGAGTGTTCTGTGCACTCTGGGCAGCACCAGGCACTCCCGGGATTTTCTGTCTTGGAGTATGTCTAGGGTGGGGAGGGCGGCCTGAAAATTGTATTGTGTTAGAACAAGTGGAGGATTTGAGGCTGGTCAACTGAAGGACAGACTCAAGGGACCTGGGCATTGTTTGCAGATCTCTCATGGGCTGTTCTGGGGCAGAGAAAGCAGGTCTGTGAGGCCCCCAAGGGCAGAGTTGGGGCCCTGTGGGGGGGAAGCTACAGGGAGGTAGACTTAGCTTAGTGTTGGAAAGACCTCTGTATCGGGCTGTGTCTATGCAGCCGCGCTGGGGCCCACGTCTGTAGGTAGTGAGTCCCCGGTCACGCCTAAGGGGCCAGGTTGGTAGAATTCTAGAAAATGTTTTGCACAACAGTCAAAATAATGTTCTGTCAAAAACACGGCTGGAACTGGCCTGGTCATGGTGTCTTCGCTTCTCTCTCCCCTTCATTCCACATCTCTAGGGAAGGCCCTGGCCCCCATCTAGCATAAGCCAGAACCCAGGCACTCTCCTAGATGCCTCCCCTTTTCCCGCGCATGCCAATCAATCATCAGTCACCAGGTCCTGTCCGAGACAGCCTCAAAATACCTCTCGCATCTGGCCCCTTTTCTCCAAGCCACCGCTGCTGTCTTAACTCAGATCTTCACCATTTCTTGTTCTGGCCTTTGTTACAGCTTCAGGTCTGTCCAGGGGCCATTTTTACTGATCGTCCTTAAATGCAGACAGATCGTGTTGTCACCTTTTTGAAATATTTGCCATCCCTCCACAGCCTCGGGATAAAGCATAGACACCTTGACATGATATTAAACCCACCCCCCGGCTCACTGTTTTCCCAGGTACTCCCTGCTCCAGCCACACCTCACCGCCAGCCCGGCCTTTGTTTATGCTGATCTTTTTGTCTAATGTTCTTTCCTGGCTCTCTCTCTCTTTTTTTTTTTTTTTTAAAGAACAGTTTTAGGTTTACAGAAAAAAATGATTAGAAAATAAAGTTCCCACATATGCCTCCCCTCTCCAGTTTCCCCTATTATTTATATCTTGTATTAGTGTGGTATGTGTGTTACAACCAATGAACCAATGTTAATACATTATTATTAAATCCATAGTTTACATTAGAGTTCATTCTTTGCGTTGTACATTTCTATGGGCTTTGACAAATGCATAATGACATGTGTCTACTATTACAGTGTCATACAGAAGAATTTCACTGCCCTAAAAAGCCCCTGTACTCCTTCCAGTATATCCCTCCCTTTAACCCCTCACAACCACTTTTCCTGGCTTTTTATATGTCAAAATCTAGCGATCCTTTAGGACCCTATGTAGATGCTACTTCCCCCAGGAAGCCCTCATTGCTTCTTTCAGTTGAAAATATTTACTCTGTTCTCTTAATAATCAATAGCATGTATGGCATACCTATTCCGTCCTGGGTACAATGCCAATCCTCTCTCTCTTTCACACACCAACTCTGTTGGATAGACTTGAACGTACAGATGAAAAAAACAGGATTCATTTATTCCAATGACTTGCTTAAGGCCACACAATTAGCAAGTGTGAGGACTGAGGGTGAACCCAGGTCTTTCCGCTTCCCAACCTGTCCAGGGCCCTTTTTGTTAGGTCCTTGACCTCATTCACTGTATTCTTTGCCTTCTAGAATAAGAACTTGAGATTGGGACCATTTCCAATTCACCTCTGGGTCCTTAGAACCCAGCGCAAATTTTTGTTCATTAGAATTCTAATAAACTACTATTTGGAAGGGCTGAAAACAAACCAGGATTCTTTGGGTTCTCTACAGAAAAAGGTATTTGTTCCATACACTCCAGCGGAGCCTCTGGGCATAGCCCCTGGAGCGAACTTGTTAATTCCAGTGACAGTGACCTGGAGAGAGTGTGAGTATGTGTGTGTGTGTGTGTGCACACGTGTGTGTGTGTGTGCACACATGCCCGTGCATGGGAGCATAGTGTCTGCTGGTGCAGGAGACCCCTCCCCCACATCTAGTTCACTCTTAAGAGGGGAAATGGGCTCCTTCCATCTCAGCCCGGAGAGGGCTGGAGAGGCCCCAACTTCCCGCTGGATTCTGCTGGGGGTGGGCCAGGCCCGAGTGCGCTCGCGTGTGTGCTCTTGAGCTCCAGTGCCCCCTCTTTTTCGGAGATCACACCACCAGACGCACAGTTCTCTCCGCTAATGCAATTTATATGTCTGAGCATGAACGGAGGATTTGTGAGCCTTCGAGGCTGGGGCTTTGGAAATTACCACACAGGCCGGGGCTGCTGGATAGAGATCTGGGGTTTTAGGAGACTTCGAGGGAATTATTTTCAAAGGTCCTGGCGGGAGGAGAGCCATCTCCACCCCACATCCTCCCCCAGGCCCTTCCTCTGGTTCCTTTTAAAACATACCCAGTAAGACTTCTGGTGTAACAATGAACTTGAAGAGGGCTACACAAGGCAGCGGAACAAAGGTGCATTGAACAGATCAGCTGGGGAGGGAGGCGAAGGGCAAGGACAGCGGGTCAGGCTCGGGTTCACGTCCGGAATTGGGCACTTACTTCCCAGCTGGGAGTGTTCAGTGTTCCAAAAAATGTTTAATCTTGGCCTCAGCTCCTACCTGATGAAGCTGAGAGGGATAAATAATGTACACTAGGAGGTAGTGTCTCATAGTGAAAAGGGCACAGACTTTTGTGTCCAAAAGACCTGTGAGGGTTCAGTCACGCTACTTAACCTCTCTGGGGCTCCTGTCTGTCATTTGTAAATTTTGAAATAATAACAGCTACCCTCCAGGATTGTATTTAAGGGACTAAATGAGATAATGTGTAGAAAGTGCCCACAGTTGTGCCTGGCACGCAGTAAGGGCTCAATGATCTTCGGTTCCTTTCTCTCTCCTTCTTAGTATGTGCCAGTCACTCTCTCCTGCCCCACTGCAGGACCCCAGCTTCTCACATCTGCATCCAACCCCCATCATCTCTCTTGACTGACTGTCAAGAGTCCGTGGTTTTCTCCCCACTTACAGGGACTTTATTACCTTCCACACTTGCCTAGAAAAGGCTCTTTCCGAACCATTCTGACCATGTCATTTTCCTGTTTAAAAAACCTATGACGACTCCCCTTTGCCTACAAGGTAAAACCTAAACCCCTTATGACCTTCCACCTTTCCAGCCTCACTGTCCCTTCCTCTAAGCGGGTGTTACGCTGCAGTATCAGATCTGATGACTGCAGCTCCCAGTTTTGTTGTCCAGATTTCTGGGTATTATTATTGATCTCCCCCCCCGCCAAGATTTTAATGACAAATTTCAAAAATGATGGTTTCTTCATCTATTTTAAGAAATAATTCTATGAAAAAACAAATGAACAATTTTTTTCTTTATGCCTTGAATGCCACCTGAGTTTTCCACGGATTTGTTCACTGTTTTCCTATGAGCCAGCTGTAGCCTTGGAATGATCAGAACATTCTGTTTCTTTGTAATTTCCCTGTGCTGGGTTGCAGGCCTGGAAAATGATAGATGCCTAAAATTGATCAGGGTAATCGATGCTACGTGAAGTAATTACACATGATGAATGTATCATCTGCCAGATGTGAGTGTTGGCAATGGCTCGCTTGTTTATAAAACCCCTGAGATCCCATTTGTAACAGTGACTAATGTTTGCACACGGGGCTGTTTGCAGTGTTTCAGAAATGACTATTTATTCGATATGACCACCTTTCTCCTTTAATTCCCCATTTATCACAAGCCTTGCTGCTCTTTCCTACATAACAAAATCAGGGTTTTATTCAATCTTCTTTCTCCTTGACCTCTGTGAGATATGGGGGTGGTTTTATTTTGCATTTCCATCTGGCCTCCCTTCTCATCTCTCCCTCTGATTCAAAACTTGCATGTTGCTGGTTTCTCTCATGAGGCTCTGACTCCCCATTGCTGCACCTACAATGTAAACTCCAAGCCCCCTGGAATGCCATTTCCAATCCCCTCCAATCTGGTCTCTGCAGATCTTTCCAGCTGTATGTCTTACCGAGGACCCCACCTCTGGACAGGGAGATTATTTTAAGCGACAGAAACCCAACCTGACCAGCTTATACCCACAAGGCTATTTATTGAAAGGTCCCAGCTTATGACACATAATGAAGAAAGACCTGCCTGTATCGGTACAGCTCTGGGGATCTCAAGGACTGGAACCAGATGCTCCAAAACCATCAGTAGTTCCCATCCCTCCATTTCTGCTTTCCTCTCATTTCTGTCTGTCTTGTGTGATGACTTCATTCTCGCCTGCAGACAGGTTTTCTCTGCATGGTGAGGAATGTGGCCACTGTCAGCGTATCTCCTCCATGGAAAGCCGCCCCCCCCCCCCAGCTGCACCAGAGGAGGGGCTGTGATTGTCCTGGCTTGGGTAACTTGCATCCCTGGAGCAGTCACTGTATTTGGGGCGTCGGGAGCCATGACTGGCCCAGCTGGCATCGCTGGCCCAACTCTGTGGCTAGGAGGGAAGGGTGGGCTCCTAGAAGCAGGGGAGTGTGCTGGGCACACAAGGCTGTGGCTACCATCCCTACTCCCCGGACTAGCCAAAGGGGGTGTTCCTTCAGTTAAAGGCTTATGAACACCAGCTCTCTGGGCCGGGCTGCCAGCCCCTCCTTCACCTGAGCTCACAATCTGGCGGAGGAGACAAATACCCAACAGATCATTACAATGCAGGGTGTAGAGTGTGACAGTGGAGACAGACTCGGAATGCTGTCAGGGCGCAGGCAGGAGGCCTTGAACTCAATCCGCTCAGCAAAGGAGAATTCTTGGAAGAGTGACAGGAACCTGAGTCTCAAAGAACAGCAGGAGTGAGCGAGGGGATGAGGGAGGGAGAGGCGTTCCAGGTGAACAACAGCGTGAAGGTGTGAGGCTGCAGGTCTGTGCCCAGAAGCAGGAGCAGCCGGGCAGGGGGCCCTGATGGAGGTGGAGAGGGGCAGGAGGGGTGGGCAGGGCTCCCCAACGCCCCTGCCTTCGCCCGGGCCCCTCCCTCCTGCTTTCCGCAGAGTGAAATGCAACTCAGCCTCCAGACCAACTCGAAAGCTGCCCTGTCTTTTTGAATCGGGTTGCCAGTCTCAGCTTCCTCGGGGACTCTGCAGCGCCTGTCAGGTGTCTTGACGCTAGACTTCTGTTCTGCTTTGCTTTCAGTTATTTATTCACACATCTGAGGTCCTTTACTACTTCAATCGGCGCTTGAATGCGGGAACCGTGCCCTAAATGTCCTTCTCTCTCACACAGCCGCACTCAGTATAGGGCCGTGTTCAGTGTTCAAATAATAATTGTTGAATTGTGATCACTCAGCTAATTGGATGCTTTTCCCCCCTTGGGAACAACTAGCGAAATGATATTGGTTTCATGTAGGTAGAAAGAATTTTTAAAATTATCTCTCAACATTTTTTCAACATAGCTGAGTTGTTTTTTTTTGTGTGTTTTTTTTTTTTTTTCCAAAACAAAAAGAGCTTTATGGATTTTACTGATTATACAGTTGTTAGGTATGCATATAGAAACTGTAGTTGGTACATAAAAGCCTAAGAATAAATCTAAAACCACACAAGGTAGTCTCCAGCTCCTAGAGGCAACAGTTACCATGTCAGATAACCTCCCAGACACTTCTCTATAAATCCAACTATAACTAAGAAGGCAGCCCAAAATGCAACATAAGCTGGCCTTCAGAGTAATATGTTCAAAAGAATTTAACAGTTGAATAAAATCTGCTTTTCCCCCTAGATAATCTAAAGGAGTTCTTGATGTTCCCTGAGGGATTCAACGACCACTCAGTGTCTGCATGTTCTCTCTCTCTCAAATATGATTTACCTACCATTAAATTCACCCTTTTAAAGTTGACTCAGTGGTTTTTAGTATATTTGCAGATTGTACACCTATCACCGTGCTCTAATTCCAGAACATTTTCAACCCCCCCCCCCAAAAAAAAAAAAAGAAATCCTGTAGCGATTAAGTAGGCAGTCTCCATTCCTCTCTACCCTTAACTCTTGGCAACCACTAATCTACTGTCTGACTCTCTGGCTTTGCCTATTTTGGACAATTCATATAAATGAAATCATATGCTATGGTGCCTTTTGTGTCTGGCTTCTTTCACTCGGCAAAATGTTTTGAAGGTTCATCATGTTGTAGCATGTGTCAGTGCTTCATTCTTTTTTATGGCTGAATATGACAGAGTATGGATATACCATATTTTGTTCATCCATTCATCAGTTGATGGATATTTGGGTCATGTCCACTTTTTGCTTATTATGAATACTGCTTCTCTGTGAACGTTTCTGTAAAAGTTTTTACCTGAACATGTGTTTTCACTTCTCTTGGTTATATGACCAGAAGTGGAATATATGGGTCATATGGGAACTCTATGCTTAACTTTTTAAGGAACTACTAAACTCTTTCCCAAAGCAGCCACACCATTTTACATCCCCACTAGTTATGTGTAAGCGTTTTGCTTGTTCCACATCCTCGACAACACTTGTTACTGTCTGTCCTTTGCTTACTTTTTAATTATGATATTTATATTATAGGCATACTAATGGGTGTGAAGTGTTGTTTTACTGTGGTTTTGATTTGCATTTCCTTAATGACTAATAATGTTAAGTAAATTTTCATGTGTTTATTGGCAACTTATATTCTGGTAGAGTTGCTGAGCTTCTTGGCTGGGTAGATCCATGTTTTTCATCAAATGTGGGAAGTTTTTGACCCTGTTTCTTCAAATATTCTTTCTGCCTTTTATCTCTCTCTTCTCTTCTTGGGACTCTAATTATGTGAATGCTGATATGCTTGATAGTGTCCTACAAGTCTCTGAGGGTCTGTTCATTTTTCTTCATTCTTTTAAAATTTCCCTTCCTCAGTTGGATGATCTCCACTGACCTATCTGCAGGTTTGCTGATTCTCTCTTCTGCCTGCTCAGTTCTGCTGCTGAGCCCCTCTAGTGAATTTTTTATTTCTGCTATAGTACTTTTCAATTCCAGAATTTCTACTTGGCTTATCTTTATAATTTCTGTCTCTTCATTGTTATTCTTTATTTACTACAGCACCATTCTCATACTTTTCTTTAGCCTTTAGATATGTTTTACTTGAGTTCTTTGAACAGATTTGAAATTGCTGATTTAAAATATATGGGTTTTCTCAAGTACAGTTTCCATTGATTGCTTTTTCCCCCTGTGTATGATACATTCTTTTTTTCCCTTTACATGTGTTGTATTTTTTTTTGTTATTGTTGAAAAGTAGACATATTTAATAATATAAAAAGCAACTCTGGAAATCATATTTTCTCCCTTCCCCAGAGTTTGTTGTTGCTGTCCCTGGAGTGTGTTGGGACATCTTTCCTGACATGCCCTCATAGATCTGATTGTTCTAACCCAGCCCAACTAGAGCTCTCATCTGTCCTCTGACTCTCCCTTCTAAGTCTTCCAGGCAACCTGGGAACCTCCAAACACTGGGATTTCTTGTTACTGAAGGTTCTTCTGTTACTATGATCAGCATATCTTCACAATACAAGACACTTTGGATTCACTTCAAGACTCTTCTTGACATTTGGCTTGAAACTTTCTCCAACTTTGGCTTCTATGACAAAGACTCTATTCTCTCTCTGGCACCATCTGCTCCTCTCTGACTCCTTACTGGGCTCATCATTTTGCTCAGGGTTTGCCATACTCTCATTTCCCTCTTTCCTCTCTACTTTGCAGAGTTTATCTATTCTTACTTCTTCAACTGTCTCCTCTTTGTAGCAGCTTGGTGATGGAACAGCAGAGTGGGCTTTGGAGTTAGGAGGACCTGGGTTTGACATCTGGTTTAGAAATATACAAGTTGGAGAACCTTGGACGTATTTATTTATAGCTCCATTCCTCAGTTTCTCGTCTACCCAATAAAGATAACAATAGTGCACTCTCAAGGAGTTCTTGTGAGGCTTAAATGAGATAACACAGATACTCTATGCCTGTGATAGAGTAAGTGCTCAAAAAGATTAGTGTTGGGGTTCCACCATCACATTAAACTCAGTCTATTCAAACCAAGCTCATAATTTTACTCCAAACAAACCCTTCTATCTTCTGCTTCCTCTAGCCCTCCAGCTTCCTTACTTTGGGGAGTCACCTCTGACCTGGTCTTGATCACTAATGATGATGACATCTCACATGGATCCAACACCACCAGAGATTCTAAATGCCCAGATTGTTGTTTTATTTTATCTTGGAGCATCATTCTCTTGATCATTCTAACTTTTCTCTCAAAATATCTCTTTCCCCACCCTTTCTTTCTACCTACACTGACTGTTCTCACCGAACTCTGAGTGGAGTGACAGCCCCTGATACCACAACTGCATACCTACCTCACAGGAACTAGGATTAAAACACCTTCCAGTGGTTCCTGTGGCTCTTGTTTTTTTGTTGTGTTTTTTTGGTTTTTTTCCTGGCAAGGTAGAGTCACATACTAGCCAGGAAAAATGTGGAGAAGATGGTAAACTGTGGGAGTTGGAGGCAGAAGTCCTTGATTCTAGACCCAGACAAGCCCTTCATGCCCTTTGGACCTTGATTTCCCCATCCATGCAGTGGGGATAAAGAACTGAACAGCCTTGGAGGACCCTGCCAGCTCTGATGTATGGTGATTTATCACTTGTGGTTTCTTTCAAATACAAGGCTCATTCATGGGGCTTCTGAGATATTGTTCTTTTTCTCTCTCCCTGCCTCGACAGATTTGTCTTCTAAGGTAATTTTGCCAAGTCCTACTCAGACCCAATTTCCTGTCTCTGACTCACTCCACGTGGCTTCTTCCCCTACCCTGTAGCCTAGGGTATGTGTGCTGATGTACAAATTTTACTCTCATTGTTGGAACAGCTTCTACTTCTATGTTCCCTTGGTTTTTCCAGAGAGTCTGCCTTCTGCCTGTCCTATTCCATCCCAGCATCTACATTGGTGACCAGTAGGACCTTTCTAAAGCATAAATCTGAGCCTGTCACTCCCCTGATGAAAATCCTCCAGTGGCTCCCCATGATAAAGGTTGTTTCCTTAGCCTCTGTTTGTAGGCTCCCACACCCCTCTACAGTCTGATCTCAACAACTTAGTTTCCGTACTCAGCTGTTTCTGAAGGTATGATCCTTCCATTCTCTTGTTTATACTGTTTCCTCTGCTTGGAGTTGCACCTTTCCCCACACTTCTCTGGCCATTGAAATCCTCCTCACCCACCAGGCCCCAGATCAACCATCACCTTCTTGGGAAGTCTTTCTTGATCTCTTCATAAAGAGCAAAACTCTGCTGCTTCTGCATTTCCACAGAGTATTACTTGTTCAGCAGAGAAGAATCATTTTCTTTCTTCTTCATATTATAATAAAGGCAAAGACAGTGTCTGATTTAGGTCAGATGCTTGGCACATAGGTGGTGCTCAGTAAACATTTCTTGAAAAGGGAACGACTTCTCTCTCTGGGTTTCTGGCTTCAGACTCCCTCCCCCACCGGGGTACTTGAGAGATCCCCTCCAATTCACCTATCATAGGTTGATCTTCCTGAAGGGTGGCTGGATTCATCTACTGCCAAACCCAATTCATGTTCATCCACATTTAAACAAAGGAGCAGGAGGAAATAAAGATTAGTGCAAGATCCTAGTTACTGAGCACAAAGATGCCTGCTGGCAAGGGGACCTTGGGCGGAATTTCCAGCCAGTGTCTACAAATGCAAGCGGCTGTTGGTGTCCACAGCTACTATTCATGCTGGCTGAGCTGCAAAATGGGAATATCTGGATCCTTTCATATCCTGGGTCATCAAAGCTGGAACTGGGGCTCAAGATCAATCAGTGTGTCCCAACGGCCTCATTTTATAGATGCAAAAAGCCTTCCTAAAATCACCCAGCAAGTCAAGGCAGGGCTGGGGAAGAAACCCAGGGCTCTCACTCCCAAGCCTGGGCTCTTCCCTCTCCACCAGGCTCTGGAGTTTTGTAAGAATTGTTGTAATTTCTGGATGTCTTATTGCATGAACACTGATTTTCCTAGAGCTGAATTAATAAGACCTTGAAATGGGTACCTATTTTTTTAAATTCCAAGAGCAAAACCACTAATAGATAGAGAATGAGAGGGGATAGGAAGGGGGAGGAGAGGAAGAGAAAAGAAGATGGGGACAGGGAAACAAAGAGCGAATAAAATAGGAACAAAGAAAGCAACAGACGGACAAAAAGAGATAGAGATGAAAAAATTTCAAAGACCAACAAATAAGCAAAGAGACCAAAAGAGAGTCAGGAGGAGGCAGGCAGTGTGTAAGAGCCAGGGCGCAGAGATGGAGGCAGGCTGCAGGTACAGGCCCTCTCTCTCTATTCCCGCCTCCTGCTCCAGCCCTGGGAAGCGCTTCAAAGGTCATGCAGCTGCTGCTCCCTTTGGGCACGAAGCTCAAGGGATGGCAGAGCGCCAGAGGGCTTTGTCCTAAAACTTCTTTATTTGGGGCTGGAGCTTCAGCTTTTCAGGCAGTGCGTGAGCCATAGCAGTGTTGTGGGTATGAGATGGGGTGTTGAGGTTTATCCAGTATCTTCTTTCAGATTTCCTGAGGCTGCAGAAAGAACTCATCAAGGCAGGGACATCAGGAGCTCTGGCCCTGGTTTGGGAGTGCCTGGCTGGGGGTCTTAGGGGGGTTTCACCCCAGGGTTTGGACCAGCTGATCCCTGAGGCCCTTCCAGCTTTAAATTTCATGACTGACTGAGTGTCCAGATCTAAAGAGAAAGGGTTCCTTCCATCCCTTCTCCTTGGATGCTCAAGCCAACTGCTACTTTGGGTTCATGTCTGCCATCAAGGATGTGAACAGAGAGGGATCATCCATTCTAACTCCACCTATTGATTCCTCCAGCAAAGAAATCTTCTTAGTGGAAATGCTAAGGCACAGACCTTGAGAGCTGGAGGAGCACCGGACAAATCTTTCCTAATTTTCTAATTGCTCAGAAGGGGAGACAGAGACCCAGGAAGTCATTGTCAGGGCAGGAGCTCTAAGTTAGAACTTAGGCCTGCCAGCTCCCAGCCATACCTGGGGCATCAGGCTGCAGGCTGAGTGGCAGGGAGGGAAGTTGGGAAGACAAGACTAGGGTTTCTTAGCCAGTGAGAATGATTAGGACCCCAGAAACACCCGCAGAATTTGGGATTGAGTGGCACTGCTTCTCCTTTTCCCACTTCAAATCAGGCTGTTCCATAGAGCTCCCTGGACAGCCCCGCCTCATTCCCCCAGGTGTGGGGAGGCAGCTGGCCACAAGCTTCCCCTTCGTTCCCCAGAAACTTAGACTCTCAGCTCCTCTGTCTCTTTGACAGCACCTGAGTGCTACCTTAGAAGAGGTTGCTCCACGATGGGGCTTTTGGGGGTGCTGGACAATAGCTAGAGAAGGCTGCAGATGGGTATAAGTTTGGAAGATGAAAGAAATATTAAAAAGGTGAAGCTCAAACATATAAATCTATCTATATGACACACGCAAAGCACCAAATGATGGAGCTGACTTTCTTTCATGGACATTCTGAGTTGTCTTTTTCTTCATTCCTTTACTTGTTCATTCATACACCTGTTCATTCACTCATGTAACCAACCAACCAACCAACCAACCAACCAACCAACCAACCACCAGCCAACCATCCATGGTGCAATGCTCAGGGGCAGTCATGGGCATGGAGGTGGGTGGCACTGGTGGTGGAGGTAGTGGTAGGAATTATTTTTTGTTGAGTGGCATTGGTGAGTGTGGGCTGTTGTGGAGGTAAGACCTGGACACAAGCTGTACCTGCAGATGTGCACTGCTCAGGGATGTGGGAGAGGGAAAGTGAAGAGCTTGGGGAATTCGAAGAGGTAAAGGTTCTCTCTGCCTGGGGATTGGGAAGCTCTTCCTGGACCCTGAAGTGCAGAGAGCCAAAAGAAAACAGACCGATATAAAATTAATGGTTTTAATACTTTAATATTTGTAATTCCTGCTAAATAGAACCAAAAAGTACAGAAAATTACAAGAAAGAAAAAATTTTAATTAACCAAAATCTCACTTCCTAAACATAAAGATGGGGGAGGGAGGTCATTTTTACACTCAGAGATGGAGGTTGGGCATTTCCTGACCCAGGAAGACATTCCCTTCCAGATGGAGGAAGCAGTGTGAGCGATGAAATAGAGGTGTCGGATGGTAGGGACTGATCCAGAACAGCTGTGCCCATCAGCAGAGGTGAGGGCCTTGCCCTCTCTGGGAGGAAGGGAAGAGGCATATGGGGTGGTAAGTGGACACACTGTTCAGAGTTGAACAGGAGTAAGGTGGGGTGGCAGAGAATGGGCCCTCCCTCTGCCTGCCCTTTGTCCTGTGACCCACCTGGGCGAGCAGAAAGCTTCGGATCATCGTGTTCTGTGCGTCACTCCCGGCCAGTGTATTGAAGTGCATCGATGCAGCCTGCAGCAGAATCCCAATGAGCAAGAGAGACCTGGAAAGGAACAAGATCATGTCCCTTTCCTCGTCTCCCTCTGGCACCAGCCCTCCCTTTCTCTGCCTCTCAGAATCCCCAGCATTTTTGCTTATTAGTGAATCTGTGTGAGGCCAAAGGAGTAAACTGGGCAATGACCTTGGGGGAAAGACCTCTTTGGGTCCTGTTAAGACTAAAGGTTGCCCAGCTGGCATGGCTCAGCAGTTGAGCATCGACCTATGACCCAGGAGATCCCAGTTCAATTCTCAGTCAGGGCGCATCCTTGAGATCTCAGCTGCCACATCCCACTCCCTGGCCACAGCTTCTCTCTGCCCCTGCTCTTCCACCTTACAGAGAGACTTCTCAGCCCTTTTTGTATGTCCCCCATTTTCACTCAGTCTCTTAGCCCCATCCTTGCACTTGTCCACCTCACCACCTAACCACCTCTCTGAAGCCCCAGTCCTGCTCCCCTGTCTGGTGAGAACCCAGCTTTCCCTATTTGGAATGAGAAGAAAAACTTGTTTGAAGCTGGCTGCTTTGGAAACTTCTGGAAGGCCTGCCAAAGTCTTCTCCTGGAGAAAAATACCCCTTTGTTTGGGGAAGCTCCTTCAAGAACGTTTAAATGAGACACAGGGAATGGGTGAGGCTAGAGTGGGCGAGAAGAAGCCATCAGGGGAGGTTACCTCCAGGTCCCAGCCTCACGCACCCCTGGGGGCCCACCCACACTGCTTCTATGTGAACACGGCCTCTGGGACTCGGTGTGTTGTGTCCCCTCCTGCCCAGGGAGACCCTCAGCATGGCTCTCTCCCTGGAGAATGCAAGGGAAAGTTATGCTCCTACCTTAAAATCCCCACCCACATGTAAAATGCAATCCACAGTCCTTACCTTGGACTCAAAGCCCTAGGCAACCAGGCCCTGACTCTCCCATAGCTCTTTACCCATCAGGATAGCACCACTCCACCCACACTAGCTTCCCAGCTCTGCTAAAACCCCAAGCACAATCCGACCTTAACACCCGCCTTTGCACCTGTGTCCTCCGGCTGGCCCGTGCACCCCTAGACGCCCAAACAGCCCGCTCCTTCATTTCGCTAGTCTCTGCTCAGATGTCACCTCCTCAGAAAGGCCTCCCCTGACCTGCCTAGCTCAAATTGCACACATTCTCTCCGTCTCCTCACTCTGATAAAATTTCCTTCATAGCACTGATCACTACCTGATGGCAAAGTGTAATTTCCAGAGTCAAAAGCATGACTCTAACACAAGCATTAAGGGGATATGTCAGTGCTTTATTTAGCTCATCAGTGTGGGAATCAGCAGAATGACACGGCTGGTCAAGGAGGCATGAGAAACCCGTCTATGTAGTCAATGGAACAAGGGTGCTGGAGTAAGATCCCAAAGTTAGATACTAAATTGGTTAATGTCCTATAGCCCAATAAAACCGCAGCCTTTGGGGTTATCTTTTCTTCCAGACAGAAATCATTTGCATCTCTCCTGGACAAAAATCATTTGCAGCCTATCAATCTTCTTTAAGTTAACATTTCACTTAGAGTCTGGGCCCTAATCAATAGCAAATAGTAAGTCAAATGAAAGCTACTCTCCTAGAACAGCGTTGTCCAAGAGAACGTTCTGCAATGAAGGAATGTTCTAGATCTGCTTCCTCCAATATGATAGCCCTTAAACTTAGCTCTCGAAATGCGGTTGGTGTGACCGAGAAACAGAATTTTAATATTTAATTATTTACATAAAATTAAATGTCAGTAAATTTAATTGATATATTAAACATATTATACTTATGTATGTACTAATTAATATACGTAATTTAATATCTAAATATAATGTAATGTAAATGATTTAACATAATACAAATATATATAAATGCTAAGTAAATACATAATTTATTGTATTAAATATATTCCATTAATTTAATATAAAGTTAAGAGGTTAAATTTAAAGGGCCGTATGTGGCTAGTGGCTACCCTACTGGACAGCACAGTCCCAGGAAGTCCGGTGACAATTAGGCAGCTTGTTGGACAATGCTGTGGTTGAAAGGGCCTTTTTTTAATGTTTTGAATAATTTTTCTGAACTGGCATCATATTATATCTTTGTCTGTTGTCTTTGGTCCCAATTAGAAAGTAAGCTTTGCCATAGCAGGGTCTTTGTATCGTTCTCTGCACGTCCCCGGCCCTTAGAAGGGGCGCGGAGCGCGGCCGGGCCAGGCAGCAGCTGTCGAGTGAACACAGAAGCGCAAGGAGGCTGGAGTCTTCCCAGCGGCCACGCCAGTGGTGAGTCTGGCTGATGAGCGTTAGCAGGAATGACGCGGGATGTCCCATGTGACATGGTTCCTGTCCTGTAGAGTAATTCCCTGCTGTGAAGCTCAGGCCCGCGGTGCACATGTGTGGCCCTGGCTGATGGTTCTGGAGTGGTGGGTGAAGGGCTGTGGGGAGAGGGCCAAGCCTGGAAGATGAAGTGCTGGGGCGTGGAAGGATCGAGCTGGGGCCGACAAACAGAGCCAGGGCGGACGAGGACTCCCCGAGGAACGCGAGTGCTTCTGGGGAACCCTCAGCTTACCAGGGAGAACTCAGGTACCCCACAGTTAGGGAAAGGGAGACCTAGATACTTACTTTGGATAATGTATTAGAGTAGATGACCTGCAGTAACAAACAGTCCTGCAGTCTCAGCGGTTGAACATAGCAAGTTCCCAGGACAGGGCCCTGGCCTTAGAGGACAGGATCTAGAGGGGTAGATCCAAGTCTTTGTCTATTTAGATAGAGTGGAGGGACAGTTGAGATAGTCAATAGATCATTTTTCTATGTATTTGAGCTGCGTTGGGGCCTACATTGAAACAGTGGGAGTGTTTGCATGGGGTCCACCAGGATGCTCTGATGATCTGGGTGCACAGGAGTCAGGAGACCCTGGGGCCAGACCCCCTTCTTTATGCCTGACCCCTCCATTCCTCTACCCTTTGGCAGCCTAAGACCACGCAGTTGCCTCTTAGATCCGCTGTCTCATCCCTTGTGCAGAGGACAGACCTGGGCATGGAGAGGAGAAGGGGCTGCTTGGAGCACATGGCAGATAGTGGCAGAGCTGGGCCTTGAACCAGGGTCCCCTGACTGTTAAGGATTACCCCAAAGCCTCCTTCAAAGGTGCTTGTTCTTTGGACTTGCCCTTGGTCCTCCTGCCCTTTTCCCTGCCATCAAAGGGGCCAAAATGAATTGAAAGAAGTTGTGGGATTCAAAGGGATGCCTTTGTAGGCTACAGGGACCTTTATTTGTGAGGTCCCCTTTTCTGGGCGTGGGACCCCCATGTCACCCTGCTATCTAGGTGAGGGGGCTTAGGCAGGGTGGCAAGCACTGGTCTCAGGCTGTGGGTGGGGCTGGGGCCCCGGACTGCCATTTGGCTCCACACCCCTGCTATATGTGCTGCACTCTCTCCTCCTACCCCTGGGAATTCCCTGTTCCCTCTCCCTTTTCATCTAGCAGGGATCTACCAACACCAGAGTTGGAAGGGCCCTTAGAAATCATCCAACCCCCTCATTTTACAGCGGGAGAGAGATCTGGAGACGGGAAGGGGCTTGCACTTGGCCATGCGGCCGGTAGGGGCAGAGCTGGAACTAGAGCCCAGAGCTTCAGGAAGCAGCCGGGGTTTTCCAGGGCTTCGGGCTGTCTCTTGCCTGTTATCTTATCTTGTTTCATCTTGTCTCATCCCATTAAGGATTAGGGGCTGGAGAGGCAGTCCTGAGATGGGATCTTCAAATCGACGTTAGAATACTCTTGGCTTGTACAGTGTATTATTTGAGACAAACCCTTCCCAGTTCCCCTGCCCCTCACCTGAGCCTGGGACTGGAAACCAGCCCAGGCCTCCCTCCCAGTCACCCCTCTGCTGGCCAGGCTGTCTCTGGAGTCCTAGGACAAAGTCTGGACAGAAAAGGAGTCCACCGAGGAAAATGGACAGGCCGTACCCTGTTTGGGATTTAATGGAATTCTCTAGAAGGGAAGGTAGAGGGAGACTGGAGCAGGTGAAGAAGTGGCAAGGCAATGGCTGAGGCCTCTGATTGTCCCAGGCAGATGAGGGAGTATAAGGGGCCTCTTCCTATAGGGAGTCTTCCAAGCTTGATTTCAGGATTCCTTACAACAAAGGCAAAACTCAGAGTGCACTTGGCTCACTCGGTCAGAATGCTTTTGGTTATCACAGAAACTAAACTCACATGTTAGGCCATGGGGGAGAGGAAGTTATTGGGAAGACACTGGGCTTTCCCATGTCACTAAATCATGGAAAGTCCTTTCAAACACCAACAAATCATGTTTCTGTCTCCTTCAGGGGCATAGGAACCCAAATGCAGCCACTTCTGCTTATCGTGTGTCAGCCCCATCTTCTAATGGCGTCATCCATATTAAGGGACACAGGCCTGACCAGTCTGCAGCGTCCCACAGCTCAGAGCTTTGCCCCAAGAGACGAATGGTTCCTCTTTCCCCAGGTCCAGTTGGTGGAGTCTCTGGAAGGACTTAAACCATCCTGGGTTGGGTCGGATGCCCACCCATGACCTGAACCACAGGGTGCTGGAAACTCTCTCCAAAGAACAGACAACCACAGGGAGCCAGGGAGCCTCCTTCCAGCAGCCCACTCAGGTGGATTTCCTCAGATTGCTTGTTGATGTCTCTTATATGCCACGCTCTGTCGGGGCTGAGCTGTGAGCAGCCTTGACTTTAGGATGATCATAGAAGCTAAGCACACGGCAGGAAGGGCTCCAGGCCCAAAAGAGAGACAGAGATGGTGCTCCTGGATGAGAGTGGTTTTAGAATCAGCCAGAGAGAGCAGAACCTGCAAAAGCCTGGAGGGAAGCGGGAACCTCTATGCATGGGGCAAGTAGTGGGTGCTGGGGCTTATGAACAAGGCTATGAGCTTCAGATTTGTGCTGGGGGCACTGTGGGGCCAGGAGGGCAGGGAAGAGATGCGGTCAGACTTGTGCTGTGCCTCGCGTGGGGTTGCTGAGTGGCTCTCGTTTAGGACTCCCTGTCAGTGATGCGTGGAGAGGAGGAGCTGAGATTGAAGTCAGAAGACCGGTGGGGGTGAAGCTTATTCTAGGGTGGCCTCAGCACCACAGACACAATTATGGGAAAGCTATTATTAGCATAATTGAGCTCCTTTGTTCTTGTGCTATTTCTCCATGGGAGCCGGGGGAGAGACAGCACTACTCTGAGCAAAGGGAAAAGAGATTTCTCTGTGAAAACTTAGCTCATCAGCTGCAGGAGCTGCTTTTGGTTGAATTCTAACACCTCGCTTAGCTTTCCTTTCCTGCTTCTGGTCCTCGGAGCAGGCTGCTCCACCATCAGCTCAGTTGAGATCTTCTGAAGCTTTGGCCAGCCACCGTGGTGAGGAGGAAGCTCTTGGCTTGGCATCGTGGCTGGTGACAGACCACCTGAGTCCCTGGGAGAGAAAGGCAGAGAAGGGTCAGACATACGGCCTCCCCTTGTGGGGATTCTGGTGTCTGGCCCTCCCTCCTGGGGTCAGGATAAACACAGAGCATCTTCCGGAAGTATCCGTTGTTATCAACGATTTTGGAAGAGAAAAATCATGTGTCATTTTTATATTAAAATAAGATGGATGGATATATTATGGAGTAGAACTCACATTTTGCATACTTAAAAATTGTTTGTAAAATACACCTAACATGAAATTTATCATCTTAACCATTTTTAGGTGTTCGGTTCAGTAGTGTTAACTATATTCACATTGTTGTGCAACAAAAATCCAGAAGTCTTTTCACCTTGCAAAACAAATTCTGTACCCATGAAACAGTAACGCCTCACCTTCCCTCCTTCTAGCCCCTGGTACCCCCATTCTGTTTCCTGTCCCTCTGAATGTGACTGCTCTAGGTACTCCATATAAGTGGGGTCCTATGGGACTTGACTTCTTATGTCTCTCTCGTTTCACTTAGCATAATGTCCTCCACGGTTCATGTTGTACCGTGTGACAGAATTTCCTTCCCTTTTAAGGCTGAATAATATCTCCTCTTATTAGTACAAGAGCAGGTCTGAGGGATTCCAGTGGCTCAGGACTTAGCGCCCCTCTCCTCAACCCACCAGCCCAGTTGCACCTCCCTTAGGCCAGCTGAGCCAGTATCTTCTGGCTCCTTCTCCAGACTTCTCTGACATAGCAGTTGGCGCTGCAAACTCCCGCTTTTCCTCCAAACTCTTTCCTTGACTCCTTGGCACCTGCCTCTACTGATTTCCCCCCTCTTCTTAGACGGTTCCTCCTGTCTTCTCTGATTTTTCCTTCAGCTCCTGAGTGTTTCTCAGGGAGAAGCCCTGGCAGCTTTCGGCATGATGTTTTCCTGCAAACTTGCCATCTGGATCCCAGGGAAGGGGCTGTCAGCCTTGATCGCTGGTGCCCCAAGAGGAGTCCCCCTCTGTCCTCTCACCCCCCTTGCCCTAGATAAAGCAGCAACTGCTCCTTTCTGGATGAGTGTAATTGATTCAAGCTCCCAAAGGCACCTGGGCATTTGGGTAAGGGGACAGTACCTGATGGCTTCAGCAAAGGTGTCAGGGGCCCTTCTTGCATGTGGCCTTGTGATGGAGACAGAGATGAGCCTGCCTGGCCCCTGCACTCCAAGAGGAGAGCCAGAAGTGGGAAGAGGCAGTCTCAGTCCCTTGACAGCCTCGCCAGGGAGATGAAAACATGGGCCCAGAGCAACACATTCCCAGAGGCATCAGAGATACAAACATGTGCTTTAGGTGTTGAAGGAATAGGACGTTCTTTCCTACTTGAAGATGAAGTTGGCACGGAGACTTCCCGGATGAAGCAGAGTTTGAGCCACACTCTGGGAGGGTGGAAGCGGGGATGAAGGAGCAATCGAAGGGCGAGGGATGAGGGTGAGTGGCGCCCCCAGGCGGGCACCTGTGCACTGTGTCTGGGGAATGGCGCGGGTCTGGGGTGGCTGGAGCCTTTTGGTGATGGGGAGTCACAGAAGATCCTCGAGGAGTGGAGTGCTAGAATGGGAGGTGGGCAGTGATTGGCATGGCCATTAGCTAGAAGTATTAGGTTTGGGAAAAGTGAAATCCAATCTGTATGGACTCATTAAGTGATTTCTGGGTCAGCAAAGCTGGAGCAAGTCTAACCTTTTAAAGCAGTTGCTTGAGGCATCGATGCCCAGCTCCTGCTCAGCTGATCCTCAATCTTTCTAAAGATGTCATTTTAACTTAGTTTCCTGGGGCTTGTACAATTGAATATTTGATGCTTTAAAAATTGAATTGGAAAATCTCAAACAAGGTAGAAAGGCTGTCATTTCAAGAGAAATGGATGAGGTCACCTAGGGAAACTCTTTAGAGAGATGAGGCGCCCCAAGTTCAGGGCATGAGGACAGGCCCGAAAGTTTTCCAGGAGCCAGAAGAGGCAGGAAGGGTCCAGGCTAAGCCACACCTGGGAGGAGACATATCAAGGAGGAAATGGTGATGTGATGCCCGTAGAGAGCTCCAGCGAACCGGTAGTGGAAATCTGTCTGTGCTTTAGCCACAGAGGGGTGGGATGGAGTCAGCTTGGAAGGGCTGTGAAAGGACGAAGGGAGCCTAGGAGCCAGGGGGTTGTTGAGTTTTTGGTTTGTCTTAAGGAGGAGACACCCAATCCTGTGTTAGTGCTTAAGGCAGAGGCTGAAGTTCCGGGAGAGGACAGCGACCCTGGAGAAGATGGGCCGGGGCAGGAATGAAGGCCAGCGGCGGCAGGATTACCTTTGTCCCCAAAGACCCTCTGGGCACATCCATGCTGCCTGCAGAGCGCACGCTCCATCTCTTCTTTTTGTTTTGGTCACTTAAGATTATACCATATGCATTTCCCATTTGCTGTACAGCATTCATACTTATCTTTAAAATTAGTTTTCAGATTACAAAAGTAACACATGTATACGGTAAAACAAAACGCAAACAATTCAGAAAGGGGTAAAAGATGAAAGTAAAGGGCTTCTCCATTTTCCTCCAGCCTGCTTTCCTCAATGTAACTGCTTTTTATAGTTTTCTTGGGAATTCTTTCCAAAACTTTTAATGCATATATGTGTATATATGCATATATTTTTAAATAGACAAGTGGCATCCTGCAGTGTTCTGTTCTGCACCTTGCTTTTTCACTCGCTGCTGTCTTGGAGATGCTTCCTCATTAGCATATGGAGAGAGCACTCTGAGCACTTCTGTTTCAAGAGCAGGAGGGGGTTGTGGAGATGGAGCAGGGTTTGTTTAACCAGCTCTCTACTGCGCTGACTTGGTGCCGTTTCCCATCTATTGCCATTAGGAATAATACTTCAATGGACCTTTTAGTCCATTCATCGTTGTGCCAGGAGAAACTATTTTTGGGCATTAAATTCCTAGGAATGCAATTATTGGATTATACATTTAAAGTATATACATTTAAAGAGGACATATATTATTACATGGAATTATTGGACTATATAAGAGCATATACATTTACAAGTATGATAGCTAATGATACATTGTTCTTCAAAGAAGTGCCATAAATATTAATATTTCAAAACTTGGGCAGGAGATACACAGATGTTAATTATATTATCGCCCTTATTTTTATGTATGCTTGCATAGGTCACACAACACGTAACAGGTTACAATATGTACACACCCATGAACAGTAAATGAGCATGGCCCCACCCCCCACTTTGCCAATAAGACATTAACAAAATTTTAAAACTTTGCCAGTCTGAAGGAGGAGACATAGTATATTCCTATTGCTTTAATTTCATTTATTTAATTATGGGGATGGCTGATGATTTTTTCAGTGAATTGCATTTTCTCTTGAGTCACATTTCTTGAATGCCTACAGAATATTTCATTCTATGTATGTGTTCTCATTTACTTAACTATATTTTTGTGGGTTATTTATGCTGTTTCCAAATGACTGTGAACATCTTTGTACATAAAGCTTTGTTTTCTCTTTTCTTTTAGGCTTTTTTCTTTAGTGTTCCATTTCAAAAGATGAATTGCTGTGTCAATAGCGTGGACATTTTTATGACTCAATATATACTGTCAAATTGCTTTCTCAAAGGACAGTACAATATATAGTACCCCCAATTTCATTATACTCTTATCCACATTGGATATCCATAATAAAAATTAAATTTTTTGCTAATTTTATAGGTAAAAAATAATTTGTATATAAAAAATTTGCTAATTTTATGAACATTTTACTTGTATATATTTTTAATACCAGTGAGGTTGAATGTTTTCATATACATTTGTTAATTAGCTGCATTTTCACCTCTCTGAACTGCCTGTTCCTTGACTGATAGCACATTTTTTTTGCAAAGGAAATAAGATGATGTCTCTTATCTGGGGAAACCTCTATTTTCTCGGGCCCTGTGACTTTCTGGGACATTGTTGGCTGATATCAGATTATCAAAGTCAACCTCTTACAGGAGAAGGTGGGTGGCAGTGGCTGAAAAGACTTAGAGTAATGCAGACGGGATTGCTGAATGAATAGGACTCTAGGTTAGGACGAGAGGAGTGGGAAGGAATTTGTGAGTCATGATGAAAATTCATGGATAGCATAGCATCTGTGCTGGGCTCTTAGTTCCCTCGGTCCCTGAGCTTCCACCTGACACCCTGGTGACCGTGGCTGTATTTGGGAATTCCAACCTGGGTGTGGTCCTTTCTGCCGGAGGAGGCTTTCTTCCAAGGCCAGGGCTGCAGAGGAGAAAAAGGTGGTTGGGATGAGGGAGGAGTTTGTCTCACCCTGGGCGAGCGATTATTGAGCACAGTCCCCTTTCTTTCTCCAGATGGCCATTCAGTGTCATCATTATTGGACAGTCTTTGCTAATTAATTTGATACCTAGAGTTATTGTTTTAATTTGTATTTCTTTTATTACTACTGCTTTCCATATATAGAAATATCTCATCATTTTTCATATTTAGATAAGTATATATTTACATATATGTATATATGCATGAATAATAGATATCCATACCATTTTATTACTACTTTTTGTATCTGTGTGTGCGTGTGTGTGCACATATGTGTATAGTCTTCTTTGGGGGGAAGAAGTGTTTGTGCTCACTTTTTCTCCCCTTTGGGATGTTTATATTTTTCCAAGTAATCTTTCTATATTAAAGTTACGAGACTGTCATATTTTTCACAAACGTTATTTCTAATTTGGCATTTGTCTTCTAATTTTGCTTATTTTTTCACTTTTGCTTGACATGCACCGAATGTGCTAAGTTTCATGCGTTTTGACACATGCATATGCCTGCGTAACCTACATTTCTGTTAGCCCCGAAAGTTTCCCTGTGTCCCTGCCCAGCCAGTCTTCAGCCCGTCTGCCCGCCAGAGGCAATCGCTGCTCTGATTTCTGTCACCGCGGGTCAGTCTTGCTTGTTCCAGCGTTTTGTGGAAATGGATCATGAGATACGTACTTTCTGTGTCTCGCTTCATTCACTCAACCTCGCGTGTCTGAGACCTGGCCGGGCTGTGGCTGTGGGTAGCCGCGGTCCTGTCTGTCGGTCACTAGCACTGCGAGTGTGACTACAGCAGTTCATTCAGTCATCCGCCTGTCCCTTGGCATTTGGGTTGTTTCCAGTAGGTAGCTATTATGAACAATTCGCCAATGAACATTTCTGTACCAGTCTTTCTGGAGACATATGTTTTTAATTTTTATTGGATAAATATCTAGGAATGGAATTGCTGTATTATATACTCAATGTCTGTTTAACTTTTTTAGAAACTGCCAAACTGCTTTCCAAAATGATCGTACCATTTTGCATTCCTACCGGCTGTGTGTGAGGTTCTAGTTTCTCCATATCCTTGCCAACATTTTATGTAAGTTCTAAACTTTTTAGTCACTCTAGTGTAAGTTTAGTCATTTGATGTAAGTTTTAAAATTTTTAGTCATTAAAAGCTTTATTCAAAAAATAAAAAAATAAAATAAAACTTTATTCACTTAAAACTTTTAGGGTTGTAGTGTTATCTCATTGTAATAATAACTTTTCATTTCCCTGATGACTTGGATACCAAACACTTTTTCATGTGCTTACTCTCATTCATATAATAGTATATCTGACTTAGAGATTTTAAATTTTATGTGATCAAATTCGTTAATCTTTTCAATTATGAATTTTATTGCTTTTATACTGAAAAACTCTTATTAATACCAAAGTTAGTAAATATTTTTCTTCTATTACTCTATTGGTTCAACTCTTAAACATTACAGTCTTTAATCTACCTGTAGTTTATTTTGTTTTTTGTTGTAAGGAAACTGTCTGCACATAATTAACCAACTGAGCTATATATTGAATAATCACTTCTTTCCCCACTTATTTGATTTACTACATTTATCTTAAATCAGCCTTTAACATGTAATTGAATCTATTTCCATGCCACTGTGTAACTGTTGGTTTTTCTACCAAGAGTACACTGTTTCAATACTTAGAGTTGTAGAGTTTATCAAGTAAGCGAGTTTGCCTTTGTTACACATTTCTCTCTCTCTCTAATGTTTATAAGAGTTTATTTGAGCCCAATTGACAACATATGCGGGGGAACAAGATCTGAAATGCTCTCCCTTCATTACTCTTTATTTCTTAAAAAATGTCTTAGCAATTCCATGTATTTATTTGTCTCATCTAACAGTGGCAGGCTGAGTAATATCCTTCAGAGACATCCAAGTCCTAATCCCTGGAACATGTGAATGTTCCCTCACATGGCAAAAGGGATTTTGCAGATGTGATTGAGTTAAGGATCTTGAGATGGGGAGATTATCCTGTGGGCCACAGGTAATCACAAGGGTCCTTAGAAGAGGGAGGCAGGCGTAGCAGAGAGAGGATGGAAGCAGAGACTGGAGTCAAGGGGCCACAAGCCAAGAAGTGCCGGCAGCTTGTAGAAGCTGGAGAAGGCAAGGAACAAGTGATCTCCTGGAGTCTTCAGAAGGAACAAGCCCTGATTTTAGCTCCTTAAGACTCTTCTCAGACTTCTGACCCCTTGGAACTATAAGAGAATAAATTTGTGTTGTTTTAAGCCACAAGTTCATGGTAATTTGTTACAACAGCCATAGGAAAGTGATATACTGACTTAAAAATTATTTTAAAAAACTAAGTTCTAAATGTTGTCCCTCTGTGCTTTTTGATTGGATTGTATTAGCAGAGAACTTAATTTGGGAAAGACTGACATTTTTATATTACTGTCTTGCTATCTAGACTTTTCCAGGAGAGTGCCCCCTCCCACCTCTCTGACACTTCTCCCTGTTGCCTGGTGTCTTAGTTTGGGTTCCCCAGAGGTAGACCTGAGGCAAGGGTTTGAGCATAAGCCTTTTATTTGGAAGGTGATCCCAGGAAACACAGACAGAAGACTGAGGAAGTGAAGCAGGGAAGGGAAGGCAGCTAACAAAGAATTTCACCTCAGGGTTCCCCAGCTTCTCAAGAAAGCAAATGCATCCCCTCAGTGCTGGGAATAGAGGGGAACCAGGGCGGAGAAAGACCATCAGACCCTCTGATGTCAGCAGGTGGGTCCTGTCTCTGTAGCCACTTGTTGAGAGGACACTCACTTCCATCCCTGGAGCCCAGTGTCCCCACATTCCCCACTGCCTTGGAGGGAAGCAAGGTTACAAGAGGGGCTAAAGCTGGCCTAACTCTGAACAGGACATGGTGGCTGGAATAGCTTCCCAGAAGCGGGCAGTGTCCTGCCAAAGGTCTAAGCAGCTTAGCGGAGGATCCCTTTAGCCTTCTGATTGCAGTGAATGCCTGCCTTCCAGGTATCATGTCTGCATCTCTTTGCCCAAGGGTTTATCCTGCTGGCCAGAGCCCAGGGTAGGCCAAAGTACCAGAGAATGAAAAGTGGCGTCCCCAGCAGCCTCCAGCCAATGACCAGCTGAGGCCTGTGTGTGCACAGCCCAGCCACCTCGCCCCAGGCAGAGGGGGTGGAGAGCTCTGACCCCCAGAGTTCCCCAGCGGGTCGAAGCTTGACCATACCCCTTTGTTAGCTGCCTTCCCTCCCCTGCCTTACACCCCAATCTCCAAGAGGTGTTTCCTGGGGTCACCTCCCAAGTATATATGTAAACCTGAATCCTAGTCCAGTGGTCAACAGGTGGGAAAAGCCAAATGAGACAGTAGGCAGTGGACCTAAATGGGTAGCAAGTGAGATGAAGGCGTGGGTATCAACGGCAGGCCCCACAGAGCTGAGGGACAGAGGTTTGGGGCCTGGGGTGTGAGCTGAGAGGATCTGGGCCTTCTTTACCCCTTGTGTTTTTATGGTTCCCCTGACCATCCCTTCTGCTTGGCTTGCTGGTCATCGTGGCTGCTCCCTGGGGTCTGGCCCTGAGATGCGGGTCCTCATAGTGGTTCTGGCTGCTCCTGGGAGGAGTGAGAGTAATTCAATGAGACGGCGGGATCTGCAGGCCACCTAGACTTCATTTTGGCAAGAGAGCTGAGAACAAAGGCTTCTGGTCGAAGGAACTCTCCTTCCAGGAGAATTTAATGCATTCCTGGGAGGGGAGAAATATTGGTGGAGATTGAACTAGTGCTCCAAGGAAGCCATTTCGCTGGGCCCTCCCTGGTAACCATGGGGATGGAGGAGAGTGGGAGCCGAGCAGGATCCATATCCCATAAAAATGTTGGCGGCTGGATTGCAAGATGAAGGGCCTGCAGATACCCTCCGACACCGTGTAATTTATGGGGTAATCAGAACTCCTCCTGAAGGGCTGCGAGGGAAGACGAGCTGTGATTCAGAGCCTCCGGGGCTTGGATGTTTAATGAGGCACTGGGAACCCATAAAGATTTAGATCAGAATGATTTGCCCATTTAGGATGCTGAATCTATCTTAGCACCGCCCCTGAAGGATGCCACTTCTCTGAAATGCTTGGAAGTCTGGATGGGAAAATCAATGACCCAGCATTTGAGGGACACCATGTAAGGACCTGGCCAAAGAGTCCAGAGGCCAAAAACTCTTCATCTTGACACTGTCACCTGGCTACCACCAGGAAACTGAGAGAAGCTAAGAATCTCATGCTGGAAAGGGCCTTACAGAGGGAGAAGCTGAAGCCTAGAGAGGTCATGTGACTTGTTCAAAGTCACAGAGTCCACCCGGGACCATTAACATCAGTGATCAGATCAGCTGGAGAAAACAAGAACTGTTGAAGTCTATGCGGGGGAAAGAGCAGGCATGATTCCTTCGAAGACGAAGGGCAATCTATGGGGTGCAAAAGATGCAAATAGTATCTTTAGGGGTTTGAAAGTTTGAACATTTAAATTGCTTCCCTAACTGCAAAATATGTATTACAGCATTATCAGAATCTCTAATGGTTGGTTCTGCCATTAAGAGGGAGCCCATTAATATGTGGTGACTGGCTCATGAAATGGATTAAAAATGGCATCTGTGTGCCTTTAAGCTGACACGCTCCCAGCATCTGGAAACACAAGGGCCTGAAACAGTTTGCTGAGTGGATGTTCACTGAACCACAGGATGAACGAGCCTGGCTCTCTCAGCGGGCCCTGGCCTTGGACAGGAAGTGTTCATTTTTTCCCCTTTCTGATTCTAAAGGTAATACATGTTTATTGTAGAAAATCTGGAGAATACAAAAAATATATATATGTAGAAGGAAAAACACATACTACTTACTCCAGCCTCCCAGATAAGAACCATTCTTAACATTAAGATATATTTCCGACCAGCCTTTTTCCTTTAGCATGTATGTTTATTTTTTCAAATTGATGTCAGTCTTATTTAGGGGTTTGTATTTTGCCTTGATTCTAACATAATATTTAATAGTCTCCAAAGAGATGAATTTAGGTAGCTGCGTTATATTCCATTAAAAGGTTGGGGCATGATTTATCAGCCTGTTTCTAGTCATTTCCAATCTTTCAACAGTATAAATAATACGATGATAAACATCCTGGTGCATAAATCTTGGGCGCCACCTCTGCCTACACTCAGGTTCTGTTCCCAGCAGCAGCAGCAGCAATCGGGGAATCCTCCCCTCCCCGCACCTCTGGCAGCAGGCACCCCAGAGGCCCCAGCCCCAGAGGCCCCAGCCCTGCTCATGGCCCGGCAGCCGCAGCATCCTCGAGAAGGACCCAGCCGTGAAGGAGAAAGCCCGAGTCTGCGGGAACTCACTGGCTGCACCGTGGCCCTGGGCAGGTCCCTCTGACTTCTGTGCCTCATTCCCCGTCTGTAAAAGGAGGAGCATGAACTAGGCTATTGGATTTCAATTTTATTTATTTTTTCATACTTGGTGATTTATTTGATTACTATATATATTAGTACGTACAAGTTTGTTGGGTAATATGAAGGATCTCATAAATCATATTTTAAACAAAAATGTATGTGTGGCATATGTCAAGCAGTAACATTTTGAAGGAAAGAGAAAAGCCATAGAAGAAAACATTTACCTAAAATTTTGTAATACTGAAAAATACTGGGTTTGCACATAGTAACGACTAACAGCTTCATAATACATCAGAACACTGGTAAATCTTCAGGTACTGTGAGAACAACCTGCCAGAGGAAAAGTCCAGGAAAGACATCCAGATCCTTAGACGTGCACCTCATCTAAAAATAAATCACTCAACATAGCAGTACACAGTGCTTGCTTTTTTTCTCTGGCACTTAGCAATACAGTTCAATTTTATTTTTTTAAACCCCTTTTTGTTCCAAGGAAAATCTACATAGAAGCCTATTATGTAAAACAGGAAAGAAAGGAGGAGCTCCTTTGACTCAGATCAGAGCCCTGGTGCACAGTGTGACTTCTTTTATCCAATAAAAATTATTGGGGGTCTACTCTGTGGCTGGTTGTGCTAGGTGCTGGGGTAGAGTACAAATAAAAATATTCAGCATGGGGAGGGGTGGGGTGCCATGGGACATTGCTGACTGACACCATTGCTGATTGACACCATCCAGCACCTACTTTTGCATCACATTCATTATATATGTGCTTGTTAGGGCGGGCCCTGCATTCGGTGAATTGCCCCAGGCTCTGCTCAGCGAGTGGGAGTCCCTTCTCCCCCTCCTCTCCCTCCTCAGCCTGAGTTTCCTGTCCAGCCAGAAGTGCCTGACAGCCCCAGCTCTCTGGGTCCACTCCAGAGATTTAAACCTTGGCCCAGAGGTTTGGGCAAACAGCATGAGTTGGGGACAGTCAGCACCTGAGCAGGCGACAAGCCCCTGGGGCTCTGGGAGCAGCTGTGAGGATGGGGGGCCTGGTCCCCAGGTAAGCCCCGGTCTTAGCTGGCTGTGAGAACAGTGGCTGCACCAGGACTGTGGCCACTGTCCCAGTGGGCCTGGGGGTGGGCATCAGGAATGGGAGCATGGAGTTCTTTTGTCCTTTGTTCCCCAAATCTCAGCAACTGCTGGGGAGAGCAGATATATGTCTTTGAGATTTCTGCTTTCCAAGCTGGGGAAAGGATGGGGTGTGAAGAGGGGGAAAATGCTCGCGCTCCTATCCTGGGTCTGCCACTGACCTCTGTGTGACCGTGGACAAGCCCCCTCCCCACTCTGGCCTGCAGTTTCTGGCCCTATAAAGTCAAGGTTTGGTTGAGTGCCGGCTTAGCAGTTGTGATCCACGAATCTGCCTCTCTCACCTGCTACTTGGGGGTGCTTTGCCTGTGTCTGAGTCCTTCGCACTGGTGGGACGGTTATGTGTCTGCAGCTCCCTGTGCCCACTGGCCCGTGAAATCCCTGAGGGCTTCAAGTCCGGAGGGGAGGGCCTGGCCGTGAGGGTCACAGGCAGGCTTCGTGTGATCTCATTTTTTTCTCCCAGTGTAAAGCGGGGTTTGTCTAGGTGACCCTAGACCATAGCATACAGAGCTTCGATTATCAGCTTCCAGATCTGTCTGCTTGGCCAGGCTGGGCCTCCGGAGGTCAGGGCCCGGCTGGATTCCTCTGCATGCGCAGGGCCAGTGCGGTGCTGGTGCCCAGGGTGGAGGGAGAAGCCCCCAGCAGAGTCACTGGGAGTCAAGGCAGGGGCCAGGCTGGTGGGGGCAGAGATAACCCTGACTCAGTCGGGATCCCCAAAGCATTCCGCTCCTGGCCGGCTGCCTCACTCCCTGCCCAGCCCTTCTCGTCACTGGAGGCCTGCTTCAGACGCCGCTTCTTTGCCGCCTTTCCTCTGATCTCCCCGGGGAGGTAACGAAAGCGGCCTTTCCTTGGCTTCCAGGGCCCCGTATCTGCCCTCTGTCTGGGCAACAAACGCTGTTCGCTCAGCATCACAGTTGTTTGGGTCTATGACTCATCTCTTCACTCAGAATTTTTCTCAAGTTTAAGAAAAGCAACGCAACAATATGAAGAGAAAGCAATCACTTTTATCCCACTGCCGGAGCAATTTTTATCATTTTAATGTATTCCTTTCTAGTTTTTCTGTCCATGTGTTTTGAATATGTAGCACACTTGGAATGTTGTATCTGATTTTTTTTTTACACCCTTATTGGGTCAAAAGCCCCTTCTCCCCATGTTGCTTCCATTGTCTTCATCGCAATTTTTACTCGTCACACGCTGTTCATTGTGTATTAGTAATCTTTTGATTCTAAGTGACAGAAACTCACCTAAAAGAGCTTAAACAGAAAAGGGATCTTTGTGCAGAGGCTACTGGTGCATCTGACAGAAAGGAGCCAAGGACAGCCATGCGACTGGGGCTTGGGGCCCCCGGAACAGGGACGCAGATGCCATGCGGTACGTCCTGTGTCTGTATCGACTTCACTCTTCCGTCCCTCCCGCAGCGGACCAGCTTCCTCTGCTGTTCCTGCCCACTCACTGACCATGCCCACGCTGTACACGTGACAATCCTGCTGCCCTACAGCCGCTGGTCCCTCTTTCTCAGGAGCAGGGTCCCTTCTACTGTGGGTCCTCCTTAAATCCCCAGGTAGCTGGGCTGGAAAAGGGGTCCTGGGCAGAGCATTCCGCAGTGAGATTTTCCACGGCTTCAGAATAACTGCTACGGCATTAGTCCCGTGTATTAACATATACATTTTTCCTTATTTTGAGTTATTTTCTTTGGTTCAATTCTTTGAAGTGAGATGACAGGGTCATAAAGTTGGTACATTTTTATATTTAATATTATTACTAGATTGATTTCAAAGAGTTATTCAATTTCATTCTCGCCCAGCAGCAGCGTGTGAGAGAGGCATTTCATGGCACCATTGAGAACACTGGCCGTGATGACCTGAAATAGATTTTTAAATATTTTAATAATCGTAAAAAGATATCTCACTGTAATTTTTATTAGCATTTGTCTGACTACTAGCAAGGCTGAAGGTTTTCCCATATATTTGTTTTATTAGCATATATTCCCCCTTGTGAATTGCCTTTTCCTGGTCTCGCCCACTTATGTAGTGCGGTGTTAATTCCCGTTCAGATGTAATTGCCTCTTCCTTTTGTGTGTGCATTTCACTGTCTCTACCTTTCTTTGGGGGCACGGATCATGGTCTAGCTTGCATCGTAGTTATTTGTGTCTGTGTCTGATCTTTCTTATCGGATTCTGAGCTTCTGGTGGACCGAGCCAGGCCTGGGCAGCAGCCTAGCCTGGAGCCTTGGCCTAGTAAAGCCCTCGTGATGGTTAATTGGAGAAAGAAGCGTTTGGCTACAGTATGCATTACGCACGAGTAATTGTTCAGCCTGCGGGGCGCTGCATACAGGCTGCAGGGATGCTGGAAGCACAGACCTCACCCTTTCGGTGTGAAGATCGGTTCCACGCTAGGCTCCAAGAGTATGCCTTCCTGGAGTTGTAGGACAGCGAAGGAGAGAGAGTTAAACAATGATTGTGCAGCTGGCGAGAAATCCTACTTACCCACAATGTTCCAGAGAGTTCTATGAACCGGAATGGAGCAGGAGTACAGATACATTATCTAGAGCAGGGATCAGCAAACTTTCTGTAAAGGGCTAGATATCTGGAACGGTCAGCTCCTTCATTATTATACAGATAGGGAAACTGAGTCCCAGAGGGCAGAGGTATGTGTTGGGTCGCCTTGCTGATACCTCTGCTAAACTGGGTAGCTGATGGCTTTGCCTGGGCCTTGGCATGGGCCCTCTGCTCCCTTCCTCCCTCATGTGCCCCGGCTGGTACTGCCCAGGAGGTTAGGGGTGGTTTGTTACTAGAGCACAGGACTCCCTCCACAAGGGGTAGTCCCTGTCCCTTCCAGCGTCCTCCTGTTGGGGTTGGGGTTCTGGAAAAGGTGGAGCAGCAGCACTGTTAGTTAATGCTTGTGTGTCCCGAGGCTGAGAATTTTGTTGACTGTAGAACATTTCCCTTATTATAATTGATTTTTACAAGGAAGGTGACATTCTTTTTTCAACTGAATTGTGTATGGGGCAGAAAATACTAAATATAATTGCTTCCTCTCTCCTGAGATAACTCTCCTGACCAAGTATGCACTCAGCAACAAACAGGACCTGAAACTGCTTGTTCTGTCTCCAGAGGCTTCTGCGGACTCAGGGCCTTCCCCAGACCCCCTTCCCCAGTCCTTCACTGTGCAAGGGGAGGCAGGCCAGAGGGGATGTCCTACTGGAGCTGCCCCTGGGTAATGTGTTACTCCAGGGGCACAATGTTCTTGAAGATGCTGGTCATTCAAAGCACCCACTCCCACCTGGTCATGTACTGCCTGGGCTATAAGTCCTTGTGGAAACTAACACCTGTCAACTTCAGGTCCCTTGGAGACTCCCATCTCTGCCGTCAGCAGGCCATTTCCTAAAATATATAGCCGCCCCCCAACCCTGTATTCTTACTACTCTTGCCTATGGGCAGAACTTGAAAGCATCGAGGAATGATTTGACCTGATAATCAGATCCTTCATTGGGGCTGAGGTTCTGGCATTTGCACTGCTCTGCCAGCAGTGTTACCTTCGGTGAATATCCACCTCTCTCTGGGCCTCAGTTTCTCCTTTGGTACTAGGAGGGAACTGACCGTACTCTTCCTTAGTGTGTTTCTTTCTGGAAGCCTGTGATGAGGCTGACTTTGGACCAAGTTCAGCCCTGAGGACCACCAGAGTGCTCCTGGGACCCAGGCTGGGCTGCTGTTGTTCCCTGAGGAGTCAGAGAGAGAGAAGGGGACAAGTTCGGGTGTAAGCCCAGGACGAGCTGCTGCTGCCCATTGCTCCCCTGGTTGCAAGTCTCCTGGGGTCTCCTTGGACTGATGGAGATGGCACTGTTGGCTCTCCTGATGGGTAGCACACACTGGGTCCTTGGTCCTGAGGGTATTTGTCTCTTTCTTGCAGGGAATCTTAGGGGAGTTCTCAGGGAAGGGTTTTAATAGACTATTCATCAGCCTCCCAGGTGTGCCCTTTCAGGGTCCTGGTCTCCACTGATTGGTCAGTGCCAGGGCGGGGGTCATTAGTCAAGGTGTCTGGTCCTGAGGCAGCCAGGGGCCACTTATCTGGTTTCCCTGCTTATCTGGGCCTGGAGCTGAAATAAAACTGAGGCCTAGATATTATCTTCAGGGAGGAAATGCTCAGGGGGTCTAAACCTCAATATGCTAGAGGAGGGTAGATTACCTTGGGGACAAGGTTCTTGTTTCCTAGTTTCACCCCTTGCTAAGCACCTGGGGCTTCCTGCCCGGGTGAGTCTTTATACCCTAGTTTCTGTACCTGGCCCATCTAACAATTCTATGTGTGCAAAATGTAGTAAAACCGGACGCTCATGGAAAAGTTGTTGCAGCTACTGGCCCAGGCCAGGATTTGAGACTAATCTGTTGGAATGTTCGCTGTGAGCTACTTGCAGGCATATCTGTTTCCACAACGCTTGGCACACAATATATGCTCAGTGTATGCAGGATGACTGACTGAATAATAGGCAATTAGTTTGCAAGATGCCAAGAAGTCCTGCAGAAAGAAACCTGCCACTCTGTTTACTATGCATATCTCAAATTTACTTTCACTGGTAGCCCATTTTCAGAAACACCTATTAACATTCCATGAAAATAGGGCAGACTCTGGTTTAGAAAGTGGTCTTCACGGGTCCTGTAACCAGAGTGATCCGATCTTCATATGGGAATCTCAAATCCGGGACTCTGTTTGGGTAATTAGGAGAAATTGTTTCTGCTCAGACTCCCTGTATCCCTGAGGGCCTGCAAACTCCTCTAGGGGACATATTTGAATACCTTAACTATAGGAGCTGTTGTTATTGCTAAGGTGTTCATTTTCCTTCTTCCCCTGGCAGTGCCCAACAGGCCGATGGCCCCCTCCAGGGCAATGGGAGTCTGAGTTGTTTGCCAATTAGCATGTTCCTGTGGATGTTTTGAATGTCTTTGTTCCAAGGCAAGGAGGAAGTGCTAAGGAGGAGACTGAAGGAGTTTGAAGCTGGCATAAGACTGAGTTCCCCTGCAGGGGCAATGTTGACTAGCTGAAGCCCTAGAGCTCTTTTCTGCAAAAAAAAAAAAAGCCTCCTGGGTTCTGGAAGGTCTGCCTTTGCCAGCTTCAAGGGAAGGGGGAAGCTGGGAGGAGGGGCTTTGTCACCCCTCTGCAAGAACATTCTCAGAATGCAGACCCTGCTGTCTGCTCAGGAGCCCCAAGAGTGGCCTGTAGCCCCAAAGGAGTGGAATTCATTGGATCAAGTACAGGATCTACACGGGCTGCATCCCTTGAACTAGAATGTGGCACCAAACCCTTTGTCTTTATTTTGGGTCTTCGCATCAATGCTGGATCAATAGGGAAAACCATTCTGTTACATTCGTCAAAGACCCGGCCCCTATGAAATAAAGGCAGAAAATCACAAGGAGAAGAGGGACAGACGTTCTTTCAAAAGCCACAGAATGAGCTAAAAAAAAAAAAAAAAGGAAATGGAATTAATGAGAAAAGGAAACACTGTAAGAGAAACTAAAAATGTAATCACAGAATTAAAAGTCTCCATTAATCCCTTGGTGAGATTAAAGCACAGAATTGGTGCTGTAAAATATTAAATCAGTGCTGTAGAGGTCAAGGTTGATAAATCTCATCAAAAAATACGGAGAAAAGATAAAGACATTAAAATGACAAGAGGGAAGTTTGTAAGTATGGAGACCAGAGAATTAAGAAGTGCTGAGCAGATACTTGATGCTTCTGAGGGTGAGACCAGAGGAAGCAATCAGCCGTGAGATGAGAGAAGGCCACACGAATCCCGAGAGTACAGTTTGAAAGGGATCAATACGTGCCAGCAAAAATCGCTGAAGATGGGCCTATGTCTAGACACCTCACAAAAATGCTTGAAGAATCAGGATTTTTAAAATTCTGTAAGTGTATACTCAGAATAAAGGAAAAACCTACAAAAGAAAGAAATCAGACTGGCTTCAAACTCTTGCTGCCTTCAATTCCAATGGAGAACATCTACAGAGTTTTCAGACAATTATTTGATGTCCAATTATTTGATGTCCCACCAAGGAACATTTCATGTTTGAAGTCTCAAGAAAGATACCCTGAAATATGTAAGGATTTTAAAAAACATATTGCCCTGTACCCTTTTAAAGAAGGAACTTGGAGAAGTATTCAAGACTGTCATCAAGAGATTAAGAACTGAGAGTGGAGAAGCCCTGGTACAAAAGGATGGGGGGAGTGCCTGTTAAACAGGGAAAAATCTAAGGAGCTGTAAAAGTGGTACAAAACTTAATGAAAACTTAAAAATATTCTCAAAGAGGTAAAGAAAACTCAGGCAGTAGTGATTTACTCTTGACTGATACAGTCTTCCTCCCTTATCCTTGGTTTTGCTTTCTGTAGTTTTAGTTACCCGCAGTCTACCACGGTCCAAAAAGTATTAAGTAGAAAATTCCATAAATAACCAATTCGTAAACTTTAAATTACACACTGTTCTCAGTATTGCAATGAAATCTCTTGCAGTTTCGCTCCATCTGGCCCAGGACGTGAATCATCCCTTTGTCCATCGGATCCACACTAGACATACAGTACAGTAAGACAGACAGAGAGACCACATTCACACAACCTTATTACAGTACATTGTTATAATTGTTCTATTTTATTATTAGTTGTTGTTAATCTCGTACTGTGCCTAATTTATAAATTAAACTTGATCAGAGATATATATGTATAGGAAAAACGGTACAGAATATATAGAATTTGGTACTCTGTGTGGTTTCAGGCGTCCACCGGGGGTCTTGGAACATAACCCTCTACTGTACTTCATTTCTTCAGCACTTCTCTTGGAGGTTGTGAGCAGGCCAAGTGTAGTTCCACGGAGTGGGGGAGTAGCTCCAGAGACCCCCAAGGGCAGACTCAGGGTGAGTGTTGCTTTGTTTCCCGGGGCTCATTACAGATCATCGCTTTCCTGTCCTCCTCAGGCAGTTGGTGGGCTGGAGATGGAACTTCTTGCCGGCCTGGTGTGGATTGTCTTTGCGCTCTACAGACAGGCCTTGTGCCCAAGGTCACCGTCCACACCTTGCTCCTACCAAGGGGCATCCTGCTGCTTCCAGGTGCTCCGGATGCCCTCAGCCTGCCGTCACTCCTGCTGGCCATGGAGAGGGCCAAAGGCATTTGCAGGGGTCTGCACATTTCTGAAGCTCTTCTGTGGGTTCCGTCTAAACTTTTCTCAGCAGTCTTGAGTAAGTAACATTCTTGACACGCTTGGAGCTCATGCTGTAACTGTACCTGGAGTTTGAAACAGGTAATAGGTCGGCTTGTACTTTTTAATAGTGACCAGAAAGCCATGTGATCCGCTAAAGGTCATTATGGGGCAGGAAGAAGAGATTTCACAGAATTTGTTTGAAGGTAAGTAATTGGACAAAAAAAATAAAACCATTTTATGTTTATGCCCTGCTGACTTTAGACTGTTCAATAAACTGGTTACACACTTCAGAACGTAGAGGCAGAAATCCCAAAAGAAATAGTGTTCAATCCAGTACTATGTTAAAAGAACCATACGTTTCACCTAATTGGTTTTATGCCAGGAATGTAAAGATGACTCAGTGCATTAATGCGGTTTATCACAGCAACAGGGCAACAGAAACATTTTGGCAGGAGTTCTGGAACCTGTTCACACAAGGTATTTTTATTCCCCTCGCACAGGTGTCAAACAGAAGCCAGTAGGACAAAAGTGATAGCTATTTAGGCGGCTTCAAGAGACTTATCCTCAAAGAAGCCGTTTGATTTTGGGGTGGCAAAAAGTGTGCTTCACATGACTAAAAGCCAGGCTGCGTCATTCTGTGAGAACAGAGGAAGGTTAGCCACAGGTCAAGGGTTTCTTGAGTGTGGAAGAGACTCTCGAAGTTCAAGGTGACAAGACTTGCATTTGAGAAACTCTTCAGGCTCCACCTGGAATTCTCGATGGGGCTTATCAAAGTGCTCTGAGGACCACAAAAGGGAAATTGCTAAAACACTGGAGTGGCAAAAAATGTAATCCAGTGAAGGCAGGCCAGAGATTCTCAGGGAATCGGGGCAACCATTGGGCACAGCTTCTAACTATCCCAAGACCACAGCGATTTTGCTGTTTGAGTCTTCAAGGTGGCTCTCAGTCATGTATTATTTTTAAACAGTTCTACTGAGATATAATTTACATGCAATATCACCAATTTTAAGTGTGCAATTCAAGGGGTTTTGACAAATGTTTCCAGTCATGTAACTGCCACCACAATCAGGATGTAATACATTTCTGTCACCCCAGAAGCTTCCCTGTTTCTTTACAGCCAGTTCCCTCCGCACACGCTCCTTCTCAGGCGACCACTGATCTGCCTTCACGTCGCGTCTCCTGAGGTCTCTGGAGCTCTGAGCCTCTCCCTCGTCTGTCTTTGACATTCTTTCCTGCAGATTCTAGCTGCCTGTGCGGGGCTCGGATTGGCCCCCCTCCCTGTGCTGTGGCCTGGGAACCCCCTCCAGGCAGTCGGGTGGGACAGACATAGGCCTCACCTGTGGCTCTTCTCATAATCACAGCCCTGTATTGTGGGCCCAGTACCTGTAAGAGAGATTGTACTCATTCCGTTTGGTTTTTAATGGTTTGTGCTAGGAGGGCAATTTCTACAGCCATTGATCCTTTCTAAGTAGAAGTGGAAGCGCTCTGACTCATACTTTGCTATTTGCCTGAAGATCTCATGTTACCTGGACCCTCCAGAAGAAAGCACTTCAGGTGCATTCAGGCTGCTGGCCACTCCCTGGAGGCAGGTGTCCAGTTTCAACCAAAATGAAACAATTATGTTTTCAGTTAGGAACCCCTTGCCTCCTCAAGGCATAAAGAAATACACTGACATCGTTTAATAAGAATTCATTTTGAAATAATTTCAAATTCAGTGAAAAGTTGCAGGACCAGTTAAAGAACTCTCATTATTGTCGACTGTCCCAACAAAGCTTCCATTCCCTCTCGGGCCCAGGATCCAATGCAGGCCAATATGTTGCACTTAGTAATCATGTCTCCTTGGACTCCTTCAGTTTGGAGCAGTACCCCAGTCTGTCCTGCTCACGCACATCCTGGACAGGGTTAAAGGATACAGGCCTTTCATTCCAGGGCAGGTACCTCAGTCTGGGTCTGTACATGTTTCCTTGGGTCCAAACTCAGGCCATGCTTTTTTGACAGGAATTACACAAAAATAATGCTGGGCTTTTCCAGCACATGGCCACAGGGAGCACACGATGTCAGTCCCTCGCACCACTGCTGCTTTAATTTTAATCACCTGGTTACATCGCTGTCTGATACCTTTCTCCATTGTAAGGGCCCCATTTTCCCTTTTGTAACTTGGGGACAAATTCTGAGACTATGCTATATTCACAGGTGCCCTTTTGAGGAAGTAAAGCATTTATGATTTAACTGTGCTAAAGAGTAACAACACTATAACAAAAGCATCATCTAATGAGTGTTTACTGTGTGCCTAGCACCATGAGAAGCACTTGACATACCGTAATTCAATCCTCAAATGCTGCGCCTTAGGTACCACTGTTTTTCCATTTTATAAATGAGAAAACTAAGGATCTGTGGTGATGGTTTTGGAGCAGGACACATTAGATGCCACCTATTCGTCTTCTTGAATACTATTTTTTTTTTTTTTCTATTTAGTGCAGGGGTGGGGAACATCCAGCCCGCATGGGCCGGTGAAACCATTTGGTCTGGTTCTGCCAAGGCAGTTAACTGCAGGTGGAATTCAAAATTCAATAAATCTAGGAGCTTTTCTCATAGCTAATTTTTAAGTTGATAATTTTGTATGGCCCTCGAATGATGTTATAAATATCCAAATGGCCCTTGGTAGAAAAAAGGTTCCCCACCCCTGATATAGTGCTAAAAACCCTATAAAAGATAGTAGCCAAGGCAGAGTTAAAAGCACCAAACAGAAGTGCTTTGAGTTTTTCCTTTGCAGCTCAAGTGATTCTGTTTCTGGCAACTAATGACCAGAGGTTCCATTTGATGCATTAGTAGATAATACACATTTAAAAATCTGCAACCGTTTCAAAATTGGGTCAAAGATACTTATTTAAAGTCACTAAAGTTGTCAAAAATAAACCCCACTAAACCTCATTATTTCTACCCCTGTTAGGTCAGGTCATGAAAGGAATGAAAGGTAATGACTAAAAATGTCAACCCCGTCAAAGCCACTTGGAAATGTGCCAACACAGGGACCAGCCCAAAGGAGACCTAGAATACAATCTCTTTGTATAAAGAAGAAACCCGCCATGGGCATTATTAAAATATGAGAATTGATGTAACAGTTTTTATACTGGTCAAAAATTATGAGACTAAAATGTTTTCAAATACCCTTGAGAAAGAGACCATAATTTTCTCATGTATTAATTATAAATTAAGCACTGTCTATCAGTCTCTGTTTCAATTCTTAATGAGTTTTTTTTATCTGAGTTCATTTTTATTAAATCTCCCTTGGGAGAAGAATGGTGGATTTACAGATATTTTACTAGGGCCCATTTATTATGGGCCATTTGCTGTGGTCATAAATTTTGCAGCTGAATGACAACAAGGGAACAGGAGAAGAGCAAGAAGTGGGTTGAGCCTGAGAAATAGGGTGGGATTAACAGTGGGCTGGCACAGAAAACAAACAGCTTGTACATTTTGAGATAGTTCAAAATGATCTGGAAAAAAAGTGCCACCATTAAAATGCCCGTTGAATGAAAATAGCCACATCAGCCCGGCCGGGCGTGGCTCAGCGGTTGAGCGTCGACCTAGGATCCAGGCGATTGGGGTTCGATTCCCGGTCAGGGCACATGCCCGGGTTGTGGGCTCGATCAATGACTCTCTCATCATTGATATTTCTCTCTCTCTCCCTCTCCTTTCCTCTCTCTGAAATCATTAAAGATATATTTAAAAAAAAAGAAAATAGCCACATCAAAATGGACTGCTTCACTCATAAGTCTGTCACAACAGTCACCCCAATTCAAAATATGTGTGGCATTCACAGACATAGCCCAGAGTTTTGGCCCTGAGTTGTGCGGCCAGTGTGCTGAACCACAGTACTGAGCGTACTAGCAGACTGCCTGGCATCCAATTTCCACTGAAGTTTTGGTGTTCTCAATTAATCACTTAGAGAATGGCACTTAAGTAATTTTTAAAAAATGTTTTATTTTTGTTTGTTGTGTGTGTGCACATGTGTGTAATAAGTGGAGATAGTATTTTGATGAAATCTTCAAAAGGCAGTGGGGGGCAGAGTATAGGAAATACCAGTGTCTTGTTGGGAATGTGATTCCAGAAGTCGTGAATCTACATATCTGACTTTGTTATTTTGGTAGTTCGGAAATGTTTTGTAAAGTATGGCAGAAATGGCTGATTTCTCTTTCTTTTATATAATGAAAACCTGAGTTTTTTCCTGAGCACATGGCTGCTCAGAAAGAAGGACTACATTTCCCAGACTTCCCTGCAGCTCGTTTCGGCTGTGTCATAAAGCTCCGTCCAATGGGATGTAAGTGATGTGCGCAACTTGGCGGCTGCGCCCTTAACGCCCCTTCCCCCTGGCGGGAATGTAGCCTCTTGGTGAGGCACCTTGAGCCAGGCAGACGAGGGAACCCCAGAATGGCAGAGCAACCACAAAGATGAAGCCTCGGCCCCTGACCACTTGCCAGCCAGAATTGCTGCACCAGCCCAGACTTCTATATACAACAGAAATGAACTTCTCTTTTGTTTAAGCCACTGAAAGTCTGGATTTCTGATGCATGTATCTGGACCTCTGTATTAACTAACACTGTAGATAAGTCGAGGATCCATTGTAATTGTTTCCATGCTCGTCTCTGTGAGCTCCTTCTGACAATCTCTCCCCATATTTCTCTCTAGTTCCTCATGGTTGGCCCCAAACAGCCCTGGGCCCTGGGCGCTTGTGAATGTTTATTGAATGAATGAATGAATGAATGAATGTACTCTGAGGCAAACCAGCCTGTGGTGGGAGCTGTGATAGATGTATCAGAAGAGCTGTGGAGGGAGAGCTGACTCCCAGTTGGAATTTATGTCTAGGAATTTGTATTTGGCTGCTCATAACAGAAAACCCAAGTAACAATGACTTAACTATATAGTGATTTGTTTTCACATGGTGAGAATCTAGGGGGTAGGTGGTTTCTGAGTTGGGTTTGGTGGTTCAGTGGTGTCAGGTCTAAGTTTCCATCATCCACTTGGCCTCTTCCTCATGGTCACAACATGGTAGCCAAACTCTGACTATCAAGTCTGTGTTCTAGGGAAGCAGGAAGGTCAAAATGGTGAAAAGGAGAGCCAGCCAAGACTGTCCCCTCCCAGAGGTCTCAGGACACTGATATTTGCAAGGCCTGAACAAGAATATAAAGGGAAACCCAGTTACCATGTAACTGAATATATCTGGGTATTTTGCTGATGAGCTGGCAATGTCTAAATGAATAATAAAATCAAGATATACATAATTTTTCTCACATAAAATTTATTTTTCTTAACAGCGTCATTTGTCTGGTTTTGCTGCTTTTCTGGGCCTGGAGCTGAAATACAGCTGAGGCCTAGATGTTATTTCTAGGGAGGGAAAAGTGAAGGGGTCTAAACCCCATGACTAGTCAGGGGATCAAAACCGAAGGACCAGCAATATGCTAGGGGAGGAAAGGAAACTTACCCTGGGGGTGAGGTTCTTGTTTTCCAGTTTTGCCCCTTGCCACAGGCATCCAGGACTTTCTGCCCTGGTGAGTTTCTGTACCTGGCCCATCGTCCTTGCTCTGCTCATGTCAGTTTAACTGCCTGTAACACTTTCATCTCAGCAAAATTCAGTAATCATGTTATCATCAAGATTTCCACAAATTTGTACCATATTGACAGTAATGATCTAAAAGTAGGGGTTAGCAAACTGACCTGCAGGCCCACTGCCTGTTTTTATAAATAAAGTTTTATTGACACGCAGTCATGCTCATTCTTTTACGTATTGTCCATAGCTTCCTGGTGGCCAAGGCAAAGAGAAACCCCAATAACTCTCAGAGATCTTGTTGGCCTGAGAGAAACAGATGCACTGAGCACTAATTTGGCACCCCAATATGGGACATGGCATAACAAAATGACAGTGTACACGGTTGTTAATTTTTTATGCAAGATGCTGGAATGCTCCTCTGTGGCTCCTCCTTATAGATCTCCTCTAGCTAAGTGGACAGCATAGCATAGATCACAGTTCAGGGATTAAAGGCCCCACACCCGCTTTCTGCTGATTTATTCAGATCCAGGAATCAGGATCCAGGGAACGGCCGGGTCGTCACCAGATCCTCAGAGCTTCTTGCAGCGTTGGGGGCTGCTCTGCCGCGTCGGAACATCAGTGCGGGGGGCCAGGGCTCGTTTGTGATGAATCAAGCAGCAGCGAGAGCGAGCATGGGGCGCGCACATCGACTCATTCCTGACACATCCTGCGAAATGGCGCCCAGCGGCCGGCGGCCGGGAGAGGCCTGCCAATTGGATTAGCGAACCAAACGTCTAACCCAATGCCTCAGAGATGGACGAGCCACTTATTAAATGGTCCACAGGCTGGAGTGTTTTAAGTACTTAATCAGCCCTTCATTTCCCTCCTCTGGAGAACGGGGAAGCCTCAGTGTCCCCCGTGGTGAAAAATTACCAATCTCTGCAGGCTCTCTCCCTGCCGCTTTCACTGCAGACTGTGTGTGAATTTTAGTGGAGCCCGAGGAAGACAGGCTGCTCGGCCACGGGGCAGTGGGTGCAGCCCCAGGCCTCCTGTGTCCCCCGCCTGCCGGCTGGGAGGCCTGGCGAGGTCCCCCCCTCAGGCCTGCTCCCCGCGCAGAGGCCGCTTTGGGAGGCAGCCGGCAAAGGGGCCGGGGTGGCCGCTCTGCGGGGCAGGGAGCCATCAGGATTTTCTCTTTGTGATTTTAATTCAACCTCCGGCTCCCGCCTCTGGGCTGGAAAGCCCCCTTTTATTCTCTGTTTGCTCCCCCCTTCTTTCCACACTTGAGAGACTTATACTTTGGAGCCAGATAGCCCCAAAGAGGCCTGCGGGGGCCCTGTGTTGGAGTCCTGGAGGCATCCCCTTCTCTCCTCTGGTAAAATATCTCCCTGGATTAAGTTCACCTTTCCCCTTGGAGAAACAAGGGATGGTGGGAGGGTCGTGTGTTAGACTTTGCACCAAGGCCCATTACTGCAAGTTACCCCTTGACTTTGACCTCAGTTGGCCCAGGCCCTTCCGTGTACAGTTTGGGAAACTGAGGCCCAGACTATAGGAGGGACTTTGCCCAAGAGCCTAGCGTGAGTTTTTAGTGGAGCCAGGGCTGGGCCCCTCTGATGGACTGCTCCCTTACCCCCTCGCCCCAGCCCTGCCAGCCTAGGTCAGGGATGGGGCACCACCAGGCCTGGTGATTAGGGGACACAGTCCAGTCCACAGTGGAGCCCACCACACTCACCTTCAATGCCCCTCTCCCAGTCTTGGGGCCTGATAGACTTCCCAGTCCCATGGACACCCCTTTGCAGGATTCTGTTCATAGGGGAGTGAGGGTGGGAGGGCAGCCTTTGTTCCTTCCCTCCAAGGAGAGTTTTCTACAATCAGAGCAAGCACCACAATTCTTCCCAGCAGCCACGGCCTGCGCGGTGGGACCGCCAGGTTCCTGGTGGGTCTGTTTCAGTTGAGGAGGCTTAGCCAGCCTTCCCATGGCGCTCATTAAGACAGCCGAATATAAGCATTTTAAAAAGCAAGACAAAATCCTCTGGCGGGGGGGGGGGGAGGGGGGACACACAATCAATGGAACAACTCTGCAGCTTCTAGTTGAAATGTGGCCCCTTCACTCTAATTCTCCTGTTAGCTGTCAGTGCTGAGTCTAATCCCCCTCTTATCTCCACACTTCGGTGGAGCGCTTCTTTCAAGCCTGCCAGACATCGTTTTCAGGGTCCAGCACTTTCACCTTTGATGTTCCTGCTAAAGCCATGATGTCCCTGGCCTCACGCTCCAGGTGCAGTTCCCGCTGTCAAGCCTCCCTGACTGCGCAAGGATGAGGGACGAAACAGTCGGGGAAGGGAGTGAGGCAGTGTCCCCCTAGGGTGCCAGCTGCCCCTCCTTTCACTTCAGAGGCTCAAAAAGAGGAATGAGTTGTCACCTCGGTGGGGTGGGGTGGCCCTGTTCCCGGTCCTTCCCAGTAGGCATCGATTTCTTAACTGATTTATTCAACGCCTGGCCCTTTCCTCATCTTTCTGATTAATAGTTTAGTTAGGGGTTCTGGGAAATTTACATCCAATTGTTACCATAGCAACGAGCTCTCTGCACAGGATCCCTTAGAAAATGCGTTTTGGGCCTTCTGAAGGAGCTGTGCTTTACAAGGACCTCAGCATCTACACCGGCAGATTGGGCAAATGATGTGCGACCCATATCAGTAAGAATTATGAGCAGGGACATGAGATGGTTTTGCCACATCGTAAAGTGGGAAAGACAGTTTTAGCGCCTTCCCTCTACCCTTTTCTTTTTCTCTCTTTCACTGGACACTTCTCCTCAACATCCCCTCCTAAGTCCCCAGAAAGTTAGTTCCTTACAGGCCAAAGGCAGGACCAGTCCATGGAAGTCATGGGGAGGCTCATTTGCTTTCAGCAAAAGGAAGAATGTGTAGCAGGCAGAGCCATCTGAAGATGTAATGGGCAGCCTCGGGAGGTAGTGATCTCCCACCCCTGGAGGTGTGTGAAGGGGTCCCATCAGAGGGCTCTGGAGAGGATTGCACAGAGAATGGGGTGAGGGGTGGTATATGTGGAATCTCCGGGCTCCTTTCAGTCCTGGGGTAGGGGGAGTTGATCTGAGTCTGCTTGTGAGACCAGCTCTCACCTTTCCCCTGGCTAAGCAGAATGTCGGATTTGGAAATTTTAACTCCCTGGGCACCTGGGATGTTCTTTGTGTCTTCATCAAGATGGCTTAGTTTTCTGATGAGAGTGAGAAATTCAATTTCCATAAGAGCCCTCCCTGGGAGCTCAACTCTCAGTGAGGACTGCTTGAGCATCTAGAATGGATTCCTTCGGTCCATGCACAGGCCCCTCTTGGGGGGCTGGGGTAGGGTGTGGGGATGGACCGGAGGGCCCTGCTGCTGGGCCTGACCTCATGAAAGGTTATATGGGTTGGATGTTCCATCACATGGGTATACTGACTGGATGAAAGCGGAAAATGCTCAGCTGACAAAGTAGCATTTGCATCCCATTACCGAGCACATCACTTTTAGTGCACTATAAATTAATATGCTTTTAAATAAATGCTGTGATCTTGTGATTAGCAATTTTATTGCTTTGCCTTTTTCTTTGATATTGAAAATGGTCACTTAATAAATGTAAAGAATTAAAACAGCCCTAGCCGGTTGGCTCAGTGGTTAAAGCATTGGCCCACAGACTAAAGGGTCACGGGTTCGATTCAGGTCAAGGGCATGTACTTTGTTGCTCAATCCCTGGCCCCAGTCTGGGCTCGTGAGGGAGGCAACCAATCAGTGTGTCTCTCTCACATTGATGTTTCTCTCTCTCTGACTCTCCCCCTACCTTCCACTCTCTCTCTAAAAAAAAAAAAAAAAATCAATGGAAAAAATATCTTTGGGTGAAGATGAACAAGAATTAAAACATATCACAATTTGGGTAACTGTTATCTTCATTTATTAGTATAGCAAGCACCTTGAAAATCAGAAGTAGCCCAGGCCTCCCTCTGAGAGGCTCCGCTTGCCTAGGAGTGTGTTTGTATATAATCCTACACAGTAGGTGTGTGACCTTGGGCAAGTTGCTTAAACTGTTTCCGCAGCCTCAGTTTCTTCATGTGCCCCATTTGAAAAATGGTGAAAATAACTCGCCTTGCAGAGTTTCAGTGATGAGATAAGGTGATGTACATGAAGTACCCAGCAAAGTTTTAGATACACAAAGTTCCTGGTAGACAGTAGCGGTGATATCATTTTATCCAAGTGCTAGTTTATTTCCAGGTGTTTGGATGTAGACCATTCCTCCATCTATTATCTATTAGTGTGTGACAAATCACTTTAAAACTTACTGGTTTAAAATCACAATCCTATATTAACCTCCAGATTCTGTTGGTTGACTGTTTAGGCTGGGCTCAGCGGGCAGGTTTTCTGGACTCAGCTGGGACTCCTCTTGTTCTTGTGGTCAGCTGTGAGTCAGCTTGGCTTTGCTGATTTTGGCTGAACTTTCCACATTTGGGGCCGCTGCCAGGATAACTGGGGTGACTCATTAACTCATCTCTTGTAGGCTCCTGTGGGCTTGTTCATATGGTGGAACAAGGGTCCCAAGAGAGCAAATGGCAGGGTGCAAGACTCTTGAGGCTTACACTTGAAACCCGCGTAATGTCGTCTCTGCCACAGTGTAGTGGTCAAAGCTGGTCACAATCTTAAGGGGTGGGGAGATAGACTCCACCTTGATGGTAAGAGCTACGAAGTCTCATCTACAGAGCAGCATTGATACAGGAAGATAAATAATTGGGGCCAGTTTTGGAAACAATCTACCACAATTCCCCCTTTTTAAACAAGACCCAGAGCCATGAGTTTATTTCCTGTGTGCCCCAGTGAGCAAGCCTCGATGAATTCTGTTCTTTTCCACTGTCTGGTTCAAGCCTATTTTGAGATTTAGTCTAATAAAATGAATTTCACACCTGGGTTACTCACCCACTAACAAACACTTTGTTCTTATCTGATGCCTGGGACAGGCCTAGATAGCCTGAATTTGTAGTTCCATTACCTCGGAGCACAATAATTGTTAATTACTTGCTTTATTTGGTTCTGTTGCGTTTGCCAATAGTCAATTACCTATGTTAGGTTTTCTTGTGATCAGTGGGGCTTATCCAATATTGCAGCTCAGCTTTGTTTTTGTCTCAGAGATGTCTTTTCCAAGAGAGTTAAAGAAAACCCTTGTTCACTAGTTTATTGAATATTAGCCTTTATCTGCTTATTTCAAAGTTTCTTTATTCATGGCTGCAAGGACCAAAGTGCTCAGGCTGAGCTCTTAGAATCGAACAAAGGATAAGCCCCCCTTTGCCTGATCTGGCTAAATCCCAGTACTCGAAACAGAGGAAAGAGCGAACTGTGGGATCCTGGGGCATTCGTTTAGCTCAGGCCTGAATCTCTGAGCCTGCCTTATTCCCCCTAATCCACCCTCCACATTGCTGCCCAGAGACCTAACGCAGAGATCTGATCACCTCACTCGTGATGGAGAGGGTTGCTGGACCCAGTTCTTCATTCTTCCTATACTCACGGCTTTTGTCATATGACTCTGCAGGTGCACGCCCTTGAATCTGGCCACATGACTTCACGTGGTCAACAGAATGAGGTGGAGGCGGTGACATGGCACTTCTGAGCCCAGTCCTCAAGACACCTTGCATGTCTCCTTTTGCACGCTTGGGCCTCTGCCATGAGCAAGACGTGCCCAGGCTGGCCTGGTGGTCCCAGAAGGAGCAAGAGCCAAGCCACCTCAGCCAAGACCAGCCAACATCCAGCTGACCCAGATGTATGTCAACAACACTGATTATTGTTTTAAGCCACTGAGATTTGGGATGTTTTATCGCAAGTCAAAAGTTGATTCATGATTGTTGTGCTTAAACCCCAGTGCTGGTCTCTTGTAGCTTGAGGCATAAAGTCCAGGTAAAAGCTTCCAGCATCTGGGCCCTGCTACTTCTCCTGTTTTGTATCCTCCAGATCTCGACCTTTTCACTTTACACTTTGACAATGACCCCGAATGCAGTTCTACTAACACATCATGCTGGTTCGCATTTCTATGCCTTTGCACCTGGTGTGCCCTTGGCCTGGAAGGCCATTCTCATCTCTTCTGCCTGGAAAACTCCTATTTGTCAGGCATCATCTCTTCCAAGAAGTCTCACTGTACTCTCCTCTCCCCTGTGGTAAATCATGCCCACTTCTGTGAGAGGTCAGGACTCATATTTATGTCTGCTGTTACCATGTGACATGGTATTATGATATGGGTTATTTTTATTTTATTTTTGTCCATCTTTGCCTTCTATCAGACTGATTCACTTAAGGACAAAGGAAGCCTTAATTCATCAATGTATTCTCAGTGCCCAGAGCAATGCCTGGCTCCAACAGTGCTTGGTGAATAAATGAGGTGCTAGGATCCCTTCTAGCTGAGGGAATTGCCAACAATGGGAAGATGGTCATTTCCTGCTTCCTTTCTCCCCCACCCCCCATTCCCCAAACTCATGTGGTGGAATTTGTTTGTGACCTGTCCTTGCTCTTACGGCCTGACTCCACTGTAGGGGGCGCTCAAGTGCTTAGTGAACAAATGATTCCTTGGCCCTTTGGATCTCCCCGCTGGGCTATGAGCTCCTCCAAGGCTGAGTCTGGGATTGTCCCCCTCTACGTCCATGGTGCTGGCACCAAGCCTATACAAGGCAGTTTCAGAGAATACATTTATTCAAAATATTTATGTTTCTGGAACATCCCTCAAGTGGCAGGCACTGCTCTGGGAGCTTCGGATAGGTGGCCACCGAGATAGACCTGGGTCCCCCACCCCCTTCCCGGAGCATGCATCCCTAGTGGGGAGACAGGAAAATGAAGAGTAACTACTCAAAGAAAATGTTTCTGTTTGTTCCCATGGCTGGAGAATTTTCTTTGCTTTTGGAGGTTGTGTTTGTGTCTGACTTAAAAAAGACATTTGTGAAAAGTGCCCAGGAAGCCGAGGAGCATCTCAAAGGGAGAGTAGCTCTCCAGAAGGCTGAACTCTGATACAACTAGAGGTCAGAGCCGGCTGCTCCCACCGGCCGGCCAGGACCCCGCGCAGGGAAGCGCCCTGGTGTTGAGGGGAAGCAGTGGCCTCTTCAGGAGGAGCTCTCTTCTGAATGGCTCTAGGGCACGTTCCAAATCGCGAGTGCTAATTTGCAACCGAGCCGTTTTTCACTCGGACAACTTTATATATTGTGCTCCAGGGTGAGCAGTATCGCGGATGTATTTACTTAATGATGTGGGGGAGGCCAGCCTATAAATAAAATAATTGCAAAATGTGACAAGCACTTTTAAAGGGGCCTGAGATGAAGGTGGTGGGGAGGCAGGGCAAGATGACTACGGAAGGGCTTTGGGTTTTAGTGCAAGTGCATCGGACACCAGGGGAGAAATGGGATATGATTGGCGTTTTAAAAATATCACTTCTGCTGCCATGGGGAATAAATTTTTATTTAATTGAAACAAATATTTCTGGAGAGCGTCCAAATAAATTGGCTTCTAGTTCTTGAAGCCATCACCTCTCCATTCTGAATTTCACAGCCTCCTTGTAAAACTCGGGACCCTAATTTTCGGAGGAGACAAACATTCAATTTCTGGTTTAGATTTGCATTAGAAAGAGACCTTAATTACTCTGATCTCTAACACCTCCGAGGAGCTGATTGAGCTTTTCAGATGCAAAGAGTGTTAATTGGCTAAAGGACCCAGCTGAGCAGAACCCTCCACCACCAACAGTGCACCGGGTGGGGGTGGGAGTGGGGTGGGAGTGGGGTGGGGGTGGGAGTGGGGTGGGGGTGGGGAGGGTTGGGAGATGGGGAGAGGTTAGAAGAGGAGAGCACACCTCACATTTTCAGGTTTCCTGGAGGTCTGCAGAGGAGAGTGGGGGAATCAACACAGCAGTTTTGCTAGCTTTCAACCCTTTGACTCTCTTCCTACCTGCCCTTCCAGTTCCTAGGTGCTTCCACTGCCTCCAGGAGGCACCGCCACCTCCACGCCCAGCCCGGGAGCTCCCCTCCTGCTCCCTGGGCAGACTGTGTTTCTCTGGGCTCCTGGTTTCTAATTACAGCACTTTCCCCGCTGCGTTGGAAGGTCTGTGCACTTATAGAACAAAGACCCATCTCCTGCAGCTTTGCCTCCTTGCACAGCCCAAAGTGGGTGCTCAGGTAATGTGAAATGAATAACTGATAGAATAAATACTAATTATAAGAATGTTACTAATAATATAATAGAAGCCAGCACTTAAATAGGGCTTCCTGCGAGTCTTGGCTGTTTAGTCTCAGAGCTAGAAGACATTTAACCCTGTTTTCCAATTCCTGCCAGAGCAAATGTCTGGCAGGAAAACCACTAACAGTTATAGGTATATCTGTGAGGTTATTTAATATTTACCACCCCATCAGGACAAGAACTCCTGTTCGTTTAATTGCAAATGGATAGAATGAGTGGACAGAATCAGTGAGGCTATCCAACGCTAGAACAATGCTGTCAAGCAACTGGGCCCAGCTGCGTTTATTGAACACCCTTCCTAACAGCAAAATATACATTCTTGCCAAGTGCATATGGCACATTTACTAAGAGACGACTGTATCTGGGGCCTCAATAAATTTAAAACAATTCACTTCATACAAAGTATTTTCTCAAGTCACACTGGAATTAAATTATAAAATCTTCAAGTGTTTAGGAACTAAATAACACTTTACTTCTAAGTAACCCATGGGTTGAAAAAAGTGAAAAATGAAATCAGAAGATATTTCATTTCAACACAATGAGATGAAAATGCAACATCAGAACTTGTGGGGTGCTGCTAAAGCAGTTACTTATGGGGAGGTTCGTAGCACTGAATGGGTGTGTTAGAAGAAGTCTCAAATCAGTGACCTCAGCTCCCACCTTAAGAAACTAGAAAGGGGAGAGAAAATAAAACTCAAATACTCTGAAGAAAGGAAACAATAAAGGTCAAAGTGAAAAATCTATGAAATAGAATATTGAAAAACAGTAGAGAGAATCAATGGAAACAAAGCCGGTTCTTTGCAAAGATCAGTAAGAATGATAAACCTCCAGTTTGACTGACCAGGGAAAAAAGAGAGAAGACACAAGTTTCCAATATCAGGAATAAAATAGGTGATATCACTATACCTTCTCCAGATAATGGAAGGTTAAGGGAAAATTATGAACATCTTTATGCCAATAAATCTAACAACTTAGGTGAATTGGGCAAATTCCTTGAAGAACACATATTACTAAAGTTTATTCAAGGGTAAGTTAACCTGAATAATCCTTTATTTATTAAAGAAATTGAATTTGTAAGTTACAAAAACTTTCCCACACTGATGAATTCTACGAAACATTTAAGAAAGACATAATACCAAGTCAACCCAGATTCTTCCACACAGTTTTAAGGAACAGGGGAAAGGGAATATTTCCTAACCCATAACCCTGATTGTGGTTATGTTTTCATGGGCATATACCTATGAAAAACCTTATCAAATTGTTTAAATATGTACAGTTTATGTCAATTATATTTCATAAAGCTGTTTAAGTGTATTTGAGCTTTGATAAGGCGCGTGCACACACACACACACACACACACTTCCTAAGCCCTGCCCTAGGTCTGCTGATTGAGACTGTGTGTGTGGGAGACCTACGATCACAGTTTTGCGGTTCTGATGACACCACAGTTTGAGAGCCACAGCCCCGGGACCTTGAAATTCCTTCCTGTGGCCTATGAAGCTCCGCTTCTCTCCATGCTTCCCTTGAAAGCCTCACCTCTTCTCCCCATTTCATTCTCTGACCTCCTGGCAGCCCAGGCTGTCTGTGCTTCCCCGACAGGTACATGCTCTTTGACCTTTGCAGACACTGTGCCCTTTCCCTGAGCTCCTCTCTAGCTGACTAATTCCTACTTGTGCTTCAGTACCCTGCTCAGCTGGCACCTCCTCTGGGAAGCCTTCCCAGATACCCTGTGCTCCCTCTGCGGCTTCCTTTCCCTGGGGAACTCTTTGAGCTTTGGTTTCCTGATCTGTAAAGTGAGGTTAAAAATAATAGTTACCTGGGAAGATTGTTTTGAAGATTCAATGGGATAACAGATAAAAATACTTAGTATAGTTCTTGGTACATATTAGAATTCAACAAATGGTGGGTGACACTGTCATTGTGGCTCTTACTGTTATTATTTCTCATCACTGTCAGAGCACATCCTGCACACCATCCAACACACTGGTGGCCGCTGTCAGTCTTCCTCCCCTAGGCTGTGACTTGCCTGAGTGTGCCACAGGCATTCAGTTAGCTCAGTCCACAAACATTTGTTGAGCACTCCCTGGGTGTCCAACCCTCTCCCAAACGCTGGGGACACAAAGATTAGGAGGAAGGGACTAGACATCAGCGGTGAAGGCGCAGAGAGGAGAATATGAGGAACAGACTTCTGAGCCATGGCTCTATCACAGGTGGCTGTGCGACTCTGGGCAAGCACCTTAACCTCTCAGTTCCCCAGTTTCCTCAGCTGTACAATGAGGTAAAAGAATGCCCGTCTCACTTGGTTGATGTGTCATTTTATTTTACTTTAACAACACATGGATAGTTTTGCTCAAATCAGCTGATACCTGTAAAACACTCAACAAAGGACGCTGAATATCCACAGGAGTTGGCAATTAGCAGGGCATCCGAGGCGTGGAGAGCGCTGGTTTAGAGGAGGCAGAAGCCAAGTGCAGACAGAAAGAAGGGAATGACTCAGAAAGTGAGCAAGGGGCGTGGAGACTGCCCCTAAGAGCTATTTAGATGGAAACAGGAGGAGGGGGGGGCGGGTGTGTGTGTGTGTGCAGGGCTCTGAGAGACCAAGTATTACGATGTTGAAGGTGCCAGTAGGATGGGAGTGACCTCGGTACAGGAGAGAGGGAGGACAGAAGGACAGAGACAGGAAGGGACTGCGCGCGTGTAGGTGCAGCCGGAGGCGAGAAGTGGGCAGGCAGGGAGGGAGGGAGGGAATTCCATGTTCTCGGCCGAGCAAATTCATCTGTGGAGGGAGGGGGGGGTGTAGGGGGAAGTGTGAAGTGGCTCTTGAGGGAGTGGGGGAGGGTTATAAAGGACTGACAGGCCTTCTAAGCAGAGATCAGAATTTGGAAGGGAGCCAGTTTGTGGGAAGGGGGAGGGGGAAGGGACATGGATTTACCTGCAGCTGCAGCCGCCGGGGTGGGGGTGGTGACCGTGGGGGTAGCATTGCCTCAGGATTGGGCTAGCGCACTTGTAGGAGCACCGACTGGTCTCCGTTTGCCTGGGACTACCCAGGTTTTAGAACAAAGTCCCATGTCTGGGAACCCCCCCTTAGGACGGTTAACCATCCAACTGGGCAGAAGAGTGACAATCCAGGGATCGAAGGTCTAGGAGAAAGCTGGTTCCTGTGGTCAGCACCAGGATGGGGGGTCCTGCGTGGGGTGGAAGGGTGGCCCAGACACTCAGGATATGGGAGTGGAGGGTTGGGAGGGAAGTTAAAAGACCTAAAGGTGTTACTCACCTGCCCCCAGGTGCCTGAATAGTACCTGGCCTTCTGAGACACTAAATATGTTTTCAGAGACTGCAAAACCAAATATTTACGTGCTGCTCTAAATTTTTGCCATAGCCATACAGCTTCTACATTAACTTAATATTCCTTAAAATCAGCTCCTTAATAGATATGTCTTAAAAGAAAACAATCTCCATCCTATATGGAGAAAAATCAAAGAAACCACACACGATCCCGAAACAGGTGTAGGTTCTAACTGGGCCTGTTGCCTGACGAAGGAGCCTCGCCCGAGGTTGCTCCTTTTCAGTGAACCTGGGAGCGAGGCCAGCCTAGTCCTTGGGCTGCTCAGGGTGGTGGAGGCTTGAAGGGGGGCAGAGCCGTCCTGGGTTACTGAATTCTGTGCTCCTTTGCTACCTAACGCACTCTTGCCCTCCTCATTTTAGAAACTGCTGTGTGTGGTAAAGCACCGAGACTGTGGGCTCTCTTGATGTTCTCAAGAATCAACAGCTGTGCAGTTAAATGCCAAGATGCCGTTTTTGTGCTATTTTTCTGAGAGGTCATATACAGGCTCAAGAATGGTAAGCTGAAAAGGTTCCTGAGGACTCAACTGACCCCCCCCCCCCCCCCCCCGTGCCTGCTGAACTGCAGCCCAGAGAGGGTGAGGACTCAGCCAGGGCCGCACAGCCCCAGGTGGGATTGCCCCAGCCCTCCTAGCTTGGCCATCACACCTAGTTGGCTGCTTTTCCCAATCTTCCCCCACTTTGCCTTCAGAGACAATTTTGCCTCTTGATTTCTGACTCCTTGTCAGCTGTGATTAATGAGGAAGGCTCCTGCATACATGATTTTCAGCTGTACCCAGTTTACGACAAACAGATTAGACCATTTAAGTCAGAATAATGCTATATAGAAAAGCTGGATTTAGAGCTGGCAGAAATTAAGAAGATTAATTTAAAGGCAAAAAGAGAGTGACAATCATAGATCAACACCTGAAAAATCTTGCTGCCTGTATACAGCCCTAATTGAGAAGTATGTGGAAGATTCCATCCGTGAAATTCAATTATCATGCAAGCCAGAGGAAAGCAGCTTCCCCGGGGAAGAAACTAGGCAGCCCAAATCAAAACGACTCCACCTGTCTGTTTTCGTGTCAAAAGAGTGAGAAAACCCGCCTTGTTGATGATGAAATATGGATGGGATGCATCAACATAATGAAAATGTCCAGGGGTCCCTTTCCATAATGGGATTACCTCCCAGGCTCCTCCATCAGAGGTCAGCCCAGAAAAACCTCTGAGGTTTCTGTGAGTCTCTGGATCCTGAGGGCTGAGGCACCCGTTCCTGACACCCTTTCCCCCAGCTCGGACGGGAGGTGGGCCTGGATGGGTGGCAGACAAAAGGCGCTCTCAAGCGCCCACACCCCTTCCACTGATTAGGGGCTTCCTAACTGGAGCAATCAGCAGAGAAAACTCAGACAACTGTAATGATTACAAATGAGCCACTGGTAATTGACCCACCTTTTAACTGCAGGGAGGAATGAGCTGGTGGCAGTGGTGGCGGTGGCAGATTCGTCAGCACTTGCTTTGTGTCTCCAATTTGGCTGAGAGTCACTCAGGAGCACACGGCAGCCCCTGGTCTGCAGAAAAGCTGGACGCAGCTCCTTTTCATTAACGGCTTTGAGTGGTCAGAGTGGTGAATAAAGGCATGTAACCTACTGACACTCCGTTTGCAAAGTGCTTTCACGTGCAGAAACAGAAAATTCAACTCAGGAAGCCCTGAGATAATGTCTCTCGTTACACAGATGAAGAAGCTGAGGTTAAGCGACTGGGCCCATCTGTTAGGAAGTTTGTTGTTGGGTTCCGACCTCCTGTGTGCTTGGTGCTGCCCCGGTTAATGTAGAGGAAGACACGGGCTCGGTCTTTCAGGAGCTTGTGTTCTGGTGGGGAGGGTTTGGCCAGACCAGAGAGACCGTTCTGGAAGGTCAAGGATGATGGGATCATTCGGTTAGGCTCTCGGAGAGAGGTCAAAGATGGAAGGGACTGCAGGTTGAAGAGAACCTCCCAGGGCGGCGGGCAAGTCTGTCTCGAGCACCATTGGAGCGCCAGTGCCCAGCAATATGCTCGACACAAAGCAGGTTGCAAAAATATCTGTTGAATAAATGAATAAATGACGAGATAGGACTCGAAGGCTCTAAAGAATTTGGGGGGATTTGGAGGAGAGCAGGTGTTGGTAATCACTGACCAGGATAATGGACCCTGCAAATTGTAGGATATCAAAATTGCAATAATGTTGGGTTTGCTGAATTCATGCTGAGTACAGACAGGCTCTGGCTGACTTTAACAATGTGGTTTGCTAATCTATTGAAATCCAACAAATCTTTCCAGCATTATCTCATAGAGGGTGACAGTCGGGTCTCTCTTTCATGAGCATCCCCTTCTCTCAAAGTCACCAGGAGCATTGCTTCCAGGGCCTCTGCGCCTCTTCCAGTGACACAGAGGTTCCGAATTTGTTTCTCTCTCCACGAATGATTTTGAATGCTAGTGGCTAGTCCCAGATTAGAGCAGGATTCCGGGAGAGGAGAACACTTAACAGGGAGGGAAAAGATCTGTATTTAATTGGAGATTCGTGTAATTTTCAGGGTGCAATGAAAATCTATGAAGATGGCTTTCATGCTGACTGTGTACTTTGAGCCCTCAGGACACTGTTGGAGGGAGCACATCTCCCAGTCTGAAGGGAGGGTCTAGGCTCTCTGGTGCTACCCAGGAGGAGCCCCTCAACCACCCTCCCTGAGCTGGAAGGGATGGAGAACATGGCCTCATCTCCAACCTTGAACTAGGTACGATCCTCACATCTGTGGTCTGGGACAAACGGCCTGGTGGGCTCAGGATCAACGTGAAAGTCAGCTTCATAAAAGGGTGGGAGCGGTTAAGCAAATCTGCCTGTTCCTAACTATTGAATTCTCATTCCAACATGTAACTTCAGAACCACAGTGGATTTGTTAAGCCCTGGTCAGGAGGGGTTTGTTGGGGACATCGGATGGTCACATTCTAGGGTTGGCTGGTTCTTCTCCATTGTAATGTGTTTCCATTCCAGTCTCTGACTTCCTCTGCCCTGCTCTGTGCCTCAGGGCTGACACCATGGACTGTACCATCTCCTCTGCCCTCGAGTATCTGGTTTGGTTCAGCCCATGGGAGGCAGCACAGGAGGTTGAAGGGTGGGAGGCGGAGAGGCCTGGGTGCTTCTTTCCTGCCCCTCTCCTGCTCTGGCATCTTGTTTCTGGCAGGGTCTGGGGCCCTCTGTGACCACAGTGAGCCAGGCAGCCACTCCTCTGCAGCTTCAGCTCTTTGCAGGGCTCACAAACACCTTGTGTTCCCTTTGCTCTTGGGGTGGAATGGCTCCCGCCGTGGCTGGCCTCCAGGTGCCTCGGCATCCTGCTCAGCCCTCTGCAAATGATCCCTTCATGGGATAAATTTATATTTCCTGCCAAGATCCTGACTCAGAGGAGATTTCAGCTGGAGATCAGGGCTCCTGCCTTGTTTGCCTCTGACTCCCCTGGTCTGATTGCAGAGCCTGGCTGTAGAACCCTCAGGAAATAGATCCATTAAGCATCCTCCAGGAGTCCACACGGTTGGAGGGAATCTCTGTCCCCTCCTTTTTGCTCATCTCTCAGCCTGGTAGGATGGCCCTCCTGGGCTTCTCCATGACAGGGAGCCAGGCACATCAGAACATGAGATACTCACACCTCCGCCCTCCTGCTTGTCAGAATGAGCAGCTCCTCTGCGTTTCACCCCCGGGAGTCCAGCCCAAGGTCTATAGAGATGACAAGCAGACCCTGTGGCTCACATGGGGCAGGGGAGGAAAACCACTGTCACTGGGGAGAAAGAACTCGTCCTACCTTCAGGCTTGGCACGTCCAAGCGGAACCAGGCTTCGTGGGAGAGAAACAGCTAACTTTTAGGGTTGGGTAGATCCGAGTTTGAATGCTGGACCCTCCTCTCCGAGTCCCTTTCTTCACTCGTAAAATGGAAGTATTGATGGTCTGCTGCTCCAAGGATATGGGAGGTGCACCTGGATGGACGGGAAGGGCTGGGATGTGGGCCGGTCCTGTGCCCCGCACCTGCTCATCCTCGGAGCCTCCCCACTCTTGAGTAGGGTGCTCGTGAAGAAAGCAGCTTCCCTCTCTCCACCTTTCTCTCTCTCCTACAAAATGGCCTTCGCAATACTGTGTACCAAATGCAGCCTTTTACACTAAAATGAGATAGGCTGAAACTCCAACCCCTATCTGAGGAAAATCCAGCACTCCCCAAGGTGTCTGTAAATTCTGAGGACACTCTTTTCCCATGGCCAGCTTTGCCTCTGAGTTAGTTTCATTCCTGGATCATCTTTTCACTACACCAATGCTGTTTCTTTCCTAAACTTAAATGAGATATAAAATGCAGCCCTTTTCACAATTTTTGCAAGAACAAGCCAACCTCCCAAGCACAGAACAAAACTTGCCTTTGCCAGGGCTGGCTCTAGGCTACCTCCCCCCACCCCACCTCCTCTCTTCTCCCCTCCCTCCAGATTGCCCTGGGAACTCCAAATTCTCACTCTGTCTTTCTGAGCTCTGCAGGGTGGTCCAGCCCCTGCTCCCCAATTCTGCTGCAGGCCACCAGGCCACTGGTGTCTGCCCAAACCTCTCAAGTACCCAGGAGAACAAAAGGGTCTTTCCCCTCCACCTCCTCTCCCCTTTGAACCCAGCCACCCCTGTAAACAGCACAGTTCCCTCCCTGACATAACGGGGGAGGGGGCACTGAGAGAAGCCCAAGGCTCTGCCACCAGCTACACTTTCTCCCACACGGCTTCCTTCTCAGAGGGCTGGGGTAGAAGAGGATAGGAGCTGCCCTGTCCAAGCCCCCAGTCCTGGGTTGGGGTCCTGGTGCTGCCACTCACGTGCTAGGGACCTTGGGATGTTCTAGGCATAAAACACTCTTTTGAAAGCTGCCTTGAGAGTCTTTACCACAAGCAAGCCAAGGCTATAGGTAGAATTCTGCAAAAACATCTGGTGAGGGTGGGGCAGCCCCGAGGAGCCAGTCATAGGCATCACCTACCACGTTGACAACAGAGTGGGACTGTGGCTGCGTGGGGTCAGGCGTCTTCCAAGTGGCTGACAGGATGACGCTGGGCAGGCTGCAGTCCCTCTCTGGGTGGGCCTGTGTCCTCACTGTCCACAGTGAAGCAGCCCTGGCACCGAAGCCCCAGTCCTGAGTGTGCCCAGCCCAGCGTCCTGGCGCCAGGCGAGCTGGCCAGAGCGTAGCCGTCCTGGCACAGGAGCCACACGCACACACGCAGCCTGCATTTTCTCTTGAACACGCTTTCTCTCACCTTGTCCTTGTGTCACTGGATAAGATCCCATCTGTCACGCTGAGCCATCTGCTTCCTCTCCTGCTATCTCTGCTGCCCAACTCTAAGTAAATTAAAAAACAAAGAGGCAGGAAGCTGCTGACAGCCGCATTTATCCTCACTGCTGTGGCTGGCAAGGGGAGCTGAAGGCTGGCTTCCTGGGTCTGAATTAAAGATTAGTTAGGGCTGCTGAGGAGGGGAGCTGTTCCGTGGCTGTGACATCCAGATCCTGAGTGGCACCACAGGTGGCAGTGAACGTGGGTGGGGCTGAGAAGGAAGGGGTTTGAGCCACTGTGAAGGACAGGGGCAGGACACTGGCTTTGGAGTTGGGCAAAACTGGGTTGCAGCCCAGCGTCCTGCCCAGGACCCGGGCCTTGGAAAGGGCGCCCCCATTCCACCTCTGCCTCACACAGCACTGAGATGTGTTTGGGACTCAGTGAGGAGCATGTACATTGATAGCAGGTGTGCAGCAGGTGCTCCCTAGAGAGCAGGCATTTTTGAGGGGCCTTGGGAGGCAAAGGAGGGTGGAGTGGGCAGGGCACCGCTTGTCCCAGAGGGGCATCAGGGAGGAGTTAGTGACCTGGGTCTCCTCTGTGGGCCTCAGTTTCTGCATCTCTAAAATGGAACTAAGTAGGACTGTGGGGCCAAATCCTCGAGAAAGTGGAAGGAGCAGAAGGAACGGGGCAACCCTGGAGGACAGGGTCAGAGGCGCAGGAGACATGGAAGGGAGCCATGGCTGTGGCTTCTGGTGGGATGGCTCCGTGGTGAACTGTGCTGCTGTTTCCCGTGTTTTCTGCCCTCCTTGTGAGAAAGAATAAACTCCCCTCACCTCACTGACATCGGGTTTGGCCACGTGACTTGCTTTGGCCCGTGAACGTGCGAGAAAGCTCCATATGCCGGCCTGAGCAGAAGCTTTAAGAGCTGGCACGTATTCCTGTTCTCATTCTTTCCCTTTTTCCACGGGACCGAAATACGGGGTTCAGGCCTCAGAAGGGAGACGGAGCGGAGCAGGGCCCCAGCTGAGCCCCGGCTCGCTGTGAGCCACGGACACTCGGGGCCGTTGGCGGAGGCTGGCCAGGTCAGGCCCCTTCAGGCCTCGCTGCCCCCACCTGCATCTTGGAAAAGGCCTGCAGCCCGCCCCCGCCTGCGTTCCCGCAAGCTCTGGTTTTGCCAGACGGGGTGCCCTCTGCGCCCATCTCTGGGCCTCATCAATTGTTTCTGCAGAATGATGGGGTTGTGGGCAATTGAAAGTCAGCAAGGGAAGGGACCCTCTCGGGGTAGACAGGTATTGGGGGCCAGTGAAAGTGGTCTTCATGCTCTCAGCTGAACGACTATCCTGATCTTACAGATCTCAGCGCTGCAATTGCCAGGGCCAGGCACGAGGGCCACTCTCCCACCACAGCAGGTCCCCACAATTAGAGCGCAGCCCCACGGCCCATTCCAGGGATGCGAGCTTAGACCTCCCTGCGTATCAGGGTCTAAGTCCCTCCTTCCTGACCCGACCCAACAGAACTCACGATGGGGAATGGCCAGGCTCTAATTGAGGCACGAAGGTGCCCCAGGTGGGCGGACAGTTCAACTGCAGAATGAAAGCCTTGGCATTTGTTTAGGGGGAGGGGAGAGCACATGGCAACACGAATCCTCTTTCTGTTGTCCTGAGATATTTACTTCTGGTCCCAAACTTGGTCACTCCATTCTGTGAGGCCAGCGCGACACTTGTTTGTTAGGAAGCATCCTGGCATCTGAACATCCTGGCTCCTCAGAGAAGCAGAAAAGGCTGGACACTCACTTTCCAGGCCTCCGAGCAGCAGGCCGCGGGCACTCAGCCCCCTGCTCCAGTGACACGAAGAGGCAGCCGCGGCTCTGTCCTGGGGCAGCCCAGCGCCCAGCCTCTGGGGCCCCGGTGGCAGTGGGGCTGGTGTGGCATCCAGTGGCCCGTGGCAGCAGCAGGGCCCAGGGAGCTGTGGCCAGCAGGATCTGGGGCCGGGAGTGGTGTCCTTGGTACTCTGGCTCAGTGGTGGCATTTTGGCTTGGTCCCAGCTCCTGCCCACTTTCAGTCCTGACTCTGCGTCTGTCCCGACCGGACTGTGAGTCGCTCGCTGTGACTTCACTACATTCACTTTCTGCTTCTTGTCAGCTGCAGTCCGTTCCTGCCGCTCACCAGGGGGAGCGCTGACTGCGACACCACCCGCGTGAGGGGCGTCAGCATCTTGGTCCCGGACCAAGCAGGTTGTCAGGCGATTCTTTCCAGTCGTGCATGGTTCTGTCTGAGGAGCGTTCTGGGAAATACATTTTGTGATATTTCCCGGAATATTTTAGTACCTCTTAAATATTACCACCCACGCTGGCCCTGGCCAGGTAGCTCAGTTGGTTGGAGCGTTGTCCTGATACACAAAGGTTGTGGGTTCGATACTGGGTCAGGGCACAAATAAGAAGCAGCCAATGAATGCATAAATAAGTGGAACAACAAATCCATGTTTCTCTCTCTCTCTCTCCCTTCCTCTCGCTCTAAAATCAATAAAAAGCCAAATTACCACCCAGACAGCAGTCCTGCCGGTCCGCTTCTTAACCTGGTTCCAAGCAGCTGGCCTTCCCCAGGAGGAAGGCGTGTTGGGGTGTCCCATAACTGTGCTTTGCAGCGGTTCCAGTCGCACATGGTAAGAGCCAATTCTCATTCTGCACATTGGACAGGAGGGGGCGTTTGTCCCAGCTTAACAGGTGTCAGTCCCAGGAGGACTCCTTGAGATGGTTTAGTCGGGTACTTTTCAGAATGGTGCTGGCAAACCAAATGCATCAATATCACTTGGAAAACCTACTGAAACTGCACATTCCAGGGTCCCACCTACTGAATGGGTGAGGCCCAGGGATCTGCATTCTGATGCTCTCAACCAACTCTCTGACTCCATTACACAGATGGGGAAAGGAGAGCTCAGGTCTCCGACCCTCAGGTACTCAGTAGCCCCCTCTGCAGCCCTCCAAGTAGATAACCCTTTGTAGGCAAGAAAGAGCGATCCAGGTTGGCTGCCAACAAGGCCAACCTGGTGGGGAGGAGATGTTGCTTCTGGAAAAACACTGTGATGAGCATGGAATTTATAATCTGGCGATTTCAGCAAATATTGGTGTGCTTTGCTGAAAGGTGCACTTTCAGATCAATTCTGCACTGCCTCTTTTTCAAATTATTATTCTAAGCTTGCAAAATTGAGTTTATTACTGATGTAAAAATAATAAACTCAGGAATCATTCATTACTCTCTACCCTCAGGAGTCAGCTGAGTTTTGTAAAAAGTCAGGAAAGTCTAGGATGACCCCAGGCTTCTTGACTAAGAGACTAGGGGGATGAGATGGGAACTTAGAGGGGCAGGTTTGGGGGAAGTGGGACAGGTAGATTTTGTGGTGCATGTGGAATCATCATAGGAATATTGGTGGGCAGAGGCCAAAGAGGTCTGGAGTTTAGGGGACAGGTTTGGTTTGAAAGTAAAAAGTCAGAACCTTTTAGCCCAGATGAGCTGGTTCAGAGACAGTGTTTTTTTGTGAGGAGGGAGGACAGCCCTCATCAGCCCCTTTGCCCTTCTGTAGAAAATCGGGGGAGAGGAGAGAAGGAAGGGTGAGTGGCAAGAGGCAGGGATTCAATAATTTATAAATTTCATCTGGCACCAACATTCTGCTGTTCTGTGCCATAAACATTTGTGAATTCGATTTAATTTGGTTAAGTTTAACTCAATTTAATTCAACAGTGACTGTGCTGAGCACATTTCAATTCATCAACTATTTATTGAGCACCTACTATGTTTTAGGGCCCGGAGCTCGCCAGGGGACCTGAGATGGTCCCCATCCTGAGTGGATGTCCCCTTGTCATATTTGGCAGTGGGTCAAGATGTGATGTTTGATATCAGGCCTGAAGTCCAGAGAGAGGAGACAACATCCCCAAGGTCACAGAGCAAAATAATGAAAGAGAACTAGGCTATAATTTCTGTCTCCCAGCCCGGTGTGGAGGATTTCTCTCAAGCAGGTACAGCCAGGAAAAAGTGGTAGGATATGAATGGACAGCACTGGAATATGATTAGCACTGGATTATGTGCAAAGAGGATTTGTAACTTGGTTGGCTCTGGAATTTTATTGAGGGCAGCCCCAGGGATTCTGGGCTCACTGCAGTGATTAGGGTCTCTTGAGCTGGATGAATGGACAAGAGAATCTCAGGACTCAGGGGTCATCCCATTCAATCTTCTATTTGGAATGGTCTTGCACACCTCTGGTGATGAGGAGCTCACTACTATCCAAGGTAGATCATCCTTTACTTGGGCAGCCCTGACTGCTGGAATTTGCTTTTTACAATGAAGCAAGAGTTTCCCTGTTGTGGTTCCGATCCATTGATTTGTTGTAGTTCAGCCCCTGAGTACCACAGATCATGTCTGCCCCCTTTGTCCTATGACAGATACTCAGACACTTGGAAGTGACATGTCCCATTGAGCCTGTCTTCTCCAAGTTGAGTGCTCCAGGTCCCTCAGCCATTGGATCCTCTCTGCATCCCATCTCCTCGCTCCTGGTGCATTATGGTTCACCATTGTTTTTGATGCAGAGCTGAGCACAGCACTCCAGAACTGGGCTGGACATAGCCTGTGATGAATGTGTCCTTTTAATGCTTATTGTAGGACCAGGAGCTGCCTGTATATCATCTGAGACAAATGACCTTGTGACCCACTGCCCTTCTACTAATGACCCCTTGCTTCCATTTCAGGACATAGGCACCTCCTGAGTTCTCTGTGTACCTGGGGGAGGGGTGGGACAGGAAGGGTCCAGTGAAAATGGTTTCAATCCCATGCAAGTGGAAATGTGAGAATACAGAAGGCGGTCTATAAATTCACAGTATTCATTAGTGACTGCGTTAGCAAGTAGGTTTCATTCTCTTGCTGTTCAAAGGGTCTATGGACCAGTAGTATCAGCATCCCCTGGGAATTTTTTGGGATGTGCAAAATCACAGGCCCCACTCCAAACCTACCGAATCAGAAGCTGTGTTTTAACAAGATCCCCGGCTGACCCATATGCCCTTTATTTGCTTTTTATGAGCCCTCAGTCAGCCTCTAGAGTATGTGGATCATGCCAGAATGACCTTCCTAAAACTCCAACCTGACTAGGTCACTCTGATGCCCACTTCCTTTCAAAGGGTCCCTGTTGCCTTTGGGGGAAAGTCTAACCTCTCAGGCATCACCGTCTGGCTTGAACTAGTCTCTAGGGCCTATTGCTTGACTCATATCTGAATGTCCCAGTCACACGAAGTGACTCAGAATTCTCCCAACAGGAGATATGTCTCATACCTCCACGAATTTGTATGTGCTATTTCCTCTGCCTGGAATCAACCTTAGGCTCTCTCCCTTGAAAAGAAATGATTCTTTTAAAAAATATATTTATGTTGGCTTTTAGAGAGAGGGGAAGGGAGAGGGAGAGAGAGAAAGAGAAACATTGATGTGAGAGTGAAACATGGATCATCTGCCTCCTGCATGCCCCTACCAGAGATCAAGCCCTCAACCCGGGCCTGTGCCCTGACCAGAATTGAACCTGCAACATTTTGGTGCACGGGATGATACTCAACCAATCAAGCCACACTGGCCAGGGCAAGAACATTTTTCTTAATGCTAACCAAGTTGGAGATCAATGATGCCAACTTCTCTAAAAAAGGAAATATGAGGAAAAAAAGTCAGAAGAAGACTCATTTTACTGTGAAGTCTATGATCAGCCCATTTATGACCCATATAAAAATTTCAGAATCTATTTCTTTTTTAAAATACTGGATTCTACAATATTATTTTTCAAAGAAAGTTTTGGAAAGCTGAAATAGTACATGGTTTTTCACTCTTCTAAATTACATATGTAATTTGAAGAATTGTGATGAACTTTGACAACTGTAACTGTATGAAAATTTACAACTGAAATTAACCACTGTGCTATTGATGGGGCATTGATCTGTGAGGAGCAAAACCTTAAGCTGTTTTCTTAACTCTCCTTTTGACGTTAGCAATACACTTGTACCAATAATTTACTGGACACATTTCTGCATATTTCTGTAGCTCTCAATATATTTAACTTTGATATCATTGGTTGCCAATGGAGAACATAGCTTCTTGACATTTAAATGTATTTAAAATTACTTAAGATTTATAATCAGTCAACTCTAGCAATCATTTCTAGAGGAAATAAGATATTGGAGCAAGTAAGCAGTAAAATGATCATATACATTTTGTTTCCATGACAGCGAGACGCATATCTGAGACTAGGTTTCTCTAAAAAGCAAAGGCTGAGAAGAGGGTTTGCCTGAAGGTGGTTATTTTAGGAAATTAGCGCCCAGATACTGGGAAGGGTGAAATCGGAAAGTTAATCTGAGGCATCAGTCTGCAGCTGGCCACCTCTGTGAGCACCTGGGCTCCATCTGGTGGCCCCCGAGGAGCCATGTGGCATGCACCTCAGACTGTCAGCCCTTGGAGCAGAAGAAGGGAGTGTTTCCCTACTGGTTCCATCTTGCAGGGGGCAAGGGTTGTTGCTCTCTGAGGATTTAACCCCCTTGTCCTTCAAAGTTTGCTCATTTGTCAGAATGTTCTACGTGACCACAGCAGTAAAAGCCCCAAAAGAGAAAGCAAGAGATCTGGGGAACAGCCGAGGTGAGCTGCCATCAGGTTACACTTGCACAGCTGGTTGCCTCAAAAACACCTGGAGTAAAAAAGTGGCCGAGAGGCTGGGAGGTGGGGCACAAGAGGTGTCCCATACAACATATAACAATTTTAAAACCAATAATTATATTCTAGTTCGAATTCTTGTGAGTAAAAGCTCAAATTTTCTACTTTATTTAAAACATTTTATTTTCGTTTAATATACGTGCGGTGCACCAATTTTAATGTTCTTTTATATTCTACAATTGATTGGTTTATTTTATACAAAATGACTTTGTTATTATTATTAAGAAGTAAATAATATAAACTTTACTTGGGAGAGGAGCAGCTTGTTCTAATTTGCATGAAGATGCCATATGGCCCCGCAGCGGGGCCTCGGAGCAACAGTGCGGTGTGTCAGGGTAGAGAGGACAGCGCCTTGCATCCCAGCAGGGTGGAGAGGGAGAATGCCGTGTGTTCCCGCAGAGTGGAGATGGACACTACTTCACCCAGCGGGGGAGGCTCGGAAAAAGTGTAGCCAAATTAACTTTTTATAATCTGAATAGTTTTGAAAACTTAACTAGGAGAATTTGCTATTCTAAAGGTCCTTACAGAAATAAGGGGACCTCTTTGGAGTAGGGGAGCACTTACGCTTAGATTTTGGAACACTTAAATTTTCCTTCTCCCCCCTCGACCTCCTTGAAGGTGTTCTTATTAGAGAACACTTGAAATTGCAGGGTCTAGACTAAAATGAAAGCATGTATTAAAGCTGGGTCTCTCAGCCTGGGTAGGGTGGACACGGGCCAGGCAGTCCTTTGCTGGGCGTGGGGAGCGCAGTCCTGTGCATGGCAAGAAGTTTAGCTCATTGCTGGCCTCTACCCACTAGATGCCAGTAGCAACCCACCCACCCCCTACCCCACGTGATAACCAAATATGTCTCCAGACATTGCTGAATGTCCTCGGGGAGCAAAAGAGCCCCCCCTTGAAAACCACTGCTTTAGAGGGTGAAGAATTTATTTGCACAGCTAATTACTTCTCTCCAATACTTCTGTTCCATAAGCTCTGGTCTTCTATACTCTTCTTTTTAAAAATCCAGATGGTCTAATATTTTCCTAGTCCCGAGGGAGGACTCAGTGAAAATCACAACACAGGGACCTGCATGATGAGGTGGCGAGGCCAGTGCCTGAGTGTCCAGCTCTGGGTGCTGGATCGGGTCCTCCTACCACAAGAAGGTTTCTGTTCTGATCCGCAGCGGGCCCAGCGCGTGTGTGGTGGGGACCAGTTCAGAGGCGGGCGAGTGTCCAGATGAGGCTGTGTCACCCTGTTACAGAAGTATACAGCTGGACAGGGACAGTAGAAATTGTGCAGCGAAGGGCCAGGCTGCTCAGAGCTGAACCACAAACCAGAGGCAGCACCTGGCCCTTCAGGCCTGGGACACAGTGATCTCTTTTGCCCACGTGGGTGAAAGTGCCTGGCTCAGTGCCCAGCACTCAGTGTGGGCTCAAACAATGCCCTGAATCTCCAGGTCAGTGTCACTTTATAATTGTCCAAGTTCTTTCACATCTACTCGCCCAGCTGATCCCCACAGACGACCAAGGAGGCTGGAAAGTGTGGGACTGATCCGCCTAATTTCCTCAAAAGGAAACATGCTTGGAGACAGGGAAGATCAGACAAGAAGGAAATAATGACGCCAGGATCTCAGCACACCCCTTCTGACCCTGGAATCAATGTTTCTGTAGCAGAGAATTCAACAGACATGACTGGACATAAAACAAAACATTAAACTTCTATTTTTACTACTTAAAAGTCAGGTGTTAATGAATGTTCATTACAGTATAAATTATAACAGCAGGAAATTTGACACAACCTAGATTTTTGTTTCTGAACAGATTCTCTCTGGGGAACAGAAGGGTGATCAGCGATCAGGAGCCTGAAAGACGAGGTGAGCAGGTTATTGCCTGAGAAATGCCCAGTTTCTGGCCATCGGAGCTGGGGAGCGAGGACCTGGAAGGGGTATCAGGAGACGCAGCACGAACCACTTCACATGGAGAGAATGGCCACGTCTCACTGCCACCGTGGCCACCGCTGTGACGTCCTGAGAAACACGGCTTCTGCTTCACTCATGCCTCTCAAATTTTATGGGCGTTCCTCTCCTTGACACGCCAGTCCTGCGAACCACACAGGAAGAAGATGCTGGGAAATGCAGCGGCAAGCCTTAGATAGGAGCAGTGGTTCCACGAAGATCCAGAAGCTTCCATCCCTTTGTCAACTTGACAGCCATGCACACGGCTGTCACTAAGACTGACTTCTGAGTAAAGACACTAACAGCACGCTCCCACCTGCGACGCAGGCTCCTTCGCACAACTGAACCCCTGCTGACCAGCTGTTCCTCCAAAGAAGGGTCAAGTCCCTGGGCCACTTTATCCATTTCTGGACGATGTTTCCTCATCTAGCTGGGTCTCCCTCCCCTTTCATGCCCTGTAACTTAAGAATGGAGTTAGTCCTATTGGTACATTTCGTATCTAATATGTGTATCTAATAGTATTAATACACTTCCTAATAGACAGCAAGAGAATGGGAAGGGAGGAATAGAAAAAGCTGTGGCTAACACAGATATATGCTCATCAAGGCCAGGGAACTAGGAAGCAAGCAGTGCTCATTTTGGCAACGGGTCAGGCGCTTGTAGCTGCACTTTGACTTCTTTCTTCTACTATCTATTCCTTAATCTTTTTTGCCCTTAGCAAGCCTGTTGGCTTGTTATGGTTCCTTGCCCAGTGGGATAACTCAGACCTTCATTCCTGAAGAGTCCATGTCTGATGTTTTCCATGAATTTTTACCACAGGACACGGGGGTATAGGAAACACCCAGAAAATCTGGTATGCCCCAGGAAAACTCCTGTTTGCTCCTGTCTTAGTCCTTCTGGGCTACTGTATTGAAATACCAGAGATTGGGTAGCTTATAAACAACAAACAGTTATTTCTCACAGTGCTTGGAGGCTGGCAAGCCCAAGATCATGGTGCAGGCACATTCAGTGTCTAGTGAGGACCCAGTTCCTTCTTGATGGCTATCTTCTCACTGTAACCTCACGTGGTGGGCGAGTCCAGGGAGCTCTCTGGGGTCTATTTTATAAGAGCACTAATCCCATTCAGGACTAATTTGTCATGACTTAATCTACCCCCAAAGGTCCCGCCTCCTAATACCATCACCTTGAGTGATGAATTTCAACGTATGAATCTGGAGGATACCAGACACTTAATCTACAACAGCCCCCATTGTGAAATAGCAACTTAATTTCTCTTTGGTGATCGGAATTAATAACTCCAGTGAGTACAGAATGGGCCACTGTTCTGACTGTTCATGAAAGTAGTCTTCCGTTGGGAACTAAGACTTCTACGCCAGAGAGCCCAAAGGCACAGGGGTGGAAACAAAAATGATGCTAGTGCATTATTAGGGGTGATAGGGATATGAGTCACTGCTCCTTCCTCACTTTGGTTCCTGGACCCTGGGGTCCTGGCTGTGGGAGAAACAGTACTATCCATTGGGTACTGAGTTAGAGCATACGGCCCATTCTGTAGGCCATTACCCCAGCCTTGCAAAGGTTTGTCACCCAGCTGGTGCCATAAATGAGTCTTCAATTAGGCCATTCCACTGTTCTATTAGGCCTGCTGTTTCAGAGTGATAGGGGACGTGGCCATATCAGCAAATTCTGTGAACTTGAAGATTATTTCAGGGCAATCCCCAGAGCTTTACCTTTCCTTACTGGAGCCTTGAGTCAGGAACTTAAAGCCTGAATTCACTATTTTCCCTTTTCAAATTCTTCAGCACAGTTAAAACTAGTCGACTAACCCCGCAGTCCTTATAATCTTTATTTCCACTATAATGTTCTATTGCGGCAGCTAATTTGTCACCTGACTTTGTTTCTGCAAATACCAGACTTCAGATGACTACAAGTAATAATAATTTAAGCAAATGTTTTGCCCCTTTGCACCTTAAGCTACCATGATCTAGCCATAGTGTCATTAATGCCTCTGCTTCTAACATTAGTGAAAGGACTTCACATTTCCATTACAAGCATTACAGGAACAGGGGTTTCACGTAGGAGTTAGGGCTTGTGCAAATCTGGGAGCAGCTGTGGGAGTGAGATTCTAGAGGGGAAGCTGAAGCGTTCAAGGAGCATTGCTAACCACTCCCGCCTGCAGCGCAGGTGGTGCAGGTGGCACAGGTGAGAAAGACAGGCTTGTGCGAGAGTCTGAGAAACTGCATTCAACTGGCCACCAAAGTGAGCCGAGGGAGTGGGAGCTCATGGGGAGGTCCGCAAAGCCCCTGCATCTGTTGAAACTGCCTAGGGACGCTGCCACCCTGGGTAACTGCCACGCCCTCCCAATAATAATGCCTTCCCTTTAGCTTCTCCCTTCCAAATTTTGCATGGGCTCCTTTCACCGGCAATCTGCACAATTCCAGACTCATGCGGGAGGCAGTGCACTGGGAAGTGCAGTTCCAGCCTGAAACAGGAGTGACTGCTAAGTTGGCAGCGGGACGAGCCAGTGCACCGCCCAGCAATGGGGGGCTGGTTAAGTAGATTATGTAGCCACATAACACAATCCTGTGCACCCTCTATCAGTCACGTTCAACCGGGGAACTAGAACCAGTAGGAGAGATATGAATGTATTGAGAGAGTAATGGCAAGGGACTGACTTGCAGAATTATGGGGCCGCTAGGTGAGCCTGAGAGCCAGCGGGCAGGCCGTCAGGCAGGGGTGGCTGCAGCTCTCAGGCGGGCTGAGCTGCTGCCCCCGGGCAGTGTCTTCTGCAGGGAAGCCTCGGCTCTGCTCTTCAGGTCTCCAGGTGGCTTATTTAGGAATGCAGATTTTCCAGGACAATCTAGGAAAGATTATTTTGGACAATCTCCCTTACAGCCAACTGATTATGGACTTTAATCACAGCTACAAAGTTCATTTCTGGCAATACCTAGATTCGTGTTTGACTGAATTATTGGAGGCTGTAGTCCAACCAAGTTGATGTATCAAGATGACCATTGTGGGGACTGAAAAAAAATACTTTTCCTCTAAGTTCTTCTAGCTGGGCTAAAAATCAAATTAACGGAGGCAGATTAACAGGAGAAAATCAAAATTTTAATACATGTGCATGGGGAATTCACATAAGCATGAAAATTCCAAAGGCAGTGGGGCAACACTAGGTGTCTATGACATTTTAAACAAAGGAGAAAGGGGGTGGGAATGGGGCCGTAGATTTTAGAAGTGAGAATGGGAGATTTGCTGGTAATTGAGAAAGAGCCAAACACACCTGGCAGGTAAATTTTTGTTAGGTAACTCAGAAATAATGGGACATGTGGGTGGGGGGGTATCTCACTAACAGGCTCCTGCCTGAAGCCCTCCCATTTACCACACTCAATTCAAATTAGGCTAAGGGGAACACCCTAAGCTCCCCTTCCTGAAGCAGGTTTTTCTATATGAATCTCTCGGGCAGGAAAGGGGGAGGCTCCAAGGTTCTTTCTGAGCCTTTTGTTTCTTAATAACCAGATTAAAATCAATATCCCAAAAGGCAAAACTTTTGGCCACCTTCATCATCCCAGAGCCATATAAAAGAATGAAGGAGATTGATATGTATACCGTGATAATTAATGATGCTCTAGAACATCTGCTAATACAGAAAAGTGTTCATGAAATAGTAAGTTCAAAAGGAAGGTTTAAAACAACATGTAAAATATTCTATTTGTGTGAAAGGATGTCTATTTAAGCACAGAGAAAATGGACTAAAAGAGCACATGAGGATGCTCAGAGTGGTAATTACCAAGTGCTGAGGGAATGGGTGATGAAAATTGTCTCCTTTTTGCTTATGTGTATTTCCTAAATTATTTACAGTGAATAAGTGATCCTTTGTAATAAGAAAACACTTAAATATTCTATTTTAGATGCATTAGGAACCCTTACTAATTAAAGGAGAGTAGGCTCCTCCGGAGACATGGGGAGTGGGGAGGGAGGCCCTTCCTCTCTCAGCCTTTCCTTCCCTGGCTGCTTACAGACACCAGTTACTTGCAACGTAGGGAGCTCTCAGGTCTGAGAATGAAAACGCTTCCCTCTTACTTCTCTCTTGAACAACTCTGAGCGGATGCTGTGGGTGAGATGTCGAAAGTAAGCGTTTAATTTAGAATACACAGTGGAGAGAACCTTTAATATAATATTAATTCCTTGTGAAAATTAGCGAGGTTTAATAACCATGTGAGCTATTGGGAATCCTGGTGTGACTCAAAATGACATCTGCATTAATGGTCTAATTAATAATGTATATGTTAATAAGAATCTCATTAAAGCTGGGTTACAATTATCAACGTAGGATGCAATTCCTTAGCATCTGTGGGCCAATGTAGTGCTCTGGTGATTCCAGTTGCAATTTCCAATGATAAATGACCTTTTAAGTCTCATTAATTGATTAAGGAGGCAGTGATTAGTGTAAAAACTCAAGTCTTTTGGAAGTACAAAAACCACTGGTAAGACAGTGATGATTACAAGTAAGAAGGAACCAGCCAGCTTGTCACAGGCGGGGGTGGGGAGGTGGGGGGGTGGGGGGTGGGGGGGTGCAGAGGGAGTGGTAAGAGACCACAGGCAGGTTAACCAAGCCCTCACACCCATGCCTCCCCACTGCACTCCAGGCCTGGCCATTTGACTCTGTTACCAATATTTTAATAAGAATTATATCAACACTGATTAATTTTTATGGAAAAATTATTTTTCAAAGCCCCACCATAAAGTTAATTGATTCCTTTGGTTACTTTTCAGTTTAGTTTCTCTTTTCTTAATCTTACTGAAGTTATTTCTATCAATTATTTTTTCCTTAATTGATTCATGATAACATCTGCCATTGTGGCTTTTCTTTTCTTGGCCACTATTTTGAGCAAGCCCAAGTTTCCTGGGTCATATTTAGCAAATCAATGTCAAGAAGAGTTGATTTTTTAGTCAATATTTAGTCAATGAAAATTTCCGCCGTGTGGGGTTTAGCCCTTGTCAACCGTGTGTTATGCTCTTGTCACCAGTCATCTTGGTCAGACATTGGGTAAGTGACTGAGAGCTTATCTTAATTCTAAGCTAACCCATGAAAAACAATGTGAGCAAGTTTATGAACTAGAGGCAGACAATAGGGGAGCGGGGAGGAGGGAAGTAAGGAAGGATCGTGACAACCAGAGGGGGAGAGACCGAGAGATGGAGACAAGGGAGCAAGAGGCCGCAGCAGTTCTAGCTTCTTAAAGGGACATGAGAGGTCCCCTTGACTGCCACATAGAATTTTATTCCTTTAGAAAAAACGGCCCTAGGAGGTGATCTGGTTCTGCCCCTTACTGTTCAGAGAGGGGAAGACACCTGCCCAAAGTCACACAGGGCAGGGCTGGGGCCTGACCTGGGCCTCCTGAAGGCTCCAGCCTGGTCCTGCCTCCTCATAGCCGTGGCTCAAAGGGCAGCACAGGCCTGGCTCCGGGACTTACGAGGGCTTTTCTTCCTGTCTCCTCCTTTTTTGAGCTTTCCTTTCGAGAGTCACTTTCTGCTTTCCCCTTTCTGAGAATCTCACAGCAGTTCGCACCCCCCGAGGGGTGGCTGCCTGGCAGATTGCTGGAGCCGGGCTGTAATTACGCTTCCTTCTGCTCCAGTGAGGACGGCGCTGGGCACTCGCCCAGGGAGCGCGCTGCCGGCCTCTCGCCCGCCGGTGCTGTCTGAGCCCCCGCTCTGGGCTGACTACCGGGGGTCCTGCACTGGGGCGGGGCACAGAGATGAATCAAATGGTACTGTCCCCAGAGTTCCCAGCGGAGCAGAGGACTGGAGATGGGGCCACAAATAGCTAGTCACAGAGAGTGTGACAGGGGTTCAAGGTGCAGACTGGTAAAGCCCTGGAAAGATCCTGGTGGGATTTGGACAATGTGGTGGCGGGGGTGGGCACGGGGCAGGCGCTTCATGTATGGAGGTGGCATGGACCGAGGCGTGGAAGTGGGAATTGAAGAGCAGGGTTGGCTGTGTAAGAAGGCAAGTCGCAGTTGGAAACATGAGTTGGGTCTGATCGTAAGCCCTAAACACCTGAGACCTTGGCCTTGCCCAGAAGTTATAAACCAGCTGCCCTAGAGCAGACTGAGGCCTCTGACAACTTTGTTTGGTTCCCTCCGTGTTTTCATTTTTTAATATTTCAAGTTAGCAGTCAACCTTTAAAAACCAGAGGATTTCATATAAGAAATGGGTTTCCAGCTCGTTGGAAACATCCAAAGACCTGGCCCCCCTGGGCCTGCATTTCTACTTGGCAACACGACTGGCATGTATTTGGGAATGTGCATTTTCTTGGGGGAGGGTCTGTGCTTCCAGCAGATCTTCACAGGGGTCCCTGGCCCCTCCAAAAATTAGAACCACTGTTGAAGAAGAATTTATTGAATGACATGGAAGCTGTTCACGAAATAATAAGTGGGGGGAAAATACTACAAAGGAACATTAACTATACAGTGACATTCTAGAAAAATGTTTATATTCATAGAAAACATTGCTTACCTCTGTGCAATGTGATTAAAGGTGATTTTTATTTTCTTTCCTTTGCTTGTCTCTATTTCTATAAGGAGCATTTATAGCAAGAAGATTATTATTTTAGTTAGTTTTTAAAGTAGATCTGAGCTGGTGGACAGTACATAAAGCCTTTCAAAGTTTATGAAAAATGTTCTCCTTACCCATCCCAATCCAGCCCTCAGCTCTGCATCTGACAGGGATACTTAGGGCTCAAAAAGAAGAGCAAAGAGAGGCTAAAGCAGGCATTTCACGCAGGGACAGTGGCGGCTGCACCTCAGCAAATGATGGGGGAACCACACACATGCACAGAGAAGTCACTCTTTAGTCTGTGACCCTGGCCCTTTCTGCCCTGGGTCAGCTGCTCTCCAGCCTTGTCTTCTCTGTATTTTTTTTTTTAAAGTATATCTTTATTGATTTCAGAGAGAGGAAGGGAGAGGGAGAGAGAGAGATAGAAACATCAATGATGAGAGAGTCATTGATCAGCTGCCTCCTGCACGCCCCCCACTGGGGATTGAGCCCAAAACCCGGGCATGTGGCCTGATCGGGAATCAAACTGTAATCTCCTGGATCATAGGTTGATGCCCAACTGCTGAGCCACACCAGCCGGGCTTCTCTGTATCTTTGGACACTTGGGACCCTGCATCCCATCCCTCTGCAGACTCTGGGCGTTTGGCGGTGTCATGTCTCTACCTCTTCCACCCTCTCTCTTTCCTGCTAAGGCTCTACTCACTTCCAGGGCAGTTAAATGCCAGCCCTGTCATGAAGCATTATCCACCCACCTACAGAGTCACCTCCTCTTCTTCCCCCTGGCGATGTTTATAAAGTACACGTGTGACTCTGCCACTGGACTCTGGGCTTGTAGAGGGCAGGCATTGTTGCTTTGATTTGTTGGACTGTCCATTGGCCTTGGTGCAGAATGTGATCAGAAAAATGCTTGTTGAAGTCAATTGACTGGAAACAAAGAGAGAAAAAACTAGGGTTTTTGTTAGGAAACAGATTCAAGCCCCTGCCCTACCTCGTAATGCCAGTGTGATTGACCAAAGGCAAGTCCTTAACCCCTCTGTCTACTGCTCTTTGTAAAATAGGCACATAGACCTGCTCTGAAGGCTAAATGCAATGATGTATTTGAGAGTGCTTTGGAAACTGTGAGTACAAAAGTATGGTAGTTACTGCTATTGCTTATTTCCAGTTTTTAAAGGCAGGCAGCTCTTCCTGAATGTTCTGGGTGGCATGGGCGACCTACTCAAGGTCACACACTTAAGTCAGTGGTGAAGCTAAGACTAAAGTCTTATGGCCCATTAGCTGTCCTGTTACAGCCAGTGATAAAAGAAACTGGAAAATGCAATCAGGAGTTGGTCGTTGACTTCTCTGTGCATGTGTGTGGTTCCCCCATCATTTGCTGTGTTGCGGCCACCACTGTCCCTGCGTGAAATGCCTGCTTTGGCCTCTCTTTGCTCTTCTCTTTGAGCCCTAAGTATCCCTGTCAGATGCAGAGCGGAGGGCTGGATTGGGATGGGATGAGGAGACCATTTTTCTCTACGCCTACAGAGGGAGGGGAAACTATGACTCTGCTCGGATATAGAGAACAGTGAATTGTGACTGGGCCCACTCAGCGATGCCTACAGATTGGCAAGCCAACAGAGGCGAAGGCAGAGAAGACGCTGGGCTGTGGGAGATGTGCACCCAGGCCCTATGCAAGGCGTGGATGTTGGGCACCATCACCCCAGCCTTCAAAGAGATGTATGTGAGCAGAGGGGCATAAAAGGTTGGCACATTGGGGAGGATAATTTCTGCACTGGGATAGACATTGCAGGCCCAGGACGGTGAGAAGGGGCCTTGCACAGGAGGTCGAGACCCCTCAGTTCTGACGCTCCAGCTCTGGGAACCTGGAGAACCACTCAGCCCTCCTGAGTAACCCTTTCCTTTATCTGTAAGGTAAGATCCCTTCACTGAACAAGTATTTATTGGTGCCAACCAGGTGCCGATGAAACCTTAGTGAACAAAACAGACAAGATGCCTGCCCTCGGGCAGTTACTATTCTCGAGTGATGGCCATAATTCCCCCCCTGCCATCCTCCCAGCAGGTGGGAAAGTGCCGTGTAAACTGTGCTGCTCGGGGAGAGGCTCTGGTCAAGATCCACCTGGGCCTGTAACTCTGCTGATCTTTAGCCATCCAGGAAACCGTGTTCCTCCAGCAGTGAGATAATCGAGGTTAATGTCAGGAGGGAAGAAACCTAAATTAATGAGGTTTTCTTCATGCTTCACTTCTGTTCTAAACATTGAGTTGAATCAGATTGGTAAAGGTCCCAAACTTGGAGCCAGAATTAGCCGTGAGGTCTGTTGATCACAACTTCCCGCTGTCATTCATTCTACTTTAAGGCGCAGACTTGGTGATCACCTACTGGGGATTGGAGCTAAACATGCAGAGTGCCTACAGGGCTGTCACAGTCTAGCTGGGGATCAGACAAACATTTAGACAATGACAGTATCCTGTGTAAAGGACAGGAGGAGGTGGAGAAGTCCAAGTGACTGCAGAGTCCCTAACCTGGACTTGGGAGGAGGTAGTCAGGAAGGCTCCCTGTAGGAAGTAAACTCTGAGCTGAAACCTCATGTTCAAGGAGGTGGTAGTGGGAGGTGCAGGGAGGAGAGACAACTCTGAGCTATGCTTAGTTGGAGAGGCAGAGGCACTCAGCTGAGAAGGAAGGGGCAGGTATTGTGGCCAGAAGGAGCCATTGTGCAAAGAAAGGAACACGCACAGTGTATTGGGGAGAGGCCCCTAGTGGTCCAATCTCTAATTGTACAAGGTGAGAAATTGAGGCCCAGGGGTCTTAGGATTTCTCAAGGGCAAACTTGAGGATATGTGACCTAAATGTTCTTGGGTTCCAGTCCCCATTCCTAGGTTCAAGGTCATTTCCTAAAACAATGGTTTCAAAGTGTGATTCCTAACCAGCATCATTAGCATCATCTAGGAATTTGTTAAAATGCAAACTCTCAGGCCATTCTGATGCTCACTCAAGTGTGAGACCCGTGTGTGTGTGTGTGTGTGTGTGTGTGTGTGTGTGTGTGTGTGTGTGTGTGTGAGAGAGAGAGAGAGAGAGAGAGAGAGAGAGAGAAAGAGGTCAACAGCTCTAGATTCCAGGCCTGGCTCTGCCCTGACCCCACGAGACAGGAGCCTGTGGGCCTGCTCCCCTCTCCACAGGAGGAGAGGCGGCTGTGGCCGGCATCTGCAAAGGCTCCTCCAGCCCTGACTCAGGACTGGGCATGTGCTCGCCAGCCTGGCTCCACTCCAGGCTGCAGTGCCTCTGGCTAAGCTCTCTCCCAGGGCGGCTCCTGGGGCGAGGCCGTGCATCGCAGCCTCAACTGTCTCCACGGACATCATTAGCAGCAGAGTGTCCTGGCTGAGAAGGTCTGACTTTGGAAACAAAGCCTTAACAAAGAGAGGGATTTCTGTGGGAAACCACAGCTCTGCGGGGGCTGCAGCTCACCCCACCAGGATCCAGGGCAACCGGGAAGGGGTTTGGGATGTACTGGCATAGCTCTAGTATGTGCCACCCAGACTCACCTCTTCTCAAGTTCTGCATTCGCTGGACACAAGGCTTCCAGTGACCTAAATGCATTCACGCACTCACTCATTCAGCTAACAGTCCCTGAGCAACTTGCAGACTTGGATCAGCTATGGGGTGGGGGGTGGGAGGGTGGTTACAGAGAGGAACTGGACACAGGGACACAGGTCCTGCCCTCTAGACTAAGAGGGATCCTTACAATAACAGCTATTGTTTAGGACACATCTGTTATGTGCTAGGTGTCATTCTGTTTCACCTGTGGTCACTCATTTCATTCTCACAGTGCGTAATAATAATAATGCTTTATTATTGACAGTATAAGTCTTCTCAGAGTACTCATTTACAGATGAGGGAACCATGGCATAAAGAGGTTAGGTAACTTGCCCTATTAGGTGCCAGTCAGGATCAGGATCCAGGTGGTCTGGCTCTGATCCTGGGATTTTAGCCACCAAGCTTGCCCCTCCTTCTCTGCAGGTGAGAGCACACAATGAATTAATATGCTAAACAGCTGGACAAGAACAGAGTCAGCAACCCAGGCTCCCCACCTGGGGATGTGGCAGGTTGACTTCCTGCTGTCTGCCTTAATTTCCTCCTCTGTAAAGGGGGTTAATAATTCCTGTGTGGCCGTCCTCCCTCCTAAGGACTGTGTGGGTGATGGCTGTGAATTAGGCACAAATTCAAGAGCCAGGGGGCTGCCCTAGGTGGGAGAGAGGCTTTCATTTACTTGGGCTCCCCCGGCTTCCCCAAGCTGTGACAGTCCCACCACCTGCCGTTTGTGTGGCTCTATACAGAAGAGGGACCTGAGGCTCAGGTATCTCACCCAGGCTGTGAGGCTCAGGTTGTCTAGCAGAGAAGGGGCTCAGCAGAGGGGCAGAAGCAGCCAGAGACAGCAGAGGATCCTCTCTATTTTACAATGTATTTGGGATTCCCTCTTTATAGAAGCAACGAGAAATGCCTGGAGAGAGACAGGGTCAGGACTGGAACCTGGGTGTCTGTGCTTGGTGTCTACACTCTTAACCTTTATATAGTGGAGTCTATAAGCTCTAAATACTCTATAGCACTCTAAACGATACTATAATATGTTTGGGTGAAGGCTGAGAGTACAGGTGACTCCTTGGTGGCCCATTGCAGACATCATGGGGAGATGGGAGGTGTCACGCCTGGACAGGCCAGGGGCTCGGGACCAGGCCACAGGGACTCCAGCTGTCTAACCCCTGCCTCACAGCCCTGCCCCAGGCACTGAATGGGCCCAAGAAGAACGCAGGCTGGTGGCCATGGGTGTTCAGATCTTGTGGAATATTTGGGCTCACTCAGGGCCTAGAATCAGCTCAGAGGCCAATGTTATTGCCCAATTTTGATCCCATTAATTGGTGTGGGGAACCTAGAGGTTCCTGGGCAGAGAAAGGAACATTTACAAGAAAGCAGGGGCTCCTGGAACAAAAGGCATGGAGACTTCAGCCCTTTCTGATGAGAATTACAATGACCGACGCATAGCTGGTGGCCTAGAGAGGTCCTGACCAAGGCCAGATGACGAGAATGAATGGGGAGGGGGGCCCCTGAGAGAGAACACACCAGGAAGGGAGGGTGATGGCACCAGTAGGCTCCATGGGACAAAGGATGGCAGAGGACATGGGCCAGGTCATGGTAGGGTCTGGGCATGGGCCATGCTGGGTCTTTCTTATAACTCTAAACATTAACCTGCCTTATAAACCAGCAAGTCCAGAGTTAGGTATTTACCCAATACAAATGAAAACATGACCTCAGAAAGAATTGCTTTAAAAAATTGTACAGCGGCTTTATTCACAAATAGACAAAAACTGGAAACATCCCAAATGCCCATCCTCATGAGAATGGACAAGCAGATGGTGGCACATCCATGTAATGTGAGGTACTCAGCAAAAAGAGAACAAACTGCTAACACATGCAACGTGGTGGACCTGGAAGACACTGGGGCTGGCTGAAAGACATGTCTCCACAGGATGACTCAACTTCTGTGATGTTCCAGAGCAGACAAAACTAAGTTCTGGTGGAAAAAAATCAGAGCAGTATTTGCAGGTGGAGGTGGAGGCAGAGAAAGGTCACGAGGGAAGGTTCTGGTGTGGAAGTAATGTCTGTATTTTGATGGGGGTTTGGATCACGCAGGTGGATCAATTTGGCAAAGCCCATTGAATAGTAGTGTATTCGATTATATGAAAATTTACCTTAAAAAAGAACTGTAAGCAAATATGGAACTCTAGTTAATGATATACATGTTGAAGTGTTTCTGGGTAAAGCATATTGCTGTCTGTACCTTATTTTGCAATGCATCCCAAAAATAAGATGAATAAACAGATGGATACATGGATAGATACATGATAAAGCAACTAAGGCCAAATGTTCATTTTAGTCGGTATATAGGTGTTCGCTTTACAATTTTTTCAATTTTCCTGTGTGTTTGAAATTTTCCATAACAGAATGTTGTGGGGGGAAATAACTGGTGTAAATTCTGTTTCTTGACTGGACCTGGATTGACACAGCCTATATGTGTGTACTGTAATTTATTCAAGGATTCTTCCATTGATTGGCACTTAGACTGACACTGTTCATGTTGCTAGCAAGGCTGCTATTCTTACTTGTACCTCTTTGGGCACATGGAAGAGTGTATTCCTCAGACAAACACCTAGAAGTGGCTTTGCTGGGTGAAAGGGTCTCTAACACTTTATAAGGGGCCAGGGGAAACCAGGCCCGGAGAGGGTGATGATTTGCTCTGGCTCACGCAGGAAGCCCACAGTGGAGCTGGACCTGTGCTCCTGTTCCCATGCTCTTGCTACAAAAGGTAGGGTCCTTACCTTGCTCCCTTGGCGTCCCATCAATGCCCGTTTCTGCCTTAAAGGAGACAGAAATGGCAGAGATAGGGCTCTGCCTTCCAAGAGTTCAGAGTTAGGTCAGGTGATGCGACCCTTGGAGGACAGTGATCAGCAAGGGGAAGGCCCAGAGGTGGCTGCTGTCACCTTCAGCCTCATCAGGGCCTCCACACCAAATCAGAGGCATAGCAGGAGAAGCAGGTGGGCAGAGAGAGGAGGCTGCCCCTTTCTTAACACACACATCCTGGCTAGTGACTACCAATAGTAAGTCTCCAGTAACTGGGCTCATGGAGATGACACTGCCATTCTAGGCAGGATGCTGTGACTCAGAAGTTTGGAAGGACCATCTGCTACCCAGGGGCAAGGTGCTTAGCGAATGTCTCTCCACAGACTTCTGAGGCTGCCAGGGGGGCAGCAGATGTAAAAAGGCAGCCAGAGCCAGGCAGGCTGGGGCTCCCCTCTAATCTTAGCAGTGTCTTTGCAGTTCTCATAACAGAAGAAAAGAAAGAGGAGAGAAGACCAGAGGCAGGTAGGCCCCCACAAGGCGGATGGGTAACCTGGGGGAGGGGGGAGGCTTGCCAAGGGGCAGGAGGGGAGGAGACAGGAGGGCAAATCTTATGACATGATGGGGTGTTATTAACAGGAAACTATTTAGATGTACAGAGGAGGAAAAGGAGGGCCAAGGTACCCCCAGGACCCTCCCCTGGACACCTGCATGTATGTCAATGCTCTTTACCTTCTGGAACCAACGTTTGGGATGGAGAACCATGGTGGATTCCTTTTTAGACATGAGTGTCAGAGGGAGTTCTTGATGACTGAGAAGAATTTTTTTGGTGTAGAAAAAGGTAACAAATTAAGCCTCTAAGTTTAATTTCAAATTTTATTAGCCTAATTGTAAATCCAAATTCCCTTAAACAGTGTCATTTACAATTTATTAGCTTTCTTTAAGCACTTTGAAGTGTATTTATAAATTGGATGCATCCTGTTTTCGTTCAGAGCACTTCACGTGCCTGGCCTAACAAGTTTTTACTTTCCAAGCACTTAAATTACTCTTGTAAATTTAATAAATAAAAATTATAGGTATGGTGAATCTCAAGTTCTCAGAAGCATTCTAATACTGTTTATAAAACTAATCAAATTCTCTTACAACTTTTAATTTAAAATCACAAGTCTAAACTCAATTACTCAATTATATATTTACAATGTAATCACAGATTTGCCAAATTCTCTTAACACATCACAAATCCTGCAAATATCAGCTCTGTACAGATCATTCCTAAACTTAATACAAACATTAATATTATGGGTTTAATTGGCTTCATTATTTCTGTATTTAATTTATACCCTCCAGGGGCTAAAAAGACCCCTTTTCACTAAGGGAATGATTTTCTCATCCTAAGTGAACTGAGGTCCGCCCTCATTTCATGCGAGTGGAGGTGCCTGGTCCCACATTCATGGCCACGCTCTAGTTACTATCTCAGAGGGCAGCAGTTGCTTCTTGCCCCAGAGGTGGTGGCTGGCACTGGAGACTGAAAAGTATAATTATCCTGGGTGGTTCCTCTCATGTACTTCTCAACGTGACATCAGGGAATCCCAAGCCCATATTATTGAAATGCAGTTGAACTCATAACCCAGGCCCCTTACGTGGAAGTCATACCATCACCTAAAATCATTTATCTGAGATGAGTCTGCAACACCCCTCCCTTACCCCTGCACCTCGTTTCATCCAGTGAATCGCTTTGTTCAACACCTAACTGAATTATTCTTTTCCCATTTTTCCTTTCTGACAGGGACACCTCTTATAATAAAATTTAAAATAATTGCCCAATTGGATTTCATCTGATTCCTTTGCCTGGCGCTATGGGCGGTAAACTAAATTAATCTTCGTGGCATTGTATTGAAGGTGGGATAAACCAACGGAGATGTTGCGATGGCCAGGGAGGTTCCTTTAAGCAAACTCTGAGGGGACACAGTTGACTGACAGCCTCCGTCATCTCACCTTTGAATCCACCCCAACATCATGCTGAGGCCACCCTTCCCCAGGGCAGAGCACAGCCAGGGGACGGGTGCTGGCGCTTCCTGCTCACCACGAGTCGCTCTGGCCTTCGCTTGGCCAAGGCCTGAGACGGGCGCTGGCGTCTGGCACTCCTGCTTGCTGTCAGTCTTTCTTTCCCTCCTTCCACAGGAGTCAGACCCGCACCATTGTCTGGAGCCTCTGCCTCTTCTCTGCTCCATCCCCGCCTTTGCCCTGCACCCGTGTTTCTCCTAACAAATCTCTCGTCCATCCGTCTGTCCGACCCTCCCCTGGTGTCTGCTGCTCGGAGGACTCCAGCCGAGGTGGGATATGAGAAACAGGCTGTAAGGTGGGGGGGTGCGGGGCCTGGCTCACTCGCGGGCCGGCTGTGTCAAGAAAGGCGCTGTCCCAAGTGGAATGTGGGGCGCTGATAGTTCTCAGCACAAGGTGATGGCCCAGTGGGTGAAGATTTCACAGGCGGTGACCTGGGGAAATGTCCCCTTGGTATAGTGATTCCTGCGTTTGAAGAACAGAGAGAAAATAGTGCCAACAAGGACAGTGGGATTGGCTGGTTTTACTGAGGGGTCATGTCCCCACCCCAGCGGTATGAGAAACTGAGGGCAGTTAACAAATAAAATGTGAGAGCCAGAGCTCTTTTTGGTAGATTATAAAGAAATTCTTATCTTTGCAAGGATAGCCCACTCGGGACATGATAGAGTTGCCGAGGACCATAGATATTTAAATGCTCAGCCAAGGTAGGTGTTATGCTCAGGGTCTTGGCTAGGGAAACCTTGAAACATAGGTGGAGACTTCTGGGTGGTGTCCCCAAGAATTTTTGACTCTGCTGATCCCATGAACTGCTAGAGTTACAGAGGTGGCTCACTCCTCTGACATAGGAGCTGGCATTTTTTTTCTTTCAGGGGAAAACTTGCATTCCCCCCAGCTCCTGATCCCCCAAGGAGACAGGAGCCCTCTCTTCAGGAGCTGCCTCCACGTCCTCAGCTGGCTGCCAGGTTGATAACCAGGGTTCAAGCCCAGCATGACCTGGTCTGGGACATGCTGAGTCTGATAAGGGAGGAGGTCCTTAACGTCTACAGTCAGGAGGAGACGAGAGTGAAGAGGCAGGGGCCAGGAGGACGGCCCCGGGACAAGGCGTGCTCTGCGGCCTCCTCAGCTCACAGAGGCAGTCGCCGTACCGGAACCCAGGGACTGAAGCGGAGGCTGGTCCCTAGGAGGAACGACCCCAAAGCACGACAGCAAGTTTTCATGGTGAGGATGCCCCCAGGCCTCCTTCAAGGGCACTGTGCCCACTGATACAGGTGATGGTAAATGGGGGAGCACCACACACGGTCTGTCACAACCACTGGATCTGCCATCGTAGTGTGAAAGCAGCTGTAAACAGTGTGTAACAAGTGGGTGTGGCTCTCTATGACACAAATTTGAATTTTATATCATTGTCACATGTCACAAAATATTCTTTTGATTTTTCCAACTATTTAAAAATATAAACACCATTTTTAGCTTGCAGGTAGTACAGGAATGAGCAGCGGGCTGGATTTGACCCACAGACTGTATTTGGGTGACTCCCGTTCTGGTGTGTTAACACTTGTCAATTTAAGATTTTTAATTATAAAAAAAATAGTATTACTGTCAAAGAAACTATAATATTTTGAAGAGTGATTGATTGACTGTGTCTCCCTTGGTCCATGCTGCTCAAGTTCACTCCTGCTTGGGGACAAAAGCCTTTTCTTGTTACTTCTCTCCCATGACTTAAGGACCCCCCGCTCCCCAATCTTGTTTTTTGAGCTTTCAAGAAATCTGGAATCAGTTAACTTCATAAATTCTCTACCCAAGTATGACCTAATTTTACTGTATTATGTAGAGCAATTTTGTTTCCACTCATCCATCACAACCTCCACCACTGTCTCCCACTCCCCCAAACCAAGTCCCAGGCCTTGCCTTTAGAAAACAAAGGCCCATTGGTGTGTTTTCCCAAAACAAAGCAATCATCCACTAAGGTGAATTTAGCTTTCATCTCTGAAATGCAATGACTCTGGCCAGCAGATTTGAGAATAATAAACTTAATCCCTACCATAGACGTCAGCTAGATCCTCGCCACGGTTCCATGTGGATGGAAAAAGAAGGAAACTGAGACTGTGAAATTCACAGAGACTCCAGCATCAAGCCAAATACTTCAGTGGGTGGAGAGCGGTTTGGTTAAACCGAAAGCACGAAACACGTGTGGCTGTTATTGTCTTCACTCTTATTACCCTGTCAACAGAAAATGATTCCGCCAGCACAGGGTTGCAAACTCAAATGCCTTCGGAGGCCAGACTCGTGCCAAAAGGGCCCAGGTGTGGGAAAACAGGGAATGCTGGAGGCTGGGCCAAACCGAAACACGCACTTCCCATCCAGACACATTCAAAATAAATACATACCCCTGCAGAGGGGTGCGCTTGTTAAATAAAGCACGGCCATGGGACATGCAGCCCTCAGGCCACCCGCTTATCATCTCCGTATCTGTCCTCGTCATTTGTCGAGAGAGGGACCTGTCCGAAGCAATACAACCAAGCTGCTGAGCTAAATTGGGGTGTAAACCCAGTTCACCTCAAGTCCCAAACCACCCCGTCCATCCATCTAAAAGGAGTTCCGAGGAAGATGCTAAGGCCGGCAAAGTGAAGCCTGTAGCTGCTCATTCTGGCTGCATCACTTAATTCACTCACCAACTGGCCGAGTGAATGAAAAAATCAGTCAGCTGGCGTTCCGAGGAAGCTCCCAGCTGCCTCCCGCCGCCAGAGCTGCCCTATATTTGAAGGTCAGACATCAGAGCCGGAGCTCCCCATGTGGAATTTAACCAGTGGGGCCCACATGACTGCAGGCAGGCAGGCGGAGGAAGGAGACGGGATACGCACAGACTCAGGATCCTGGGTGCTCAGAGCCCTGTAGCCACCTCCCCACCCTCCCATGTGGGCCTCGGATAATTTAAATATCACAGCCACAGGAGCCAGACACACGTTTCAATGTCACCCCAATTAGGGGGCTGGCAAGGTAGGATGGGCCCTAGAGGGAAGCACTGGGACGCCTGCTAGATGAGCGAATGAGGGCCACAGCCACAGAGACCGAACCCCAAGCCTTCTTCAAGGGAAAATGGGATCCAGCTGAGCTCTGGGATCTTGAGCAAATCCCGGCCCTTCTGTTGGCCGCTGCTGTTAAATGGACTGACGGGCTCCTTACTGTGCATGTTGGACAGTGTTCTCATGAGGAACGAGAGCCACAGTGAAGGAGGAGGTACCGTGGCCAGCACAGCAGGGAGGGATCTGGTCTGTTACTACTGAGGGTCCATAAGGTAGAAGTTGAATTGGGACTGGCTAATAGAAATCTTTTCTAAGGAGTAAGGTGCAGCCATGGTTGTGGTTGCTATTGTTGGCATCCTCTTGTGGAGCCCCAGAGGCAGTGAGAAAGTGGGGCGGCAACAGTTTGGGGCGGCATAGGAGGGAGACTTTTGTAACAGAGCTGTCCAAAGACAGGAGGGCCTGCCCGGGAGGCAGTGAGCTCGCCGTGGCTGGGCGGGTCCAAGCTCAGGCTGGATGAGCATTGCTGTGAGACCACCCAGTTTCTGATGGCAGGACATTTGCACTGGGTCCCTTTCAGGCCTCATGCTCTGAAGGTGTGGCTGGGCCAGTGCATCTGGGATTCTCTTCAGTTACAGATGCTTTTTCAGGTGGCCTCTTACTTGGAAGGTATATCTGGGGACTAGGGCAGAATTGCTTCTGCCTTCCTTCCCCGGGGAACTTGGTGGTCCCTTCTTGCAAAGTGGGGGTTAGAGGGGCACGGTATTATGGAAGCTTGGAGACTGAGGGTCCTTGAGCTTTGGCAGCCCATGAGCTTTCCACAGCATTAGGATCAGGTTCCAGATCAACTGCAGAGACAGAGCCCCCTCTTCACAGAGTCTTGATTTTGTCACCTAGAGGCAGCCCTCTCAGGGCCCTGGCCCCTGTTCCTGCCCCATCCCTACCTCCTTTACCCCCAAACCAAAGGTGGGGGTCTAGGTTTGCAAAGGAAAGGGCTTGATTAACAACAGGGCTCTTTCAGGGCTGTAGGATGAAAGGGACCGTCAGAATTATGAAAACATGTCCGTGTCCCTGGGGAAATCAGTCCAATTTGATATCCTGAGCTTGCAATTAGTCTGTGGAGAGCCGAGCCTGTGATTCCTGAGTTGTCTTAACCATGCCGGCAACAGCGCAGACAGCAGCCCAACTTGGGGGTGGGGAGCGGGAGATGCCGGTCAGGCTGACACTGCAAGCTCAGCGCCCCCGGGTGCGTGCTTCAGCTCCTGGTTTATAACTCCCCATTTGGCCGGCGATCTTCAGAAAAGTGGAGACACTTAGCTACCTCAGATCGCCTGTGAATCTGAATTCGCCTGTTGGCATATACGTTTTCCCCTCGTTGAGCTCTTTGAATCAGGGACGGTGCATCGCTGAGGTGGATGCTGGGGGCGGTGGGGCTCCATCAGAGGCCTTTTGCTGGTTCTGCGCCCCCTCTCCTCCCTGCCTCCTGCGTTCTTTTGCTTCCAGTGGTCTACACCTGTGACTCTTCTTCAGCGGCATGCCCCAGGCTACTGGCAACTTCCCACCATCGCAGACAGACTGCAGTGACTGGGAACTCAGCTTCTCCTTAGCTAATGACTTGCAGGTGCAGGAGTGTGGAGCCCAGCTCCCCAGTTTTAGAACAGGACAACTCTGAGGTGTGACTTATACTCCAGAGCATCCCGTGGGATCTCCTTCTTAATAAATCACTTGCACATGAATCCTGTCTCAGACTCCTGCTGAGTCCCCAGCACCTAGGACAGGGGCTGACGTAGGAACTCAGGGGGCAGCCCCACAGCTGAGCTGCCTCTCCCCAGCCATCCTGCTATAACTAAGGCAGCGTGTTCAGAGCCTTGCGAGGGGAAGGCAAAGTGCGGTGAGGGCTTAAGGATGGGAAATATCTCTGCCAACGTGGGGAGGAGGGGGTAGGGTAGGGCTTCTTGGAGGAGGGAGCACTTGAGCTGGGCCTGGAAGAATGAGCAGTAAGTGGGGGTTAGATGGGGTGATGGCATTCCTGGCAGAGGGAACTGCATGAGCCAAGGAGAAGCAGCTGCAGAGTGTAGGTTATGTTTGGGGAGCAGAGAAGTGTGAGTTAATCAGAGATGCTTAACAGCTGAGGTCTGAGGGGACATTCCAATGTAAAGTGTTCTGTTACCATCATAGCCAACCAACGGAATGAGTGCTGAACACTGGGAAGGGTGATATGGGGGGCTCCTCCTACCTTTCCAGCATCTCCACAGACAAGCACTGGGTCCTAAAGGATTAGGAGGAAGCCCCATCCCCAGAGGTGCCCTGCTTCCCTAGTTTCTTCCTGGGATTGTCCCTACTATTGCAAAGTCTGAATGAGAAGGCTCTGGGCACTGGTGGCCTCACAGGGGGCTGGAATTTCTGAGCACCCAGAGACCTCTGGGCTAGACCTGAGCCTAGTGAGTGCGACATTGGGGAGAAGACTGGCAGGGCTCCCAGAAGGAAGAAGGAGCTTGGCTAAATCAATTCTCTATAACCCTGCTCTTCTCTCCACACCAGGCTACCTCAGTATATTAATCTGTATAATAGGAGCATAAACTAAGAACAACTTCGCAGCCCTCTCTGGCATTCAGTTCCAGTGATTTGCTCTGTATTTTAGCTGTAGTTCTCAAGAATCTTTTAAAAACAGTCCAACATTGGTCTAAATTCAGTAATACTGAGTTTCCTGGATATAAATCCATGGGCAAGGGGCTGTTAAGCTATGGAAACCAGAGGAGAAGAGAGACCCTTGCCCTTAAGGAGTCTAGAAAATAGCAAAGGGCAATAGCAAAGTTCTGATGGAGGGTTATGGACAGATGACCCATGGGCAGAAGTAGATTGATTTGGTGGCTCAGAGAGAGGCAGGGTCTCACTTAGCTTCTCACATCAAATTAGGGGCAGGGCTGTGGGAGGACCCAGAAATCCTACCTCCCAGGCCAGCGTCCTTTCGTTTTGCACTCAGATTGTTGTAGCTGACCTTGAAGACCTCTTTAGTTTTGGATCCCCCACCTCCACATCTATGAGTTACATAAGTTCAGAAGTTTCCACAGCTGTATGTGCTGCACACATTCCTGGGGACGTCCTGGGCTGAAAAATGTTTCTAATATCTCCCCCAGTGAAGCGGATAGTTTCCATGAATCCTTTCCTTGCTTGTATGTGTGTGCTGCTCTGAACACCAGGAGGTATTCTGTTTTCCCTCCCCTTGAATCTGGACTGGACCTTGTGATTTACTTCGACCAATGAATATGGCAGGAGTGATGTTTTGAGACTTCCAAAGCCAGGCTTAAGAGGACGAGAAGCTTCCTCTCTCCCTCTTGGAATCCAGTTGTCATGTAAGAAGTCCAGTTACTCTGAGACCACCATGTGGTGAGGAAGCCCAAACTCGCCCTGTGGAGAGGCCCTGTGGAGGACCACCAAGGTACCAGACACCCGACTGAGTCTTCCCGGAATTTGCAGCCCAGTCTGACCATCAGCTGAGCGCAGCCAAGTGGATAACCTCAGCTGGTGCCACAGGAGGTAGAAGAATCACCCAGCTGGGCTCAGCCAACCCACAGAATCATGAGTAGTATTGTATGTATTTTTTAATACTACTACTTTTTTTTTTTTAATAATAGATAAGCAAACTACCTAGTTTTAAATTTTTTCTTCTGACCTAGAGTTGTTAGCAGCTCAGTGAAACAGGTGATAGGGACAATTTTGTAGAGCCCGGCATGGAGGAACCCGCCAGGTTTGTGCCCTTTTCCCTGGCCCCACCTAATCTGTTTCTGACCAAGAGGGTGCTTTTTCCACAAATGTACTGCCCCCCTGGGTGTGGTCACTGCAGGGCTATCCATTTGGCTTTGGAGCCTGTTGGCTGAGAGAATAGAGCAAGTTGGTGAATGGTGGCAAAGAGCAGGCTAGGAGGCTGGAGGGGCCCTCTTAACCCATCGTTATGATGAAAGTCATTAATTCCACAGCATTTACCCATATCAGGCTTCATTCAGGGTGCTGGGGAAGGGCATGAGCCAGAACAGGTCCCTGGAATTTGGGTTCAGAGTAGGGAGCCAGGTGTTCTGGCCCCAGTTCCATCACTGACCACCTGTGTGAGCTTGAGGACATCCCTGTGCTTCTATGAGCGTCAAATCTCGGTCAGCGAATGCTCCTTAATCCTGGGTCTCAGGCCCTGTTCCAGGCTCTGGAATCTGAAGAGGAACAAGGCCCAATCCCTACCTGGGAGGGACTCCTCTGCCAAGGGGGAGACAGACCAGAAATGGTGCAGTTCAATATGATGCGGTAGGCTGGGTTCTGGGATGAAAGGAGGCCTACCCAGACTTGTTTTAAGTAGGTACCATTGGTGATGGGGATGTGAGATTGTGGAACCACCATACTTTAGTTTCCAATGAAATCTTGAGTCCCTCTGTGGCAGCCACCAGCCACCCAGTGGGCTTTAGGTTGGAGAAGATGAAACATTAGATCAGTGGTTCTCAGAGTGTGGTCCCCAGGCCAGCAGTATCATCATTACCTGGGACTTGTTAGAAATGCATATTCAGCCCGGCTGGGCGTGGCTCAGCGGTTGAGCATCGACCTGGGATCCAGGCGATCGGGGTTCGATTCCCAGTCAGGGCACATGCCCGGGTTGTGGGCTTGATCAATGACTCTCTCATCATTGATGTTTCTATCTCTCTCTCTCCCCCTCCTTTCCTCTCTCTGAAATCAATAAAGATATATTAAAAAAAAGAAAAGAAATGCATATTCATTCTCAGCCCCCATCCTTCCCCCCCACCGACACACAGAGGCTTTGGAGGTTGAGCCCAACATTCTGGGCTTTTACAAGTCCTGCAGGTGACTCTGATTCCTGGTAGAGTTTGAAAACCACTGCATTAGACAATTGTCTACTGGCTTGAGGGTTTGGTAATCAGTATTTGGTATTTGCAGTTTGCATTAGGCAATCAGGTGTTATTGATTAGTTCAATGGATTCTGGGGTTTGTTGTATTTTACTATCTACTGCTTGATTTATTGGTCCAACTATTATTGACTTCTGGTCTCATAGCATACCTCTCCACCTGGCTCCAAACAGAAGGTGTTTTGAACATCTAATATCAGCCGAGGCAAGGTCCTTACCCTTTACTGCCTCAGTTTTCCCACCTGTGAACTGAGCTGGGGGAGTTGGAGTGCATGAGCTTGAATATTTGTTCTGGGTGCTGGTGACTGTTTTTAGGGGACTTACGAACTAGTCATCCCTCCTGGCTGGCGAGGGGAGAGCCCAAAGTGGAGGGCAGAGGGCAGGGGAGGGACACAGCAGGAGAATGTGGGGCCCAAACACCAGCTCTGCCACAAGACCAGGACAAGCCCTGTGCTAGGAGCACCTGGGAGAAGCAGAACTGCATTCCAGGGGGCTGGAGACGTTTTAGCTCCCCTATGATTTCCATCAGCCCACAAAGCCACCCTAAATAAACACACAGTCTAAGTAAAAACAGTGAGCACGTTGTGCAAAAACAGCCTCCAGACAAGCCTCCTAGTACCATCTTCCCTCTTTCCCCCAAATACAGCGTTGCCCTGAAGCCTTCCTGTAGAAATTCTGGAGTTGCTGCTTCTGGGAAGCGGTGGTCTTGAGGCAAACGGGGCGGCGTGAGCAAAGGCTGGGAGGCCTGTGCGGGCGGGCACGCCCGGTGGGGGCACAGTGAGAAGATGGGCCACTGGCTGGCACATGGGTGTTTGAAGAGGCTGGGAAAAGGCTGAAGAAACACAGGCCAGGGCCAAATGTTTTAAATTTGTCCTAAGCCAGTTTTTGCCCTACCTTCCTTAGCAGCCAAATCCTTTTGAAAAAGGACACCTTACATCAATTTCTTATTATAAAACAGAGAATAATGGCTACGAGTTATCGACTACTTTCTGCGTGCCTTACATGGTGAATTCCCTGGATTCTCACAGCACCCTCCTCGGCAGGCAGTTTACACTCGGTAAGGCAGGGAGGTGGGCTTTGAACCCGTGTCCGCCCGCTGTGCCACGCACTGTGCTGCGGCATCCCGCTCACTGCCTTTGTTTGGAGTGCCCAGCCCCTGTTCCTCCCACAGTGGGCCACCAGGCTCCCCCATGTGACACGATGGCTCCACGGAGAAGGGATTGAAACCGCTGCTCTGATCAGCCCCAGGATTTTGAAGGCGGGAACTTAGTCACCGTCCAGCACTGCGTGGAGGGGACAGGGGACGGACGGGAGAGGGAGCCCTGCACCCCCCCCCCTCCCCGGGCCCAGGCAGGGGCAGGAGACAGGGTCCTGCCCCCCCTTTCCAGCTGGAGCCAGGGGATCCGGCTTCTAGGCCCAGCCCTGGCGCTGACTCTGGTCCTGAACGAGCAAGCCCCTGTCCCTCTCTGGGGTCTGTTTCCTGGATGCACCGCCACAGGGTGGGACCAGGTTGGCCCTTTCCAACCGCTTCTGACAAGAGTGGCATTATTACAACTGTTTCCGTTTACGTGTATGAGCACTACTTCCTACAAAGTCAACCGACGACAATAATGAGAGTGACCCAAATAATTTGAAAGTGGGCATTATAAATAATAGTTGCAATCCAGCATCAGCACCGATATCCAATTTATTTCAGTATTTAGATTTGGCTTCACTGCATTATTAAAATCCTGATCCGCCCTGAAAAGTAGTTGCAAATGGCAATGGATTTTCAAAACACTTAACTTCCCATCTCAGAATTCTCCAATTAAACAGATCCGGGAACTTCAAGAAGGATCCTAGGCCATTATTTTGTTTCAGGGTTGAATTATTAATAATGCCTAGGCCCTGCTCCCATTCCTTACACAGTGAGTATTAAACTTGGAGGAAGATGATGACTAGGTTTCTTAGTTTAAATATTCATTGTTTGGCAGAAAAATATGTTTCCAATGTAGCTCGAAGGATGTTCAGGGTTGTCATTTAAGAAAATGACACGCCTCAGCACCTGTCTCTGACAGCTCCTCACTCAAACTTTCTGAATAGTCAAATTTATTTTGTTTTGCATGTTAAGTCCAAGTTTTAAGGATTCAGTTTGATTCTAAACACATTTCCTAGAATTTTAAGCAGGGTAACAGTGGGATCCTACATTGCCAAGCCGAGCCCATTGGAAGTCAGACAAGAAGGGCCCAAACTAACACCGAGCAGTAAAAAAGGGTTTTTCTGATATTATGGCATCAAAACTTCTGGCGCATTTACCCACTTACCCGCTATTGCCCAGCCCTTCTGTGGTGTCGGGTGCAGGTCTCTAAAGGTGCCAGACATTTGAGGTCACACACAAGACACCCAGGAGTGGGCGCACAGGACCAAGTGACATGTGAATGCATGTCCAAGGTGGGCAGCACAGGTGCAGTGGTGTGTCCTCTCAGAATCCACAGAGGCCCAGACCCACCACAGCAGCTTTATCCCAAGGTCTTTGCGGCACATGAGCAAGTGCCCATGGGCTGTAATTTGGGAGTATGTAAAGCATTTTTGCTTCAAGATTTAAGATAATTAAAAACACATATTTAGACAATACTTGGTGAAGTTACTAAAGGTCTTCTTTGGATCCTTGGGGGCTCCAAAAATTTCAGTTTGGAAACCATAAGCCCAGGCCATCTCTCAGGGACCTTCTTGGGCTGACATCCCAAGGGCCATCCAGGCCTCACTGGGCACCAGCATTGTCAGTGATCGATTCTGTTTTACTCTCCCATCCCCCACCCTGCATCTTTCCAAAAGTAGGAAACCAAGCCTTCTTGGTCCCCCCACCCCCAGCCTGTGGGATTCCCTTCTAGGAAAGTCATTACTGCCTCTCTTGGTCGTCTGCCAGCTCTAAAGTGTCTTTTTAATTGCATCTAATTTGGCCTCATCTCATTAAATCCTTAATTTAAACCAGAGCGATCCCTCCAGCTCTGGCTGCCTAATGACAAAGGGGCCTGCACGCCCTTCCCCCTTCAGCATGGCTCCCCAGTCTGGGCTGCTCTCATTTCCAGGTGGTCTCTCTGGGAGGCTTCTGACAAGTGGCTGTCGTCTTCTCCATGCTGAGTGTGGAGCTGAGCCAAGAGGGCTTCCCGGGAGCAGTAATTACTGGTAGAGGCTCAACCCTCCACCCCACCGGTGCCCCGGCTCCTAGGCCCAAAGTCGCTGTAGCGGCGGCATCCAGTTCTAGTGGTGCAGGAATGGGGGCAGTGAGGAGAAGACACTGAGATTAAACAGTCATAAAGCCATGATAATGATAGTGGCCACCACTGAGTACAGGACATCATGCTTTAGATATGTTATCTCACCAGGGAAGGTGTCACTGGCTTATGCTCTTCTCGTCTTACCCAGTCCAACCTCATCTCCTACCAGGCTCACTCTTGCTCACCCCCCTTTAGCCACCCAGCCATCTCAATGCCCCTCGAACATACTTGCACACTTCTGCCCCAGGGCCCTTGCACTTGCTGTCTCCTCTGTGCGGAATACTCTTCCCCTACATGTTTATCTGGCTTATGTCCTCTTTCTGTCAGATGTCAGCTCAAACCTCTCTTTAGAGAAACTTCTCTTGACCGCCACCCCGTCTTCATTGTCTATGCCCTAACCCTGTTTTGTTTTATTGTTATTTTTGCTTTGTTTGTTATTGCTAGTAGCACTTATCACCAGCTCTTACTAAATTATACATTCATTTTTTAAAAATGAAGTACTATAAAGAGCAGAGAATGTTTCTATCTTCTTTACTGCTCAATGCGTTGTACCTGGAACAATCTGGCACACGCCAGGTCTTCCACGTGTATTTGATGCTTGACTTCGTCATGGCAATGTCCAGCCATTTCAGGAGTATATACATGTTCCATCACTTCTCAACTCCAGTGGCTCCCCGAATTGATGTCCTCCAAATTGATTCCATCAAGGAGAGGCCAGCAGAATGCTTCCCTGGGGATGACCCCCAAGACTGCAGCCTAGGGACCTCAGGGTCAGGGTTGAGGCTTGTTGCATTAATGTGGACACGAAGGAGCTGGTTGCTACAGAAACACATACTGCTTCCCAGATTCCTGCCACCGAGTGGGCTTCCATGGCTGCTTTGAGCTCTCTGCTCTGCTGGGATCTGAGAGAGAGGCACCAGGGCAGAGTGGGAATAGACTGGGCTTCTGAGTCAGTCTAACTTGGGCGAGATGCCTCACCTCTCTGAGCCCCAGTTTCCTCATCTGTAAAATCATCACATACTTTGCAGGGCTGTGGGGATGATGCTGTGAGGTGATGTACATAATGGGTGGACACCCAGTAACTGTTCAACAAATTCCATGCCCATTCTTGGTTTTATAAAACTTCAGGAAAATGTACATAATGGGTGGACACCCAGTAGCTGTTCAACAAATTCCATGCCCATTCTTGGTTTTATAAAACTTCAGGAAAACTGGAGATTGATTTTATAAAATTCAATAATTCTTTTGAATTTAGTCCTGCCAAAAATTGTGATGGGTCCGAGGTTTTGCCCTGCTTGCAAGCTAACAAGCTAGCCTGCCACAGTTACATGGATGCTGGCAGAAGACAGGAGACTCCTGAGTGAGAGACAAAAGTCTTCATGAGCTGTGGTGTTGCAAGCAGCCTGAGCTTCATGCCTGCATCAGTTCCCCTTGCTCCCAGGTCCCATGGGGGTGATCATAGCAGCCCAGGTGGATGTTGCATGCATAATGGGTATGTGACAAAACTGACGAACCCCAAGTTTAGGTAACCCAGTGGCCTACAAGCAAACCTATCTTCATCCCAGAGGAAGACATCATCTTCATTTCACTGGACAAGAAACACGTCCTGTAAAGAAATGATCTCTTGCTTCCAAGGCTGTTCCCTGTACAAACATCCATGAAAAGAGAGTCTGGAATGATAGCTGTCAGTGCCCCTGTTCATAAGATGTGCAGAAACATGAGAAATCCATGGAGAATTGTCTCCCCATAGGGCCATGTACAGAAGAGGTCGAGGGACTGGGCCACTGTTGAGAAGAGGTGTGCTCTGGGTGGGAGGAGCTCCTTGCACTTCTAGTTCTTTTCAGGCTGTTTTGGGTGACTCTGTGTGGCATGCACCATGGGCCCCCTCACCCCCAGACCCACCCACCTGGGGTACACCAGGTGTGCAGGGATGGGGTTCAAAAGGAAGGAAAGCTGAGCGTGGGAAGCTGAGTGCCTTGGAACTGACTTGCCTGCTAAGGGGTTGGTGGCAGCGGCCAGCCCTCTCTGAGGAACCTGGAGAATCTGCTGCAGGCCATCGCAGCCAGGCTCGTGGGGCTGCCCACCACCATCTGCCCATTAGCGCAGGGAGCATCAGGCGTGACAATACCCCAGAGATGAGGTGGCCTGCCGTGTGTCCCCACTCTGATGCTACCATCTGTGGGCATGTGTTGGGAGGCACCGCTTACCTCATCCCTGAGGACAGAAAGAGCCTGTGTGCAAAGAGGAAGGGACCCCAGCTCCTCCACAGTTCACTGGGCAAGCATTTCATGAGCACTGCCTGTGTGCCCGGGCCTGAGCCGGGGGCTGCGGGTGGAGACTGATCAGACTTGGGCCCGGCCCTGTGGCACTCTGAGGCTGTCTGGGGAGATGGAAAATGGAGACTGGCACTGCAGCGGGGCGTCCTAGGGCCATGGCAGAAGCAGATGAGGAGGGGGGCATTTCAGAGCTGAGTCTTGAAGGACAAATGGCCAGGCCGGGAGAGGGGAGGCAGAGCACAGGAGGGCACCATGGCATAAAGAGAGGGGGTGGATTTGGGGAGCAGGAAACCCTCAAAAACTATGCTAAAGGGTTTTACCTTCAGCCTGCAGGTAATGAGTGCCCTGAAGTGGAAGGGGGGGGTGGGTAACATGAATTCTATTATTTATCTTATTACCAAAGTAAAACATCCTATTGAGAACATTTATAAAAGATCTGTTACAAAAAGAACAGAATAGCAATCACCCATAATTCCTCACCCAGAGAAAACCACTGTGAACGCTTGTGAATTCTCTCTGGTTATTTTCCCGTAGGCACCAGTCACCCAGGCTGGAGCCCTGGACGGCCTATTCTTACGCTGGGTCTTCTTTCAAAAGCCTGAATCAGCGCTGCAAGTTCCTTCCTGAGGCAGGCTTTCGAGATTCAGTTCCTAAGGTGTTTCTTTCTCTAACCCAGCCTCAGCCTCAGCCTCAGCCTCCACCCCTTCCCCACCCTGCCAGGATGCTGGGACATTCGGGTTCAAGCAATTAGGGGAGTGAGGGAGCACCTCACCTCCCTGGCCCCCCAAGATGCAGGGAGAGGGGGAGAACGGCTGTCTCCACTGGCCCCGTCACTGCCAGCTGCCTGCGGCAGAGCTCAGCCTCCCGTGGGCACCCGGCCATTCCCCCTGAGGTGGGTCAGGCCTGGGCCCATTCCCCTCTCACAGGCCAGCTCCTCTCTCCCTTCCTCCCTTGACAACCCCCTCAAGCAGCTCAGGTTTTCCGAAAACAAAGGTCAAGAAGGAACTGATGCCTGCAAGCAGCTCCCCTGGCGGCAAGAGGGAGCAAAGGTTGGGCTCTTCTCGGAACCCGGAGGGAAGAGACAGAAGAAAACACAGGCAAATATCTAAACACATTATCTGTCAGAAACAATGCATGTGTAATTTTTAAAAAACTAAAACCCACAAGCCTCTGCCTCTCCCAGTGACAGTGCGGAGTGGGCTCCCTTGGTGTGAGCAGGGACAGGACTCTCCTCCCTCCAGCTGATAGGGGCAGGTAATGAGGCTCTGGGCTGCAGCCTCGCCTTCACACTTATTCCTGATAATTGGTCACCCCTTTCAAGAGCAGGTGGGTCCTGATACAGTAATTGGCAGGGGGCAGGGCCAGTCCCCCAGGGAATGGAAAGGTGTTAATTGCTCTTCCCCTCCCGCAGGTGGATCCCTGTTAGGGTGGGAGCTCTGAGTTTACAGATGTCCAGGAGAGGCCCCAATGATGAAAACAGCAAAGGTTTCAGGCTTCCCTCTGGTTCTGTGAAGAGGGTAATGTTGCTGGGCAATCCTGAGAACCTGCTGAGGTCTCCTAGCTGGTCAGTGGTAGAGCTGGGACTTCGAAACCAGGGCTATGAGACCCCAAAGTTTGTGGTTTGACCACCCTGATGTCCTCTTTCTGGTCAAATGGATTGAAGGGAGGGATCTAGCTCAGGTGACCCCTGCAGTCCTTTCCATTGAGCTCTGCAAATCAGACAGCTTGGGGAACCAGACCAGGGTTGGGGGCTGAGTCCCTCTCACCCTGGGCTTCCCCAGAGAAAGTGTTTGTCAGGGCATTGCTGTTTCTTAATAACACCCTGACACATTTTATTCATTGGAAATGACCTTCAATCCCAGGTTTTATCAGCCTGACCCACAGAGTAATTGGAAACAGGTGGATTTCCCTCCACCACCATCAGCTCTGGAGAGCATACATTTTACTCCCCTCAGAGGCCTCGTGGGCCTCAGTGCTGAGCAGTGGTGTTCTCTCCCTCGGGGGAGCCACAGCCAGGTCTGGAGTGGGGCAGCAGGCCCTGTGGGGACAGTGGCATGTGAGCATGCATGTGGGCAGCCCCCGGCGGCCCTGAGACCGTGGCCATCCTGAAGAAAGGATGAGATGCCTCTCTTAGTTAAGGCCCCTGCTCTGCTCTCTACCCAGTCACGCAAACAGAGTCCCGGGAGCTGTCTGGGCCGGTTCCTTTCCTTCCCATCCTCTACCCAGGTGCTGGCACCAGCCTCCCACCCCTGAGACTCTATCCCCGCCAGTATCTTAGCCCAGGCCTCATCTTATCAGAATTTCCACAGCAGCCTCCTTGTTGCTGTCCTTGACTTTGGTTTCCCCCCTGCTGTCAATCCCCCCTCTGTAGCCAGAATAATCTTTATAAAATTCAAGTCTGATCTGACTGCTCCCTGCCTAGAACCCCTCTCTGGTTCCCCATCACCAAAATACAATCTTCCTCATTCTGGCCTCTGCCTCTCATTCCGGTCTCAGCTGCTTATTTCCAGCCATGGTGTTCTCCAAACATAGGGCACCGGTTCCCGCTTCCAAGTCTTTGCTGCTATGAGATCTCTTAGCCTTGCTGCCCGGCTAACTTCTCGTAACTCCCATGTGTATCACAAGGATGTCAAGCTCCCAGGCTCATGGAACACCAGGGTTGCAGGAGCCTCTACAGTCGACCCATCTCACTTCCTCCTTTACCGATGGGGAGACTGAGGCTGAGAGAGGGAAGGAGCTAAAATGGTCAAATTGGGGCCCTTTAGGGCAAGGAGGGGAACCCAAGCCAGGCCTCTTTCCCTGCCCCTCCCAAGGACCCAGATGCTGGCATCAGCATCCCCACTTCACAGATAAAGAAAGCGAGGCGCAGAGACATTAAGTGCTTGCCTGTGGTCAGCTGCTCAGTGGTGCTGATTTGAACTGTGCATAGCTCTAGAGTCTCTCCTCTTCATCTCTGCACTGTAATGGAAGATGGGGAAACTGAGGCCCAGAGTGGGTCCAGGCGGTGGTGGCTAGAGAGAAAGCAGGTTAAGGCTAAACTTCGAATCAGAGCCCTTCGAACCCACAACACTGGAAGAGCCTGGGCTGAAAGGAGGCCTTGAGAGTCTGCCTTCTTCAGTTAGGCCGCTTGCCCCTCCGAGTCCAAGGGATAATTTAACTAATGGCACTGGTCTTCCGACACTATCGATCGGTCAAGATTAAATATGTTTGTCACAGTCAAGTGAACTAATCACTTTATTGTATTTCAAATACTAATTTCATCAGATAGATGTTGGGGGGTAACCCAGGAGGTGCAGGGAGCTGAGCACGTGCACGGGGGGGGGGGGGGGCAGCAGCTCAATCAATGCAGCCAGTCTGCCTGGAGGTATCTGCACTGGCAGGTTTTCTTGCCACCTGCAGCCTTGCTGCTCAGACAAGAGGAATCTGCATTTCCCCAGCCTCCTCCATCACTGTTCTAGGACCCTCTTGAAATTTCTCAGGAGAGGCAATTTTTCAAGCGTTATTGGAAAGTGGTAGATGTTTCCAAATAGCTCTCCTAAATTACCCCCTCGCCATGAATCCCACAGCCACTCTGACACCGCTGGATGCAAATGCTGCCTCTCTGAGACATTAGCCATTCCCAGAAATACCGACTGGTGGCAAAACCTGAAAATGAACGTATCTGTCTTGCTGGTTTGGAAGGGTTTTGCCATTTCCATAGCTCAGCAAGTTGGCCAAGGAGACCTGGGGCTTATTAAATCATTCCCTGGCCCTGGCACAATTGGACAAATTCTCCTCTTTGTGAGAGAGGGTGAAGATATACAAACATGCACACACACACAAACACACAAGTGCACATGTGTGTGGACACACAAACACATATACACAAATGCACACCCATGCACACCCATATAGCATGCACTCATGCATGCATAAACATACACATAGATCTGTAATGCTCAGCCCCATAGCTGCAAATTCATGGACACATACATGCGCACACATGAGCACACTCACATCCAAGGTTCAGAAGTTCCCAAGGGACACGGTGTTTTCTAAACACAAAAGACTGGTTTGTCCGCGTGCACACACAAGCACCTGAGATGACTTACTGGGTGACTGTCAAGATGAGGTCAATTTCTGTAACTCTGGACACAAGCCCACCACAGAATCTCTTCTCACTTTGGCTTATTTAATCACACCGAACACAAGCCATCAGCTGCAGTCTCTGCAGCTGAAGAAAGCCAGGCATCTCCCTTCCACATTTGGGTTTCAGAGGCTCAGTTCTGTGATGAGATAAGGTAAAGGGCTGGTTCCCTCTATAACTTCAGGTGCTGTACAGCTTTCAACAGCAATTCTGGAAGGAGGAGGGTGCTGGAATTTACCACCCCTATTTTATAGATGTGAAAACTGAAGCCCAGAAATGAGAAGGAGCTTGCTAAGGGCATCCAGACAATCAGTGGTGAGTTGAAAATGGAGTTTGGGTTTTGACTACAAGACCAGCACTTTGTAAATCTCTGGGCAAACTCTGCCCAAGCTTTCAGAGCCTCGCAGAACTCCCCCTTTATCATGTCCCTGTTCTGTGCCCAGTCTTCTACTCATTGCTGGATTTCCTGACTGCAGTTAGGCCATTGAGCAGAAGTCCCCAAATACTCTTCAATGTGGGCTGCTCTTTCCAGAGACCTTCTGGCCTGGTATCAAGACAAAGGCTGCCTGTGGGGCTGGGTTGAGTGGGCCAAGACCTGTGTTCTTGCCAGGCAATCTCTATTTTTAGAAGCATATTTTTGTGACTTAGAATCTGTGAGACCTGGAGCTTTCCTGGGAAGTTCAGTCAAGCTCTGGGAGATACTTCTATCTCTAGGAATCCTAGTGGGTTAAACAAGACACACACACACAAAAGTAAGAAAGAAAGAAAACAAAATGAGCGGCAGCTCCCCAGGGAAACAGTGAAAGTCAGAACAACAGCAAACAGATTTGCTGAACATTCGAATCTTTGAGCATCATTAAAATCCAGAGAGCTGTGTGTTGAGTGTGTAACCTGGTCTTTAGTCTCTTTTTATGCTATGTAACTCCAGATGTTTTACCCCCTAAAAAGATCTGTTTTTCTACATGATGGAGTACCCAATTTGCGAAAAATATCCTGGTACCCACCGCAAGCCAGCAAAACGTGGGCAGCATGCCAACCTCCAATGCTTTTGTTAAAAGCCAAACCTGGGAAATGTTCCGTGCGTGGGTTTTGAGGCCTGATAAATTTGGAATGGAAAGGCCTGAGCTCTAGCCTCTGCTCTGCCTTTAGCTTGGCGAGTGAGTTGCCCGAGGTCCATAGAGCACGTGAGTTGCCCGAGGTCCACAGAGCATGAGACAGAGCTGGTGCCGGATGCCCAGCCACATGCCCTTTAAGCAAAGAGGCACCAAATCTAACAAGATCGACAAGCACGTCTGAAAACAGGCTGGGAACAGGGAGGAAGCTTGTGCGCAGTACACATGGCCAAAATATCTCCTGGTCAAGGTGTCAAGGAAGGACGCATTCCCTTTCCATGGTGGTGTTTTCTGTATGGACTCTTAGGAGACGCCAGTCTCTGAGGTGCCCACAACCCTACAGGAAGGGTCTGGAGGGCACAGTGGGGTCCTCACGCAGACTGGCATTGACATTTCAGGATGGAGTCGTCAGTGCTGTCTCTTCTGCCCTTGTCAGGAGCCCCAACAAAGACCCTTCCCTAGTGCAGGCCACTGGCCCTCTGTCATGTGTACTACTGACCAGTCACCACTTCCAGAGTCCCTGTCCTTCCTTGGTTCCCAGGACCCCACACTCTCCAGGTGTAGCCCCCCTCTCTCTGACTGTTTCCTCTCTGCAGTTACCTTTCCCCCAGCCTGTTCCTATTCCTTGAAGGTTGGTGTTCTCCAGAACGATCTATCATCTATCTATCTATCTATCTATCTATCTATCTATCTATCTATCTATCTATCTATCTATCTATCTATCATCTATCTATATCTATCTATCTATCTATCTATCTATCTATCTATCTATCATCTATCTATCTATCTATCTATCTATCTATCTATCTATCTATCTATCTATCTATCATCTATCTATATCTATCTATCTATCTATCTATCTATCTATCTATCTATCTATCTATCTATCTATCATCTATCTATCATCTGTCATCTATCTATCTATCTATCTATCATCTATCATCTATCTATCATCATCTATCTATCTATCAATCAATCATCTATCTATCATTTTTCTGTCTATTCCCTGAGTCACCTCACCCACCCCCATGGCTTCCATCACCCCCACGTATGTAACCCTGATGCTCCAGAGCTCCAGACTTATCCATCCACCTGCAGGGATTTTTCTCACACAGAGAGTCCAGAAGCAGGCAGTGTCTGGCATTGATTCGGCAGCTCAAGCATTTCAGAAGGTTCTCTTGGCCTTTCCCTTCTGGTTGCATGAAGGCAGCGGTTGCGCCAGCCATCCCATCTGCATTCTAGACAGGAAGGAGGAAAACATGGAGGAGGGCATGAGGGCCCCAAGAAGAGTCTTCAAAGAAACTCCACTCCCCCCAACAGCTTCCACTCCCATCTCCCGGACACTCCTTCGAGCAGGGCGGCAGTGTCCTAGCCAAGTACAGGTTTAGTGCGCAGGCTGCCAGCCCCGCTGTGGGAACAAGAGGAGGGGTAAGGAGCAAGAGGGACCCTTACCTGCCCGAATCAGGCTTCTCCCCACAGCTCCCCGTTTGCACCCCATTTGCACCCCCATCTCTCTCAGTCCTGATGAACCCTCACCCACACCCTGAATGATGGTTCTGACATGACTCTCCGTCCCATCACCCTCACCAGCAGCTTCACCAGGGCTCTGCCCCATGCTGGGTGCCCCTGGCTAAGACTCACAGGCCTGGAAGGTAAAATTCCTGGCCTGGCATTCAAGATCCTGAAGTAACTGGCATTATCTCTGGAAGCTGGATGTTCTTTGCCACAGTGTTCCCAGTAGGCTTCAGACAAGTGCAGCCATCCTTGAGGGGGAAGGGTGGCTGATGACAGAGGAATTAAAAAACAAACCCATTAGCTCTGGCCTGCCCAGATAATGAACCCAGGAGAGGGTTATCTATCTCACTGATTTATATTGTTACAGTTTCTTCCATAGACCAAAGTGGGAGTCTGTGCATGTCCTGCCCTCCGCATTTGCTGCAGCAAGAAAATCACATTTTTCATGAACCATGGGAATTACTGAACAGCGCTGGTTTTATTTGTTAAGGATTGAACTTGGCCATTTCTTCTGTCAGGCTGAGTCCTGCTGTTACGTACAACTTCTCATCCAGCGAGACACCATGGAGAATAAATCAGGACCAGCGCTCTGTGTGACGGCTGCAGCCTGGCAGGGCCCTGGGGTTTGGGGCTAATGGGGTCTCACAGCAGGGAGGAGCTGCTGCCAGCCAGGCTGGGGAGGAGAGGTGAGGTTAAGGCTTTGAAAAACGAATGGAAGAATTTGGCCACTTCATAAAACCGATGTCAGTGGGTGAATCATAGACCACGCAGGGCCTGTGAGAGCTGGCGGGGCCTTCATGATCAGTGAGCTCGGGGGCTGCTTTACGAGGGTCCGTGAACCTATGAAATTGTGTGTAATTCTTTCAGTGCATGTGTGCATTTCCCTGGGGTTACAGTTCATCGCTTTCATCAGTTCTCAGAGATTAAGAACCACTGGTCTGGTTCAACCCACTCATCATACAGAGGGGAAAACTGAGGAGTCCTTGGAAGAGAAGAGACCCATTGAGTTAGGAATTAGGAGACCCAAGGTCATGGCCAGATCCTTGCTGTGTGACCTTGGACTGGTCGCCTCACATCTCCAAGTGTTTTACCACACATGCAATTAAGGGTTTGTAGAGAGGATTAAATAAAGGAATTAATGCACTTCAATAGCTACCCACAATATAAGTATATAATTGACTGTCAGTAAATATTCTTTGAGTCACTAAGGAACTTTGAAAATCATTCTTCTCAGCTATGTTTTCATTCATTCAGTAAATACTTATTATCTCTTGTATTCCAGGACACTGGGTGAATAGAGCAGGCACAGCCCCTGCTCTCGGAGAGCTTTGAGTTAGGTCGGAGATAGAATTAAAAACACAGACCATTGTTATAGCTGTAACGATGAGCGATTACATCGTTGCTGTAACTATTGTAATACAGTGTGATGGATGCCCTACCAGGGTCAGCACAGTCACCTGGGGGAGCATGGGGTGGGGCACCTAAGCAGGGGTGGGGTGGGGTGGGGTGAGGGGAATCGGGAAAGGCTTCCCAGAGGAGGCAGCAATTAAACTGAACCCTGAAGAGAAAGCAAGACTTGGTCAGGCAAAGAGAAGGCTGGAACATTGTGCAGAGAGCAGCATATGCAAAGGTCCAGAGGCAAAAGAAAGCCAAGAGGAGCCAGGCTGAAATCAACGAGCATACCGGCACCCCTGCACCCCTGCACCCCTGCACCCCTTCACCTTTCATCACCTGTTTATCTTTGCGTTAATTTATTTAATGCCTGCACCTTTACACGCGGTCATCTCCTCCTTCCTGTTGGCCCAAGTGGCGCAGCCTCCCTCTAGCTAGCCTTGGAAGCTCTGTCGGAGCCCCCTCTTCAGGGGCGAGGAAGCCGCGTGGGAAACTGACTCGCGTCCGGTGACGCTGGAACTGGAGCCCAGGTGGGGCCGCCTGTGGCTCATGGTATCGTTGTGTGGCTTGCTGGGCCATTTAGGCTGGCTGAGCTCCCGGGGCCACTGTCCTGCCGGGGACAGCCTGAGCGATGGCCCCAGAGATGATTAATTCCTGCCTCTCTCGGCCGGCCCTGGGTCTGCAGCCAAGTGCTGCTGTCATCTCTTTATTCTGCTCCACCGTTATTGAAAATCAATAAGCCGCCCAAGCCGAATGAAGTTCAGTGACTGGGACCGAGTCCATAAATCAAATAAAAACTAAATTATATTTAAAAAGGGAAATAGGAATAAGAAGGCTGCTTAGAAGTGGAGCTGGAGTCCTGAGAGACTCAGTTAGCATGGAGGCAAAGAGATGAGGAAGAAACTGGTGCTACTGGCCAAGGGGCAGGGTGTTGGGGCTGGAAATGCCTCAGAGCCACGTTAGCCAGCCCCCTCTTTTCCAGATCAGAAGACTGAGGCCCAGAGAGAAATTCCCCTCTGGTCACACAGTGAGAGGCAGAGCTGGCTCCAGACCCACGGCCCACTGGCACTCAAATCAATGAGAAACAACAGCTGAAACGAAGTGCATTTAAGAGAAAACCAAAGAGAGAGACTTAAATTTTTTCTGTTGTCAAACCTGTCACTCTTTTTATTTACAGTTTCATTTATGCTTTAAAGTCCTAAGCAAAGATATCTGTTTCCAGCCAAGGACTAGGCAGAATAGTCCCTGGAGCTCATGTACAGGGGCTGGAATTCTTCATGTTCCCACCAACCAGAGTGGAAAGACCCCTCCTTACACATGAGGCATTGAGCAGGGTTCTCAGAAGGGTATTGCCTTAAGAGTGAGGCCAAATTAACCCTAGACTAAAGCCTGCACACTCCGAGTCTTGAAAGGATCCAGGTGATTTGTGCTCCAGAATGAAACCCAATGGTATTTAAAGGAATGCTACAAAATTCAGCAATCGACAATACAAAATTTACAATGCCCACCATCCAATAAAAAATTTCAAAGCAAGCAAAGAACTGGGAAAATATGGCCTATCACCAGACAGAAACACTAATCGCTAGAAACAAACCAAAAAATGATAGAGTTGATGGCTTTAGCACAGAACATTAAAACAGCTATTATGTGCCATATGTTTGAGAAGGTAGAGGAAAATGTGACCACGATGAAGAGAGAAATGAAAGTTTTGAAAGGTTTAGATCCAAATGGAATTTCTAGAAATGGGAAATGTAATATCAGAAGTAAAAAAAGACATTGGGTGGTATTAATAACAGATTAGACTTTGAAGAAGGAAAAATCAGTGAATTTGAAGCTATAGCTTTAGAAACTCTCCAAAATGAAACATATGCTTGCCATATGACCCAGTAATCACACCCTTAGATACCCACCCAAGAGAAATGAAAACATACTTACATGAAGACTCGAACATTCAGAGCTTTGTTCAAAATAATAAAGAGCTGGAAACAACCCAAATGTCTATGAGCTGAGGAAGGGATAAAAAAACACGCGACGTATTCATACGATGGGCTGCTACTCAGCAATAAAAGGAATGAACTGATACCTGCAATAACACGGGTAAATCTCAAAAACATTATGTTGATGACATGTATATGAAGTTCTCTAAAAAGGAAAACTACCTTAAAAGTGGATCCGTGCTTGCTCAGGGCAAGGAGCGAGGGGAGGGAATTGACTGCAAAGAGGCAGGAGAGAACTTTCTGGGGTGATGGAAATGTTTTCTATCAAAATTTTTGAGATGATTACATAACTCAGTACCTAGGTGAAAACTTACCAAATTGTGTGTGTGTCCGTGTGTGTTGATATGGGTGTGGTCATAAAAGGGCGACAGGAGGGATCTCTGAGCTGCTCAGTATCCTGACTGTGGTGGTTGGTACCCCAGCCTACACATGGCATGACCTTGTATAAAACTAAATACACACGTACAAACCAGGACACGTAAAAATGGGGAAATCTGAATAGGACCAGGGGATGTCCTCAGTGTCTGTATCTAGGTTGTGATATTGTACTGTGGCCTACAAAACGCTGCCATTGGAGGAAACGGGGTAAAGGGTACACGAGATTTCTCTGCAGTATTACTTACAGCTACATTCGAATCTACAATATCACAAGAAAGACTTCCATTAAAAATATGCAAGTAAAACGGCTATATTTTATTGTATGTCAATTATTCCTCAATGAAACAGATGTTTGAAAAGTTCTGCAGGACCCTCTAAAACAAAGTTATGTTTCCCTTTATAATTTGCTCATTCATGAGGGCTTCAATGAGGCTTTTGCTCCATTTGTATGGAAAATTATGGATTAGGAATATTTAGGAGTTTTGTGTGTTTTTTCTTAACACAAGCAACAACGACTGATGATTTGTCCATGCCTAAACAAATAAAAATAATGTCTAAAATAAAAGTGCTAAACTACCCCAGGAAAATATAATATCCACTCATATTTTCTTGTTTCTTGTTTTCCATTTAGATCTTGTCTATAAATGAAAAAATTTTGGGTCTATGCTATTTAAAAATGTTATTCTTATTTTCTAAATGGTTAGCTAATAATAGTCCTGACACCACTCATAACATAATACATTCCCCCTTGACCCCCAACATATATATTTGAATAGTTACCTTTATCATATACTAAATTTGCACCTAAATTTGTGTCTGTTTATGGACTGTGTTTCATTGAGCTGAGTGTACCAAATTTCTTTACCTGTACATCCCTATTTTCTTTATTGCGACCATATAATATGTTTTAATGCCTAGCAGTGTAAGTTTTTTTATTTACTATTTCTTTTTAAAATGTTCTGTGCTATCCTTGTACATTTATGAACTTCAAAGTAATTTGTCCAAGTTCTCAAGTATCCTGCTAAATTTCGACTGATATTTTATTAAACTTACAAATTCATTTTGGGAAATTGATAACTTCTTATTACTGAAATTTTCTAACCGGAACACGATATGTCCAGGCCATCACATCACACAACTCCAGGGGGCGCCATTCATGTTGGAGTTGCGGAGCCTTCAGCCTGCGTGGCTACAGACAAGGGCCATAGATACATTTTCCCACTTGCTCAAATTGCCTTTACATCTCGCAGCAAAGCGTTACAGCTTTTGTCATGTAAATCCCGTACACTTCTTGTTATATTAATTTCTGGGTCCCTCATATTTCTGCTACTATTGTGAAAGGGGGACCTTTTATCCTCTGGATCCCCCCATGTTATTGCTACTGTATTGAACCTGATTGGTTTTTGCTTTTTTATGTGGTAACTGACCAACTTCCTGATTATTCACATTCTTTCTAGCATCGTTTTTGAGTTGATGCCTTTGGATTTTCAAGCTAAAAATGATATCATCTGCAAATAACACCTTTGGTTCCTTCTTCGTGCTAGTCCTGCTCCTTGTTTAACAGTCCATCCCTGTCCTCTGAAGTGAGGGTGGGGTCACAGACACTCATGTCCCCTTCCTGCCACAGTGGCGCCTTTCACGTGGAGCGTGATGTGGGCCATCGGTAGCAGAGAGAGATTCATTTCAGTGAAGGAAATCTCTTTCTATCTCGGGTTTACTAAGAGTATTTTAAATTTGGAAGAGAGGTTGAATTGTGTTCTTTTGTTGCATTTTCAAGATAATCGTATTTCTCGTTTAAACTATGAATGTAATGGATCATATCAATAGGCTTGCATCAAACCTTTCTAGTCTTTCTTTTCTCTACTCTATAAAACATTAAGATATTTTAATGAGAAAAAACAAAACCATATCTTAGTCTTATGTCTCCATTCAAAGACACTCAAAACTAGTTTTTCCCTGCCCATCCCTGCTAACTGTAACTTTACTTGTGGCCATGTAATAAAGGCCAGTTTAAAGATTTTTTTAAGTTTAAACCTTTTTTAAAAAGATTAAACAACCAACCTAGCAAACAGGTACTCGATACATATTTTTCTTATATCAAACAAGCTAATATTTCAGTACAACATGACTATACAGAATATATACAATACACATGTCTTCACAAAGCAAACACTATAGGCTCAGAACAGATTTGAAAAAACATGATTTTCACATTGATTACCATAACTCTAAAAATGATTGTAACGTTCAAATGCCACTTAGTTTACAAAAAAGTCACACACCCAAAATATGCATATGTAGTCACCAAGAACTATGGTTCCTGTAAAATACTAATAGCCAGATACTACTGTACAAAATATTCTAGACTTCTTGAAATAAACCTTATTTGACATGGCATACTATTTTAATGTACTTCTGAATTTTATTTGCTATTGCTTTATTTGGAATTTTAAAAAGTCTGTAGGCAAGCATACTCTATCTGACATCTCTGTTAGGCTTGGTAATCAGGGATATGCTGGGTTTATAGAAGGAATTGAAAAGATTTCCATATTTTCTTTGGTCTGGAACTGTTTAAATGGCATGGAAATTCTTTGTTGCTTGAAGGTTTAGAGAAATTTGCTCATAAAGCAGTGTACCTCTTTGCCTTATTTGGTAATGGTTCTTCAATAATTGTGTGGTTTTCTTCCATAGTTTCTTATTTTCTTTATTCAGTTAATTTCACCAATTTGTATTTTCTAACAAGATTATCCATTTCCCCCAATGTTAAAGATATTTGGTATAGAGATATACATAGTGTCCTCTTATAACTATAAAAATCTCGTCAGTACCTTTGGTTCTATCATCTTTCTCTATTCATTTAATTTTATTAAAATTTTTAATGTTGACACTATTGCAGCTGTCCCCCAGTTTCTACACCCTTTGCGCACTTCCATCCACCGCCACCTCCCCTCTCTGGGCCTTGGTCACACTGTGTCCGTGTCCTCGGGGTAGGCATATATGTTCTTTAGCTGATTCTCCCCCACTGCCCTCTGGCACCCTCCGCTCTGTTCCATGTCTCTATGCTTCTGGTTCCATTTTGTTGGTCAGTTTACTTTGTTCCTTAGATTCCACATATAAGTGAGATCACGTGATGTTTGTCTTTCTCTGGCTGGCTTATTTCACTTAGCATAATACTCTCCAGGTCCCTCTATTTTAATGCCGTATTTTCTGTTTTTCCTTTTTATTTTGATTACCTTTTTCTGAAGTGTGTATAATTTATTGGACTTTTGAAGAAATTGCTCTTGGTTTTACAAATACAAGATTTTTGTTATTGAATGTGTTCATTTTTTTTTAATCTTCATTACTTTCTCTTTTTTTCCACAGATTTATTTTGTTGGTTTTTTCCCCTAACTTTTTGAGTTAAATGATTAGATGACTAACTTATAGCTTCTTTTAAAAATACACTATAAATTTTCTCCAAGGACAACATTAACTGTCAAGTAGCGTTAATATATAATATTTTCATTTTCTTATTTCTTTGTATGGAATATATTTTAACTTCCACACTTTTTTCCTATTTAACATTTTATTACTAAGATAAATCCTTTGGAATAGGGACTCCCTCTCAGTTTGGCTGAAGTTCCAGAGTTTGGGAATAAAAACCCTCACGTTCTGAAGGGAGAAGCCGGACCATCTCTATAGGTCTCGCAAAGGAAGCATCTGGAAACTGAGTTTTGCCACCTTCACCCAACAGGCACCTCGAGTATATAAAAGGGTTGAGAGTTAACAGCCTGGGAGAGAACATTTCTCTGAGAAGGTTGTGGGAGGCATCTACCCTTCCCTCGCCTGGAGGGGCCTCTGAATGCTGCCCCCTCATCCCCACATGCGTCCCCCAGAGTCTGAAGCCAGCCTGACACCTGGAAGATTCAAAGGCATAAGGCTGAGGCTGTCCACCTGCGAGGGCAGGAAGGAAAAAGGCTGCATCGGGAATGAGTTGTACTTCTACCAACAGACGGGGGCCATGCATTTTCTCATGGACCTGCTGTTGGCCATGCGGAGGAGACTTGACCTGGGGCCGTCTTAAAAAGGACTTTGGCCCAAAAGTTCCCTTAGAGGGTTGATGGACCCAACAAAGATAATGTGGGGGAAACAGACCACTAGCTAGCCCAGGGCTCAGGATTGGAGTCAGTTGGAGATGGAAGCTGCCGTCCAGAGACGAGCTGTATTTTGTCCTGGAGATTGTAATTGCAGGGTCCCAGTTGGGGAGATCTCTGTGAAACCACAAAAATGCCACCAAGTCCATAGAACACCAATGGCGACTTAAGCAGTACCAGCCACATCAGACTGGGCCATAGCCCTGACACTGGCTGCCTCTGGCCCCCACCTGAGGGGGTCAGGAGCCGTAGACTGAGAGGCCAGGAGGAGCAGAGTTAGGAGAAGTGGGACAGAGGCACCCGTGCCACCTCCTCTATTGCAGGCTTCCCAGTCCCAACTGGCCAGAACAAGGGAAGGGAGAAGCTTTAATTGAAGATAGGGTACATTTCAATTGAACCACTGAGCCAAACCGGCTAGGGAAAATTACTGAAAAAGACAAGACCATTTTTGTCACTAAAGGTGGAGGTTTTTTTTGGTTTGTTTTATCCAAATGTGAAAGGAAACATTGTGGGACACACCTGAGATTTAATCTAAGGATTGGAGAAAAAATAACCTATACAGAACCAATTTGAAGGGACGAGAGGGAGAAAGAATAAACTTCTTTTCTGCTTGTAGCCTATTGAATCTAGTCTGTTCAACAAAACAGCTCTGGTTTATTAGATTATGATAAGAGAAAGTAGCCTGTACACTTCCAACTTTCTGGAACATTTTTGGGCTTCCTTCATGGCCTGACATAGCCCAGTGTGATAGACGTTTTTCTTTGGCTGCTCAGTGTCTGAACCCCCTTCATGTGTTTGGCATTGAGTGTGTGTAACACCCGCTTTTTCAGCCTCCTTTGCCACTAGGGCCTGGGCTCAGAGTTGATGTAGCTGCCTTGGACGGGATCTACTGAGATGAAGTAGGAGCCTTGAACACTTCTGGACACAGACAGCGGCAACACTGAGTTTCTAGGGTCACAGACAGCGGCAACACTGAGTTTCTAGGGTCAGCAGCAGCAGCCAAGGCCTAATGCCACCTGCACAAGTGGCACACCTGGGGTTCCACAGTGGTGGCTGTGGGGTCTTTACCAGGCTTAAACAGGCAAGAGAAAAAACAAAAACAAACAAAAGCCAGGATTTCAGTCTTGCCAGTCTCCATAATATTTATCCTATTGGTTCTGTTTTTCTGGAGAACACTGATCAACGCCAGGAGAAAAACAGAAGAGGCCCAAGAACTGCCAGCGTGGGCACTGCCAAGTGGCCTGGCTGCCCCAGAGCTCCTCAACCCACCCTGCTGAAGTGCCTGGCACCTTGGTGTCTCAGGACCTCATTTTTCTATGACATCAGTGAGCAGTTGGACTGGGTGATCCTTGAGGCCCTTTCAGTGCTAATGTACCGGATGCCTGAGAGGCTGAGTTAGTGAGAACTGAAGAGAACCAGGCCTCCGCATCACCTTCCACCTCCTAGACCAGCAGTGGGCAGTGTCCGCTCGGCCCCCAACCCTCAAGAAGGATGACAGTAGCCATCGGGAAGGATGGGGGGAAATAGGTGGGGAAGGCTTTCTAAGCAGAGGGAACACGTGAGGCACAACTGGGAAATTACTCCTTGTGCTCAAGGGCTGCCAAGGTAGCCTGGGGTGATGGGATCACCAGGTTTGTCGAGGGGGGGGATCTTCATATGCGTGCATGCATTTGTGGTTTCGGTAGCCCTTTCACACTTTCCTCATGACCACACTGTGAGATCAACATTTTTATGCTTAGTTTACAGAAAAGGAAACTGAGGCTTGGGGCAGAAGTTACTATCTAAGGTCAGACAGCTGGAAATCAGCAGGGCTAAGATTAGAACCCAACTCTATCGTATGCCCATCCATCCTGACACCCCAGAGCCGTTGAGGTTGTACCACTGGGCATATCTAGTCACCTATTTTGCATCATCCTAGTGACGAATGTGTAATGCATTAGACCAGCCATACAGCTGTTCTGACTCCACTGTCAAAGTGGGGGAAAAACAAATCTATCATTTCTAGATCCGAGGTGTTTTATTTTGATTCCTCCTCCCGCCTGCCCCCTGCAGAGCCGGGGGGAGGAGGCAGATTTTGGTTCTAACAGCCTGTGTACATCCGTGCCCGCCTGTGTGTGCACAAGGTGAAGGAGAGATTATAACTTTATTCTCGCTTGGGGGCAACTGCTTATGTCTGGAAACATTTGAACATCCCATAAAGCTCATTTCTTTTGCAAATGAGTCAGATGACACAGAACACTTCAAAGTGAAATTCCGTTGGGCTTTCCATCTGGCTGGCCTCTGGGGGAATGCGTTGAGCACTGCCTTTGTTAACCAGGTCCCCGGAGTTAGAATTTTATGCTGAAATACAAATAACTGTGCATTCGTGGGGAACAAAGCCAAGATATGATCTCAACTGCATTTGGAGTGAAATTCCCCATTTCCCTCTAATGCTCTCCACCTCCCACTTGACGAGCAGAGCACATTTCTTTCTCCAAGCAGCTGGGAGCTTTTGTGCCCTGCACCTGGGAAGGCAGCCCTGGCTGTCAGGGCTTCCTCACCTTTTCTCTGATTGCCATGTGCTCTCAGACAGGACCCTAGTCATTGTGGCCTCACTTCTCTGTGCGTGAACTCCTAGAGCTTTCCATGTCTCCCCAAACTTCCCTGGAGCAGCCCGTGGAGTGGCTCACTCAGCGAACACTATGGAGCCCTCCTTCCAGTTGGAGAGATTGGACCCCGTAAGAGCCTGTCTCCCAGGCCCTCTGTGGCAAGAGTTGTGGATGTGAAGTGGGTGCTGCCCATCTGATGCACTTCCATGAGTTCTGGAAGATTTGTTTTCCTGTCCTCTGCTTGCTGTTCCCCATGGCCAGCCAGGTCAGGAAACACACGGCCTCCCTGCAGCATCCCTGGTCTAAGTCCTTCTGGAGCCTATCCAAGCAAGAGGCGGCAGCTCGTGCGGGTGCCATTGACCCACCCCTCCTCCTGTTCCATCCCCGGTCGTCTCTGTGGGATCCAGGGCACGGAGATGCACAAGGAGTCTCCGCAAAGCCCCTCTGGAAAATCCTAGGTGGGTCCTGGGCATGGGCACTGCTAAGCCCTCCTTCTGGAGCCTTCCTGAACTCTCTCCCCTCTCCCTTCTCATCCCTGCCCTTGGGGAGTGGGAGTGGGAGAGCCACCTGAGCTTTTCTGCTCAAGGACGGCACGTTTCTTCCTCTCTTTCCTGTTTGCCATAGCTTCCACGTCACCTAGGTCTGCCAAGAAATGACCCTCTTCCCCCAAATCACAACCCTTTCTGTCCCCTCCCCTTCCCTTCCTGCTCCACCGGCTTCTCCGTGAGCACTGTCACCCAGCTTGGCCACTGCCCCTGCCTGGCTGAGAGTGGCCACACCTGTGGTTCACCAGTCCAGAGGCACCAGTCCTGGTCACAGGGGGTTTCTCTGATCTGCTCCACCAACCTGTGCATTCGGGTGAGTCACAGCCATCCTCCCGGCTTCTCTTGCCCCCACTCCTGCAGCAAAACAGTGGGTGCAGTGAGGCACCCACCCGGAGCCTAGGGCTTTTCAGGAGAACCTTACCCTTGTTGGTCACAGTCCCACTTAGCATGCTTCGTCCAAGCTCACTCACAAAAAACTAGTGCCCAGGACAGGGGAGGTGAGGTGTAGGTGAGCAGAAACCCAGGCAAGAGGCCGAGGGCTGTGAATCAGCCACGGGCTGTGAGGGGGCACCGCCCACAGCCATTCTCAAAGCTCGGGTCTGTGGATCCTGGCTCGCTGGCCCATCAGCTCCAACACTCCCATACTCACGCAGAAGCATCCTAGCCTCTTCCAGCTGTGCTGCAACGTAATTCCCGGGCTTCTGGCCACACTACCCACCCTTTGCTTCACAAACGCTATTAAGCTACTTTATAATTAGAAATAACAAAGACCTGCAGAGACATTTTGCTATAACCCACAAAAGGAGTCGTGTGCGTTTCTTGGATCGCCAGCATTAAAGTAAACAACTCCTCCCAGTTGCTTGGGTCCAACCATTTCACTTTCCAACAGCTGGTTTGAGATGTGAGGAACATGCTGACAGGTCATAGATAAGCTGAATAATTTCCAGGCATGAAGAACAAAAAGGGTCCAAACTGTGGACGGGGTACTCGGAGGTCCCCAGCAGCTGGCCCAGTCGTCCAGCCCTGTAGCTTTGGGGAAGTTGTGAGAGAGGAAAGTGTCGCTTAGAGAGCCTCCAGCCCTGACGTGATCTTTCTGCTTTTTCACAATCAGCTGCCTGAGGCGGGGTCACAGCCCATGAGAGTGGCAAGTGAGCTTGGACTCATTGGGCCCAGCACCCTCGTTTTGGAAACAGAGGCTCCGAGAAGGAAGAGACTCGGCTTCGCCTGTCGGTACCCAGAGGCTGCAGACCAGCCTGGCATCAAAAGCCCGCCGAGCACGCGTCCCAGACTTCTCTCCCTGCTGACAACCGAAAAGAGAAAGCTTTCTCTCCACTGCTGGGTTCAGGGTAATTGAAAGATAACTCAGTGACCCTTTGCCAACACCCAGCACTCCTCTCATTACAGCGCCCAGCTCCGGAGTTGATGAAGGAGCTAAGACACAGACAGGTGGCACCGACTGCCCCGTGGCATGATGAGTATGACGAGCCCCACGGAGGAAATCAGAGGGCTGTTTCTGACAACTTTTTCCTCCCTCCCTCCCTGCCTCCCTCCCTCCCTCCCTCCCTCTCTCCCTCCCTCCCCTCCCCTCCCCTCCCCTCCCCTCCCCTCCCCTCCCCTCCCCCCTTCCCTCCCTTCCCCCTTCCCTCCCTCCTTCCCTCCCCCTCTCCCCTCCCCCTTCCCTCCCTTCCCCTCTCCCCTCCCTCCCTCCTTCTCTCCCCTCCCTCCCCCCTTCTTTCCTTCCTCCTTCCCTCCCCCTCTCCCTTCCCCCCTCCCCTTCCCTCCCCTCCCCTCCCCTCTCCCCTCCCCTCCCCTCCCTTCTCCCCTCCCTCCCCCCTTCTTTCCTTCCTCCCTTCTTTTTTCCCTTCTTTCTTTCTCTCTCTTTGAAAAAAAGGTTTAACAAATTTCAAAAATATTCCTGCTCAAGAATTGCCCAAAGCATCTGGTCCTTTTAAAAAAGTTATTACAATTTCAATAAACAGGATGTACTTAAAATGTTTAAAAACGAGATTCCATTTTAAGATCAGTGACTCATTAAACAGCCTTTAAGTTCATTTCTATATTATGATATTTTTAACCAAGGTAAATTTCTAAGTTTAGTTGTATTATTTCCATATGTTTCTCCATAATTACATACATTTGATGCTTTCGAAAGCCTTAGTAAATCTCACTGAAGATATTTGCACCCTTTGTTTCCTGAGTGCAGCCCACACTCAGCAAACGTTTCACAGACCCCGAAGGAGCGCCCGGCCTTGCCCAGGCGGCAGCGATGGGCAGAGAAGGCGAGGCCGCTGTCCCCGAGGGGCACGCAGGCCAAGGGCAGGTAGACAGGGAATGCAGAGAGGAACCGGGTGCCGGGTCCTGAAAAGAGGGTGCAGAAAGCGGCAGGGCAGCTCCACGGTGAACACACTCAGGAGGGGAGCAGAGATCCGCAGGAGCATGTCCCGAACCTTGAACAAGCAGGGGCCGGGAGAGGGCAGCTCAGGCGGCAGGGCCATGAGGACCGAGGGCTCGGAGGGCTCGGTGAGGCGGAAGAAGGTTGGGAAACAGCAGGTGGTTCCTTCACGGAACTGGAGCATGAGCCACAGGGACAGGGAAGGGGACACGGAGTGAGGAAACCCAGGCACTGATGTCACACAGCTGAGCTGACACTTGGTTCCAAACTCAGATTCTCCAGCCATTCTGCCTCTTCAGCAAATCCAAAGCCTCGATCAGCCTGCACCCACTCCCCTGGGATCTGCACCCACAGGGGTCCCCACGGAGCAGACCATTAGGGCGCTCAGGACTAAACCCCTGCTTGACCTGGCAGAGCCAATGTAGCCCCAGGCCCCCAGGCGGCGAGCACAGCCCTCACAGGGCCTCGCTCCTCTCTGGGCTTCAGTGACGGTGCCTGGACAGGGCAGGGCTGCACTAGCCTCTCTCCAAAACCTCTCAGCTGAGTCTCAGCTCCAGGACTCAAAAGGCAAAGCAAGACAAAAACTTTACACTCTGTGAGTCGAGCAGGTGGCCAGTTTGCCAGCCAGCTGCCCGACCTGGCATCCGTGGCTTGTCCCGCACTAGCAGTTGGCACTGGTCAGGAGGAGGGTTTGGGAAGAGGCTCCGGCAGACTGGCATGCCTGGCCTCCCAGATGACTTCCCAGCCCGTGTGCCAGTGGGAAACCAACAGAGGCGGGTGGCCAGGGTGGGCAGCCCGGGAGGCAGAGCAGGTGGCCCTGGAACAGCAGGTTTGGGCAAGTCCTGTCTGGGCGCTGTTCTGGGGCTATCAGGCTGCTGGAGCAAAAGAAAAGAAGACTGGCGTGAGTGTGTTCAGTGCACAAAGGGGGCGTTGGGGGTTGTGGGTGCTGGGTCTGGGAGGCTCTGCAGAGGCCTAGGATGGCAGTCTGCAGACAGGACACACATGGGGCATCTGAGGCCTTAGCTAGTCCCCAAGTCAGGATCTATAACCCCTTCAGTGTGGAGGGGAGACCAGCCTACCACATAGGAGAGAAGAAGACGGGGAACAGAAGGTTCGCCCACCTGAGCAGGGGTGTGGAAAGAAGCCCTGAATGAGGAGGGAGGGGATCCAGAGTCGTACCTGCCATCGATTCCCTGAGTGACCCTGGGCTCGTTCCCCCTCCTCTCTGGGTTCACTTTCCTTAGCAACATGATGGGGGTAACTGTTACCTGTTTCTCTTTATCCAGAGGGGTATTGTGAGAAGACAGATCCTGAGCCAGGTAACAGACGTGAAAGGATGTAAACCGCCAAGGTGAGGTTGAGCCCCTCCAGCCCTTGGCCTCACTGGATGCCAGCCGGTGGCCACTCCACAATCCCTATGTGACAGGATTTAGTGGTGGCAATGCTGTGGGTGAGGGATGTGGCAGTGGTGGTCTATCTTGAAGCTTCATTTCCACTTACAAGGAAAAACTGTGAAAGTCTTTTAAACTGCGCAATAAAAATTATTGGAAGTCCTTCTAGTAACTTCTAGATAATTCTTAGCTGATCCTTTTAGATAACCCTTTCTTACAGGTTATCTGCTCCTTTCATTGTTTTAGAGCCACTTACAGCTTTATTAATTGTAGAAAACTGATAATGTGTTGATTCCTGTCCATAGAAGCGCAAATTAATTTGCCCATTGGAATGGCAATGATTTTTGCTTGTGGATACTGACTACTTTTGTATCCATTTCAAAACTCCTGAATGCCCACATGTGCAGTTCTGTGGCTCATTTTTCTAAAGGGTTGTTACAGCTTACGGATCCCCCATTAATTAATGAGTTAAGTACAACAATCGACATGTTCTTTTCATATCCGTATGAGAATCATTGTATTAGTTTTCTATTGCTATGTAACAAATTGCCGCAAATTTATCAGCTCAAAGCAAGACCTATTTATTGGCAAACAGCTCTGTAGGTCAGACGTCTGAGCATACACAGCAGGGCTGGGCTCCCTGCTCAGGGTCAGCCAGGCTGCATTCCTTGCTGGAGGCTCCGGGGGAAGGATTCACTTCCAGCTCGGTCAGGTTGTTGGCCAAATTAGACTCTTTCAGGTTGTAAGACTGAGATCCCTGTTTTCTCTCTCGCTGTCAGCTGGAGACCCCTGTCAGCAACTGGAGGTCGCCTCTGCGGGTTGGCAGTTCACAGCACAGCAGCCTGCTTTCTTCCAGGCCAGCGGGGGCAGGTCTCACTGGTTTCTTCTGTGACCACCCAGAGAAAATGCTCTGCCTTTAAAGGGATAACCTGCTGAAGTCAGGACCACCCAGCAAAATGTCCCTTTTGCCGTATAATATAACATAATCACAGGAGTGATACTGCATTTATAGGTTCTACCCGCACTCAAAGAAGAGGGGATTTTACAAGGGTGAGGATCATTGAGGGTCATCCTAGAATTCTGGCTACCACAAATGATTTTACCTAACAAAAAAAATACTTGTACTCAATTTATAAAAACTGAACGGCCACCAAAGAATGGGGACAGGCTGGTGGAGATGCCGAGGGTGCTAAAACCCTCCTCTACCCCTTGGTACTGCTGCTGATGGAAGCCCTGACCCACTTGAGGTTCAGCTTGACGGTAATGTTGAATTTGGCTATCTTTCCAATCAGGCTAGGAAATTCCTCCTCCGGAGCCAGAGCCTAATGCTACTCAGATCTTATCTAATCTGGAGCCCCTACAGCAAACCCTGGTGAGTGGTTTGAGGTCAGGGTGTGAGAGATTTCCCTCTTTATCTTGATTCTCTCTTTGGTTGATTTAAAAACAAAGCACCCACTAACACACACAAAATCTCTTGGGTTTGGGGGGAAACCATAGCAGAGAAAGAAACTCAGAGAGGCTCCAGCAATGAACATAATATTGGTCAAATGGGAACCAGGGACTCACAGGGCCATCAGGCAGTCCCCAGAAGATGGGACGAAGGTAGTTCTAATTCCTGTTTGTTGTGCGGTTTCAACTTCAAGGTGAGCAGAGAACAAGTTGGAATCACGGAGTCCCCCACCTGGTTTACCTCCACGGCCTCTGCCTCATCCATCTCTGCCAAAAGAAACTTCAGAAACCCAGAGCCTCCCGAGCTTCTCCCCCACCCCCACCCCAGACCTCATTCCATCTCTGTCTCTGTGCTCTAGCACATGCTGTTCCCTTTGCCTGGCATTCTCACTGGGCCTCACCTCCACAGAGGAACTTCTTTTCATTCTTTGTCACTCAACTCCCATACCAGGTCTTCTGGGGAAACTTCCTTCAGAGGCATCGGAGCAGTGGAAAGAAAATGGGCTCTGAAGTTAGAATATTGCTTCTGCCCCGTCCAAGCTGTGTAGCCTTGGGAAATGATATAAGCTCTCTGAGCCTTTGTTTCCTCATCTGTAAAATGAATACAATGCAATCTTTGATGATAAGGCCCCTCTCGGTGATCGAGTGCGCGATCATTGTAATAGTGACCGCGCATTGTGCGCTTGCTACTTGCTGGACGGCACGCTCAGTGCTTTTGAGGCATTCTTCATTCCATCTCCCCAACAACTCAATAAGGAAAGTTCTGTTATTGCACTTTGCATACTAGGAAACTGAGGCTGAGAGAAGTTGGACCTGGTCTTACCTGTCTCCAAAGCTCCTGCTCTTCATCAGTATGACACATTGCCTCTTAGAAGACACTCAAGTAATTGTCACTTCCTTTCCCCTCTGTCTTCCCCACCAGGCTCACCTCTGGACTCTCAAGGCTGCTGACTCCTTCCCCTGTGTCCTCAGAGCCCTTGTACACCCAGCGCCTCTATAATGCCACGGAAGACACGGGATTCATTTTCCCCCATTTTTATCTCCACTGTAGGGTCTGGCAGAGAGTGGGCAGAGAGTACCTGTTATTCAAGCGAATTAATAAATTATCTTGAGTCTTTTTAGGAAGTGACCAGGGTATGGTTTATATAATAAAATGATTATAAACCAGACATAATAAAAGAGAGAAGACTGCCCCTTCCACTCCATTCCCCTTCCCTCCTATCCCAGCTGAGCGGTAGGCCCCTCAGGAGCCCAGCAGCAGAGAGATAAACACATCAGGGCCCGTTCCAGCTTCACACCCAACCCTGGAATTTAATTTAACTCATACAGACATCGGTGTTGTCACTCTCGGGGGCTCCCAGAGCGGCCTCACGGAACAACTGGTAACAGCTGTGATGGGTTTGCCTTCACACCTCCGATCGAATCGCAAGGGAACCCCACCAAGGCAGGGCCCTGGAAATCATTTCACAGGAAGGCTCTCAGGCTCCCTGACCTCTGTCGGCCTAGCAGCTGCAGCCAAGATCACCCGGTGACCCCTTGGTTTTAAAGGAGCCGAACTGAGGCCAAGGGGCTTCCTCAGAGTCATGGGGCTCCCCGTGCTATGAAGCAGCAGTAAGGGCATAAACGGCGAGAGCATGTGGGGGCGAGGGTGTGCAGCTCTCGGGAGGGCCTGTCTTCCCTCCTCCCACGTGTCCTGCAACAGGCACAGGGTGGTTACCGCGGTTAAAGTGGGTCATCATGTGACATATGGTGATCATCGGGGCTCCCCACGCTGTTATTTTACATGAAATTCTGACTTTTTGTATTACGCCATGACTGTTTTCATATTGAACTCTGAGTCTTCCATATTAAACTCTGATTCTGAAAGCAGATAAGTCTGTGACAAGACAGCTTTTAACATGAAACAAATGTAGAACCTATTTCTCATGATCTTTTTAATAATTTTTTATTGCCAGCCGAATTTAACCCTGAGCTTATTCCCCCTACTGATTGAAATCAGGCTTTCTGACTCACCGTGCATTTTTATTTTGCAGGCCGACTTACCTTAGAGCATTCCCCTCGTCCTCCGTCTTAGAATTAAATTTTCTCTGCTTGCTTGCTTTATAGCACACTGAACTCTGTCGATTCAATAAAATTTTAAAGCGTGTTTATTTATTGAGCACTTATCATAGCCAAGGCTGAGGAGGTGAGTGATTTCTGGCTGGGGATCTTGCAGACCTTCAGAAGAGGCAGCCTCTGCCCTGGAGGAAGCCGTGATTAACTAGAGAGTAAAATCATTAACAGATCATTAAAAATCACGTGGTGAAAAAAATAAGGCCAGAAATCACGAGAGAAAAGGTTTAACTGCATAAATATTTAAAATTTCTGTGTGGCAAAAGACATCATAAATAAAACTAAAGTACAAATGACAAATTGAGGAAAAAACATTTTCAACATTTATTACACACTAAAGGTTAATAGTGTGAACGGATAGAGAACTTTCTACGACTCAATAAAAAAGAAAACAACCCAATAATGAATGTGCAGAAGACTTGAACTAGAAATCCATTTAACAAGAGATAGAGGAACACAGTGCTCAAACTAGATTAAAACAACAAAAATATATTTTCACCTATCAGATTGGCAAAACATTTAAAGATTGATAATGCTTAATGCTAGTGAGCTGGTAGGAAAATATATACCCACTGGCAAGGGGGTAAATTGAGAAAGCAGTTTAAAAGCAGTCTGGCAGCATCCATCAAAGATTAAAATGTGAATACCCATTGACCCAGACATCCCACTTCTAGAAATTTATTCTGCATATTTTCTCACTCAGATGCACAAAGATACACATCCAAAGTGGCTCACTGCAGTTGCTTCTTCAAGGGGGAAATTTAGAACATTTTCTATGTCCATTAGATTTGTTAAATGAGTTAAGGTATAGTCATAAAATGAAATATTATGCACATGTTAAAAAAGAATTAATATGAAAAGACATCGAAATATATTAAGTGATCAAAGCAACAAACTGATATATACAACATAGTCACAATTATGTAAACATCTAAAATGTAAATATAGATATACCTATAGCTTGTATGCATTTAATAGGGTGCACATTCTTACAGTGATTGCCTTTGAGGAACTGGGATCTTGAGTGACTTAAGATTTACTATACCCACTTCTTTTTATTTGGATTATTTATAATTAGAAAAATTACAAAAATGTAAGAGAATATACTCTAACTCTTCTTGCTGATTCCTATCCTCCAAGCCTTCTTCCAAACACCATTTGGCTTGCAGTGTTGACTTGCCGTGCAAAGACCTGTGGACACTGGGCTATGGTCCACTTGAAGGCTCCTAGTTTTCTGCTTGGGTGATACGTTGATTATGACAGCGCCACACAGACTTGGACCACAGGAAGAAGAGTGTATTTGTGGAGGAGGGGAGGGTGAGGAGGATAGCTTTGGGTATGTTGGGTGTGAGGCGCCTGGGACCCTGCTGGAGATGGCCAGCATACGGTCTAGGGAAGGGCTCTTGGAAGTAAGTCCTTGCTTGTAGGTGACAGTGGATGGATGACAATGAGAGAGGTTATAGAGAGAGGAGAAGATGCCCTTGGATTGGGCAGTTTGGAGCCACACTGGCCATCTTTCTGTCCCTTTAATTCACCAAACTTACCCCTGCCTTAGAGTTTTTATGTAACTTGAGACTTTATATATTTCTTATGTTTTGTTTCCTTTTATCATGAAATGACCATCTTTATCCTTAACAATCCTTTTGGCACTAACAAATATTTGTCTAAATATCTATACCACTTTTGTTTTGGTCAATGTTTGCTTAGAATATATAGCATAGAGCTTTTGATAAGAATTTTAATCTGAGAATTTTTATTCTTTCGTCAGAGACTTTGGTCTATTTACATAGTTGTTACTATCAATTTTCTTGGATTTATTTATTTATCTATTGAGTGATTTATTTATTTATTTATTTATTTTTGCTTTTTCTTGCTTTTTTGCCTTCTGTTAGTGTAATCTTGTTAGATGGGCCAGGTACAGAAACTAGGGTACAGAAATTCACCAGAGCAGGAAGCCCTGGATGCCTAGCAAGGGGCAAAGCTAGGAAACAAGAACCTTGTCCCCAGGGTAATCTACCCTCCCCTAGCATATTGAGGTTTAGACCCCCTGAGCATTTCCTCCCTAAAGATAATATCTAGGCCTCAGTTGTATTTCAGCTCCAGGCCCAGATAAGCAGGGAAACCAGACAAGTAGCTCTGTGGCTGCCTCAGGACCAGCACCTTGACTAATGACCCCCGCCCTGGCACTGACCAATCAGTGGAGACCAGGACCCTGAAAGGGCACACCTGGGAGGCTGATGAATAGTCTATTAAAACCCTCCCAAGACTTCCCCTAAGATTCCCTGCAAGAAAGAGACAAATACCCTCAGGACCAAGGACCCAGTGCATGCTCCCCACCAGGAGAGCCAACAGTGCCATTTCCATCTGTCCGAGGAGACCCCAGGAGACTTGCAACCAGGATAGCAATGGGCAGCGGCAGCTCGTCCTGGGCTTACACCCTGAACCTGTCTCCAAGGCCCTTCTCTCTGACTTCTCAGTGAGTCAAAGCAGCCCAGCCTAGGCTCTCCTATTCCTTTTTCTATGTTCTTCCTTGTTTCACTGTCCTAAGTGTATTTTTGCTGACACCATGGACCCAGTACCCTTTGGCTCAGTGCTGTGTAGCCCTTCCCTTTGGATATCTCCACCCTCTTTTAATAAATTTAATTTTTCTTTATTCACCCGTCTGAGATGGCTATTTAGCCTGCCCGCACAACACCGACCATTAACCTTTCATATTGGAAGGGGAGGGCACACCAGGTCCTTTGTCCTGAGCATATTTATCTCTTTCTTTCAGGCAGAAATCTTAGGGGAGTTCTCAGGGGAGGGTTTTAATAGACTATTCATCAGCCTCCCAGGTGAGCCCTTTCAGGGTCCTGGTCTCCACTGATTGGTTGATGCCAGGGCGGGTCATTAGTCAGTGTGTCTGGTCCTGAGGCAGCCAGGGGCCACTTGTTGTGTTTCCCTGCTTATCTGGGCCTGGAGCTGAAATATAACTGAGGCCTAGATCTTATCTTTAGGGAGGAAATGTTTGGGGGGGGGGGGGACTGTCTAAACCACTGGAGGAGAGGATAGATTACCCTGGGGACAAAGTTCCTCTTTTCCCAGTTTCACCCTTTGCTAGGCATCGAGGCTTCCTGCTCTGGTGAGTTTCTGTACCCTAGTTTCTGTTCCTGGGCTTCTGTACCTGGCCCATCTAACATAATCGAATCTTTTTTTATTACATGTTTTCCCTCCACTCATTAAGAGATGATACATCCTGTTTCTGTTTATTGCTTACTTTTGATTTTCTTAAATATGCATATTGGATAGTATCAAGTTAATTACTATCTACACTTTCTTCCCCTAAAATTCAGGACTTTAGCACACCTTGAATTTATCATACCTCGCCTACCTTGTTATTGTCCAGTATTTTAGTTCACACCTTATTTTTGTATCTTTCAGATTTTAGTAGTATTTTATACATTCAATACATATTTAGATTTAACTGTGTTTACTATTTCTTTCCTCCACATGGTTCCTTACATCTTATTTTTTCTTTCTGAGTGTGAGTCTTTTTCCTAAAGTATATCATAGCATATATCTTTCAGAAAGTGTCTGTTGGTGGTAAACTCTCTAAGCATTTGTCTGAAAAATGATTTTATTTCAACTACTCTTAAATTCTAATTAGTTTTAGTTTAAATTTTTTTGTTTGAGTGGAAGAGTAAGTCACAGAATTCTAGGGTGGTAATTACTTTTCATTGTCTTGTGGGTTTTATTAGTGCCACTGAGAAGTCTGATGTCCTTTACTTGTCATTTCCAAGAAGTCTCTTTAAAGATCTTCTCCTTGTCTTTGGTCTTCTGTAGTTTCACTCTGATATATTTAGGATTTTAAAGACTCTTGTTGGGTCCTGGTTGTGCTTACTGAATCTGACAATTTTTGCTTTTCATCAATTCTTGAATATTCTCAAGTCATTACTTTGAGGTTTCATGTCTTTGATCACTTATCAAATATTCTTAGCCATGCTCCTAACAGTGCCTCTGCCAATGCCTCTCAGCTCTAACCTTACGACGTGCCTATTAAAAGTGTGTTGAAACTACTCATTCTGTCTTCTCAACTTCTATTTGACAGTTTCAGTCTCTTTAATTGACAGTATTGCATTCAGGGTAGTAGCCTCCGATTTATTGACCATTTCCCTGCTTCTACTCACAGTGCCTAATAGTCTATCCACTGAGTTTTAAATTTGCCAAGAATATATTTTAAGGTCTAAAAGTCCCACTCGATTCTTTTAAACATCTAACTCATCTATACTGTTTTGTTTTATTTGTCTTCAGTATTTTTAATGTCTTTTATTATTATTAAATACTTTATGACCTTAATCAGATGTTCAATCATCTGAAGCACTTGCTGGTCTAATTCTGCATTTGTTGTGTTCCCTGCCTCATTCGTTGAGGGTTATTACTTTTGGGGGGGGATTTGCACTATAAGCTTACCTGCGGACTTCCTCTGCGAGAATTGAGTGGATTTTGTCTCGTTCACTTTCATGGAGGCTTTGAGCCTCTCAGGTGGGAAGGGAGCACTTACAGCTCTAATTCTGCACCCCGCCTGGGACCCAGCCCCGGTTTCCTGTCTCCAAGGGGAACAAGAGGGCCACCTGAGCCATGGTGGAGCTCCCCACTCCTTTCCTCACCCTCCAAATCCCCATTACATCAGCCAAAGGGAAATAAAATGGGGAGCAGCCTATATGATGAACGACCATTGACAGAGCTGGCGCTTGCCGGAGTCTGAGACATTTATGTGAGACGAAGTATAAAAAGGGGAGGCTAACTGGAGCGGGCAGTGCTGTAAGAAAACAAAATCTCATCTGAAGAGTAAGGGCCCTGTAAGTGTCTCCCTGACCTCCTCAAACTTAGTGACAAGTTCTCCAGGAGAGGAAAGGCTACGTCAAAGGAGAGGAGTTGACATCCCAGTCCTGCTGGCCCCTCTGGCGGTCAATGGGGCCAGGATTTAAGTGTTGGGCCATGGCCCAGCCGCTCAGCAAAGGGGAGAGCCCTGTCCCCAGCCTCCAGCGAGGGCCGGTGTGCAAGTCAGGAAGCCTGTATTCCAGGCCCCACAAATCATAAAAGATTTGGTGCTGTGTGGCTCCTTCTGACTGTTCCTCTCAAATCCCATGGCAACTCTACCCTGGGAAAGGTAAATAGACAGCAAATCCAATTTTTTTCCTTCTTAGCTTATCTGGAACTTAAAGATTTAACTGAAGAGTCACACAGTCTGCGATCAAACCCACCTCGGCTCTCAATTCTGAACAAAACTTACTTCCCCATCTGTTGAGATGAACAAAGAGAAAGATCATCAGATATGAAGAGATTCAATAGTTTAAAAAAAAAGAGAGAGCCTCTATCAGAGGAATTAGATTTGCAAGAAATTGAAGGAAACTTTGATAAAATTCTAATTTGCATTTTTCAGGTACATTCAGGAAGACGTTGCACTTATATAAAGACTTGGTCTGAAGTAATACAAACTTGCTTTCAAGTGAAAAGCATAATTGCTGAATAAAAAGGTAAGAGAGCCAGTGAAAGTCAGAGTGGACACCATAGAAAATCGAATGAGTAAACTGTATATAATATGCTCTTGATACATTCTTCTCGAACCCAGAGAATATAAAGCCAGATTAAGGTATAATAGATAGATAAGAATTGTGGAAGAAAGACCTAGGGTCTATTATTCTTCTGCAGATAATAGAAATTCTCAAAGGGGAGTGTGATAGATTATTAAAAATGGCCCCCACGCAGTCATGCCTCTGTGTCTTCACCCCCTGCAATGTGACCCTGACACTTCTATCAAGAGATAGAGCCTGTTTCCCACCCCTTGGGTCAAGGCCGGCCTTGTGATTTGCTTTGGCCAACCGAATGCGGTGGAAGTGGCATTCTGTGGCTTCTAAGCCTAGGCCTTGTAGCTTCCACTTTAGCCCTTGAACCCCGAGCCCAGCACGTCGTGAAGAGGCTCTGTGTAGCCTACTGGAGGGTGAGAGGGTGTGAAAGACAATCGAGGCACCCAGCCAACAGCCAGCACCATTGCCAGGCATGTCGGTGAGCCACCCTGGACCTGCCAGTCCCAGGAGAGCTGTCGGGTGATCGCAGCCATGCAAATGAGTGATTTAAAACATTTTAAAAAAATACTTAGGTTAAGATATTAAAAGTGCTGCAGAAGAAGCCTTCAGATTGCCACTCCACAGAATTGTAAGCAATAATAAATCATGAGGATTCTGAGCCACTAAGTTTTAAGCCACTAAGTGTTAGGGGTTGTCTATTACACAACAGAAACAGAGGAATAATAATTAAAGAAATAACCTTGTACAGGGGTATCCAGAGTCCTCCTTTCCCCCAACTGAAGCCTCTCTGGTGTGCACCAGCCCATCACCAGCATGAGGAGCTCAGTTCCTGGTCCCTAAGTCACATAATGCCCAGGGATACTATTGCGAGGCACCCCTGGCTGTGAGCAGTGGAGTGAGGGCAACACTGACTTGGTGGCTTGGTCTTGGTGGGTCATCTCAGGAATACAGAGGACACCTGATTACCTCTGGTCCCCATATAGCCAGAGTGTCATCTCTGGAGTACAAACCGGTCATGCCCTGACCCATCCAATGACTATACGAGACTAGGGTGGCGGGTGAAGCTGTGCTAAGTGGGGACCAGGTGCCCTGGTGAGTATCTTGAGATGTGAACGGGCTGAGTCCTCTGTTCTGGCTACTGCACAGGGCAGGCCACACATCCTTTCCTCTTTCTGTTTATCAGCACCACCAACTGGGGGCTGCAACTAGGGTCAGAAAGGGGCTTAAGGGGAGGCTCAAATCCTGAGGACCCTCCTGCCCTCAGACACAAAAGCCCAGTGCCCACCCACCCAGGGGCTGGCTTATAATGTTTCAGTGGTGTTGGGAGGGGGACTTTCGCACAAAGAACTTCCCTGCCTTGAAGAGAAGTCAACCTTTTGAGGGTGACAAAGGTGACTCTGTGCCACCTCTCTCTTAGATTAGAGGGGGAAAAGTTTAATTTTGGCAGTGATATCTGCTACACTAGATGAAAACTGGGCCCCTGATACCATGTCTCTGCCCTACCAGCCTTGAACTGCCCCCCCCCGCCCCCCATTTATTTTAATGTGAGAGAAAAATACAGGGTGAGGCAAAGGTAGGTTTACAGCTTTGAATACATAAAATGAGTTTATTCTTGTGTTATTATGATATTATTGTCCATGCAAACAACTGTAAACCTTCTTTTACCCCACCCTGTACATCCTATTACAGGGTCTTTGTTATTTGCAGCCAAATCTAATCCACAATAGTACACAACTCAGAAGAAGGGGCTGGGGCAAAGGCACCCCAGGAAACAGAAGCAGTAGCAGTTAGAGCCCAGCATCTCCCTCATGCCCTGGCCATTAGGAACCTCAGCAGCCTGGGGGTGTCCACTCTCCATGCTCCTTCCCCTCATTCTGTGATGTCCCCCTTATTCAATCTTTCAGTTAAGGAAACCTAATTAATTTTCTTAATTCAGCTTTTGCTCAACCTCATCTCACCCCAGAAACCTCCTTTCTCTCTGCGTGATACCCATTAACGAACCACAGGGAAAGATGGATGGGAAAATGTTGGGTTAGATAAACAGTCGCAAAAGCAGTAGCCGTGACCTTGGAAACTGCTGAGGTGAGCACACATTTTCGCAGCATTGCTCCTGCGTGCACAGTCACCCACCACCCATTTACAGGAGTGCATGCTTGGTGCTGGCTGGACCTGGATCACGATGTCCAAGTGTGACCAAGGTGGGGCCATGACCTCCCTCCTTTCAGACCCCATATTCCGAGGTCTATGGAGACTTTCCATTTCCTTTGCCTCCATGGGAAGGTTGGGGACAGCCCTGAATCATCTGTTTTTGGTGGGGTCAGCAATCCTTTAAACCCCAAAGAAGAGAAAGGCTTCCTGTAGGAGGCTTCTACTGGTTCCAACCTTCCTTTAACCCGCAGACCAAAGACAGGATGAGAATGAAAGTAAGAGACATCCATGTAATCTTGGGAAGAGATGCTCTCCGTGGTCTTGGCCTGGTCAAAGCCAGAGTTCCCGTGAATGATCACCTCCTCCAACTTTCCACGAAATGTGAGCCCTGCTCTTGAATCACATGGCAGAGCAGACTGTTGCTGTTTATGACCGACCTGAACAAGCAGATTCCTGCGGGACTGCTGACGTCTGGGGGACCTGTCCTGCAGAGTGTTTGGGGGGAAGGCTCCAGTTTTGTTTTTCCTGGATTGCTGGCTGACATATCCCCTACAGACTGACAGGCCAGGGGCTGCCAAGGGGGACAAAGTGAAGGAAAGAGATCCCAGAGGCCTGTCTGTAGGGAGAATCCCTCTTCCTTCTGTCACAAAGACAGGCAGCAGCAGGCACGTCCTGCTGTTCCCTCAAATCAAACCTCCTTTTCCTGCCGCCCACCCCCCAATTTCCAGATCTGAGGTCCATCCCAGACACAGAATAGACTGGCCCTAAAATCAATAGATACGTACCGTAAAACTGCCTTTTATTGCCCCTGTGGCCCTTGGAGAGTCCCTTGGACTCCCTGGATCACAGACAACATGGGTTATGCGACGGGTGAGAGAGCCACATGGAAACGCAGTCGCAGCAGAGGGGTGAGTACACCTTAAGTAACATATCACATATCACATATTATATATCATATATACATACATACCTTTCCTTTCTTGCTTCCCAATTTTTCTGATTCTTCCAATGTAAACTTTCTTACCTCCAAGTCTATTTCTTAGGACTTGACTTGCCAAGAAAGTGGGGTTTTTCTCACCCTTTCTGCCATGGGTATAAGACTTTGTATCTGAAACTGAACAAACATAAAGGGAGTCACAGAGGACACTTTGGAGGCAACTTTAGGATCAATTTTAATTGGATCGAGATGTTGATCTTGGGGATAATCTTCATGAAGCATGTTTTGAAAGGAGATTGAGGTCTTTTTGTTTATTTGTTTTACTTGTGTTTTCCCATGAACATGCTTCCATCCTAATTCTGTGAAAGATTATCCTGGACCAGGTGCAATTCATTCTCCCCTCACCGTGGGGATTTCCTGAGCAAAGAGGTGTCAAGTCCCTGTCTGGACTGACTTTATGTATATTATATTGCAAAGGGAGGGAGTGAGGAAGAAAAGGAGGGAGGGAGAGAGAGAGAAGCTACAGACAGTGAGTGGGGAGGGTTGGAAGAGAGAGCAGGAGCTTGGTTTTCAGATCTGTCCTGAACCTCTCGTTTTGTTCACAGAAATCAGAGCTGGCCCTGGCTGAAAGCTGAAGGCAGGCCCTCATTAACTGCAGTTAATGTAACTGCAGGCTGTTTGACGCTTCCTCACACTGGTTGGCAGAGAGGGAGCTCAAAGCTTGTACTTTCTTAGTAATAAAACCCAGGAACCGACATGGGTAGGCTTCAGCATTCCTGTGCACAGGACCCTGGCTGTTCTAGCAGTCATGTTCCTTAAATGCAAATGGGACCCAGGACCCCTGGATTCAACCCTTCCAGGCTCTCCTGCTGCCATAGGAAGTGAAATCCACCCCTTGAAAGCTGTCCCCTCAGCACTCCACTGCAGAACTCTGAAGGCAGTAGGTGCCCTCTCAACCCACCCCTCATCAGGAGGCACCCCCCAGTCTAACTGCAGCCAGGTTCTTGACCCAGCCACACCTGAGAGGGGGGCACATATGCTCACTCACTGCCCCCAATATAGGTTGCAATGTCCAAGCCCATCAGGGACTCCAGACAGGCCCAGGTCCTTTAATGTGTAATACACATCAGCATAGTAAAGGCTCTGAGAAGTCCTGCAGTGAAGGAATGTGTTTAACTTGATGCTTTTCATTCTTAAGTAACCCTGGACCACTTTTCTCATGGAATGCCTGTTATCTCATTGAGTCGAATTCCACAGAATGCTGGGGAACTATGCCATGGAGGCATTCACACCCATGCCCCCTTCCCCCCGAGGATAGAGATAGTCTCTGATTCAGCTTTGGGTCCACAAAACCTAGCACAGGACATGGAAAAGAGTATTTGTGGAATGAGTAAGTGAGTGGGTTAAGGAAACCACGCCGTTTTTAGCCCAGGCTGACCTGGGAATATAGCTGTGTGCCAAACACTTTTTTTCAGAGTAGCTAAGCTATGGCCGATGCATAGCTTGGTTAAGACCAAATCTTTTTTTTTTTTACCCCCCAACATTTACACCAGTTACAAACTGTCAGGTGTTGAACCAGATCTGTCTAACATATGTGTTTTATTTGGCCAGCACAAGGGTTTATTTTTTAATGCCTTTACGTAGGGTCTGATCCTGTAGCACAGCCCGGCTCTGCCTCTTCCTACCTCACCCCAGCCTCTTCCCCACCCGCATCGCCTGCCTAGCTCCCGCAGGCTTTGAGTTTGCCACCCCAGATTTAAAATCTTCCTGGGAAATTGCTTTTTCAATCTGACTGTGAACACCATGAATTTATTTTGAAATGGATTTGCGCAGATAAAAAAGCATGAATATCTTTAAACCTTAGACCATTTTCAGTGAAATATCTACACAGCCCAATGTGGCACAGACCCCAGTACACTTAAGGTGACTTCCTGAGCCAGGCCGATAATGAAGTGGGGACTTTGAGATCTGCTGTTCTACAGTTTCCAAAGCTCTCTGACATCTGTCGTCTTATTAGACCCCAACAACCAACCTATGACATGAACAGGACAGAAATCACTACTTGCTGGTCACAAATGAGGAAAGGGGACTCCGAGAGGTTATGTGATGACCCAAGGTCCCATAGCTTGGCATGAAGCGGGGACTTCCAATGCCAAGTCACGCTGCCTGCAGGCAAGGATGTGGTTTAATGAGGCCTTCCAACATCATTCCGCTTTAGGACAGGGGATTGCACTGGTGAATGACAGCGATGGCATTTCAGGAAGTTACTTTCCTGCAGAACCGAGCTCTGCCTCCAAAGCAGGAGCTGACAGCCTCCCTCGGCCCCTCTCAGCTCTAGGGCTACACACTGTGGCTCTATGTGGACACGAAGGGAGAGGGCCCAAAGGAGCCCAGCCCCCACCCCAGCTTTCAGTTTCCGTAGCTGTCTCAGAGGAGCATGGATGCCCTACCCACCGGAGCCACGATCCCCCTCCCTGAATTTTCTGCGTAGCAGCCAATGTGGAGTGAGAGACGGACGCAGACTGCAGCTCGGGGAGGGAAGGTGGGGGAGCTCAGAGCATATGGAGCAAGAGTGACAGAATTTGGCAACGCAGGACCTGCAGATGGGCCTGCTTATGTCCAGACACAATCTGAGGCCAAGGACTGAATCATCTCTCTAGCAATTTCTTGTTTCCAAACACGTCTTTTGAAGAATATGGGGACGCTCCACGCAGATATCCGAACCCCTTGCTGGGAAAGGATACACAGACAACTGAAGAAGGAAGTTGCTTTTGTGGGGACATAAAGTGTCCACCTGACTGGGGTGGAAGTCCCTGGATAGTGAGAAGGCAGCCTGGTGGTTTGGGTGGCATTTAGGGAGTTCAGGTCGAGTGTTTCATGTGTGTTTTCTTGTGTGATCTTCACAACAACACTTTAACGGGGTTTGTATTACCAGCCCCATTTTATTGGAGGAAAGACTGAGATTAGAGGGTAAGTGATTTGTCAAGGTCAACCAGCTGGCAGGGCATAGTTGTGAGTGAGAAAGAGCAGATGGGACATGCACACATATCCAAGGATCCCCCTTCCCTGTCACCAAGATCCAAGATTCTTACATCAGTCTCCTAGGTGGTCCTGTACCCCAGCTCCCGTGTGGCCTTCCAATAAGTTCCTGGGTTCCCATTAGGGCTCCCCAGGGTCTGTCTTCAGGATAAAGTCTGGGCTGTTCTGCCTGGCATTCGATGCCCTGCAAGGCCAGGCTTCAGCCTGCCTCTCCAGCCTCATGTCCATCCCTCCCCCACGTGGCCCTGGGCATGGGTCCAGCCCAGCAACTTGCCATTCCCTGGACTGCAGTGCTGCCCGGCCCCCAGTCTTGGCTTTGGTGCTCTAGGCACACCACCCTGTTGCTTTTCTACTTTATGTTACCTTTCCTTGTGCCCATGTTTTTTCTCTCCTCATTTGAATGTCTGGTCTTTTAGGACGGCCAACTCCTTTCCTCACCTCTTATCCTCATACCATAATGAACATCCTTTACACAAGTGCACCCACCTTATGGTTCGCAGAGCACTGCCCCCTGCAAGGTAACGTAAGGGAATGGGAATTAGCTCCATGCCAGACAAGAGAAGGGAAGGGACCTGCCCACTCTTGCACACCTCGATGGCAAAGCCATGGTGACTGAGCCCAGGTTTCCAGTGCTCTTTTCACTGTGCCCAGTTTGGAAAAGGCGACTTTATTCTTGATAACAAGCTGCCCATCCACATAGAGGTGGTGCTCACATGATAGGATTGCTCTTGGGGAGAAAGGGGGCTGTATTAATTTCCTGTTGCTCTATAACAAATTATCACAAAGTAATTACCTGCAGGACCTTGGAGAGCTCATGGATGGATGCCATGGATACTGACAGTCCCAACCCTTCAAAACCTGGAGCAAGTTCCCCATAGCCAGGCTGCCCAGGGAAACTGATGCGACCATGTTCAGAGGCATTTGGCGCTTGCCAACAAGTTTCCCTCACCTTACTCATCTCTTCATTCACTTCCCGGACCCACAGATCCTCCAATCTCAGGACACACCATCTCCAAGCAAACCCTTGCTACCTCTCCCCCTACCCCACATATCCAGAGGTTTATAATGAGAATTGAATCAATTAGAATAAACTCTAAGCTTTTTTTTTTTTTTTTAAGAGCAAGTTACGTATTTATTTATTTATTTGATTGATTTTAGAGAGAGGAAGAGAGAGAGAAAAAGAGAGAAACATCGATCAGTTGCCTCCTATATGCTCAAACCCACAACCTGGGTATGTGCCTTGACTGGGAATCGAACCGGCAAACTTTTGGTGTTTGGGGTGATGCTCCAAGCAACTGAGCCACACTGCCCAGGACAAACTGAGCCACACTGGCCAGGGCAAAATCCAAACTCCTTTCAAGGCTTCCAAGGTCCTACACACTCTGGCCTCAAGCTACTATCCCTTTGTTCACCGAACTCCAAGAAGACTGGCTTTCTTTCCATCACCTGAACACACTATGTACCTTCTTGCCTCAGGGCCTTTGCACATGCCATTTCCTTTTCCTGTGACTCTTTTTTTACTCTTCCCCTGGCTGGTTCCTGCTTTAGATCTCATCCCTTTTCAGAGACGCCTTCTCTGACACCTCTCACTTACCCTAGTTAGGTCTCCCACATCATTGTCTCTCTATTGGAACCTAACTTTTACCCTGAATAGCATCTATGTCATCATCTCTGCCATCGTCAGAACACTCAGGTTCTGACGCTGCAGGAAGGTTATCCTTTGGACCAAAATCTTCAGGATTAAAATGTGCTAAACTCTGCAGTGTTGTCCTCTCTCTTCAAGGAACAGGAATGAATCCAGCGTTAGAACCTCAGCTCCTGCAGAATGATATTTTTTCATGGGCCTTGAGGTTAGGCAGATCCACTCCTGTTCCCTTCTCTTCCACCAAGTTGCTGTGTGGCCCTGAGCAAGTAAATCACTGTGTCTCTCTGGGCCAATGGCTCTTCTCTGTCCAGTTAACTCTAGCCCAAGAGGGTGTAGAGAGCCCCTCACCTGCAGGCCATGAGAAGGCTCAGAAGGCCTGACTTTCTCAACAAGGACTTCAAAGGTGTCCTCAGAATACTCTGGGGCTGGTGTCAGAAACCCAGACTAAACAGGGGCCATTCCACTATGGACTGGGCCACAGACCCAGGCTCCACTTTAGCATCCTGCGTCTCAAATGCTTCTCTGCCAGCTAATTCCTTAGTAAGGCAGCCTTAACTTGCTGAGGGTGATTCCCAGGGCAGGGTCACTCTGCCCTCTGCCCTGGTTCCCCCAGAGAGGCACACTCTGCAGTCAGATGAGATCAAGCTGGTGGCCCAGAGCCTTTAGGAATGACAGGCGCTGGCCTCTCTGCGGAAGGCTGAGCCAGTGTCCATCTTATTCACATCACCCAGAGTCAGGTTAATGACAATAACCACATGATTCAGAAACATGATTTTTTTTTTACTGCCTACTATGTGCCAGACATAGCCTGGGTGCTTTACCTGCATTTTCCTCTAGTCCTCCAACAACCCTATTTTACAGATGAGGAAACAGAGGCCAGAGAGGTTAACTGACTTACACAAAGTCACCCGGCCTGTAAGCTGAGAAGCTGAGATGAGGCAGTGTTCTCCCCAACCCCTCGCTGAGATCATCACATTCACAAAAATGCAGCCCCATACTTGGTATTTTACAGCGTACAAAGCTCTTTGCCATCTGCCCTTGGCTCTGGTCTTCACCACAGGCCTTTTGCAGAGTATTATTATCCCATTTAGTCAAATCAAGAGACTTAGTGCATTTAGAGCATTGAGATTTAGAGCAAGGAATTGACTGGCTCAAAGAACTCCAAAACTTATAACAGCACACATTGCCTCACAGTCTCCGTGGGTCAGAGATCCTGGTGTGCCTTAGCCATATCTTCTGCCTCAGGGTCTCACGCGAGGCTATAATCCAAATGTTGGCCCAGGGACTATGGTCTCATCTGACAGCCCAACTGGGGAAGTCTCTGCTTCCAAGCTTATTCACATGATTGCTGGCAGGATTCAATTCTTTGTGTTTTGTTGGACTGAGGGCCTACTTTCTCACTGGCTGTGGGTCCAAGACAACCCTCAGTTCCTTGTCATGGGGGCCTCTTCAATGTGGCAGCTTGCTTTATCAAAGTGTGCAAGCCAAGAAGGAAATAGATCTGCTAGCAAAAAGGAAGTCTTGTAACCTAATCATGGAAGTGCCACCCCACAGGTTTGCTGCATTCTCTCAGAAACAAGTCACCAGGTCCACTCCAGACTCCTACCCTTGGGGAGGGAATTACACAAAGGCATGATTACTAGCAGGTAGGGATTTGGAGGCCAGGCTTAAAATGTTTGCTTAACATAGCAGGGGGCTGGATTGGAGCTGGGGAGGGGGGAAGGCGATGCAGCTCGGAGTTTGGCCTTCCTTCTGGACCTGAGAATGTGCTGGCCTGTGGACAGAGGTGGCAGGTGGTGATCTTCCCTTGTCTGTGCTCTAGGAAGCTTCTCAGGACCACGCAGAGCCTGGGCCAGACTTCTCCATCCCAGGAAAAGAGTCGGCTCCATTTTAATTATATTGTTGCCCCCAGGGAAGCCTGTGTTCTTCTCCAGATAGTTTTGCTCCCCTTTTATGGCCATTCCTGTCTTTAAATCAAAGCTGCTCTCTGTTTAAGGGCTCCTGGCCCCAGGCAGGATGAGAATTTATGAGTGGGTGATCTGGGATGTAATATAAAGGAGTCAGGACCCAGGCAGTAATGTAAGCTGAGAGGTCCTGGGGAGGCAGGTGGCCAAGGCCCAGTGACCCCTCGGGCCCAGCAACCACCACAGCCTCTGCCTTTATGAAACTCTTCCATCATCCATCCCTTCAGCCTACCCCCACTGTCCCTTCTTGCGGCCCGCACTGCAGTTTCCCACCACAGCCAGAACCTGGGCCACTGGCATCTGCCTGAACCTGCCTTTCTAGACCTGCTTCCCTGTTCTCCCATCTCCTGGCTCCCTTCTCAAGTCCTTCTAAGCTCCAGTGTCCTTGAATAGACTCCTATCTCCATGCCTTTGCTCAGGCTATTTCCCTCTCCAGGAACTGCCCCTTTCCCCATGTCCCAGGGATGAAACTTCCTTGAGGACTCCTTCCCTGACCTGTCTCTCCCTGTCCCTCTCTCATGGCACTGAGCACTGTGAGCCTTCATACTGGAGTCCGTTATATTCATGCCAAGCCCCACCCCCCCCATTAGACTGGGACTTCCTTAAAGGCAAGGACTGGGGCTGGAACCCGCCATGGTTCTACCTCTCCCTGGAACACAGGAGGTGCTCAGTCAACATTGCAAAGACGGAAAAAGTCAAGGTCAGAATCACCTGTGAGTGGAAAGAAAATAAATGTTCTCCCTTTACCCACCCCACCCTCCAGGTCTTCTCTCTTCCCTTAAATAACCTCTTCGGTGTCGGGCCTGCCTGGGTACGGCACCCTGGCCCTGCTCCAAACCACGTGTTCCACCCAAGTACCTGCCCCAACCCTCCCACACGTGTTTGGGAGACAGGGGGTAGGAGCAGAAGGCCACAGAGTCCTGCCCAGAGCAAAGCCATCTTCCCCGACCACATGTGTGGGGCCATAGATATCCAGAAAGGGCACAGGCATTTGTCCTCAGAGATTCCACCCCCCTCTACTCCTCTCTACCTGACTCAGTTGTCCCTCTGAGGGCCACCCAGGAGCCCTGGAAGTCATCCCTGACCCCTTCTTCCTCCTTCTTCCTCTAATCAGTCCCTTGTTCCTTAAGTTCTACCTTCTGTTGAAAGCAGTCTTTGCGTGTGCCCCGCTTCCTTCACTCCAATGGCCATTGCCTGTCCAGGTCACCAAGGGTCCCCTCCTGGTTGCTCCCCCTGACCTCACCTCACCCTATTCATTTCTTCTCCACTCAAGTGACTTATCAAGCCACTCCCTCACTCAAAAACTTTCAGCGGCTCCCCATTGCCTGAGAAATGATGCTCCACAATCTGGCTGGCCCTGGGGGCTTCTCTGGCTTCCTCTCCCATTTCCCTATCATTTCCACCCACACTCTTGAGGGCCACTCACATTGGACCACCTCCTGTTCCCCAGTGCCCCTAGTGCTCTCCCACCTCCACTTCCATGGCTCTGCCCCCTCATCTCTGCTCATGTAACCCACCTTCCTTCTGAGATAGTCCAGGCAGTGAACTATCCATCCTCTGCGCTCCCAAAGGTTTTGCATTAAAGGTGCAAAAGGCATCCCTGTCTATCACCCCTTACCCCCAATCAGGAGCTCCCTGGGGGCAAGGCCCAGCCTCATTTCCCTCTCTTCCAGCCCCTGACCCCTGCTGCCGCCTCTTCCGTGGAGACAAAGGCAAAGGCGTCCCTTGGGGGAAGGGAGCCATCCTGAATCTCTTGGAGGCGCCAGACGGCTCAGTCCCTGAGAAGAAAGCAGAAAGCGGACCAGAAGGCTGCGCTCCCGGGAGGAATTCTCACCAGAAGGCCCAGTGCTGGGCCCAAGCCAAGGGAGTGTTTGCAAGAGCCCAGGGCTGTGTGGACAGGAGAGGAGGACTTGGCAGCCGCGGGGGGTGGTGTAGGATCCATTCGCTCTTGTTCTAGTTTCCTGCTGCCTTTGTTCAGAATCTCCCGGGTGCTCTCCACCAGGCAAGGGGGTGGGCATAGGGTTTTCTGGGATAATTTAGAATTGATACACCAGAGAGAGTTACCTTTAGGACAGCTGTACTTGTAACATATAAACGATGCACCTTGGGTGTCGTGTTCCACCACCTAGACCAAGGAGCAGGCGACATACGTTTTTAGGTAGAGATGATCAGAGTCTCTGCAGGCAGTAGACAAGAGCTGGAGAAAAGCCACCTGGGTTCCTATTAGCTTTGCACTTCCCGCTTCTAGTCCTGGTGGGGGGCCTGATCCAGCCCTTGGATTTCATGAGATCCCTTGTGTTCTTATACAAAACCCCCTCACTCCCCACCCTTATCCTCCAGCTGGCCAAAGAGGGTTTCTATTATTTACAGTCAGGAAGCCTTAACTACTAGAAATGGAGTGTGCCAGGACTCAGACTCACGGCCTGCCTGTCTCCACCCAGGTGCACCCCTGCAGGGTGCTGTGTAGGAGATTCAAGGGGTCCTTTATTATCTTGGACTTGAACCCCCACTCCTGTCTCCTAACTTCTCTGGGCAGCCTTGTCCGTCTGTACAGTGAAGGAGAAGGCCGCCCCGAGAGCCCCGTTGGTCCCCTACACCGTGCACACAGGAGGCACCTGACGAATGTTTGCAGGATGGGGTAGAAGCCATTCTGAGAATCCTCAGTCTAGTTCGAGAGGGCAGTCAGGAGAGCGGGCAAGCCCAAGCACTGTCACATCTTAGAGAAAAACGGAATGAGAAGAGTCCAAGTCAGCTCCCCCAGGCACCTGGAAAACAATTTATAAGATGGAATTCAACAAGCAATGCCAACAAGATCATAATGACCATATTTATGGGAGCATGTGGAGGCCCAGGCATGGGTTTTCATTATCGTGTGTACCAATGTGATCGTCTCAGTGCAGGAGCCTCCAGCTCCAGGCGCAGCTGTTGGCTGGTGCATGGTAATTTGATGTAAATTGCCCCCAAATATGGTAATTCTCTCCTCTGCCAGGGGAATCTGAAGTTACAAACCTGGAGATGTTGGCAGCAGATGTTTTTTTACTTCTCTGCAGGCTGCTGATATTGTGGAAAAGGGCAAGGTGACCCAGAGACAATGCTTGCCTTCGCCACCTTCTACGTGCATGCTGTGTGACCTGGAATGAGCGACTTCACCTCTCTGAGCCTCAGTCTCTCACCTGTAAAATAGGCATCATTTCTGCCACAGCGGCTTTGAGGACTAGAGAAGATACACTCAGAGCACCTAGTACAAAGCTTTTATTAATGTTATTATTTCTTTGGACTTCAGAGGTGCCAGTTGTGGGGGTTGGGCAGTCAGTACCCAGGGTTGTCCCCTCTTCCCCAATAGTGAGTTCCCTCAGGCAGAAAACAAGAACAATGCTATTAAAATAAAAGTAAAAGCGCTATGGGAAATGTCTGACAAGGACAGACTCTGGATTAATGTCTTTACGATCCAAGAGCTCACTGGAATTTTTAAGAAAAACATCAATACCCCAATATGGAAATGAGCAAAGGGTACAAATAGACCTTTGCTGCCAGAGAAAGACAAATATCAATCACACCGGGGGAAAGATGTCTCTTCTTCCTGTTTCTTTTCTTCTTTAATCGTTAGGGAAAGACATCAAATTAAAACAACCTCAAGATGGCTTTATTCCTATAAAACAGGAAAAAGTATGAAAAAGAGGATAGCGCATCCAGGTGAAGTTTCTGCGAAAATGAAAGTGAAATCCGCAGCTATTACGGTGCCAACCTGCACCCGGTGGCGGTCTTACAAGGCCATCTACCAATGTGTACCAATCAAATCAAGACAAATGACCCAGGAATCTCATTAATGTGTATTTCTCCTGAGGAAATTACTCAACAGAGGTAAAAAGCCAGCTGAACAAAGATGCTGTGAAAAACTGTTAAAAAGCGAGCCATGATGCTTCCACATGAAATACTCTGAAGTGCTTAAAAGGGTAACTATGTTTTGAAGGCTGGGCATACCATGTGGAATAATGTTTATGGTAGATTTTAAAAAAGGCCCAGCCGGGCATGGCTCAGTGGTGGAGCATTGACCTAGGATCCAGGCGATCAGGGTCCGATTCCCTGTCAGCGCACATGCCTGGGTTGCAGGCTCGATCAATGACTCTCTCATCATTGATGTTTCTATCTTTCTCTCTCCCTCTCCCTTCCTCTCTCCAATATCAATAAAGATATATTTTTTAAAAAATAAATAAAAATAAAATAAAATAAAAAAGAAGAAGCTCGGCCAGCGTGGCTCAGTGGTTGAGGATCATCCCATGAACCAAGAGGGATGGTTCGATTCGCAGTCAGAGCACATGCCTGGGTTGTGGACTTGATCCCCAGTAGGGGGCGTGCAGGAGGCAGCCAATAGATGTTGATGTTTCTCTGTTATCAATGTTTCTTTCTATCCCTGTCCCTTCCTCTCTCTAAAATCAATAAAAATATATATTTAAAAAATGTTTTAAAAAAAAGAGAAAAGAAAGGACTATTTACAGCATGATTGAAACTACGTGCACATGTGCCTGTGGGAGGCAAGCACTGCCCCATGCAAAGGAGAAGCCCGTGTGAGAAGGGGGTGTTCGTACCAAGGGAGACTACCCTGCCGCTTGAGATTTCTGTCTCTCGGTCACAAAAGGTCACTTCAGAGTAGCAGCAGCAGCAGAAGGGCTTTGACAGCCCTGGGGTGTGAAAGATACTCTTTTGGGGGGCAGTTCAGTTCCAGGAAGAACTTTCTTGTGATCAGGGCCTTCTAACAGTGACATGGGCTGGCTCTTGAGGTAGTGAGCTCCCAGGGGCTGGAGGTATGCAAGCAAAGGTTGGAGTAGAGTCAAGCCTGGATAGGTAGCTGGGTTAAATGTCACCTAGGACGGTTAAATGTACTAATCATATGCCTACTCATACCAGTGCATCAGGCCAAACCTCCCCCAGAGAGAAACAGGGTAAACTCATTTGTTCAAGGAACACAGGGAAGGAAAGAAAGAGAGAAAAAAGGAGGGAGGGAGGGAGGGAGGGAGGGAGGGAGGGAGGGAGGAAGGAAGGAAGGAAGGAAGGAAGGAAGGAAGGAAGGAAGGAAGGAAGGAAGGAAGGAGAAGGAAGGAGAGGCAAAGCCTATCACATGCTAAGCAGAGATCTAATCCCTTTGTAAACACTGTCAGAAACTTGTCTTCCTAATTGAAAAGCCCATGTGGGATGCTTAATCCAGTCCATGTTAATGAGACCAAAACACATTAGAGCAGATATTGACTCCCCAGTTGTCATAGTGCCAGAGCTGAGGACACCAGGGGGAATATATTGACAAAAGTGAGGCTGGGGTCAGTCTTGGCCTCCATGGACCCATCGTGCAGTTCCCTCACCCAAAGCATCCAGCGGGGATCCCATCATGATTTTCACGACAGGCAGTGCACCCTCCGTTACCTGGAGGGTCGGCCGCCTTAAGTGGAAGAAAGTGGCCTTGAAAGTAAAGGCCTAGATAATGTCAAGGCTAAAAAAAAAAAAGTAATACTCCCACCTTCTAAATTCTTTTAGCTGGCTTACTAATCAAATTAGCGATACAGATTAACAGGAGAAAAGTCAAAATTTAATACATCTGTGTGAGGAATTCATATGAGCATGAAAATTCCAAAGAGAGGGAGGCAAAATTGTGTATGTATGTCATTTTGGACAAAGGAGAAAGGTGGGGACGGAGATCTCAGATTTCAGAAGTGAGAATGGGTGACTGACAAGTAATTGAGGAAGAGTGGAGCACACATGTCAGGTACATTTTTGCTAGGCCACCCAGAAATGAGACACAGGCTCCTGCTTGGAGTCTTCCTGTCTAACGCTAAGGCAATTACGTTGCGGTCCTTCCCAAAGCAGGTTTTTCCCTCTGAATCTCTTAGGTAGGAAAGGGAATGGAGGGCTAAAGGTTCTTTCTGAGTCTTTTGTTTCTTAATAATCGACTTGAAATCAGTATCCCAAAAGGCACAGTTTTGGGGGTGGCCAAACTTTGGTTTCCTTCATTAAAGACATTCGCTTAAACAAGTACGGCAAAGTACAAATCTGTTCGTGCCCCGCCTTTTTTCCCCTTTAATGACTTCAAAGGGATCGTTACCAAGCTAAAGATGGGCCATTTGGGACGAGTGGGGGATGGGGGATGGGGGATGAGACTATGTTCAACCAGTCTGCGCCTCCTGCTCGTGACATTTAACCCCTATGAAAGGTTAATGCTCTTATCTTGGGTCTTGCTCTTAGCAAAGTCTCTCATTATGTTTTCAATTAATTAGTGTGGCTATAGCAATTGGCCTAGCCCTTGGGGTCACACAGACCTGTTCTGGCTTTACCATCCCTCACTTGGGTCTCAGGACCACTGTGCGTCAGTTTCCCTGCCCCAGCATCACCATCCCCAAGCCACCCCCCACACAGCCTACCAGAACATTCTTTCTAATGGACAGTTCTGATCCTGTCTTGCTCCTGCTTAAAAAATTTCCATGCTCCTCATTTCCTACTAGATAAAACCTGAAATCATCAGATTCATCATTTTCCAAGCATCAGCTTCTATCATAACAGCCCCAACCCACTCCTATCACACACCCTGAGCTCCAGCCATTGACTTGCTAAGAGAAAGGGACCTAACTCACAGGGCTGGACTCAGACCACAATACCTAGGCCAAAGCACTTCACATTTGGTAGAACACAGTCATCTGCTTTGAAGAATTAAAAAAATAGAATACTAGCCTCACTGCATTGCACAACACTTCTCCATTTACAAACCTTTTCATGTAACTTTTCTCATTAATCCTCACTGCAAGTCTGTGAGTCGGATATTATTATACCTGGTTTACAGGTGAGGAGTCGGGGGCTCAGCAGAGGTGGCTCAGAGGCTGGAAGCAGAGCTAAAACCCAAAGACAGGAACCAACTTACATGAGCACATCTTGTAGTCCTGGGGCCAACAGCTCCCAGGATGCCAGGTATTATTTCTTGGACCTTACAAAAGAGGAAACTGAGGCATAGGTGTGTGTGTCAAGGGAACCCCTGCATCCCAAAGCTACTGAGCGGTGGGACTGGCCCAAATCCATCTAGCTCAAGGTCCAGTTCTCTCTCTCCCACATTTCAGCTGCCTTTCTGAGGCAGCTATAAAAAGGCCAAGTTAAAGCTACCCTCTGACCTTGGCAGTCATTCGTTGTTGGGTCCCAGGAACAGGGTCTTCTAGGTCATTGTTTAAATTGTGATGAGAAGTGGGCATTTAACCAGAAACAGCTGTCGTGTGAATTGAGTGACTCAATTGTCCTTGAGAAATGTGTGTCCTCTGGGAGCGACTCCCAGCCCTTTGTGTCCCTGATCTGAGATGACTAATGGGAAATCCATGTCCAACCCTAAGCCTGGTGGCAAAGAGAAGGGCCTTAAACCCTGGAGCAGCCACTAAATTTTAGCTCTAGTGAAGTCGAGGGCTTGCTGAAAGCACTAATGTTTCACAGTTGTGTTTCACAGGCTGTTTGAAATCCAGCAAGAGGGCACCCTCCCTTATTTGCTCGCTCATTCATTCATTCATTCATTCATTCATTCATTCATTCATTCATTCATTCTTTCATTCCACAAACATTTCTTGAAAATGGTGCCAGAGGTTTTGCGTGTGTAAGCTTCAGTCTAGTGGGGAGATAAACTGGTAAACATATAAGAGGTTTTTTTAAGCCAACTCCTGCCTTCACCACATGAAGAAGCTGAGGCCCAGAGAGGGGGGAGGGCCTCCTCTACTTTCAAAGGAGAGATTTGCACAGTTTTGCATTTGAGCCAGAGACCTTACAATGGCATTTTTTTCAGAGGGCTAGAGGGGTTGAAATTTCTGTTTTCCCCAAGGCAAGCTGTAAGAGCATTCCTTTGACAAGAGCGTAAAACATCTGTGTTTACAAGAGAGATAAGGAGGAATCTGGCAGCTATGGGCCTCTGAGGCTGCCTTACAAAGGTGTTGCCTCAAAAAATACAGTTTGAGGTGAAGACATCCAGAGGGGACAGCCTGGAGCATGGCCCGGAGCCGTGGGTGCAGGTTTCTTCCTTCTGGTCTCCCACCTTTGGGGGGTGGGGGGACATCAGACCCTGGGTATGGACTTGCTGCCTACTTAGTGGTTGTTTAATGGGTGAATTTCATCTCATCTCTGTTCTGTCCCATCCAACATTCAGTTTACAGAGAAATCAGAACATTTTGTAATCCTGCCGTTTCCCATCTCCTAGATCACGTTAAACTCATAGCCAAGGCCCTTCACTACGACCCACCTCACCAGCCCCGTCTCCTCCGCAAACACTCGGCATTCCACACTGAATCCAGATCAAACTTCTCGTTCTCAGACACACGTGCCTTCTTTCCTCCTGGCGTTTACCCATGCTGTTCCCTCTGGCTGGCATGCCCTTCCCTACCCTTTGCTGCCTGTCCTTTAAGACCCCTCCTTCTTCCGCCTGGGAAGACAAAATTGGTGCCTCTTCTCTGAGCATCCTTTGAGGCCATGGTAGACTATTCTAATGACTCTGTACAGTCATTTGAGGATAGAGGACAGCCTCTGGTCCTCTGGACATCCCCAGAGCCTGGCACGGTGCCCTGCTGGGAGGGGTTACCAGATACCCTGGGTGACTCTCTGAACCCATGCGTGGACTTTGTACATGGGTACCCTCTTCCTTTCATTTCCATGTATTGCATGGCTCCGAAGCAAGCCTGGCAGAAGGCATGGCTGTTTTCCTGACTGTGATTTGGGCCGTGAACTTAGATTCTTTCAACCGGCCTTTTTTCCTCTCTGGTGGGATGATGGGGAGGAAGAAGAAACATCTCACTCTCTCGAGTGTTTCCCTTTTCTACAACAGTTGCAAGTGCTTCCAGGTAAAGCCAGTAATGAGCAGAGCAGAGAGACCACGTACACATGGCTCATCAGCCATGAGGCTGGAGGTGCAGTCCCAGCAGTGGGCACAGGACACAGCCCCATCCACCAGAGGCCTGCCCGGCTCCGCCTCCCTCGCCCCTCACACATGTTCTTGGGGCTTCACTCCTTGGGCCCTACTTTCTGGAAAACCCAGGCTAAGATGCCCTGTTCCCCATCTATCGAAAGGCTCTCCTTAGGTCCTTTATCTCATACTGTCATTCCCCACAGGTCCCACAAACTTAGTGATTAGGAGCAGGGCTCAGGGCCCAGGCCTGTGGGCTTGAATCCCAGCCCCAGCCCTGGCTGGCTCCATGGCCTCAGGGTTGCTGAGGGCAGACTCTGGATCTGCTTTTTCAGCACCATGCCACCCTCCTTCTAGATGGAGAGGCTGGAGAGCTAAAGTTTCTCTCCCCCATCATCTCCACACTCTGCACACCTAGGCTTCTGGGTGAACCAGGTAGGTGCACACTTGTGAGATCTGGAAATCGCAAGTGAGTCGGAGAGCATCCTCCTGCCTGCCCCCACTGGGCGAGCAAGGCCGTGGGAACACGCCGTCTCTCTGTAGCCATGTTCTTGGGTCCGTTCTTCACATCCCTGGGGGCTGAGACAGTTCCAGAAGCAGGGTGGTCTGAATGCTTCCTCTTTGTGCCCCTGGTCAGAGCCAAATGAACAAGGAGCTACTTGGAGGAAGTATCAGGCCACGCACTATCAGTTAAGCAAGGAGGCCGCAGGTGGGGTTTGCTGACTCGCCCCTGTGACTGTGGTCACTGCAAACATAACCACAGGTCCTCTGTCGTTGATGCCACGCTCCTCCTTCCACAGAAGGCTGACCTGGAGTCAAATCTTAACTCTACAGCTCTATCGCTGGGTGGCCTTAGGTGAGACACTGCACTCTCGGAGCTTCAGTTTTCCCATCTGCAAAACAGGACAGGTGAATCCACCCATTCACACATGTGGAAGTGTTCTGTAGATTGGGAAGTGAAGTAAACCCAGCAGAAGTCCTCGGGTACCGGTGGCATCTGAGTTCTGTCCCTCTGGGCAGCCCACAAAGTTTTACTTGGAGTATAGTCAGGGTAATCCCATTAAAGAGATTCCATCCGAGCTCCTCCCGAGGCCTGGAGGGCCACAGGCTGCTGGAGGCAGTGTCTCTACATGACTGCACTCAGGAGCCTTGGACACCCCACAGCTGACAACAGGAAGGTCAGAGTTGGGGGTCCGAGGCTCCAGCAGCAGGGGAGGAAGGCTGGACAGACGAGCCCATTCCCAATCCTCTGGGTGGTCATCTGTTACACAGTGAGACAAATGGAGGGACAGAGGGATTCAGGACATCTGGGATCTAGGTTCAACTCTGCCACAGGTTCACTGTGTGCTTTTGGGTAAGTCTCTTCCCCTCTCTGGGCCTCAGTTTTCTCACTTGTTAAACAAGAACTAGGTGGTCTCTAAGTCCCCCTCTAGCCCTGAAATTCTGTGGGTCAACAAGACATCTCTCCTAGTCAGCAATCTGCTCCTGCACACCCACAACATGAAGAAGTCAAAGCAGCTTGTTCTACATCCACTTGGAAATAAATTCCCTGAATCAGTTTCTCCTTCCCTAGGGACTTGCTCTTGCTGGTCCGGATCTGCACATGACAGCCACAAGTTCCAAGTATCTCAGCATGTGATATAGTCTCTCATCCGTCTACAGAAATCTTTTCTCCTAGACCACCACCAAATGGGGCCGTCTGCAACCTGGAGCTGAAAATAAAGCAGCAGGAAGACCATGGTGTTGAGTGAAGAAGAGATCAGGAACGACCCACCACCCTTGGGAGGCAGAGATGACATTGGAATGCCAGACCTTGGCCACAAGGTGGGTCCAAGGGAGGACCAGACTGTATCATGAAACTGATCCTCCTCATAACAACCTCAGGAGTTAGGTGCCATTTCCCACATTTTAGAGGTGAGGAAAGCAAGGCTCAGAGAGGTGAAGTTGTCTGCCCAAGGTCACACAGCCAGTAGCTGAATCAGGCTTTAAAATGTAGTCTGTCTGACTTTCCATTGTGCTACATGACCTCCTTCCTACTGATACTGATCTGTTTATAAACATGTCCCCATTAATGGAGTGTCCCTTCAAGGACAAGAGCTGGGTAGATTCATCTCTTATCACAGGGCTCACAGACATAGAAAAGATGCTCAGTAAATGTTGGCGGAATTGAATAGAACTGAATTTCCGCTGGAGTCTACTTGACACTTGGAATTGATGGACAGGTGATAGCCCGTCAGGGCCGTGGTGTGTATAATCTCTGCAATGGCTCCCAGGGAGTTGGGCAGACACACAGCGAGGTTTAGTCCCAGCGGGGGGCACAGGTCAGACTCTTACAAAGAATTAATAATATCCAAGGAATTCTTATGGAACAGCAGGGGGGAATAAAGATTCTTCAAAGACACTCTAATGGCAAATTTTCTGGATTTTCCAGCTAATTTGAAGGTACCTACTTGGAACATTTTCTTGTCAGAAAAGATTTTAAAATACATTCATTCAGTGTGACATGATAATTGGGCCTGGCTGCCTGATGAATGCCTTTTATCTATTCCTGAGCTATTGTTCACTGGGATCGAGCTGATGGGCTGGAACGGGCACTTTGTTAAATGCACAAACAGAGCTACTTGCAACGATTCTGGCCTCCGATGCACTGGGGCCTCAGGAAGATTCGTCGGGGGCTGGTAATGATAAGGTGTCAGAGAGGGCAGGAACTTTCGAGATTAGAGAAGGCAACTTCCTCACTGTTCCCCCGGGGACTGAGGCCCAGGGAGGAGCAGGGCGTGCGGAGATCACAGTGTGGAAGTGGCAGAGGTGGGGCTTGGACCAGGTGTCCCGGCCCAGAAGCCGAGCCTCTCTCCCCGGCCTTCAAGGCTTCTGTGGAAAGAGACCAGCAGTGGGCGGTGTGTTCGTGCAAAGCCTCTCACACCCCCTCTCGATCTCTGCCCACCGCCCGGAAAACTCGCTTGCTCACGCTAGGGCTTGGCGGCCAGCGGGGACGCATTTCTGACGGCTGACTTTCCTCAGCTATGCAGTCCGTTATCAAATCAGCTATTTCTGTAGGCCCCTTTCCCTTTCTCTTCCTTTTATCTTTTCCTTTATTTTAATGCCTTTGTCTTCTCGAAGGCAAATTTCCAGTCCTGGCCATCTGACAACCATTTGCAAAGGCTCCACTCTTCTTTATCACCCTTGCTAAGAAGGAAGGACTTGTTTGGATTTATTACTTATCTTTATATAATATTTTGGTTTATTTTGATTTTTCTATTGAAATTCCTTTAGTTTTTGTGTTGTTTTTTTTTAAGCTAGTATCTGTTTTAGGGTAATAAATTGTTTACAAAACTGTGGCTTAGGTTTTCTGCTTTGTCAAGGCAGAAAACTGTTTTTCTCTTTAAAAACTCAGCGTGCTATCTGATCTGCCTTTCATTAACATTTAACGAATAAAACAGTTCCAGTGAGTATGAAGTTGACATTTCCATTGTTTTTCTTAGAAAACACCACAATGTTAATCATCCCTCAAGGGACTTCATTTTCTGCCTAAGATAACTAAGGTCCAGGCAAGGTGTGCATGTGTGCTGATGTTTGGATGTGTTGGTGTTCACGTGTCTGTGTTCTCATGCTTGTGTCTGTGAGTCTCAGTATGTATTCATGACGCTGTACACGTGACTGTGTTTGTCTGCCAATGTGTCGCTGGCTGTGTATATGTCTAGGTTGATGCTGTGTGAGTGTGGGTGTATATAGATGACTCCATGTGGATCTGAATGTATGTGGATGTGTGCATTGTGTGTCTGTGTGCTTTATGGCCACATGACAATGTTCATGAGTGTATGTTTTCATGTACATGTGCTGGTGCGTATATACATAGCCATCTGTGTGTGAGTAGGTGCTATGCGTGTGATGGGCCGAGGGTTTGTGTGTGTCCATGTGTCTGACTGTAGGCACGTGTCTAGGGATGTCTTTGTCCGTGTTTCTTTCCTTGAATGTTTGCAGGAGGGGAAGCTCAGATTTGTTCAGAACCTGCTATACACATGTACACAGTACCCTCTAGTGGGTGTGAGAAGAAAGCACCCTAAACAACAACAAAAAGCGGGATCTGAATCGCCTCCAATTCCAGACGGGTCCATGGCCACATACAGGGCAGAGTTTCCAGGATGGGCCTTGAGAGGGCATGAGAGGGTAGGCACCCACTTCACAGGGGACTCTGTGCAGGGCCCAGCCCTCAGTGTGGGGGTCCAGCTTCGGAGCTCTATGATAATGAATGTGTTGTTTAAGTCACTATGTTTGCAGTGCTTTGTTACAACAGCAGGAAAAAACTCATGCAGCATCTCGGGTGAAGGGACCCTGTCCCCAGACCACTGGGGCTTGGTGTGATACAGGGGGGCATGGAGCTGAGCAGTTCTTATATCTGGGCCTGGCCAAGGCAGTGGAAAAAGCACAGCCCCAGAGACTGTGGGCGCTCTGGGGAAGGCTCCCCACTGTGGTTGGGTTGTGGCAGCCTGCCTCCCTCCTGGCCCACTGACCCCCCAAGCTCAGCGACCTTGCCTCCACGCCAGAGGACGAGTCCTCTCACCCCCACCTTTTGTCTTTTCCAGAATGTCATAGAGATAGGATCACACAGTATGATGCCTCTGCGTGTACCTCCTTTCACTAACAGTGCATTTGGGACTCACCCATGGCGTGTGCATCACAGTCTGTTTCTTTTCATTGCCGAGCAGCATTCCATGTACGAATGTACCACAGTTTACCCACGAAAGACATTTGGTTACTTCCCAATGAGGCAATTATGAATTATCCTTTGTACGTTCTGCTTAATTTGCTTGGCTAATATTTTGTTGAAGTGGATTCTATCTTCATGGGGAATGGGGGACTATAGTCTTGTTTTTTCAGAGACGGCTTTGTCTGCTTTTGGTATCAGGGGCATGTTGGCCCTGTAAAGGGGAGGGAAGCGTGCCCTCTTCTTCCATTTTCTGTAAGAGTCTCTAGAATGGCATCATTTCTTCCTTAAAGAACTTGGTTTCAGAATTCACCAGTGAAGCCATCGGAGTCTGGAGTCCCCTTTGTTGGGAGGTTTTCAATTATGAATTCAATTTGTGTAACAGATCCAGGGCTATTCTTGTTATCTGTTTCTTCCTGAGGGAGGCTTTGGTAGTTTGTGTCTTCCAAGGGATTTGTCCATTCGTTAGTTATTAAATGCATTGTTATAAAGCTGAGGAGAGGTCAGCGCAGAAATAACCAACACATGAGTGAGTGACTCGCCCTAAGGAAACCATTGCGAACAAAGAACAGAAATTCTGGGTCAGGAATTAATCTGAAATTCATGAAAAACTTTATGCTCTTTTGAAATGAACCAGTTTATTAAAAAGTACAATTATGCACAAAGATGTAAAGCAAAGTCTTATCAAAAACTGGAAACCACATAAATGTCAAAGAAAGTTAGTCCTATGGTATATTCACTAAATAGAACATATATTTTTAATATAAATTATTTAAATTCTTTTTAAAATTAATTTGAGAGAGAGAACATTGGTTTGTTGTTCCGCTTATTTATGCATTCATTGGTTGACTCTGGTGTGTGCCCTGACCAGGGGTCGAAACTGCAATCTGGGTGCATCAGGACGATGCTCCAACCCACTGACCCACCTGGCCAGGGCTAGAATATATATTATATATTACTCAAACACTGAAAATATGCATAGCAAAGTCTAAAAAGGAGTACACCAAATGTTAATACGAGTTATTTGTTAAGGTTTTTGTTAGGGGGATTTGCCAAGGGAGAGACATACGAGGCTTGTTGAGAGCTAAAAACAGATTTATTGGAAACCACTGGGTGTAGGTGGGGTGAGGCTCAATGGGCAGTCACCAGCCCGAGGGGGCAGAGACTGTTTTTCATAGGGCTTAGTGGACGGGAGGACTGGGGAGCGGGGAGCTGGGTAAAGAATCAGTTTTGTTTGTTCTTCCTGTCACTCCTGGAGTCAGGTACAGGTGTTCTCACTGGTTGTTTATGGTTTGGCAGGGGCCTGTGGTCACTTTGCGGTGTGTAGGTTGCCAAGTTCCCCTGTCCATGTGGGTTTCCAAGCTCCTGCTTTTGTGACTGCTCCTACCAGGGTGGGAGTTTTGGACTCGGGTTGCCAGGGACTTTATCGTTTTGAGTCTATGGAGCCCATTTTCCTTCTTTTCTATATCCTCCAAATTTGCTATATAATATTTTTAATAGGATGAAAAACTGTTCAGGGAAACACCATTTCCTCCCACGTGTAGTGGGGCATAACTAGAGTTCCTAGCAAACACAGGGCCTGACACAAAGTAGTCCCTCAGTAAATTCGGTATAGGACTAATACCAGAGATTTGAAGGTCCTTCTGTCCTGGGGCCTTGCCTCCTGCCAGCATGGCTGCTTCTCCTTCTCCAATCTGGGCCAGGTCCCAGCGCTGGCTGCCCCCTTGGGGTCCCACAGCACCCTGGGCTACCCTAAATGCACTGTGTGAGCATCAAGTGGCTGGGACCCTGCCCACCATCCCCAAGGGCTGAGCCCACACTCATGCCCTGCCACCAGCTATCTCGTCTGCTCACACGCACGCCCCATTATCTCATTAGACTTCACTTACAAAACACAAGTTCAAAGTTAAAATTATTAAGCATTTCAAAATAATGACAGTGGAACATAAAACCAAACACCCCGTCAAACTACACAGGTCGCGTACTTGTAAAACCAGCCTGGTAGAAACGTGGCCCCACAGTAGAGTCTGCACGTGGAGTGGGGTCCCTTAGAAGTCAGGATGGGTGACAGGGCAGAACCAGTGGTTGATGTGTGTACAATACACATTCCTAAACATATACCCCCCCATATCACAACTATGTAATTACATATGTTGTGGAAAGTAACAAGAAACAAAACACCATGAGGACAGAGAGCATTTCTTGGTTTTGATTACAGCTGTATCCCCAGAACTCAGCCTAGTGACTGGCACTTAGTAGGTAACCAATAAATATTTATTAAATATAATTATAGAATAAGTATTATCTGTACTTTCTCATTAGCATGATAACTCCTACACAGCCTTCAAGATCCTCTTCAAAATGTCCCCTCCTCCAGGAAGCCTTCTGCAACTCTTCTAGAATTCCTGATTTCTCCTATACTTTTACTGTACCTTGTGCAGCCCTCTATTTTAGCACCGAACTGAAGCATGAAATTATAAAACAGCACCTTACACAAATCCTCAGCGTTTGGTTAAGTTTTAAAATTTCTCCTTTAAAATTTCTCCTAACCCCATCAACTAGGACAAAACAAATTTTTCCTTGTCATTTTCTAGGAAGTATTTTGTCTATTAATCATCCTTCTCTCCTTTTTTGACAAATGCTTTTATTTTAGCATTACAATGTTTCTGCTTCCTTTTTTAAAAAAATAAATTTTAATTTTGGAATAAATCTGGATGTACAGGAAAGTTGCACAGATAGTGTGGAGATCACAAATATCCCTCCCCCAGTCTCCCCCATCGTTAACATCTCATGTTACCATGGTACATGGGTCAAAACAAAGACATTTGACATGGGTACATCACAATGAAGTAAACTCCAGACTTTATTTGGATTTTACTAGTTTTCCCATTAATGTCCTCTTTCTGGTCTGTGGATATCCTATAGAATGTCCTCCCATCGGGGTTTGTCTGATGTCTTTCTGATGCTTAGCCTGGGATTGTAGATTTATGGAAAGAATTCCACAGAGGTGAAGTGCCCTTCTTGTCCCAGCACACCAGGTGACACCTGACATCCCTGCTGAGCTTCTCCGTGATCACTGGTGGAGGTGGTGTTTGCCAGGTGTCTCCATGGGAAGTTCTTTTCCCTTTCTACACTCTGTTTCTTGGAATCAGATAGGTTCTAGAATCTTATCTCATGTGTCCCAGAACCTGCCACCATATTATAATTGTTCTTTTTTAAAAAATTAAGTGAACTGTGATCACTTTAGAATACATTTAACACCAAGCTTTAAAAGGAAACTTACCTGTCTGGCCCAACGATCCAAGAATTACTATAAACATGCTGTTTTGTTCCTCAGATTACAAAATAACCCCAACTATGAACAGGTAGGATAAGGGTATTAGTGGCATAATTAGTGCTGTTTGTCATAAGCCCTGCTCATGTCCCCAACCCTGGGTGCATCTGGCTCCCTAGGACAAGTGATGTACTCATTCCTAGGCCTCTGCTGTGTCCCAGACCTTGTCCTGGGCTCCATGGGTCCAACCCTGGTGTTGATCTGCTCCAACCCCTTTCTTGTACACTAGGGGGAACTGAAGACCAGAGAGGGGAAGGGCTTGCCTGAGGTCACACAGCACGTGAGTAGTAGAACCAGGGCTGGAACCTGAGACTGGCTTTCCCAGTTCTCACAGTAATGCCAGCTGCTGCCCACAGGGGACAATCAACACATCCAAGGGCACCTGATAAGAAAGCCTTAACAGAGAGCCACTCTGACCAGACACCCATATCCTGACTGATCTCTGGATTGTTCCCATCCAGTCTGACCTGAGTGGAGAGCAGAGAGAACATGGGACAATGACAAAAGAGGGATAAACTTTGAGGGAGAAAAGAGGAGGCACGAAGGGGATCCAGTGCAGTCAGTGCCCCTCAGAGGGTACTAGGAGGGGGCTGCTGAGTACCCTGGGCACAGCGCCATCAGTCTCAATGCCTCCCAGGTGGGCTTCTCCAAAGCTCACAGAGCAGCCTTCTTCCCAGAGCAGGAGGTCAGAGAGAAAGGCCCACGACGGAAGCATCAGCCTTTCACAGTCTAATCTCCATGTGGCGTACCACCATCACTCTACCACCTGCTTTGGGTCACACAGACCAACCTCCTGACACAATGTGGGAGAAGGCCACAAAATGTGGGTGTGAATACTAGGAGCCAGGGCATTGGGGGCCATCTTGGAGCCTGGTTATAACATTGTTTTAAACCAATTGTCATTTGGACCAAATTAATATCAACCAACATATTTTTAGTTTAATTGCCTTCAGCCAGATGACAGATGGCTTTGGAACCCAAACAGGAACATGAATGAGGGTATCTCCTTGTTTCCTGTGTGTGGTGAGCTGAATAATGGTTCCCAGAGTAATTCAGGTCCTAACTCCTAGAACCTGTATAGTTTTAGATGAAAAAAGCATTTCTGCAGATGTGATTAAGTTAAAGATCTTAAAATGGGGAGATTACCCTGGGTTATACAGGTGGGCCCTAATGCAATCATGAGTCTCCTTATAAAAGGAGCAGATACTATGCTCCTGGCTTTGAAGATGGAGGAAGGGGCCATGAGCCAAGGGATGCAAGAAAAGCAGCTCTAGAAACTGAAAAAGCAAAGACATGAATCCTGCCCTAGAACCTCGTGAGGGAGTGCGGCCCTGCCAGAACCTCGATTTGGCTGATGAAACTGATTTTCAGCTTCTGCTCCCAGCACTGCATTAGGATAAACGCGTGCTGTTTCAAACCACAAGCCTGTGGTGCGCCACAGTGCCTTGGGGGGCGGGGAAGACGCTCTTTCATACATCCCTGCTCTGTGAAGCGGAGAATGGTGGCGATGATTCTAAGAAGATATCGATTAAACAGAGTTTGCAAATGCTGTTTGGTGAATAAACAGCCCCACTCCCGACCTGCCCTGCCCTGCCCTGCCAGGCTCTCTCTGCCTGTCCTGGGGCAAGCCCCTGTCCCTCTCTGAATTCAGTCTCCTGTCCTGTACAATCAGGGTAACAATAATAGTAATTCCTATTCTTCCCACCACAGTGATGAACCCCTCCTTTTGGCTCAAGTCATAAATGACAGTGCAGGACTCGTTTTTAGCTGAAAAGCACTAGTATTACCATATAGGTGCTTTAACATGAAATGATCACCTACCAGTTTGTAAGAAACCAATGAACCCCCAAGAGCCCACCTCCACTCTGGCCTCCCAACTCCTGCCCTGAGACCCCTAAAGTCTCCCATGACTCAGCACCTAAAGGAGTAGTACCTAGCTCAGCAGGGATACACAAGGACTGGACACAGAAGTATTACAGCTGGGCTCTACGATCACTAGTCACTGCTGGATTTCTGTTAGTCAATGTTTTGAATAGCACTCCTGGGCCCGGGTCTGGCCCCCCCCCCCCCCATAGGCCCAAGCACTTCCCAGGGCTGATACCAGCTCTCTTAGGAGCCTCTCCCACCCTTTATACACCAGAGCCCCAGCTCCTGGAAGAACTAGGAGTGCAGCTAGGAATGAAGCTTTGCCTGGCCAGGGACCTCTGATCTGTCCACTCACCTGCCTTTCTAGCAGGTCATCTGGTCCAAGAAGTTGGCCCTGGGAGGACAGACCTGGCCAGCCGTCCTCGAGACCTCATGAAGGATTCTCACTGGACCAGGTGGAGGCCGCATTCCTTGGTTCCCGCCCCTGAGTCACCTTACACTGCCCTTCCTCAGGGACATTTCCAGACTGCTCAGCCCAGGGGCAGAGCTAGGAAGGACCACTGAGCCAGAGACCCCTGGCGCTGCCTCTAAGGGGTCACCAGGGGGTGGGGATGCAGCAAGCAGCTCCCTTTCACTGGGCTTCAGTAAGATTGGCCTTCTCAGTAAGATTTCATCTGGGTCTATGATCTAGCGCAACCCACTCATTATGTGGACAATTAGGCCCAGAGGACACACAGGGATGCAGGGAGCCTGGGATCCAGGCATCTGGTCTCAGCCTGGGATCTGCCCTCTACACCTCATGTCCTCTCTCTTCTGTGGGTCCTACAGCCTGTCGTGTGGACACGTCACTCTGTTCCGTGAAGGAATGTTCCATGATCCATAATCTATGTGGACAGATGTGCAATGGGAATCACCTTTCTTATTCCAACCCTGGGGCAATTTCACCAACCTGCAGCTGATACCTTAACCAGGATGCAGCCTATTAGAAAAGATTGTTTAAACACCGCACCTGATACCAGGGGAACAATAAATAAGACTGTGCCACATGTGGTTTCTCCTTATGGGTGCTAGTTCAAGGCCTCCTACTGACTCCCTGAGGGACACGGGGATTCCTTTTGCCTCTCTGGGTCTCAGTCTCCCCATCTGTAAAATGGCAATGTTGGACCAGAAATTCCCTGGGCCCCCTTGCTCCCTGATCCGTCCCTGATTCTGTAAGGCCAGGGGCCAGATCAGCCATCATGGTATTCCCCTCAGGGAGGGGCTGCTCCTCCTGGATGACCCACCAGGGCAAGATCTTTGGAACCAGATATGCAGAAGACAGACTCAGCCCAGGACAGTCACCTCCGGTAGCTTGCCTAGTGCTGAAGAGTGTGGCATTAAAATCCAAGCTTTGCAATTCCAGGTGTGCCACTTACGAGTGAATCATTGTCTCTCTCTGAGCCGCAGTGTCCTTATCTGTCAGCTGAAGCTGCTCACACTTGTCCTCACAGCAGAGTTGGAAGAGTCTGTGGCAGAGCCTCTTAGGTATCCTTCGGCATCTGTCTTCCCACTGAGTCACAGAAATGGAAGCCCCCAAGCCCTGGCCAGTTTGGCTCAGTGGTTAGAGCATCGGCCGAGGACTGACGAGTCTGGGTTCCACTCCAGCTGCAGGCTCGACCCCGGCCTTGGTCAGGGTGCATGCAGGAGGCAAACAATTGGTGTGCCTCTCTCTCATCTCTCTCTCTCTTCCACTTTCTCTGAGAAGCAATGGAAAAAATATCCTCAGGTGAGGAAAGAGGAAAGGAAGGAAGGAAGGAAGAAAGGAAGGAAGGAAGGAAGGAAGGAAGGAAGGAAGGAAGGAAGGAAGGAAGGAAGGAAGGAAGGAGTTAAATGGCCAAGTCGCCCTCCTGCCTTGACGCCCTTCTATGCCATGTCAGGGTAGCATTGAAACTCCTCAGCATGACATGTAAGGCCGTTCGTGATCTGTACCCCTCTTACTGCTCTAGCCTTGGCCCCCTCACTGCTCCCCAACCTGCCTTCATACCCCAGGCCCTCCAGCAGGAGTTACTCACAGCTCCCCAAGCCAACAACCCCTTCTCACCTCTGGCCTCTTGTACATTCAACTCTATCTTCCAAAAATGCCATTTCTGCCCCAGCCCTTCTCAGCTTTCAAGATTCAGCTCGAGTATCACCTCCCGCAGGAAGCTCCCGTGACCTTCCCGGGCTTTGTTCCTTTCCCTGTTTCTCTCCTCGCTCTTGGCACCGGGGGCTTTGCCGCGCTGTGAGAGAAACACACCAGTTTCCACAGTCGTCCGCCTCTCCAGCCTGCGAGCAGCCTGCGGACAGGAATGGTGCCGATTCATCTCTGTGCTGCCGGGGCCTCGCCTACGGGGTCGTAAGTACCAGGAACTGAGCGGGGGGGAGGAATGATGGATGGCAGACGCTTGCTACTGTGGGAACTGCTGGGCCTTGGCAAAGGGCTGTGCCTGGGAAATAGGCTTTGAACTAAAAAGAACTGATTGGAGACAGAGGTGAAGACAAGGGCATCCTGAGCCACTGTTCCCCTACTCTGGTCACTGAGGAGTCAGAGCTGCTGGATCCAAGAGGCCCTTGTGCGTTCGTTGGCAAACCTGCCTGGCGTCGTTAACGGTGGGCAGCATTTCAGGCTCGCTTAATCAGCAAATGTGTAACGATACACTTGGCTGCTGCTAATACTTTGTACCTCAACCGTTGCCTCATAATGGCCCATAACCAGAGATGATAACAGGATGGGAAAGTCAACTGACTGGGTTTCGAACAGAGCACACGTTCAGGGTCCAAAGTTTTATGGTCCAAGGACTCTGCTCACAATGAACAGTATTTACCAGCTTTCCTACAACTTTCTGTGGCCCTGATCCCCTATTGGTCCTTTTCTCCATCTCAATCACCCCCCTTTTACAGTGGGGAAGACTGAGGCCCAGAGGGAGCAAGTTGCCCGAGGCCACACAGTGAGGCTGGAGCAGGGACCAGGACCTAGGCTCTGACACTCAGCCCATTCTCTTTGTACCACCCCGCCTGGTTTTGTGACTCCTGTCCAATAATTAACTGTGGATTTAGATAAAGACATTGGGCCTAATCATGAGGGTCACAAAGGGACAGATCTGTTACAGAGCCTTTGAACCAGGAGCACTATTCTATTGATTTGGTAACATAATCTTTTCTTATTTTTTTAAACTTTTTATTATGAACAAGCTTAAATTTAAATAAGAAATAGACTATAACAAATTGTCTGAGCCCATTAGCAGCTGCTTAAGTATTATCAACACCTGCTGTTCTTGGTTACATAACTTGGAATTGTCTTTCCTCCAGGAAACTAGAGGAGACACACACTACAGCTAGGATGAGATTTAAAGTTGTAAACCGGATCATGTCCACCTTGGCCCCTTCTTCGAAACTCTAGTAGTTCACTCTGCTGTGGGAAGTAAGACAGAGCAGAGCCCCACCCAGCCCCAGACAACCTGCCTCTGGACTACTTTTAAGTGAGGAAAAAATACATTTCTATCTTGTTTAAGCCACTTTTATTTTGGATTTTCTCTTACATGGGTAGTTTGAAAACCTGGCTACATATTAGAATCCACAGAGGAGCTTAAAAACAAAACAACAATAAAATCAGATAACAAGGTGTAACACCAGGGGATTCCAGTTCACTTGGCCTGGGTGCTGCTCAGGCATCAGTGTTTTTAAAAGCTACCCAGGTGAAGCCCTGGCTGGGTAGCTCAGTTGGTGCCTTGTCTCGATACACCGAGGTTGTGGGTTCCATCTCCAGTCAGAGCACATACAAGAAGCAACTAACGAATGCATAAATAACAGGAACAACAAAAGATGTTTCTTTCTCTCTAAAAAATAAAATAAAATCAATCAATAAAAAAATAAAAATAAAAGCTATTCAGGTGATGCTTATGTGGAGCCCCAGTTGAGAACTGCTGTGTAAGTATATGTGTCTGAACTAATGCTGATACATGGCTCAGCTGAAAGGTCATCTTCTCCCAAGATGTCCCAGGTGGGGGGCACTCAGGGCTCCCTCCTCTGTGCTTCCATAGAGCTTGGCACTCGTCTCGATTAGTGGTACATGACAGTTTATTGCATTAGTTTTGTTTGGGTCAGTCTCCTCACTGTTCTCTGAGCTCCTCGGGGGTGGGACCATGTTAGCTCAGAGATTTTCAACCAGTGTGCCGTGAGAATTTTAAAACTTGCAATAGCTGACTATTTAATCAGGGGCACTGACCTCCTTTCCCTTAGATTGTCAAATAAAACAGTGACAACAGCCAACATGATAGCCGTCCAATTGAATGAATCAAAATTATTCCTATTTTTGTTTCGCTAAGATTGGCAAAAAGTGTATTTTTGGTGTGCTGCAGAATTTTAGTGAATTGCTTATGCATGCCATGAGATGAAAAAGTTTGAAAGTTGCTGTGTTAGATTCATCCAGGGTCCCGGCTCAGGACTCACAGTTCTAACCTGGGCCTCCGAACCCCATCAAGTCTGTCCTGTGCCCTTGCCTCCAGCCTCCTCCTGAGCCACTCACCCCTTCACACTTCCTGCGTCTCACCTACTTGTCTTCTCCCAGTTCTCTGAATGCACCTTGACCCTCCCACCTCAAGGCCTGTGCATGTGCCTGTCCCTTTCACCTGTCCCTTTAACACCTCTTAATTTAGTACATCCCTGCTTGTCCTTCAGCTCTCACCCTTTACCCTTGCTACTCAAGGCATGGTCTTGGCACCAGCAGCATTGGCATCACTGGGGAACTTGTTAGAAATGCAGAATATACGGCATTCATAGTTAAGAAGGCTTAACAAGGTTCCCAGAATATGTAGGATGCTATGCTAACTGGTTCTGACTCAAAAATAGGATTGGGGTGGCGGTGGGAGGAGGAGGGGTGCTATTTTCAAAAGAAAGGAATGCTGGGTAGACAGCAGACACAATGTCCACCATAATTATGGTACGTCTACACATGGACTACTGTTGACCACCTGGCCTGCTCCAGCTAGGCCAGAGGCCATAAACTCAAATGCCTATAAAAAGCTATAAATGAGTTAATCATTGTATTTGTTTCCATTTGTTAGCTGTAACAAGTTATCACAAACATAGTGGCTTAAAACAACACAATTTTATCATCTTATAGTCCTGGGGCTCAGGAGTCTGAAATGAGTGTCGCTGGGCTGAAGTGAAGGTGCCGGCAGAGATGCATTCCTTTTGAAATGCTTGGGGGAATTCTGTACCCTTGCCTTTCCAGCTGCTCGCATTCTTTGGCTGGTGGCTGCATCACTTCAACCTCTGCTTCTGCCATCATGGGCCCTTCTCTGATGTTGACATTCCTCTCTCTCTTTGATAAGGACCCTCGTGATTACTTTGGGCTCACCCACACAATCCAGGATAACCTCCCCACCTCCAGGTCCTGAATAGCAGATGCCCTATCACTGCCACATGCTCTGCCTCCACCTCAGTGTTATTTGGGTGCTTATGTGAGAGCCTTGGTTGTAGTCTGAATTCGGACACTCATCCCCTGCGTTACCTTGGGCAAGTCCCTTTCCTTTTCTGGGTCTCAGTCTCCTATAACTATACACTGAGGTGCAGAGGAAAGAAAAGAGCAAGGAAGCCAGACAGGCAGAAGGGAAATCGAGTTTGTGGAAAATATTCAGGCCTGGTTTGGTTTGACAACATTCAGATTTTGGTCATATTTACAGAGTATAAATTTCACTTAGAGATTCACTTACGAGAAAAAGAAGGGAATAGGGTATACTTTGGTTTGCTTTTTATAAGCATCTTTATTTAAAATTTCCATTCCCTATAACTCCCTCAGTGTCCTGAGCCAGTCTTCCATGTTCAGTTCAAATGCAGAGAACAGAGGCACCTGTTATGCTCAATATAGAATAAACACCCAGTGCAGCTCGCATGTCTTTTGGTTTAGAATCTGTCTGTTTCGTTCATTATCTCAGAGCCTGGAATCTTCTCCAGTAACTTCCTGGACATATAAGGCTCTAAAACGCTGAAGGCTAGAAATAGCTTCTCTTCCCCCACCAGGCCAGTGTAAATACATCCCTGGTTGACATTCCTTGCTGACAATGACCTGACTGTGGCTTGTGTTATCTCACCATTTCCCCTTCAATCCTTTTAGTCCAAACACTCACAGTGGCTCCAAGCCCGACATTTGAATGTACAGAGGCCTGTATCTTTTTTTGCCAATTAAAAAGCTGGATCCAAAACAGTCCTGAAAAATCGTCAACCCCTCTGCAAAAATAATTTGTGCATTTTCCTTCAGCCACTGCACATTCTTCCTTCTCTCCAAACAGTTACAGAGGGCAGAGGAAGAACTTTCTGACAAAGCACACTGGCTAAGGATGGATGGCAGGGACCGCCTTGAAAGACAGTGAGCTCCCCATCACTGGAGGAATACAAGGAGGGATAGACAGCCATTTGGGAAAATCCTATAGAAGGGAGTACCAGATAAGGAGTGAACTAGACTTCACTGAGCATCAGAATTGCCTGGGGAGCTTCAAAAAAATGTCAAGCATTGTGGAAAACCTCAGTTTTTAAATTTTGGGGTGCTTTTTACAAATGTCTTGCGACAGGACTACTGTGGTGAGTTCTGATGCCTGCCACAGCTTAGGAAGTGTCCAGGGTGGACATGCTTAATGGAATCTAGAGACAGATAAAGCATTCACTGGGTAAGTCTGTTTCTGAAAAACATCTCTGTTGGAGTCATACGATACTCGAATCCCTAAATACCACTTAGGCCGGTGCTTCCCAAATATGGTTGTGCATCAGAAGCAAATAGGGAATTTAAAAAAATTTCTGGGCCCCAACCAATATATAATTTATAATCTCTGAAGGTAAGACCCAGGGAGATTGTAAATTTTTTTGTGTGAAGCTCCCCAGGCAATTCTGATGCTCAGAGAAGTCTAGTTCACTCCTTATCTGGTACTCCCCTCTACAGGATTTTCCCAAATGGCTGTATATCTCTCCTTGTATTCCTCCAGTGATGGGGGGCTCACTGTCTTTCAAGGCGATCCCTGCCATCCATCCTTAGCCAGTGTGCTTTGCCAGGAAGTTCTTCCTCTTTCCTCTGTAACTCCCCCTCACTGATCTTTAGGATCCCACAGGCCATATCTGCTTTCACCCTTCAGAGATTTGGAGGGTGTAACCTTGTCCCTTGAGTTCTAAGGAGTGGACACCCCCAGTTTCTTCAGCTGTTCCTCACAGGACACAACCTCCAAACTTTCCCCCATGGTGACCACTTCCTATCTGCCACTGGCCTCTCTCCCCTGCCACAGCTTTCCCATGCAGTCTGACAAATGCAGACACTTGCTTTGTCACAGACTCTGCCTTTACCGAGGCCTGTTAATGATTGACCAAATAATCATTAAGTCAATCCACCGTGGAGTGCCTTGCCAAGTGCCCGAGGAGTTTTAGGCTGGCCATGTGCTATGGCGGAGACAGAAGATGCTTTGCAAGGGGCTACTGGATTGCCAGGAAAACAGGAGCACAGATGTGGCAGGAAGCAAGACATAGTGCTTTTAGTGAAGAACTGAACTTTGCAGCAAGGACTGTGAGCATCCTCAGGATGACAAGGCAACCAAAGAGTTCATAGAGATGTTGCTTAAGGAAAGAACTAGGTGAAGAAGTCAGGGTCAGGCAAGATAATGCGGATAATACGTGGAGAGGAAGGGATTTAATACCGAGAACCGGGTGCTGACAGTGCTGACGGGCCAGGAGAGGAGGCCTTAGCTAGCCCTTCAGGACTAACTCCCAGAGCAAGGTGGACATGGCCCACCAGCCTCATTACCATCCGAGGCCACCTCTGGAGTCAGTTAGGTCCAGACACACCCCTGTAGCCATGATTCAAAGAGCTGGAGCTGGAGTGGAGCTGCAGCCACAGACACCACCCCACACCCGGGAAGCAGGGGAAGGGACAAGGAACACTAATGCAGAAAATCCTCACGTTACTGCCACCACGCTAGTGATGTCCCAGAGGGGCAGGGCTCTACCCTCCACTTTCCACATCTGGTAGGGGGACTGTTAAACCGTAGCACTTGGTTCACAGCCAGAACTCTAGCTGCAAACAAGGCCGGGAAACTTAGCTCTGAGCTTCCCAACCACCCTGACCAGGAGGAAGAAGCAGTGGAGACGTTAGGGCGAGTGGGAGATGCGCATGCAGGATGTCGGGCTTAGCCCCCTCTACCACAGCAACAAGTCGGAGGCTGCGAGCTAGCTGCCCACCAACAGTCCTCCCTACGGTGGAATTCGAGGCCACCTTGGAGAGGATGACACCATCTTGTACTGAATTAGTGAAATGAGAAAAGGTTCATAAGAAGTTCCTAAGTTTAAAAAAAAAAGAAAGCAGGCGGAAAAATAGAAGTCACCATATGATTTTATTTCAACTAAAAGAGTTTTTGCAAAATGCAGGGGGAAAAAAGAATACCAGCAATATTAGTGTTGACTTTTGGGTGAAATGACAGAAGGTAATTTTTTACCTTCATCCTGTTCTGTTTCCCAAGCTTTCTACAGTGCGCATGCATTCTTTCTACTCTTAGGACAAAAAAAAAAAAAAAAAAAGCATTTAAAAAATGCACAAACATGAAATCTTCACAAAACTGGGGAAGGGAGCAGTAAAAGTGGAAACTGTCAGGAATTCGTGAACGGAGGTAAAAAACGCAGAGGGGAGGGCAAGGCGAGGTTCAAGGATGGCAATCACGCGGGAGGGAAAATGCAAACTGTAACCGGGGTCCAGGCTCAGGGCTGCGTGACCTGGGCAGGGCGCCCCTTTCTGGGTCTTTGTTTCCGCTCCCAAACAAGGGCCGCAGGACCCCAGCTCGGAGCCCGGCGGGAGGGAGGGCGGCAGGGTCGGCAGCCCCGGGAGGGGAGGGGAGGGGAGGGGAGGGGAGGGGAGGGGAGGGGAGGGGAGGGGAGGGGAGGGGAGGGGAGGGGAGGGGAGGGGAGGGGAGGGGAGGGGAGGGGCGGGGCGGGGCGGGGCGGGGCGCGCCGGCACCGCAGGGGCGGCCCGTGGGCGGCGGCGGCCGCGACCTTGAGGCCGAAGATCCGGGGCGTCACCGGGCGCGGGCGGAGCCTCACCCGCGGAGGAGGGACCTGCGGCCACACGGGCGGAGGCCTCATTCACCTGGGGGAGCCCCAACCTGCCGCAGGTAAGGAGCGCCCCTCACCCGCAGGCTCCCGCTACCGCGGAGGGAGCTTCCTCTCCGGGCATCTGCCCGCCCACCCGGGGCCCGTCTGTGCGCCTGGCCTGGACCGGAGGACCCTACCCACGCTCCCCAACCCTCTCCCCACACCCGGTCCTGGGGTGTGAGGGCCCCTAGGGCGCAGACAGCCCCGCCTCCGCAAACCGCTGGGTTGGCCCGACCTCCGGGCCACTCCGCCGAGGGCCCCGACTGCAGCTGGTGGCGGAGAGGGCAGGACGCCCGCCCAACCCCGCGTGCAGAAAGGGTGAGGTGGGCGCCGCCCGGTCCTGGCTCCATGACCCAGAAGGTCCAGTCCTTGGCACAGGGGACACGAATACAGGAAACGGAAGAAATTGCCCATAGTCAGGAGGAAACACACAGCTAGGACTGTGGGAACTCCGGCTGAGGCTCCTATTCTTACTTGCTGTGTGTCCTTGGTGAGCCCCTGAACCTCTCTGATCCCCGGCCTTCTTCCAGAATGGGGTCATCCTATGCTCTGATCACCCCAGGGCTGCTAGGAGTTTCACTGAGTTAACTGCTGAGAAGATGGGCTGCAAACTGCAAAGCCTGGTGCACCAGTGATCTTCCTATATGCAAAGGGAGGTGCCAGGGCAGCCCTGATATAGGCCGCTAGAATAGGAAGTCTTGGCTTGGCATAAAAGATTTCCCAGCCTTGGTCCCTCACCGCTTCTCCCATCTGTTTAGCCCTTCCACCCCCACCCCATGGATTGGTGACTCCTCCTTACACCCATTCCAGTGGGCTACTCCCTCCTCAGACCCACACCTGTTGGACCCAAGGCTGCTTCTGCCTCAGCATAGAGTCCTGAGTGCACCCCTGACAGGTCTGCTGGCTCAACTTCCCCCCAAGGGAGGGCTTTCCTGGGCAGCATTGATTGGTATGGAGCTGAGGACCCGATTGGGGTGTTTTTCTGGATGAGTCCTTTGGTCCTCTCCATGCCCAGTGGCAGAGGATGGCGAGTGGTGGATTGGGGAATAGGGCAAGGTCAGACCCTTTTTGCTGTTGGGTGGGGCAAGACTCCATTGAGAGAGTAAAGGTGCAGGGATTGTGTCAATGAATCTAGGAACTTTATACACCATTTACGTTTCATTGACTATATTTTATATACTGTTTAAATTTTGCAGTTGCAGTTTTAATCAAGTCTACACTGTTTTCAGAGTTGTAGGCAAGACATAAACAGACCCTTCTTTCTCGCTGCTGCTGGTCTTGCTGCACCCCTGGCACACTGAGACCTGTTTCTGGGGCGCGGGGCTCGGCTGGTTTCTGAGAGTGTTGCCAGCTCTGATGTCCTGGGTGGAGTGTGGCAGGCTTTTATAGGCACAGACCCATTCAGCATAGCTCTGTGAGGCATTTTACTTGTGAGGCAACTGAGGCACAGCAGTGAAGTGAAGCAAGCCTCTCTCGAAGGGAACAACTCTGTCTCTGAGTCTCTGGTTTCTACTCCATTCTTAGGTCAGTTAAACAGCCTTTGTGAAAATGTATGTAGTGAGCATGATTCCAGGCAGCAGGGCCATGGCAATGAACCAAACAGGAAAAAAATTCCTGCCCTCATGGAGCTGGTGTTTTACTGGGGAGAGGCAGATAATAAACGTATAAGCGTGTAAAGCTACTATTTGGTATTGTCTGCTGGGGAAAAATAAAGCATGGCATGGGGGCTAGAGAGTGCTAGGAGTGAGGAAAGTTGCAGTTTTATAAAGGCAGGTCAAGGAAGGCCTTGCTGAGGTGACATTTGAGCAAAGACCCAGAAGAGGTGAGAGAATGAACCGAAGGATAGATGGACATGATGGAGTTGGACCAGGGTTCTTCAGGGCCTTCATACACCTTGCAGTCCATGTTTTTTGGGGTGACCCCCATTATGCTAGAATCTTGGAATGTCTAAGCTGGTAGGCCTTCGGGGGACCACCGGGGCCTCTCTCACCTGTTCACCCTGGTTCCTCCTGTCCCTCTCCAGGGTAGTCAGCATGCTGCGCTTCCTGGTGCCCCGGCTGCTTTGCCTTCGAGGCAGGACTGCCCCGTACTCCTCAGCAGCAGCCCTCCCAAGCCCCATCCAGAACCCAGATATTCGCTACAACCAGCTGTTCATCAACAATGAGTGGCAAGATGCAGTCAGCAAGAAGACCTTCCCAACAGTCAACCCCAGCACAGGAGAGGTCATCGGTCACGTGGCTGAAGGGGACCGGGCTGATGTGGACCGGGCGGTGAAAGCGGCCCGAGAGGCCTTCCGCCTGGGGTCTCCGTGGCGCCGGATGGATGCCTCCGAGCGGGGCCGACTGCTGAACCGCCTGGCCGACCTAGTGGAGCGGGATCGTGTCTACCTGGCCTCACTGGAGACCTTGGACAATGGGAAGCCTTTCCAGGAGTCTTATGTCATGGACCTGGATGAGGTCATCAAGGTGTATAGGTACTTCGCCGGCTGGGCTGACAAGTGGCACGGCAAGACCATCCCCATGGATGGTGAGCATTTCTGCTTCACCCGGCACGAGCCCGTTGGTGTCTGTGGCCAGATAATCCCGTGGAACTTCCCCTTGGTCATGCAGGGCTGGAAGCTCGCCCCGGCGCTTGCCACTGGCAACACCGTGGTCATGAAGGTTGCAGAGCAGACCCCCCTTTCTGCCCTGTACTTGGCCTCCCTCATCAAGGAGGCGGGCTTTCCCCCCGGGGTGGTGAACATCATCACAGGCTATGGCCCGACAGCAGGAGCGGCCATCGCCCAGCATATGGATATCGACAAAGTTGCTTTCACCGGCTCCACTGAGGTGGGCCACCTGATCCAGAAGGCGGCTGGAGATTCCAACCTCAAGAGAGTCACCTTAGAGCTGGGCGGGAAGAGCCCCAGCATCGTGTTGGCTGACGCTGACATGGGCCATGCCGTGGAGCAGTGCCACGAGGCCCTCTTCTTCAACATGGGCCAGTGCTGCTGTGCGGGGTCCCGGACCTTCGTAGAAGAATCCATCTACGATGAGTTTCTCGAGAGAACAGTGGAGAAAGCTAAGCAGAGGAAAGTTGGGAATCCCTTTGAGCTGGACACCCAGCAGGGGCCCCAGGTGGACAAGGAGCAGTTTGAACGAATCCTGGGCTACATCCGGCTCGGCCAGAAGGAGGGGGCAAAACTTCTCTGTGGTGGGGAGCGTTTTGGGGAGCGCGGTTTCTTCATCAAGCCCACGGTCTTTGGTGGTGTGCAAGATAACATGAGGATTGCCAAGGAGGAGATCTTTGGGCCTGTGCAGCCCCTGTTCAAGTTCAAGAAAATCGAGGAGGTGATTGAGAGGGCCAACAACACCAGGTATGGCTTGGCTGCCGCTGTGTTCACACGGGACCTGGACAAGGCCATGTACTTCACACAGGCGCTCCAAGCTGGGACAGTGTGGGTGAACACCTACAACATCGTCACCTGCCACACGCCATTTGGAGGCTTTAAGGAGTCTGGCAATGGGAGGGAGCTGGGGGAGGATGGGCTTAAGGCCTACACAGAGGTGAAGACGGTTACCATCAAGGTTCCACAGAAGAACTCGTAAGAATGTCTGCCATGGAGACCCAGCTTCAGTCCAAGGATTCCACAACCATCTACCAGTGGTCACCAAACATTTTTTTTTAGCCATGGACCCCCTTTTTTTAATCCAAATGAACTTTTAGAACCTTAGCAAATGAAATAATTACAATCAGAGCTGCTCTAGTTAAAGCAGGTATGGGGACGGTTCAGAGTCCCATCCATCTGCACCCCAACCCACACCCCCTTATAGGCCCTGAGCTACTTCCGTGAAACCTTAAGAAGCTCCGGGAGATAGATTAAAAACCACTGATCTGGATTTTAGTTCTTCCTGCGGATCCAAGGGCTTTCTAATGGATTAACCTGCTGGCTTAGTGGATGGGCTCACCTCAGACATGGGATTAGAAGGCATTAGGGGTTTGATGGATGCTGAATGTTGGCGCCATTCTTCATGGACTTAACCTAAAAATCAAGGGTGCTTTTCCTTTTCTAAGTACCAGTTGTTGGCTATTTTGCTTGCTTGCCCCTAATTTTCCTTAATTTGGGGGAAGGAATGGGCAAAGGACAAATTTACTTAACCATTCCTTTAAAAGAAGCTCAAGCAACCCAAATGTCCATCAACTACTGAGTAAAGAAAATGTTTCCATGGAACAGCCTTGTACTTTTCAGCCATAAAAAGGAATGAAATGCTGATACACACTGCCTCGTGGACGAACCTTGAAAACATTATGCTGCATGAAAGCAGACAGACATACAAGGCCACGTATTGTATGATTCCATTTATATGAAATGCCCAGAATAGGCAAATCCATAGAGAGAGGGTGTGTGGTGGTTGCCAGGGGCGGGGGAAGAGGGAATGGCGAGTAACTGCTAATGGGTATGGGATTTTTTGGGTGGAGGTTTTAAAATATTCTGGAATTGGACAGTGGTGGTGGTTACACTTTGTGAATATACTAAAAAGGATACTGAATTGCATACTTTGAAAGGGTGAATTTTATGATATGTGAATTGATTTCAATCAAAAATTAAAATAAATAAATTCACACATTCTGTTTGCACATCCATTTTGTGTCCATACCCTCTTGCTGCTGGATAGTTTAGACTCTCAGAGATGGAAGGGATGCAGTTAGTCAACCCCCAGCCAGGTGCAAAAGTCCCCTCCACAATATTCTGAGTTTAGTTTTTGTTTTCTCCTGGCTGACAAAGTTCAACTTTAAGACCCATAATAAAAAGCTCTGGTTCCTGCCTGGAACAAGTCCATGTCAGATCTCATTTCAAGACTTCCATTGGCACTGCCCCAACCTCTACTAAAACACACCGCCCCTCAAGCCAAGCTCAGTATCAGGGCCATCCTCACATGCTGGGATTGCCAGAGGTTCAAACCTGAGAGTTCAGTATGTTTACTGTGAGCCTTAATTCCTCAATGGATGGGAGTAACTCCAAGCCAATGGGCCACGACACCTAAACAGCATGCTGAGCCGTCTCTCCTTGTTTTCCATCTTTCTACCACATTAATAAGGAATCACCCTGCTTGTAGGTCCACTCAGTGTAGTGAATGCACACCCCCAGGCAGCTCTTTAGCATCCTGTTGTCTCACCCAGGCTTCAAGATGATTTTGTTCAGTATCTAACCTTGGAGTTGTCCTGAAACTGCTTTCTGGGGATTCTGAGTCTGTTTGTTCCCCTCATCTCTCCTTCCAGGACCTCCTTTCTATGCCATTTTTCTAAGGCTGGGGTGACCCTGACTGTCCCCTGAAGAGCACTTTTATCTGCTTCTCTTAGAGACTATTGGTACTTTGCATAGTCGTGAGAGTTTCTCATGAAACAGAGAAACAGGAGTGAGTAGGTGGGTGAATGGGAGTCTCTAATGACTATCAAGCAACATCTCAGTGTTTTAACAAATCCATTGTTTATTTGCTTCTCAGTACTTCTCAGCCAAGAGAAACTTGGTACAGGGTGTCCCAGGATGGGGTGAGGCTGGAAAAGGACAATCTTCTAGGGCTCTTATTTTGATCCCTGAAATCCTGAGACTGAGGAGTCAGGTCAGATTTCTAGTCAGCTCAGCCCCCCATGGCTCCTCTGCATCATCGCCATTTCTCTGTGTATAGGGCCATGCAAGCAAGGAGGTGGAACTGGGCATCGTTTAACGCAGACACTGCCTGCAGGATTTCACTTGATCATAGATGTCGCAATTCTGGGCACCCATTTCCAACAAGCTTACCGAGCTCTACTCTGCCAGATGCCATCTATGCCAGGTGCCTTTACACGCCACTGAAGCCTCACACTGGAAAATAGGCAGTGGGGTTACCAGTTTTTTTAGATGAGGAAATGGAAGCTGAGAGGTTTATCATGAAGTTCATTTGGACTCAGTTTCCTACGTGCATACACTATGGGCCAGAAAGGGGGCAATCTGAGAGCACATCTAATCCGACCTTGACTCCTGAAGGGTCCAAGGACTCAGCTTCTTTGCCGCATCCCTCAGGGCTGCTGCTTGGGCACAGTGGCACTGCTTCTCTCATTGAATCCCAGATGCCAGGCCATTTAAGACCTTTGATTTAGTTTGGCTCTATTCTGGGGGTGAGGCTGACCTCTGGTGGCCACCTGGTTAATTAATTTGCTCAGGTCATTGGTTTAAAAAGAAGGGGGCTAAGGTTCTGGCTCTAGGCAGTTTGCAGGGACAGAGACATGAACGAGGTAGTAGCTGCCTTGCAGGAGCTCACAGTCTGGCAGAGACTCAACTACAGAACCAGTGAAAAATGGAAGTACAGAGGCCATGAGATCACAAAAGAAACAGTATTAAGCACCCACAATATTTATCTCATTTACTGCTTCTAATTACCCTCAGTCACTTATTTTTTCTGACTGGTTATTTAAAAAAATATTTCTAGTTTTTCAATTACAGTTGACATACAATATTATATTAGTTTCAGGTTTACAACAGTGATTAGAACAGGGGCGGGGAAACTTTTTTCTGCCAAGGGCCATTTGGATATTTATAACATCATTCGGGGCCATACAAAATGATCAACTTAAAAATTAGCTATGAAAAAAAGCTCCTAGATTTATTGAATTTTGAGTCCCGCCTGCAGTTGCCTTGGCAAGGGCCAGACCAAATGATTTCACGGGCCATATACGACCCTCAGGCCGGACATTCCCCACCCCTGGATTAGACATTTATATGACTTACAAAGTTATCACCCCAATAAGTCTAGTGCCCATCTGACATCATACATGGTTATTACAATATTATTGACTATATTCCCTATGCTGTAGTTTATATCCCATGATTATTCTGTAACTACCAATTTGTACATCTTAATCCCGTCCCTTTTTTCATCCAGCCCCTCAATCCCACTCCCATCTGGCAACTATCAGTTTGTTCTCTGTATCTTTGAGTTTGTTTCTGCTTTGTTCATTTATTTTGTTTTTTAATTCCACATATAAATGAAATTGTTTGGAATTTGTCTTTTCCTATCTGACTTATTTCACTTAGCATAATACCCTCTAGGTCCATCCATGCTGTCACAAATGGCAAGAGTTCCTTCTTTTTTATGGTTAATACTCCATTGTATTGCGCCACAACTTCTCTACCCATTCCTCTATTGATGGGCACCTTGGCTGATTCCATATCTGGGCTGTTGTAAATAATGCTGCAACGAACATAGAGGTGCATAGGTCTTTTTATTTTTATTTTTTAAATCTATCTTTATTGATTTCAGAGACAGGAAGGGAGAGGGAGAGAGAGAGATAGAAACATCAATGATGAGAGAGTCATTGATCAGCTGCAGCCCACAACCCGGGCATGTGCCCTGACCGGGAATCAAACCCTGATCACCTGGATCCTAGGTCGATGCTCAACTGTTGAGCCACGCCCGGCCGGGCTGCATAGGTCTTTTTGAATTCATGTTTTGGGTTTCTTCATATAAATACCCCAAAGTGACATTGCTGGGTCATATGGTAGTTCTATCTTTAATTTTTTGAGGAACCTCCAAACTGTTTTCCTCCAGACTGTGGCTACACCAATTTACAATCCCACCAACAGTGCACTAGGGTTCCCTTTTCTCCACATCCTTGTCAGGCACTTCCTAATATTCCACACTTGATAAATAATCATGGCAGCCCAGAGATGTTCCAATAGTAAGGGGAGCCAGGATGCAAACTCAGGTCTTCTGACGCTACTGCACCCAGTTCAACCCCAGGGAAAGGCTCTGTGGGAGGGACACGGATCCTACTGGATGAAAAGGAGGCAACCAGGCAGAGAGCCACAGGAAGGCTGTTCCTGGGAGAGGGAAGGGCATGAAGTTTGTGAAAAAGCATGGAGGGTGCGAAGAAACGGTGTGAGGAAGGGACAGGCAGGGAGGAAGGCCTGGGAGGAGGCAGGGGCTGGGTTGTGAAGGGGCTGGGCACCCTGTGAGGAAAACTTGAGAGTTTTGAAAGGAATGTGAAAGGGTCATATTTTAGTTTCTAAAGCTGGTTCTGTTTCAGTGGGAGGGTAGGTTGAGGGGGCGACCTGAAGCTGGAGGTCTATTGTCAGTGATGTTAACCTGAACCAGGCGTGGGGAAGGGTGGGAGATCTTGGGAGCCAGGAGGTGACCCGTGCTGCTGGCTGGGGTAACCAAGTGGATGGTGGTGCCAGCACTGGGAAAGAGCACTTAGCTGGAGAAGGTTTGGGGACAAGGTGGTAAGTTTATTCATTTATTCAACACGTTTTTTAGTGAGTGCGGACTCTCAGCACGCAGTGAAGCCTGGTGCTCTGCAGACGTGTGTGGGGATTTATGAATGGAGATGAGAGGCTTCTGTCTCCCAACCCCAACCCCACTTCCTACTCCTCCCTGGACCGCCACCCACTCCCTAACACCCGCCGGCAGGGGCAGATTCAGGCGTGAGGAAGGAGAGACACGGGTCACCCTGCCTCCGGCACACTCAGCCCTGCCGCCCAGAGGAGCTCAGGCTCTGGGGAGGAGGCGGCAGCGAGCGAGCCGGGCGCCGGTTCCGATCCCGCCCTGATGGGTGCCCACGTCTGAATTCATTACTGAGCCGCAGACGCCGGGCGCTCCAGTTTCCCTTCATTAATTAAAATAGTGCATATAATCTGTCTCTGATTTAACGTTCCAGAGGCCCTGGCGAAGGCCAGCAGTGAGGAAATTCATTAGAGGAGACTGTTCACTGTCGGTTCATCTGCTCATTCTTATTAATTTTACCTGCGTAACCCATCCCTGGGGGGAGGCAGGGGCAACGCGTTTTTTTTTTTAAACATAGGCTTAAATTCACCACAAAACCTGATGAAAAAATTTGTTTTGACTAAAAATTAGACTTTTTAATTTAAGGTGGGAAGTGGATACATTTGGGATTGGACACTGTCTTTCAAATTATCTTCCTCCAGCCCAGTTATAACTTAGTTGACCACAGGCTGAGATTCAGGCTGCCTGCTGCTTACAGCATCAAGTCCAGCCTCCTCTGGAGGCATTTCGGGCTGTGGCCTAAGCCCCGGCCCCCACTTGCCACTACAGCTTCCAGCAGCCACACTGGCCACTACTCCCTGTTCACAAACTACACTGCACTTCTCTACCCCTGCTCCTTTCACGTGCTGTCTCCCTAGCCAGGAATCCCCCACACCCCTCCAATCCCCGGCTCAGATGCCTCCTCTTCTCTTCCAGGAAGTCTTCCCTGATCTTCCCCTACTCTGATCACAGAGCAGACATCTTGTGCTTCCCGGCAGAATGGTGACTTCATCCCACGCATCCCCACTCCAGTATCACCCGAGTGCACGGCCCAGGTCCCACCCACCTTCACATTGTAAAGTGTCTGTGCCCTTCTGGCCTCTGGAGGATGCCACTCCTGTGTGCGTGTGGAATATAGCAGAGGGCAGATCTAAGCGAGTGAATTAAATACTAGAATGTTTACACTGTGGGAGACCCAAGTTCAGGGGGAGCTAGAAGAATCGGGCCAGCAGCAGACAATTAGGACTAGTTAATAACTGCAAGCAAGGTGAACAGGTGGGGCTGTGACTACAGCCCGGGTGAGAGGTAAGGAAGATGCGGGCAAACAAAAAAAGGGCAAGATGCATAGAAATGATGAGGTATCAGCGGGACCTGGGCCAACCACAGCAGCACTCCAAGGACAAGGAGACCACAGACGGTCCTTAAAAACATTTATTTTCAGGGCAAGGGGTCATGTGACATCATCACATCTATGAAAATGGGGTAAAAAACAGGCTCTGGGGGATCATGTTTCCGAATGATAGCAGTCACAGCACACGTTCTCCAGCTCTGCAGAGGTCTTGGGCTCTCACCCTTGAAAAGTCGTTAGGTTGGGACAATCATCTTCATCTATCTTTTTGGTTTTGGTGAAACTATTGGACAGTGTAACATTTATTATTATTTTTGCACATAATTATGATGCTAACCCAGCCTCATGCAGTCTTCATGCTCAGCTCCGTCAGCACAGGGCTCCGTCCATCCTGCTCTCTGGGTCTATATCCAGGTCTCTAATTCTGATTGGGCAAAATTGAGGGGATTCATCTGATTTTGTTAAGTGTGCTTATTAGCAGATGCATGCTGTTCTACTACCTTCTCCAGGGCCTCAGCATCCCGACTCCTCCTGAGCGTCTTATCACTCATTCAAATTACAGAGGAATTAACTGCAGACCTCGGGTACAGGCTGGGGGCGGGCAGGAGCAAGGGAGGAGGTGCTCAGTGGGATGTGAGCAGGGCCCCTGGCAGCCCCAACCTCCCACAAACAAGGAGAGCTTCCAGTTTGATCAGTTTCAATTCTAATCTTATTCAAAGAAGGGGTTCCAATGTGTTCAAGTTTGAAAGCCACTCATCTAGCTCCATTCCCTTCTTACTCAAATGAGAAAACTAAGGTGCAAAAAGTGAAGGGGCCCTCCTCAGGATCACACAGCGAGCCAAATGGACCTCACGTTTCTGGATTCCCAGGCCAGTCTCCTGCTGTAGCATGTCAGGGTGATGCCACCCCAACATTCCAGATGTGGAATGGCCAGCCTTAAAGGCAGAAAATGCAATTCCAAAAAGGGTCCCACAATGCCATGGCCACTGTGGGCAGCATGAGGTTGGACCTGGATAAGAATCCCCGAAACCTGGGCAACTGGCAGCATCTTTTAAAAATATATATGTTTTTATTGATTTTTAGAGAGAGAGGAAGGGAGAGGGAGAGACAGAAACATCGATGAGGGAGAAACATCAATCAGCTGCCTCCTACACACTCCCAACTGGGGATGGAGCCTGCAACCTGGGCATGTGCCCCAACCAGGAATTGAACCAGCGACCTCTTGGTGCATGGGATGACACTCAACCAACTGAGCCACACTGGCTGGGCTCTGGCAGCATCTTTTTACATAGTTATGAGATTATTCTGAGAAGCAGCACCATGAAGTGGGAAGAGTGCCAAGGAGGGCCAGGTGCCCTGAGTTCTGGTCCTTCTCAGAGGCCTTCAGACTTTGGGCAGGTGCCTTACTCTCAGAGCATGGTTTCTTCATCTGTAAAGAGTCAGGGACACTACTTCCTACTGTCCCAGAGTTGGGAAGTGACCACAGATGGAAAAGGGCTTCATGAACTTTAAGAATTATCCACATGTGAGATCCCCATTTAAAAAAATTTTAATTGCCAGGATATCTATTTTTTTAGCCCAGATATTAAGTATTCTCCTTTCTTTTTTCATTAAGAAAGAAAAGAAAAGAAAAGAAAAGAAAAAGAAAAGAAAAGAAAAGAAAAGAAAAGAAAAGAAAAGAAAAGAAAAGAAAAGAAAAGAAAAGAAAAGAAAGCCAGCCTCATTCCTGGTTGAGGTCAAAACATCTGTAAATAAAACATATTCTATCACACTCTAGCTCCATAGCCAAGACAGAGCATCTGACCCAGTTTTTACAATTTGATGTCCAGGAGCCAGGTCTCCACTGTCCACCTGGTTCAAGAATACTGGGCTTGTTAACAAGTGGACATCTTGGTCCCCAAACGTCCAGCTACGGGGCCCCTGAGTCTGGTAAAGTGTTTCTTTAAAATGGGAAACGGCAGGAATAAAAGAGCTACAGTAAGCTGTCCACACTCTAGTATGAAGGAGTGGAATTTGTTTTTGAGGAAATACTGTTTAAAAAAGAAGGCTAAGACCACACTTCCTATGTTTCTTCCATAGGGCCATCTTACTCCAGGGTGGCAGGGTTCGAAGGGACACAGGTAACATCCAGTCCAAATGCCACATTCACAGGAGAAGAGACCAAGGCCCAGAGAGGGAAGAGACCTGTCCAGGTCACACAGCAGGTTAGAGGTCAGGCAGAGGACAGTGGGACCCTCCTCCTTCCCCCTATAACACACACTAAGTCACAGAGCTCCACCAATCAGTCTCGGACAGATGAGGCAAAGAGTCACAGTGGACACAAGCCTTGTCCAGCCCTTTAGAGTTACACATATACCATGACTTGATCTTTCTCGGGAGGGACTAGTTCAAAAAAGAATTCTCTCAGCAATTCATTTCAAAAGTATAAAAAAACCACGTGTTTTCCCCCCACACTGCTAAAACTACATCTGCATATGAATCTAGTTTGCATCTAATTTTTAAAAACATACAAAAGGGGTGGTCTACAAACACAGTTTTTCCAACTTGTCACAAAACAAAACGATCCACGGCTTGACCTTCCCGTCATCCTGTGATCAATGTTTTTAAGACCCTGGAAGAAAAGAGGAAAAAGAATGAGAGGAAAGAAGTCCACTCTGTCCAGTCAACTGCATGTTAAGTGGAAGGTGGTTTGATGACGTTCCCTGTAGTTAGATGACGTTCACTTTTCCGTTTTCTGTGCATCCTCTGAAGACAACGTAAGGCCTTGTACCCAGAAAGTGCATAACAACAGTGGCTAAATACGGAATAATGTGCATTACACAGCAAAATCCTTCTGCTTTTCATAAACTATCAACTTTTTTCTAACTTTTCCTGCCCTGTTAAAAACCTGCCAGAAGGCCGTGGTGACGGTGCCTGCTCCCGACTGTTCGGGCGATCCTCTAAGGTCATCCCTCCTGCCCTGGGCCTCCTGTGGGGGGGGGCAGACCATGTCTGCTCTCTCTAGGAGGATCTGCAGGGAATATTCCCTTCAGCCTCAGAAACAGAAAGAAACCGCTGGTCCTTTTCACCTTGTAGGCGCCTGTAACGTTCACAGCTGGTAGGTGGGAAGCCGAGTGCCGTGGAGAACATACTGGTGATACCACCTGCTCATCGTAGTATGTTCCTACTCTTGTTCTGTATCCTTCTGGTTGCCTTGATTTATGTATCTTTTTCTTTTTTATTACACATCTTATAAATGATCTCAATCTCTTGTGACACAGGAATATAAATACAAAAATGACTGAGAACATGTACTTACTCAGTCATATGTGGTCATCTGGAGCTGGGAAGCGAAGGGCTTTGTACGTGTTCAGATCACTAACTGTGACCTTGCCGTGGGACTGCGTCTCCCCGACCGCGTTGGCCGAATGGCACTGGTACACTCCCTCGTCTTCCTTTCTCAGGGGGTTGATCTGGAAATAAAGCAAGCAAGCAAGTTCATATAGTTCTATATGGTACAGCAAAATCACCTCCGGTATTTAGTCTTGGTGATACCTGAGCGCTTCATTCCTTTTCAAAATAAGCTAGAGCTCACCATCTTTTTGCCTTGGCCTCCAAGGAAGAATTTAGATTTCTTTCTCAGTACCCTCTATCTTGGCTCTCATTTTAATGTTTCCTCTGCAGTCCTGCCTTTTACTGTGAGCTACCTTAGGTCCTCTGATTAAAAGAGAAAGGTATAGATTATAAGGAAAATATTGCAAATTAAAAGAACAAAAATTTACAGCCCAAGGAATGGCCCACAAGGGTTCCCAATGGAGGCAGCCTTCACAAATTAACACCAAAGAAAACCTTTTTCTCCACACTTCTAATAAAGTGTGGGAATGCTAGGGTCACAGGGCCCTTGGATGCTGTCCAGCCTAAAGCCCTCTTTTAACAATTGTGGACACTGAGGCTCAGATTTGAAAAAGCCACGGACCCAACTGCATTCTGAGCTTCTGAGCTGGGTGCCGAGGAATCAGCAAACCCTGCAGAGATGGTGGTGAAGTGGGGAAGATACCCCCAGAGCGCAGCCTGCTCCCCCTGCCCCTGCAGGGCAGATCCACAGCAGCTCTCCCCTCTCTTGCTTTCTCTTGTTAGAACGACCTCTATCCATTGAGAGTCACTCTGTAGACTGGGAGGCTCTATGCGCACCATCTCATTTTGAACTCACGCCAATCATGGGTGAAGGGGGAGCATCGTTAATCTCATGTTACAGGAGACTTCCAGGTAAGTCACAGACTGTTAGAATCACATGTCCCTTGCACACTGTCCAGCCCAAAGCCCTCTTTTTTTAATTGTGGACACTGAAGCTCAATGAGGTAGAGTGAATTGGCCAACATGGACTTGTCACTCTACTGCTCCTTCAAACACATGGCATTCCCCTGTCTTAGCAAAACTGCTGCAAGTGGCACAGAAGAGCCATGAGAGGATGTGGAAGTGCCGTCTTCCCTCATCAGCCATGTGGTCTCGGGCAAGTATATTAGTTTCCTATGGCTGCTGTAACAAATTACCACACACCTAATGGCTTAAAGCAACGCAAACTTATTATCTACACTTCCTGAGGTCAGTATTCCGAATGGGTCTCAGTGGGCTACAATCAAGGTGTCAGCTGGTTGCTTCTTTTTTAGAGGCCCTAGGGGAACATCCATTTCTTGCCTTTTCCAGTCTATATGGGCTGCCTGCATTCCTTGGCTTGTGGCTCCTTTCTTCCATCTTCAAAGCGAGCAATGGCAGGTCTTGTCTTTCTCACACTGTCATCTCTCTGGCTCTCTCTCCTGCCTCCCTCTTCCACACTTAAAGGACTCTTATGATTTCATTGGGCCTACCTAGATAATCTGGGGTAACTTCCTTATTAAAGTCAGCTGATTAGCAACCTTAATTCCATCTGCACCCTACTCTCCTCATGCCCTATAACAGAAACCAGTCACAAGTTCCAGGAACTAGGACATGGACCTCTTTCCAGGGCCATAATTCTGCCGACCACTGAAGACGACAGGCTCGCAGGGGTTATACTGCCTGCCCTGCTTTCCTCAAAGTTCTTACAGGCTCCAATGGGAAGTGGATAAGAGCAGCTTTGAAGCATGTAACATGTTACAGAAATAGGAAGGGTGCTTTATAAGGGCCAATCCTGAACAAATGAGATACTCACCAAAATCCAAGCTGTGGCCTCATGGTCAGAAGGACCCCCTCGCACCTGGACAGCTATATTGACATGGTCCCCAGGCAGGTCCTCCAGAACCTGGGTGCCCTGGGGAGACTGTGTGACCTAAAGAGGAAAGCCAGAAAGCCAGGAGTGGTTTAGAAAAAGCATTTCTGGGAACTACCACCCCACAGACATGTTTGCTGTCTTCATCTTCCCATTGACTTGAAGGCCAAAATCCTAGTAGCTCTTATTCTTGTTACAGTGCCAGTCATGTTTAAAACCCAGATGTATGACCAGACAGCACACCCTGATGGACAGCAAAGATGTGGGCACCACCACCATCTCGCAGAAGCAGTTCAGAACTCCATGGTCTTTCTCAGGGCTGCTGAGACAAGGGACAACCTATGCTGTGATCCATGCTAGTCTCTCAGAAATTGATCTGCAGGAAGATCTAGTTTTGGAACAGGATTGGGTTATCTGCCACCAGCCAAGTCTTTCTAAAACCCAAATCTAGTAGTCTCCTACTTCATTCCCACTGATCTAGGCTAAACAGCAGAACTTTCTGGACAGCTGAGTAGCCAAGAGAGCAAATGCCACAGGAAGGATGGCAACTGCCCTTCTCTGGGGTGGGCTTTAGGATAAAGGTTTTGAGGCATAAACCTAGAGGCAGAGGAATGGTACATAAGATATCCCTTTAAAATCCTCTTATCCACATATAAAGATATGCACACAAACATGCTTAAATGAAGAAAAAAACATTTACACCCCCCCCCTCTCTCTCACACACACACACACACACACACACACACACACACACACACACACAGTTCTTGGATATAAATACCTTCCTCCACATGATGACTGGGGGAGGCACAGCCTTCACCTCACAGGACAGGTACACCTGTGCCCCAGTGACGTTGTGAACACTTCGGGGTGGAATGATGACCACAGGAGCTGGAAGAAGACAGGCAACACAACCTTTACCCTGCCAGGTCCCAAGGACCCCGCTTCTAGAATTCCCTGCTAGCGGTGAGCCTGTTAGGCCAGTCTAACCTGAGGAGAGCAGTGGCCAACTAAAGCTCTTCATGCGTAAAAAACAAACTCGTAGGCAAGGAGTCAAGGAAGAGAGTTTGCCTTAGACCTGGAAGGATGCCTGCGTGCTTCCTCACCCATCACCTTTGTTCCGCCAGCAGGAAAACAGGGATCAAGAGAGAAAAGGCAACTTCTCAAAGTCACCAGCATGTCTCCGGCAGAGCTCCTGTCTCGTCACACTCCCTCCCAGAGCCCCAGCTGCCATCTGCTTTTGGCTCAACTACACGACAGGGCGTTGGGCTCTGGGAGGGGCTGGTGTTGCTTCACCAACAGCGGAGTCTTCTAACAGATGGGCTTTTCTCCTTCCGCGTGGAGGGCGTTTCAAAGAATAATGCCCATAGGACAGCTGCATCTGCCCTCGAGCTGAGACCCCCGTCGTCCATTCAAGACGCTCATTTGCATATCACACACTCACAGACTCCACTGGGCCTCCCCCACCCCTAAAGGCAAAACTGCTGGCCTGGAAGCCGTGTGAAGGCTGGGAATCAGGCAACGTGGATCTAGGCTGCCAGAACATTACACAAAGGAAAGGGAAGCTGTGGGCTCGCTGGATGGGACCAGAGAGCATGTGGGCATCTGAGTTAGAAATTCTTAGCTCATACGCCACACCCTGCCCTCCTCTCTGTGCCTAGCATCTGCTCTGCTCACATGGGGACTGAAAGAACCAAGTCCACTGCCTTGACTTTCATGCCCTCTGTTGGCCCCTCAATGTACCCGCCTCTGCATGGAATGCACTGCACAGCTCCAGACGTGGATGGCACCCCATCGTGCAGGGCTGAGAGGGTATGTGTTCTAGTCCAGGACCAGGGGGTTTGCCCCGCACTGACCTGCTGGTCACAGCCTGCTGTGCAGCCCAGGCACTTCCAACTGGTCTCACCTGCACAGGAAGGTAAGCTTGGCCCACCCTTGCATCTGGTCCCACGGTGTCTTGGGCAAGGGGAAATGTGGTCTCTGTCAATAAATGCTCTCTGCTCAGTTTTGCTGGACTTTAAGATGCCAATAACACCCCATGCTTCACAGGGTTGTTGAGCTGATCTTACCATGTGATGAGTGTGAAAGTGGTGGTTTAAGTTAACATGATATGCAAGTGGGGGTCAGGAGCAGGTCTAGTAAACAGATGACTGGGTGAAGAAACACATGACAAATAAAAAAGCAAACACATTCATTCTTGAGCCATCCAACTGCAGAGCGTAGGGGCTCCTGAGGCTTTCCTGGTGACTCAAGAAAAGCTCAGCAAGCCAGCCGTGGAGAGGAAAAGAACAAAGGGAGGGAGACAGAAGGCTGGAGCAAAAGGGGAGAGGGACAGGAGTGAAAGGACGAAGAGATGAGACTGGTCTGGCTCCTTCAGACAGACTGGGAAGCAGACCCTGTCAAGCTGCTGCCAGAAAAACTTTGGAAAACTGTCTTAGAGCCACAGAGTCTCAAACTAGAGGGGCCTAACTCCCCAAGATCCTGTGCCTGTCTGTGATGTTCTCATCTAGCCTCCACTTGCATGCCTCTAGTGACAGAGAACTCACTACCTATGGAGACAGGCCCTTCATCCTTGGAAGGCTCTGCTGGTAAGAAAGCTTGTCCTCATTGTAGCTAACACCCACTTCCCTGTGGCTCCCACCTGTTTATCCCAGGCTGCCGTCTGAAGCCCTACAGCCCCCCGGGTGCCCCAAGGAACTCCAGTGATTTGAATACAGACACTGCCCTTCTCCCCCACAGACTTTCTTCCTCCTAAGCCTGATCAGTTCACTCCTTCAGTTGTGCCCATCTCACTGCCCTCTAAGCACCAAACCCCTATTTACCTCCCTGAGTCTAGCCAACATCACCCCAGGGAGCCAAGATCTTAGGCTTTTAACACTGATGCATCCCAGCCACCTGCCCTGCTGCCACAAAGAACAACACCCCTGCTCTCTGGCAGGAGCCCCATCTGCACAGGCGACAAAGAGAATCTGATTTATTCCCGTTCTCCTGCCAGCATGGCCTCTCCCGGAGCCCAAGCCGGTCCTTGAATGGCTCACTGTGGGAACAATCAGAACCACGTCTTATTCCAAAGCCCTCAGTGGATTCCAGAGGGACACTCAATCAACGTGTTTTACTTTTGTTCATGTAAGGTCATAAATTTTAAATGAGATTTCATCAATCCCTTTCATGCCTAAACGAATAAACCAGTAAATCACATTTCCCATTTCTCTCCTTGCATTTCCCTCTCCCTCTCTTTCAATAACTACAATTAGGAAAGACCATCTTGCAAATACTGTCTTTGCCACTGATTTCATGGCAGAAAATGCCATTTCTTTTACAAAAGAGCTTTTGATGATAAAGTGACATTCAAATTTTTACTTTTAAATTTATACCCAGCACACTCACTCTTTCTGGCATACAGGTCTAAGTTCTGACCGATATGTACAGTTGTGTAACCACTGCCATAACCAAAAAGAGAACAGTTGGGTTATCTCAAAATTTTCCTCATTTTTTTTCAAGTGTCTCTTTGTCATAGTAAGCTGTTTTCAATTTTAACCTGTCTGATTTTACATTGAAAATATTTTTATCCACAACAGCTCTTTATGATCAGTCACCATCATCGTCATCATCATAGTAACAATGGTAACAATGCTACCGGCTAACACTGAGCTTGCTGTGCACTCAGCACTCTTCTGTTTACAGGGATTATTAACCCGTTTGATCTTTCCAGCCATCTCGCCAGCTGCCAGCTGGGAGGGCTAGCTGGGGTCACTCAGCCTTAACTGGTGGGACGAAGATCTGAGCCCAGGGATCTGGCTCCAAGCTGTGTCCACACCATTTTGCCCTCTCCTTACATGACACTTCCACATACACTACTCCTTTTTGGAAAGACTGGAAGGGAGAGAGAAAGAGAAAGAGAGAGAAAGAGAGAGAAAGAAAGAGAAAGAGGGGGGGAGGTGAGAGACACACATCAATTGGCTGGGGATTGAGCCTCTAACTGAGGTATGGGCCCTTGGCTGGAATCAAACCCGGGACCCTTCAGTCCGTGGGCCAATGCTCTAACCACTGAGCAAAACCTGCTTCACACTTATTTTTAAAGTGAGACATTTGTTATTCTGCAGGGACGCCATTTTAGTATAAGAAAACCCTTAGGGATTGTGTTGGGGGTCCCCAAGACCACCCCTAGGTTCAATGATTTGCTAGGAGGACCACAGAACTCAGCATAGTTTTACTCACAACTGTGATTTATCACAGCAGGAGACAAAGTAAATCACCAAAAGAAAAAGGCACATGGGGCAAAGACTGGGGAAACCAGGTGTAAGCTTCCAAGAGCCTCTCCCAGTGGTCACACAATACATGCTTAATTTACCAGCAATGAACTGTAACAACATGCAAAATGCCATCTACCAGGAAAGCTCACTGGACACTCAGTGCCTGATGGTTTTTATTGGGGGAGTCACCTAAGCTCCCTCTGCCTACTACATGCCGAAATTCCAGGCTCCCAGAAAGAAAGCAGCTGTGCAGCTACCCTCTGTTCAGTTTAAGCACAGTGAGCCACCATCATCAGTTCTGGGCGTGGTGGGAACCCTCCTGAAATCCAAGTTCCCAGATGCCAGCCAAGGGCCACCCCTGCCAGCAGGCCTATCTAATTTGCTGACTCTGCTATGCTGACTCTTTTCTGCGCAGGAACGAAACCCTCCAGGTGTCACCCCAAGGGAACAGCTTTTGTGAAGATAGCATTAAATGGGTGATGTGTCCTTAACACCAGCAGGGCATTACCGCCCTACCATCCCCAAGGGCTCATTTGCGTGTGGCACTGGGATGCTCAATGTCATGGCTATCGAAGGCAGGAGGAACTCAGGTTCAAATCCTGTCTCTGCCACATCCCAGTGCTATGACTTGGCTTCAGTTTCTTCTTCTTTAAAATGGGTACAGGAGTCCATTCTCCCTCCCTTCCCCTCCCCATATGCTATTGTGAGGAACAGTTACGAGACCCTTTGCAAACTCTAAAGGCTTCCATGGAGGGACTTGAGGACTCGGCAGGTCATGCTTCCCCGAGGGTGGTCTCCTCAAAAATGGCTCTACTGGTGCCTGGTGAGCAGGCCTATTGGTGGGCTCTTCCTGGAGGCTCCAGAGGCCATGGTCCTTCCTCGGGCAAGCCCAGGGCGAAATCTTACCGCTGCCAGAGCTGCTACACTCCTAGAAGAGCCAGACTTTCCTTTCTACCTGCCTTTGACAAGTGTCAGGTGGCTTTCAAGGGGGAGGATGGTGCCTGGTCGGCCCAGTCTGAATGTGCCAGCTTTGTCTTTCTAGCTGTTCCTTGCTCAATACTCATTTCTTTCAGCAACAGCCCTAGAAATGCTGGGACAGCACAAATCTACCCATCAGGTAACAGAAATAGTCACCCAGGTGTGTCCCAACAAAGGCAGCACTGAAGGCGGGCAAAACGGACCAAGGGAACCTCAAATGCCCAGGGTCCCAGTCAACAACAGGAGCCTGGCAAGTTGCCAACTGTTTCTTCCTTACCCACACATGAAGATGAAGATAACCCTCATCCTCTGGGGTGAAGGGAGAGAATGAATGCAGCTGTGTCATTAATGGTGCGGATCTGTACAAATGAAAAGGTGTGATCTGTCCCCCCACCCCATCAGCCGTGTCCTTGGTGGCTGGAATGAAAGATCTTCTCAAAGGCCTCCAAGATTTCCTTAAAGTGAATAGTGCTAGGGAAAGAAAGAATATAAAAAATCATCCCCCAGGACCCCATCTGCCTGCAGGAAAAAGCGCACCACCAAGAGTTTAATGATCGACGCACTGAACAGCCCTGATAATTTATGCTAATAGTCACCTTACGATGTAGAAAGAGAAACAGCTTAATCCTGCTCCCCACAGCCTGCGTCTCAAACCCCTCCCTCGCGTGAAAGGCTTTTGAGCATGAGGCCCCCCTTCTTTGTCCCTCTCACAAAGTGGCATTCGCTGCCTCTCCTGGTTACCTGGTAACACATGCTTTGCAAAGACAGATTTCTAAGTGGAGCTGGAATTCCAACCGAGGTAAATTTTTCAAGATTCAGGGTCTTAAGAGCTCACTGAAGCTTCGCGCGCTCAGTGTCCTGGTGGGCACTGGCACGGGACCCTGTTCCTATCTAATGCAGCATTCGAAACAGGACATCACCCTGCTGTCTGCAGGATCCCACCCCCTCCCAACGTTATGATCAGAGTGCATGCCTGGAACAGCACAGCCTTTTAAAGTAATGGTAGCAATAACAACATAATGCCACGCCACCTTAGAGTTGAGAAACAGAACCAATAATTCAGTTCAGAATGAAGCCTCACCCCTCTCAGCCTGGCACTTATGGCTTGCAGTGAGCCTGCCCTGAACTACTCCGGGCCTCACCTTCCCCAGCCATCCCACTGGGTGGCTGCCCAGCAGGCCCATTGTTCACACTCACTACAGGACCTCCTACCTCTGTGCCTTGGTTCATGCTGTGCCTCCCCCATCCCTCAACCCAGGACTTTTCTACCCATTCTTCAAGACTCCTTTCACATGCTTGCCCTCTGTGAAGCTACTCCTGTGCCTCTAAGGAGCCATCACCAGTGCTAAACAGAAGAACCAGCAACAAGCCTTGGGGGAAAAACAGGAGGGTAGTTCCAGACTGAGAAGCCCTCAAGACTCAAGAGTAGCTAATATGTGGCACCTTCCTAATCAGGTTGCCAGTGGCCTAGAGATGCATGGCCCCTTCTGAAAAGAGCCAGGAAAACCGAGGCTGGAGCCTCACATCAGCTGGGAACTAGCCTCCTTCCTCAGTTTTCCTTTCTATTAAATGGGAGTGAGACCTGACCATGGTAGTTGTAAAAATCGAGTAAGAAGATGGGATGCAAACACGATTTCCAACAGTAAAGAATTATTCACATGTGGGAACACAGTGGGTCTTCAATAAACATGTGTTGATCAGAGGATGACTCTCATTATTAGGCATTTTGGGGCATTTCAGAGCATCAGAGGAAAGGGAAGCATTTAAGCCTAAAAACTGTTTCCAAATGCTCCTGAGAAGCAGGCGTAAGGACACCTCCCACACTGTGCGGAACTTGATACATATTTACCCGGCCTCATTCTGTTCAAGCCCGGAGCTGCATAGTGAAGGAGCTGCTGAGTAGCTGAGGAGGGGTGGCTTTATTGCCAGTGTTGAGGCAGAACAGCTGCTGCTGTGATCAGTCTGCTTCGCTTCAACCAGGGTCCCCAGGGGCATTGTTAAAAAGTGCTCCTGCTTCGTCCTCTGTCTAGAGGGTGGCTTCTGGGCCGCAGAGTGAGGTGCCACTTCTGCCTTAGTCACCAGCTAGGAAAGGCCCTCCCTGTCCCCACCTTCATGCTTCACCAGGACACAGAAACAGGGGCCACACAAACATGTCAGGACAAAAGGCAATGGGAAGACAGTGCCTGGTCTGCAGTGGATGACAACTGCTAGTGGGGAAGGAGAAGTAAATTCCAGGGAGGCCTGATGCCTGTCACTAATGGGATCATTAAAAGCAGCTTCTGTATTGCCTCCATTTGGCTCCATGAACATCTTTACGCCCGGGGCCCATGCCTGAGGTGCGCCTCAGGGCCCATACATCAGAGTGGAGGGGCTGTCACATTTACTTGTCATTTGGTAATTTTCAATGAATTAGGGGTATGGGGTTTCCATCTGCCATCTGGCCTCACTCTGGTAACCATGGCAACCACCACCTGCCTGCCTTAACACTATCAAGTCCTGTCCTGAAAGAACACAGAACAGGGTGTAGGAGACCTGAGAGCTGTCCAGGCTTTACTGGGCACCCTGACCAGTTCCCTGCCCCCACTCCAAGTCTCAGTCTCCTCTCCAAATAGATTTGGTCTAAATATCTTAAATATCTTCAAGGCATCTCTCTCTCTTGGGAACAGAATGCTACTCCTGGGAAAAACCATCTGAGACTGAGACCATCCATACCAGCAAATTCTGGGGACCTGGTCAGCATTTATGTCTCCTGCATGTAGAGAGAAAGTGTTACCTGCTGAAGACAAAGAGAACTGCCTGTGAATTAACTGCTGAGGAAAGCAGATTTTAAGAAAGAGTGACAGGAACTAGAAAAAGGAAGGAGGCAGGACTGTTTAAGTGCCATAGGGCAGAAACAAAGGGACCTCAACAGTGGCTCCACAGGGGCTGACATGACTCAGAGGGAAGAGACCAGCCCAAGGTCACTCAAGGGGAAGTGCCAGCCAGCTCTCCTCCATGGAAGGCCCAACTAGGAATGGCCAGCAGTGCTGTTCCTGTAGTCCAGGGAAGCCTCAGCCTCCTCAATGGGCTGTACATTGTTTTCATGTTTCGGGACAGGAGCTTTCCTGCCCCATCTCCAACAACTCCGTTCTCCTGGACATGCATCTACTCAGAAGGCTGGGGGGGAAAATAATAATAGGAACTTCCCAATGCCTGTTAAGTCCTTTCCCCACCCCCAAGGCTTCTTTGTTGGAACACAAGTCATTACACTGACTTAGGCATTTAGGTCTGGAGTTGGTCTCCAGGCATGGGCCGGAACCCCAAGCTGGACTCCTTGGGACTCAACCAAGACTCTCCAGGCAGTGTAGAAAGGGGCAGTTCTCCAAAACCTACTAGGCTGGCAGGGTGCGTCTCTGGGCATCCCTTTACTAATGTTTTATTTTTGTTTGATTTTTAAAAATTACATATAGAAGGTGAGCAGCAAGAACACCCATAGACAACTTTACTGTGATGTTAATGAAGTTTAAGTTTCTAGGTCCCAAGCAATGACTAATTTTCGATTCCTTTAAAGTGGGACCCTCCAAATTGTATAAGCCTTGGCCCCACAAACCTGGGTCTGTCCCTGAAGGCACCATAATCTTTCCAGAGCCTAGGTCTCCAAAGGTCTTACCTGTCTTCAGTGGGCCCCAGCCCTGGTCTGGAGGTCTCCTCCTCCTCTAGCATCTTCACGTTCCCTCCCTCTGCAACCAAACAACCCGCTCCGGGGAACTGGGCCCAACGAGCGCCTCTCACTCCCAAACTCCTAGTCTTGCGGAGGAAAACATGCCAGGCCTGTGAATAACTTCATCTGCAAGTACTTAAGTACCAAAAGGGACAGCGGGTTGCCCAAATTCCGACCAGCTCAGCGCCTGGTGTCCCCATGAGCTTGGTAAGGGAGGGTGCCGGGTGCGAGTCCCAGCCCCGGCCTCCCTGAGCACCTTGCCAGATAGAAAACTGCTCCCTAGGAGCAAACAGAGCCTCCGGCGGCGCTGCCCGCCGTGGCGCACGGTGGGGGGGAGGCGCATCCTTTGCCGCCGCCCCAGAGCGTTAGGGTCCCTCCTCCTCCCGCCTCCGCACCGAGCGGAGGACGCCGCACTCACCGAATTCGCAGGGCCCGTCGCGCACCTTGCGCAGGTGGCCGGGGTGCGGGCGGGGCGCGCGCCGGGCGCGCAGGCGCAGTGCGCAGACGCTGGGGTAGGAGCGGCCGTCGGAGCCGCAGACGGCGCCGCGCTGCGCACAGACGCAGAGCCCGGTGCCCTCGGGCGCGCCCCCCGCGGCGCGGCTCGCGCACACCAGCTCGGGGCCGCAGCGCGCGCCGGCCGCGCCCCCGCAGCGCGCGCCCTCGGCGCCCAGGCAGCGCGCGCAGCAGCCGCACTCGTCGCGCGCGGGGATCCCGGGCGCCGGGCAGCGCGCGGGCGCCGGGCAGCGCTCCGGCCGACACTGACCGCACTCGGGGCGCCGGCCGCCCGCGCCGAGGAGCCCGAGCCCCAGGGCCGGCGGCGGCAGCAGCAGGAGCAGCAGCGCGAAGAGCGCGGGCGAGCGTGGCATGTCCGCTCCGGGACGGAGAGGTGCCTCTGCTCGGCGCTCCGCTCGCCGCGCGGCGCCGCCACCCCGCCCGCCCCGCGGCCGCTGATTGGCCGGGCCTGCGCCGCGGGGCGCCGCGGGCTGCTGCGGGGCGCGACCGCCGCCGCCCCGGATCCGAGCTGGAGGGATGTCCCCACGCCCACTGACACCCAAGGGCCCCGGGGATAGTGAGACGCGGTAGGGGCAGGAACTTGCCCGAAGTCGCCATGGTAAAGTCTGTATGGTAGATGCGGCGACAGATGCAAGGCTGGATCCAAATAGCATGGCACTATATTTTGCACTTTGTATTTTTCAAAGTTTTGTTTTAAAAAAGAGATATATGGTTTAAATTTTCAGAGTTTATAAACGAATGTAATGATGTAAAGAGGATTTCCCTTCCACCCTGTGTCCCAGTGCCCAGCCCAGTCTCAAGAGGGCACTCGCTATCAGGTTGTTCGTATAGCTTTCCAAGAATTTTGAATACCTCTAAAAGCACATATAATTATATAGCCCCTCTCTTTAAACACATACAGTACATTATTCTGCTCTTGGTTTTTCCACCTATGAAATTTCCCTAAGTTTCCCCACCACTTTTCACCTCTGAAGTCGGGTCTCTTGTACAATCGGTGGAGCATTGTTTAATTAGCTTTCCCCCTCTTAATGCTACATGAAGTCATGAAGCATCTCATGGTCAGGAGTGACTTGGGTTATAACGAGATATGGCGATATATATTGGATTGGCTTCAGACTTAAACTTAGCACAGAGCTTAACTGCACAAAAACTGCAGTTATTCTCCAGTTGTTTTGGGTCCTTTTGTTACTACAAATAATGCTGCGTTGGATGTCGTGGCACACAAATGTCAACATATCTGTGACTTAGTGGAAAGTGCACGTGAGAAAGACAATGGAACAGGTTCTCGGAGTCACTTATTTATTCATGCGGTCCCCGTGCCTACTCAGAGCCAGGTTCTCTGCACCAGTCCTTGCAGAGGTCCCAGACAAGAAACCCAAGGGAGCCTTGATTGCTGGAATTTGATGTGCGGCCAAGTGAAGACAATGAATGGAGGGAGGGACTCGCTGACCAAGCTTCATGGGTGGCTTTTTTTGCCTTCACTCCCTAGCCCTGATTTGTCTGGTGTTGTTTTCTTTCTATTTCTGAATTCCTAGAGATGGAGAAAGCCTCCTGGAGTCTAGGATAACCAGCTGCAGCACTCTTGGGTGGTGTCTATTTTGCTTTTCAAGCCCAGGTCCTTCCCAGTTTGCAGTCTTTCAGGGGATGCCCTTATCCCCAAAGGAGCTCCAGCAGAGGCCACTCCATGCGGTGGTCAGAGCAGGGCCAGCTACCCGGCCTACTCCAGCTCTTCCCTTACAAGCACACACATAGGGCAAGCTTCATGGGGTGGAGGTAGGCGGTGATAACTAAGCATAGTAATGTCGGTATAGCACTCAACATGTCTCTCAGTACTTATTAACGATTGGTTTATCCAGAGGCTGCTGTCTTGACCTGGAACAGCCCTTTAAAGTGCTTACACTCCTTGACTCTCTGTGCACTGCTATGAATCTCTCCTAGGGAAATATCACTATGTGTGAATATTTCATTCTCGAATTGGTCACGATAGCAAAAAATTGGAAACAACCTAAATGCCCACTGATAGGCAATGATGAACTCGGTGATGGTATATTCAACAATAGAGGATTAGGTGGGCACTGAAAATGAGGAAGGAGATGTAGGTTAACTGAAACAAAAAGATGTTGGTAATACCTTGTTTAGTGAAATAGCAATTACAAATTGCATGGCACGTGTGACGGCATATTTGTATATATGTGGTTGTAAGTATATGAAGGAGTTCAAGATTGTTTAATGATAGGAAAGAAACACTTATAGTGTTAAATGAACAAAGCAGGACTTGAAAACAAAAGAAATGAATTCCATGCTGCTTTTCAGGGACATCCTTCCCAGTAAGTTCAAACTTTCAAATGCTCAGAGCTGTCCAAAAAGAGAATAGACTGCTCCAGAGGTAGTGAGCTCCCTGTCATTGGGAGAGTTCAAGGATGAGTCTTTGCAAAGAGTAGGGAGGGGATTAAAGAATCAGGGATTGGGTGAGTCACCATTCCCATGGTACAGTGTCTGACCCTGAGATCTGGGTTGTGCAAAATATGGTCATGATTAGCAAATAACTATACAGGGATGATTTGCCTGCTTTTTATACAAATGTTGACCTACTAAAGGTAGGTCAAAATAATGACCTGTGTCATTATTATGAATTAATGTGTGCCTGACACAGGTTGGGATACACAATCTCAGAAGCACATTTACACATGATCCATGTGCTTTTTTAGTAGGGAGAGCATTATTTAAGCATGACTCTTTGAGAAAAGGAGCAGAAGGCTAGTTTTCCAACCCTGAGCCTGTGGTATCTGGGTAGAGAAAACATTCCAAAGCTTTGAAGGTGATTAACATTCATTTCCCTTTTAAAACTGCCCCAAAGCCCATAGCCCAGTGAACTCTGGTTCCCAGAGAGCCATTTAACACTGTGGACAACACTTTGTGGGCCCATAGAATTATGGGGAAAAGTGAGGATGGATTTTCTCAGCAGGGAAGGGAGTTGAGGCCCGTCTGTTGTCTGCAAGGGGTTAAGGAGGCTTTCTGGAAAAGGTGCTTCCTAAACTGAGTCTTGGGGAGACAGTAGGTGTTGTCTGGAAGGAAGGCAGAGAGACGGAATAGTGTGTCCGAAGGCTTGAAGACCAGAGAGAACACAGTACAGTCGGGAGCGAGGAGAAAGCTCAGCCCGGCTGCAGCGCTGTGTGTGGGGTGGGCAGGTGGGAGCTCGGGGGTGGGAGGTGAGGCTGGAGAGGATGGGAGGGCCGGATCACCGGCCTGCTGGATATGGTGGAACCCAGGCTTGGTGCTGCTGGCTCAGGCCTGCATTACTGTCTGACAGGCAGAGACTTTAAATGTGGAGGGGAAGAGAATAGCATGTATTCCCACAAGGGGTGGGGGCAGAGGATAAGTCTGCAGAAAGTCTCCTGTTTCTCCATTCTTCCCTTCAGCAGCTTTTCCTAAGGCTTCACCAAAATGCGAGGTTTGTGCTGTGGCCACCCATGCAAATCGCCACCTTGTGGACAACACAGGAATTACAGATCTAGAAATGCTGTTCCTAATTCTTTAGTTGAATCAATATTTTCTAATAATTCAAATGAGCCAAAATGCTGGGGTAAGGTGCTCTTGGTCCAGAGGAGAGAAGAGCAGTGTATACAGATAATCACCCCAGCTTCAGTTTGGTTGTCCTTCAGCTTAAATGGGTCCCCCCTCCTAGTGTTCTAGAAATGACTTCTGCAGGGTCTGATCTACTCTTGTCTGCCCCAGTGCAGCCCCACTTCACCAGTTTGTCCATCCTGACTTCTGGTGCAGTAATCTCTTCCCTCATCCTGTGTTCCATCTGTCATAAGTTGAAAAGCACCAAACTCGTCCCCAGGGAGGACACTGTGCTTAAGCCAGGATCTTGACCAACCTGGGAAGAGGGCACAAGATATGTCCCTAAAGTGTCTATCCTCAGGGATTAGCATACTTCTTGGCACATGAGTACTTCATAAATATTTGTGACATGAATAAATGAGTGAGGGCAGGAGAGGTGGGTGACACTTGAGAGGCCAGTCCAGCTTTCCTGTGGGCTTATCCAGAGTTGAGTCTAGTCCGGGAAGATAAATTGAGGTCACGTTACAAAGATCACTGAATGCCCAGCTAAGGAGTTGGTTTTTTTTTTTCTTCTCCCAGCAGGAGGAGCCAACCCTGTTTGTGACAGAGAAGGGATAGGATAGGAATATAGGTTAGTTTCATTGTTTTTCAAAGGGAGAAAAAAATGTTCTTAGTCAGGGGTCATACCCACCCCAGAAAGCCATGATATTGCTTAACGAAGAAATTGCACTAGGTCTTCCATATACCTGGTTCTTTTGTTTTTGAGTTTAATAATTAAGCCGTATGTCTGCAGAATAAACAGAGGCTGTCCTGCAGTAAGCTCCCAACACTTGGGAGACAAGCAGAGCCTTTGTGGTGGACTGCTGAGTTTCCTTCTGTCATGTCACCGGAACGCCGAACACTGCTGAACACAGGGCTAAACACAATAACCCTTCCCCACCTGGCTCGGGTGCAGTCAGTCATCTCTTCCCTCTTTCTTTGCCAGCTGCCTGCAGCATCATTCCGTGGCTCCTGGAAAGAGGTCTCTAGTGGAGTGCTCTAGGTCTCTGTTCTATTCAATTTTTTATCAATAACTTGGACAAATTCAGATGTATTCAAATGCCCCAAAGCTTCAAAAAGGAGTTAATCCACATTCGATAGGAGAGGCAGCATTCAAAAATGCTTGCATAGGGTAGAATGGCAGAGATCAATCAAATGTTGACGTGTTCTCCAGACCCATGTTAAGTTCTACGTTTGGACTCAATACAAAACTGAGAAACTATGAGAGAGGGAAAATGAAATCTATCACACAGGTTTAACTTCAGGTTCAGAAGGGGTCATGTCTGGACCATGGTAGCCCCTTAGAAATGGGTCCTTATTACTATGGATGACATTTTGCTGAACTAAAGCATTTTATAACAAGTGTCTTAGTGTTTCTCTCACTTTCAGGTGGTTGCCTTTCCAGCCTCCCCAGGGTCGTCAGTGGAAATTCAATTCCTTAATGGTGTGAAGAGAGGAACTGTGGAATTGTGAGGAAAACCACCATGATAATTCAAGAGTTTAGAGTGCCCATTGGAAGCCTGGGCAGTGGAGCTGGGAAGCATCTGGCAGGTGGGCACCCCTGAAAGAGCATCTCTGTGCACCTGGAGGAACAAGCTCTTTGCAAGTCTTTTCCATGAACAATGTGGCATGGATGCACCAAGAACTGCTTCTTCCAGGCATGAGAGGGCCTGGGTCCAGAGAAAACACATTTACAGTGTTTCTTTGCTTCTGGGCATCCAGGAAGAGAGCTGTGATGTACTCGATCTTTATATTTCTGTCTTTTTCGTTTTTCTTTTATTGTTTTCAGTTTTGAGAACCAGCATTTATGGGGCCTCCCCTGTATGCCAGACGTCATGCTGAATCAGATCTAGGTGTGGCTTCTGAGCCACTGTGATCTAGCAGGGGAGCTGAGACCTGGACACAGTGAACTGTGATGTGACTGTGCAGTCACATCGCATGCAGTCAGTACCTGGCAGACAACAGGCGCCCCTTAACAGCTCATGTTTACTGAGCGCTTATTGTGTGTCAGCCCCCCCGCCCCCCCGGAGCATTTTATGTGTATTAGGTCACTTCAGCCTCACAGGTCCATGAAGTAGGTGTAACTTATCTCAGATAAAACCAAGGATCAGAGAGGTTAACCATGTACCTTGCCCAAAGTTATGCAGTTAGTAAATTGTGGAGTTAGCCCCAAGGTCCACACTCTGAACCACTGCACCAGACTACTTTTCCATGAACATGTGTTAACTGAACAAATAAAGAAGGCCTAAATGCATGCTGTAAAAAAGATGTAGACCAAGCCAAGGGAAGTAAGATTAACCTGGTGATCAGGAGAAACATGATGTCAGGTATGATGCTCGAGGTAGGACTTAATGAATAAAAACGATGGTGGTGAACAGAAGTGGAGAGCGTGTTCTAGGTGGGAGTGAAGGGATCAAGGTGGGCAAACGCCAGTAGCCTGAATTTGTCAGTGATGGTGCCTGCTCACTGCCTCCATGACCCTCTCCTGCTCCACCGGAGCTGCTTAGACCAGAGGTGTTATAGAGTGAATGGTGTCCCGCCTAAACTCATGTATTGAAGCTCTAACCCCAGTACCTTAGAATGGGGCCATATTTGGAGAGAGGGCCTTTAAAGAGGTCCTACCCAATCTGACTGGTGGCCTTGTAAGAAGAGGAGATTAGGACAGAGAGAGACACCAGGGATGCACATGCACAGAAGAAAGGCTATGAGGACACAGGGAGAAAACAGCCTTTTGCAAGCCAAGGGAAGGGGACTTAGTAGAAATCAAACCTGCTGACACCTTGATTTTGGACTTCCAGCTTCCAGAACTGTGAAATAATATCTGTTGTTTAAGCAACCCAGTGTGTGGCATTTGGTTATGGCAGCCCTAGGAAAACTAAGAAAGGGGCGTATGATTGACCCAAAGACACAAGGGCATGGACTGGCCTGTGTTCTACCTGGGGGAAAAGATAAACTGGGGCCAATCTTTTCTCCTGGCAGTTAGACCTGGGGGAAACCCTGGAAAGGAGCCAGTGAATTTTGGTGACAGAAATTGAAAAGATGCCATGAGTAAGCGTCAGGACAGTGGTGAGTTGAAGCCATAGGATTGTGGAAATCATAAGGAAGCAAAAGGACTGAACCGTAGAGAGAATAGATTGAAGCAAAAATGCCAAGAGGGAGAGATGAAAGAGAGAGACCCATTGACCATGAGAGGGGAGGAACCATTCCCAAGAGTGGCTTTAGTTCCCAACACCTTTCCAGGTTGGGTCCCAGCCCTTGCCGAGGAGTATTAAGAAGCCCCTTTAACTCAAGGCAACTTGAGTGGATCTCTGATCTCTGTTCCTTGTTCCCTAAAGATCCAGAGTAGCATGGAAGGCTATGTTAAAGGATGAATAAGCAACTTTAAAAAGCCTGTAGGTGTGTGCAGGAAACCAGTGGAGATTAGGCTAGAAAAGAGGGTTGAAGCAACTTCTTGGAAGGCTTGGATTGGAGTGCTAGGATAGGGAGTGCAGAGTATGGGACGATGCTCAGCAAGTGTGTGGCAGGTCTGAGCTGTGCTTCAGATGTATGTATGCACTGAGCCTGGAGCCTGGAGGTTGCAGGGTCATTAGAGAGCTCTCATGATCGTCCAGATAGGAAGTGAAGAGGGCTGGATCTGGGGCAGAAACAGTGTGAATGGAAAATAGGGTGTATTGATTAGGATAAAGACTAGCTGCTATAGCCAACTCTGAAGTGTATAATGGCTCTAACATAGTAGAAGTTTATTGCTTATTCATGTAAAGTCTCAAACAGCTATTCCTAGTCTCCTCCAGTGTTGATTCAGGGACCCAGACTCCTTCCAGGTTGTGGCTACACCATTCTGAATAGCAACCCCATGCTGGCAGACGGAAAAAGAGGAAATGAACAAGACACACCCACATCCAGAACCCTCAAACACAAAAGGATGGGTAAGAACTATCAGGAGGCATAATGAATGGAGTGAGAGAAGGGGAGGAGTCACAGACAGCTTCTGGGTAATGAAAGTGTGGTGGGGCCATTCACTGGCCTAGGAGCTGATGGATGCAGTGAATTAACAGACAAGGACACCTGGAGCCTAGTTGCCATTCAGTCCCAGAAGAGCATTTGGAAACAGGGTGGGCATTTAGAATCCACAGGCAATTCTGGTAACTAGAAAATCTTACCACATTCCCCACCACATCCGTGGGGTTCATTTTCGAACTTGTCTCCAGCCTCTTCTCCCAGAAAATGGGCAGCCTTGTTTCCAAGGAGAACCTTGAAGCCAGTGGTTCCAGTTTCCTAGTTTATTGCCTTGAGGCATAGTCCTACTTGATTGCTGGTGATAATTTTTACAGCTAGCTAAGAGGCCTCAACGGCTAGGCAAAGCTCTGATAGCTTAGGGGGCCAGTGCTTATGGCAGGGGCCTAAAAAAGACAAGAGCCCAGGAGAGAGGAAGTAGGAGGGAGGTTCTTGCTTTTGCAGCATGAGAAGAGGGGGGAGAGCAGAGGAAAAGCCAGCGGTGTTCTGAAACAAGGAAGAAGGCCGCCCACTTGCTTCGATTTCTCTGGTAAATATTTGACTGAATGTTTGCCTTTTCTGTGAGTTTTTGGGGCGCTGTGAAGAGAACTGGGCAGAACGCCAGACTGTCAGAAGCAACTGTAAACAAGAGGCTGGAGAAGCTCAAAGGACAACCTAGAGAAGCAAATTGCTCACCGGGGCTGCAGGTGGTGCTTTTCCGCAGAGATGATTTCCATGAACGAGAGGTGAGTTCTGAGAGAAGGTCTACGATGAGTCTTGCTGGACCCCGCGTGTTCTGGCGGCCGTCTCCTCGGATGCTGCTGACTCATGGGAATCGGGAGAAAGGCCTGGTGTAGCTCATTTGTAGACAGGCTGGCACGGAGGAAGGAACCATGGAGGGGGTTCCTGGGTGAGTGAACAGATTTCCATGCATCATCCACAGAGCAGTGTGAAGAGCTCAGGCCCACATCGTGTTCGAGGACCCTGGTGTGAGCCCTGGCTCGGCAGTTTCTGGCAAACCTCAAAGCCTCAGTTTCCTCACCTGTAAATCTGGAGCAGTAACCCCTGTCCTGCTTAGCCCACAGCTTGGTGGAGATCATATGAGAACAGGAATGTGAGGGGACTTTGAGAGCTGTGAAGTCCTGCCCAGATGTCAGGAATAAATCTATGTAGGCAGGGTCACCATCCCAAAAAAAGTCCAATGGCTCTGTATATGCTGACATGAGAAATTCCTTTCCTTTTAAAAATGATTTCCCTTTCCTTTATTGATTAAATGAAGAAATTAAGTTTAGTCGGATCCTATTTTTGCTTAAAACTATGTAAGTTATAAACACACTTGCTTAAAACTGTGTAGGTTATAATTATGGGAGGAGAAAGGACTTTTATTTACTGCTTTATACATTTATAAATATTTTGAATGTCTTACAGTGAGCATATATTATGTTTAGAATGTCATACACACATGGGGGGAGAGAAGAGAGAGACAGAGACAGAGACAGAGACAGAGAGGCAATCCTAGCTTCTAGTACATAGCTTCAGACACCTCTCTGATTTCCTTAACTTATCTTCTTTAGAAGTGGAATTCTGGAAATGGAATTGCTATATTTTAAAAGTTCTTCATATACATATTGCAAAATTAATCCTCAGAACGACTATGCCAATTTACACCCTGACACTCAGTAAGTGATACCAACTTCTCTTAACCTTCAGTGATGCTGGGTAGTAATTTCAGTGATTCCCAATTTGATAGATAAGACAGCATTTAATCTTAACCTCTACTTTTCTAGTACCTGAAGATTTAAGAATTTATGGAATATTCATATTTCTTTGTGGCTTATTCCTTGGACATTTTTGTTCTTGTGTTCCTTCTCTTTTCATCTTTATTTCACTTTTTCTCTTCGGTACTTTGTTGAACCTTCTTTCATGTACACTTCACACTTTTCAATATACTAGCTTACATTCTATTTATATTCTTATGGTAGTTAGCTATGGATTTTAAACATACTTACTTAGAATTCTGTTTTTCTTATACAGCCCAGAAAGAGAAAACAAGTTTCTACGTCACCCTCCTAAACACAATGAGAACTTGGCCATTGTTCTACTTCCCTCGGCGCCCACGCTGTTTACCCACCTCTCCCTCCGCCACGTGGGATGTCAGCTGGTGCTTTACCTCTAAATTGGCATTTCACACATTTTGTTTCACCATAATTCTCTAGATATTTAACAATATATTTTACTAATTTCTCTGTTCATGATTCTTTTAAATCCCTCTCCATCTAGATTTATTTTTCTTATTACTTGAAAATTTCCTCCAACATTTGTTCAGAGAGGGTCTTTTGAGTACTTGTGTTTCAAAAAAGGTTTATATATATATGTGTGTGTATATATATATAAAAATTTATTTATATCACAAATTTACAGTTATGTATTTATTTATATTATATATAATAGAAATGTAAATATGTAAATATTTCTATTTATATATTTCTATTTATTATATAACTTATGTAAATGTAAACATGTATGATAAATTTATTTCTTACATATAAATATATATATTTAAAACCCCGTGCTCAGTATTAACAGTAAGTTTTGCTAATACCTTGCCTGCTGTTGCTTTTTGAACCCCCTACTTCCTCCTGGATTTATTCTCCTTATGGAGACTGTGTTGACTTTATTTCCTCAGGAGTAAGCCTTCCCCCTGTTGAACTTCTGGCTCTCTTCTGTGGTGTAATCTTTCCGCAGATGTTTGCTGGTGCTTGGCTGTGTGCTCACCTTAGTGATGGAGCTTTCCCCTGGGATACTCGCTTTGGGAGGAGTGGCAGCTGCTGCCAGTCCTAAGGCCTCTTTCAGTGCTGTGGGCGGAGGTGGGATGTACCCCTAGGTGGGGTACCTCAGGAGCTGGCTGGCCTGCAGGGGTGGGAGGACACTTGGGTACCTGAGAAACCCCAGGTCATCATTGTGTGGTCAGTGGGCAGCCCCCTCCTGCTCCAGCCTCTTGCACTCTGGGTGTAGAACACTTCTCGAGTGGCCCCACGTGTAGACCATGTCAGCTGATACTTTTTCTCTTTGATCTGGTCCCACTCTTTCTCCATTGTTTAGGGTTTGCTAGTAGTTTCTGTCCCCCTGATAGATTTCCTTCTTAATTTCAAATATGGCCATATTTCTTTCTTTTATAAAGCACATCTGATGGTTTTGTATGGAATGGGTAGACTGATGTGTGTGCTCAGTTGACCAGAGCCTGACTTTTACAGTTCCATCACGCTGCTGAGAGCTTAAGCTCCCCCATCTCCCACTCCACTTCTAGGATGTTTCAGACTCATGGTCTGAAAACTAGTGCTGGGGAGCACTAGTATTTTAAAGAATTATGGGGGACTGTGTCATGCTTGTGGGCTCCCCAGCAGAGTGCTCTCCCTTGCGACTTCTGAGGGAAAAGTAGGAGCTGGCCAGGGAAGAAAGCACAGGAGATGGCTAGATAGAGGATGCTGGGGTAGGAAGAAAGCACAGGAGATGGCTAGATGGAGGATCTGGAGGTGTGAGCATGCAGAGCTGGTGTGGTGGAAGTGAGAGCAGCAAAAATAAGTGTGGTGAGAGCCCCAGAAAGGAGGTCCCTTTAAAGAGAAGTCACAAAACTGCTGTTATGTGTTTCAGACGTGGGGCCCAGCAGCCCTGTACTACAAACTCTGAAGCCTGGAGAGGAAAGTCCACACTCTATAGTCCAGATAACTGCTGTCCTGACCCCAGGGCCCAGCAGTGGATCAGGAGTGAGCTGAACCCTGGTTATGGAAAACCGTGTCCAAAGGCTGATTTCCTGCAAAGTTACAGAAGTTTAAGTCTCAGGCTCCTCAGCCGCACAGGCCCCTTCCAAGGCTCTGGGAGGATGAGAGGCACCTTAGTTAAGTGTTATATGGTGATATGTTTCCCTTAAAATACGAAAAAAAATATTTTTGTAGTTTCATTTGAAAAAGATCTCCAAATTATATAAGCTTTGGGCCCCACAAAACCTGAGTCTGACCCTGATTGTCATCAAGAAAAGGAGTTCGATCCAGTTAGTAAGGCAGTTGGTTAGATAATGAGGCCAGAGAAAGAAATCAGAAAGAAGATTAATCCCCTTAGGGAAGATACATCACAGATGAGCCGTACTGGCTCTGAGAAAGCAAAATTTTAAAGGATCAGATGATCTTAGTGGGCTACAAGCCAACTCCTCACAGTGATGGTCAAGACTGAAGGGTCAATGCCTGCAGCAGTGACTGATGATGTGAATGTGTTTTTTTGCCATTTCCCAGGACAAGGCAGCCAAATGGCACCTGTGCAGGCTTCGTGAACATGGAACTCTTCCTCCATTACTCCCTCATCCCATCGGTAAGTAAAGGCAGGGGAGGGCTAAGGAGGGGAGGGAGAGGGAATTGGGCTGCTCCCATGCACAGGCTCCCAAAGGGGCCTGAATAGGTCAGCAGAGAGACATCAGCTACATTTCTTCGACTTGCCCTCCTACATTATGCACTAGAAACACAGGCAGAAGAAAGCTTTGAGGGCCATAGAGTCAGGGATACTGGCTTTTCAGGGCAGCAGTGACAGAACTGAGTTTTTCTGGAAGAGGCAATAAAAAGCATTTCAGGCAGAGGGAAGAGCAGATGCAAAGGCTCTGTGTGTGTGGCGGCGGGGTGATTGGAGAGTGTGAGAAACAGAACTGAGAGGGCCTGTGTGGCTGGAGTGAATTGAGGTGGAGCTGTCCAGGAAAGGGGGCAGGACCAGGCCAGGAGGAGCACTGTGGGGCTCTGAGCAAAGGAGTTTTGTCTTTATTCTAGTTACAGTGGGAAGTAATTGGAGTGTTTCCAGCATGAGGGTGGTGTGGTCAGATTTGTGTTTTGAAATGATCACTCTGGTTTCAGTGTTGGGATCGGGTTGGAGGAGGGCAAGACAGGAGACAGGAAGACCAGTTAGGAGATGGCTGTAGGGGTCCAGGTGAGAGGCAGTTTAGGATCATCTTAGATGATGGTGGGCAACTCAAGATGTTTGGGAGTAAAAGCAATAGAACTTGGTAATGGGGTGGGTAGAGAGGTTAAGGAGAGGGAGATGCTGAGGATGACTTGGGTTTCTCACTTGCACAGCTGGGAGGATGCTGGTATCTGCCATACCCTAGTTAAGGAAAAATAGAAGAGATCCAGGTTTGGGGTGGATGAAGGAATAGGGCAGGGAGGAAGACCCTGAGTTTCATTTAAGACATACTGAATTCAAGAAGCTTTCAACACATCAAAAAGAAATGCCAACTGTGTAGTTGGATGAACAGTTATGGAGCTCAAGGGTAAAGTCTGGGCTAAAGATCGAGTTTGTGAGTCTTCTGGGTATTGGTGGCCACTGAAAGCATGGACGTGGGTGAGATTGCTGAGAAAGAAAGGATCAGACAATAAGAAGAGTGGTCCTTGGACTGTACTAGGAGGAACTCCAAATCTCACAGTTGGATGAAGAATGATCTAATGAAGGAGACTGAGAGGTAATGGAGAAAACCTAGGAAGGTATGGATGGCTAGGGAAGAGTGTTCCTGAGAGGAGTAGGGGTCAGCACTGACAAATGCTGCTGAGAGGTCTGGCTGGATCTGAGCTTCAGGTTCACACTGGATGGATCAACAAGATGGTAATGAGTGACTTTGGCCAGAGCTGCTTCCTGGGAGTGATGGGGGTAGAAGCCAGGCTAAGGGGTTGAAGAGCAAGTGAGAGGTAAAGAAATGGAGTCAGCAAGTATAGACAAGTCTCAGGAAGTTTCTAGTAAAAGGGAAGAGAAAAGGGCCTCAAGTATGTGAGGAAATGACTGAATCTACAGGAAAAGAAGCAGAGGGATTTGTATCCTGACAGTTATCATCCCCTTTTTACAGATGAGGAAACAGATTCAGAGAAGTTAAGTCTCCCTCTCAGCCAGTATGCGGGAGAGACTAGATTCAAATGTGCATCTCTTCAGGGAAACCCAAAGGCAAGCTCATTACAAAACATCTGGAAGCTCCGGGGCATGTGCAGCGAGCTCTAGGCCTCTGGTGTTTGAGGAGTGTCCACAGTTTGAGCGCTCTGCTCACCCACATGTTCTCTTTCAGTGCAGACACCGAGGCCATGCCGAGGGCAAATATTCTCACTGACCCTCTCATCTTTTCCTCCTGTAGCTTTTCATCATTTTGGTCTTGTCCTTTCTCCAAAGACGGGAGCACTGTAGAAACAGAGGTGACACTTCTTACCTCCTGGGGAACTACTTTGGAATCATCATGTGAGTCGAGCCAGGGCTGATCACTGCAGCTCGGGGTACCCAGTGATTGGGGCTAACACCAATTGTCAAACCAGGATAACACCCCACCCCAGGCTTCCCAGGGACAGTGGGAAGAACTTTCATAGACCTTGGCTGGGTGCGGGGCAGGCTCTCCCGCGCCTGTCTGGGACATACGCCTTGTTTTGGTCTCTCAAGTCGTACTACCTATGTCTCTCATGGACGAAACTCATCCCATTTTGCTTGTTGTCATGGCTACACTTCAGTCCCTTGAATCTATGCCCAGCCCCAGAATTGGCACAGAGGGCCACAGAAAATGTCAATGGAAATGAATAGTTCACTCCCCGGTGGCTCATCCTCAGGGTGGGATTGGTAATCTGGAGTTGGAATGTGGGATGTCTCAGAGCCACCTTCGGGCCTCATGAGCTGTTTCTCTTGTTCACAGACCTCTGGACTTCGTGGGCACTTTTAGTAACCGATGGTCGTATGGAATCGCATTTGGGGCCACAGCCAATAAGGTCATGTTCTTGTTCTCAGAAGGCTACCAGTCCCTGCAGGTCCCACAGTGGGCCCAAGGTACTAGAGCTGCTTCATAACTGCTGGGAATTTAACCACAGAAATTCTTGCTCTCAGATACAGCATAGCAGGGGTTCTCTGGGATCAGGGGTAAGTTCTGTGAACTCAGGGTTCTTCCCAGCCTGTCACTTGTCCAACATCAGTGCCTACCCCACAAAGTCTCAAAGCTTGTTTGTGGGACTTTCTCCCAGTTAGATTCAGAGATCCTTTAGACATAGGAGAGCAAAAGTTCATAAAGTAGGTTCACCACCACCCACCCTAAAAATCTCTCCTGAGTCATAGCCGTGACTGCCTTCTTGATATCAATAGGCCCTTCGATACTTCCTCAAAGAGCAGGTTTTCTTTGGCCATTGGTCTGAGACCTCTTTATTCTCCATGCCTCGTGCTCTCCCTGAAGTAGCAGGTTTAATCTACAGATTCAACCATCCCTAATACAACAACTTCAAAACCTCTCTGTCCAATCAGTTTCCTCTCAGTGATTCTTGTTTGTTCATTTGATCTGTTTCCACCTATTATACTGTGAGCTAATCAAGGGTAGGGAGCAAGTCTTCATCTCAACAGTTAGCCCAGTGCCTGGCATGGAAGAGGTACCGGGAAGGGTCTGTTGCATGAATGAATGAAAGACACTCCTGCGTTCCTCTGTGCTAAGCTGGGGGCTTGTCCACTCATCTCCTTGGGCTCTAAGGTCCATGACTACAAGTCAGCACAAGCCCCATAGCTTCCCTGGGGGAGAGGGAAGAGCCTGTGAGAAGAGGCACTCACGGCATATCTGGCCCTGTCTCTCGCAGCCTTTGTGCTTCTGGTTGGAGGCATCGAAGTCGGCCTGTCCCACTTCCCCTTCTTTGCTTGCCTCTCGTCGGAGTTCCGGCTGGTGAGCTCCATCCTGGGCTTCAGCTACTCTCTGATCTGGTAAGAGGGATTCTGCCTGCCTGCCCTCCTGCAATTCCTTTGGCCATTGCTGTACTCTGGACAAAGGGCTGGAGGTGACCTGATAGCTCTCCCTGGAGGACACCTTTGCTCAGAACTTAGGCCCACGATAGGGGGAATGACTGGTCCATGGTCCCACTGCGGCCCCTCCTTGGGACTGCACTTGAGCCTTCAGAAGGTCAGGCCAGCATTCTGTCTGCTTCACAAGAAGCCATTCATGATTCGAATAGTCCTCATAGTCAGATGTAGAAAAATTCATTTCTGTAAACTGCCGAGGGTCCCACTGGCGGCAGCAGGAGTCCTGTGCGGATGCTGCTTCCCTGTGTTGCCATGGCTTCCCTGGAGCCCAGGAGAACGTGCATGCGCCTCAGTCTCTCTCCACCCCCTAACCAGTCTCAGGCACATGTGCAAGTCACATGGAACTCCTGCACTCCTTCACCCATGCTCTCATTCATTTAGCAAGCATGCTATCCCCACATGGGCCAGGGAACATACCTGAAAGCAAGGCAAACCCTCACGATCACATGTTCTGGCTGCTTGTCTTTATGCTGCTCTTCCCGTGAGGATTATCTTCCCCCACCTGACCCAGTGACAGATGGGTGCTCATCCTTTGTGGACTGTCACACCTACAGGTGGGAGCTTCATGGCCCTCAGCAACAGACCAGCACAGACCTGGCCCCAGGGAATATTGCTGACAGGATAATCCCATGAACAGTTCCACTCCCCAGTCCTGATAGGCTCATTTCCTTGACCACATCTCCTTTATGGGGCCTGCTTCCCCCACAGCATTTTCTGAGCAGGGGTCCCAGGCCCAGTGTATGAGGCATGCAGGGGGCTGACAAGTAACTAACACACCAGTGGCTGCAATTCCAAAGTGTATAAGTGGCTTGTTTTTAAAAAATTACAAGAGAGGGTATTCACTGTTAGATGTGGAGTAATGTCTTAGCCTATGACAGACTTTTTGACCAAGAGAGGACAGGGTGGCAGGAATCACGCAGCAGCTTGGACACCATGGGCGTATGACTCAGGCTCGAACATGACCGGGAATGTGTGTTCAGCAGGAGTAAAGCCTTGAGGCTCATTCCTCAGGGCGGGGTTTACAGACAAGATCATGTCCAGGCAGACAGAGCCTCAGGTCCAGAGCCAGGAGACCTGGATGTTGGTACTGGCTCTGGTGTGACTCTGGACAAATCCCTTCCCATCTCTGGGTTCGGTCTCCCCATCTGAGCGATGGGGGAGGGAAAATGAGGTCGCACAGGGTCTTCCTGCTCTGCCATTATGGATTCTGGGATTGTATCTAAACTGAGGAGGGCACTAAATGAATTTCGTTGCATGTACTTAGGCACAAGCAGGGTCCCTGATCTGGGTGGGGTACACAACACACGGAGGCCTGGGAACCAGCCCTGTCAAGGGGGTAACTCCAGGCAGGTGGGATCTGGGCTGTTGTCACAGGGGCTGTGCTGGGAGTACCGGAAGCCCTGCTTCTCTCCTGCAGGTTTGCTGTCACCATCCTGCACATCACACAGTGTCCCCATGGGCAGGTGAGTCCCCACTGAGCTAACTTTAGGGTATTCATTTCTGTCACCATGGCGAACTTGCTGTGTGAGCTTGGACAAGCCTCTGCCACTCTATGGACCTCAGCTTCCTCCTGTGTGCAAAAGGGAGTTGGAGCCATTCATGATGCATCCATTGTACAGCATCTCATGTTCACCAAGGTGCTAATTCAGTTAACGCTCACAGCAGCCCCTTGAGGTAGGGAAGCTCTCAGCAAACCTGTTTTATAGGTAAGGAAGCTGAGGCCCAAGGATGTGACATAATTCTTAAGAAGCAGCAGATCTGGGCATTGAGACCAGGTCTGATGATTCCAGAGCTCATTTCTTCCCACACCTTTATGTGGCCTCACTTTCTCTGTCTATTAACGGGAGACTTGGACTAGATGAACTCCTTCTAGCTTTTCCATGCATTGTCCTCAGAACTGATACAAACTAGTTCATCTGCTTAGTTCTATACCCCAGTAAAAGGAGCAAGAGGTCTCTCTCTGCCTCTTTCCCTCTCTTTCTCTTTTGCCTCTCCCTCCCTCCCCCTTTCTCTTGTGTGTATTTTCCAAAAGGAGCATTTAGTACTTAAAATCAGAAAAAAGCCATGAAAGCCCTTTGTACAAAATGAAATGGGAGTGCTGGACTCATATCCAGGGCTGCTGGATGCCAAGTCCACTGCTTATTCCAGTGTGGGGCTAGGGGAGCAGGGATCCAAGATCTGAGAGAGTGGGCCTTGGTGGGAGCAGACTGGGGCAGGCAGGTTCCTCTCCACACTCCTCCAGGGGCCTAGCCCTGCCCCTTCTAGATCCAGTGCCCAGTGATCTGCTTCTGTTGCAGTTTTTGGGGAGGTACGAAACTGTCATGTTCTACTGGCCCTCACTGCTGTGCCTGTGCTTCCTGCTGGGCCGATTCCTACACATGTTCGTCAAGTCTCTGCGGGTCCACCTGGGCTGGGAGCTCCCCACGGTGAGTACTGAGTATAAGCACTGTGCATGCCCTGACAGGTTTGGTCTTCACGAAGTCCGTGTGGTAGATACTGTTATTACTCCTGCCATTCCGTAGTAGGAAACTTGGACCCAAAGAGGTGAGTTGTGTTGCCCAACGTCACATACCTAGACTGTGGCAGAACCAGAACAGGAACCCAGACAGTTTGGTTGTTGAGGCTCTTTCTTAACCAGTGTTCTTTGTCTGCTTCCTTGAGGTATAAAGGTAAATGGTTTATTTGAGATCTTTCTTCTGTTGGTGTAGACACTTACCACTATAAACTTCCCTCTTAGAACTGCTTTTGCTGCACTCTGTAAGTTTTCACCTGCTGTATTTCCATTTTCATCTGTTTTAAAATATTCTTTGATTTCCCTTTGGATCTTTTTTCTTTGACCCATTGGTTGTTCAGGGGTGTATGGTTGAACTCCCACACACCTGTGAGTCTGCCACTTTTCTTCCTGTTACTGATATCTAGCTTTATGCCATCGTGGCCAGGACAGATACTTGATACTTTAATTCGTTAAGACTTGTTTTGTGGCCTAACATGCGACCTGTCCTGGAGAGTGGTCCCTGTGCTCTTGAGAAGAGTATCTGTCCTGCTGCTGTTGGATGGAATGTTCTGTATACGTTTATTTGGTCTATTGGATCTGTAGTGTTGTTCAAGTCAGCTGTTTCCTTACTGATCTTCTGACTGGATTATCCATCCATTGTTGAAAGTGTGGTGTTGAAGTATATTATTGTGTTGCTGTATATTTATCTCTGCAGTTTTGTTAGTAATTACTTTATATGCTTAGGTGCTCCGATGTTAGGTGCATATATATTTACAATTATTATATTCTCCTGAGGAACTGACCCCTTTATCATTCTATAATGATTTTTTTTTTTTGTCTCTCATGACAGTTTTTGACTTAAAGTCTATTTTGTCTCCTATAAATGTAGCCAACCCTGCTCTATTTTGGTTACCATTTGTATGAAATATCTTTCCCAGTTTCTTTACTCTCAGCCCATGTGTGTCCTTGAAGCTGAAGTGAGTCCCCTATAGGTAGCTTATATTTGTATAATGGTGTGTTTTTTTAATCCATTCAGCCACTCTGTGTCTTTTGATTGGAGAATTTAATACATTTACATTTAAAGAAATTGATAGGTAAGGACTTAGAATTACCATTTTGTTAACTTTCTGACTGTTTTGTGATTCTTCCTTTCTTGCTTTCTTTGTGATGTGATTTTTTTTGTAGTGGTATGCTTTGATTCCTTTTTAAAAAATCTTTTTTTTTGGTATAAAACACGTTTTTCTTTGTGATTACTGTGCGGCTTACACAAAACACTTTATACTTATAACAGTCTATCTTAAGATGATAACAACTTACTTTAATTGCATAGAAAAACTCCGCACCTTTATCCTCACTTTCCCTCATGGGAGAATTTGCAGGCCAAGGGGGGGGGTGTCCCTTTATGTACTGAGCTATGTCACCTTGGAGGACAGTGACATTGGTAAAATGAAACTGTTCTTTTAACCCTCTTCAATGCATCGCTTCTCAGAGTGTTTGTTTGACCGTGGTTCTGGAACCTCCCATGTGCACTCTTGGGCTCCCATAAAGTTACTCGCATGTGTGGATATTTGTCAGAATTGGTATATCAGAGTAGCCTGGGAGTGGAGCCCCTATTCCTCCATCTTGTTGATACTACTCACCAGTCAGGACTCTAACCAGATGCTTTGTACTCCACCTAACATCTACAATATATGATTTCATCTCATGTGTAAAATTTACATATTCAATATGTGTAGCAGAATAGATGACTACTGTGGGACGCTCATTACACTCGGAGAAAACATTTTAAAACATACCATTAAACATACCATTTATTTTTTTAAATACTACAACATAAAACATGAGCAAAAGAAAGTCCTCCTACTCATAAGAAGTAAAAACACTGGGATTTGGGGTGTTCATTTCGGAAACAATGTTTTGAACTATGATGGGAAGTCACCAAATCTCAAAGAGAAGAAAGACTTCACAGAGCAAGTAAGCAGAAGAGTCAAGGAGGCCAGACCTTGGGCAGTTCATGAAAGCAAGTGCTTGGGAAACAGGAGACTAGACCCTGCCCTTGTCTTCATTAAATGACAGGTGTCTGGGAATGGCTGAATCCAAAAGAGCAAGTTTCACCCAAATTCCTGCCCTCTGTGGGGACAGCCCGTCATAGAGACCAAAACCCTAAAAGAATTTGTGAGCCGAAGCATATACCTCTCTCTCTTCTCACAGGAAGAAAAGCCCTTCCTAGAAATTCACCAGGCAGAGCACATCAAGCAGCTCCTGCGGAAGCCGCCCCTGCAGTAAGCCACAGTTTCATTCCTTCACCACTGGTGAGCCCTGACAGTGTGGGACCCTAAGATGACTGGAAGTGCTCTATATTAGTCAGGACTCTTATTTGCTAGTAACGGAAACTCAACTCAAACTGGATTAATGAGAAAAAGGAAATTTATGGCCTTACGTAATTTAAAAGTCTAGTGGTAGTCAGTTTTAAACATAGGTGGGTCCAGGGGCTTTCTTGCTGTCATAAGAACTAGGTCTCTTTCCCTCATCCCCTCTTAGCTCTGCTTTATTCTGGGTTAGCCTTCTGGTTAAATGTGTTTCCTCCTCATGGTGGCCCCCAGACTCTTTAAGCTTATACCCTCCTGGTTTGAGCTCACAGGAAAGAGAAAGTTTCTTATCTAATAATTCAAACCAAAGTCCCATGAATGTGTTTCATTGGATCAAATTGGACCAGATGTCGTTCCAGAACCAATTACTGTGGCTAGGGGATTGGAGTAAAGTGATTGTTAAGACTGGGTCACATGTTTGCCACTGGGACCAGGAAGTGGTTCGGCCACACTTGCCCACTAAGACTGATGGTGGGAAAGGAGTAGATTTTCAGAGAAAAACTCATATTCCATTACCAATAAAAGAGAACATAGCTGTTGGCCAGGCAAAAGTACGTGATCTTCAGCGATCATAGTGGTCACCCGACCCCTGCCACTACCACTATATACAAGAGAATATGCCCGCAGAGAAGGGACATGTCTAATCCAAGGTCACACAGTGACAAAGCTAGTACTTGCCTTAGAACCACATTTCGCTACATGTAGTAAACAACACAATATAATAGTGGCACAAATGAGAGAGATTTATTTCTTATGTAAAAGAATTTTGGAGGCTGCAGTCCACACTGACCCTGGACTGCTCACCATGGCAGCTTACCGAACATCTGTCTCTCTGCTTCAGTATTTTAGTGGTTTCCATCATGAAAGCTGTCCATGATCCAAGATAGATTCCAGGGCTCCAGCCTGGATCAGCCACTATGTCAGCATTTCAGATGGCAGGCAGGAGAAAGAAGGAAGGGCAGTGGAGTTCCTTCCAGCTGTGTTGATTCTATCTGAGCATCCTCCCCAAAGTCCCACACCGCCCCTCAGGTCACATCTAATTGCCCTGTGCTTAGTCTTGGTCACTCTTAGCTGTGATAGAGGTCAGAAGCTATAGCCTTTGATTCTGGTGAATTGCTGCATCAAATAAAACCTAGTCTCTGCTATTAAGAATAAGGAGAGAATGGAAACTGTAGAATCTACCAGTGTTTTTTCTCTTCACTAAAATCTAAGATGAAGAGGGGTAATGAGGTTACTTACAAAAGAATCAGACATTTGTTTACCAACCACAACCTGTCTTTTTTTGGTGTTTACTCATTAACAGAGAGAGAAAAAAGTCTTGGTTCCAAACCAGAATATACGAGTGGGACCCCTGCTTTCAGTTCCCAAGCAGAATGATCGGAACCACTGTCTTGGCTTTCATCTGCCTGTACCTTGTAAGTAGATCTGAGCAAATCCTTTTCTGTTTTATAAATGGGGTGGGCCTAGGATAGGGGTTGTTCTTAAAAAGCTGGCTCAAAATTTAATCTCTGTAAGTCAAAGAAGTACAGTTCTTTGACCCAACAATTTTGACTCCAAGCACACTTTTACCCATGTGGTGAATATTACTAATAAATATATTCAAATTGTTTATGGAGACTTCCAGCTGCCAATTCCACATGTAAAGAGCTTGCAAAATGCCATTCTATCTAACAACAAATAAAAATCTAAACAAACTGAAAAAATCAACAACTCTTCTTAGATCCATAGGAGAAGTGAGGTTACACTTTATTGAGGTCTTTTATGTTACACTTTTTACTTAGCCAAATAAAAATCATGTCACTTAAATATAACATAATTGATCCTGACAAATAATTTTAATGAATTAAAAATAAAAGTGGATAAACTTGCTGTACTATATTTCAAAAAAAGGTCAAAAATTTAAATGTCTTATTTCATTTTGCTCTTAAGTTTGCTTTCTCAACAAAATTTTAAATGTCATAATTCAGGCCTCAGTATTCAATATATTTTTTTATTAAGCACAGAATCAAAACATTTCATGTGGTCAAAGTTATCCATGGTAAACTGTCTGGGTCAAAAGCAGGGTCAGAGTAGAGAGATAAAAATGGCAAGGCCAAATTGCCTCCTGCTCATTTTAAATGTGCAAGGATGATACCTATAAAAATTAATCCTACGATTACATTTTCAATAACTATTCGTTAAGTTATGCTGAAGTACCACATAAACCCATACATTTTAGTGACTTAACACTGTATGTAGTTTTGCCCACATAACAATGCTGAATGGGTGAGTGCTGAGGTTTGGGAGGTAGCAGATCCCGTGTGTTATTCCATAACCCAGGTTCTTCCATCCTGTGCCCCATCATCCTCGAGAGCCCTCACCATCTACATCCAGTTGGCAGAAGGGGAAAGTGCGTGGAGAGTGCATGTGGGAGGCTTTCAAAGGCCCTTGTGGAAGTAGCACACTCCTTTTCCATTGCCAAGGGCATTGTCATGTGGCCACATTGAACTCAAGGGAGGCTGGGAAATGTAGTCCAGCCTCCTGCCTGAAGAAGGGGAGAATAGATATTAACGGACAACCAGAGTTCTCTGCCACAGTGAATAATTCACTTGGAGTTACTGTGGTTCTTAAGTCTTTACTGGTTATCTACTGTATTCCAAGCACTTTACTAAGACCCGGCAGAGAAGACAGCTGATTAGGCAGAGCCTTGACCTGGGAGAAGCCCATGGTTTAAGAGAAGGGGACAAGATATGGTATAAGTGCCTGCCATCTAAAGTGAGAAAAAGAAAGCGAGTGTGCTCTGGAGGCGTAATGAATTATTCTAGATTCAGAAGCAGCCTGAAGACGATAGCATCTGAGCGCCACGTTCAGAGATAAACAAGAATCAGTTGGTGAAGTAAAATGGTGGCAGGAACTCCAGAAGTAATGGCACGATGGCGCGATGATGGGCACGATGGCGCGATGATGGGCACGATGGCGCGATGATGGGCACGATGGCGCGATGATGGGCACGATGGCGCGATGATGGGCACGATGGCGCGAGGAGGGGCAGAATGGCGCGAGGAGGGGCCACGGTGGCGCAAGGAGGGGCACGGTGGCGCAAGGAGGGGCATGGTGGTGCGAGGAGGGGCACGGTGGCGCGAGGAGGGGATGATCGGGATGAGCAAGCATGACATGTCCAGGAAACAGTACCTTCTTCACTTTGGCGTCACTAAGATGCAGGAAGGGGAGCACTGAGAGATAGGACTGGAATTGTCCCCAAGGTCGCCCCTTATTCAGCTCTAGGTGTTCATCTCACTCTGATTTAATGTTTGGAGAGTTCCTCGAGCCCTTGTGGAGCTCCATCTTGTACACTGTAAGGTGAGGAACAGAGTTTGGGTATCTCCCATCTACAGAGAAGCCACAGTCCCATTCTTCTCAGGGTAGCCAGTGTCCAGAGTCTATTTCAGATGAGTGTTGAACTTCAAAGAGTTTTGACCTCAAAACCAAAGAGAATTCCATATGTTATTCACATACTTGGCAAAAGCTGGACTTGGGTGAGACCTTGAAATGCTTGCTCTGTGTCCCCAGTTTATTGTCATGGAGTTCGCCGTGTTCGTGTATGTGAGAGACAAGCTGGATGTGTTTGAGAGCAAGCTAGAGAGCTACATTGCCTCCGTGAACCAGACCGGGACCCTGACCCCAGTCATCCTGCAGGTGAAAGAGCTGATCCACATCTCCAAAGGTAAAACCATCCTTGCACATGGTTGCTGTTTAACTGGAGGTGGGTTGCCACAGCCCCAAATTGGCAATTAGAAGTTTGATGGAGTTTTACACTGTGTATACCCTGCAGTGTATTTACGCCATAACTTTCTCTTCATATTATTCACGGGATTGGAAACATTAATATCAAAGGAGAGGACAGTGCAGGAAATAAAAGTATCTCAAGGATGTGTATGGTTAAAATAAAACTGAAATATATAAGCACAACTGTATTTATACAAGAAATGTGTTAGAGGAAGTATAATATATTTTGCCCAGGCCTTTCTGATGTGAGCTTCTTTATTTTGAAAATACTGTTTCTGGTTCATCTTTGGACACCTCTCCTGTCACCTTTTTTGTTTCAGGGGTCTGGGTGGTTACCATTTTGCCTGCCTCCCTCACGTGTGTGAGCTATCTCTTCCACATTTTGGCTTGTTACAGGTAAGAGGGCTCAGGGAGTCATTTGTGCGTCTTCAGCCAGGAAGGCATCTGACAGGATTTTCTAAGAATTCCCAAGCAGTGCCAGCAGTGCCCAAAGTGGAGCCAGGAGTGTATGCAAGGTCCAGGCACAGCCACATCTATTGTTAGTAAAGAAACAAACAAAAACTATTGACTTGAGCTTCTCCTATAATCCAAACATTGTGCTAGAATCTTCATTTTCACCACAACCCTGAGGGGTACTTTCATCTCCGTGTTTATAGGGGAGAAAGCTGAAACTCAACAAATTATCTTACCCAAGCAAGTAACAGCTGATCATGTCTTCCGACCCCAGATCTTGACATTTCTTGTACACTCTGGCATCTCTATTGGGTGTCAGACCTGCCCTGCTCTTCAGGACTCGTCACACTGGACTGTCAGCAGATAAATGCGGCTCAAGGGGACATCAGAGGAGATTGGGTCAAGGGAACCAGGGGCCTCAATCTCAAGAACAGCAGTCAGTGCAGGAGGAGGGGATGGCCTTCAATATGTAGCAAGGACTTGGCGTGCAGATAGCAGTTGAGTTTTAGGTATCTACTGCTCCCGTGTGTGCTCACGAAGAGACCCCACCTCTCCATCCCTGCCCTGCCTTGCTCCCTCTCACTTCCTTCTCCGGGACCCTGTGGGTAGACTGGACACTGATGTTGTCCCCTGCCTTGCTTGATGAAGGAAGATGTCTGTTCTTTTCTTGATTAGTCTTCAAGTGACTGAGAGATTTTCAGAGGCATTTGACCACAACCAGGGACAACCACTGTGCAGAGCAGGCTGCATAGACGTTGGCAGAGGGCAGCAAAGGGCACAGGGAAGGGAAGTCAGGTGTGCTGGGGAGGGAGGCCTCATTCCTGTCCAGGCTGGCTCCCCCCTCCCACACGTGTCACCTAGGAGTGATGATCCCTGCCCTGCCTCCTTTACAGATCATGGGGCAGAGGAAATAATGGATGAGAAAGTGCCCTACAAACTGGGAACCACTAGCGCTGTGCCAGTATTTTATTTTTCTCAGAATTATTCCAATTTACATACAAGCTCTATTTTTTAAAAAAATGTTAAAAAATATTTAGTATAAAGTAAGTCTTCCATTCAGACCTCAGTTTGTTGCCCCTGAACTTAACATTGTTATCCATTTTCTGAGCATCCTTCCAGAAATTTTCTATGCTGATGTGTCTGTGTGTGTTTGTGTTCCTGGTTGCACACTCTACTCCAGTGCTGCCAAATAGAAACACAGTGAAAGCCACAGGTGCACTTTTTAATTTTCTCATAGACACAAGTGAAAAGGGAGGTGAAAACAGTTTAATGATATATTTACCCTAACATAACCCAAATACCATCACTTCCACATGTAATAAATACACAAACTATTAATGAGATGTTTACACTCTTTATTTCATACCAAGTCTTCCCAATTCAGTGGCCATGAAATTACAAAGCAACCTGGAAAGTGCTGAAGATAGAATGTTAAGGAAAAAGCAGGGCCCAGATGTGAATTTGGACTATGAACTTGACTCTGCCAATCTGATCTTTACACAGAGGTCCAGGCTGCGACTAGCACTTGGGAAAACACACAGTGATTTATTGAGGTGCTGGGATTGTGGAGGGTCGTGGCCCCTTTTTCATTTCCCTCTATGTTGTTATAAGGTGTGGGATATCATTAAAAATGGTTTTCTGGTTTTACCTGTTTTAAAGTATTATATTATTACACAAGTAATCTATATTCACTGTAGAAAAAATACAAAACATGAAGCAAAATGAAGAAAATAAAAGCCACATACACAGTCTCAAATATCACATCTAGTCACCATTAAGACTAGGTAACTATATATTATTTTTATAAAATATATTAAATTTAAGATTTTTAAGGCTAATCAGAACCATCCATGAACTAGGGTCAATAGTAGGGGCTAAGCTGCCCTCCATCTCCCTCCATAGACCTTTCTGTTTATATCTATTGAGCTCTAAGTGCATGAGGAGCTGTGGTTATGAACACTACTAATTTCCCACCCTTTCTCTAGAAAGCATATGAAGAAATTGTGGGCAGGAAATAAACACTTTCTCCCTCTGAAGTTCCATAATCCTTCCTCATCAGGGAGTGTGGTAAGTCTGCGGAGACCTGTCTCTGCTCTGAGCCTGAGTGATTTGCCTACCCCTGCGCTCCTGCACCTCGGACAGGGCAGCGTGGCGGGGAAGAGCCCTGGGCGGCAGTCCAGAGTCCTCAGTTCTGCTCTGCTGCTGGGTGACGGGACAGTCACTGTCCTCGGGTGGCTCTTGGTTGGTTTCCTTGTCTGTAAAATGAGGACAGTCACCTGTCTCGGTGGGTTGGTGGGTGAATCGCCAATGAGACAGGGATGCTGGACATATGTATCAGGTGTTCAAGGATTTCTCCCCTCTGGGACCATTTTCCCTTTTAAATCCCAGGTGGCCATTGCGAGGTACTCTGGCTGGCAAATAGCTTACATTTTGTGGGGTAAGTGCCATCGTGTGACCTATCCAATTCAACACATGTTCCCTGGGCACCTGGTGTGCGTCGGGAGGACAGAGGTGAGGCAAAAGCAGCCCCAGCTCCTGCCTTTGAGGGGCCTTCAGGAAGGAGAGAGAATCACGTGGTCATGTAGATCATTTTTACCACCTGTCCTGAGCCCACAGGGTGTATATGCCAAGGGCGGTTGTGACCCAGAGGAGGAAGTGACAGTCCACACCCAGGGCCGGGCTTGAGTGCATCTTAGTGGAGTTGACATTTGAACCGCACCTGGCAGGGCGAGCAGAAGGTCAACAGGAAGAAGAGTGAGGACATGCCAGGCAGAAGAAACAGCACAAACAAAAGTGCCAGGACCTCAGGTGGCAGGAGGATAGATCGGGGCTGCAGACGGGAACATGTGACTGGGTCACGGAGGGCCGTGAGTGACCACCGGCCCCCTTGCCCACAGGCTATTTCATTGTCCACGTGATGCAGAGCCTGTGCGGCATGGTGATCACGTACAGCCTGGTGTTACCCATCGTCCGCAACCAGGGCCTGGAGGTGCTCCGAGGACTGGGCGTCGGGATGTGAGTACTCAGTGGACTTCCTGTCATTGCCCAGGCCTGGCAGCTGGTGGGCTCTAGAGCTGCTGTTCAAAATGCCCTTTTCCTGCTAAGTTCTCACTGATCCCTGGACCTATGCCCTTAGCTCTGATCCAGGCATGTGCCAAAATAGCAAAGCACTGCAATAGGAACCTTACAATTTATAAGTTACATATTTCCATTCTCATTATTCATCGGGGTCTTCACAACTATGTCTGGGGCAGATGCACATATGTCCATTTTATAGCTGGGAAGATTGAGGTTTGGGGAGGTGAAGTGAGAGACAGGACAGTATAGTGGAAGGAGAGAGTGAATCTGAGCTTAGGTTTTAGATCAGCTGTATGACTTGGGGAAGTTGCTTCTCTGAGTCTCAGTTTCTCCATATGGAAGATAAAAGTGAATGCTGACATTAAGAATTCACTATGTGCCTTTTCTCTCAAGGAACCTTTGAGGTTGGGACTTCTATTAGCTCCCTCATTTTCAGACGAGGAAACAGAGGCACAGAGATGTGAAGCAACTTGTCCACGGACAGGGAAGAGCAGAACTCGGAGCTGGACAATCTGAAACCAAAGCCTCATTTAACCACTACCCCACACTGCTGCTTAGGGGATGCAGATACAGACTGTGGTGCTCCCTGGACACCTCCCTGCTCTGTGCTTCTTGCTTCCATACTTACCTAGGGACACCCGGGAGTCTGGTGCAGAGCCTGCCCTCTTCACTCTCGCATGGCCTTCATGAGCTCTTCTAAAAACCCCATTCCTTTCTTTGATTCCCATGCTCTTAAACCACTCATCTCAGTTGCCACCCCTGGATCCTGGAGTTCTGGTCTAGAGCTAGAACCCTGACCATGTGGCTTTGAGAAAGTTATCTCCCCTTTGGGAGCCTCAGTTTCCTCATCTGCACAATGGGCATGTGAATGCTCTGTAGGCCTAAAGCACAGAGCTCATTGCTCCTGCTGGTCTGGCGAGTCTCAGCATTTCACTGGGTATTTATCACTGGGCAACTGAGAAGGGCTGGAGAAGAGTGGACAAGGCCACCTCAGGATGGTCTCACCCTGTGTTTCAGCCTCACCATATCCATCGTCCTGGGTCTCATGATCCTGCAGGTATGGATCGCTGCCAGCTTCTTCCTACAACCAAAGATGGACACAGCTGACAAGCAGAAGCCCTTGGCACTCAGCAACAGGTGAGGGCAAAGAAGAGAATGGCGATTGTAGGACTTTGGTCTCAGCAATCTCTCATTCCTTCCTCTTCACCATTGACAGGTTCCTGGGCAGACTCTATACTCTCTTAGAGGGTGAGGGGCAGTGGTTGAGGAGTGGGCTCTGGAGCCAAACTCCCTGGTTCCAAATCTTGGCTCCACCACTTATGAGCTATGTGACCTTGTGTGACCTTACTAAACATTATGAATGTCAGTTTCCTCATTTTACAAATAATTGTGCATACCTCAAAGAGGTGTTCTGAGGATGAAATGTGTTCAAATATGAACTAGGACAATAGTGCCTGGCCCGTGGTAATCCTTTCTCAGTTACTTATTCAAAGCCATTCACTGATGGAGGAAACAGCATGGGCACTGAAGATAAAGAGATATCCCCCCAGGACCTGCCTGTGAGAAGCTCATTGCCCACCGGAGCTGACTGACACAGACATATAGGGACAGTAGACTCCAGAGGGTGTGAAAGGATTTCAAGAGAAACACAAGTAATTGGTAGAAGGGAGGCAGGAGTGGTTAATTCCGCTGTAGGTGGGACGTTGGAGCTGAGGTCGGTAGGATGGTGGGATTTCTACAGGTAGAGCTGAGGAGAGGGCATGGCTAGCATCCCCCACTGCACAAGTGAGGCAGGAGGCCATGAAAGGGCAGGACGTGTTAGGAAAACGGTGAGAGACAAATGTGGTGGCCATGCAGTGGCCTTGGATGGTAAGGTCAGGGAGGGGGCACAAAGTGCAATGCCAGAAAGGCCTCTTTTGAGGATGGCCCAGAAATTCAATATACAAAGTTTGGGCTTATCTCATAGGCAGCAGGAAACCATATGATCAACTGGTCATTTGGGAAATTTCATCTGGAGGACTTGGAGCAGTTTCACCTGGGGCTGCCACTGTTACAATAGACATTGGGAAAGCCACAGCCTCTGCTATAACCACACAGAAAGTTGTGGCCACGTGAGATTTCTTATTGTTCAGGAAACCTCAAAACCCAAGGATCTGTCAAATAGTACAGTCGGTGCTAGCATTCGTCCTGCACTGTGCTCACCCATCAAACGTTACAGTTGCTGCTAGCGTCCATCCTGCACTGTGCTCAGAGCCCTCTACGTTACATCTGAGCCAGTCTGCACACCAGTGCTGTGCGGTGGGGACAGTCAGCTCCCGCTTACATCACGAGGTCACACAGCTTGGAGCCAAGAAATGTAGGATTTGAGCTCGCCTGCCTGACCACCTTCCCACACTGAGGGTGCGCCCCACTGCCTGCTTCCATTCGCAGGAAGGCGTTCCACAACTTCAACTACTTTCTGTTCTTCTACAACGTGCTCCTGGGCCTGGGCGCCTGCCTCTCCAGGCTGCTCATCAGCTGCATCCTGGGCACGTGGCTGATTGCCCGCATCGACAGGACCATCATGCAGAATGGCTACGAGGGAGCAGACATGGGTAAGCAGCCAGCCCCCGATGGCCACGCGTGGACTTGCACCTTTGCAGAAGCCGCCTGGAGGTCGGGTACCAGAGGCCTAGAGTTCATTCTTCATCTGTTTAGAGCTTATCTTCCCGGGGAGGCTATAAAGCAGAGTAGAAAGAAAAAAACAAAACCACTGCACCCAATGGTCAGAAGAGAATTCAGGCCAAGGAATACCTGCGGAGCTGACGGGCCTTTGCGGTATATGGCGGGCAGTGAGCGGTAGCGCAATTCTCTCTAAATGGGTAGGAGGCGATTTATGAGTGCACGGCTCTGAAATTTTTGAGGAAGAACACACCTCAGAATGACTGGCATTGTTAGTTGGAAACTTACTTAGATAAGAAAATGGTCTGTTCAGTTGAAATACTCCAAAATCAAAGCCATTTCTGTAGAGCAAAAATAGTTTTTTGTTCTATTTCTGGCCCGTGTCCATTCATTCACTCATCTGTTCATTAAAGGAGCTGCAAGCTCCTTTGAGCTTTAAGTTTCACATGAAATGGGTGGATTAGAATGTGATCTGTAAGGACCCTTCTAGCTCTTTTTACCCAATTTTCTAGATTCTCAGTGAAGACTCAGGCACCATTTAGGAACAAAGTGACACTGCAGTTATGTCATGAAAAGCATCCGCTGGGCCGCCCTGGGATGTGCTGCATGGCCTGACTTGCCCTCTGGATTTCAGGGTTCAGTGCATGGGTTGGCATGCTCTATGTGGACCATTATCACACCAACCCAGTGCTTGTCAGCTTTTGTCACATCCTGATCACAGGCCACAGGGAGAGGAAGCTGCAGCAGGCCATCAGATATGGGTACCTAAATCGGTCAGCAGGTAAGTCTCCAGCTTGAACCTTCCCTGTGCTTGGACACCAGGAATGAGTACCTTAAGGGTTTTCTGGGATCCCTAAGATGTCCCAGGTTCCCCCGTCTCTGTCTCTTCTCCTCCACCTTCCATGCCCTGGGAAATCCGCCTGGGGAATCAGGAGGGTTAGCCCCCGAGTCAGCCTGGCCATGGGTCCCCTGAGGCCTAGTGTCCTTGTTCTAACTGGCTCCTCCCTGTTCCCAAAAAATTAGCTCTAGCTCTGCTGAGTCCTCCATCCCCCATTTGAGACCCCACGCACATCCCAGCCTTCAGCCAGATGCCCTCTAAGAGGGCACTCAGTTGTACCTACCATCAGCTCTCCTGGCCACCAACTCCTGCCCCCTCAGGGCTCCATGCTGTGTACTCCCCACACTTCCACCCGTATTCCTCTGCTCTGCCTCCTGTTGGGAAGCCCTCAGTCATGTTTTGTCAGCACCCAGCTGGACTGTGCTCATCACTGTTCCCAGCACTACAGATACCCAGCTCTGTGGGACAAACACCTCCTTCCACCCCTACCTCATGTCCCCAGGAGGTCTGGTCCAGCTCTTTCCCCCACTTTTATCCCACACCTCACACCTCTTGGGCAGTTTTTCTTGCAGCCTCTGAGAAGGACAGAGACAGCTGCCCCCTCCCCCCAGTCTACCTGCTCTGATTCTATCCTAGGTCCCCGCATCTCAGCTAGGTCCAGGACAAGGTGGCTCCTGCTGCAGACCCTGATCAACAACCCCAGACTGGTCATGCTCAGAAAATCAAAACTAGGTCATGGCTCCCAGGAGTTTACCCAGATTCTCCTGACGTGCTCAGAGAGCTGACACTGACCTCCACCACTGCTCCATGGCCATTCCGGGATGACTGCCCCTGAGAGAAGGCCAGGCTGCCTAGCAACTGCCCCTGTGTGTGATGGGACCAACAGCCACTGTCCACATGGATGGTGCATGGCACTGGCCCCTCAGGACGGCATCTGCACTGAACAATGAAGTCTCAGGTCTAATTCATTCCCCTGGTAAAAAGATCAAGAACTAAAGAGAAATTTTTGTTGCACACACTTGGCCCAATCATGATTTCTACTCTCCATTGTCAGGAGGCAGCCTTGGGGAGCTCCTAAGTGTTGAGAAGCACTTAGTATGATCACAGGGCAGAACTTTGTGTCACTGAAGAAGGTGGTAAATTTTCTATATCAGCAGAATTTAACCATCTGATACAGTTTTTCTCTGGAAGAAAGTATGGCCTTAATTCAACGGGGTCGTCCTCACTGCTTCCTCCTTTCCAGGCATTATGGTGGTGAGAGAAAGAAATCCATGATCCAGCCTCCAGTCTGGTAGGGCGAGCAGGCACACACTGAGCGCTCCCTGCCAGGGCCCCTGGGCCTTGATCACAAAGAAGATGTACAAGTTCTCTCTGGCAAGGGGAGATCCCCTGGGGAAGCCACCTGTCTGAGGAGGCAGAGACGGGTGTGCAGGCATTCCAGGTGGGGGACAATAAGAGCAAAGGCATGGGAGCAGGAAAGGTCCAGGCGTGTTTGAGGAGGGTGAGCCCTCTGGTGTCTGCAGTGCAGGGCACTGGGGGCTGGTTAGACCATCCAAGGAGGCCCAGATGCCAGGCTGGGAAGCCTGGACATTCCTCTTTGTGCAGAGGGCCCAGTACTTACCCATATTCTTCACATCCAAGCAGGAGGTCTCTGATGGCCCAGAATCTGTACAGAGTCTCACCATTCAAAGTGTAAGTCCCAGGAGGACCCACCAACAGGGTGAGGGAAGCCCCGTCCACCTCACAGAGCCATTGAGTTTTAGTAATCATCATCGAGCACCTACCGTGAGCCCAGTCCTGTTGCCGGGTGTTTGCCAGGCTTATCTCCTAGCTTAATTTCCACAACCAAGCTTTGTCCTTCTGCTTTTAGAAACAGAGAAAACTGACAATCCGGGTATTGGGATCCCCAAACCACCACTTAGCTGTGTGACATTGGCTACATTACTTCACCTTTCCTCACATATAAAAATAGGTAATACCCACAACACCCAAAATTATTTTGGGGATAAAATAAAATACAACCATTTCTAAGCTAGTGCCTGGTGTATCCTTAACTCTCAATAAATATCAGTTTTTGCTGTTTGCGATGTTACACTTGGTGGTGATCTGATTAATGTCTGCCCACCTCACTATGCTCAGCTCCATGAAGAAAGGATCCCCAATGGTCTCCCCTGAGGTAGTTGCCTTGCACGTTACTGCTGATTCTCCTCAGGATCTACACCCACCAGCCCTATTTGCTTCTGGACCTATTAGTAGACTCAGCCCTGGAAGTTACCTTGACCAGCAAGGGAGAGTGTGGGGGTCTCTTAATGGCCAAATATATGGACCCTTATCCTGGCAAAGCAGAACCCATCTGTGATCCATCAGGTCCCACCCAGGGAGGAGTGGCCACGATGTTGCTGACAGAGAGGCTGGGGCCTCTAGGGAATTTCTAAGATGTGCAGGGATTCTGGGCATCCTGATTCACAGGTAGCATAAATGTTTATGGAACAAGGCTCCACTGTGGCTTTAAAAGGTCATCACAGATCTTTCCCCTGGACATGAAACAAGCAAGAAAAGGGATTCAGAGATCATGGACCAAGGTTCCAGAAGGATTTAAATCTAGGTAAAGAGTGATCGTTGGGTCCCTAGAAGGGGACTCGGGATGGAAGGTCCTGCCTGCCCTTAGTCCATTTGCAAATTACCTTCCCCTGGCCTTGTCCTTTCTACGTGGTATGTTTCATCTCTTCACATTTCCTCCCGTACTTAGTGCTGCTGCAGTTCCAGAGATTGAACTAGAAAACTACATGTTCCTAATATTTGCCCAAAAGAAACCTCAGCAGGAGAAGCAGAACATGTTCCCTCTTTCTTCAAAGCTGTAGAAGGGAAGCCGCTGTCCTGGGTGGGGGATGCTACAGGGGCCTTATGAGGGGTGAGGAGTCCTGGGCCTCTGCACACCTGGGAACCCTCCTTCCCTCCAATTCTGTCCAGGTCCTAACTGTTCTCAGAGATGGGTGTAAAGAGTCCCCTCCTCCAGCAAGTTGTCCTTGATGCCAGCCCCTACTTCTCTGTTCTCAGACTCTCCCAATAAATATACGACACAGAGGATGGAGCAAGGAAGGTCCTGCCTGTGGGGGTCTCTGATTTCCACTTCCCTACCTTTCCCCCCAGTGAGTGCCACAGCTGCTCACCTTGCTCTTTTTCTGGAGGTCAATCGGATTCCCCTGGGAAGCAGACAGCCTAAGTCCATCAGAAAGAGCCCCCAGCTAGCCCATAACTAGTCCTCCAGCTTCACCCTTTCTCATGCTTTGCACTACCACGAGAGCCCTCGAGGGGCAGGGCACACACAAAACAGCTCTGGGACCTAGGTCAACGCTGGGCTCCAGAGTTGGGGGGACATGAGAGCTGAGGCTCAGGGACCTTCTAGCCCAACCCTTTCTGATGACAGGTGGGAGACTAAGGCCTCAGACAGGAAGGGACTTCTCAGTCATTTATGTACGACCTGACTTGGAGGAATCTGACATCTCTCCCCTCCATGGGCACTGACTGAGGGAGAGGCCGAGTCCATCTCCCACAAAACCTCCTGCACCTTTGCGTTCAGGCAGCTCTGCTTCTTCACCAGCCTGGGGAACTGGGATGGGTGTCTTATGGGGGAGCCTCCATTCATTTGTCCTCAAGATGGGCATGATTCCTCAGCTCACAAGGGCGGCTGAGAGGCTCTCCTGAGAGGTTTGCCAAGTGCTAAGAACTCAGGGCTCAGTACAGGGGAAGGGTAGGGATGGGGCGCTCTCTTCTACCAAGTCTCAGGATCCTGGTGCTCACTTTCCTGCCCCCAGACTCACTCACTCACCTCCAGATAATCCTTCATCACAGTGTCCAGCATCGCCAGGTCAGTGAGGAACGCGCCCAGGAAGGGGATGACATCCTGTGCCACTGGGATGGGAATGGTGATGAGCCCCAACTCTCAGGTGCTGCCCTCACAACCGCCCCTGAAAACGCCTCACCCTCAGCCGCCTGGCCCACCCCAGGGTTCCCGTGTGGAGCAGCCTAGGACCCTGAGCAGCCTCCCTTCAATTCCCCCAAGAACACCAGTCTGCTGCTGATCACCATCCAGGGCCTGCTTCTGGCAAGTCACAGAATTTGTGGTCCCAGGTCCCTCCATACCCCTCCTCCCTTAATTGATTCTGCACCCAGCTCTCCAGGACCTCCTGTTAGTCACTTCTTTTTTTTTTTTTTTTAAATATATCTTTATTGATTTCAGAGAGAGGAAAGGAGAGGGAGAGAGAGAGATAGAAACATCAACGATGAGAGAGTCATTGATCGGCTGCAGCCCGCAACCCAGGCATGTGCCCTGACCGGGAATCGAACCCTGATCGCCTGGATCCTAGGTCAACGCTCAACCGCTGAGCCACGCACCCGGCCGGGCCCTACTAGTCACTTCTAAGGGAGGGTTTGGGCACTGTGAAATCAAGGGGCAGGGCTGCAGGAGGAAGGCCCCCTTGGTTTGGAGGCCTCCAGCTGAGAGGGAGGAGCCCTCTCCCCACTGACCCTGGAGCCTCTCACTCACAGGCACACTCACCTGCTGCTCTTGCCTCTTTTGGGCTCTCTGGGGGATCATCTCCAGAATAGCAAATTTGGAAGGCTGCTCCTGTCAGGATCCAGGACAGGTCATTGATGTCATACTCCACCCCATTTCCCCCCAGAACCCCTAATCTCGGACCCTGGACATTTGACCCAAGCCAGCTGGTACCAGTGCTACCCCATCCTCTAGCGTGCTCAGATTCTAGAACAATCCCAGCTCGGGCACACCCAGTGTGTGGCCCTGGGCCTATGGCCTGACCTCCTTAAGCCTATTCCCTCATCTGCAAAGTGAGGAGAATTCCACCTGCCTCCCAGTGTCTCCTGAGGACTGAATGTCATATTACTGTCATCACTGCTCTCCCCTCCCCCTCCAGGCAGAGCAGGGCACAAAGCTCCAGCACTTTCCTTTCCTCCCTGAACCTCACCGCCGCCCTGGGAGGCCTGCACCTCAGGATCGGCACCCTCCTGATGAGTCAGAGGCCCACTGAGAAGAGGCTGCTCCCCCTCCAGTCAGAGGCCCTGTCCTCTGGGCTCTCAGGGTGTGTCTAGGCCCCCAGCTGGGCTGAACCATGAATGGAAAAGGGTGGGCTGTCTCAGGAGCCTGGATGAGCCTCACCGAGGTCTCTGCCCCCGAGGCTGGGCCTGAGGCCATGCCAAAGGCTTCACCTTAGGACATTCCCCTGCACAGCAGTCTGTCTTTATCCACTCAGGGAGGGCACTCTCCAGAGGTGCCATCTCTGACTGACAGGGTAGGGGGTGTCCAGGGAACAGAGTAGGAATACTTTGTTTCCTCTTAAACACAAAGCTCCTGACTTCAATTCTGAAAGGATCCAATAAGAACCCATCAGCTCTCCAGACTCTTAAAAGCCATCTAGGGCATTTGTCATTGCCAGCTAGACACCTCGCTGGAAATCCTGTGATTGATTAGCAGTGCTTGCTCTAGGGCAGAAGGGGAGTGGAAGAATGCACTCGTATCTGTCCCTGGTCCAGCCATTTAGACCCAAGGCTAGGCAGCCCATTTGTCCACCTGGCCAGTGGGATTCCTCTGCAGAACCCAGCCCTGGTGCCCTCCCCGTGGAGATGCAGTGGAGACAGGAGGAATAGCAGAGGCATGGCTTCCTGAGGACAAGTCCCCTCCTGAGGACACGTCCCTGCAATCCAAATTGAATTAAAAGTTAGTAAGGCGCACGTGCCCTTCAAGAAACACCTTCAATAGGTGCTCTGAACTCCTGTATTTGACAGCAACCCACGTACAAGCACTCAGAGAGAGGAGAGGTAAGGGGTGAGGAAGGTGATACGGGGGTCAGGCTCGGTGGGTGGGGTGCTTGTCACCGGTAGTGGACTGGAAGCATGGGTGGGTTCGGGATGTGTGCAGGCAGGCAGCTGCCAGCAGAGGAGCAGGATGAGGAAGGGCAGGGGGCGGGGCAGGGGCACATGCCGGCAGAGTGAAGAGTTAGCTGAAGCAGGGACAGTCAAGGCGGGAAGCAGACGTGGGGCCTCTGGGGTCACCTAGAGGCTGTGGGCTGGATCCGGTGGGGGCTGCAGAGTTGGCGAGGGCCTTGTGAGCAGGACAGTAGGTCAGAGCTGCATTTTCGGAGGGTTACGTGGCAGTGGTGGGTTGGATGAATGAACTCAAAGAATGGTGAAATTAGCCTTTTTATTATAACTCCACTCAGGCCTGGAGCCTGAGTCCTGAGCCCTTCAACCTCTTAGTCTGAGAAAGAGGTGGTTTCTGTTAGAGATGCTTTCCACTTCTTACAGCCAAGCGCCGCTCAGTGCGACTTCCCGCAGAGGTTGGTTTTAACCAAGTAAAGAAGATGGGACGGATTTTCTTGACCGTAATTAAGGGCTCAGAGCTACACCTCCTGTCCCCCACTAGTCTCCAGAACATTCCGTGCTGCCCGGGGCCCCCTGACAGCCCTGAGGTAGCCCCCGGACAGAGCAGAAACTGGCCTGGACGGTAGGGGTTGATCGAGAGCGCGCCGCTCTGGGGGCGCTCCTGTTGCCAAGGGCAACCCGCCCCCCCCCCCGGGGGAGAGGCGGGGAGGGCGGGGCCCCGGGACTCGCGCTCTCCCCGTCGCCTTGGAGACAGAGTGTGTCCTGTGGCCCCGGGGGACTTGAGCGGTGCTTTCTGAAGTTGAGGTGAGGTCGCGCCCCCGGGCTCTGGGCCTCTCTCCCCTCGGCGGGGTCCAGGAGGGGTGTCCAGGGGCTGCCCCTCCCGTCGGGGGCTGGGGGAGGGGGCGCTTGGGGCTTGAGCGGGGCTGCTGGGTCTTCCCCGCACACCGCAGGCACCTAATTAGCCGGGCCAGAGTCCGGCTGCCCCCTCCCTGGACTTCCCCCTCCCTGTGTCCACTGGGGGGGGCGGGGGGGACTGGGGGGAAGCGGGGGGGGGGGAGGGTAGGCTGTGTTCAGCGCCAGGTGTGGGGTTCAAGGTCGGGTTGAAATCTCAGTTGACACCTTGGGCGCGTTGACTTTTCCCAAAAGAGCTTGGGAGAGTGAATCATAAAACAATTATCAAAAATAAAACAAAAATAATAACAATAAAAAAACAATAACAACAATTTAACAACAAATTTAATAACAACAAAAATAACAACAATTTATTATTCTTCACCCCAAGGTTCCGCTGGGATTTGCGTCCTGCGCGACTGGGAGAGCCAGCCTTCCCTGCCAGCTCATTTGTTGACTGAGGTTTATCTTTCTGCTGCTTCGCCCCCCTCCCTTCTTTTTGTTTAAAAAACGCTGAGGCTGGAGAGGGGCCCATGCTTCCTCCCAGTCCCGCCTCATCTGTGAGGTCATGTCCTCTGGAGAGAACTTGTCCTTGGGATGGGGTGGGGACGTCTATCTCTCAACCTCAGGCCTTAATGAGAGCAAACCCCAGACGTGATTCTTGGACATCTGCTTCCCCCCAGGGACGTCCAGCTAGTGGCCAAGATGTCTTCAGTGGGGAAGGTGTCCCAGGTTCCCAGCGGGAAAGTGTACCAGCAGATCTTCGAGGCTGAGGTAGGCCTGTCCTTTTGTCCCCCCTCTTCCTGCTCCCCAAACTTTCCTCTGTTCCCCAAACATTCCTTTCCTCCCCTCCAAACTTCCCTCCCTCTGAAGCCTTCCTTGCTTGGGAATCCAATGAAATAAGGGCTTGGAAAATTGCTTTAATTTTAAAAATAATTCTTATTCTTAAAATATAAGAATATAAAATTAGAATGTCTATTTTGTAAATTAGAAAATTTAAATTAAAAGCTTTAAATTCCTCAGAAATAGCCATAATGAACCATTGGGTGCCCTGGGTCTTTTTTTTTCCTATGCATAAAAGCATTTCTAATTTTTCTATTTAAAAACTAAGATTGATTCTATACTAGTGTTTTAAAACCTGATTTTCCCTGTTAACAGCATCTCACAGACTTTTCCCATGTCAGTGGGCATTCATGCACTTCGTGACATTTAACGGCTGCCTCGTTGATCTAGGGCTTCCTGTAATGCATTAAAATAACACCCTCTTGACAACCACATAGGTGTTGGAATTGCCTCGTCATCTATAAAAAACGCACAAAATGATATCTTAAAAGAAATACACAACTTGAACACTTCCTTTGAAGTTCTGTGCTGCTTATTTAAAAGGGATTTGCATTCCTACTTTGAACCCTAAAAAAATGTTCTCTATGTAAGGTTTGGAAATTGTGAAAGGATAGAGACCAAAGACACAAATGATCCTTACTCACATAACCCTGCTCCCTGGAAGCAGTACAACATTCTTAATGTTTGTCATATTTTCTATGCATTTCAGAGAGCTTTCCTGACCAGAATGTTTGGTCATTTTTCTATGCATTTAAAATGTGGAGATCATGCTGTATAATTCCAGTTATAATTTTTAATTTATGCTTTTAATTGATATGTTTTATGGCATATCACATCATAAGCATTTCCCTATGTCACAAAAAATTCTTTCTAAGTCTCATTTTTAATAAATGCCTAACATTCCATTGAAGGGACCTATGATGTCCCCTCAACTAGGGAGTATTGGACAGTTCCATTTTTCCAGTTCCTTGTGATTATAAAAACTGCTGGGATGAGCATCTTGGTGTTCATTAAAATTTCTTAAGAGATGTCTTCCTGGAAGTGGCTGAATGGCTGTTATAGGGAGTGGAGAACCCTCTGTGTGAGGTATCCCCTACCTGGGGTTGAAGGCCTGCAAAGTGCCTTCCTGCTGGCAGGTTCCCACTGGGTCTTCTAAGACTGCACAGTCAGCCTGAGGGTGCTGGGAAGTCTGTGCTCTGACCCTTCCCCCCCAACTGGATCTTCTGCGGATTCAGGTGCAGCTGGTCCACGCCCTGCTGGCCTCCAGGAAGCAGGATGCGGAGTGTCCCATGCCCCCGAAGGATGGTAGAAAGCCCTTGATGAAGAAGGTGGATATTCCTGAAGGGGAGATGCTGTCTCCTCGACAGCGCAAGTGGATGCAAGGCCTGCCCAATGACTGGGTCACGGAAAACCCTGTTCTCTACAGGTAGGTCCGCAGTCCAGGCCGCACGCCCGCACACTGGGGGTGCATCGGAGCCTTCAAAAACTCCAAAAGAGCTCACACAAGATGAGGGGCAGTAAGAATGAAGGCGCAGGGAGGTAATACCTACTTTGCAGAACTGTTTGCTTCTCCTTTTCTCCCCCCCGCCCCTCATAATTACTGTTTGAGTGCTGAGGGCCAGACAGTGGGCATGGGGATCCCACCCTCCTGGAATTTGAGGCCTCTCCAGTAAATAAATAAGCTGGGGTCTCCCCAAAGGTGGGAAGGCCCTGACACAGAGGATGGGATGGTGGGACAGGAGTCCCAAAAGCTCTCTGAGGAGGGGCCTCAGCTGAGACCGGAGGATGAGGGAGGGGGAAGCATGGGACAAGGCTCTGAGGCTTGGTCCTAGGATCCATGGTGTCCACTGGCAGGAGATGCCCGGGCAGTTTGCTGGGAGACTGGCACGGCCTCTGGGCAGCTTGAAATCAGTGGGCAATGTGTAGGGTCCCTCTAGAGCTTCCCTCATGTGCCAGAGCTGCCCTGAGGGTGAGGGGTTGGGGTTTTATTGTTCTTTTCTGCTTCTGCCTCAGGGAAAAGAAAAGAACCAAGAAGGAAAAGTCTCAGGAGAGTGAGAGCGCCATCGCTGCCCGAGAAGTCCGGGGCCTCACGGACACCATCGGTGAGCCTCTCATCGGCAGGGGACAGCCTGGCAGGGGCCCCAGAGAGCCCTTAGGGGTCTCCTGGGAGCTCTAATACAGAAGCGCCTGGCGCCCCCATTGTGTGGAGCTCTCGCTCAGTCTTTTCCTGGGCCTTCTCCCCTCAACCTTCTCCCCGGGCCTTCTCCCCTCAACCTTCTCCCCGGGCCTTCTCCCCTCAACCTTCTCCCTGGGCCTTCTCCCTGGGCCTTCTCCCAATGCCTGGAGCTGGCAGAGGAGGAAGGCACTGGCTGCATTGTCAGGATTTACTGATGAAAACTAGTTGGTAAAGGGTGATGTTTGCTTTACTGTGATTTCACAAGAAAATTTCTCAATTCACATTTTTTTCCTCATACCACATTCTTAGTTGACTTTATCCCAATATGAAGGCCCTTTTTTTTTTTTATGATTAAAAAAGTAATACATGTCACTATAGAAAAACAAAGGAAGGAGATAAGCAGAAAGTAAAAACTCCCGCTCTACAATTCCCCCCTTCTTTTCCCAAGAGTGCCCCCCACCCCCCATGAAGTCACGTGGTGCCCAGCTTCCTACATAGGATCAGGGGCCAGCAGAGCCGAGTGAGATGGCAGACCCTAGAGCAGAGGGCCCACATCCAAATCCCTGCTCAGCACTGACCCTTTGTTTTTCAATCCCCATGCCCGAGTGGCCTCACTTATAAAATAAGACCAATGAGTCATCCCTAGGCTGCAAGTTCGATCCCTGCTCAGGGGGCAACCAATCGATGTTTCTCACATGGATGTTCCTCCCTGTCTCTCTCTCTCTCTCTCTCTTCCTCTCTCCTTTCCTCTCCCTAAATATATCCTCAGGTGAAGATTAAAAAAATAATAAGACCAATAAGTAATTGATGTAGAACCATACCTGGCACATGTTACGTGCTATGTAAATGTTGCTTATTCTTATTTGTGTATGTGTTTCCTTCTGTCAAACTATTTTTTTATAAAATATAAATGGTCCCATTCTTTACACACCATTTTGGAACTTTTCTCCAGCATTTAGCTGCATGTGCAAGACTTCATTTCCTGTAGCACTCAGGAATCACCGTCATCTCTTCTCTTTCTCCTTAAGCCCCTCGCCCTGCTGGCCTGGTGTCAGGAGCCATCTCCTAAACCAGGGCACTTGCTGCCTTGCTGCCTTTTCCGGGTGGGCGCTCTCCCCTTGCCTTGGAGCCCTGAGGGCGGCCTCCTCACCTCTGTTTTCTCCCCCAGTCCCCGAGAGGGTCAGCACCGTCACTCTTCAAGGAGACTTTAAGAAGAGGAGCTACGAGAGTGCTCTGAAGAATTTTAAGGAGGAGATCACTCAGATTGGGATGGTGAGAATCCTTGCCTTTGCTCCCCTCTGTCCCTTGGCCATTCTGAAGGCAGGTTTGTCACTGCCCCCACCCCCCTTTCCCCCAGCTCCCAGGTTCTCAGAGGCCCACTTAGTGTTGACAGAACCATAGTAGCTATGTTTGAGTGGCTCGTTACCAGTGCTTTTTATAACCTATGTCAGGTTCTGTCATTACTCCCATTTTACAGTTGAGCCCAGGAGGTCTTGTCCTACTTGGCACAGAGGGGACCAAGTGGAAACTGAGCCCCAGGTCTGAAGCCAAAGCCCAGCCTTTGATCTCCCTGCTTAATTCTATTCATGGAAACCAAATGGCCTGATCTCCCATTGACAGCCTGGCACTGCCTGGCCCTTAAGCACCACCCTCACTTGGCTCCCTGTCCCTCCCCAGAGACCTCACCCCTAACCACACTGGTTCCGGAATGTTCCCTAATGAGGCCGTTCTTGACTCTTCCAGACCCTCTCTGAGCCACAGATTGTAGTCACCACTTTCTTCCTGAGTCCTCTTAGACTCATGTCGCTCCCCTGGATTCCAGGAGCTGGCTCTGTTCCCAATGTACCCATAAAGTGCTCACCCAGCAAGCTCACCACTTTCCCAATACGTCCCACCTGGACCGGAGCTCTGTTTCACCCATGAGCACTGTGGCTTTGGTCACACAACATGACTGAGCCTTAGTCTCCTCTGAACTAAACCTGGAATTCTTTATGGGCCACTACTTTAATGAGTATTTGTTGAGCCCCAACTGTGGGCCTGGCCAAATGCCAGCACTGACTTCCCAGGCTGTGATGAGGTCCCAGAGAGTCTGAGGACACGCGCTCAGCTCCGCGTAGAGCAGGGCGTCCGGCCCATGGCGCCTGCCCTGAATGGTGGCTGCCCCTGTGCTCTAGTTGGGAACCAATTAGTGAACCTTGGCTCTTTCGGCCTAGGTAAGGACTGTCATTTTTGAGACAGGACAGGGCTGATTCTTCCTCGTTACGGGTTGGGGGCTTCCTTCTGCCCCGAGGCCATCACACTCCTGGCCTCTTTCAGGAAATGGAACCTCTCATCTTGGAGCCAGGAGCACTCCTTCTAAAAAAGCTGGCTGAGTTTGACGAAAATATCAACTGTCTCTTCAAAATGGTGGAAAATGACAACAAGCTGGAGAACTACGACATCCAAGTAGGGCCCCCTCGGGGGCTGGTGGCCCCACCCGGTCCTTCTCCTTCCCTCTCTGTCCTTGGTCTTCCCAGCCTGACCCAGACTTCTCGGCGCAGACCCTGGGGGAGCTGTGGGACCAGGTGGCTGAGAAGTTCCTGCTCCAGAAGCAGGGGATTAAGGAGCTGGATGAGACGCTCAACTCGCTCGAGTTCTCCCGGGCAGATAAAGTGAGTCGGCCCACGACGGGCTCTTGGTGATTTCCACTTGTGGGGTGTATGAGGCGCCATCCGTTTCCTTTCAGTTCTCCAGGAAAAGAGAGAGGCACTAACTATGGCACCTTGTCGTTTCTAGCTAAAAAACGTGTTGAAGAAATATGTGGAAATCATAGAGAAAACTTCCTACCTCATGCAGCCTGACTTGTACAGGCTGATAAATAAAGAATCCATGGTGAGTGGTTTTCATGTGCAGGGGATCAGCCCACGGAAGGAGGAGCCAGGAGCCCAGCGTGCTTCAGAGCCTGGTGTCTCAGGAGTGATGGCTTCTCAGAGGTTGCATTTCCAAGTAACCCAGGTTGGCCACTTAGGTTCAGGTTCAGAGTCTTAGTTAAGTATTTTCAATAGAAATCTTCCTAAAGTACATTTCATGCTTCCCTGCCATCTTAATCCCAGTTTACCTGACACACCATCGTCATTTTGAGCACCGATGATTTTACAAGCACGCACTGGGCCACGTCTCAGCTACCATGTGCAGTACAACAGGCCACTGTGGAGGCATCACCTCACAGCTGTCAGTCGCAGGGTGGTTTGTGCCCTCATGAGTGACCCCAGCCTACTCTGTTTGTCTAGTTTTTCTGGTGGTTCTTATCCTTCCTCCTGCTGGCTGTCATTCCCTTTTGCTGAGCCATGCCTGTCCCCACTGCTTCCCTGTCCACAACCCCAGCCTCCCCCGGCTGCTTTCTTTCAGATTAAAAAGAAAACACAAGAAATTCAAGGTTGTTCTTGATGTCTCCAAAGTCAGTGATGTCTGTCTCCTCTGCTGCATGAAAAGACGCTTCTTTTGGCTACTCAGAGGTGCCTTTTGCCTGCATGGGTTTCCAGACCCTGTACAGAAAGCTGGGCAGCCAGATAATAGTGAAGGGAGTACAGCATTCAAATCACAGATGACCTCCAGCCCAGGTCTGTGCCTTGCAGTCCTGGACAAAGCTCGGCTAGGGAGTGAGCACAGATGACCCTCTTCGCTGCCCAGACACGAAAGCTCCTGAAATAAGTCAGCCCCTGTACCTGGAACTCCCTGTCCATAAAATGGGGATAGTAATACCCCCCAGTACTTGTTGGGAGGCTGATAACAGAGGGCTCAGCAATGGCAGCTCTCACTGAGACAAGCGGGAGTTCCTAACTTTTACCCATTTGATCCACTAGGGGAGTCAGAGTTAGTAGCATCCCGGTTTTGTTTCACTGTCTGACTTTCCTATGTTTATTTTACTCATTATAACAACTGGCATATGCTACTAGCTCTATGTGCATTTATCTCATTTAATTTCACAAATTCCCTATACTGTACATATCTTCATCTTATGGCTGCAGAAATGGAGGTTCAGGAGATACTTACCAACGCTAGAAAGTGCAGCTGGCATCAAACCTCAGGTTCCAATGACAAGTGTTACAGGAAGTATCATTCACTGTGCTTGGCAGGTTCTCACCCCTGCCCCAGGGAGGTGCCTAGAGGCTTTTAGGAAGCGTGTGGAGGCATTTTTGGATGCTGTAGACCCTGGGGGAATAGGAGAGGCTGCTCTCAATGAAGGGGGCAGCCATGCGAAATGGCAGAACAGTACCACACAATGAATTTCCCCACTGCCATGCCAAGGGTGCCCAGGAGAGAACCACTGGGTAGACTGCCAAAGAACGTTCTAGTTCTGGCCTCCTTTGGTAATTGGGTCCCAGTTCTCATCACAGCCATATGCGGCCAGTCCCTGATGGCATAAGCTCTCTACTTCTGGGAAAAAATTATTTAAAAAACACACAAGAAAAACAGTTAAACACTGAGACCACTGGATGCTTAACTCCAGTGAACCAAAATCGATGTCCTTAATGAACTGTCGGAGGTGGCTTTGGAGCTGGGCTGAAGCTCACGTGGTCACAGTGCATGGTTAAGCCTTTGGGAAAGACCTTGGTCACTGTCATGGCTACTGAGCCCCAGGCAGCTGCTTTGAGTGCCCAGTGACCCCTCAGTACTCCTCAGATACTGCCACCACCCTGCTTGGACATGGCTGCACCGGGCCCCAAGCCCTCAGCCTGCACCTCGCCTGGTCCCCCTCCGGCCTCCCACCCCCCATCCAACTGAGCCTTGTTCTGACCTTCGAGAACCCCTGGCCCATATAGAGCCTGCCTGCCTCTGACCACAGGTCATAAACGAGGCCCTTCTGGGCAACCGGAGGGCCATCGCGCAGCTGTTTGTCAATCTGATGGAGGCGACACTGAAGCAGGAGCTGGAGAGCCGCCGCCGCTGGCAGTGCCTGCTCGATGCCTGGAAGGTTCTCAAGAAGGAAGCCCTGGTGCAGAATCTGAGGTCAGTGGCTGCCCAGCTCACCCGGCCGGCTGGCATGGGCAACAGGTGGCATTCTCCCTGCCTTTTTGCCGTTGCTTTAAAATGCTGTTGTTTTTCTGGTGGTAAAAGTAATATGTGCTCATTTTTTTAAAAGTTAAAATAGAAAAGTAAAGAAGAACTTTAAAATCACCACGAGTCCCTTACCGCAGTGGGGAGCACAGCTGATGTTTGGTGTATTTTCTCCCAGGCCCTTTCAGACCATGTTGCATATGTAGATTTGTATCTTCCTATCTTCAGGAGCATTTTCTGAAAGCAGCACAAACTGTTTGGAAATGTTAGTCTGGCTATCTACCCAATTTCCACTCTTTACTCTTACACATAGCCCTGTGTTACTGGGCCAAAAAGAATGGCTGTCCCTAAGGCTTTGGTCCATCTCACCCTCTGGTGGCAAATTTCACCCACGGGAGGGAAGGTGAGATGAAGGCCCATCTCCACACTTCCTCATCTGGGTGGCATTTTTGTTAATACTGACACAAGGGTCCCAGACCTTTTGGCCAACAAGAAAGGGGGTCTTCTGCTAAGAAAGGAATTCATTGGGCCAAGATGTCTGAGGACACCAAAGAGAGCCTGTTCATGTGTGCTGCAGGTCGGGGGGTGGGTGGCTGGTCTGTACATCCACATTCCTAGACAGGGAGCATTAGAGCCTGACCCCGAGGGTGAAGGAAAGTGTGCTGAGACCTGGCTCCGCCTGTACTTTCCCTGTGACCTTCATCTAACACTTGAACATTCGGAGCCTTTCTCTCCTTATGCAAAGCAGGCACCGTGTGGACCGGTGATAGGGTGTCAGTGATGGTCAGCAAGACACTCCATGAAAAGTCTGCTCTGGGCCTGGGAGCTTGTTAACAAATGTCCATAATCATCCACAGTGATGGCAGGAGCTGACATTACTGGCCATTTCCTGTGAGCCAGGCACGGTGCTAAGACCTTTGCTTGCAGTATCTTCTTGGGTTTTTACCATCATCGGCTCCATTACAGAAGATTAAATTGAGATTCAGAGTGGGGGGTAGTGACTTGCCCACAGTCACAGAGCTGGCAGGTAGCGGCCAGGATCCTCACCCAGATCTGTGCCTGCTGGTCCGGTGTTCTTAGCGCCAGAGCCTCACTGTCAGTCCCTTGGTTTTCTCCTCCACTCCTTCCCTCCCCTCAGTGTACCAGAGGCCCAAGGTCAGACGAAGGGGTTGGAAGAGGTGTAAAGGTCCTGGGGTTCTGAATGTTCTTACCATGGGTCTCATCCCTCTGTCCCATCCACCTTGCCCCCCCTTTCTCCACGGTGCCAATGTGTCCGGACACCCAGTGAGTTTATGGCCAGTGAGAGGATCCAGTCTCCGCCAGCTGTGAAGAAGGAGCTGGAGAGCATGCTGAAGAACCAGGAAACCCTGCAGGGAAAGCGGCTGAGTCATCTCTACACCATCTGGTACAGCAGGACAGGTCCCTGGGGAGGGGTGCCTCTGGGGGTCCACAGGGGAGGCAGGCATAGTCCTTAGCACTGACCTGTCTCCTGAGGCATCCTCCAGACTAGGCCATCATCTCCTGGTTCTCGGGGCCTGGGCTGGCCTCCTGGGCCCACATTCTAAGGTATTCCAGCCCCAGTGACAACAGTGAACATGATACATTTGCTGTAGGAGGAGATTTAATGTAACTGTGCCAAAGAGCTTGGAAGGAGTCAATGGCAAGGAGTGAAGTGGGGGGACAGTGAGAGGAGGGAGGGGCCAGGGTAAGGGGTTGGACTTTTTCCTGAGGGCAGTGGGGAGCAGAGTGGCTCCATTAGCTTTGCAGTTTGGAGGGTGAGTTAGAGGGGTCTGAGGCTGGAGGCCAGGAGGTCAGTGAGGAGACTGCTGCTAACAGACAGGGGACCTGTTAGAGACTGTGGACACCTGCCTCAGACCCGGGTCCACCCAGCTCTAATTCCATAATAAGCTGTTTGGCAGGAAGCACACTGAATGTTCTAGACCCTGGAAGCCTATGTCTGGGAAACCTGTAGCATCCACTCTCAGCAGCAGGTTGGAGCCTGTGTGGTCCTGCAAGCTGGAGACAATGTCTTCCTTGGTCCCTCCCATCCTGGTAACCCTGAGGCTCGGGTTCTGGTCTCCCCACCACCGAGCCTAAGTTCTCCTAGGATATAAATGACAATGAGAGCCCCACACAGCCTCCCCCTCGGCTGTTACTTCCCGCTCCACATACAGACTCATAGGCATGGTCACACTGGTACAAGATTTCTATGCAACAAGAGAGGGCAGGGAAATTCTCAAGGCTTTTCCCAGACTCTGCTGTGTCCTGTTTGCTAATGTCCCATTGGCGAAGTCCAGATCCAGGGGTGAAGAAATAGACTCCACCTCTTCATGGGAGGAGCTAATGATATTTGGCCATTTTTCAACCTGTCACACTTTTTTAATGACTTCACAAAAGGATTCACTGTCCTTTACTTAAACAATTCCTTATTATTGGATATGAAGATTGTGACTTTTTGTGTTTATAAACGGTAATGTTAAGCAACTGTCTTAATACATAACTTTGTATGCATTTTATATGATCTCAGATTAGGTTCCTCGAAGTGGCTTCCTTGGTCAAATGATGTAAGCTGTTTGTTTTTTCGCATTAGGAAATTCAGTTTTATTTTTTAAGTAACAGACTCGGTAATGTGAATTACCTTCTCACGAGGTGCGTTCTTGGCACCAGGAAACCCCCATCAAGTCATTTTGTTTCTTCGGTATTTTCACAGACAGTACTCAGGGCACGCTCCCTGCAGATGCTACCTATTTCCATAAGTGAACGTTCTGCTCAGGCGTGGCTTACTTGTCCTTTCTTCTTTCCCCAGTGACCTTCTGCCCCCCAATTACAGCAAAGCTCAACTGGATGAATGGTATTCTTCCATTTACTCCCTGAATAAGTGCCTTGGTGAGTGAGGTTTGCAGATTTCCCTTGGGTCTCTCCAGAAGTCTCTTCAAGTAGTAGCTTCATAGCAGCTTCAGCCTGTTGGTCATTTATCTGAGAGTTTCTTATAAACTCAGGAGTGGGTGGCAAGTCCCTCCTGGGGGGAACGGGATGGGGGTGGAAGGAAGCGTAAGTTCTGAGGGTTCATATCGGATCACCAAGACCTTGCCTGGCCAGGATAGCGAGGAGGCTTTTGATGAGATTGGTGGTCCTTAGGCACTGTACTGGGGAGAAGACGCTTCCCTTAGTGAAGGGGAAAGTCCTCCTTCTCTCTCCCCTCTTCCTTCTGGAAGAGCAGCTGACATGTATTGTTTCTGCCCATGGAGACACCTACCACATGGACTGTATGATGCAGCTCCGCTTACAATATGAGAAGACCTGGCAGGAGTGCCTGGCGCACGTGCAGAAGTGCAAGGTGGGTGTCCCTCCCGGCGGGCCTCAGGAGAGGAACACAGGGCTCGGCCTCATGTCCCCTTTCTGGCCCACCCCTGCCTCTCTCTATTCTGGATCCCCTGCTTTCCTTCCTCACATGCCCCAGGCCTTCACTGGCTATGGGTATGCTGAAGCTCTTCCCTCTGCCTGGACCCTACCCTCCCCAGTTATTCCCACCTACCCCTCAGATTGTAGCCCAACATGAATGACCACCTCCAGGAAGACTTCCCTGATCTTACAGACAAAGTTATGCATGCTCTGAGCATCTCAGGCTTCACCTTGACACTGCATCACAGCAGTTGACATTATTGATTCAGCAGAGGGCCTATCATGGGGGTTGCTTCCAGCGCTTCACTTTTATGAACAGTGCCATCACTGCCATCACACTCAACTTCTCTCTTCACCCTGCCCACCTCTGTCAGAGGGTGAGCCAGTGAGTTCGCCCATAAGCCCCTTCAGTGACAATGCCTGGTTTTCTGGGGGACAAGGAATATTTTGTCAAAATGCCCTCTCCCTGCCTCCTCAGTAAAATTGTTTAGATGAAAAAAACAAAAAAAGCCCAATCATTTTGAAGATGGTCTAACCTGCTGGCCGTGGCGGTAGGGGTCCTCGGGCTCTGAGGGCCCCACCTGCTGCCCCCAAGAAGCTCCTGCTACTCCACCCCTCATGTGTCAGTCCAGCTTTTGCTCAGCCACCAGGACTCTGAGGAGAGCTGAGCGCTTTACAGTGTGATGCACAGTCCAGGTGCTATTTTCTATGGGCTGTGCCACACACTTGCACACACTGTCATTGAATCCTACAAGATTTTGCAGAGTAGGTGTCACCTGCCCCATGTGGAAAGGAGAAGACCAAGTGTGTGAAAGGCCCAGGGGCTGCCCAAGCCCATAGGGCTCTGCCCATTTGCTTTGTGGCCTTAGGGACAGCCACATGCCTCCCAGTAGCTTTTAGGGCCATCAAACCTCAGAAGTAAAGCCTGGAGGGAGAGAAGGGAGGTAAACCTTGTGTCTTCTGAGATCCCTGCCTCTGGCACTCCCCTCCCCTACGCTGCTGCTGCCTAGGACTTCCCCTGGAGCCCGGAGCCCAATGGCCCCTTTTCCCTGATGCCTGTGCCCATTCTCACTGCACTTGCTTAGCACATGTGGGGGATAAATGCTGAAGTCAGCACATACCCCAAGAGTGTATTAAGCCTGTCAGAGGACACCCGGGATTCCTATTCAGCAGCATTGGAAATATTCAACTGCAGACAAAGTTTTAATTTGGGGAAGGTTTGTTTATTTTAGATTTTATGCATAAACCAAGGCCTTATTAATTTAGAGAGCCCATTTTCCAGTTGGCATAATTCAGTTACAGGAAAGGGGAGCCCTGTCTGACATGCAGCAGCACTGAGGCCTTGCATGAGGGTGGGTTTTGCCTGTAAGGTCTGCAGTAGGACAGTCAGAGTTCAGATTCTGGCCCCGCCACATGCCAAGTGTGTGCTTCCAGCAAGTTTCTTCACTTCTCTGAGCCTCAGCTTCCTCATCTGTCAAAATGGGGCTAATGAAAACACCTCCGGGGGGTTCAGTGAGACAAGGAGAGCAGCACACAGCACCTGGACATGGTGGGCAGACCACAAAGACGGACTATCTCCACTGCTATGAGGGTTTCCCCTGAGGTCCTCAGGGATGGATGGGAGGCAGATCTCAAGGGGCCAGGACCAGGCTCCAAGGTGAAGCCCCCACCAGCCCTACACCAGGCTCTGCCTTGTCCCCTCTAGAAGCAGCTGCTGGACTGGAAAGCCTTCACCGAGGAGGAGGCAGAGAGCGTAGTGAGCCCGTCCTTCTTCCAGATGGTGGGAGTGCTCCAGAGCAAGGTGGAGGAGGAGCTGGAGTCCTTGGATGTGCGTAGCTGAGGACCAGGATGGGTTCACCCGGGGCCCTGGGCTGTGAGAATGACGGGATTCCAAGGGCTTGAGTCCATTTCCCTCCTCGTGGCCCACCCCTCAGAGCAGGCTCTCTGCACCGAGCGCTCCAGGCTCTCCCTCCTGACCCCCCAGCCACCCGGTGGCGCCGCACTGCACAGGACTCCACAGAAACAGTCTCGGGCAGTGACTGCTTCCTGAGCCCTTGCTCAGTCTGGGTGCCGAAGGGCCACGGGAGCCACAAGCTCCTGCCCCATGATGCTTAGAATCTGGAGTGGGGTCCACAAACTTCTATAAGGGACCAGATAGCTTCTGTGGGCTATCCGGTCTCTGTAACAAATTCTCACTCTGCTCTTGTCACACGAAAGCAGCCCAAGGCAATGTAGAAACAAATGGGTGCGTCTGTGTTTCAATACAATTGTCTTGTGGCCTTGAAATTTGAATTTCATATAATAGTCACATCATTAAATATCTTCTTTTTATTTTTTCCCAGCCATTAAAAAATATAAACTCTGTGCTTAGCTCCCAAGGCCACTCAAGAGAGGATGGAGGGCCACAGTTAGCCCACAGGCCAAGGTTGCTGACCCCTAACACTCATGAGAGCATAAGACACACATGTTTTTTTTAAGGGGGAGAGGTGAGGATTTAACAGCAGAGTGTGGTGTTGGCTCTGCTGCTGAGAGTCAGGGAGCTCCACAGAAGGAAAGATGCCCTAGGCTGAGATGGTTGCAGCCATCTGGATGACTAGGCCCCAAACTCCATCTTCTTCCTGTCAGTGACTTCAGTGGACATGGGACAGGTCTAGACATGAGACTTCAGGGTCAGCCAGACCAAGGATATGACCTTGGGCAGACTGGAAATGCTGTCCCAGTGGAGGGGAGGGAGGGCCATGAACCAAGGCCCAGAAGATGACCTCGAGGGACAGTGCCCTGGCAGTAATGGCCAGTCCTTGGAGACATGAGTCCTCTACTGTTCTGAGAGTGAGCCCCATGAGTGAGGCCTTCCTCCTCACCGTGGGGCAGTTGGCACTCAGGGCCCCTTCTCTGGTTCCTGCCACTGCAGAAATCCTTTGAGGCCCTGGCGAAGCGGGCAGAGTGGCAGAGCTTGGACCTCTTCAGCTACTTCCAGGATGCTGTGCAGCTGTGGGAGGCACATCAGGGCATGCTGTCTGTGCAGGAGCTGGAGCTTGAGAAGCGGATGCACCAGCAGTGCCAGAAGCACAACCTGGAGAACCAGGTGTGGCTCCCGGCACCCAGGGGAGCCCCCACGGGAGAGGAGGGAAGGGCCGTGCCCAGATTGTCAGCTGCCCGATGGCTCTGCCTGGTGGCCTGTGAACTCAGCCAGCATTCAGATAAAAAAGGAAAAAACAACAACTTTGACCCATACTTCACACCATCAACAAAAATTAATCCCAAATGTAAAACCTCAAACTAGCTATCAAACTTAAGCCAATGGGGAAATTGAGACTCACCTTGGTCATGGGACTAGATGGAAGTAAAAGAATTTACCTGAGTGAGGTCTGGGCTGTGCAGTGGGTCCCTGGATCCGAAGGTGTCTGTAAGAGAGTGTGCAGGAGAGACAGACAGACTGAGGGAATGGAGCGTCTACTTCTGGCAGTGAGCTGGCTCCCGCCCTACCTGCCTTCGCACAGTCTAGGGAGTGGAGGGGGTCTGCTCAGCATCTGATTTTAAGTACAACTGGTGAAAGAGAGGAGCAGGAGCTACAGGAAGGTAGGACAGGCCAGGCTAGGTGAGTGTGAAGGACGTGTCCCTGAGGAGTCCCATCTGAGCTGAGTCTCCAGGGATGTAAAGTGGACAGAGAAGGACATGCCAGGCAGAGAGAAGAGCCCCAAGGCCTGGAGCAGTGCCCTTTCTGTAGAAAAGAGAGTCCTGGGCCTGCCCTGGGCACTTGGACCTCAGTTCCAGTGGCAGGGTCTCTGCATGTCACTTACACTCTGCAAGCTCTGGTAACTCCCGTCTGCTTCCTCCTATTTCCAGACCCAGGAGGCTCACCTTGATGAGCTGTTGGACCAACTGAGGCAGCAAAGCAGTGAAAAAACACTGAATTCTCACCTGGAAAAGGCCAAAGATTTTCTGAAGAATATGAAAAGCAGGTAGGCAAACCAGACCCCGAAAGACAGAAGGGAATGACCTGGAATTCACATTCAAGGTCAGAGGCTGCCTGCTTTGGAGCCCAGGAGTGTGCCCAACAAACTCAAGATTAAAATGTTGCCTCCAGCTTTGGAGAATGTTGTGGTCCTTTGCAGCTCTGCTCTCAGTCAATGCAGAAACTTCAAGGGAGAACTTTGATCTGAAAAGTTAATGGAAGGAGGTTTCAAGGCCCTTAGTTTAAAAGTCAAGAGCATGGGCCCACTCCTTCCTTTAAAATTTTAAAACATACATGCTCTTTGTTAAAGAAAAAAAAAAGTTAACCAATACAAACATGTAGAAAAATTCCACTTATTCCTATCCAACTCCTTGCTTTTATGGGCGTGTATATATGTGGATATCTTCACATATATAGTTTTTTGTTAATAAGGTTGGATCATACTGCGCAAAGTGTTATAACTATAGATACATTTTTGTTTTTAAATTACCATGTAACATTCATTAATATGGTTGCTTCACAATAATTTAACCATCTCCCAATTGATTTGTTTTTTAAGATTTGTTCCAGTTTTTCAATGTTAAAAACGACTCAGTGAACCCTCTTGTATCTTTGTGCCTTTGTACAACGAATTCCATGAGAATAATTCGCAGAAAAGGAATAGCACGGCGATTGCTTGTAGTACTTAGATTCAGAAGTATATCTTGAGGCAAATAAGTAACCCCCTGAGCCTCTGTCTTCTTACTTGGAAGCGGTAAAAGTCTGGATCTTGGGGCATTAGAAAGTTCGATGGGATAATGTAGGTGAAGTTCAAGGTCAGGGTTAAGACAGTGGGCAGGAAGTGGGAACCCATGTTACAACAAGCAGAGAACGCTCTGGTGTTTTTTTCCTAAACGTTCTACAAAGAGTGTGTATTCCTTGTATGATCAGAAAAATAGCCAAAAGACCAAGGACTATTGTAAAAAGAAACCTACACAGCAGCTCTGTGCAGAGCTAAATGCCAAATTCCAGCCCACCTCCATGGGGTCACGGGCTTGGCTTTTGGCCGGGGTCTCCTACACTCAACCAAGCCCTTCTTAGATGATGGTCTCACCCACCTACCTCCCAGGTATGAATATTTTCATGGCCTCTTGACAAAAGAAGTGATGGAGTATTCAGCAATCATACTGAAAGAACTCAACTCCTACAGCTCCAGTCTCAGCCGACACTTCCATGTTCGTGAAATCTTTGAACAGGTACAGAGAGGGATACAAAAAACCCAGCCACTCACCCAGAAGCAAAGGATTTCTAGTTCTGATTTGCTTCAACTCTGAACACCTCCCCTAACCTGTGTTGAGTTAGAAACTATGTCATTGCATCAAGGAGTAAAAAGCCGAAAGTATTTCTAAAAGAAACCACCTCTTTCTCAGATTAAAAGAGGTTGAAGGGCTCAGAACTCAGGCCTCCAGGCCTGAGTGGAGTTATAATAAAAAGGCTAATTTGACGATTCTTTGAGTTCATTCATCCAACCCACCACTGCTACATAACCCTCTGAAAATGCAGCTCTGACCTACTGTCCTGCTCACAAGGCCCTCGCCAACTCTGCAGCCCCTACCGGATCCAGCCCACAGCCTCTAGGTGACCCCAGAGGCCCCATGTCTGGTTCCCACCTTGACTGTCCCTGCTTGGGCTAACTCTTCACTCTGCCGGCATGTGCCCCTGCCCCGCCCCCTGCCCTTCCTCATCCTGCTCCTCTGCTGGCGTCTGCCTGCCTGCACACATCCCGAACCCACCCATGCTTCCAGTCCACTACCCGTGACAAGCACCCCACCCACTGAGCCTGACCCCCGCATCACCTTCCTCACCCCTTACCTCTCCTCTCTCTGAGTGCTTGTACATGGGTTGCTGTCAAATACAGGAGTTCAGAGCACCTATTGAAGGTGTTTCTTGAAGGGCACGTGCGCCTTACTAACTTTTATTTGACTTGGAGTGCCTTCAGCCCAGGGTCTTGCGCATGATTCAGACACAGTGAATACTCCTGGGGAAATGCATGAATACCTGGAATGTCCTGCTCTGACTCTCCCAGAGGTTGGCTCTTTCCCACACACCCAGCAGAGTTCTGCATGACTAGAGCTGAAAATATGTGTGGTTGACGTTGAACCTGGCCAAGGCTTTCCTGTATACCTGGGGTCCCTGGCCGCTCAGAGAATCCCTCCTGTAGGCAGGGATCACTGTTCCAATACTCATGAATGCTCCCTGTGGTACCTGGGGTGAGGTGAAGCTGAAGCTCAAGGAGGGTGAGCTCACCATCTGCCCTTTGGGATCAGTCTGGTTGCCTGACTTAAAGGATAGGCATTGTCTTGGTCTCCATGTCACAAGGGAGGACACTGAGCCCCACAGGGCTTAAGGGGCTTCCTCAAGTTGACCCAACTTGTAAGGAGCTGGGACTCAAATCCAGACCTGCAAACTCCACAGCCCACACTGTTACCCATGGCACGCCGTATCTATAATTTCATCTGAGGGATTGGTAGCGTTAATCAGAGGGCTCCCAGGTTTGTAAGTCATGTTTATTTGGTATGTTTCTGAACCCAGCACGAATCGGGTGCAGCATATATCTGCCCCGTTGTTTGAATCCTTCCGTTTATACTTTCTGGCTCTTTGCCCTAGATCACTACCAAAGCTGTGGCAGGCCCTAGCTCATGTGGCTCAGTGGTTATAGCATCAGCCCACACACTGAAGGGTTGCAGGTTCCATTCCCCGCCCTGGTTGGGGCGCATGTGGGAAGCAACCAATTGATGTGTCTCTTTCACATTGATGTTTCTCTCTCTCTCCTCCCTCCCTCCTTCCCTCCCTCCCTCCCTCCCACTCTCTCTCAAAATCAATGGAAAAAATATCCTCAAGTGAGGATTAACAACAACAAAATGTCTCAGAATGAGATTTGATTCTATAACGCGTACTGTGTGATGAAAGAGTTTGCTAGTCTGCTTGGGATTAAGTAAAACTGATTCCCTGAGTTGAGAACACACTGATGACCCCAGTGAAATGCCTGCATTAGATGTTGGGGGTGGGGAGAGCAGGTCCTTTTACTTAAAAGAGATGCCCTTAGAAGTGGGGCCCTGGAGGAAGGCGCACCGCTCACTCAGTGTCCCTCGTCTTTTCCTTGCAGAACTTGGATGGGGAAATCATTCTGAAACTCAGGGAACCAGGTAAACCTTTCACAAGTGAAGTCTAATCTCCCTGACTCCACTCTTGGATATTTTTGGGGCTGCGGGCACCCAGTTCAGGCCACATGGGTAACCTGTCTTTCCTCGTGCTGTGGGCTGGCCCTCAACAGAAGAACATGAACAGCTGTTCCGGGAGAGAATGAGAAAGCGGAGGGGGAAGCAGAGGGCTAAGGTGGAAGTGAGCGAAAGCGATGAAAGCATCAGCGGAGGCGGGAGTTTCCTCTGGCCAGCGGAGGAGACGGAAGAACAGTTTCAAGACATGGAGCCCTTGGGAGTCGAAGGGCTGGTGGTGAGCCCCTGGGAAGAATCCGTGCTGAGCGAGGCGGTGGGGCCCAGAGAGGACTCCATTCAGGGGTCGGAAGAAATGCAAGCTGAAAGAGACGGCTCCCTGAGGTCATCCCTGGACCCCGAAAACGTGGGGGTTCCAGAAAATGAGAAGGAAGACAGTGGAGAGGAGGGAGTGGAGGAGGAGAGGAAGGAGAGGAAGGCGGAGGAGGAGGAGCCCGAGAGTTCATCTGCACCTGAGGTAGGTGGGCAATGGGCTTGTGCTTTGGCCGGGAAGGTGTGCTCCCTGCCCTCCGTGTGTCATCAACACAAGCTTGAGTCCCCAGTAACACAGCCCCCCTTGGGGTATGTGTAAAGAATTACAAAGGCATGCACACCTTTTATTTTTGTCAACAGGGATCCAATTCTTACCTCGCATCAGGGCTTTTTAAAATTCACCTTCCTGTCCTTGCATCCCATCCTGCCACCCACTCTGCTGTCAGGTGGCTTTCCCCAAACTTCCCCGGTCCCCTCTTCCTTAGCAACTCTTTATTGTATAGATCAACTTAGCCTCCCTGTTCCCCCTCTCTTCCTATTTTCTGGTTGTGTAGAACAAAAGACCCATCTCCAAGTTGGCAGACAGAGCTCTCCTCAGGGTGCAGGGAGGTGACATTCATATTATTAAATCTTGTCCAACACATTCAAACTCACAGAACAGTAGCTTGAGTTTCATAATCATGAAATTGCAAAAGACTCTTCCTGTGTTGCTGTGGGAAAAATTGACCCATGAAACTTCTTTTGAGCAGGGATCTCAAACTCAAATGCCCACAGGCATGTAATAGGAAAGAGCTGGAGGCCAAGTGTAAAATGGTGACAAGTGGTAAAGAGTATTGGCTTTGTCTATTCTAGCTGCTATAACAGAATAGGCCAGACTGGGTGGCTTATAAACAACAGAAAATTTCTTCTCACAGTTCTGAAGGCTGGGAATCCAAGATCAAGGCACCAGCAGATTCGGTGTCTGGTGAGGTCCACTTTCTGGTCCGTAGATGGCATATTCTCACTGTGTCCTCACATGGTGGAAGGGGCAAGGGAGCTCTAAGGGGTCTATTTTATAAGGACACTAATCCCATTCATGAGGGCTCTGCCTTCATGACTTTATCACCTTCTAAAGGCCCACTTCCAAATACCAACACATTGGAGATATAAATTTTGAAAGAACATCCAACATCCAGTCTGTAGCAACTATGCAGTCATTACTCAGCTCCAGCCAACAATGCCACGTGGGAAGCAGGCTCAGAATTGCTAGATTTTCTGATTTTTAAGAGAATTCCAAAATCTAGACTATATGTGTAATCTCCTGATTTTAAAAGCACTATGTGGGCCAAAAAACAACTATAGGCAAGGTTCAGCTCACAGGTTTACAACCTCAGATGTCAAGGAACCTGTGGTTGGGATCCCCAGGTCTGTTTGATGATGTCAAGTCTAAAGTCTTGTTTTCTGCTTAGTCTGAAGCCCAAGAAGAGAGTCTGGGGGCTGTATCCTCTGAGGACATGGAGTCCTTCACAGTCACCAGTGGGAACACTTATTTTGTCTTCCTACCCCTGGAACAAGAAGAGGAGGATTGTGAGAGGTCCCATTCCAGCCTTTCTGACATTCTCATCAATGACACTTCCAATGCCAAGTTCCTAGAACAAGTGATCATTTCATCCGCACTAGTTTCAGAAATTAAAAAACAGTGAGTAGGAAACCCTTTTATTCTCATTCTCTTGTCCTGAATTTTATTTACAAGGTGGAATATTTTAACAACAACAAAAAATGGACTAATTTCAGCTAGGAAAAGGAAATGTGTAACTGAGGGTAGAGATGAGAAACACAATAAAAAATAGCAAATGTCCAGGAATGATCTGCAGTCACAGATACCCCTGTGAGAATGACCCCTCCACATGTCCCAAGATGCCTTGCTGTCTTGGACCTGGTACCTAAGTCAGTGTTTTCTCTGCAAGATGTTTTCAGGATCTAGATCATGGCCCATTGGTAATCTTAGGGTTTCTTACTTTAAAAATATATTTTATAGATATAGCCATAGAGGTGAGTATATCAGTATGGTATTTGGCTCTGATTATGTGACACATTTAATGCAGAAAATTGAAAAAAGTACAATGATGAATATAGAAATGACCCATAATTCTACCACTGAGAATTTACCTCCACTAACTCCCAAGTTTCTGCGCCTTCCTGTTTGAATTTGGACCAAATGTGGAAATTTGCGTTTGGCTTCAGGAGAGCATTTCCACTGCCCTCCTGACTCTACAGTGTCATAGTTAGGACTAACCAGCTGTAGATCACCTGGTTAGCCTACCTCCCATGTTTAGGAATAGAAGGAGTAAAGCCAGGCCTTTCACTCTTTCTCCTTACCTCAGCCTCTTCCTACCTTGGAAATGACTCTTGACTCGACCCTCACCCTCTCCTTCCTCTATCACAGGCCTTTGTCTGTCCTCTCCGTAGCCCACAGAACAAAGGAAAGCAAGGGCCACCACAAGAGCTAATGTTTATCGAGAGGATTTAATACTTTCAATAACTATAAGAGGGGTACAGTAATTAGCCCATTTTACAGATGAAGAAACTGAAGCTCAGGGAGTTAGTAACTTGAATAAGATCTCTGAGATAGGAGGTGGTTAGATCCATGATATGAATTTAGACCCTGTAATTCTAGAGTCCTGAACCAAACACTATGCCACCCAAACTTGCAATTAACCAGAAGAATAGTTGTGTGTTTAAATGATTAGATTTGCATGTTGCAGGATACCAAAAAGTATGGAAATCATGAGTGTATAGCTCAGTGAATTATTTAAAAGGAATACACCTGGTAACCAGTTCCCAGTTGCTGGCAAGGATGACCTTCACTGGTCTCTCCCTCAGGCTTCGAGCTGGCTTTTTTGAGCACTTAGAGAAGTGGTTTGACCAATGCACTCTCAATGCCCGAGTCACTGTGGCCACCAAGATTGATCAGCTGGATTCAGAACTGGAGCTGCGTCTGCACCTGCACCAGCCAAGAGCCCAGCGCATTGAAAAGGACATCCACAATCTCAGGGCAGGTACAGTCCCTGCCTGGGAAGGCTGCCCTGCCCCGCCCCAGACCCCTGGGGTTGTGCCACCACAGCTCCACATTCATTAGCTGCCCCAGTTTGCACCACACAACCTTTATCTTGATGTTAGCACACCATATGTGTGAGGGTTTGCACCTCTCAGGCTGGCAGAAAGGTACCTCTCAGAATTCTCAATCAAGATTTTTTTTAATAGTGTTTTTTTTTGTTTTTTTTTTAAAAGGGAATTAGATACTGAAATAAGGAGTATTGTCCCGTTTTAGCTGTGTGAATCCCAGATCTGTTCAGACATGTCAGATACACAACTTCATAGCAGATACTCTTGAGGTAAGCCTGTAGCTCAGGAATCAGAGCTATCAGGCTCAACCACTGTGGTTGTGTGACTCTGGGCAGGTTACCTGACTTCACTGATTGTCTCTCACCTGCAGAACGGGATATTGTTGGTGGCAGTGATACAGCGAGGAATTGTGAGCCACAGCCTCCAGAAGTGGTAGCCATTAATTTCAGCTTATAGTTTATGATACTGAAAAAGAGGAGCCTTTTCTTTCTTAGGCAGAGGGCTCCATTAATGGGTGGGGAGCACACTTTTAATTGGATCCTTCAATGGCCCCTGTTAGGTTTTCATTTGTGTCACACTTTAAGCTCCATCATAGACCTTTAGAGCTTGCAGACAGTCCCCACAGGACCCCACTCAACCTCCTATTGCCTGAAATGGTTGTGGAATCAGGTAACCTGGCTTAGAGTCCCAGTTCTTGTGGCCTTAGGACACCTGCTTCACTTTTGGAATCTCATTGTCTTCAACTGAAAAATGTGCATTAATTATAAATATAAATAAAGATGCTTTCTGAAGGCTGGTTTCCTTCCCCTTCCCTGGCTCCCTGGCCAGTGAACAATGTGAAAGTCAAGGCCAGAGAAGCAATGTCCTAGAGCCACACTGTTCATTTTTCACAGAGCTGGGACCACAGCACTTTCACCACTCCTGGCAGTAGGGAGGTCAGATAGTATGATCTGGTACTGGCTGCTAGCTCTAAGGGCCCATGATGGAGCTTTTAAATCAAACCTTGGTTCTTTTTACTATTCCTTAGAAATCCATTGAAATCCAGGCTCATTGGAAACAACTAGCCACTGATCTAAAGGAACAGCCCCTAACTGCCCAGCTGTGGGCTGGGTGTTTTCTCCCAGGCCCTCACGGAGATCCCTGCCCTCCCCAACACCTTGCCCCCATCCCACCTGCTCCCAGGTTGCTCCCCTGCGACTCCCCATCTCCCAGGCCTTGTTCCTTTCAGCTGCAGGCAGGGTGTCTCCACCAGCAGGGACCTCACTGCCCATGCTGGGCAGAGCCTCCTCTCCTGTAGGAGACCCTGGGGCAGTCTCAGATGGGCCTCCCTGAGATCTGCGCCCATTCCCAGGCCAAGCCCTGGTGAGGGCAGCGGGGCAGAATAAGAGACCTGCTCTGCAGCAGCCTGGGAAAGGCAGCTGTCACTGCCCAGGAAAGGAATGCCCCAAGGTGACTTGGGATCCAGAGGCCCTCAGCTCCCCTCATCCTTTGCAGCTGAGCTCTTGCTTCATCAAGAGCGTTTGGACAGCCACTGTGCTGGGGTGATGGAGGCGCTGAGGAAGGAGAACCTGATGTTCTCCCAGTTCCAAGAGGAGCAAAATGTGAAGACTAAAAACTTCCATAGCAAGATTTGTGACATGGAACACATCTTCCTGAACGCCACCAGGAGCCAGAAGTAAGCCACCCTGCCTCGTGGCTGCTCTCAAAGCAGTGGTCCTTCCCTGGTGGGTAAAAGAGTTGGGTTTTCCAGGCCCTGGAGCTACCTTCTCTTTTCAGTTCACCCCTTCATGAGAGTCAGAGCCCAACTGTGTGAAACATCTTTCTGGGACCTGGGGGTGGGGGCAGCTGAGCAGCCAGAGAGAACAAAGGGTACTCGTGGTCAGAGTGTGAGGACACAGACCATGTGCCCCAAAATGTCCATGGTAGGAAAGATCACTTCTGTCCAGGGCAGTCAGGAAGTTTCCCTGCAGGAGGCCTGGGCCTGGGATGGAGGAAGGTGGGGAGGGGGCAGAATTATCCCATCAGGAAGGAGCACTGGCCCAGTTCCAGATAGGGATGTGCTCAGGGCAGAGCAAGGGGTTCCCAGAAGGCCATTCAGGGATTTGCTATGGGGCTCTTGAGTGCTCAGGGAGCCCTCAGTCGGATGACAGGTGAGGAGAGCACACAGCTGTGTGTACAGCGGTCGGGCACCCAAGAGGCGTGGGTTAGGGTGGACTAGGGTGTGAGGAGGAGACCCGCAGGGCGCCCTTTCAGGGGAGCACCAGGGAGCAGTAGCCACGTTGCTGGGAGTTAGAGGGAGTGTGCTAGAGGGAGGAGGAGATCCAGTAGGACCTGGGGAATCTTTTACCAATTTGGCGGCAGGGACCAGAGTGAGGAGAGAGGTGCCCTCTGACCCAGCACACTAGAGTTCCACATGGTGTCCTGCACACGCTGGCATTTTGAACTTCCTTCTAATGCCTCTTCTTCTATCCAGAGAATATGGGCAGTGGTTCTGGCGGCCCCACAGTTGGGCACAGGTCACCACCCTGCCCCTCCCGTGTCCCCTAGGCTGGTCAGTCTCAGCAGCACCCTGCACCGGGAGCTGCTTAGCTACGTGGATGTCATCCAGGTGTCCCTGCGCAGCTTCCGCCAGTACTTGGAGGAGAGCCTGGGCAAGCTTTGCTATACCAACATTGAGTTCATCAAGCACAGCAGGTGGGCGCCACCAGGCTTTCTCTACCGAGAGTGGTTACGACCCCCTTAATTTTTCATTGTGACAAAATATACACAACATAAAATCGTCCATTTAAACCATTTTCAGATGTATAGTTCAGTGGTACCAAGCACATTGGCAGTGCTGTGCTGCCATCACCACGTCCAGCTCCAGAACTTTTTTTTTTTTTTTAATATATCTTTATTGATTTCAGAGAGAGGAAAGGAGAGGGAGACAGATAGAAACATCAATGATGAGAGAGTCATTGATCGAGCCCGCAACCCGGGCATGTGCCCTGACCGGGAATCAAACCCGGATCGTCTGGATCCCAGGTCGACGCTCAACCGCTGCGCCACGCCCGGCCGGGCAGCTCCAGAACTTTTTTCACCTTCCCAAACTGAAACGAAGAGCATTAAACACTAACTCCCATTCTCCTCTCCCCCAGCTCCCGGCAGCCACCATTCTGTTTTCTGCCTCTGTGAACTTGACTAGCCTAGTTGCCTCATTACAAGTGGAATCACACAACATTTGTTCTTTCCTGTGTCTGGTTTGTTTCACTTAGCATAATGTCTTCACATTCATTCATGTGGTAGCCTGTGTCCGAGTTTCATCCCTTCTTAAGGCTGAGCACGGCTCCACTCAGTGTATATGGCGCATTTGGTTTACCCATTCATCCCTCCATGGACATTTGGGTTGTTCCTGCTTCTGTCCTTGACCTTCCTGCGTTTATTTTACCTTGATCCTGTACTTTTAATCTAAACCCTTATCAACCACAATATTTGGGATGAATAGAAAGTTTCAGGTCTGATCAGTGGCTTCTGTTTCTCCCAAATTATTTTCAGATTATTTTCAGAGGGAGGCAACTTTTCTCCTGAAGAAATTGAGTCACTATGTAATCGACTGGAGAAGGAAGCTTCCCGGATAGAGTTTGTTGAAAACTCAATCATGATCAACATGGAAAAGATGGAGAGTGACTACCTGGACCAGGTGGGTTAGCCCCACCCTTGACCTTCAGCCAGGCTCCCAGGATACTGGTTACAAGGTCAACAGGGCCAGTCAAGCCCCATTTCCAACCATTAATTGAGCCTGTCCCTCGCTGCTTCTGAAGCCCAGAAGTTCCCAATTAAGCCCCCCTCCTTTACTTTTTATATTTCTTTACAGGCCAATGATTTCATCAACAAGTTTGAAAGTAAATTCCATAACCTGTCTGTGGACCTTATTTTCATAGAGAAAATCCAGCGATTGCTGACAAATCTGCAAGTGAACATCAAGTGTGAGGTAGGACAGATTAATTCTTCATTTGGTGGGTGTTTATCACACACACCTGCATGCCAGCACCTTCCTAGAAGCTGGGATACCGGTGTGGTCTCTGGACAGTGGGATTGGCACGCAAGCCAGGAAGACAGATTAAAGTGTCATAGCGTCTAACATTCATTGAGTTCTTTGAACATTAACCGACTTGTTTTAATTAGCCGTGTCAGTCCTCTCAAGAACTGTATGAAGCAAGTACTGCTTTTAATCCCCATTTTAGAGATAAAGAAAAGTGCAGAGAGTAAGTAAGTGACTTAGTCAAGAACACAGAACTCTTAAATGGTGTAGCCAAAACATGAATCCAGGTCAAAGATCTCAAATAAACACTAGCTGTATACCTCAAGGAACTAGAACAAGAACAAACTAAACCCAAAGTTAGCAGAATGAAGGAAATGAAGGTCAGATAAGAAATAAATGAAACAGAGACTAGAAAAACAATGGAAAAGATCCATGAAGCTAAGAGCTGATATTTTGAAGATAAACAACATTGACAAACCTTTAGCTAGACTAAGAAAAAAGAGACAAGACTCAAAATCAGAAATAAAAGAGAAGACATTGCAATTGATACCACAAAAATACAAAGGATCATAAGAGACTACTATGACCAACTATGTGCCAACAAATTGAATAACCTATAAGAAATGGATAAATTCCTGGAAACATAACTACACCATCAACCAGTTCTGTGAGTTAACAATTTTATTTTTAAACCTTATTTGACAGTTTAAAAAAATCTTTAAAATTTACATTGATGAAATTTCTGATAAGATTGTGCATTTTTGACTCCTGATTTTATTTTTCCGGTACTTAATTCATTTCTCAGATAATATGTTTTGCTGAACATTTTCCTGATCAAACTAAGTCTTCTAGAAACAAATCTTGGAACCTCTGGTTTTTCTAGGTGGCAAAATCCAATTCACAAGCAAATGGATTAAATTCTTTTCTGGAACAACTTCAAAGCAAAGTAGAAATGTATCGAAACTCAAAGGGAGACAAAACAGTAAGTGCTCAGTAGACGCTAAGCTATGAATAGTAAAGATGCATCATGCTAGAATCATAAGCTGGAAATAAACTTACATCTGTGGTCAAGATTTCTCCAGCACCAAAGGGGCCCCTGAGCCTTCCTACTTAACCCCTGTTTTATTCAATGGAATTAAGGAAGAGAAGAGAAGAGAAACCAGCCACTGCCCCATCCCCCAGGACCTCCCAGGCAGGCAGGTAGAGTCCAGGAGAGTCTTTTCTCTTCCATTTCAGTGGCTGAGTTAAGGTTTCATTGTTATTAGCAATAGAGGACATTTATTTTTCTCTTTTTATTGCTTTTTCTTGCATAGTAACACACACTTCTTAGAAAAAGTTCCAACAACCACAAACATGAGGGGCTCTGCAGGAAATGAGAATGACATGAGAACACACACCACTCATGTTATCCTCATTTCCTGCAGAGCCCCTCATGACCTCTGTATTTTTGTGCAGATGTTTCTAGGCATCCCCTACAGAGCAGGGAAAACTGATTAATCTGCTGTGGCCCCTTCAACAGGCCGTTTAGGGACAGCTCTGCCTCTCCAAGGCAGAAACCTTTGCTCTCCCACATTTCCTCACCTCCCAACCTCCCTCTTTCCTGTCTTCTCCTGGTGGTGTCAGGGTGTTGCGTAGGGTGCCAGGGGCTTGCACAGTCTCCTAAGCAGGTGGAGGGGCGGGGAGCATGAGCTTGGGTGGGCAGACAATCTTGTATTGATGGAAGACACCGGTTGGACACTTACGTGGAGCACTAATCAGGAGACAGGAGAGATGCATCGAATGCATGGTGAAGGTTGTGGGGATCAGGGGTAGTGTGGCCTGGCCATGTGCTCAGTGCCACTTTGAGGGGGCCCTTCTGGCTGCTGGGTGCAGAAAGGCAGGGAGATAGGTTGGAGAGAACTGGGGTGCCAGGACTGAGGCAAAGAGAGTAGTTGCCTGGACAAGGTGCCAGCTGGGACATGTTCCAATTCCAGAGCTGAGTGGAGGGGACAATGGGCAGGACACAGAGTGCATTGGAAATGAAGGAAGTGGAAGAGGCCAAGGCACCTCCTGGCCTGGGCCATCTGATAGATGAGTGAACCATTCAGGGAATGACATGTGAGGACTCCTGAGCGATGTGTGGGATGTGTGGTGAAGGCGACCCAGATCCTCACGGGGCTTTCCTGCACGCCTGTGGGGCATGGTCAGCGGGATTGCTGCTCTAGGGGTGTGTGTATTTGACATTGTCATGGAGATCCCCTTCCAGAAAGCTGTGGTCGTCTCACTCCTGCACACCCTTGCCATCTTGGGCCAAACATTTCCTTGTGAACATAGAGCTAGAAGAAATCCTAGGGAAGCACTTTGTCCCCATCACACAGGCGAGGAGACTGAGTCAAGTATATTTAAATCATTTGCGTAGAACAAACCTGTAGAACCAGGAATAGAACTCCCGATGCCTTATCAACTGAAAGATCTGCTGTCCCCGTGCAGCAGCCTAAGACAGTCAGCCAAGCATTCCCCATCCCCCAGGGTCCTCCCTGCAAGTGAGGGGCCTCCATCCAACCAAGAGACACCCTCATCGGCCAGCTCCCATTCCTGAGATTCAGACGGAATCAGCCCACCCTCCTGCACCCTGCTTCCTGTGGCTTTCTTCTTCCGTGTTCTCACTAGGTGGTGGCCACAGAAGACCTCCAGGGCTTCATCCGAACTTGGAAAGAAAAATTGAACCAGAGGATTGAGTACCTCAAATGCAGGCAGGAGAAAGTGTCCGTGACTCAAGTGGTTTTTGCTGTAAGAAACGGAATAGGGTGGCGGGGAAGGATGGGTGAACTATTGGGCCTGCTCTCCTAGGAGACCTGCAAGGCTCCCCAGAGCCCAAGGGAAGAGGGAGCTCCCAGGCCCCTGCTGGATACCAAGCCTACTGGGGTGCCTTGGAAAGACCACAGGCTGTGGATTCAGATCTGGGTTCAAATCCAAGATGGGCTACTTCCCTGCATTGATCTCTTAGGGGACCCCTCACCTCATGGCACCACCTTCTCCCCATCAGTGCCCTCAGCTCACTCCACCCACCAGCTCTCAGGAAACCTCACTCCTCAGCCTCTTCCTTCCCACCCACACCTATGAGCAGCTACCAGCTTCTCCCCACCCGCCCCTAACCCCTCATCCAAACCCCCTGGTCTCTTGCCCACCTGGCTGTCCTTATCTTCTCACTTCCTTCCATGATTCACTCCTTGAGCTGCAGCCAGACCAGACACCACAAAAGGCCATTCTGACTGTGTCACTCTCCTGCCTCTGGGTAAAATCCAGACCCTCTCGTCAGATCTATGCAGCAGCCTCTGCAGTCCACCCTCCGTGGCCTCTTCATTTCTCTGGTCCCAACCCCAAGCTGTCACTTTGCCCTAGGCCTTCTCTTATCCCTGGACTGGTTGGGCTATCCTGGCCTCAGTGGCACCTCAGCTTTCCCCATGAGCCCACAGACCATGCAATGAGGTTTCCGTGTTAGGGGCCATCTCCCCTTGACTATGTGCCCCAAGAGGGCAAAAGAGCCTGTATCTCCCTCACCCCACACGCAGCCCCTCATACCAGAATTTGAATACCAGAGGCTCTCAACCAACTTCAGGTGGTGGAGAGGGTGGTCATAGAACCAATGGCAGCATAAATGGGCACCCCTCAAGTTCTGCTCTGCTCACCCTCAGGCCCTGCCTCTCACTGCCATATTTTGAACCAGCCCTTCCTTTTATGGGGAGGTTCTTCCCACCATGCCACCAACACTAAGCTTCCATTGCACCACCACTACTGTGCATGACAAGATGGGTCTCAGGAGTCCAGCCAGGGTCCGTCCTTCTGACAGTCCACTGTAGAGTCATGACTCAGAATAAAGTAGGGAACAGCCTAACTTAGCGCTTATTGTGGGTTACCACTCTGGCCCTCTCTCTAAGGTCCAACTCAAGGGGGAGTTGGCCACTCACTCATCCACGCATTCATTCATTCACTTGTCCATTGGTCAAAAACATTGCCTGGGCACACAGGTTCATGATGCTCAGTCTCATAGAAGATACTGGAACTTTTCCTTTATAGTACTGGCCCCCATTGTGACCAAACATTTACTTGATGTACATATTAAATGTCTGTCTCTCTGACTAGACTTTAAGGTCTATGAGGACAAGGGTCCCATATGGCCTCTTTACCCCATGTCCTGGTCACCCAGGCAAAGCATTGCAGAGAGCAAGCACTCAGGAAATATTTTTGATGGTTCGCATGCATGCATGAATGAATGCCCTCTAAGAGAGATATGACCATTACCATTTTATAGAAGGGAAAATAGAGGCTCACAGTGGTCAGGCAGCTGGCCTCCAGCTGTAGCACCTCAGCAAAGTGGTGCTGGAATATGAACCCAGCCTGTCTGCCTCCCTGACACTTGGGCTGGGCCCACACACTTGGGCCCTTCCCTCTGGCCTGCAGGACAGCGTCTTGGTTGACCTGGATGTGGAGAGTGACATCCTGGTGTCTCCAGAAGCCCTTGAAGAGGAGGCCAAGGTCGATGCGGTCAACCACGAGTCCTTTGCCCAGCCGAGCCGCATGGGGAAGCCCATGATTGAAGACCCAGCTATAGGGGTGGTCAAGAAGATCTTGCAGTGAGTGGCCTTGGGGTGTACTATGGGGTCCTGCCACCAAGACCCATGCCCTGAGCCTTCAGGAACTGGCTTTGGGGTCTTACTCACTGCCTTCCCATGTGAACCCACCCCTGAGAGCCTGTGATCTTGAGCAAGGGACCTCTCCTCTCAGAGCCTCAGTTTCCTCCTCTAAAATGGGTCTCATGATAGGATGGAGTCACATGGTGTTGTGTGCTAACTGGGTTGGTGCCCAGTGCCTGGTCTGAGCTGTCCTCATGGTCACTGGGAAGACTTCACATCCTTTTCTTTGGTTTCAGGTCTCAGGAATCAAAATGCTCAGTTTCCCCATGTGACAAAACTCGATCGCAGACAGGTAGAGCCAAACAGGCCTGTGGGTCTCAGGGCACTGATGGTGGGGAAAGCCAATGGTGCTACCTGGCCCATCTTCACCTCGGGTCCTCTGCTCTTGTTCTGGGGAATCATCATCCATAGGCTTGAAGCGACACCGGAACCAGGGAGAACACTCTGTGAAGACTTTGTCCAATGTCAATGCCACCTCAACAGGGAGGTAGGGATGCTGAGCTGCCCAGGATCTCCCCTTCCCAGACCCCTACCCTGTCTCCCGAAACAGAGGCCAGAGGCTACCCTGTTACTTCTGTCCTCTTATGTGCCGCCTGTGCTCACAGCTCCGAGGCTCCAAGGGACCCAGTGAAGGTTCAGCTCTGATGCTGGCTTTGGTTATATCTTCATTCATTCCTATAGAGTGACTCGGCTCACACAGGCCTCCCACTTAGAGAACCTGTCTGAGAGTTCCCGCAGTGATGGCTGGTGGATCCAAGCCCTGCCACGAGCATCATCCTAATGGGAAAGAGGGACCCTGGAGATAGCTTTCCTTGGGTGACATCACAGAACCTTAGGAGAAGTCCAGGGCTCTGCATTCCAGCGTGCGCTTTGCCTGCTATGCCCCATTGGGGTGATTAGACTCATGGCTCAGTGAGCATGAACTCTGGCTAACACCCAACGTGGATTTTACAGAAGGTGGATAACAGAGGCCATGAACTTTCTTGGTCTTCTGTGAGCCCTCATTGATGTGGTTTAATTCCTGGTTTTGAGGAAGTGGCAGTGAGGAAACTACTGCTTAGCATACCTCCAGAAGGTCTTTTTAAACACTCAGGCCATTTGCAGTGAGGAAATAAACAAAGACCAACCAAATGAGAAAAGCAAAGGCTATTTACTCAGAGCTTGCTACAGCAACGGAGTCAGCCACATCACTTGCATTTTAGCAGAGACTCAAGGGCAGACAGAGGAGTGGAAAACTTTATAGTGGAGAAGAGGGAGGGCCTTGGGCGCACCTGATTGTGGCACAGGAAGCAGGAGGCAGGCCAGCAGGGGGCATCCTATGTGATTGGTTAGGGGAGCATATTTGGTTTTCTCTGGTTGGTTCTAAGTTGGAATCCAGGAAAAAATTTTGGGAAGCTGTCATTTATTAATCAATTCCTGGTCATTTGGGGGTCGATTTTTACCGACATTATTATTTAGTTTTCTGAATTGTCACTGGGATAGTCACTGGCTTCCTGCAAGTCTGACTCACAACAGGCTGACTTCTCAAGTTGTTTACTGTAATGAGGAGTTGGTTTCTCGGGCAGGTTGCTACAGGTGGTGGGTCAGACTACAGTATTTATATGTGCTCTAGACATTGTCCATTTGTACATTCAAACTCTCAGTGGCTACAAAGTGAAATCCATGTTGCTAGGGCTGCCAGATTAAAATTCAGGATGCCCAGTTAAATTTGAATTTCAGATAAACAACACATAATATTTTTAGTGTAAATATGTCCCAAATATTGCATGAGACATACTTATACTAAAAAATTACTCGTTGCTTATATGAAATTCAAGTTTAACTGGCCTTATTGTATTTTTATTTGAAATCCTGGCAACCCTACATGTGACTCAACCTATTTTTCTTTGGGGGCTCACACAGAGTAGCAAGAATACAAATTTCTAGGCCTGAGCACCTCTCCCTCTCCCCTCTTCTCAGCAGCCTTGGGTGGGTTTTAGCGGTAGGGCTTCATCCCCACAGTAAGGTTGTCTCCAGAATTGTTGAGGAATAGGGAGGCATCTTGAAGGATTCAGCCCCAATCATGGGAATCAGGTAGCCCACAGGCAAGCCTAGTGGCTCTAACAACTCAGGTGCGGCTCCCACAGACTCAGATATGCCTGTGTCTGTTCCTGGCCTCCAGAGCACTGACCTACCTTTGCCCCACAGTGTCACACGGGTTTCCAAGTCCAACAGAATGGACAGAAGGTACCAGGTGCTCTGCGACAGGCCACCTCCTCAGGCCGAGTAAGTGACAATGCCTTCTCCTTTAACGCCATTTTAATCTGTTACCTCCATCTGGGGGCAGCTAAAGCTGACTCAGTTGAAGGGAAAACAAGAAGTTAGGGGGCAGAGCTGGAGGGGTCGGTGAAGGGGCAGGTAGGGGTCAAGGTCAGTTTGTCTCAGCTCATTTTACCTGAATTTATTGAGAGATATTTTCACCAAATTTTCACATTTTTCAAACTAAGCATTTTGTTGGTAGCAGGGCAGTGTGACCCTTTGAGTTTGGGTTTTGTTTTATTTTTAAATGCTTCCCTCTCCCCCATTCCTCTTTTCTGTTATTTTAATTTCAGTGATTAAAACAAAATACGTTCCACTTAATATAGCTACATTTCAAGGAAACCAGCAAAATTTCAACTTCAGAAAATTGAAAGCACTCAGAGAAATTGAAATTTTCAGAAAATTGAGTCTACAAGTGGGCCCCCTTCCCCTTAATCAGAGACCCCAGCGTCGCAGCGCCCCCTCCACATCAGTGGAGCCCCACTGGTCTCATCACTTGGGTTTGTGAACATGGAAAGGAGGGTGGCTTTTATATTAAGTGACCCAGAAGTTGCGTCCAAATCAGCAGCTAGATACTCCCTCACCCCACACACCCACAGACATTCCTCATCATTAAAATCTTGACCCTCTCTCAGTTTCATATAGCTGTCATTTTATCCCATATGTAGATTTATGTAGCCACCACCACAAACCCAAAACAGAACTGCTCCATCACCACCAAGATCTCCCTCCTGCAACTCCGTATAGCCACATCGAGCCCCAGACATCTCCATCCCTAGCCCTGAGCAACAACTAATCTCTTTTTCATCCCTATAATTTTGTCACTTTGGGAATGTCATATAAATGTTGTCATACAGTATATAACCTTTTCAGAGTGGCTTTTTGCAATCAACATAATGCTCTGGAAATCCATCCAAGTTGTCGCATGTTTGAATTGTTTATTCTTTCGTATGGCTGAATGGTATGTATGATATCCATAGTATTGAGGTACCATAGCTCTTTAGTGATTAAAAGAAAATCATAGGCTAAACTGAAAAAAAAATTGAGAATTTATTAAATCTCTGAAAGAGGGGAGACTTTCCTGGCATTACACAATGGTTAATTGCTCAGAAAATAGAATCAGATTGATCATGGTTTTACCTCCACATTGGGATTATTAAGTGACTTCTCCCCAAGCCCAGTGGATAGAAGAGAACCCTCCTCTTAGAGCTCTGCAGAGGAGCCAGAGAGTTCAAGTGTCACCCACGGGCCTCCGGGTAGTAATACAGGATTGTCACACTGAGAAGCACTAGATGAAATCACAATGAAAAAGATGGACAATTTTGGCAAATAAAGTTTTAAACTCCTGTGGGTTAAAATGCAATTAAAAGTTAGCTAACCACCAGCCAAGAAATAATGATGGTAAATAAGGATAGCAAAGAAAAAAACCTTTAAAAACTGGTTCCCTCCTCCCTCCCTCCAGCAAATTACTAAGGAAACCTTGAGAACTCAGTAGGGTAAGAGGAGAATTGAAGAGACCACGCCCAGAGGAGGAAATAAAATTGGGAACAAACACATGGAGAAAACACTTTCACTAGAATGCAAAGAAGTGGAAGGGGAACAGGTTCATTCCATATTTTGCCTGAGATTAACCAACATATAAATAGATTTTAGTGGAAGTTCCCAGTTTATTAAGGGAGGGTGGAGATGGTCCCTCCCAGGCACTGCAGATGGGAGGTGTTAAAGAAAAAATTATTCTGACACTTGTTAAAACAGTAAGGATGATTTTATTCCAGACTATGCATTAGGTGTCAAGACTGTCACAATGGGGGGGAGATGGGGTTCGACTCAGAATATAGCAAAGACAGTGGAGATTTATAGCCAATGCATGGAGCGAGGGGTGTCAGTGGATGGAAAGTTCAAAGGAACCGGGACTCTTGCTAAACCTACTTAACAGGATTCTTGCTGCTGGCAGGCCAGAGTGGTCAGCTGTCAAGGGCAGGGGGTTGTCTCTAAACCGACTTAGCAGGATTCTTGCTAAAACAGCATCCAGCAGGCCATCAACAATGCCCAAGGATAAGGCCTAGTTGAAAAGTGGGCTCAGAAGAGCCGAGCCTGTCTAAAGTTAGGTCAAGGAGAGAGTGCTTGTCAGTCCCTCTTTTTGTCCAAGGGAAGAAGAGCAGAATATAAAATACACGTGAACCTAATTCCAAACCTTTTTTAAAATCAGCAAAAGGAAATATAATAACATGCTGGCATTCATTTTTTCTTCTTGTTTTTCAGTATATTTTAATTTACTTTAATTATGATGAAGGAATTTTAAAATGAAAGATCAAGTGACCTATGTATATACATATATTTTAGAAGTTGGCCAACAATGGTGTGTTTATGACCATCACTGTGCCGTTTTATAGAAATTGTGAAAAATTAAGTGTCACTCTTACTATTGAGATGGTTGATGTAACTGGACAGGAGTACCCGCTGGATCTGTGCAAATTGTGTAATGAAGCCTCAGTATGCTCACAGCCACCTAAAGGCCAGAAGTATCAGAAGGAAAATGTTTAGTCCTACAGGAAGTCCTGCTCATTGGTTAATATTTATAAGAAATCATTATTTCTTCTTTCAACCAATACAGAGGCACTGATAGGTGCAGGCACTGCACTGGGGCTGGGGTTCCATGGTGAAGAAAAATAGACACACAATCCGAAACCTCCACCTGCTGGGAGAGATGGAAGTTAATCAGCTAGTCACACAGATAAATCCCAGATCCTCTATGGGGAGTGCTGTACGGTTGAGGGCCACTCTGGGAGCGCTGGAATGAGGCAGTCAGGAATTGCCACCAAGCCAGGATCTGAGGAAGAACGGGAACAAATGTGACCAAGGAGAAATCAGCAGTGTCCTCTGGAGAAAAATCAGTCTATGCAAAGGTCCTGGGGCAGGAGTAATTACAAGGAGTGATAAGGCCAAAGGAGAATAGAGACACTTGGAAGGGGCCAAACCCAGCCTCTCACACAAGAGGCATTAAACTAGACAAAGAGAAATATTAGGTGGGTGCATGCTTTTGCATCACGTGAACTGCCCAACTCCAATCCTGGGTGGGCTGCTGAGTCCTTGGAATGTTCTGTCTGTTTGGTTTTGTCCACATCATTTGGTGTGATTAGACCAGGCCTCTCAGGGACACTTATCCATGTGTGTTTCAGGGATTTTAAAGGGATCATCCTGACCCTCCTCTGGGAGAACAATGAGCATCTGATGAACGTGGTGGAGGTGAGAGCTGCAGCCCACAGGCCTCTGCCTTCCTTTCTGCCAGCCACTGCCACATGTGCCCAGCGCCTGTGCCTCCTGCATCCTGCTGATAATGGCCTTGCGGGTGGGACTGAGAAAAGGGATTCCAGTCCCCATGACCATGGCTACCCAGCTAAACCATAATTCATTTACCTATTTATCCAGACACCAAACATTTCTTGGACATTAATTGTATGTCAGGTACTGGGTGTGCCCAGAGGAACAAGCCCATCTCTGTCCCTGAAGCCAGTCCCCACCAAGAGAGTGACAGACATGGTGGTACCACAGGGAGACAGGTGGGATGTTGTGAGCAGACACCCGGGTGTCCTCCAATAAGAGCCACTCGGTACCTTGTTCCAGCCTCCCACTGAGCAGGGGCTTCGGATCATCCGTATTGGTGGCCCCCAGCCTAGTAACCAGCCTGGCACTTTATAGTAAGCTCTCAACCTGGTCACTGAGAGGAGATTCCATTTGGGTCTCGAAGGATAAGTACTATTTTGCCGCTCACTCACGTGTGCCTTGCGTAGCTCTGTGATACTGGCAGTGGTGGAAAGGACAGATAAGCGGGGAAGAGCGTCGCTGGCAGAGGGGACAGCGGGAGAGAAGGCTGGGCAGTGTTGAGAGCAGGGGGAGGATGCCAGGAGCATGGACCAGAGTCCCATGGTGAGGGTCCTTGCCCACACACTGTCAACCTTGTTTTGCAGGAGTTTTACCGCAAAGAGAAGCGCTTAGTCACCAGGCCTGACTGCATGTACGATACCTTGGAACAGTGCACTGAGAACATTGGCAAGAAGATTCTGGAGTACCAGAGCCAGACAGACGAATACCACAACTCCTGCCTCATAGGTGGGTGTGGGCAGCCGGCAGGCAGGACCCTGGTATGGCACGAAGCCACTGTTTGAGCTAGACCCGGGCCCTACAGCCTGCATGTCACCCTCCTGACCTGGAGGTCACAAGGTGAGGCAGAGGAGCCTCTCCATGAAAAGACATCTTAGAATTAGGTAAAAACCTTGATCAGATTTAACTGGGGGAAATAATAATGCCCCACCCCCAAAAATGTCCCCTTTTCTTAAGAAATATGGTGATTTGTATAACTAAAAATGTTTTGTTCATTGCACAGATAGTTTTGACAGCTTTACTGAGATATTTATATACATACAATGTACTCACTTAAAGTGTATGATGCAATGGGTTTAATGTATTCACAGAGTTGTGCAACCCCCTGTCCCTCCATCACTTCCCCAGCCCTAGATAACCACTGATCTATTTTCTGTCTCTATCGGGTTTCCTATTTCAGACTTGCATATAAATGGAATCATGTAGTATGTGGTCTTTTGCGACTGGGTCCTTTCATTTTGCATAATGTTCTAAAGGTTTATCCATGTTGTCACGTGTATCCGCACTTCATTCCTTTTAATGGCTGGATCATGTTTCGTTGTCTGCACCTACCACATTTTGTTTATCTGTTCATTCATTGATGGGCACCTGATTGTTTCTGCCTTTTGGCTGTTGTGATAATGCCTCTGTGAACACCCGTGTACATGTTTTTGTGTGGACATATGTATTCATTTCTGTGAGGTGTATAAATAACTAGGAATGGAATTGCTGGGCCATATAGTAACTCTGTGTTTAATCATTTGAAGAATCTTTCCACAATGCCTACTGTATGCCTGGCCTGTGCTGGGCTATGATGGACTTGATATAGACATAGCCTCCTGGAGATCAGGGACATGAAAACAGGCAGGTAGAATACATCTTGCCATTCACATTTATTATTATGACATAAAGGGGTTGTGAAAATATGACCATTGCCCTCCTTTTGTCCATTTCTCCATGTTCCTCTGCATCTTCATCCACAGCCATATGTGTTTTATGCAGTTGTAAGTCCTAATTGTTTCTCTTGTAAGTCGGGGAAGCTGAGGGCCCATTATAGGCCTGCTGTGTTGGTTGAAAGGCAGCATGGACAGAAGAGGGAGAGGATTAGGGGGTAGTCAGACCTGGGGGCAAAACCCAGCACTGCCGTCTCCCAGCTGTATGACCTTGACTAAGTCACCTTGCCTCTGTGAGCCTCAGTTTCCTTGTCTGTAAACTGGAGATTAAGACAAAACCCACTATGCAAGGCTTTTTTGAGGATTAACCCCCTTTCACAGACCCACCATGTACGGAGGAAACAGTCTGCCGTAGCTCTCATTACTGTGGTTGTGCAATGAATGGAATAGAAATGACAGGCAGCATCTCGATTTTCTGGCTCAGTATTTTCCCAGGTTCTCTGGTCGAATGGATTTGAGAAATGCTGCCGATTATGTGCCAATCTAGAAGATTCTCAGTTCAAGTAAATGGATGCTTCCATTTCTTAGTTTGGGAGTTCAGTAATCTGATCAACCAGCCCAGTGAAAACATGTAAAAGATATGTTTGTGATGAAATCTTTTAAATGCATTAAGCTAACTATAAAGTAACAAACACACAAGGCCCCCAAATTAAATTAAATAGAAACTCTGAGAAATAAATTGAGCAGCAGTTTTGGCTGTGGCCCTAAGGACTTTGCTGACTCCTAGGTGATTTTAAGCCTGTTTTCAAGGCCTTCAGGGCATTGGGAACAGGAGACAAAGGCCCAGACCTCCTAAGGTGGAAAGTCTGCAAGGACACAAGCCACATAAAACTGGGACTCTACCTGCAGAGTAAGGTGAATGCGACAAAACCACCCCTCTCACTCCCACAACTAGAAGGAAACTGTCTTACTAAAAATCTTGGTGCTGGGTAAGGAAGAGAAGAAAAACTCCAGTGAGAATCCATACCCAGAAGGTGGCCTTTAGATGGTTTTTAAACCTGAGGTCACGCTGAGATAAACCTGAATTCAACTTCCTGTGGAGCATCCAAAAGACCTCTCCCTCATACTTTAGCTTAAAATGATCTTGAGTTAGTTGGGCCCAGATGCTTGTTTAGTAGAGACACTACAGATCTTCTGTAATAGAATATACCTTCAATTCAGGCCTCCAAGGACTTCCCAAAATAAAATGCCCAGCATAAGAGCTCACAGTAAAAATAAACAAACAAAGCGCACACACAAACACAAGAAAGCATGAGGTAGGCAGCAGGAGGAGGCCAGTAGGACTTTATATATCGAACGTATCAAACACAGAATATAAAAGAATGTATTTATTACAGTTAAATAAAAGAGGAAATTGGAAACATGAGTAAGGAGCAAGGGATTATTAAAATGACCAAGTAGATATGAAAGAAACCCAAATAGAACTCCTATATTGGAGAAACATTTGAAATTTAAAAATTATAAATGGCTTTACAGCCAGATTATTCACTGGCAAAGGTAAAATCAATGAACTGGAAGGTAGATACAAAGAAAATACCCAAAATGCAACACAGAAAAACAGATGAAAATTGGGAAGAAAGGTGAAGAGATATGGAGGAAAGAGCAGATACAAAGGCCCAAAGGGAGAAGAAGGAGGCTAGAGTCAAGGCAATATTTGAAGAGATAATAGATGAGACAATGCTTAAAGATACAATGTATTTTAAAGGATACGAAAAGTCCTGTAGAGCATAGAAGAGAAGTCCTTGGAACTTCTAGACTATACTAGCTTTTTCTATACTATTTTGGCCACATGACCCCTTTTGATGAAATAGCTGTTACCACATTGAAGACCAAGTCTTTCTCTTTGGGAAACTGCTTTGGGCCTTTGATGGAGAGATCACCTCAGCAATTTGGCTCTGCTCTGTCCTCTCCCTGGGTCCCCCACCCCCAATGTCTACAGAATTACGAGCCCAGATGAGGAGATTTGAGGAGCTACTGCCCCAGGTGTGTTGGCTGATGATGGAAAATTTCAAGGAGCACAGCTGGGAAAAATTTTGCACCACAACCAAGGAGACCCGGGAACACTTCTGGAATTATCAGAAGCAAATGGAGAAAAGGAAGGTGAGGGCCCCCAGGACTTGCCCTTCCTCTCCAGGTCCAGGGGCCCTGGAAGTTCAGAAATGAATGTAGGTCATAGGAAGAACTGAGTCCCAGGGAAGGTGATGGGCTAGGCTTGGGATTGTTGGATGGGGACTGAGGGACACAAGGAATTGGAGAAATGAGAGCAGAGCCAATAGCTGCTTCATTGAAGGCATTCAATAAACTCCTTGTTGGATTTAATGGGTGGGTCAGCTGGGTTCTATGTGGCCATAGTCATTGAGGTCAACAATGATTGTCTACCTGGTCTTGCAGCCATGGGATGTGGCTGCTTCTCATTTCATTAGACCAAAGCCCTGATTGTGCTGCATAGATGCTCAGCTTACCCTCTCCCTACCCTCAGGGTCGGCTCCAGCCATGCCCCTATCTTGCCTTTTCTGTCCACCCATGGCCCTTCACACCCCCTGGTCAAAACACACATCAGTCGGGCCATTTTCCATAATCGGCAGAGGACATAGGCCAGTGACATTTTGGTTCTGACCTCAACACAGCGTGGTTGAAATTCCTGCTGATTTCTGGATTTTTTAAATTAAAGGATAAAAATGCCCAGAGCCTTCATCCAAGTCTTGGACACCCTATATATCTAAAAGAAATGGAGTCTCTATGTCTACTGGAAGAGAGAAGACAGAAAGAAGTGGACTCCATGATTATGACAAACAAGGAGAAGCTGGAGGTCAGTGGTGCCATCAGTTCCCAAGTCCAGGACTGAGGGCTGCAACCCCCCCCCCCAGAGAGATCACCCCAGTCTGCAGCCCCAAGGTGCCAGCAGCGCAGCTTTTTGCTGGCACCTTGGCCAAACTGGGGGATGAAAGCAGGCAGGTTTTATAGGTGGAGATGGTCATTATTGGCTGTTTTAACTTGCCTTTTTTTAAAAATCTTTACTGTTGAAAGTATTACAGATGTCCTGTTTCCCTGGCCATTGATCCCCTCCACTCTGCATCCGCCCCCCACCAGGCCTTCTCCATGTTATTGTCTGTATCCATGGGTTATGCATTTAACTTGCATTTTTAAAATTTCTATATTAATTAATTAATTACAAAATTACTAATGAGAACTTTTTTTTCAAGATCCATGTCTAGTTTTATTTCTTCTTTGGTGAATTGTCTCTTGGCCATTTCTAAATCATTTCCTATCTTCAAGCCAAGTCACCTCTTGGAAGAGGCGTCCTGGCAGAGGACCAAATGCCAGTTACCTTGAATACAGCTGACACATGGCTTTGGTCTTTTGTTACCCACTGGCTCCCCAGATCCTCCCTCAGCCTGCTGTCAGAGGCAAGGTCCTCCACCGCCAGCACCGACTCCCCTGTGTTTCCCCCAGGAATGCACCAGGAGGCATGGCCGGTTATTCATAGCCAGCTTGGCCACCTTCACCGAGAAGTTCCTGCTGCAGTTGGACGAAGTGGTCACCATTGATGATGTCCAGGCTGCAAGTAAGTGGCACCACCACCCTGTATCCTGGCCCCAGGGGGTTGGTGAGGCGTAGGCTGATGGGCCCTGTGTGATTTCTGCTTTTCTCCAACTCCACCAGAATAAAAACAGATTCTCCACAGAGGGAACTGAAGCATTTATTTGTTTTCATTAAAAGTACCTTTTTAAAAATTAAAATAGCAAATCCCAAATGGGTCAGCGATTACATGTTAAAAAAAAAAAAGAAACTCTACTAGTAAATATTTTCATAATCTTGGGGTAGGGACAACTTTCCTAAGTATGAGATGATAGCCAGGAACCATAAAGAAAATGGCTGGCACTTGTCTGTGGCCAAAACAAAGACAAGGGGAAATTTCAAAAGAAGGAAAGGCAAACCACAAACTGGAAAAATATTCCTAATATCCTAAAGGTCAGAGAAAGGCCTAATATTCCTGTGGTACAAAGAACTCTACCAGGTCAAATTTGTAAAAAGAGACAGAAGACAAACACATACAATTCAAAAGTGAAGTAATTCATGTGGCCAGTAAATGTAACAGATGCTTGACTTTACTGATGATGAAAAATGCAAATATGAACAATGAAGATATCAGTTTTGGCCAACAGCCTTGCAAGGCTTTTAAGTTTAGTGGCAACCAGCCCTGGTGAGAATGTGAGGAAGCCCTAATGCCGCAGAGACCCCTGGAGAAGTGTAACATCGATACCACTCTCGTGGAGAAACCTCTGTCAGTACCTGTCACAATTCTTAATGTGCACACCTCACACCTTTGACCTCATACTTCCTTATCCTAGGAGTTTATCCAACAGGAACACTTGCACAGTTTTTCAAGGATATGCTTCAAAGCATATTCATCACAGTACTAATATTGCAAAGAATTGGAAAGAATACTGATATCTAGGTATAGGGGATTGGATAAATTATGGCCAAAATGTACAATGACTACTGTTCAGATATTAAAGTGGGTTTAGCGGTCTATATGTATGTGAAAACATAAGTTGGCAGTCAGTACTTGTCTATGATACCATTAAAAAAAAGCACACACATGATATAAACACACATACGTATATGTAAATGAATCCGTGCGAGAGAGACAGAGAGAATGAGAGACAGAGCCTGAGAGGCCGGACTGTTGACAATGATCCCCTCTGGTGACTGGGATTACGAAAGACTTCTAAAATCTTTTCTTTTTCCAGGTTAGGTGATGTTTAAAGTCTTTATAATGTGCATATTACTTTTATAACTATAGAAAGACCCAAATCATACCTTAAATCTTACCCATTTATCACTAACCTACTAAGTAATTAAAATGTATTACTTTTATTAAAAGTTTTATTACAAAGACAATAAATATTTATTATATAAAATAAGAAATTCAATATGAATTACAAAGAAAGTTAAGAATACAGCCTGCGGCCCTGGCCAGCGTGGCTCAGTTGGTTGGGCAACCTCCTGGGCACCGAAAGGTTGCTGGTTTGGTTCCCAGTCAGGGAACATGTCTGGGTTGTGGGCTTGATCCCTGGGGGGGGGGGGTGCAGGAGGCAGCTGATCCATGTTTTGCTCTCACATGGATGTTTCTCTCTCTCTCTCCCTCTCCCTTCCTCTCTCTCTAAGAATCATTAAAAAGTCTTTTAAAAAAATAAAGAATATAGCCTACATATCTGGTGCATTCAGCTTTTCAGTGGAAAGGGGCTCTGCCTCCCACAGGAGACTCCAAATGGGGAGAAGGGGAGTGAGCCTTCATTTCTCTAAATGTAAGGTCAGGGCCTGGGCCCCTTGAACTCAGGCTGTGGGCGAGGCCACTGTCAGTAACCTATCTCTTGCCTGCCAGAGATGGAGCCCCCCAAACAGAAAACATCAGTCCTTATACGGAGGAAACTCGCCGGGCTCTCCCTGGAGGAAGAGAGTGAGAAGCCCCTGACTGAAAGGGGGAGCAGGTAAGAGCCAAGAACAGGAGAAATACCATGAATGGCTATATTTGCTGGGGGCAGTGCAGTGAAATAACAGACCTGGTACCCTGGAAAAGGCATTATGGTTCTATGCCTCAGTTTCCTCATCTGTGAAATGGGCACAGCAGCCTACCCTACATGGTATTATGAAGAGAAAGTTAAATGAGATTGGAGTGCCCATGGCACATACTGAGAACTCAGTGGCTGCTAGAACCCACAAAGGGGTCCACAAAGAAAAGGAGGCCTATCCCACTGTGAGGCACATTCTTGGGTTGCAGGCGGCACTGTGAATGTGTGATGAAAGCTATCAATGTGCTTATTACTGTGTCCCGAGAATGTGACTCTGGAAGAAGTGAGGCAGTGATTTGCCCAGCTAAGTTCTTAGCAGTGGCTTTTACAGCACAGCAGAAAAAAAATAGACCAGGAACTGCGACTGCCACCTACCTGGCTGGCCGACTGATGAGGAAACTAAGGCTCTGAAATAGGAAGCAACTGGAGCAGTGACATTCCCCTTCCCCACACAGAACCCAAAACTGTTTATTCACATGGATTTAAACAGTATGAAAATACAAAAAATAACTTGAAGAAGCTTAACATTAAATGCTCAGAAGGGCTTTTCTTTTAATTAAGACATTTAAAGAAATGCTACCTTTCCCACCAGGGTTAGTGGGTGCACAGTGAATGTTGAAGCCAAGCCTGTGGGGCTTTTACATGAACGTTTGTTTGTAGGAAGTGGCCTGGAATCAAACCCACTGAAGTCACCATCCAAAACAAGATTCTCCTCCGGAAAACATCATCGATCACCACCACGAAAACAACCCTGGGCCACCTGGCAGCTGTGGAAGCCCGAGATGCTGTCTACCTGGTGAGTGGGGAGACGGGCTGGGACAGGCGTGTCCACGGGAATGCACAGCAGCCCAGTTTGACTGGCTGGAGGAGAAAGCTTCCCATCACAGGTGCCCTGACATTTGGCCATGGAGCAGATGACACAGGTCAGGGTGCCACAGAGCACAGTGTCAACACTCAAGACAGTTGCTGTTCTCAAACAAGGATGTGAGCTGCTAGCCATGTCCAGTCCAGTCCCAGTGACAGTGTGGGTCTGATCGCATGAGCCCCACTGCTGTGGGAGCCCAGTAAAAACACACCCCACCCAGACTGAGGGCTGAAGGCTTTCCAGAGGGACAGTTGAATCAGAGCCAGGGGCCAGAGTTAGCCAGAGGCTTGGAGGCCCTGGGAACCGCGGGTGAAACGGCTGACAGTTTCTTTCTCAGCATGAGGTAGCTCATTGAATCCTTGTAACAGCCCCATGGGGAAGGTAGAATTGCCCCCATGTTACTGATGAGGACACTGAGGCTTAAAGAACATGCCCCCCCCATATGCGACTACAGAGTGGCAAAGGTAGGGTTAGAACCCAAGTGCCTGTTAGATACCCGGGCCTGCCCAAAGAAGAGGCTACACCCTGATGCCACCTGTGGGACCTCTCAGCTCTGAAGATGTCTGGACCTTTGGTCCCAGTGCCCAGAGAGAAACCTTTTCCTGCCCAGAGATATGCTGACCCTGGTATTGGGAAAGCCTACAGTGCCAGGGCCAACCCTTAGCCAGCCATCGTGACAAACCCCAGGCAGAGGGGGTGGCTCTGCCTGCTGAGTCCAGTGAGGGCTTGAAGCCTGGAGGGCTCAGCCCCCCGAGGAAGCCAGGACTCCTAAGCTCCAGGGAGCCACAGTGCGGGGCAGCAGTTAGGAAGAACTGTGGAGTCCGTGGTCTAGTAGACGGGGGTCCTAGCCCCTGCTTAGTCTCTTTCTAGTTGGGTGACCCCAGGCAAGGTTCAGACTGAGCCTCAGTTTCCTCACCTATAAAACAAGGAAAACAATCAGACTTGCCTGACTGATTGTTGGGCAGATACATGAGAAATGACTTGTGGAACTCTTGCCAGTGCCTGGGGTGGGTGAAAGCTACCTGCCAGCATGTGCAGTGTTCCTCTAGGGCAGAGTCCAGATGTCTCTTCTCACGTGGCTTCCTCCTGCTGCCTTGCTCCTAGAAATATTTAGCATTGTTTGAAGAGGAGTTGAAGAAGATCCAGAGAGACAACACAGCACAGGTGAAGGAGGCCCAGCGCTGGAAGGACAGCTGGAATAACTCCGTGAATACCATCAAGGGCCTGTACTAGTAACACCCTCAACTCACCCCAAATAAAGGCTCCTTTTTTATGGACTCCTTTTCGATCTCTCCGTCTATCTGTGTGTCCATCTATCCATCCATTTATCCATCTGCCCATCCATCCATCCATCCATCCCTGCTTTGTGCTCAGCACTGTAGCTTCATCAGTGACCAGGACGCGATGTGATCCCTGCCCACATGGACATCAGTTCCAATGAGGAAGACTGAGCTGAAAGGAGGAGTTCCACATGATTGGCAGGGATGGTCACTTAAAATAGAGACCAGTATTCCAAAGGAAATACCTTCCAAAAGTCATGCTTGGTGCTTCCTCTTGGAAAATGAAATAATTAAGTCTTCTGGAAAAGAGTATATTTTACATTTTAAAAAACATGAGTTATAATTGCAGCCATGCACTGATTCCTAGGACCAACAAAGAATTAATCCAGTGTTGTCTGGGTATCTGCCTGGCAACGTGCCTGACCAAGTGACTGCATTTTGGAGAAAACCTTCTAGGCCTCCTTAATTTTCCTAAGGGCTCTCTAAGCCCCTGGGACTCAGATCATTCTCTCTGGAAAGCTCCATCCTGCTGTCTTCCTTGTTGATGTCCTCTTTTCGATTGTTAAGTAGCCCAACCATGCCAGGTCTCATTTGTCTCTAGCTTTCTATGCACTTGGACAGGCTGCACACATTCCTTTCTCGATGCCGTAGACTCCTGTTTCTTTTACATGTTTGGCATTTTGACTTTGCATCAGTTTACATTTTCACATGCTGTTTCTCTTTTAATGACTCATGAGGTAGGCTCCTATATACCTGATGTGGTTTCCTCCCACCGCCTTTTCTTTCCTCAGCCCAGCATGTACTGCAGTATAAATTTTGTGCCAGCTGTTTGATTGACTGTTACAGAATCGGTAATATTGTAGTTGGTTGCCTTGCTTTAAAGTATTAGTTACCCCACCTCCATTCCCTACCGCACAACTGGGCCCTTCACCAGCTGACAACTCAGCATCCACATCCTTGGAATCAGCCTAATATCTGGGCCTTGTCCAAGGCTGAGCTGTCTAAATGACCCAGCAGCTCGAGAGGGGACAGAGGCAGTCCACAGGACAGCCAAGACCTTCCCCTGCGCTTCTATGTCCTCTCCCTACACAATGCCACTTTAAGCTTCCGTTATGCCGTTTTCTAGTGTTGTGCGGCTGTGTGGCCTCCATAGCTTTAGGAATCAGTCTCTCCTGGGGATTAGCCCCTTTCAGCTGACTCAGCTTGGAGGCCTTTGTGGGCAGATTAGGGAGTTTTGCTTGATCAGCACAGCCTTACCTGAACCACAGCCTGGATTTGAGCAGGGCTCTGGCAATCTCTCCCTTTTGTTGTTTTGTTTTTCTCCATACTCAGTTAAAACAAACACAATTGTCTAGAAATTTCTCTGCATTTGTTTGTGAGGCAATAGCTGATGGGAAAAGGAGTGATCGTGGTGTTAACAATTAACCAACAGTAGATCTGTCCAAAGATCCCTTTTGTCATGGATCTGCTTTTCCTGACCTTGTGTAAGCAACAAGTACCAGTGAGGCTGGGTTTCGTCCACATGTACAACTTTGAACATGTTGTTATTTAGCTTCAAAAAGGAGCTAAGATTAGTATTGCTAAAGCTATTTACAACTAAATAGCTCAGAGGAAAAAAAGATGAATAAAATCTAAACTCTTTTCAAGTTGTTCACAAGGGAGGTGAGGCATGGACTCACCTCCTACATTCTCCACTGTAGACATGTTTGAGGAACAAGTCAGGCGCTGTAGGAACTCAGCTCGAGGACGAATCACTTTCAGGTGGGCACATCAGGGAAGGTTCCCCAGGAAAGGAGTTACTCAAGACACTGAATAATGCTGCAACCAAGTCCCTGAGGTTCATCTGGTGGTACACATGGTGATAGAAATGAGAGTTTGGACTTTGGTTTCCTTTTTGAAGACAGCACATAGAAGAAACAGATGAGTTCAGATGGGAAGTGAGCTGAGGGCAACCAGAGGCCTCTCAAATTGCCTCTCTAAAATTTGGAGGGTGGAAGAGACATTGGTAAAGATGCCTGTGGCAGCTGCAAAGTCCAGGAGGCTCTGAGAAGGAGGATGAGTGTCTCTTTCTTGGGCTGTATTGCAAACACCCCCCAAAAAATCCATCAAGTGAGATAAAAACAAAGTGTGAGATAGGTTCTTGGAACATGGTTGCTGTCTCCCTTGCATTGTAAATAGTGCTTGCTGAACTAAGAGAAGAGAGGGTCAGAAATTCAACTCAACCAATTATTTTGGTTTGTCTTCCTTGTACAGGTATTTTGGTATTTGTGTCCAATGTGGCTCTCTCAAAATAAACAGACTACCTGGGTGTGGGCAAAAATGCATGAAGAGCTTTAGATGGAGGTTTCTCACTTGAAATATTTCCACCTTTCTCAGCCCAGGATAAGCTGGCAACAAATCCATCTTCCTTCCTCACACCTGGGCCTTGATTTGCACTTCAAGGGAAGTTGTCATGGAAAGGGAGTGCAAAACCTTCTCTGAAATCATATGCCCAATTTTGTATCTATGTGTATCTGTGTTTCACATATTCTGACCTCCTTCCTAGCCAAAAGGTAAGAACCATTGTGCTTAAAGAGTAACCAAAATGCATCATCTTGGATGTCCCTTAATTCCCCTGAAATCCAATTATGTCCAGGGCATGGGGTTAATTCTTGAACTCCCTGGGCCTTGGACCATTCCCAAAGAAAATAAACACAACTTCCTAACCTGTTCTTGCTATGTCAGCTACCCAGGGACTTCTGAGAACTGTCTCCTATGTCTTAGTCAAAAATCTATCTAGAATGGACACTTGACCCAAAAACATCTATGAAGGGCCAATAAACATGAAAAGATGCTCAGTATCATTAGTCATGGGAACATGCAAATTCAAACCTCAATGTGATACTCTATATAGCTACTGGAATGGCTAAAATGACAAAGACTGACAAACTAAGTACTAAGAGGGCCTGGAACTACTGGACCCCTCATACATTGCGGGAATGTGTGGGAGGGGACTCCAAAATGGGGCAGCCACTTTAGAAAGCAGCTTGACAGTTCTTATAAAGTTAGGCATGCACCTACTCTATAACCAGCAATGAATTCTATTCCCAAGTCTTTTAGCAAGAAAAACAGAGACCACACAGAGATCTGCATGTGATTGTTTACAGCAGCTTTATTCATCATAGCCCCAGCCAGGAAACAACATAAGTGTTTATCAAATATGAATGAATAAAAAAAATATGATATACCCATGCATATGACAGAGTACTAATCAGCAATAAAAAGGAACAGGTCCCTGATATATGGGACAACATGGGTGACTCTCAAAAGCATTATGTGAAAGAAACCAGACATAAAAGACTACATGCTGTATAATTCCATTTACATGACCTTCTAGAAAAGGCAAAGCTATAGTGACAGAAATCTGATCAGTGGTTGCTAAGGAGTGGAGGTGGGGGGAAGAAATGAATTGTAAAGGGGCACAACTTTTTGGAATGATAATTCTTTATCTTGATTGTGGCAGTGGGCACAGGATTGAATACGTTTGTCAAAATTCATCAAACTATATTTAAATTTTTATTATATGTATTCATTAGTAAAGCTGATTAAAAAAACAAACAACAAAAACTAGCTGCAGAGCATCTTTTTTCTTAATCTGTAAGACAGTCCAAACATGAAACCCCTTTGTGAGGATAAAGGATCTCAGACTTGGGGTCAACTCACTTGGTTTTATCGTTTATTTTGTATATCAGACTCTGCAGTTTTTCCTAATTTCCTTCTCCAACTGGCATTCTTTCAACTGGTAGCAGCTTTTACATCTTTCTCCTCTTAAAGATGGAGCCAGAGGATGTTATGAGCACTGCAGAGTCCAAATTGGGTCTAGTTGTATTTTAGGTCTATTCAATCCACTGCAGTGTTTGAAGCAGATTGGAGGGGAGAGAAGGGAGAGGGCTCAGAAACAGAATGAAATACAGCAGGGGACTGAAAGAAGTTCCAGAGAGAGGCACTGGCTAGACTTAGGGACCAGTTGTGGGAGTATGAAAGAGAACAGTGTTCAACAGTTCACCATTGCCTTTGGGAAAAGGCCCCAGCTCCTGCGCATGGGCTATTAGGCCTTCCATGATCTACTCCCAATCGACCTTTTCATTGCCCACTAGGTCTTTCCACCAAATCAAAAGCTCCTCAAGCACAGGCTTGCACCTTAACATAGTAGGCGCTCCATGAAAGTTTGTTATTTAACAGCAGGTGTTCAATGTATACTGTTTGTCCATTCACCCTCTGATGGACACTTGTGTGTTTCCATTTTGGGCTATTAAGACGACAGATGTGCCCGGCCCGGAGTGGCTCAGTGGTTGAGCATCTATCAACCAGGAATCCAGGAGATTGTGGCTCGATTGTGGTACGTGCCCAGGTTGCAGGCTTGATCCCCAGTCGGGGGCGCGCAGGAGGCAGCCGATCAATGACGACTCGCTCATCATTCATGTTTCTATTTCTCTCTCTCTCTCTTCCTCTCTCTGAAAATAATAAATATATATTTAAAAGAAGAAGAAGAAGAGGAGGAGGGGGTTGGGGGAGAAGAAAGATGCTATGAATATTCTTGTCCAGGTCTGTAGGTGGACATATGCTTTCATTTTTCTTGGGTAAACTCTGGGAATGGAATTGCTGGGTCACATGTTGGTTTAAGGAATATAAACTAATATGCCAGTAAATGTTGATAGAATGTATGTGCAGAGGAAATAAGTGAATAAATATTAGGTGTTCATAATTTTAGAATGAATGAATGAATGTGACACATATTTATGTCACCCTTATGATGCCAGGCACCATCCTAGGCTCTAGGAATAGACTAGGGAACAAAACAAAGATCCCTGTGCTTCTAGATCTTTAACTGGAGGAGGAGAGTAGACATGAAAAGATAATAAAACCCATTTAGTGGGCTAAGGAGAGAGAAAGCAGAGCAGCTGGGAGCCAGGGAATATTAGGGAAGGAGCCTGACGTTTTTGAGAGTGTGGCCACCCTCTTTGAAAGGGTGATGAAAAAGCCCTGAAGGAAATGAGCGGACAGGGGGGCTGTCTAGCAGAATGAAAACTAAATGAGCCGGAGTTGAATGAAACGTCTGACGAGGGGATGAGCAGGAGCGCGCCGCGCTGGTGGGATCCGCGGGTCCCGGCCCGGGCCCGCCGTACTTGCGCTGCCCATAAGGAGGCGCTCCTGAGCCCACCGCGCAGTCGTCTTCGCCCTCGGCCCGTGCGTGGGCACGCGCAGAAACCGCTAGGCGGCGTCGGTTTCCCTTCCCACGCGCGGACGCCGGCGTGGGCCGACGCGGCCGGGGAGCCCGCGCGTGCGCACAGCCGAGGCTGGGCTCTCGGGGCGGGGCGGAGCGGGGCGGGGTGGAGCCGGGCGGGGAGGGGGACTGAGGTGATTCCCGAGCCGCAGAGGCAGCTCGGGCGCTGCGAGGAAACCGAAAGTGGGCGGTGGCCGCGGCTGCGGCCCTGGCGGAGACGGCGGCGGAACTGGGTCCGTAGGCGCGGGGACCGGCCGTGGGGCCCCGGAACGAGGTGAGCGCAGGTCCTGCGGCTGAGGGCGCGACAGGTGCCGGGCGGAGGCGGACGGGGTTTGGGGCCGGCGCGGCGCACCTGTGTCTCCCGCGGGACAGTGGCCCGGGCGGGACTCGAAGGGGCCTCCGCGCTGCAGCCGCAGGGGGTGCGGCGGCCCCGACCCCCGGAAACGGGCGGGCGCCGGGGAGTTGGAGTTCCAGAGCCCTGTGTTTTAAATCTCTGACGGGACTCCTCCCGGCCACTCGGGCCCGGGCGGGACGTTCCCCGGGAGCCGGACGGACCCTCCTGCCGCCGGGGAAGCTCGGAGCGGTGGGGGAAACGGGGCGGCGGGGGTGCGGACGGGAGGCGGGGATGCTGACCAGGAAGTGGTTCCTGGCACCGGCGGGACCGGCCGCGGCCGCAGCCGCAGCCGGCCGCCCGACCCGGGGATAGCGGAGCCCCAGGCTGTGTGAACTCCAGCATTTTACACCAGGGGCTTTAAGTTCCTTAAAGGCACGGCTTCTCTTTATGCACCAGCCCGTGCAGGCCGCTCACGGTAATACGCGACATAGACGATCCTTTCGATCGAACCGTGAGCACTGGGTGGGAACAGAGCTCCAAGTTCAGAAGGAAACACGAATCAATGAACTGGCCTCTTAACTTTCCACAAGATCCAGCAGGGTCCGGCTCTCAGCCTCAGCTTCATGGGAGGAGGCTTGGAGCCCACACAACTTTTCTGCTCTGATCCACTTGAGGGGTCTAAATACATTTCCGTTCATAACCAAGGGTATCATTCCCAGATAATTTCCATTATTTGAACAGGAAAGGGAAATACCTATATTAGAAAAAAGTCCTGGCCCCAAAAGATTCTGTTAACTGTCCTATGAAACAAAACAAAACAAACCGCTGATCGCCGTCATCTTATCCCCCACCCCCGAATTGTGCAAGTAGAAAAATTGCAGAAGAGTGTCTGTCTGCCTAGTGATAAATAACGACTTAATGACAGAAAGTGAAATTTAGACCCAAGTCCCCAACTTATGTCAGGCTGCCCTGATGGACTGCCTTGATGTGCAGGTGTTGCGTACTGCAAATAGTGTGGCAGACCTGGATTGGAATCGGGGCTGCTCCTCTTACTAACTGTGATCTTGAACAGATTACATACTTTCTTTGAGCCTGGTCTTTTATGTATCAAATGGAAATATTTAACTTAGTCTGAACGGTTTTTGTGAGATAACTACTGTAAGTTCTTTGGCTTATAATATTAGTCAGGAAATATTAACTCCTTGCCACCAAACTTCCCGTAATTTACATAATTAGATTTCAATTTCTTGAAAGCAGGGACACATCTTCAAATTCTCTGTGTAATATAAAGTGGCACATGGAGATTTTTGCAGTTTCACTCAACTGACGTTCATTGAGCATCAATTACATGCAAAGTACTGTGCTAGGTGCAGGGATTTGCTCCTGGGGCCAGCTGGATTAGAACCCATATCTCCTGTGCCCTTTGGTGGCACACAGCCTCCCTCTTTGCTAGTTAAACACAGTGAGACTGTGAGGCAGCGATTGGTGGTGCTTTCGGATCTCAGTCCCTGTAGACTGGACATGAAATGTAATCCCTGCTAATGCCCTTTTAAGTGTACTGGTTGGATGTGGCTGAATGAACTGTTGTATTTTGTACCAAGAGATTTAAACTCCTCGGAGGACCTCTCTTTAAGTTCTCTGTGCAATATAATCTAGTTGGAGACTTAATTTGAATGTAAAGGAAAAACGGTTAAAAATCCAACTCTTAAGTGTCTACTCTGTGTTCGATCGAGTGCTGTTTTCAAGAACTGAGATTTGACATAGAGTAAATGCTTTGCTTCTGGACGTTTTCAGGGTCAGCAGATCAGTGCGGGAAGGACAGAAATGCCCTGGTGTGTGGAGTGAAATCTAATTTCATATTTGTATGAATTGGTTTTTCTTTCTTTATGTAAAATGTACTCCCTCCCCCCCCCTTCCCCATACTCCCACTTTGTGCTTTTAAAAGCTTCTTTCTTTTTATTATTTCCCCATTGGACCAATTTTTAAAGCAGTTTTGTCCTTTAAACAAGCTATTTAAAAGTAATTTATTTTGTCATTTTTAGCTGAAGATGTGTAATTTGTCAATTAGAGCTTCTGATAGCACAAGTTACCCGGCGTGACCCCAAAGTGAACTCAGTATCTTAGCCATGCAGCTTTGTCAGGAGAAACAAACCCATGGTTCCCATTAGACTTTTGGACCTCATTTCAGAGCTTGAAGGACTCCAAGGAAAGTTAAGAATCATGGTTCTTGTCCTTCTTCCTTATTACCTTCCATATGAAAAAAGAGACCTGAAGTGACTTGCTCACAAGGTCACAGCATAAATAGGAGTAAGACCTACACTCCTAAAAAACTAGTTTGTCATCTCTAGTACAAATACAGTATAGATTTATGGAAAGCCCTTGCTTATATATTCATAGTATGTAGTCATGCATGCATAATTTGGTGTTTGAAATTACAATAATAAAAAGGAAAACTGCTTCCTAAAGATACTCTATGAAGTATGTCACCATCTGAGCCATTAATTACTATTTTTCCTTTTAAAAAGAGTTGGTAAATGAATGATTCAGGTGGTAACAGGTAGACTACAATTGGAGAGAAAAGATAACACATTAAACTGTTGCAAGATGAGGAATCATGTGGAAGGGTCTTAGGCAAAAGCCTTCCCTCTCTTAGGCTCAGTGTATTATTTTGTAAGATGAAGGGTTTGGGTCAATGTCTAAAATCTTTGCAGCACGGACAGTCTGGAGTGTAGAGCCCGGATTGTTAAAACAGTGTCTTCAAGGATAAGGGCATCCAGTTGCCAGAAGTGTACGTCCTGAGGAGATACTGAACTTTGAGTAGCTGGCTAAAGAAGTAAGAGAGATTGCTTGGTGATTTCAGTTGACCCTAATAATTGTTCAGTCTTATTTTGGGGGTTTAGTGTCACTCTACAACTCAAATTTATGACATGAAAATGCAAGGAGGAAGATGAGCCAAATAGTACATTTGGAAATACTTGAACCTTAGGGAGCCTTACAGAAGAGAAAGCATAGGTGAAAGCCTGACCAACTTGGCTAAAGGCCTTTGGGCACCAGCAGTGGGGAAACTCGAGCAACAGGAAGCAGATAAAATGCTAATGGCAGAGCCAGGGAAGAGCAGTCACTGGTAAAGGCATGTATCTAGAAGACACCAAAGCCAGGTTCTTTAGAACAAGACTTTCTCAGGACCATTTTTAGGTGTGTGAAAAAGAAAAGCTGTTAATTTCCAAAATATAGTTTTGAATGTGAGAATTATTTTAGGCTATTGGGATTGTTTAAATCTTGCTTTTCTAAAGGTTGTCATCACTCCCCCCCCACCTCTTGCCCCAATTCTTGTACATGTGAGCACTTTGGGGTACTCATGGTTAATTGTGTAGCAAAGAGAAAAGGGACAGAATGAAAGGATAAAAAGTGTCAATTGCCACCACTGAGTTTTTGCAGTAGTGATTCTTTTGGATTTGAATGCCACATCCTCCTATCAGAATGTGGTAGATTCCTGCTTCATGCCACTTTAAGGGCTGGTTGCTGAGCACAGCCCAGGGTTGCTGTCAGTGCACCCTAAGCCAGATTTACTTTCGGAAGCCTACTCTACTCTAGCTGTCTGAAAAGATGTCCGAGGTTTGGGACCAGAAGACCTGGGTCCTTATGGCTCTGGCCATAAAAATAGGTGAGAACTGGAATATTTACCCTAGGTCTCAGATTCCTCAGTTGTAAACTGAAGAGTTTGGAGGAGATGGTGTGAAGATGCCCACTAGAATCCCATGTGTCTCTCATTTCCCCTTGCTGAGGTTAGATCCACCAGCCTGTACTGCTTTCTTCAGCCAGGCAGGGTCTGGAGTTGTGGGGTTGTAGTCTGGCAGAGAATCTCTGCTGAATGACCATTTGCCAAAGTAGTAAGTAACTTTTTGCCTACTATTTAGGTGAGAGATCTTGGAGGAGATCCAGTGGCTTTCTTACCAAGCTTGCCAGTTCATAGGTATGTTAATGAGAGAAGTAAGAAAATCTGGGAAAATTCTGATATTTAAAATTTAATGCCATACTAAAAATTTCTCCAATATGCCAATGCTTATATCATTGCACTCTTAGCCATTTAATATATTCAGAGGTAGTTTCCCATCCACACCATGTTTCTAGGGAAATGTTTTTAATTAAGTAACTACTGAATACTAAGTTTTGCGGTAAGCACATATAATTCTACTTTTAATGCTGGTCATTCAGAAGGAGAGGCAAGGAAAGGAGGAGGGAAAAGAGTGAGAGGAAGGAAGTGAAAGCCAAATGCAATATGCTGTGATCTGTTGTGGCCAGTTTCTTCCTCCTTGACTATGGTCTTTGCTTGGTCAGTCTTTGAAATAAAAAATACTCTGATTAAATAATTCTGCAGACCCACCTCCACTTTACTCTGCTGTTTAGGATTCTTATTCAGCCGAAACAGCTCCCTTAAGCCCCTTCATTGTGTAGAGAAACCCTTACGAATTTTGACCCAAGAGCCTGTGGTCTAAAACAGAAATGGCCAACCGTATTTCTCCCAACCTGGCCTAATCTGTGGTCCACCAGAGCTTGCATAATATTCTCTTTTAAATGTCTGTAGGATTATTACATCTTCCTGATGAATTGAGAGCCCCCTTTCCAACCCCATTATTGGTAATCTGTGTGTGTTTTTTCTTTTCTTTGTCTTTAACCTGCCTTGGGAGTTTATCAATTTTGTTGATATTTTCAGAAACTAGTTTTGCTTTGTTATTTTTTCTCTACTTTTTTCTATTTCACTACAGGTCTTTTTCATCATTATTTATTTTGCTCTCCCCTTTATTATTTCCTTCCTTCTACTTACTTTTGTTTTAATTTGCTCTCTTTTGTTCTCAAGGTTGTAGATTAGATCACTGATTTGGGACCTTCTTCTTTTCTAACATATAACTAACTGTATAATGCTGTAAATTTCCCTCTAAATGCTACTTTAACTGCAACCAGTAAATTTTTATATATGTTGTGTTTTCATTTACTTAAATATATTTTCTGTTTTTTGAGGAGCCTTCCTCTTTGCTCCTTGGTTATTTAGAAGTATGGTAGTAAATTTGGTAGTAAATTTATGGTAGTAAATTTGCCAATACATATGTCAATATTATTGATACCTAATTTAATTTTGTTCTGGTCAATTTTGTTTTGTTTTGTGTAATTTCAGTTATTCTAAATTGGTCAAGGATTGTTTTAAATTTCAGAATATATTCCATCTTGGTGAAGGTACCATGTGCTCTTGAAAAGAATGTGTATTCTGTCATTGTTCTGTGTATTCTGTGTATTGTGATGTTCTATAAACATCAATTAGATTAGTTTGGTTGATAGTGTTGTTCAGCTCTTCTATACCTTACTGGTTTTTTGTTTACTGGCTCTACCAGTTGCTAAGTCTCCAACCATAACTATAAATCTGTCCATTTATTCTTTCAGCTCTATTGGTTTTGCTTCATGTGTTTTGAAGTTCTGATGTTATGTGCAGTCTCACTTAAAATTGTTATGTCTTCCTGATGAATTAACTCCTTAATTATTATGTAATGTCTCTCAATCCCTGGCAGTATTCCTTGTTTTGATATAAATATAGTCATGTATTATAGCATGGTATATCTTTTTCTATCTTTTTACTGTTAACCTATGTATTTATATTTAAAATAGGTTTCTTTTAGGTAGTATTTGGTAAGTCTTGCTTTTATATCCTCTTTGCCAGTCTGTAACTTTTAATTGGAATATTTTGGTTATTTACATTTAATGTAATTATTGGTATGATTGGTTTTAAATCTACCATTTTGCTAGCTGTTTTCTAATTGCCCTATCTATTCTTTGTTGTTATTGCTGTTTTCCTTTTGCTCTCATCTTTATTATTTCCTTCCTAATTTTTTTTTACTTCAGCCTGCTCTTTGATTGAATTTTTATTCTATTTTATCTTTACTACTGGCTTATTAGTTATACCTCTTTAAAAATTTTTAGTGGTTGCCATAGCATTTAAAATTTACATCTTTATCACATTCCACTTTCAAATAATATTATACTATTTCATGTATAGTATAAGAACCTTCTGGTGGTATACTTCCAGTTCCTCTCTCTCATTCTTTGTGCTATTATTGTTGTGCATTTTACTTTTACATAATTATGCACCCCACATGAGGGAGCTTTTTTGGTGATGGAAATGTCTATATCTCAATTATGATGATGGCATGAGTGTATATTTTTCAAAACTCAATAAATGTACGCATAAGATGAGTAATTTATTGTATGTAAATTATATCTAAATGAAGATTTATATATATATATAAATATGTATGTAGGTATATACTTACATATGTTAGTATCTGTCTGTTTATCTATAGAGAGAATAAGAATATATACCTAGTATAGGACTTTCCTAGTCTATAGTATTAATTAAATGTTGGTGCTGGTGGTGACAATTTGAAAAAAAAATGTTTAGTGGAGCAGGTACATGAGGAATACTTAGGTTATTTGCCATTTAAACCTTGCTGTCATTTGAGTATCATATTTATAATTAAAAGGACCCACACTTGAGCTGATATTTTTGTCTCCTTTTTCAAAAAGTTAAATGAGGAAATTAATAGAATTAATTCTCTGCTGTCTAATATCTAATGGCTATATTTAATTTAAATTAAATTAAAATCCAGTTCCTCAGTTATCTTGGCCACATTTCAAGTGCTTAGTAGTTCATTTGGCTATTGGCTACCATACTGGACTGCACAGACATAAAACATTTTCATTGTCACAGAAAATTCTGTTGCATACCACTGTTGAAGGAAAATATAACAAGTTGTCCATGGCTTCTCTCTCTCCTCCCCTTAGTGAAGGGCTAAGTTCACTTTTCCTGGCTGCTTGAATGTTATTCTCTGCATCAGTCTCCATTCTATTTACCATTAGTCTAAAGAAAATTTGAGTGGTTAATTTTGAAACATACCTGTTACTGATCAATGAAAATTCTTAGCCAAGGTCCTCATGGAATTCCCAGGTTCCAAAATTCAGCAGTCACTTTGCTTTTTCTCTCGCACTTGACTTGTCTGCTGCGTACAACACTTTTGAACATACCATTCTTCTTGGTTCTTTCCTCTTTTTGTTTACATGACACTGTACTGCCTTTTCTACTTCTATTTCTCTGGTCCCCTTTTCTTAACCTTTTGTAGGTTCTTCCTCTGCCCATTCTTTAAATGACAGCCTTCCAGGAAAGTCCATCCTTAATTTTGTTTTTGATTCCCTAGTCACCAGATACCATGTATATGCTGAAGGCCAGCAATCTATAACCAGCTCAGACCTCTAACTTAAGATCCTAGTAAGTATATCTGTGTGGCTGCCCTGTGAGCATCCCAACTCCTATGTCCAAAATTAATTCACTCTCTTCCTTTATTGCAAACCTGCCTCTACCTCACCTCAGTGTGGGTCATTACTATGCAGCATGCTTCTGAGACAGGAACTTGGAACTTCCCTCCTCATCAAAACCAGTTTATCAATTCCTGTTGATTTTACCTCCCAATTACCTGTAAAACTGATACTTTGTTTGTTCCCAAGGCCCTGTTTTCGGGTCCTCCACATTTCTAAGTATTCTTATAAGTCATTAATCTTTCTCCTCCTTATTTATTTTCTCCGCTACAGAATAGTGATGTTCCTAAAATGCAGAACTAATCATTTTGTCCCCCTATTTAAAATCCCTCCAAGGCCCCACATTACTTCAGTCAAAAATGCAAACATTGGCATAATATGATAGACTTTTCTGGATCTGTCTCTTCCCACCTCTGCCACCCCTATCTTTCAGTCCTTAGCTTGGGGCCTTTGTTCAGTCATGTCCAGCCACTTAACTACCTGGAATTCTCAGAACCAGCCATAAACTTTTCTCATCACTCTGGATTTTACACTTTCTGTTCCCTTTACTTGGGGCTGATACCTTTTTCCATTCTCTACCCCCCTCCACCACACACACACACACACACACACACACACACACACACCCTTTTCCTCCTTGCCTGGCTGATTCTATCTTGTCCTTTGGGCCTCCCTTCATCTGGGAAACATTCCCTGATGTCTTCCCTGCAGTGCGTTTCTGACTTCCTGTGTTCTTATAATATTCTGTGCTTTTCTCTACCATCGCTGTTATTGCCCTGTATTATAATAGCACAGAAAGTATCCAGTAACAATTTATGGAATAATCTAACAAGTGTAAAATCTGAAAATCTATTTGAATTCACAGGTGAATGAATCATCTCACAGTAATCTTCTACTGTGCTCTTGTAGGTGAAGATGCTAGAAGCAGATCTGGTTTCAAAAATGCTACGAGCTGTTCTGCAGTCTCATAAGAATGGAATAGCATTGCCTCGGCTCCAAGGAGAGTACAAATCCTTGACTGGAGACTGGATCCCCTTCAAGCAGTTAGGCTACCCTACATTAGAGGCCTATCTGAGAAGTGTGCCAGCAGTTGTCAGGATAGAGACCAGTAGATCTGGTGAGGTAAGGAGGTAATCGTACGTGTCAGAAAAGTTGAACCAATTCATAATTGCCTGTCTGGCCCGTTCAGTCTCATAACTGTGATAAAAGTCAAAATGAAAAGTGCTAGCCAAGCCCTGGCTGGGTGGCTGGAATGTCGTATCATACACCAAAAGGCTGCAGGTTCGATCCCCAGTTGTAGAGCTTTCAGAAGGCAACCAATCGATGTTTCTCTCTCACATTGATGTTTTTCTCTCTCCCTCCCTCCTCACTCCCTTCCTCTCTCTAAAAACCAATTAAAAAAATATCTTTGGATAAGGATTAAAAACTCCTGCTAACTAAGTGGTTTGGGATTGGTAGTGATAGAACAGCATCCAAACACAGCCTAGATTCTGATTATTGTAAAAATTCCTTCTATTGTAAAAATAAGATTTTAGCCATATTAAATAATAAATTTTAAAATTAAACATCCAACAAAATTAAACGTCCAACAAAATTAAACATCCAAACCAGTCTCAACATCCAAACAAAATAACTGTACTGGAGACCTTAACTGCCTAAATGTCACACCCACCCATTATAAACCTGCTACAGCTGTTTCCCCAGGTCACTAATGACCTCCTGACTACCAAACTAACAGACACTTTTAAATTCTTATTATCTGACCTCATGTCTATTCCTACTATCTGAACCCTAGTTCAATCCCTAATTATTCATTTAGCATTTGATTATTGCAGGGCCCTCCCTATCGTACTCCCTGACGTTAGGCCTTTCTCTCTATAGCCTGGTCTTGCCTTCACACCAATATGATCATATTATTCCGTAAGTTCAAATCCTTTAGTTTCTCTAGAATAATATTATATATTCATATTTATGTTCTCTGGAAGAATATTTTGTGTATAACATGGACAATTTGTTGGTAGCAAGTAAATTTTATATTGCACATACCCTGTGACCCAAGTTTCACTTCTTGGTATCTGCCCAATGTACAGTATGAAAGATAATGGACAAACCATCACCCAAAAGGCAAGCAAAAACACCCCCCCCCCCCAAACAGTACATATTTCTGGGTACATTTCTATATATGCAAATACACAGAACAGATATGAAGTATTTCTCACCCAAACTTGCCATAGTTATTCCTCTGTTTGCAGTATGTATGGGAGGCAGTGTGTGGAGGAGGGAAAAGGGGCCCAGGATCGGGAGAGTGGTCAAAGGGGAGGTTCACCTAATCTGTAAGAATTTCTATAAGGAGCAGGTATAAATTAATTAAATATTATATTAATAATAAAAATTTCTTCAGCGTCCCTGATTGTCCCAGAGAGATCTAAGCTGTCCACTTGGTACCGTGTAATACATCCATCATACTACTTGACACAGTGTTTTCTGTTTAGTCTCTTTGTCTCTCTCTTTCCTTCATAAGTTTCTTGAGGATAAGAGAGTGTTTTTCATCCCTAATAGTTGGTGCTTAATAAATGTGCTGAATGTATGAATGATAAAATGTTGGAATGAATTAGTAAATTAGTTATGCTACATATAGTTACTGAGCTACAATTTACTCTTTATTTCCCCATTTTCAACATTTTTAATGTTTCCAGGTTTTGACTGTTAGAATAGCCCCTGTTGCACATATTTGGATATGTAACTTTTTCTTCTTTTTAATTATAGTATTGTAACATATTAACAGGAATAGAAATACTGGGCCAAAGAGTAGGAACATGTTTTGACTTGTTTTTGCTTTCCTGTTATTGATTTCAACTTAGAATCAAAGACTTACATACTAGATGGGGCTTTAGAGATGATCTAGTCCTAATGGTCTGCATACTTTTGTCAAATATATTTTTCAAATATCCTATATGTCACATCAATTTTTTTTAAAGATAAAAAGCTCACTTGCTGTGTTTTAAGCAGGAGTAGAGGGTCCCCGCCCTCTGCCCTGCCTAACCTTCGCACTCTTACCACTGTGAGGCCCCTGAGGCACCTCCATGGAATCCTATGGCTCCATTGAACACTTTGAAGACCCCAGATCGAAGCCCTGTAAAACCCTATTTTACAGCTGCAAATACTGACATTAGGGAGGTAAACTGATTAGCCCTAAATCACCCAGCTAATCTGTGCAGTGGCAAGACTAGGATTTAGTGGTCTTTGAAAGGTAATGCAGCATAGCAGTTACGAGTACCTACATTGGATTCAGAGATAGCCTAGCTGTGTAACTTGGGAGGGTTGCTAACTTTACTGAGCCTCTGTTTTCCCATTATATAAAATGGAATAAAAATATCTCAGATTATTATGAGACAATATATACAGGTTGGGGCAAAAGTAGGTTTACAGTTCATATGGAAAATAATACAATAATAAATGTAAGAATAAACTGTTTTACATACTCACAACTGTAAACCTACTTTTGCCGCAACGTGTATGTGTAGATCACAGATTTCTTTTGGTTCACTTGTTAATCCCATAGTACCTAGCACATTGTAGATTCTTCATAAATACCTGTTTAAGGAATAAATGAAATTTCAATTTAAGCAGATGATTATTCAGTGTGCTAGACTGTACTTGATTTCTCTGTAGAGAATATAATTCTCCTCTAACATCAAAGAGACATGAATTTTGCATACAGCTTGATTTAGGACATGTAAACTCATTAAGATCCACTTTTAAAAATTGGCCTCTAGGCACCAGTGTGTCTGAGAAATGTCTCTCTTCTCACTTTACCTCTCATGAATAGACTACCTGTTACGCTGTGGCCTGCACAGAAACTGCAAGAATTGCTCAGCTTGTGGCTCGTCAGAGGAGCTCTAAAAGGAAAACCGGGCGGCAAGTTAATTGTCAGATGAGAGTAAAGAAAACCATGCCATTTTTTCTAGAAGGTAAGGTCTTTTCACATGCTAAAAATTTTAAGCCTATTAATGAATACACTGACATCTGGGGTTATGGAAATATTACTTGTATTCATGATAAACACATATTTGTTAACATTCTATATGTCAAGGATGAAATCCTGAAGCTGTTATTTCCATTTGAAATTAAGTGAATATGATGAGCGTGATGTACTAAATGAAGTAATTACTCAGTGTGAGATAGCTCAGAGTAGATTTTAATTAAGCTTATGGCAAAATGTGGTCTTACTCTTTCAGATCATTTGAGGGACAGCCTCATCAGAGTGTTGGATGAACCAAGAATCTATGATTTAATGTCTTATTATCAAATCATGCCTTTTAGTATAAATCCTCTATTAAAAAACATGAATTATATAGTAGACAGAGTGTTATATAGGCAACTCAGCCTGTGTTTACTGAACACTCATCTCAATGAGCTTTTAATCAATGCTAAAATTTAATTCTTAAGAAATAGTTCAGTGGTAATAGAAAAGAGTAGATGAAAGAAGGTGAAGAGATTAAACAACAACAACAACAAAAACCTATATACCTATATAACATACAGACACTGACAACAGTGTGATGATAGCCAGAGGGAAAGGGGGTGGGAGGTAGGTGGAGGTGGGCAAAGGGGATTGAAAGAGACTTTGCTTGGGGCAGTAGGCACAAGACGCTGTATGCAGATGATGTTTTGTTGAGTTCTACACTTGAAACTTATATGGTTTTGTGAACCAATGTCACCCCAATAAATTCAATTTTTAAAAAAGACTGGATGCCTGAATGCCAGAGTGAGCATTTTATGTGAGTGAGAATGGCAATGGAGGGCTTTATATTGAGACTTGAACTCAGACCTCAAATGATGGGAAGAGTTTGAATTGATGGAGGAGAGGTGGAGGACTGAGATATGGGGGAGTGTACTGCCTTTGTAAGAATATGAGGTGGCTACCACTGAAGTGTTCGTTGGTAAGTAGAGGGAAAGTAACTGGCTAGTCTAGTAGGTAAAACCACATTTTGAAGAACCTCATCTGCTAACTACCAGTCTACTCTTCCCCTCCTGACCAATCCTCAAGTGGCAACTTGTTCAAGTTCTCACTTACTGCTCTGAGAATAGAGACCCACAGAAAACACCTGGACAGGGGCATGACATAATGAAGCTAGGGTTTTGGGATGCCAGTTGATTCCATTCTGTGTATCTGACTTCATAGGAAAACCAAAAGCAACTCTCAGACAACCAGGATTTTCTTCAGATTTTTCTATCAGCAAAAAACCTAATGCAACACTGTCAAGAGACAGAGGAAGCTCTCTTGGAGTTAAGTCTGAGACTGAATTGCCGCCTTACACACTACACACACATGCTGGAAGTGAAGTATTCAGAGGTGTTCCCATGCAGAGGCATGTGACCATGCCTTCCAACAACAGGTATTTGCGCTTTGTCTGCCTAAAAGAAGTTTAGTGAGCCTAGGATAAGAAATGTTAAACATGCATGTTCACAGTAAGAAGGAAATACTTTGTCTAATGTAAGTTCATATATAGTAGAGAAATTCATCCTTACTAGTAAGTCCACTTTTCTGGCTGCATGAATGTATTTCTCTGAATCTCTCCATTTTATATTTTCTCCACATTTTTTGGTACTCTTTCCTTGTGAAATTCATTTTAAAAGCTCTCACAAATTGTTCTAAGATTTTATTTCAGTATAACTTACAACTTTTTGAGAACCTTTCTTATAATACATTTTGTTAAGTTTTAAATAAAATCTGATTGATTTGCACACTCCACTGTGCTCCAGAAATTGATCCATAATTATACAGTCACATAATATATCCATGCATCAGAATTCTGGACTGGCAATAATAACATGACCTTAAAGCCTGAGTTTGGATGCTGTTTTTCACAAGCCAGGAGAAGTAGGTGAAATTATTTCACCTTTTGGAGCTATGGTGTCCTCATTTGTACAGTGAAAATGTTAACTAGACGATCTCAAATTTCCTTTCTGTCTCTGAATTTTAAGGTTTTATAAGGTCACTCAGGTCAGCAGACTATGACCCATAGGCCAAATCCAGCCATTGCCTGTTTTCTGTAAATAAAGTTCTACAGAAACACAGCTACATCCCATTGTTTATGTATTGTCTGGGGTTGCTTTTGCACAATTGCAGAGTTGGGTAATACCGCAGAGACAGTGGCCTGGAAAGCCTAAAATATATACCATAGGACCTTTTACAGAATAAGTTTGCCAACTCCTGATACAGATGAATCAGTATTACCTTCTTCCATCTATTTGTGCCTTTATAAAACAAATTTTATTGTATCAAATTCCTTTAATTCAGTGTTCAAAAATTCTGTTTTGTGTAAAAGATAGTTTCCCCCTACACAGGCACTCTCCCACCCCAATACTAGAATATTTAGAAAGAATTTTTTTAAGTTAAGTAAAAGGCTTTTAATTTAAGTAACCCTTAAATATTTGCCATGGTAGTATATATTTATGGTTAATGGTTAATATAATATTGATAAGGTCTAGAAAATACTTGGATCTTGACCCAAAGCTTTAGTTGGGTTCAGTATGTGACTGAGGTATGATTGTCTCCTCTGGTTGCATGCCTAATTTCAAAGTCCCATTTTTTAATTGAATCTATAAAATGAGAGCAAAATCAGGCATCCTGGATTGTGGGGTCATGGGAGCATTCTCCACCCCATGATCTGGTGTCTCCTCCTGTCCCTCACCTAGTGGCACTGGGTGGCCCAGGTAAGTGTCTTCCATCCCTGCAGGTAGCACCAGCAGTGATTGAGTGGGGACCCCCACCAGCAGCCTAAATAGTGGACCCAAGTTGGTGCTCTCTGACCTGCAGCCTATTGTGTTTCTACCCCTCCCACCTAGCAGCACCAGGCCCAAGGAAGTGCATTTTGCTCCCAGGAGCAGCACCTGCAGAGATCAAGCAGGAGCCCCTGCAGCAACAGGTGAATGTACCAGACCAGAATAGTACCATAAGGGCCCTGAAAACTAAGTTATCAGTGGAACCACAGCCTGCAAAAGTGGACTCAGAGCTATGTGCTAAACCTAAACAGGCTAACTACCTGCTAAAATAGGATATTTAAATAGGATCCACAGTTTCCTAACATGTGTCCTGATGTCCAGGATACAAAATAAAAGCTTTAAAAAATCACTTGTTTTACTAAGAACAAGGCAAATTACAACTTGAATGAGAATAGATAATCAACATACACCAACACCAAGATGAATCAGATGTTAGAATTGTATGACAGGGATTTTAAGACAGCTGTCTTAAAAATGTTTCCATGAGCAATTGCAAGTATTTTTGGGGAAAAAAGAAAAAATTGAAAAATTCACCCAAGAAATAGAACATAGAAAAAAGAACCAAATGGAAACTATAGTTTTGAAAAATGCAGCATCAAAATAAAAAATGCACCAGATGAGCTCAGAATGAATATGACAGAGGAAAGAATTTGTAAACTTGAAGATAGAACAATAGAAATTTCCCAGTCTAACACCAGAGTAAACAGACTTCAAAAAATCAAACCAAAACCAAAAACAGCCAACAAAGTCTGAGAGCCATATGCGGGGGAGGTGGGTGGGGACGACTAGCAGAGCCTATGTCTAGGGAAAATGAGAAAGATCTAATGTTTGTATTATCAGTCTCACAGAAGGAAAAGAGAATGGAGCTTGAATGAGTATTTGAATGCGTAATGGCTGAAAATGTCTCAAGTTAGGCTGAGGACATAAACCTACAGATTTAAGAAGCTTGGAGAATTACAAATAGGACAGATTTAAAGAAACCCACACCAAGACACCTCATAATTAAACTTCTGAAACTGAAGCAAAGAAAAAGTCTTAAAAACAGCTAGAGAGAAATGATGCATCACCTCTAGGGGAATACCAGTTTTAATGACAGTGGGTTTCTTATCCACAGCCATGGAGGAGAAAATGGCATATTTCTATAGTGCTGAAAGAAAAAAAAAACTGTCAACCACAAATTCTATATCATTCTATTCATTCCTACAACACTCACTCTTCCTTGCATGTACCAAGCACTGCCCTAGGCAGTAGGAACACAGGTAATTAAGACACTTGGAGTCTAGTGAGGGAGACAGACATGAACACAAATTATTTCTGTCTGTGTGTGTGGTTTATTTCTTTGTCCTCATATTTGGAGAAATCTTGCTGCATATATCCAGTATAATTCATATAAAAATTACTTTGGTGAGCGAATGAGGTGGGGAATCTTTAAGTACTTATTTGAGTAATCCCCTTTCTGGTTTGAAAAGCCACTTTTATCATGTGCTAAGATATAATGTAAATTGAGTGTTTCTAAGCTCTCTACAGTTTTACTTCTCCAACTATTTTAAATGTTGTAACTTTATAATACATTTCAATATCTGGTGCTGCAAGTCTTTCATTTTTTAGTTATATTCCAAAATAGTCTTCATGTTCAACTGTTTATTCTTTGCATGTTTTTTTTTTTTTTAATTGCTTGTTCCTTGAAGGTGATTAATTGGAACTCTGAGTTGCAAGTTCTTTTATAGTCCTAGTTTAAATTTAGCTTTTAATACATTTTCTCTGGGTGAATATAAAACTTGAAAGCTGAAATCAGTTATATTTTCATTTCAGCTCATTTTGGAATATTTTAATGACTTGCTTTACTCTTCAATGCCAGAGACTTTAATGAAAAGTATAGTGTTTAAAACTTGGTATTAACTTTGCTATTTTAATTTTAATTTGCTTTTTTTAATACCTTAGGTTTAACCCAAAATCATCCCTTCCACCACCTTTGCAGATGCATCTCTCAAGAACCTGTACTAAGGAAATGAGTGGTATGTTTTCTAAATATTAGCTTTATGATACATTTTGGCTTCTGGAGCCTCAGAGCCCCAAGAAAACGATCTGGTGGTGGCTTTTGACATTTGTTCTCACCTTCTCCTGCTTGGAATGTATCTTTCCTCCCCTCTTTCCTAATTTCTTTAAGTTATGAATTTAAGTGCTCTAAAGAGAAAATAATACCTCCAAGGATATCATTTTTGTTCTGACTTGAGACCTTCCTCACACCAGACCTATTCTGTTTCAATTCCAAGTGTCACCTGCAGAGATAGTTGTGTCTCTTGTCACCTTCTCTTGTCACCTTCTCACTCATTAAGGGTAAGATTTAATAAACATAAATATGGGACCTAAACTCATAAAATCATTTCAGCTACTCTGCCATTCAAAAGCTGGGACCCTAAACTGTGTGCAGTGACTACTAAGCATTTAAATGAATATAAATGATTCTCCGGGTTACAAACTCCAGAGGGGGCTGTTAAGAAAACAGTTGAAGACAAAATGGAAAGTCAAAGAATCTGAAGATTAGAAATGTACCCACTTGTCATCTTGTCTCCTCCAACCCAGATGTAAATCCCCAGATGTAAAGCCCCACCTGAGAGACACACAGTTTTCAGAATTAGCACTTAATGTTGCATGAAATTTAAATGTGATTTTAAAGGATTTGCTGCTTTAAGTGTAATTCTTACTGAGTTGAAATCATTTTTCCCATAAGAACACATCTCCAGTATTTCTTAAAGAAATTAATTGAACAATATGATTTTTGTTTATGTCAATTACTTTTACATATGCATTTTCTGAAACATGACTACTGTATTCAGTAAAGTGGTATACCCTTTCAGAGGTTGTAAATCCTTTTAAATTAGAATAAACTTTCCCTGCAGAACCAAGGACTTATTCAGTAGGATTGCAATTTACCTAGCAGCTGGTATGCATCTTTTATTTTAACAGGCCTTTTGGACTTTATAACCTGAGGAATCATTTATATTTGTATTTAGATGCTTAGTGGTCATTGCACACAGTTTAGGGTCCCAGCTTTTAAATGGTGGAGTATCTGAAACTATTTTATGAGTTTAAGTTTCATATTTATGTGTATTAAATCTTACCCTCTAATGAGTGAGAGGGTATCACGGGACACAGGTATCTTGTGTGCACACTTATACACAACCCCTCATGCCTGCTGACAGCCTAGGCTACTTCCTTGATTTGTCTAACAAATGGTACAGAAGCTAAGTGACTCCAGAGGCCTCACAGAGCAGGTGCATTTGCAAAGACTCCCAACTGTGCATATCTGCTGCTGACACTCTCTAAGCAGAGTCTGGCCAGTTCTGAGAAACTCATCTTTTTTTATGGTATTTTTATGTTATTATCTGGGAAGAACTTAAATAAATTATCTCTGCCTTTAATAGGAAACTTAGATGGGCATCCTGGGCCCTTCTGTTCGCTGAGTCAAACTAAGACTCAGCGAGGCTAGGTCTTGCTCCCTGTGGTGGGTGAAGCAGTCAGCAACCAGCTATCCTCGAGGAACAGCTCACCCTTTTGCTTTCTGGCCTCCTCAGAGTCTAGTGTCCTCAAACCAGCCAGTGTGTCTATACCAGGCAGTTTAAAATAAAATTAAAAATTGTTGAATCCCAGCAGAAATCCTATATGATTAAAATATGAACATACTTTGCTTATAGTTGGTAATTTAAAAAATACTCTGATCTGTATTCCAGTAAAATTTAAATATGATTTGTTATGAATTTCACATTCTTAAAATAACAGAACTATCAGCTATCGAGAACACTCCAATTTCTTTATTGTCTTAGGATGTTAACTCAGGCACTCTAAATTTTAAATAAAAAATAAATGAGTAAGAGAACTAGTGAACACTTTATAAATGTTCACTTATGAAAGATAAATGATATAAACTGGGGAAATAACAAATCGTTAAGCTATCTGTGGGCTTCAGACCTTTTATTTACATTTATAAACTGAGGCTAGGATGATTATTGTAAGTGGATCATTTTTTTGAACTTCTGTGTATTGCCAAATTATTTTTCTCATTAATAAAGGGGAAAATTGATCACATCTTAAACCTGGACAATTTATTATTTTTTATAAAATGTTCTTTGATCTTACTGTTAAGGCGTGTAACATGCCTTGTGGAATATAGCTTTAAATTCAGCTTTGCATATAAACCATTATTGGCTAAAATTTAACCTTCCTTAGTTGTAGTTAGAAAATAATTGGCTACATAATGTTTCATTATTCTTTATGAAGCAAGATTATTTTGATGTTTAAATTAAATGAAGTACCCTTGCAAAATAAAGGGTCTAGGATCCCTCTGTGGATGGCTGTGGACCCTGCTGGTTATTTCATGGTTAAAACTCGGAATGAAGTTGCCCTGGTCCTGCTTTGTCTCATACAGCTCCCTTCTAATCCCTTCGCCCCCACAAACCTGAAGTAAAACAGAGCCTAAAGACAGTTATGAGGTAATGGGAATAATCTAAATTAAGCATTTTGGTTAATTCTATATTTTTTTGATTTAAAGATAATTTAAATCAGACTGTTGGAAAACCAAATGCCATGCCTCCTGCCTCTTACCCTTGTAAAATGGACGAGGTGCAAAACCGCATAAAGGACATGCTGGCCAAGCACAGCAATGGCATTTGGATGTCTAAGCTTCCGCATTTTTACAGAGACTTATATAAAGAAGAGCTTAACCAAGGAGTTTTACAACAATGTGAGCACTGGCCTCACATCTGCACGGTACGTTTCTCCTTTCTCCTCTCCCGATGCTTCCTCCATTTCCCGATTTGGGTTATTAGTCGTATCACCTTTTATCCAGGGAGCGTGAAGCACTTTACATAATACTGCTTCATTCTTTTTGATCTCCAAGATTAACGCATATTTGTTCTTATTTATAGGAGAAGTATGTCAGGGGTTAAGGACTGTGTGTGTTATGATTGCTGTTTTTATATTTTGTCTTAAATTATTTTTTTACCTATTTAATGTGTGATAAAAGGTATACCATTTTGTATTGAGCTGCTACCAATAGATACTTATAGCTTTGCCATTTTAATAATGAACTTACTGGTAATAAAACTCTTTATTAGCCTCACATTTTATATGCCTGTTCTTGCCCATTTTTAAAGACATTCAGCTGAACAATTCTAGTTATTTTGTTATATGATATATTACTAATATAACCAATATAACTATATTAGTATATATAATGACATCAAGATATATTATATAACTGTACTAATATAGCTAATATATAACTAAATGTATAATATATTTAATCTTTTTAGTTATTTTAATTATTTATAAAATACTTTATTTTTATTTTAAAATTAATATATAGGGTTCAGATTTAAAATTTTTACAACTTGGAGGAAAAAAATTGAGAAGTGAGTTAGCATCAATTTCCATACACATTCCTACTGAGAATCTATTATTATAAAGTGATAGATCAGAATAGTTTACTAGAAATCTTAGTTCAGCCAGAGATAGAGATGACTAGATTCTTAAACCAAAGTAACTTTTAGATGATTCTTAATGCTTTATACAGAATAGGGTCAACAACATAACTATTTTACATAAGTATTTTAAGCTTCTAGAATTAAATATGCATGATGATTAGTATTTGATGGAAGGCTTTCATTTAAGTTAATATATATTTTGGCCCCAAACCCTGTTGGGCCACTCCCTCTTTCTAAGCACCTGGACTAAAGACAGCATATATTTTTGTAACCACTTTTTCCTCCAGGCCACTGGCACCCATTCTAGTCCCAAATGCTTTCCAGGCAAGATTCATTCTCTCATCCATCCATCCTGTTTGTTCATACACCACTTACTGTGCACCTGCAGGTACCAGCCAGTGCCTTAGGTGCTACGGAACTGTAGGGCAGTGCGATGTGTTAGGCTCTATAGTGTGAAAGGTCAAACTCTGGAAATACGGCTGTCTCCCTACTTCTAAAGACAGGCATGCTTAATGATCACAAGTTACCCCTGACTTATGTGGAATGTGGAGTTTATGATGGGAATTCCCAAGTTTGCTATTCACTTCATTTCATTTTTACTTTATTTCATTTTTACTCTCTTCCTGGGAAGGATTTTCTCACTGGATGCAGGTTTAGCAATGTTGATGTACCCCCTCAGACTTCCCTAATCTTGATGAGGACTTTCAAGATTTTACCAGTGATGCTCAATTTGAAGGTTCAGGGCCAAAAGCTCCTCTTTGGAATGTATGTGGTTTCATTTTTAAAATGCATAGACAATCATGTTCTTATAGCATGTCTTCAACAAACTTAGAGCCTTTTTTTTTATCATCAAGATACTCATATAACTCATTACTAAGCTTTCATAAAGAAAGCATCTTCAGAATAAAAATTTTTTAAATTAACTTCTTAGGTTCTTCTTAATGTATTATGTTTCTGGTTACCCTGTTTTATACTCTGTGATAATTACTTTTGGTGTGGCTTAATTTATGGCTTTTGAGGGAAATTTTTCATCCTTGCTACTCTACATGTCTGCAAAGCCCCAGAATTTCTCTTGCTAGGATTGGAAGTGAAAGAGTATCTCTTTGATGTTAAAACTTTGCTCAAAATGAATGGTTTCCTACTAAATTTCAGGTGCTGAAAGAACCGACTTTTTTTTTGGTTGCTTTTTTCAGCACTAAAGTCATCTTTGTTGCATGATAATTTTCTGTGCAGCAGTGAGGGTGGAATATAAAGTAGAAATATAATACACCTTTTAGTATGTATTCTGTGTCTCTCAACTTTGAGTAGGACTGTTGAGATGCAGTCACTGTCAAACATTAGGTATGAGCATTTCCATCTAGGATGCAGAAAACTGTCCATCTTACTGATATTTTTCAGAGCTTTTTAAAAAATCTCTGAATATTTGTTTAATAGCCTACTGGTAAACACTTTTAAACAGTTACACCATGGTTATTTTCCTTTGTTCTGACTTCTTGCTTTTCACCTTGCTGAAAAGGAGAAACACTGATAGGATGCCCAAACTGATCTACTATACCCAGGGTCAGACAGCCTCAAACACATACAGAAAATTTAGGGCAAGAAAAGAGCAACTTGGTAATGTGTATCTCTCTAAATAGCTTGCTGTGTAACTGAAGAAGAAGTCCAAGTGTAGTGTATTTCTTTCTTTAAAAAAAAACAAACTATTTCCCCCCCATCATATAAAACATCCTATATTAAAGAGGTTGAAAAATAGAGTTATAAAAAATAAGACACCCATTGTGCTACCACCCAGAGATAACTACTTGCAGGGACTTCCATTTGAATATCAGAACAGGCAGCATCAGCTTCAGGGACTAAATGGCAGCTCTGAAATCTTAACTTCACGGAGGCTCTAATCAGCTACATGCTGTGAGACTCTTCACAAGGATGCCAGATGCTGTTTGGATGCAAGCAGCAGGTTGCTTTGAATCTGTTGTTCTTACCTTTCAGAGCTCTCTGGCAACAAAATGTGGGCTGAGAGTTTTGAAAGCTAAAGAGAATATAAAGTCATATTAACAATGATGCACCAGTTTCATGGTGTCCTTAGGCAGCTTGTGAGGGAAATGCAGAGTGTGCAGAATCTGTCTTGGAAGTGCAAAGAGCCCGAGATGGTAAGCCTACAGGCCATGGATACTGGAATCTGAGTTCCCGTTGCATTCTAGAAGGACAGCAACACTTCTTGGTGTTGGATTTCTAAGGAAGTGAAAATAAACAGCAGTGATGTATCCTCAGGCTTAATGGTGTGGAAACAATCCATGTAGCAATGCCAGCAGAAATAGCAGTGGAAGTAAACTGAGGACTTGAAAGTATAGCCACAATACCTAATTGGAGTCTAATTTATCTTTTTATTTATTTCACCATAAAAAATATGCAACGAACACATTGAAATAGTTTTTAAATGTAATTTCAGTGACCATCTGAATAGGAGAAAGATAGAAGGGCATGGTGGCAAAATCAGAATAGTGGAGTTGAGGAGTAATGTGATGCTGCTCTTCTGGAACTTGAAATAGAGCAAATTCCCAGAGGGCCCCATAGTGCAGAAGGAGTTTGAGCCTTGGTTAGATTTTTGCCTTGCCCTTTCTTAGCTGTATTACTTTCAGCACATAAATCATCCTGCTCTAAAATGGGGCTATTTCTAACCATCTCCTAGGGTTGTTAGAACTAAATGAGATCAACTAAAAGCAGCTGCCAATGCAGTATCAGAAACATAAGTTATTTAGGAAAAGGCAGCTGTTATTTTTGAGGGGCAGCCCAGCTTGAATTGAAGCAGGTTAAAACCCACTGGTAAACCAGAGACATGCCCAGCAAGTCTCAGAGGAGCCTATCTCAGCGAAAACAGAGGAAAAGCTGGAGGGAAGAGAACAAAAGTTTAAAAGGGGAAAAAAGCAGCAGTGAGTGACTGAAGTCACAGGAATCGAAACTCCAAGATGACATGAGCTTCTGCCATCTTAGAGGAAGAGATCACCCCCGCCCACTGCCCTGCAAAGGTAACGAGAGTGTAATGCCTAGAGTACCTGCTCAGCCAAGATCATCCCAAAGCTCTGCACACATCTAACCAGGAGAAGACGCCACTGTTTTCCTGGAGGGACCTGTGAGCAAGGGCCTAACCTTGGGCCTTGCTATAAGAAACTGTCTTAAAGTTTAACCTAATCCGAATAGCTGCAGTCAGCATCAGTGAGAAGTCCTTCCTAGGCAAAGGGTTGGGAGTGAAAAAGAGTATGAGCCTTGAAATATGTGGAGCATATAAAACAACTCATCTGTGTGTTGGAGAAAGAGTTTCTCTGGGGAGGTGATTTGTACACAGGAGTTGCCCTCTACAAGGAACCTTTACCTTTACCTTTACCTTTGATTAAATCTCTGTGGACTATGCCACAAGCAGTCATACTTAAATAGGAACAGCTAAAAATGTCTAACCCTTTGTGAGTATCTAGGGCTTAGTGTCACTAGCATCAGTAAACTCCTGCAGAGAGAGAGGCTACACTGTCTTGGGTCGTGACCATATAAAATGAAATTTAAAACTTAATTTAGAGCTTCAACACAAAGCACTCCTACCCAACGGAAATGAAACTGTGCCTTGATAGACCCATACAACTGTTTTGGAAAATTTTCTGATTTGATTGGACAATACCAATTCTGTCTTAGAATTGCAAAGGAAATTCTAATTCCATAAGAGACAGGAAGTTTACCTGAGCTGTGGGGCAGAGTTAGCAGGTGAGCCTTCATGGACTCATAGGAGTTTGACTTCAAGAACTTTAAGTTGGCAACACAGGTAAATTAGAAAGGAAGACGTTTAGACCTCAGAATTAGGGAGAAGAAAGTTGCTAGGTATATAGGATGAAGACCTATTTGTGTGAGCATACAGGGTTCCGAAGAAGTTGATGTCCTTAAGTCTCACATCTATCAAATCTAATCTGTCTACTCTAGACTTTCAGAAACCCAGAGAGGTCTGAGAAGTATCTCATTGAAGCTGTGATTCCAAATGAGGCAGGAATCAAGCTTAATATAATGAAGTTGTGGGGATAGGAAGTGTAAGGCATATTACGTACCAGAATCTTCTGACCACCAAAGGATTTGGCTTGAACTCCATGGTGTAGGGAGTTAATCTTTTATGTTACCTACCTGTGTCTCCTGCTGGGAGGTGGAGGTGAGGGTGAGGGTCCACAGACAAATAAATTGACCCATTGAAATTGAGAAGAGATTGCTAGGTGAAGACTGAAGAAGGGTTTTAAGATGGGCCCAGAAGGCTCAGCTGGCTTTGGATATGGAGTACTGCCTTGTCTAAATCTAAAATTAATTGGAATTTTATATGACAAGTGGATAACTCACGTAGAATTATTTTATTTTTTCATTTGCTCCAAAAGTATGTTTCTTAAACCTTCTCTGGATACCCAATCAGTATTCTTGTATTTATTAGGTGTCTTAAAGCACAGTGAAGATTGGCATTTGAAGATTTCAGATTAAAAGCATGAGTCTCTAGAGAGGTGGACTAACCATTGAGAGCAAAACATGTTTTAAATATTTGTGTCCCTAAGGCTTAAAACTAGAGACATAAATTGTGACTGTCATTTAACCCAACACCCAGAGTGTCACAGGGCATTGGCAGGAGTCCACCAATGACAATGGGGAGTGCTACAGATGCCAAACACGGCCTACCTTACCTGCGCTGTAGGTAGTTACCTCTGCTCTTATTGATGCCTTAGGGTTTTCAGGCAAGGACTTTTTCTTTAGTCCTCAAAATTTAAGCAACACACATTGGCAGAAGAATATGAGGAGGAAAACCTAAAGTTTTGTACTTATATTAATATTCATCCTCATGTATTATCTAGAATATATATTCAGACTAAAAGGAATCTATCTTAATATTAAATTAGCTGTTTTTTGACTTATTAAATCTCTTCTCCGGTAACAAGACAATACCTTCTTTACAAATACATATTTATGTTCTCTCTTCCTCAACATTTTATTTAAAAATGAAGTAAATATTCTTTACTATCAAGCTACTCACCCCACATAGTTTCATATTTTGTTTTTCTTGGGAAAGAGAGGACTTCTTGCAAGCCTGTATTATTACCTGTGTGTCTGGAATACTCTCCTGAGGGCTTCACTTGCAGGTAAGGAATAGCAGAACAGGATCTGACAAAATAGGAACATTTCAGAAGGCTGTAAATACTGACTTCAGTCTAATTGGAGCTCGAGAAACTTTTTTATAAAGGGCCAGGTAGTACATTTTTAAGGCCAAGAGCTATGTGACTGTCACCCATAGTCTAGGACAACTACTAGGCTGTGCTCTTGCAGTGTGGAAGCAAGCAATAAGTGGGTGAACATGGCTGTGTTCCAGAAAGACTGTGTACACTGAATTTCATATAATTTTCACATCACTAAATAATAATTCTGATTTTTTTCAACCATTTAAGGTATAAAACTTATTCTTAGCTCATGGATTTTGCAAAAACAAGTGATAAGCTGTGCTGTGCTGGGGCCTGTAGTCTTTGACTTCTGGTCTAGTAGTAGAGAGACAGAACTTGGGGGAAAAGGGGCCTGTCGTTAGTTTCTCTTCTCTTTTCATAGAGATGCCATCAGGCCATGCCTCTCAGGACTGTTATGCAGATAGAATTAGAGATTGGATGACATAAAAATGCCAGGCATTTTTAACTCTTGTTTATTGGAGGGGCAACACTTTCAGCTAACCTTTGACTGCAGTGCTTGTAAAAATGGTACCTTACCTCTGGACCGTCTTTTTCTAAATGATAGAAAGCTGAGGGTTTCCTCAGGCTATTGCAGGAAGAAGAGAGATAGCACTCCAGTTTCATCTACATGTTTCCTAGCTTTCTCCCAGTGGTTTATTTCTGATGGTTCTGACACCTCTTCACAGTTTCATTCCACTTCTATTCAGTCAGTGTTGTAAACTTGCTTTGGATCTGGCAGAGAGAAATGAATGAGATATGCAGTCTATAGGGCAGAACCACTCATGATTTCCTAGGGTGGTTGGAGGCCAGATGCCTCACAAGGGAAATTTTATTATTTTATTTCTGAAATGTGGCTCGTGGTGTTATTTGCAGGTGAAGGCAGTGCATTGAAATCTTAGTAGAGGAAAATGTGTTCCCTTGATTAATTTTAGAACAGTGCTGCTCTTGAATTTGAAACGCATTACTGTTTTCAGATTGTTTATAGTCATTCAGTTACCTGCCATTTGCTTTCTTTAAAAATTTCAGGTGGAAAAACCTTACAGTGGTGGTCAAGACTTGCTTCTTTATCCAGCTAAGAGAAAGCAGCTTTTGAGAAGTGAACTGGACCCTGAAAAAGTGCCTCCATCTCCACTACCTGCTCCAAAACAAACACCAGCACTAAAAGCAGTCATGCCAGGAGACTTTAAAGAGAAAGTCGCGGAGCTGCTGGTGAAATACTCAAATGGTCTTTGGGCCAGTGCACTTCCCAAAGCATTTGAGGACACATACAAAATGAAATTCCCCGAGGATGCCTTAAAAAATCTTGCCTCGCTTTCTGATGTATGCACCATAGACTACATTTCTGGAAATCGTAAGAAGGCCATTCTCTATGCTAAACTTCCACTGCCCACTGACAAAACCCTGAAGGATGCAGGGCATGCACACGGCGATTATGCTGTCAAGTCCACTATTGAACAAGAATATTTGCAGATAGAAAAGAACGTTGTCAAAAGTGCCGATACCATTGTGGAGAATATTACAGTTCCTCCATTAGTCATTCCAACAGAGGCATCCCCATCGGTGTTGGTGGTTGAACTGAGCAACACAAATGAAGTGGTTATCAGGCAAGTTTTATTTTCTAATTTTTTAGGATCCTAGTGTACTGTTGTTACTTTCATATTCTTCACAAGGATTCTGGAGGTTGAGGAATAATCATATATTCTAAGTTCTATAGAGTTATAATGACATATAATAATATATTCTTTTTTTCTATATATCTTGCGCATTTCTCTCAACTACCAGAACTTTTTTTGTTTGTATCTCTTAGGAGACTTAATTTTTATTTCTTTTACATTATGGTTATATAAATACATTTGTCTCACCCACTGCATGGTGATCATCTTGAAATCAAAGTTCTTAAAAAATTAATCTTTACATATACTCTTACTTGTTAAATGTTCAAAATATACAACTATTCTTGTGAGAAAAGATTACTAACAGTTTTAAAAATTGAAATGATAATGTGGTCTGAACTTGAAAAAAATCTACATCAAAAGCATAATGGTAACTATGTCAAAAGCAATATCTAGTCCATAGAAAAGGCAAGTCGCCCACTAGGAAGGTAATGCTATTTAATCTGGAGCTCTGGGGCATTTCCTAAAAGTCAAAATAGCTAAGCACCACCTTCCTAGTATAATATATCAGGTTAGACCTTGGCCCCAAAGATGCTCTGATTCTTGAGCCTTTTGATATCATTGCCTGGGAGGAGGAGTCATTACCTGAGTGGCTAATGGTAACTGGAATTACAAAAAGCAGTCCAGCTCCAGGCACTTCACATGGAGTTGTGGAGAAAATATAGAATATATAGAAAATATTGAAAGACTAATTTGCAGTTTCTGACTCGAGATAAAGAATGGGAACTGGTGTAGCAGAATCTCTGGAGCTATCAGCTTTAGGGTGTGGTTGTGGCTGGACAAAATGGAAGAAGGCTGAGGCAGAACAGAATCTAGGCTTCAACAAAATTGTCCTTGTGGTTTGGGCTGTTACTCCTCCAGAGAATCATAGCTTAGCTGGGAATGCGCAGACAAAGGCCACAAAAAATAAAGTCCTTCCATGAAAGAATAGATTAAAAATATTAAAGCTCTTCTAGTTGAATAAACTAAGTCTGAATGGATAATGAAATGAGAACTACCTTGGGATGCTCCAACTAGAAGAATGCACAGAAACTTTAGAGAGGTCGTGTTTTATGCAGGGATAGTAAATGGATAAAGCTTTTATTCTAAGATGTGGTATGTCCTGAAGATATAAATAGGTAGCTAAGGGTTAGGGGTCCACTGTGGTTCACTAATAAATTGAGGTAAAGGAAGGATGTTGAGGAACACATGACTGACTGTTACCATTCAACATTACAAACAAAACCGAAATCTGCCTGTTTGGTAGGGTCTTTTGGTATCTGTTGCCAGTAGTCATTGGTGCCATTGTCAGAAGCCAAGCACCCAGCACTAGGCTGGATCAATCATGTGATTTCTGATGTTCTTACCAAAGAGCTGGCAGGGATCTGGGTCAGTTCTAGGACTTCAGTAGGAAGGTTCCAATCTATTCCAGGATTACTTGGCCCAGGGTCCTCAGGTTAGTTAGATCCCCTTTTCTAGTGTAAACTCGAATTCTGGAGTTAGCATTGTACATTTCAGCAGATGGGTGATGTCTGCCATGAGGTTGACCCTGGATCATTGGCATTCCCCACTGTCCCGTAGACAGGTGGATCCCAGCTGGGCTGAGACCTGTTCTACGCCCACATCTTCACTCAGGCAAGGCAGTAAGCTCTGGAAACTGGGCCTGTGACTCGTGAAGGGTCCAGAGTGGTGCTGTAGCAGAACCTCAGGTCAAGTATGGAATGTTGTCTCTGGTCTCAAAAATTAATTTTGTACTTATGTCATCCCTAAGTTGTCCTACATACATTCTTTGCCCGCGTGCTGAGGTAATTTGGGAAGTATATATGACCTCATTCTTGCCACTGACCACTGTCGTACCAACTGTAACATCATCCCTCTACTCCACCCAAGCCGTGTAGCTGTCCTCCTCTTGCAGATCACTACAGAATCAGCCTGCAAATCGCTTCTCACCACCTTCCTCCTCCTCCAAGGCAGGTGCCTATGTGAGGTGGATGACTAAGCCCACAGGCTCCATTCCAGTCCTCTCTCTGCCAGTGAGCTCCCAGGGCTGGGGCAGCGCTGCAGGGAGGACTCGTGGGACTCCAGTCCCAGGAAATGGGCACTTGGGCAGAATTACAGGTCTTCTGGGGGACTTCAGAGCCAAGAGTGCAGCTGCCTTCCAGGCAGTCCCTTCACATTCTTAAAGCTCAGTAAGTGCAAATAATAGGGTGTGACAGAGCTCTATAGCTGTCTCTGGAGTGAATAGTATGCATGTAATCATTGGTTTTAAAACGGCCATTGCCAAAAAGAGGCATTCCTTCTATTTTATGTAGGACTTTTTAAAGTTTTTTTTCTCTAGTAATGAATAGGACGACTGTGGTATCTTCTGCTCTGCTGACAATTACCAAGAATACATGAAAAGCCTCCTAAAGGAGCAGTGTCTTGATGCTCAGTAGGACCACTTGGGCTCTAGGTAAGAGCTAGAACAATACAAAGAACAACATACTCATGGCATATCCCCATCTGCCTGGCTAGGTGATAGCATAGCCTTCTAGCTAAAAAGCCTTTGTTACAGGAGCCAGACTTGTTTCACCAAGTTTTACATCCTGGAAGGAGGCCTTTGATGGAATTGTCTCTAAAGACTGAAGGGCAAAAATACAACAGTCTATTTGTGGCAGAAAGGAAATAGTAAGTTTTAATAACATGAACTAGGATAAGGTGACTGCAGTTGTCTCCAGCAGAAAATTGTAGGAGATAGGAACATATCCTGAACAGGTAATTCTCAGAAAGCATACAATCAATGTAAGATGCATTTTGCTACAACATGTTATCTTCCCTAAGGGTATCAGAATGCAACATCTTGTAATGTGTTCAGTAAGTTGGAGAGGGGTTGTCACATGGTTGTGTTTAGTGTGTTTAAGACTTTGTTTTTCTCTGGTAAAATTGCACTGGTTTTCAGAGCTTGGGCCTTGTTTAGACCCAGCCTTAGTTAAGGCAAAACTTCCAAGTAGTTATCTTCAGTAATCTGCAAAGATCTCCAGCAGCCTTAGTCAAAATCTCTGTCCACTCTTGTTGTCCGGCCTCCGCTAGAGTCTCCATCTTCCGGGTCTTCCTCTCTCCCCTTCCCTGGAGTCTTTTCTCAGCCTCAGCTTCCTGAAGACACCCCAACTACTGGATTGTTGTCAGGCTTTTTTGCCCTATTGTGTGGGTTTATTGGACCTTGTTCTTTTTTGCATGAGCACCACAGTATTATACTTTTCTTTATTGAGATTTAAATGTTTGCTAAATACGTGTTCTTCTTCCTGTTGATGTCAGCAAATCTGAGACTGGAACCAAAGGTGGCAGTAGAAAAACAGTGATATTAATGAATTCTTACAGATTGCAGTCTCCTGTGCTGCCTCACTTGTGTTCTCTTCCTTTAATCTAGGTATGTGGGTAAAGACTACTCTGCTGCTCAGGAACTAATGGAAGATGAAATGAAGGAGTATTACAGTAAGAACCCAAAGATCACACCAGTCCAGACTGTGCACGTTGGGCAGTTGCTGGCTGTCCATGCTGAGGAGGACGCTTGGTTACGGGCCCAGATCACCTCGACAGAAGGGAACAGAATGAAGGCAAGCACTGTTTACTTTGTCATAGCATTGTGAAGATAAGCACATAAGTTTTCAAATGAAAATGCTGCTTCTAATAGTGTATCCTAAGGACATAATAAATAAACTATTTCATTTTCTCCAGAAGTTGAAAAGATAACCTATAAAAAATTATCTGTGCCAGCTTTTAAGTCAGTGGTAGTTATATTGCCTCAAAGTTTTAGTGGGGGGGAAAAAAACAAAAATAAAAAATTCTCTTCCATGCAAGTGTCCATAACCCATGATGTAATCAGGAGGGGCCCTTATTCCCAATCCCCAGGAAAAATAATAAATACTGCTCAGGACTCTGTGGGCATCTGGTCAAGGTCAGTACTTTGGAGTAAGGGAGACAACACAGATCAGAGGAGATGACACTCCTCCTCTCCCCTCTCCTGCAGTCAACTGAGGACCCCGAACAGGACTTGGACATGCTCTGAGTCCTGCCCTCTTGGCCATCTTGGAAAGGTCAGAGAACTCTCTGACCAGTTTTTCCCTTCAGCAGGGCTCCAAGACTTTCAGACTTGGCCATATCCCTAGTGGTCAGCCTTTTCCCATTGCCTTTCTTTACTGCAGTGCAGAGACTGAGAACTAGAACTTTTTTGCCCTAAAAGCAGCTTTGTCTAGATTTTGCAAGCACAAAAATACACTTCTATTTCTGTGGTCTCTGTCCTATAATATAAAACCTGTTCTTAAAACAAATGTAATATTGTATGTCAACTGCAATGGAAAAATAAGTTAAAAATAAATAAAAATAAATAAAAGCTGTTCCTTGTGCTGGTGTCAGCCCTGGCAAATAATCCCCTTCGTGTCGCTAAGTGCAGATAACCACTGAACCCAGGCTTCAGTCCATCAGGTACTCTCCCCTGAAACCCCTGCCTTCAAACACAGGGTCAGGAGGTCAGAAGGGGAGTATGGCTGTTTCCTACCCGGTTTGTTCAGTAGGAAATGCCGTGACTACCCAGCCATCACTTGCCGGATTCACAGAGAAATTTAGGAAGTTCCTTAACCAAATCTACTGAGATAAAACTTTTAAGAAATTTGATGACCTGGCTTTTAAAATCTGAAATTTGGCTAGCAGTTTCCAGTGCCTTGAAAGTTAAATCGTTACCATATGGCCCTTAAATATTTACACAAGAGGTCCACAGAAAGGCTTGTACACATTTGTAGCAGCTTTATTATTGATGTCTTAAACTGGAAACAACCCAAATGTTCACTAAAAAAAATACACACACACACACACACACACACACACACATTGCAGTTTATCCATAAGAGGAGCAAAGAAGACTGTAAGATGACCAGAGAAGAAGGAAAACCTAGAGGGGCAGTGTCAGGGAAGCCAGAACAAGAATATCTTACAAAAGAGGGAGCCAGCAGCTGTTTCATTGCTTCTGAGAGCTGTGGGCTGGACTTAGGGATGAAAAGGGTGGCTTGGTATATTATACAGTAGTAAGGTCTGAAGACAGCAGTAGTTGTAGCAATTCTGGTCTGATCTTGTCTTCCACATCCCCATGTACCCGACAGAGGTGATTTTTTCCCCTTTATTTGGAGAAACCTCAGCTACTTAACAAGTCTTGTTTCTCTTGAACAGTACTATGCCCGACAGCAAGTACTAATTCCTCCTTGCTTTCCACAGACCTTCGTGAGTACGAGAAACAGGAACATACAGTCACCCCCTGAGGCTGGCGCTAGTTTGGCCTGACCCAGACCCTCGTCCCAGGGATGTCTGTTATTATGTAGGTGGTGCTGTGAGATCTTTGGCCACTTGATGGTGCCAGAGAACCAGGAATGGACTGGGTGAGGCCTGATGACAGAATTCTGAGCCTGCTTGTGCTGATCCCAGAGCATTAGAGAGAGAGACATTACTGACCACCTCTCACAGAGCAAAGGACACAGGGCAGAGTATGGAGAGTTGAGCTGGGCAATCCATGGACAAATGTTTCATAAACATCAGCTGCCATACAAATATATGATATCATGATTTTTTAAAAAAAGAAAAGAAAACAAGCCCTAAACATGACAGAAATCCTTTGATTTTAGAGCAGTTTTATTCTTCAGTCTGTTGGTGCTAGGAGTATATTCTAAATTTCCCAGGAATCATGATTTCACATACTTTTTCAGGTCTTGTTATCTCCAATTTGGGTGTGGGAAGAGCAGAATCCAAGTTGGATGTGGCAGTAGCTGTTAAAGGAAACACAGCTGCCTGAATCCTGAAGCCTGTGGGAGAAAGGACAGGTGCTAATTTGAGTTTGGAGAACTGGACCAGTGATACACTTAAAAGGCTGGCTCCCTGAAGTGGGGACCCTGCCGAGATGTAGGCTGAAGGGAGCATTTTGAGTCAAGATACGGACTCTGAGAGATGGTCCTTTCCAATATGCGATGTACAGGCCCCACGGATCCAAGTATAGGGTGGTCAGGGAAAGGCCATAGTGGTCTCTTTTATTTTCCTTAGATTCTCTGCTGGGAATAAGTTTTGTTTTGGGTGTTTAGTACCATAATCTAGGTACTAAGAAGCTGTGAACTTTAGTTCGCTGCAGAAAGTAAAACTCTCTTTGCCCTAGATTTTGTTTTATTTTGTTTTTGTAATAACAATTATCTGCTTTAACTAGAGAAACATAATAGGTTTTCAACACCTTCCCTCAGATTCTTAGTTATCATTCTAAAACCACAGCTTAATGTTTCTAGAATTTTTATTTTTCTCAAAAAAAAAAAAAAAGCTTTGCTTATAAAGTCCTTTTCAACTGAAGTATTAATACCCGAAAAATACTATCCAGACTCTTAATGTTCTGTACTAATGGTGAGGAGTGTCGTGCAGGTTTTTGCAAACACAGAACCCTGTTCAGCAGATTTGGGTCCTTTTACTGAGCTGGATGAAGGTCTAACCCAGCTTAATACCCTGAAAACAAGACAAACAAGGGTCTGTTTTTACAATATAGAATTCAGTGCTATCCAGCCATGACATTGTCGTCATCTCTCTCCCTGGCAGCTTAATAGCCGAGAGCAGCCATCATGAATGCTGCTTTGGGGATTTAGAATCTGATAAATACCACCAGAGTGACTCCCTCTCTATAAACAAATACTGCTGCCTGAGGGTACAAGTCCTTAGCGGAAGTGTGTAAATCAAGAAGGAATAAGCATTATGATACTAATGAAAGGGTGGGGGAGTCCCTGCCGGCAGACCAGATGGGTACGCTGCTGAGAAGCTGGCAACAGCAGGGCATCAGAGCTCATCAGGCTTCCCTTTTCCCCTGCTGGAAAGGCGCAGTAGAGGAGTGCGGCCTAGAAATCAGGAGCCCTGGCTTCCCTGGTCCCAGCCCCAGCCTTTCTCTTCTGGGCTAAGACAGGGCACCTCTCCTGGCGTTTCCCTGGCAGTGTGGTTCTACTTAACTGGTCGTTATGGAATCAAGTGGAACTGATTAAGTGCATCAAGTGATTTTTTAAGAAGTGAGGATAAAGAATTTTATTTGAACCTAAACATTGTTTTTGTTATTATTAGGTATGCTATGTTGACTATGGATTTAGTGAAAATGTTGAAAAGAGCAAAGCATACAAATTGAACCCGAAGTTCTGTTCCCTCTCATTCCAAGCTACAAAGTGTAAGCTAGCAGGTAAGAAGAACTTTTTTGAAAGCTCTTTACATTTTTATACACTGTTACCATTGTACTTTGGTTAAACCCTAAAGGGCACTAAGTACCTCAAGGTGTTATAATGTGTTATTTTTGAAAGGTAAAAATAAATTCATGTCTAATATTGACTTTATAAGATGTGATCATTATAAAAATGTAATAGTTTTTAGTATATTTTTGTTATATAGAACATACATATTTTATTTTATTATAAAAATGTCTCTTGGCCATCTTAAAAGGGTTTTGTTGTTGTCGTCGTTCTAAACCTCCCTAATAACAATTGCTAGAGGCTCTGTATGTTGGTATTTGATCAATGTAAATCATGTCGTTCAACCTGTTTTGAAGTGACTCCCAGCTTCATTCCCAGTGAGATGGACTCTGTGGGTACCGCTTACTGCCAAGTAACACACCTTCGAGTGTGCAGGCACGAGTTCAGCTCTAGGTCATGTGCAGTCTCTGGCATAGTCAGTGTATCGCTGTTCTTTCCTTTCCTCCTCAAGCAAGCATAGAGGAGTGTGTGAGAATGACATTGTGGGGCTAACCTGAAAGTATGGGGGATACAGTAGGTATGTTAACGATGAAGAAAGGCATTGAGATATGTATGCATCGTGCCAAGAGAGCCTGAGCTAAATTCAGAAAATGATCAGAATTCTCTCATGAGCCTGGCCGAGCGTGGCTCAGCAGTTGAGCATCAGCCTAGGATCCGGGGGATCATGGTTTCATTCCTGGTCAGGGCTCGTGCCCGGGTTGCGGGCTCAATCCCCAGTTGGGGGCGTGCAGGAGGCAGCCGATCAATGACTCTCATCATCGCTGTTTCTCTCTCTCTCTCCCTTCCTCTCTCTGAAATCAATGGAGATACAGTTTAAAAAAAAACTCTTTCATGAAAATTAGCGCTGTGAAGAAGTCCCTCCTTCCCAACAAGGATAAATCTTTATGTCAGAGGAACTGGATTTGGCTCTATCTGTGGGATAACTCTCAAGTTATTTGAAAAGCCTGTTACAAACCTGTGGGAGTTAGTTTTGAAAACAACATATTAAGAGCATAGGACAGGATTTAGGATGCTGAAATGAAAGGTTTGATAAGAGCGATAAAGCTATGTGTCTAGAACAGAGCAAGAATGGGAGAAATGTTCCTCAGAGGGAGCCTGTGAGCTTTTGCTTATGGACTTAAAGGGGATAAATACAGAGATAGACGTTATATGCTGGGAAGGAGGGATTTCTTCACAGGGCTAATTTTCATGAAAGAATTTTTTTTTAATATATCTTTTTTGATTTCAGAGAGAGGAAGGGGGAGAGAGAGAGAGAAACATCAGTGATGAGAGGGCCATCGTTGGGGAATTGAGCTAGTTTTAAGTAGTTTAATAGATTAACTTAAAGTTGTCACATATATGATACATGGAATTACAATTTTCAAAGAATTTAAAGACTAATTAGACTAAAATTCGCCTGTATCTATAATATGGTAAACAGTATTGAATCTTTCTATGATAAATCAGAAAGTTCTTTGGTATCTTTAGAGTCATTGTGGTGTACTTAAAAAATGAAAGTGGAAGGAAGGAAAGAAAAGAAAGAAGGAATCAAGAAAGGAACGAAGGAAGGATGGTTTTCTAAATTTCCCATAAATGCATGTTCATTTTATAAGAAAGAAATAATTGTGTATTTTTTAATTAGAAAATGAAAAAAGTCAAGGGCATATTTTTAGAAAATATTACAAGCACATGACTGGTAGACATAATTGATTGATAGTTTCTTTTATGTATTAGACTTCTGTTTTAAATGTGTTTGTATATAAGGTAATGGCTATTTCTCCTAAGGTAGAAATTCTGATTGATGATCAATTTTTCTTTGTTTTAAATTGTGTGCCTAGCCCGGCCGCGCGTGGCTCAGAGGTTGAGCGTCGACCTAGGATCCAGGCGATCAGGGTTCTATTCCCGGTCAGGGCACATGCCTGGGTTGTGGGCTCGATCAATGACTTTCTCATCATTGATGTTTCTGTCTCTCTCTCTTCCTCTCTCTGAAATCAATAAAGATATAAAAAATATATTTTTAAATTGTGTGCCTTAGTGTGATCATTCAAAATGGCATTCATGTTATAATATATATCTTAAAACCTTAGGGTGGTTATGTAAAGGAGATTGTAAAACAAAGCTTCCCTATAAAATTTAAGAATTTCGTAGTAGATTGGTAATTGTAATAAGTATCTAAAACAAACACAATCAGTCTGTCCGTCTTAAAATGAATCTGCTAATGAAGTAGAAATTAAAATATTCAACATTTTTCAGGGTTGGAAGCTCTCAGTGATGATCCTGGCTTAGTGAAGGTGGTTGAATCTTTAACTTGTGGGAAGATCTTTGCAGTGGAAATTCTTGAAAAAGCTGATATTCCACTTGTTGTTCTGTATGATACCTCGGGAGAAGATGACATCAATATCAATGCTACCTGCTTAAAGGCCATGTGTGACAAGTCACTCGAGGTTCACGTTCAGGTACCACTGGGACCACTACTGTCATGTGTTACACACATCATAGGAAAGAAAGTTATCAGAAAAGAACATTTTAAAATTTAGGCTAACACTAGATACAGACAGAAAAGGGGAAAGGGGGGCTGTAGGGGGAAAAATGCCAAAACCTAAATAGTAATTATTAGGAATTAGATTTTTGTTTTATTTTCCAGTTTCTAAAATAAGCATGTGTTAATTTCATATGAAATTATTTTGCAAAGATAATAGGGGAGGATATTACAAAAGGGAAAATTAGATCAGTGATGATGTTTATTATTAGCTTTAATATTTTAACAATGTGAACATAGATATCCACAAGAAGAAACCTTTAAATAAATTACAGAACAGCCACTCTAAAGAATAGGATGAGATGTCACAAATGATCATTTTAAAGGCTTTATGGCGACATTGGAAAAATATTTGTTTTAATAAGTAGAACAATAGTGAATTATTTTTTATATTATGATTTGACTAAAGATGGCTAAAATTAAACCTTTACTATGATTTAAAATTTTTTAAATAACTAAAATTCATGTGACCTGTGGAAACAGATTAGAAGTTAGGTTGATAATGGGATTAATTCGGTAAGAGTTTTTTATTTTCATTCTGTATTGTTGCAAAAATATGTTTTATGTAAAATACTTTTTCTAAATTAATGGGGAGAAAGTAAACAAAAATTAAGGATAGTCTCAGCTTTTCAGACAATGGAAAGTGTTAAGTTAATGTATGCAAAAACTCTACTTTGTGCCTGATACAAATGATATTAGATAGTTCTTTTAGAAAGAGAGGTGTCTAAATTAGTTTTTTATATTTAAATTATGAATTTCATTCTATCCTATCTATCCTCCAACTTAGAAGATTTTAATATGCAAAGACTTTTAACGAGATACTTAGGTAGATACTCCTGAGGCAGGGAAGAGCTGTGCTCTGTTCTCAAGCCTCCTTGGCACGTCTTTTGTTCCTTCCAGGTTGACGCTATGTACACAAATGTCAGAGTGACTAATATTTGCTCTGATGGCACACTCTACTGCCAGGTGCCTTGTAAGGGGCTGAACAAGCTCAATGACCTTCTGCACAAGATAGAGGACTACTTCCATTGTAAGGTACGGCAGAGCATCATCTATCTCTAAAATTAGTTCCGAATTTGCGAATAACAGTGGCCACTACATTTGTATAAGGATGAGTAACTTTTGAATAGTTTGAGGTAGAATTTTTAGAATAGTGGGTAAGAGCCACAGATGGCATAATTTAAAACAAAACAAAACCCTCCCCCCATGGTTTCTGCATTGTAAAATGAGTTTAATAATAGTGTGCATGCATAAGATTGTCATGAGAACAAGTTGCAAGCATGTTTAGTTAGCATAGTGCCTGGCATATAGCAACTGCTTGACAGCTGGTAGATTTGTTACTTCCAAGGTGCAGGTGATGATCCTACAGTGCAGCTGCCTGTCTGCCAGAGCCAGCTGGCTCCTCTGCCTTGGGCAAAGAAAAAACCATGGAGTTTAGGAGAATAAAACCTCTAAGGCAACACTCCCCAAGCTCTTTATGGTCTCTGAGAACCTACTGCCTCAGTAAACGTGGTTCTGCAGCTTAAATTTATTAATAAGCTTTTTACCCTTTAAATCTAGTATTCCTTCTGTATCAGGATATGTAGAGGTTTTGATTTAAGGTTCTAAGGTGATTTACTTACCTCCATTAGGACATTATAGTCATAATCCAGAATATGCTGTGATTTTCAAGTAACTAAACCCTATTGCCACTTCAACCTTGATCCCCTCACCCCTGGAAGTGACCCCTTACCCCCTTGCCTCTAACCTACAAAGCACACTGAGGCCTCGTAGCACTTATGTAATACTGTAGTTTAGCTATTCGGGTATTTGGTTGTCTTACTAGACGATAGGCTTCTTGAGGGCAGGGACCGAGGTTTACTGGTAAGCACCTAATTCATTTAGGCACTGTAGTACCTAATCTAGTGTCCTACATAGAATAGGTATTCCATAATTTTTGCTGAATCAGGTTAAGCCTGTGTTCAGACTACATCCTGGAACTAAGGCATTAGATCTATAGTTTTACCCCTTCCTGGGTTACAGATGTTTTAGATGTGCCTCAAGGTCATTACTTAGGTTTGATTTGCTAGTCTGTCTTGGAGAAATCTGAGATACCCAGAGAGGCTGACTCCAGCGCTCATTTGCATGCTTGTGCTTATAACCCACGGTGGTGAAAAACACTCTCCATAGTCCATGGTGCCCATGTAACCCCAGCGGAGGCATGACGGGTGGGGAAGAGCGAGACACCACTGCAGGCCCCAGCCTCAAGGACGGAGCAGAGGAGGAGGAAGAGGCCTGCGGCCAAGGCGTGTTGGCCTTCATGAGCAGTGATGCCCATCTTGGTGTTGATAACATATCTTTTGCTTTGGAATTAAAATCCTGTCTTTGAATCTAACTGTTAAAAGATGAAAAAAAAGGCCTTATTGACAGTTCGCCCAGCCTCCTCGCTTCCATCCAAGCTGCTCCCCTCTCTCTCAGGTCCATCCTCCCTCCTCGTGTTTAACTGATAGCGCCAGAGCCTGGATGCATACACTCACCTCCCCGCTAACCTTTTAGACATTTTAACAGGCTGATTCATGAGCCATGTGCAAGGAGGAGCGTAGATCACTGCCATCGGCAAGTGTAGAGAAGCAAGGCAGAGTTCTGTAATCCCCTGGGCATGTGCCGCGTCCTCTGATCGCATGTGGGCGAAGCAGTCAGCCCGTGCCACACGTTTTCCTGATGGTGCAGCAAATGCTCTTTGCTGCGAGTAATAAGGTGTCATGCTTCTGTTTTGCAGCACGTGACCTCAGAGTACTTCATTTCCTTACCCTTCTGTGGGAAAATCTGCCTCTTCAATTGCAAAGGCAAATGGCTACGAGTAGAGGTAAAATCAGTCGCTTGACCTTTTTAAACTTATTTTGAAATATTTTTGACATACAAACAAGTTTTTTAAAAATATGGAAAAAACAGTTTGAGAAATAAAACATGACCATCATGGCCGATGCTCCCTGTCTGCATCCCCCTGAATTTGGTGTTTCTCATTCCTACTCATTTCTTTATACTTCTACTATATTTGTATCTATACACACGTTTACTATCTATGTATTTTCACATTTAGGTTGTAGAAGTACAGAAATGAATATGTATATAAATATTTATAGTAAAAAATAAATGAATAAGGCATAACTAAGTGAAAAATGTTTTTAAAAAAGAGTCAGTGGGAGCAAATAGGGGGCTATCTGTAATACTTTCAACGGTAAAGATAAATTTTTTTAAAAAAATTTTTAAGGATTAAAGATTTTGAAAATACACTATGGTAAAAAATACATTGTGTGTGTGTGGAGATGATAGATGATAGATAGATAGATAGATAGATAGATAGATAGATAGATAGATAGATAGATAGATAGATAGATGATGGATGATAGATAGATGTATTCTCTTCTGAGACATGCATTTCATTCTTTATGTTTGTGAGATTGGTCCCTGTTAACGTGTTCAGCTCTGGGTGATTTGTTTTCTCTGCTGTATGATGCAGCAGTGTATGAATATGCCAACATTATCGTACCTTTCTCCTGATGATGGATATTTAGATTGTTTCTAATTTTTTGTTATGAACAGCATTACCACGAACCTTCCTGTGCATATCCCCCAGGGCACATATGTAGGAATGGAATTTGTGGGTACAGGAAATGTGAATCTTCAGCTTCACTAGATTATTTGCCGAATTGCTCTCCTCAGTCCCCCTTCCATTGAAGCTGTGGCCCTTTGAGAGTTCCAGCTTCTTGGGGGAGCCTCAAATCCTTCCTCCCTCCTGCCCAGGGTGGCTTTGGCTTCAATACTCACGTACTCCTCTATTTCTAGTCCCTAATGATTGTCTTGTTTCCTTGCAACCTCAGTTATGAATTTGAAAGGTTATATTTTATCATATATTTCTATATGTTTTTCAAACATGATTTTTTATTTTTGTGGATACTGTTTCCTTTTTTCTTTTCTTATTTTTTTGATACCTAGTTTTCACAATTGCTAAAATAGAAAATTTGGGCTTGATTTTATTTTCTCTGTTTTTTCTTTGTTATAGAGGTTCTTAATGTAGGTGTGAGGACCTCTGCTTCCAGGGGTTCTTGCAGATTGTGTATGTATAGTGTGTGTATTATGTATTTTGGGGGAAGTATCCATGATTTTCATAAGATTCTCAAAGAAACTAACCCTAAAAAGGAACAAACCAGTATTGATTTTGAATACTGTATAGCAAAATTTTGATAATTATACTGATTTTTTTCCTTTATTTAAATAAAACTTGGTCATGTCTACTTTAACAAAAGCAGCAACTTTGAGGTAGTTATCGTCAGTGTGAATGTGTGTCAGAAAGCCGAGACCTGGGGTTATATGAACAAGAGTTTTGTGCTGAGCTGTAAACTTCAAGGACATGACTCATTAAAGAGAACATGGCATTATTTGAATATTAAAGCTCTGTGATGTTTAGTGTATAATTTATAAATGCACAAATACTTAATTTCTTTAAACTTTTATTTTGAAATAATTCTAGACTTTTAGAGAATTGCAAAAATAGTTCAGAGTTCCTGTGTGCCCCTTACCCACCATCTCCAAATGTTACCATCTTGCATATAACTATTATCAAAACCAGGAAATTAACATTGATACAATATTATTAACTCCTCTTTAGAACTCACTGACATGTCCCAGATTTTCCCTCAAATGTCCTTTTTCTGGTCCAGGATCCCAAGTTGTATTTAGTTGTCATGTCTTTTCAGTTTTCTCCAACCTGGCAGTTGTTCTTTCTTTGTCTTTCTTTGTTGTTCGTGTCCTTTTAAAGAGTAGCAGTGTTTTGCAGAGTATCTTTCAACTTGAGTTTCTTCATGTGTGGAATAAGGCTATGTCTTTTTGGCAAAAATAACTTTTCAGCATATGTTCAAATCTTTAGAACAATATCTAGTATTTTTATTACTATCAAATTGTGTATTGTCTACCTCTGAGATAACAGAAGTGTTCATTCTTTTAATGATGTATATAGAAAGTTAAGGAAAATTGATAAATGAAAACCAGGTTCTGTGTTTAAATGATATATTTGCTTTTGACATGTCTGAGCTTTATTTATGTGTTTTGAACTTACTCCATACATCCAGCCTGCTCTAATCCCTGGCCATCACTCTCCCAGCCATCACTCTTCCTCCAAACACATCCCGAGTGGTCTGCATTCACTTTCTACAGTATAATATGTTCCAATTTTTATAAATCAATCTTTTTTGTAAAAGCACGGATAAAAGACTAGAAGGATAATTATAATCTATAGGTTACAAGTGATTTTTTTATATCATTCTTTTAAGTATCTACGTTTTCTGCAATGGAGGCATTTTACTAAAATAAGAAGATAGAAGTTAGTTTTAAAGAAAATTACCAATTCTAGGCATTTCCTCCTGAAAGCTTGCTCTAACATCTACTTCCTGGCTGGGTCAGGTACCCATTCTCCTTGCTCTCATAGTACCCCATGCATAACTTTGTTATTGCTCTTACTGCATTATTTTATGAGTGTATATTTGTGGCATCTCTCATGAGACCAGGAACTCTTTAAGATGAGGAAGTATATCTCTGCGGCCCACTTATGCCTGGATATAATAAGTATTCAATATATACCATTCATACTAATATGTATGTTCAGTGTATATGTTTGAATAAATAAATACATTTAAAAATGCTGCCTCATAGTACTGTTTGTGTTTATCATGTCTTAAGAGATTTAAAAATGTATGCTGTTATATTAAGAAAGTATTCTCTGGGGCAGTAGAACAACAGGCTTTACTTTTGGTCAATCTCACTTTCATGCCAAGAGTGGTTCAGTTATTTGTGAGTGATCATAGTGAAGGCACTGCCATTCCTGTGGTGGCAGTTAGTGCAGTTGTAGGCATGAAGTTCCTGCCCAGATAACTATCCCCATGGGGCTGGATTTGGCCAGTGTAACTATATTCAATGATGCCAGATATTACAGTGGCTCATTAAGGGAAATGATGGTCATTTAAAGATGCACCCAGTATCTTACATTGTGATGTTGCCATTTGATCACAAATAGGTAATTATTGCCTTGACTCAATGTGTAGTTTTACCATTTTTGAATTATTAATTTGAACTTATTTTACCTTTCTTTGAATTTCTGAGTTTCACATGTTTAGTTAGGACAAATGATAATAATTATGATTGGGTTTTCTGACAAAGCTATAAAATACCATTTATGATTAAAAAATATATAGCATTTACCTGCTACAAGTAAAATTCTGTCTCTGAATTCTCTCTATTCTTTATCTCCTCATTTCTAAGACACATAGTTTTCTTTTTTTCCCACATTTTAATATTGTGGAGAGCAGACTGCATCCTGTAATCAGCGATATATAACAATGTATCAAATTGTTTCATAGTCAGTAGTGTCCTAGAATTGAACACATAGTAAATATTACCGTATTTATTAATTTTACTAATTATTACTAGTTTAGTGATTACTACTGATTAAATAAATTAACAACTAGATGTTGAAATCAATTCTACTCTAAAAGAATACCTAAAAGTACATTTTTAAATAGGAGAAAGTTTAATAACAGAAGTCTTTGTTGCTTCTATATACAATTTAGAGTTGAACAAAGTGTAATGGCACAGAACAGTTTAGGCCTTTTGGATGTGCTAATTAATTAGCCAACACTTGTCTCATTGCAGATCATGAATGTTCATAGCAGCCGGACACTTGATGTTCAGTTCCTGGACTCTGGCACTGTGACATCCGTAAAAGTATCTGAGCTCAGGGAAATTCCCTCTCGATTTCTACGAGAAATGGTTTCGATACCATCTCAGGTACTGTGTGTTAGAAACCTGGGAGGTTTGCTGGAAGAGACTTGAATGTATTTGTAACCATGTTGTGAGATGCTCTCTCAGTTTTTATCTTGATCATGATCAAAGCCTGAGTTTGTAACAGAATTGGAAATAATCCAGATGGGATTGTTCACTGATTTTCAGATGTAAAATTCAGCTGACTTAGACAAGAATACCAGTCAGACTTATAGAACATCATTTGATAAAAGTTTGTTTCAAGTATGAGGGGTTATTAGGTTATGTTGTCCAGTTAGAGGCTCCATTTTAACAATTTAGTCAATGCTGACTTATGCACAGCTTCAGGGTACTGTATTTAAATAATTACTTCCAGAGTTCTTATTTTGATTAAGTAACCATCCTCTATGGAAACCTGCTTATAATAATCATTTTCTTATATGATGTTTCCCCCATAGATTTTAGTAAAAAGATTAACCTCAGCCTATTCCTCCCCTATTGATAAAACTTTATGATAGGAATTTTGAATTATTTTGAACTAATTAAAATTGTTAACTATTTCCTACCTTTAGGAGAAGTAAAGGATTTTGTATAGAAATTAATCATTTTTTGAAAATAAAATTGTTTGACATTGTGTAATTTTGAAAGGCTGCTTGACTTATATGTGCCAGAATATGTCTTATGCCATCAAAACTCAGCGAATAACAAGCGCTTGGCCATGATCAGCATGGCTTTTATAATTTCTCTCACTCCAGTCACCACTGCCTTTTCTAGAATGACTGTTACAGAGAAGCTGTTTAACTTGCGATCAAGCCAGATTTCAAAATCACTTTTATTGTTGCTCAGCCATAATATTGAAACTTGTTAGGCTTTTAAGTGCTCCTTTCCCTTGATAGCATCTCTGGCCTCTGTACCCCTTGTTAGAACATCCACCAGGACCAGCCTTACCTAGGAGAGTCCCCTGGACTGGAGGGGAAAAGGGTGGGGGCACCATCTCACTGCTTCTGACTATCTGAAAGCCATACAATATACCTTCTCTGCTACAGCATTAAAAGCCATGACATTTTTTTTTATTAATCTTATCTAGATTTCTCTGTTTAATAGCTGTGAAGCTGGGAGAACTTTAAAAGCCAGTGAGGCCAAGCCTCTGGCTAACAGCATCTCCCCAAAAGGTCTAAGAGCAGCAAAACTATGGCTGTGGGCCAAAGCTGGCCCATGAATATTGGGTTCAGGCTCTTGGCTCTTAGAGTTTTAAAATGTGAGTTGGTTGCCAGGATTTAAAAATCCGATAATTTCACACAAAAATCCCCACTTTTAGCTTCCCTTGACAAACTAGAAAATCGGACAATATTGAGTGTTCCCCTTTATGGGACAGCACTCTGTGGGAGCTTGGGAAGCAGCAATCTCCCCTGAGAGCCATGCTGTCCAGTGCGCTGGCCCCATCTGGCTGCTTCCCTCCCTCATTACCATTACCTGCCTGGCCCCCGCAGGTATTGGAGTGTGTGACCTCACCCAAGGGGCACAGTGAGAGATCGGAGCCCCCGAAGGAGGAGGGTACAACAGGGAGGATGGGGCTCAGAGAGGAAAGAAGGAATCCAGGAATCCTGGAAGTAGGCTTCGTTCCCTTCACAGAATTGCCTCCATCAATTCAAAGGCTCCCATGAGACTGAAGGGGTCCCTGAGGTCACCTTTTACTTCCACTATAGCCATTCTACAAAAGCTTGTGCAGTGGTGGGAGGCAAAAGGCATTGGGGAAATGAGGCTTTTAGCTATCTATGGGTTCAGTTTTTCTTAATTCTCATTACAATCTTCCAAAGGTAAGCACAAATGCCTGGCATCCACGAGGTACTCGGGAAATGCTGAAGGAAGCGCATAAGCCTCCAAAAAGGTTTTTGGAACACTAGTCAGTTTTCATCCAAACGACACTTATTTTTTTAGTTGGGTTTAGAGGAAAGACTTAGATATAAGTCCCAGTCCTCTCTTCTCAGTTTTGTGGTCTGATAGTCTCTCCAAGTCTGTTTCACCATCTGTATAATGGGGTCGCAACAAGGAGTGTTGTCGGGTGAGAAGTACATGAAATGCCCGGTATAATAAGCCCTGGCTCATGACAGGAGTAAAGATAATAGTGGTAATATCCACAGAGCCAGGAACAAAGCAAATGCTCCAACCTGAGCGCTGTGACTGTCGTTATGAGTTATCGCTGTCGCTCGCTTTCTATCATGGCACCGTATGACTTGTAGGAAAAGAATACTGACGTTACTCACAAGAACCTATTTGAAGGCAGTGTGTTCACCTTTCCCTCGTGCTTGCTTTTCAGGCCATCAGGTGCTGTTTAGCAGATATTCCACAATCTATTGGCATGTGGACTCCAGATGCTGTGCTTTGGTTAAGAGATTCTGTTTTGAATTGCTCGGACTGTAGCATTAAGGTTAGTTTTCTTCTTGATCTTACTACATTTAGAAAGGGAGCTGTCAGCCAGAAGAGTTCATTTGTTTTTTTGTGAAAGAATTTTATCTTACTGTAAACTGATGCTTTCACACCTGACACATTTTTATAGTCAAGATTGGTTACATGTGTAGTGAGAAGATATTTCATGGTTTAATTTTTATTTCAGAATTTGTTCGTTGTCTCCAGTACTATTTTTAAACCCTTTATATAATTTTTCCATTATTATTAAGGTAGAAGACATGGGTGACTGCCCCTGTTTTCACCATGATAAGGAATTAAGTCCCCAACAGAGGGATCACCATATATCTCTTGATAAAGGTTTCTAAAAATCATTTAAGTCCTTTATTTTTTTTCTAAAGTGTAATAGATTATAAACAAATTATTTGCTTATAAGATTGGTTTTTGCCTCTTTTCCTAAAGCTTAAACAGCTTGATTTATTTCACTAGCACTTTTGCATCTTCATATCAAAAACATTGCTCATATTTCCAAGAGTAGAAATGTAAAATGATATTTCTTCTTTAACTGATGCAAATAGTGTTATCATTTTTATGAAAATTGTGCAATGAAATGTCCTTGATTTTCTGCTCTTCATACTCCTCTTGGGTTTATAATGTACAGTTACACAATTATGTATCTTATATTCTTTAATTGATGCATGATAACAAATATTGTTTTCTCAGCTACTCAATAAAAATATTTTTAATGGTTGATTTTTGAAATGGTACTTCTGTATCATAAATATCAAAACAAATTAGCAGTCAGTACATCATTAACACTCCAAATGGTGAATTTAAATAGATTCATCTTGCTAGGAAAAAAATTTTTAAGTAAATTACTGAGGAAAGATTGCCTTGCAGGTGTCTCCCTGGCTTCAGGCCTGTGTCTGTGCCTTTCATTTCTAGCCTGATGTGATAAAAGAGGTGGCTAGAAGTATCTCATGTTTGTCATTTCTGAGATAAACCAGAGAAGCTGATGAGAAGAATTAACAGTCACCCAGCCATCCAGCCCATGATCAGTGTGTGGTGTTCCCATACAAACACTCCCCCCTCTGAAGAAAGCAGCAGCTAGGCAGCCAAAGGTTTCCTGGGCAAAAGGTGCAAAACTGCCATCTTGGCCTGGAGCTTGCTTTCTCTTTCATTCCAAGGTCCCTCTTCTCTCATGTAACTGGGGAAGGGGTGAGGGGTGAGGGCAGATATTAGGACCAAATAAGGAATTTGGACCAGAGGTCTCGAGGATATAGTGAATGTCTAAGCTTTTCCTCCCTCCCGGTCTGAGAGTGCACCAGCCTCCAGCAGAATGCTTAGAGGATGTTCTGCCCTTGTCAGGATTATTGGGTATTGTTGAAGTGGGGTGGTGAGCACAAGGGGATTCCTCATACTATTCTTTCTATTTTGAGTGTTTTAAAATGCCATTAATAAAAAAAAATTTTTAATTATCTATAGAATCACTTCCTCTCAGTGATGAGCTCTAGCAAGTTATGAGATATTCTCGGAGATTTTAGAAGTTAGTAAATTGCTCACTTCCATAAGCTTGTTGCTGGTCTCTAGGCTACTTAAGAGCTTACTCATTTCATTGCTACAGCTGTGACAGACAGTTCATCTGACCTTAAATAAAATGACTTTGAGTAAGTTGGTATTTTGTTTTTTGGTGTTTTGGAGTTTTTTTTTGCAAAATTCCATGTTTTAATACTTAATATTATAATCGCTTCTTGGAATTCAGTGTAAACATGGATTTCTTGAATTGTTTTTTCATGTTTTCCAAAGGTTACAAAAGTGGATGAAACCAGAGGAATCGCACACATTTATTTATTTACTCCTAAGAACTTCCCCGATCCTCATCGCAGCATTAACCGTCAGATTACCAATGCAGACTTGTGGAAGCACCAGAAGGACGTGTTTCTGAGTGCCCACGCCAGTGGAGCTAGCTCTTCCACCAGCAAAGGCGGCCACACCCCCCCTTCGGGCAGCACGGGGGAGAACGTTAGAAAGAGCCTCACGGATGTCAGCAAAAAGTCCATGGTGGATCACACCTGCTCTTTCTCCACAGAGGAACTGCCACCTCCTGTGCCCTTGTCAAAGCCAGGGGAGCACATGGATGTATACGTGCCTGTGGCCTGTCACCCAGGCTACTTTGTCATCCAACGGTGGCAAGAGATACATAAGCTGGAAGTTCTGATGGAAGAGATGATTCTGTATTATAGCGTGTCTGAGGAGCGCCACGTGGCAGTAGAAAAAGACCAAGTGTACGCCGCAAAAGTGGAAAATAAGTAGGTTCCTGGACAGAGTTTTATTCTGCTCCTAAGAGAAATGTGTAAAGCGATGAATGCCAAGAGTCCTTAATCCCTGCAGGGGGACTTTGAACAGCACGAATGGGGATTTTGAATGTGAAATGAGACTAATGAATTATGCAGTTCTCGAATATTAGAATGATACCATTTATCTAAAAATCTAGTGATTATATCCCTGTTAAAACCTAATCGTATCTGAAGTGGAAGTTTAAATGTTTTTTCTACTTTCCTATTAGAAAAAATACTTTCTTATTCGGAAAACAACATTTTTATTTAATAACCTTTTAATTTTAAAAATAAGATGTTTATTGTAGAAAAATTAAAAAATACAAAAAAGTATACAAAATGAAAATTAGTCAACCAGACATTACCCGTGTTCAACTACGTATGTATTTCGTTTTTTATATATATATTTCTACAGCTGGATTATTATTATGATGATGTATAACTTTGCACTTGCTTTTTTACCTGATAAACCCTGTCAAGTTTTTCATGTGATAAAATCTTCATAGACATTTTTAATGGATAAATAATAGTCCATCATACAGAGAAATTAACCTGCTTACATGTTGGGTTTTTTCTCCCAAATTTTTCACTATTATAAATAACCTTGAACATAATCTTTGTTTGCATCTCTATTTATTCATGGGATAGATTCCTAGGAGAGAAAATACTTGTTTGAATAAAGATTCTTGATATACATTGTCAGATAGAGAGCATGTGTTGCCTTTTATGAGGAGCAATAGTGCCTATTTCACTACTCTTTGGCCCTTGGACAATGAGAATCATAATTCCTTACATTTGCTTAGCACTTCCATCTCTTTCCTCATATTTTCACATTTGGGTCCACCTCCTCCTTTCCTGTAGCCCTTTCCTGAAGTACATACTAGGCACTTTGTATATATTATTTCTGCAAGTAAATTAGAATTAAATATTACCCATGAGATAACAGGCCCAGGGTAATGCAACTGGAAAATGGCCCAGCTCAGGTGGGACTCCAGCTCAGGAGTTTGGCCCCCAAAGCTCTTAGGCACTATTGTGGTACCTTTTTGTGTCCCTGTTGTCTCTGCGACTCATGGATTTTTGCTTGCTGCACTTTGGCCCGTTTGAAGGTTTCTGGAGTTTCCCACAGAAGCCCCCAGTCACATCAGTGTTAAAGCTGGCCTCTGGAGCTTTCACTGGAGCTCCCCCTGCAGCAGCTGTGCAGGTTTCCTGTACCCATTCTCCACTAGGTGTACACTGGCTGGGCTGAGGAGTTGGTCCAGTCTGGCCAGCCCCAGCCCCGCAGCGTGTCGCCGTGAAGGGCCTGCTATTCCACAGGGCTTGTGCCTGATAAACCTGTGTCAGAGGGTGTCCAGGTCTGTCACCTGAGGCAGAGCCCAGCTCACACCACACAGGAGCAGAGACTGCCTCCACAGACACTTTCCTTTTAGAGTTATGAACATTCATCCTTGCCTGAGTGTAATATAATCGAGACTATAGGACTTTAAAATGGTCCTTCATTCCTAGACTTCAAGGTCTAGGTTTTTCTCATTTTAATGATGTAGGCCCAAAGGGGAAAAGTATATTTGTGTAAATTTCTGGCACCTTGAACACAGGCTCTTCCCCCATACTCTCCTACCCTTTCTAGGTTCTTTAAGTCGTGGGTTAGATTTTGTTTTGTTTTGTTTTTTAATGTCTTTACTTGGCATATTTAAAATTGTCAACTTTACATTAATTTTTAAATATATCTTTATTGATTTCAGAGAGAGGAAGGGAGAGGGAGAGAGAGAGAAACATCAATGATGAGAGAGTCATTGATCGGCTGCCTCCTGCACGCCCCCGACGGGGGATGGAGCCGCAACCGGGGCATGTGCTCTGACCGGGAATTGAACCCCGATCGCCGGGATCCTAGGTCAACCCTCAACCACTGAGCCACACCCGGCCGGGCTACATTAATATTTGTAATCCCTTCCCAACCTCCCTTCACAGCCTTTCTCTTCCATTCCTCCCGGCTTCCCACCTCCCAGCTATACTGCAGTGTTTGCTCCATCCAAACCACCACGCCCTGTAGTCTTCTGTACTCTGTACTTTCTCATGCGGGTCTTTAGCCTGGCCTGGTCCTGCTTGCCTCTCCCTTCCCATCTTACACACATGTACCTTGTCCCAATAGTGTGGCCATCCCGTCACCCTGACAAGGAAGGGATCCACTAGCGGCGTCCTGATCAGCCTCCATGGCACCTGTTTCATTCTGCTTTGTGATGGGCCATAGGTTGTGTCTCGTTCTCCTTTCGCTCCCTGAGGCCTGAAAAGGTGTTGGAGTGAGCGGATTCCAGCAAGGGAGCCGGTGACAAAGCCGAGAATAGTAACCCTGGGGAAAAGAAGCAGCAATCTCTTAAAAAACTTCTATGATAGTATAGTTTTATATTTTGATAAACATAGTTTGTATTAATTTTTCTTTTTATCGTAAAATATTATCCTTAAAGCAGGTGTTGACTTGGTGTGTTTCTTCTCCCTTTTCGATCCTTCGCACATCTAGGTGGCACAGGGTGCTTTTAAAGGGAATTCTCACCAATGGACTGGTATCCGTGTATGAGCTGGACTATGGCAAGCATGAATTAGTCAACATAAGAAAAGTCCAGCCCCTAGTGGACATATTCCGAAAGCTGCCATTCCAAGCAGTCACAGCTCAACTAGCAGGTAATTTCTCCAACACTGTTTATATTGTCATTTTGTCCTGGGTACTTAGGGAGTACAGGATCATGATCTATTGAGGGAATTTTTTGTTGGGTTTTTTGGTTTTTTTTTTGTTTTTTTAGCATAAGCAACTTCCCAACCATAATGGAAATATGGTCGTGCCCTCCAATTATATCTGCTGTTTCTGTTTTTCCACATTCTGTTGACTTAATGTGCTAGTTTAATAGTATTTCTAGAAAAATGCATATTGTCTCAATTTTGTTTTAAAACCTGATTTAGAATTCTCTAACTTGAGCTTTCAAGTTTAAAAGTCATGGAGATTTAGAAATTCATGGGACTTAAATTTCATCTGATCCAACCAGTTTATTTTATAAGTAAACCAAAGCTGGGAAACAAACTGATTTGCCCAAGATCAGACCACTTGATAGAGGAAGAGCTGAAAACAGTAACTGAGTCTCCAGAGGTTCAATCCAGTGCTTTTGCCACAATGTTGTATATAATAATTTTTTAAAATTAGCATATTAATGCCTTTTTTACTATATCTGGTTCATCAGGAAAAAATCTATAAATAAGAGAAATGTCATTGATATTGATATTTTATTCCTTCTGTCTCCATTATCAGTTTAAATCTGCATATACTTTATGTAGGGAAATGGGCAGTAGTTATAACTTCATTTTATAACACAGCATTAAGTCTCAAATAAACCTTTATTTGTAGGAAAAGGTTTGCAGAAGTAACCCCGGTTAGAATAGAAAAACTGTAAGCTGGACTGCTTCAGGATTGTTCAGCAACTGTCTTTCAGTTAGGCAAGTCTAACCTGGGATGTTTAAACTACTTTGGAATTGACTAAATAGTTTTCCATTATAGTGGGTCAGAGACAGGCTCATTTGACCCCTCACTGTCTGCTTTCTCCTAGGAGTGAAGTGCAACCAGTGGTCTGAGGAGGCATCCATGGTGTTTCGAAATCATGTGGAGAAGAAACCTCTGGTGGCATTGGTGCAGACAGTTATAGAAAATGCCAACCCTTGGGACCAGAAAGTAGTGGTCTATTTAGTGGACACATCCCTGCCAGACACAGATATCTGGATTCACGATTATATGTCAGAATATCTGGTAGAGCTTTCAAAGGTTAATTAATCGCTGCTCTGAGACCTCGACAACTAATTCAGATTTTCTAGCAATAACAAAATGTAGTAGGCTTTAAAAAAATCTCTCTCTGCTACATGGCTCTGACTGCTGTGAGATTGAAAAGAATATGTTACGTTTGATGAAAACTATTTAATAAGTTGTGTTTAACAGAGTTGACTTTTCAAAGAAAATTACACTTGAATTATTACTATAATATTAGATTAAAATGTTTATCAATATAAAAATTGACTACCTCCTAATTTCTAGGTTTTGTGATCTTAAGAGGAAGCATTCCCTTTCAATTCATTTCTTCCTTGCGGTGCTGGGTTCTTCTCCAGTTAGAATGAGAATTTCGTGACTTAACTCTACCCTGGTATGCAGTGCTGTGTCCCAAAGTCACCAGACCCTGTGCAGACTATCCTGAGTCCTTAGCACATCAGCATTGCTAGTGGTGCTGCGGGAGGGGCAGCCAGGCAAACCAACATGCCCCTCCCCCCAAATCTTGAGTGGTGTCTCATTGCCCAGGGAGTCCAGACTGAAGACCCGCGCCTTCTACAATCTCCCTACCCAACCACCAATCACTGTGCCAGCCACGCTGGACCTTTATCTGGTCCCCGAACCTTATGCATGTTCATCCAGGGTTACTGGCATTCTCAAGCAAGCACGCTTCCCTCTAAACTGTCCATTGATGTGCTGGTAATTGTTTGACAACCATTTTGGGGGGGAGGGGAGACTTGCTCTGCAGAGTCTGATGATTCCCATGTTGTCAATACTCCCTCCATTGTTCAGTTCCAGCTAACAGTGTGACATTGCTGAGTGTGGAGCTGGGAAGAGATGCACCCAAGCAGCTCTTGCCAGCCCATACAGCAGACTCCAGCACACCGTTGTCTGTGTCCTTCGCAGCAGACAAAATGATATCTTGCCTGTATCAGGCACATATAATGGTATATGCTTGCTAATGAATGGGCAGGATAGGTGACAGAGGGACAGGTTAGAGGCCTTAGCAGTGGCCTAAAGATAAGGAGGGGAGGCCCTGGACTAAAATTGGGCAATGGGACTAAAGAAAAAATATTAAAGGCTTTTTGAAGCTTTTGGTTAGAATTATTAGAACTGACATTTTGGATATAGAAGATAAAGAAAAAGAGGTGTCAAAGAGTGATACCAAGTCCTAAGATCTGAGAGGCTAGGATGGTGACCCTTACTCAGTGTGACTGGGAAGCTTAAAATTTTGATTTTGAACATGCTGAGTTTAAGCTAATAGACCTCTGTGTGAAGATATGCACAAACTATTGCAAATATGGAGTGGATTTCAGGGAAAAGGCCAGGCCGATGATAAAACACTTGAAGTCATTTGCTTAGTTTTGTGCGAGAAGATCTAGGAAAAGAAAGAACAGAGGGAAGTTAAAGACCAGATGTTTTTAGTTTTTCATGTAAAACATTAACATAATTATATCTTTATTGATTTCAGAGAGAGGAACGGAGAGGGAGAGAGAGAGATAGAAACATCAATGACGAGAGAGTCATTGGTCGGCTGCCTCTTGCATGCCCCTGACGGGATCGAGCCTGCAACCCAGGCATGTGCCCTGACCGGGGATCGAACCCCGATCTCCTGGATCCCAGGTCGATGCTCAACCTCTGAGCCACGCCCAGCCAGGCTCCTTTCTAGCTTTTTAAAATTTATATTTAATATTTATAGTGAAAGTGATTCAAAATGCAGGAATGCTTATTTATGCCAGTGATTTAAATAATTATTTATGATAAAGTAAAAAAGTCTGACATAAATGTTTAAGTGAAATAAAGTAGTCCAAATGTTATTTTATAGTGGTTTCTTTCCCTAAAAATAAACAACAAAAATTCTTTAGTTGTCTACAGATAAGGAAGAGGTAGTTTCTACTTTGCTGACTTTAGAAGTGTTTTCATTACTTTCTAAACTAAAGCAATTAATTGTGTTGTTGATGTAACTGAAAATATTAATCTGGTACTAGGACAATTTGACAAATGAAACCTGACCTCTACCTCACACCATATTCCAAAGTCAGTTCCAGGTGGATGTGAAGCCTAAGCATGAAAGGCTAACGAGGAAAGATAGCATAGGAAAATTCCTTTATAATCCAGGAGTAAGAAAGATGTCTTAAACAGGACACACAAAGTGCTAACAATCAAAGAAAAGTTGATCGACTAGACTGTATGAAAATGAAGAACACCTGTTCAGCATTACTATGAAGGTGGAAAGGCAAAGCAGAGTGGAGGAATATATACACTGTACAGGGTGGGGCCAAAGTGGGTTTACAGTTGTGAGTACAAGAAACAGATTTTACTCTTGTATTATTATCTATTAATTATTGTATTATTTTCCATACAAACAACTGTAAACCCACTTTGGCCCCACCCTATATATATGTAGTGGGAAAATATATTGAATATTTTCAATAAGCAAAAGACTATCCAGAAACAAAATGGGCAATACTTTTGAACAAGCACTTCACAAAAGAGAAAATCCAACTGGCCGGTAAACATGAAAAGGTGCTCAACCCAGTAGGACACAGGGAAATGCAAATTCAAACCTCAGTTATATGCCACAACTTATGTTCCAGAAATGGGGAAAATGTTTCCATTTTTGTTGATGTGTGTACTTTTGCAGAAGGATACCGGTAAAGAAAGTTTGCAGCAGTGCTATTTGTAATAGCTAAAACCTGCAAACAACCTACATGCCCATTAATCGTAAGATGGATACTTTAAAACTGTGGTATAGTGGGGTATACATTCCTCTACAGCAGGGGTGGGGAGCGTCAGGCCCATGGGCCATAATCATTTGGTCTGACCCCTGCCAAGGCAACCGCAGGTGGGGCTCAAAATTCAATAAATCTAGCAGCTTTTTCATAGCTAATTTTTAAGTTGATAATTTTGTATGGTCCTTGAATGATGTTATAAATATCCAAATGGCCCTTGGCAGCCAAAAGGTTCCCCACCCCGGCTCTACAGCAGTGAGACTACAGCTACATGAAACACAGATTAATTTCACAACGTGGAATTGAGCAAATGAAGACAAACATCAAAGGAAGAGGCAGGCAAGGAGGTGATTACTGTAAGTCAAGAAAGTAATCATCTTTAGGGGAGAGTTGTGACCAGAAGGGCACCAGTTGGCTCCTGGGCTTGCTGGCAGTGTTGTTTCTTGACAGTGGTGGTTGCCACAGGACCCCTCAGAGGGAGAAATTCTTGAACCCTCACACCTGTGTTGTAGGCACTTTTCTGAAACTTTAGAGTCCACAACAAAAGGGCTTTAAAAAAATCTGGAATGTTAAATCATTGTTTTATTTTAAAGTATAGGACACCTACCCCTTAAAAAGCATTCTCTTACAGCGTTAGGGGTTTGTAATGTAGAAATACATCTTAGTGAAAAACGAGATTTAAAATCATGAATAGCCCTCATTAGTAACGGAGCTGATTTCTGGCCCTTGGCAGGGGTCAGAAACTCCCATAATAATCCAAAGAGACCTTACCTTCTGTCCGTACACAGTTTTTTATGAGCCATCTTAAAACTTAAAACGTTAATGTTTGTTTGGGTTTAAGTGGTCTGTTCTGGAAAACAGCCTAAGAAAGTGGGGCTCCATTTGTTGTGGTTCTCTTACGGCCTTGTTCTGACACGGCCTCAGTGCGGGGACCAGGCCCCGGCTCTGCTGGAGCCTCGGCTCCCACGGGCCTCGCTGGCCGCGGGTCAGCGGGGGTCGCCGCTGCGGCCCAAGGGGGTGACGGCGCAGCAGCCGCCGGGCCGCCTGCGCGCCGCCCAGAACCTCCTCCCTCGGCCCCTCAGGACCGAGAACCCGCCCACCTTCCCCCAGATACCTCGACCATCATTTTAACTCCTCCAGGTACATGTGGGGAACCCGGGACTCAGGGGCGACCCGCGCCCACTCGCCCGTGGAGACAAGCTTCGGCGCGCCCGGGCCCCCGCCCACCGCGCGTGTCGCTGCCCGCCCAGGACCGCGCGCTGAGCCCCGGCGCCCCCGAGCGGAGGGAGAGATAACGAGGGCCGGGGCGGCGGGCGGGGCGGGGCGCGGGGACAGAGCGGGGCCGGGCCCGCCCCCGGCTTCCACCCCCGGAGCGCAGAGCGCCCGCCCGCCGCCCGCGGCCGCACCGGAGCTCACCCAGTCCCGCGCTCGGCCCGCCGCCGCCCGCGCCCGCGCGCTCCCCCGCGGCTCTGCAGCTCGGTAAGCCCCCCACCCGCCCAGGGGTCCCCTCGCGCTCGCGGGGCTCCCTGCCCCTGCGCCGGGGCCCCAGCCATATCTGGGCAAAATATTCAGCTGTCGCCGCCGCCGCCAAGAGGGACTGTGCGCGGCTCCCTCTATAAATAGCGGCCGCCTCGGGTCGCCTCCGGGGCCGGGAGCCCGGGGCTGGGGGTCCCGAGCCCGACGCTCCGGTCCGCTCGGCGCGGCGCGTGGCCTCGGCCAGGGCGCCCTCCTCCCGGCACCTGGCGCCGCATCTGTAACCCGCGGAGAGGAGCCCCCGGGGTGCGGGCCTCCTGCTGCGCCCCCGCGCCGCGGCCCCGCGCCCAGGGCGCACCGCCGGCTCCCGAGAGTTTGGGGCGGGAGTGGGGGCGCGCGTGCTCGGGCAGCGTGGAGCCGGGGTGCGAGCTGCACCTGTTTGAGGCAGGAAAAGTTTCCCAGACTGCGGGAGATGATGTTTAAAGCTCCGCGATACACGCTGTCGGCCCCGAGGTGGAGCGGGGAGGAACCTGGAGGCAGGAGCCCCCTGGTTGTTGCCAACTCACAGGGGCTCCCTGGCAAGCCCTTTCCGTCCTCTGGTCTCAGTTTCCCCATCTGTAGGGACGGCGTTTGGTTCCTGGGAAGAAGCCAGGAGCCAGGGCTGTGAGAGCGGCAGGACCTGCTCTTGACCCCCTGCCCTCCCCCCACCTGTCCACCTGCTCGGGGCCTGGGACGCTGCGGACACTGCGGCTCACGTCCGGAAGGGTTTCGGAAACAAGAGCCTTTGCCGGTCCCCCTGATTCGGGTCGGATTCTGGAACCTACTAGGACCCTGGGAATAGCCTGGGCCTTACACCGCCGGGAAGCGCGCCCCTGGGCGATAATTATGGGTGTCTACCACCTTTGCAAACCAGCCTGTTACTCAAACAGCTTTAGACCCAAAGAACTGGACCTGAGGCTCGCGTCCAGCTGCTCCCTGGCCTCAGTTTCCCGTAATTATGGTGCAGCCTCCAAGGGGTACATCCCCAGCCCCCCACCCCTTCTGCTATTATTGACCCCTGCACTTGACCTCGACCTTTGCCCTCTCAGACTTTTGGAGATGACCTAGCCCGTGCTTTTCTGCACCCGAATCGCAGAACCAGACCCTAGCCCAAGTTCTGGGCCCTCAGCGGGACCCCCCCCCCAAAATCTCCATCTAGATTTCTCCCAGTGGTAACAGCCACTCTGTTCTCTGTGAAGGGCCGGGAAGCCCCCTGCTCACGGTGACACGCAGCTGGACCTGCCAGGAGGTCCGCAGTCTCTACCAGCCTTTCTCATTTCTTTCCTGACCCCTTCTGCGCTGAGGCAGGTGTTGGGGATCAGTGAGCACCCACCAATACCCCCTCTTCTTTGATGTGCTGCTGTCCAGGACTTTCCCTTGCTCAGACAATAGTACTCTCATCCTGAAGTTTTATTTTTGTTTCTACTTCCTTTGTTACATATTTTCTATAAGGTCATCTCAGAGCCTCACAGAATTAAGGGGAAATGGAGGCAGATAGTAAGGTTCTCATCGATTCCAGCCAAACAGCAAACAGGCAGAGTGAAAGCAAGAAACGCTCCTGACTTCGGCGTATTGATTCTCTTCAATGAGCCAGTTTTTCAAACACATGTTTTGGCCTGGCTTGGCCCTTGAGTTTCTCCCAGACTAAGTGGAAAGCCAGTGTCCTCTAAAAATAGCCTCCGCCCACCTTATCAGGGTCTCACACCTTCTCCCTCCTCCAGAGCAGCGCTGCTTCCTGCTGCTCGGCAAAAACACAAAAACGGGGAGCAGGCAATGGCAGCTCTGAGTAACAAAAAGTGGGCTTGCCGGGGGGTTAGGACACCTGGCCTCAGCCCAGCTCTGCTGCCCACTTAGAGGGACCATGAGCAATGAGGGGGTGGCCAAGATGGTCTCTAGTGGGCCTGGAATCAAAAGGGCCTGTAGTTTCCTGGAAGACTTTCTAACATGAGAAAAGTGAAGTGCCAGGGATGAAATCTGGGGGAACCCACTCTTTGAAGAGAGGGAAAGAGTGGAAGAAAGTGGCTTCCCAAGAGCTAAGGTAGGAGAGAGGTTGGTAGTGCCAGTTGCTGCACAAAGATAGAGGGAATGAGCACTGGGAAGAGGCCACCAGGACTGGCAGGGGGTCATGGGTGACTTTGGCCAGGGCATTGCAGAGGGTTAAAAAATGGCATCTGCTACTGCCTTACAAGGGGCTAGTGATCCTGCCTGTCCATCTGAGCCTCGGTTTTCTCCTCTGTACAATGGGATAATAATAGTACCCATTTCATAGGGGTTGCTGTGGAGATTAAGAGTGATGATGCAGGGAAAGCCCTCCTCCCAGTGCTTGGTAACTACAATAATATTATTAGTGTCAGTGAAGGAAAGAGGCAGAAGCTAATGGGAGCTGAGGAAACGGAGACAGCATAGGACTCTTTCTAAAAGCTTGGATGAGAAAGGAAGGGAAAGGGAAGGTGTTAGGAGATGGAGACAGGGCACAGAGGGGAGGCAGGTGTTTCTGAGATGAGGTGTGTGAGAAAGGGCAGAGAAGGACCAGGAGAGGGGAAGGGGTGAAAGGAGAATCTAAGGGGTGTGCACACGGGAGTGAGGACCTTCCTTAATAACCTGCTGGTTGTCACAGGCTCTAGAACTACGTTCCTCTAGAATCAAGCTGAGCAAAGAAAAGGTAAAATGAGGCCCGTCCTGGCTCAGATTCCTGTGTACCCTTGGCAGACTTTAGTATCTGCAAAGGAGGGTGGTGATGGGCCATGAAGGGTAGTTTGACTCTGCCCAGGGGCCTTGTGACATTGGCCTGCTTATTTCTGAAATGACTTCATCTATTGATGACTCCTGCTGAGCCCAGTCATAATGGCATTTTCCAGTCAATGTTTTGATTTTTTCGTCTTACTAATGGACCAGCCAGGCTGCCAACATTTCTAAAGAGGCCAGTTCACTTTTTACTTAAAGCCAGAACACCAAATAGATCAATTATCTGGCTGCTAGGAGCCATTAGCAGTTTAAAACCACAGACCTGTTTCTGCAGAAAAACATGAATCAGACAACATGATTCTGGGACCATTTTCTCTCTTTTGTGTTTTGTAAAATCCACCTTTGGTTAATCATGATAGAAGCTGACTCTCTTTGCTTTTAATGATAATGAAAGAATGAGCTCATTGGAGTCAACCTTGGATGTGTCTGGGAGGTTTTCTTCCACGTTAGGCGGTGCCAGGTCCATGTCTGATCTAAAAAACTGAACAAACTCAAGCATTTCTTTTGTTTCCCCTTTTCTTACATCCTCTTGTTCTTTTCTCAGAGATAAAGAGATTTGTGAAAGGGCTGGACATGCCTGTGTATGAGGAGGAAAGTGGGAGGGGGAGTGAGAGGGAGGCCAGCGCGGCCCACGTGTCCCTGTCTCAGTTCTTCTCAGGATCCTTAGCCGAGCCACTCATCACTCCAGGACTCCTAAGGCAGTGACCCCAGGGCCGTTCCTGGGGATGACTCTGGTGCATAGGAGTTGTGGCCACTGGGGTGTTCGCTCTCCATGCCCACGGGAACCGGGGAAGCAGAAATGCCTCTCTGCCTCACTCAGCCTCCTTCATGGACTCATCTCTCCTGCCTGTCCTTAAATGTTGGTGCCACTCTCAACCCTGTTCCCTTTTCACCCCACACCCTCCTAGAATCCCACTCACTCCTGTGGCTCCAAGCACCCCTCTAAACTAACAACTCCCAAATTCATGTTTCAGGCACCATAGCTAACATCCCAAGGGCACTTCACCACCAGTAGGCCCAGACTCAGGGTTGTCATCACCCAGTCCCCCCTGGTGTTCCCCATCTTGGTCAACAGTAACACCATTCACCCAGGCACTGAGCCAGAAACCTCCCTTCCCTTTCCCCGCCTTTCTTTTGGTCAAGAGTCCTGCCAGTTCTACCTTCCTTAATACCTCTTCTGTTCATTTCTATTCCAGTCATATCCCCACCATCACTACCCCAATCCATTACTTTGCCATCTCTCCCCTGAGCTACTGTCCAAGCCCCTCAAGTCTTTGCTTCTATGCTGCTGTTAGATCTTTGTGAAACCTATCTATGAATGTGCTGTTCCCCTCCCTTGAGGGACTCCCCATTTCCTGCCAGATTCCTTAGCATTGAACACAGGACCATCTGAGATCTGGCTCCAGGCCACTTCCCCAAACCATCTCTTGGCACCCCCACAGATTCTTGTCATGGTGCAAGCATACATGCCTTTGTAGCTCGCTGCCTGTGTGCCTGCCGGTCCTTCTGCCTGGAATGCTGTTCTCTCCCTTCTGAACATGGTGAGCTTGTAATTACCCTTTAAAGCAAAGCTCTCATTGCCTCACCTTGCACCCACAGCCCCCTGCATGGACCCCAGAGAAGCACCATAGTGTGCTCTCGGTGTAATCATCCACCTGCATCCTTACCTTGGACTAGACTAATAGCTCCTTGAAGACAGAGTTGTGGCTCATTTATTCCTGCTCAGAGCTCAGTCACTTGGCATAGTGCAAGCACTTCATGTTTTAATAAATGACTGACTGTTGAATGAATGAGTAAAAGATAAGCATAGGAAAGCCCTGTGATAACCATGTCAGTCACACAACATCAACCAGCATCTACACATGTTCTCCCATCCTACCAACCATCAGCCCCATAAGAGCAGAAACCACACCAGTATGTTCCCCACTGAGCCTGCGGCCCCTGTCAGCCCCAGCGCAATAAATAGAACAAATCCATCCATGATCTCATTTGAAACTCTCAGGACTCCTGTAAGGAGGAAAGGCAGATCTTACTACTCCCTTTTTGTACATAGAACAGTGAACCCCAATAAGAATTGTTCCAGGTCATCCAGTTGGGGTGTATATTCCAGAAAAAACAAACTGATCTCCAGAGTTTGGTAAACTTGAAAAATGAGAGTCCTTGTGTTCTGTACTAGTGCTTCTCTAGCATTTGAGTCACTCGAGATCTAGTTTAAAATGCAGAGTCTGGCTCAGTAGGCCTAGGAGGGGGCTGGGAGTCTGAATTTCTAATAAGCTCCTTGTTTTTAATAAGCTTAATAATTCCCAATAAGTTCTAATAAACACCAAATAATGTGAGGCTCACCCTGCACACACATTCACACTTTGAGCACCAAAATGAGCGCTAGTTATCCTAAAGTTTCCCCGTTGCCATTGCATTAAGATAGGTTCTTATTAAAGTCTACAAATGAATTCATTTACGCCCTGACTCAAAATCAAGGTCTCTTTCTGTTCTTTGTTTTGTTTGTTTCTGGGGTTTTTTTTTAATGTAGCTCGTGTGGGCACAAAGAGCATGCAGGGGCACACGGGGGAGATGCACAGACCAGGTGGAGCACTTGGGTGGCCCTGCGTGGTCGGGCACATGACGGAACAGAGGAAGACTAGGATGGTGCACGTGCTTTGCGGGAGGGGCATGCAGTGGGGCACGTGGCTGGGAGGTGGGGACAGGCAGGTTGGTGAGGAGAAGGCTAAGGAACAGCTTGGGCTTCCCTCTGGAAGGGTCAGGCCTTGGACCAGTGGGATATTTCCATCTTCTTCCACCTTCCCTCCTTCTTTGTATTCTGACAGGGGTTTCAAGTTAAACTGACCAGTTCTGTCCAACACAGCACCTCCCCTAAGCACCAGAGCTCCAGGGCCTGTGTCCACTTGTCTTTTTCAGTGCACACTGCCTACAACTTTGTGGGTACAGGATGAGTGCCTGGCTCACGCTGGGGTGGAAACCCCGACACCTGCTTCAAAACCACTCAGAAGACAAGTGAGAGGGAGCAGTGAAGACAGACTTCCTCCATGCAAACCCAGGAATATTGGAAAAGTCACACTGGTTGGCAACATTGCGTGCTTTTGTTTGTGGGTTTTGTACTGCATTCCACTTATTCCATTAAAAGACTGTGAAGGGCTTAAAATAAACGTGCACAGGCAACATAACTGGTAAAAACAGAAATTTTAAAAAGAGCAGAAAACTTGAAAATTAGGGTCATGAGACTCTGAGAATCTGATGGGAGGTAAGGACTCTTGCTCCAGAAAAATGAATTTGCCCACCCACCCACCAGTCTGCATATCGTTTCAGCGGATGTGTGATCCCTCTGAAGCCTGCTCAGAAGCCCAGGCTATAAATGCCCGACACGGAGTAGGGACAGAGAACTGTACCATCAACTGAGCTGAAGGTGGCCACTGTATTTGGAAGCTCAAATCAGCTCTGAGGTGGACCCTGACAGCCAAAGGGAAGGGGAGCCAAGATGAACTGGAGAAAGGATGCTTCGTGTCTGATAAAAAAGAACACCAGTTTTTCAGGAAACAGAAATGCCTTTTTTAGCCCCTGACTCTCAGAGTATATCGTCATGATGAGACACGAGATGGATGGCAGTTTAGCACAGTGGTTGACAATGTGGTCTCTGGAATTTACCTTCCTAGGTTCAAATCTGAGGTCTGCCAGTTACTGGTTGTGTAGACTCGGGTGGTTTTTAACTCCCTGTGCTTCAGTTTCCCCATCTGTGAAGTGGAATTGTCGTGAGGACTAACTTAGTCAGTATATGGAAAATGCCTAAGGCAGCCCCTGTTGGCGTTCTGTGTGAGCTATGATGACCACATGCGGAGACCCCGTGGAGTAGTGGCGTGAGCACAGTCAGATTGCTTGCCTGCCTGGATTCAAACCCGACTGTACTACCTATTGACTCTGTGACCTGCCCCTCCCAAACTCATGTCTACCCAGAACCTCAGACTGTGACCTTATTTGGAGACAGGGTCTTTGCAGATATAATTAGTTAAGATGAGGTCATACTGGATTAGGGTGGGCCCTAAATCCAATGACTTGTGTCTTTATAAAAGAAGGAGGGGACATAAGCAGGGAAGAAAGCCAGTGACAACAGTCAAAGACAGGAGTGATGTGGGCTCAAGCCAGGGATGCCAAGGATTGTCGGCATCACCAGAGGCTGAGAGAGGGGCATGGAACAGATTCTCCCTCAGTGCCTCCAAAGGAACCAACCCTGCTGATATCTTGATTTCTAGTTCCCGGCCTTCTGGATTGCAACAAAATAAATTTCTGTTGTTTTAAGCCATCTAGTTTGTGGTGATTTGTTATGGCAACCCTAGGAAACTAATAGTCAGATTAGTGCACTTCCATTTCTTCATCTGTAAAATGGGAATAAAAAAGCATCTACTTCACAGAGTTAAGATTGCATGAAATAATCCGTGTAAAGAGCTCAGCACGATGCCTGTTACGCAGTATGGACAGAATAGTGTTTGCTGTTATGGGTCTAGTGAGATAGTGGGAAGTAATAGCCTCAAGGATGGTGTTAATAGCACTGTACTCTATTGTACGTCTACACTAAAATTTACTTACCCATTGCCCTATTGATGAACTTCTGTGTGGTTTCCAGTATTTTTGCTAAAATAGATAACCAGGTAATTTGTGTATATATTTTGGTACAATTCAGTGAGTAAACTAGTAGGATAAATTCTTAGGAGTGGATTGCCGATTCAAGGGCGTGTGTGTTTGGATAGATACGGCTTCACTTGCCTTGACAGGGTATACCAAGGTCGACTTCTCTTCTGTGCGAGAATGCTGGTCTCCCCCCATCTGGCGGACACTGGGAAGTCTCAGACTTTTATCTTTGTCAATCTGATAGAGGAGAACTGATGTCTCACTTCTCAATTGACTTTCCTATAATTATGAGTAAGCTTCTTATCTGTTCATAAACTTATTCGCCATTTGTATTCTTATGTGAATTGCCTGTTCCTTTTCTCTTCCTAAATTTTCACTGGGCTGTTCATTTACCTATCATCTATCTATCATCTATCTATCTATCTATCTATCTATCTATCTATCTATCTATCTATCTATATCTATCTATCTATCTATCTATCTATCTATCTATCTATCATCTGTCTATCTATCTATCTATCTATCTATCATCTATCATCTATCTATTTAGCTTTCTTTCTATCCATATCATTGTCTATTAAACAAATTAGCCCTTTGTTCAATGTGCAGCAGATATTTTCCCCCTGATTTGCCATTTACCTTTAGGCATTGTTAGTGCTAGTTTTCCTATTGGCTTTTCAGAAAATATAAAAATGCTCTTTATAAAGGGATACCTGTTAATACGTGCTGTGAGGCAAGGTGATAAAGCTTGTGCTTGTAAAGTGGAAAACAAGAACAGGTGTGAGCTCCACGAGTTTTTCTAAAAGCTAATTTTATCTGCCAATGGTTTTGACTTATGACTGTCAAAACAAATAATCCCGCTAGGCGTTCATTCATTTATTCAACTAACCTGCCTTCAGCCCTGAGAGGTGCGGGGCTTTGTTTCGGACCAGGGGACACAGAGGTGCTTGCCCTTGAGCAGCCTTGAGTTTTAGGTGGGGAGTTTCGATAAGACGACGCCTCTGATGGCAGAACTCTGACGACCTCTCCCATTTGTGTTAAGACATTTGGTTGCCAGGACCCTTTTAAGTGCGTGTGGAGAAAGATGACACAGGAAAGACAGCGGCTGATGAGCACACGGCGGCCTGAGCTGGGGGAGCCGGAGAGATGTGGGGAGGAGCTGCAGCATGGAGCAGGGCATGGAGCAGGGCATGGAGCAGGGCATGGAGCTCAGGGCATGGAGCAGGGCACGGAGCAGGGCACGGAGCAGGGCACGGAGCAGGGCATGGAGCTCAGGGCATGGAGCAGGGCACGGAGCAGGGCACGGAGCAGGGCACAGAGCTCAGGGCACGGAGAGCAGGGCATGGAGCTCAGGGCATGGAGCAGGGCATGGAGTTCAGGGCATGGAGCAGGGCATGGAGCTCAGGGCATGGAGCAGGGCACGGAGCAGGGCACGGAGCTCAGGGCATGGAGCTCAGGGCATGGAGCAGAGCACGGAGCAGGGCATGGAGCAGGGCACGGAGCAGGGCATGGAGCTCAGGGCATGGAGCAGGGCATGGAGCTCAGGGCATGGAGCAGGGCATGGAGCTCAGGGCAGGCGGGCAGGAGCTCAGTTCAAAGTCTTTCCCTGTGACCCTGCTGCTTCCAGTGACAATGCACTGGCTCAGCTGCCATGATGACCTCAAGAGATGCCAAAGAAAAACACCCTGGGCCTTTCTTGTTTAACCCATTAGAGAACTTTGACGGACCTGTGGACCTTCGACGCCCAGTGTGCCCTGGAATGGAGCTTGTAGAGGCTGCAGAGAGTGATGGAGTCACTGTGTTTAGTTTCTCTGATTTTTCAGAAGGTACTTTCCCATATGACTAAGAGCATGAGATCAGCCACGGAAAATAAGTGCACACAGGCCCGAAAACAGTCTTTTAAAGACTGCTGGTCTCTGAGTCCCCGTGCTGTCCACTCAGTGGCCCCAAACATGTTTTTCATAGTAGAATCAGGTCTTGAAGGGCCTTAAATCTCATCTTGTCAACTCCCCAATGGCCACATATCCGCTGTACTTTTCCATTTATGTGATGTTCAAAAACAGACCAAGCTAATCTATGGTTTTAAAAGTCAGAACAGTAGTTACCATTTAGGGAGATGGTTTGGAAAGGGGCTATGAGAAAGCTGGGAATGTGCTGCATCTTCATCCGAGTGGTGTTTAGATAGGTGTATGCATGTGGGAGAATTCAGCCAGCTGTCCCCTTACGATTTGCACACTGGGTTGTATGTAACCAATTCCTTATTTAAAAAGACAACTAATAGCTGCCCAGTGAAAGAGTAGGAGCCCAGAGCTGAGCTCCAGCGTGAAACCCAGCAAGACCGTCATTGCCCTTGCCTTGGCCGCTGTACTTTCATTCGTGCAGCTGAGATAGCGTCATGACTTTGGGGACCAAACCTCACACTGTTTGACTTACATTTGACTTACATTTGGGTTGTCAAGTCACTTGAGAAGCCCTAGATCTTTCTTGTGGCTGCTCAGCCCATCCAGTGCTTGTGGGGTTGACTTGTTGGGCTGTTTCCTTGTGGGACTGAGGCAGGGGCATAAAACCCAGCAAGCTGAACCTCGTCATCTTTTATCTCATTTCCTCTTCATAGCACCTATTGCGCCCTCACTTTACAAACGAATCCGTGGGACACTGAGTGACGTGCCCGAGGCTGCCGAGCCAGTAAGAACAGCCCAGGTCCGCATGACCCTGGTCCAAGCTTTCACCTGTCACCAGGCTGACCCGACAGGAGGCTCATTGGTAAAGCTGGGCTAATGACCCAGCTTGTCCCCGCTCTGAGGATAGTAGATGAAGAGACAATGTCTGTGACATCTCCCCAGGGATTTCTGTGTCTTAGCCCCCCAACATTAAATGATAAATTTTAAAAACACCATGACAGATCAAGAGAGGGACATGAGAGAAAGGAAAAACTTGATGTCTCAGTACTTTAATGGCACTTTTCGTGCCATTTTTGAACAAAGGACCCCACAGTCTTATTTTTGCACTGGACCAGCCGCGCCTGGGGGAGTCGGCAAGGCAGGAGGAGCAGCGCAGGCCCCATTCAGGACTCCCTGGGGAAGCGAGAAGGCGGGGGATCGGGACCCGGGTGGCTGGGGGAGCTTGGCCCTCTCCGTCGTCGGGCTGTCTCCCTCTCCTTGTCTGTGTGGATGGCGTCGTGGGTGACAACACGCCCAGGCTACAGGGGACATGAATCTGCAAGCCTGAAAGTGATTGTTGTTTTATCAGCTGCAAAGGTCTCTGCACATTGGAGTGGTTATTGGTATAATGATTGCGTCACGATTTACGACCCTGTTCTAAAACATAAACACTGAGGAAGCCCCCACCAAAGCTTCCATTACCCGCTGTCTACCCCCTTCACACGCTGCCCAAACCACCGTTGCCAACTGAGGGCCAGTTGCCCGTCTCCGCTGCAGATCCCCGGCCTGGGATAGCATGTGGTTGCCCAGCCTGCTCCTGGGGGACTGGCCCCAGGACTGTATTCCGGGCTGACCCGCAGTCAGGGCGCCTTGAGCGAGGCCATGAGACGGGAGCAGGCCAGGTGTGACTGCTGCTCTCGCCCACCCAGCCTGGGGGCCGAGAGGTGTGGGGCCACAGTCTCCTCTGCCGGGCGGGAAGCCCAGGAGACTGTGGGGGGGGCCACACTCACCAGTAAGGAGGCTGGGGCGCCCTGCGGACTGGGTACGGCTTCAGGCCGCGTGGAGTGGGAGCCCCAGGCTGAAAGGGCGGCCTGAGCACGGCCCGGAGGACTGGAGTCCCAGGGTGCTCAGGGGGGAGTGGGCTGAGGTGCCTCAAACCCCAGGACTGGGGGGTTGCTGTTTGTCATAATGGGGACTATTGAGGAGGCTTTCAGCTTGAGAGCAGCACCCGAATTGATTTTCGGAATGATCACCTGGAGGCTGAGCTGAGTGAGGACAGGAAGGTAGGCGAAGGGAGGCAGGGAGACCGGTCGGGAAGCTGTGTTAACAGATTTAAAAAGACAAGCACCGTGAGTGGGAGAGGAGGGGCAGACACGAGGATGTTTAGGAGGTAGGAGTCTAGTCACAGGAGAGCAAATAATGTCTGGCTCCACTCGGATGAGGCACGGGGAGCAGTCAGGAGGTCGAATGGTGGCTGCCAGGGGCTGCGGGCGAGAGGAAGATGGGGAGCTGGTGCTTAACGGGGACAGTTTCAGTTGGGGAGATGGCTGGCGGCGATGGTTGCACAGCAATATGAATGCACTTAATGCTACAGAAATTTACACTTAAAATGATTTAAATGGTAAATTTTATGTTATGTTTATTTTACAATTTAAAAAAACCTGTAATATTCAAAAGAGAGAGAGCCGGAGAGAAAGGAGTGACAGGCGTGGGAACCTACCGGAGCTGGGGGAGTGGGAAGAGGGGAGTGCAGGCTGACTCCAGGCCTCTGGCCCGGGCGGCAGAGGTGCCACCACCCAGGTGAGGACATGGTGGTGGTGGTGAGGTGGGCCCTGCTCAGGGTTGGGCACGTTGAGCCTGAGGGACTCAGGAGAAGTGCCCAGCGGGGAGCCTTAGCCGGAGAGAGACCATCTGAGTCATCAGCTTATCGCTGGTAACAGACCTCACATGGGAGATAAGAAGCCCCAGGGGAGTGTGAGAAGTGAGAAGAGGGCAGAGCCCAAGGGAACATCTGGGCAAGAAGAGTTCGTCATCAAGGAGACTGAGAGGAGGGGCCGAAAGGGAGGAGGGGAACCGAGAGCCTGAGCTCTGCTCTTGGGCTGTAAGGAGCAGGGGCTCACTCTGGGTGCCCGAGTGCTGTGAAGGGTGGGCCTCCTGAGGACTGCGGGAGGACAGGGGCCTCGTCAGAATCCAGCATGAGCCACAGCAATGCCGGCCTGAGGGAGCAGGGACCCGGCGCTTCTGGGGACACGACGTTCTCCTCTCTCAGCCCCATGAACTCACCCCCCACCTCGTGAGGACTCTCACTCCGCACACATCTCTTACCTCATAGTCTCAGCTTCCACACGTCCACCTCCCTTCACCCCAGCTTCCCCTACCACCTGCCCCATTCTCTCTATGTCCCAATTCAATGCTGGTATGGGTTGAATTTATCCCCCCAAAAAGGTGTACCTATAAATGTGACCTTATTTGGGAATAGGGTCTTTGCCAAATGATCGAGTTCAGATAAGGTCGTGAGAGCAGGCCTTCATCCGAGATGACTGGTGTCTTTATATAAAGGGGACATTTAGACACAGACACGTACAGAACTGGGAGACGGCCAGCTCAAGCCTCGGGACACCTGCGGCTCCCAGAGCGGGGAGGGAGGCCTGGAACAGATTGGCCCTTCGAGCTCTCAGGAGGAACCAGCCCTGCCCACAGCTACATTTCGGACTTCTAGGCTCCAGAGCTGAGAGACATAAGTTGCTGTTGTTTAAGCCACCTAGTTTGCAGTAGGACAACCCCAGGAAACTAATACAAATGCCAGACAGTAAAGGAGCTCATTTCATCCAACTCCTCCTTTTTCCGTGCCCCAGGCCACCTCATGGTCGTTCATTGGCTTGAATCAGGCACCTTTTCTGTCCAGTCTGCTGGGGGTGGTGACATAAAGTATGGCTGTCCCTCAGAGGTGCCCCTTGAAGGAGGGCAGAGGGGAGACAGCTCCCTCAGGAGGAACAGGGTGCTCTCAGGCGCTCTGTGTCCCTGAAGCCAACAGAAGAGAGAAGCGCAGGCTTCAGGGTGAGGGCTCATGGCATCACCGGTTAGCCAAAGTGTCTTCCAGCCCTGGCCAGTGTGGCTCGGTTGGTTGGAGTGTCATCTCTCACACTGAAAGGCCCTGGGTTCTATTCCCAGTCAGGGCATGTACCCAAGTTGTGGGTTCAATTCCTGGTCAGCAACTGATAGATATTTCTCTCTCACATCGGTATTTCTCTCTATCTCTCCCTCTCCCTTCCTCTCTCTCTTAAAATTCAGTTAAAACATATCCTCTGGTGAGAATTAAAAAAGCAAAACACAGTGTCTACCAAAAGAGAAGAGACAAAGACAGGAGGAGATGGGATATGAAAAAAACTTTGTAAATCACCCTTTCTTCGCCCACTATCCAGACATTCACTGTGGCTGAAATAAGAAGATGGTATAACTGGAAAATATTCATTTGAACTTGTGACTCAGCTCCTCCTGACCTCAGGGAAGTGTATTCCATAAATCAAGATGCTCCTCCAGCACCTCCTCCCAAGTGTTCCCACAGTGGCGGAGGCCGGAGGAGCCATTAGCAGAAGTGACGGGACCCACTTCGGCGAGAGATTTAAAGGCTTATTTGGTTCTCCAGGAGCGTCCCTCTCCAAGCTCTCATTTCTGAAGCTTCCTGATGGATGACCTCAGCCCTTGACCCATTAATTTTTATTGTCTAACCCGCCTCGTTTTATTTCCTGGCACAGCTTGTAAATTCTGTTTTTATTTCATATGTAGCAGCCGTAGCTTAAGGCTGCTGAGAAGCAGTGTGGCCAGACGTGCTGTTAGTGTAATATACACATGAGCTTTGAAAGATTTAAGGTTTTAAATTTATTGAGCTGCCCCTTATTTTTCTCACCAACTCCTACTCAGGACCCAGTTTAGAAAGCAGGCAACGGGTGCTGTTCCGCTTCGGGTGGGCCACGCTGGGAGCCCTGGCAGCTTCATCACCTCTCCTCCCTGGCCATCCCCTCTTGGGCCCCCAGCCCTCCCAGATCTAGTCGCATCTTTCCATTTTAAAGGTGAGAAAAGAGAGGATCCAAGAAGAGAAGGGACTTGCCCAAAGTTCCAAGGACAGGAGACCAAAACCCAAATGTGCTCGTTCCCTACTAGCAGGTTCACCAGGCACAGGGCTGGACGCAGGTCTACCCGAGGGAAGCTACCGTCTGATGTGTGCAGGGGAGCAGGGTTGGGGAGAGGTGGCGACTCAGGCAGCAGCCTCACAGTGGCTCCCATTTGTTGAGCCTGCCTTGACCACGCACCAGCCCCAGGCCTTGTACCTTATTTGCTTATTGCCAGTTAATCCTCACAGCACCCTAGGGGGTGAGTACTATTACCCTCCCACTATATAGAAAAACAAATCCAGTCCAGTGATTTTCAGCTTTTTATTTTAGCAGCTGAATCCTCTTTTCGAGGGAACTCTTATATGAAACCCCAAATAAACAAATCAGGTAAAATCAGGGTTGAGCCCACTCGGCTAGTCTTTCTGTCTTAACCTGACCTCCCTACCCCTGCCCTCCCGCAAGGGCCCTGGAGAGGCTTTCTCAGAGCCTGAGATCTCCCCTGGCACAGTTTAAAGACCATTCATGTGATCTAGTTCTTGGATTTCTCCAAGAGGGATGGGTTACGTGCAAAATTTCCCAGTCCATTAATGCTCATTTTACAGATGAGCAAATGGAGGCCCAGAGGAGGAGAGTTACCACCTCAACTCTAACTCCAACTCAAGTCTTAGGAATCTCAGGCCTGTGTCCATCCATGACAACTCTTTTATTAGGAAACAAATGCCTTTTATTAACAGGTGTAACATACCATGTCTTCCAAGCCATATTTTAAGGCTGAGCTTGCAGTGGGCCCCCCTTTTCTTCCCCACTTCCAGTTCCCCCACATCACCGACCACAGGAGGAGAGTCTTGCTTTAGAGAAACCATCCTTGGGAGCCAAGTAGATGAGTGTGGCTTGAAGCCGACAGCTTGAAAGTTTACCTTAGGAGTTCTCCACTCCTCTCAGCTTATTTAATGAAATGCCTCATCGCTCTATAATATTCACAGGACACTTGACATTAGAAAGGGCCTTTTAAATCCTCTGGAATCGGATTTTTTAATTCAACAGCACCTTTGAGTGTGTAAGTGGATCATTAACTTTCTTGTGTGTGCTAAGAGAGACTTGATCCTCAGGAAATTTAATGATTGCACCCCTCAGCGTGGCCTCCCCCTGCAGGTCCCTCCTTCAGCAGACCCCATAGTTCCCATCTACTTCTCTCTTCGTGCCCCCTCCCAGTTCCTTTTTTCCAAGGTGGCTTTGATATGGATTCCTTTCTCCCCTGGCCCCTCTTCCTGCCTCATCCCTCTTCTGGGGTCTGTCCATGACTTTTTCTAAGGATTTTAGTGCAAATTATCTAGGAACTGAGTCAGCTGGCAAAGATAACAAGCAGGGGAAGCTCCCTGGGTCCCAAACCTGTCCTAGTTGTTCCCATCCCTATGACCCTTCTTGAGTGAGTCTCAATGGCCCCCTCTTGTGACCCAGGGGTGAGTCTAAGGCTGTTTTCCCATCTTGGTTTTATGAGATTCCAATTCCAGGAGCAGTTTCTCAGACACATGGTTTCATGGTCAAAAAGGATAGGAAATTCTGCCTGTAACCTCCCCCTCTTGGAGATATCGGCATATGGAACATACCAGAATTTTTGAGAAGTCCTGCAGCCCAGAGTCCTGTGGAAAGTTCACGTAACCCAAACCTGTTTGAGCACCCAAAACATGTTTTGCAATCCACCTAAGAGACGCTAGTTTGGAGGTATCTCTGGGAGTTGGTTCTGAAAGATTCTAAGCCCTTGACTAGGGTTCCTCTTGGCCCTGAGATGGAGAGCTCTCCTGACTCCACTTAGGAAAAGCCAAATTAGGTTGTTCTCTGGGAGCCTTTAGGAAGGTTTTTCCATCTATACCAGACCACTGTCAGCTGCTTGTGCTTTCTCTGGAAGTAAATAGAAATGAATTGGGGGTTGGGGGCACTTATGGTCTGAACATTGCATTAGGGTCTGGTTAAGGGAAGACGTCTGGTCAGGCAGAGCCATTCTTAGACAAAAGGATGGCACTGGGGGTTTCTGTATTTGGGAAGCAAGTTCTTTCTTATCAAGCCAGCTGTCACACACACTTGGATTTCTTCTACAAAATGCCCACACATGCACAAACCTACATTAATAACACGTATCTCTGCCTGCTGAAATGGAGGCTTTCTCTGTTAGCTTAGTGAACTTCAGTTTTAGTTTATTTTTATTACTTTGTTTTTAATTAACAATTAATACCACTTTTTTGATTGATTAGTTGGTTGTCTTTTCGTAGCTTTTATTTCTCTCTACTCTGAAAAATTCCCTAAGTCATTTCATAGATGAGTCATGGGTTTTGTTTGTTTGTTTGTTTGTTTGCATGGGAAGGGGGTGTCTAAAACACAAACTGCTGTGAAAAAGATGATACTGACTGTATAAGTTTGCTAGGGCTGCCATAACGAAGTACTACACACAGAAATTTATTGTCTCAAAGTTCTAGAGGCTAGAAGTTCAACATCAAGGTATCGGCATGGTTGGTTCCTTCCAAGGGCTGTGAGGATCTGTCCTAGCCTCTCTCCCAGCTTCTGGTGGTTTGCTGGCAACCTTTGGTGTCCTTGGCTTGTGGAAGCATCACCACAATCTCTGCCTTCATCATCTTCACATGGTGTCTCCCTGCATGCCTGTTGGTCCAATTTTCCTCTTTTTATAAGGACACCAGTCACGTTGGATTGGAGGCCCACTCTTCTCCATGACCTCATCTAAACTTAACTAATTATATCTGCAAGGACCCTATTTCCAAGTAACGTCACATTCTTATTTGCAATGTGGTACTGAGTTGCTGAAGTACTGGAGGTTAGAACTTTAACATATGAATTTGGGGGCACCCAGTTCAACCCATAGCCGTTCTGTGCGGCGTCCCACACCATTTAAGGAAGGCCGGAGCCACGGCCTCACCTGTTGGCCGTCAGCCCAGAAGGAAGGCCGATGCTCAGCTCCCGGTAGGCTGAGGGTCAGGTGGGAACAGGCTCGCACAGGGATGCCAGCGGCTTCTACAGCAGGCTGGCATTTCTTTCTACGTGGAGAAGAGCCCAGAGTCTCGTTAAGCCTGTCTCACTGGACCAGCAATGGCAGGTAGAGAACTGGAATTGGGCTCATTTCAGTAAAAAACTTTCTGCCATGCGCGTGGCCCTGGGTTGGGCCCTCAGGAGAGCGGGATGGAGCAGACCCAGGCCCCGCCGGGTGGAAGCCCAGGCAGTCAGGCGCAGGCCGTGCGGGGAGGTGTGGACCCAGTGCTGTGGCCAGGAGGAGCTTTGCTTGGTGAGGGGACACTGAAGCCTCACAGGGAGAAAGGTACCATGTGAGCTGGCCTTGTCATGCTATGAGACAGTTGCAGCCAAGCCGAAGGACAGAAGGGCCTTAAAATGTCATTGGGTCTCTTAGGTTAGGCCCAAGGCAGTGGGGTATAGTGGGGAGCACCTGGGGCCCAATGGTAGGGATCCTGAGTCAAACTATAAGCCATGCCTCAGTTTCTTCATTGATAAAATGGTTTTAGTTAAAACCATTTAGTTAAATGGTTTTACTCATAATTAGTGGTCATGCCAATACAATAAATTACGATTCATTCAGTCACGTGCCCTCGGGACTTTTATCTTTTATCATCGAGATCAAATGAGTTCACAGGTGTGAAAACATCATGGTAACAGGGAATAGCAGCAACAGGATCCAGGCATAGGTTTAGGTCTCATGCATGCCAGGGGACGTGAGCAGCAGCCTTCTCTTGCAAAGGAGAGCAACCTGGGGCATGGCAGATCTGGACACGGGTCTCCCTGGGGCCCCCTCCCCCTCTCCAGGCCAATGACTTTCCCCCTCTGCGCCAGCTCCCTCAGGAATGAAGGAAGGGTCTGAATAAGGTGTTCTCCTCTGGCCAGGACTTAGGTGATTCTATGAAAAAGGTGTCAGCCCAGCGGGCGTGGCTCAGCGGTTGAGCATCTATCTAGGAACCAGGAGATCACAGTTCGATTCCCGGTCAGGGCACATGCCCGGGTTGCGGGCTCGATCCCCAGTCGGGGGCGTGCAGGAGGCAGCCGATCAATGACTCTCTCATCATTGATGTTTCTGTCTCTCCTTTCCTCTCTCCATAATCAATACAGATATATATATTTTTAAAAAGGTGTTGGGATACAATGGCTGGAGCAATGAGGGTTCAGAAAGCCAACAGACCTGGGTTCCAGTGCTGGTTCTGCTGATTCTTGACATGTGATTTCTGGGAGTCTCTCAATGTCTTCATCAGCAAAATGGAGATAACAACTAATACCTACCTCAGAGGTTAAATTAGGAAATCCTTATGAGTTGCTTAACACGTGGCTTGACACACGGTAGGAAGAGTTAACATTACTGTTGGCTGCTGCTTGTGAGGATTGAATGACATGTTGCAGGTGAAGGGCCTGCAGGGAGCAGGCGCTCAGTTAACCAGTGATACTCCCCCACTTTTAAGAACAGCGTTGGCAGAGTTTCCAGCATTCATGTTGTCCATCGGGATGTGGGATGGAGGGTGGAGGATTGTACAGCAAAGTATTTAAACTACTTGAAGAATAAAATAGTTTTCAGGCACTCATAAGCCATTTATAATCACCTCTTTTACTCATAATTAGTGGTCATGCCAATACAATAAATTATGATTCATTCAGTCACATGCCCTGGGGACTTTTATCTTGCATGGTTTTATTATGGAATTTATTAGTCCAACTTTGTGCAGTATTCCACAATAGTAATCGTTACCCTGACGATTCATAAAACATGGCCAGGCCACCATTTGAATGACGAGCGTTTATTTTTTCTGAGAGCAAATCCAAGAAGGGTCTTTCTAAGATCATTCTCTTTCTGGTAGGTCTTAGATCAGCACAGAAATTCAGAAGACAAAGACAAGCTCTTCACAATGTCCTACAGACGAGAGCTGGAGAAGTACCGAGACCTGGATGAAGATGAAATCCTCGGAGCCCTGACGGAGGAAGAGCTCAGGACCCTGGAAAATGAGCTGGATGAGCTGGACCCTGATGTGAGTAAGGCACTAAAGGGGACCACCTTGTCACAGTTACAGGGACAGCAACTATCACCACCTGGGGGAGGGACAGGTGCAGACTTCCTGAAGCTGCCACTTCCCCTTTCCTTCTATGGCCATCACGTTGGAATAACATTGCCTTTGCAGTAGTGTGTGTGTGTGTGTGTGTGTGTGTGTTGTATTGGTCAGAGTTCTCTAACAGAACCAAGAGGATGTATATACATATAGAAAGAGATTTATTATAAGAAATTGGCTCACACGATTATGGAGGCTGACAAGGCCCAAGGTCTGCAGTCGGCAAGCTGGAGATCCAGGAGAGTGGATGGTGTAGTTTTCGTCCAAAGGCTGGCAGGCTGGACAGCCAGGAAGAGAGAGCCGGTGTTTCAGTTCTGCTCTTCTCTTTGATATCCCATAACTTAGGTACTATGATGTAAAATGAACAATACTTAAATGCTACAATATAAATTCAGTACCTATGTTACACATTAAGAGACTAAGAGGGAAGAAAACAAAGATATTTACTTAACACACACACCTGCAAATATATTTATAACAAAATAGGAAAGAAATACTCATGATAATTATAGTCCTTGTTTCTCTAACGAGTCACATGGTTACAGCTGGTATTTATAACTACTACCTTCTTCCAGTACCTATTCTGTATTCCCTTTGCCTTTGGCAAGCACTTAGCTGGTCATGGTTCCTTGCCTGGTTGGATGACCCAAACCTTCATTCCTGAAGGGTCTGGGCCATTAGTGGTCCTGCCTGGATTGGGTTGTAGTTTTCCATTGACTTTAATCACGGGCATGGTAATAGTAAGAAAGCCCTAAGCAATCTCCTATTGCAGACATGTACTTCCTTACCTCCACTGTGGAGCAGCAGTCCGATTTCCCCTTGGTAATTAGGGTCAGTCACCCCAGCCGATACGGAAACTCCTTCTCAGCCTATTGTTCAGACGTATGAGGAGCCAAAGTGGCCGGGCGCCAGTCTTGTCTTCCAGTCGGGTGGAATCGTTGTGCCACCGGGAGGAGGCATTTCTCCCTTTGGAACTAAGTCCTCTAGGCCAGCAGAGCATAAGGTCACAGGAACAGGCAGCAAACATTTTGCTGGACGGGTGGATCCTGGCTGTGGGAAAAGCAGCTCCACGTGCTGGACGCTGGCGCGGAGCGTCTGCAGGCGCCTGGAGAACTGTGGTCCGGCCTTGCAGGGTACTGCCGCCTAGCTAGCACTGTGACCGAGTCTGCAAAACCCCTCCCGCCATTCCATCCAGGCAGCTGCTTCGGGACGGGGGGGAACGTGTGTCATGCAATGAATTAACTAAGAAATAAAGGACTAGAAGAGCCTCTTGCACTTGTTTGATGTTTTTATCACTGCATTTCATAGTTGGCACACTTAAAATTGTATTTCATGCTCAGAATTTGCCTCTGCTGTTAGAATCACAGCATCAAAAGGCAGAGGCTCCTGGTCACGTCTGTGGTTTGGCCAGGTACCATGGAGCCACGGGCTGGGTTAGGGAGGATTCCTAGGTGGCCTGCTAGACAGGAGCCTTCATTCCACATCTCTCTCAGGTACGCAGGTCGATGACCAGCAAGGAGAAGGCAGATAGTGAATGTCACTGAATTTAGTGGATTTTCCATTTAATATATTTTTAAATTATAAATGGAACATTTTGCACCTTTTAAAAAAACTTGTCATTGCTCAACTCTAGTTTAACAGTGACCGTGAAAAAGAACACTTCTGTACCATTTCAAGTAGCCAGCTGATGTAGAGGCAGTGTGGGTTGGCGGGAGAATGCGGGACTAGAGGCTAGATGGCCCAGTTCCACCCCTGGCCCTGTCTCTTACACTCCATGTGGCTTGAACCAGTTGCTGTCCTTGCCTAGGCCTTAGTGTCCCCATCCATAAAATGATGGAGTTGGTTGATTCCTTTCAGGACCAAGCTTCCATGAGCTTATCACCTCGTCTCCAGATTTGATTAAGTGGCTTCTTTGTAGATAACCCAGAATCCTTGTCTAGGGGTCCTGAGTCCCAGGCCCCATAGAATGACAACTCCTTCCAGCAGCACATGCTCGTCTTGCTGTTCGCGGCTCCTCCTGTCCAGCCATGAGGAGATGGCTCCCTGATGAGGTTCCTCAAGTTGATTAGAAAGCAGCATTGGTGGGAGGGCCTTGGGTTCCCCCCCTTCCCCTGCATCATGGCTCCCTCTTAGCCTGGGTTTCATTATAAACTAGCCATGTGGGCAAGAAACAATCAAGCTTCCAGCTTTGCTGCTATAATATTATTCTGTTCTAATTCTATCCTAGATCATTGCCGCAAGAACAGCTTTAAAAAGTGAGGACAAAAGGGGGGGGGGGGTTGCTACTCGTAGTCAACTCTGTAAACGTGGCTCAGTTACCTGCCAGGCACCAGGCCCTGCCCAGGCCGCTGCCAGGGGAGCTGGTAGGGATTCTGTCCGGTGGGCCAGGCGCAAAACAAACTCCGATCTAAATGGGAGCAGATGGGGGCTCAGGGAGAGGATTCATTCTTACTGGCGGGAGGCTTCACAGAGCAGGTGACATTGGAACTGGGCCCTGGGCTTTTCTAAGTCAAGAATAAAAACAAAGAATTCTGGGCCTAGTGAAGGCCATGAGCAAAGGGTCTTATACAGAAGGTAACCGGGGACAGGGAGTCTCATGGTTTCTGTGAGGGTTAGACGGGCCTGGAAGGGCTAGATAAAGCAGGGAGGGGGCTACAAAGTGGGTGGACTTTCTCAGTAGGCCCAGGGAGCCTTTGAGGGACAATGATTTGGTGGGCTTGCTGTCTTAGCACAGATGGACTGGAGGAGATGCCGGGGAGATGAGTGAGAGGCCGAGGGGCTCATGTGGGAACCCCATTGTCCTGCCCAGCCTGGGTGGGAGAGTTCTTTTCTGACAATAAGAAAGGGCTCCTGCCCCTCTCCACAACCCTCCCAATATGTTGCAGAATCTTTACTGTGCCCAGGGCGAAGCACAGACCGCAGTGGCCCTCAAGGCCTGGCTGCCTCTGGCCTTTGGGGCTGTTGGAGTTGCCCTGAGCCACTGGACGAAAATGAGGTTAGGTTAGGCTGTGACTGCAAATCAGGCAGATTATGACAGGGTCAGATGCAAGCGTCCAAGCTGGGAGTGGGGAGGGGACAGGTGGAAGAGCCCTCTCAGAACCCAGGGTAAAGCCCCCAAAGACTGCTTGATTTCTAGCTGGGAGCTCTGTTTCACTTTTAGACTGGCAGAGAGCTCCCACAGTGCCCCCACCCTAACTTTCAGGGTATCTGGCCCCAGCAGCAAGTTCCAGGGCCTCTGTACCTCTCATGCAGCCAGCTCCCCAGAGCCCTTCTCCCAGGTGATTAACAGGAAGGGATCCTTGTGTCTGCTGGAGGGATGGAGACAACTCGCCTGGTGTCACAGGACTGGGCATGGAGACTCAGATTTCTAATAGGGAGGAAGGTAACTGTGTATTTGGATTCTGGAGTGGGGTTGGGCAATCTGAGACCTGTGCTTCTCACATCACTGTGGTTTCGAAATGAACCTTTTCAAACACCCCTTTCTTTCTAAGTTCAAGGACAAGAAAAGAGAAATAAGAGAGAGGATAGGAGATAACAGGCCAGGGGGTTTTTTTCCCCCGGCCACACAATCAACCCCTTCACCGAGATGTCTCTGTTACCTGATTTGCAAGTCAGTATGTGAGTTTTGAAAAGATCTAGTGGGCCTCCCTTCTTTCTAACAGCACAAACATTCCAGCTCACATTTCAGCCGCCCTTGGCCCGTGTTCTGAAATCACAGCACAGGGAGAGGCCAAAGGTATGCAGACCTTTGTGAGAGGCCCCGGAGCCGGCTGGCCTGGAGTGGGCACAGGGGCCGGCAGGTGTCCAACCTTCCCACTTGCAGAGCAGGAACTGAGCCCAGTGAGGGGAAGGAACTTGCTCTAGGTCACACATCCAAACAGAACTGGACCAGAACCCAGGTCGACTGGCCCTTCTCTTATACTCTGTATCCTCCTGTTTTAATTTTTGTGTCACAAGTGCTTATGTGGCATCTTCTATGTGCAGGCACTGTTCTAGCACAGTTCAAAAATATTAAATCATTCAACCATCACCATAATCTTATGATGCAGGCACCATTTCATCCGCATTTTACAGGCAAGAAAACTGAGAGAGGGCCCTAGCCCAGTAGCTCAGGTGGTTAGAGTGTAGTCCCAATACGCCAAGATTGCAGGTTCCATCCCTGGCGAGGGCACATATGAGAATCAACCAATGAATGCATAACTTAGTGGAACAAAACAAAATCTATGTTTCTATCTCTTTCTCTCCCTCTCTCCATCCATCCATCCCTCCCCCTCTCTCTCTCCAATCAGTAAATTAAAAAATTATACATATATATTAAAAAAACAACAACTGAGAGGTGAAGTAACTTGTTCAAGTCCCATAACTAGGTAGTGGATGAGCCATGACATTGTTCTAAGAGGTCACGTCTTAGCCGCGCCACTAGAAAGCTTCTTGGGAGTCTCCAGGAAGGCAGTTTGAGGCACAGATGTGCTCTGGTTTTGTTGTTGGGGAGGGTGCTGTATATAAATCATCTTCCTTTCTTCCTGGAAACAACCCGAGATACAGATGTTCATGTTCACTCCTGGCTTTGCTCTCAGCTTGGGAATGTGCCGTTCCCTCTCCAGATCTGTCTTCCTCTCTGTAGAGTGGCTGCAGTCAGCCTTGGTGCCCTCAGACACCCTTCCAGCTCTCAGCATCCATGCCTTTTTTTTTCTTTTAAAAATTGAGGTATAATTGACATATAACATATTAGTTTTAGGTAGACAGCATAATGATTTGATACTTGTATATATTACAAAATAATCACCACCCTAAGTCTAATTAACATCTTTCCCACACAGTTACAATTTTTTATCTAACCATCCACGATTTTATGAACAATTCCTGGCAGTCTTTTTAAATTATTTTATTTTATTTTTCAACTGCAATTGACATACATTCTATATCAGCTTCAGGTGTACAACATAGTGAATAGACATTTATATAACTTATGAAGTGATCGCCTCAATAACTCCTGGCAGTCCTGTTACTTGAATTCAGGCTCACGCTTCATGGGGGTTATGTTTTCAGTGATGCAATTGTTAAGCCCAGTGTCACATGACAGAGTAGAGTACTCGGAGTTGGAAAGCAGCTATGTTTGCAGCAGAGGACTCTAGGCTTGTGCTCAGTTGAAAAAAAAGAAAGTCCCTGAAGCTTTCTATCTCTCTGCGGCCTGGAAAAACTCGAGCTTATCATGAGATTGTTGCATTTAGACTCCCTCGGGAGAGGAATGCTCCATGTGCTAAAAGTATCCGCTGCTGACCGATTCCCCAAGAGGATCTGCCCTTTCTTGTCTCTCTGGAGTTAAGTGGATGCTGCTCTGAAGCCGAGCCAACTCCTCGGTTCAGATTGCCTCTGTACCAGGCAGTGGGGGAACGGGCGGTGCACAGAGTCGGCGGAGGATGGCAAGTCACACTGACTTGCACAGGGACTTACAGGAGCAATAGGTAGTTAACATCTACTGGGAATGCAATGGGCAAAGCCCTGTGTGGATTATCTCATTTAGTCCTCTGAGAGGCTTGGTCATCGGCCCCATTTTAAATATGGGGAAACTGAGACTTAGAGAGATGAAGTTCCCTGCCCAGGATGCAGCGCTGTGGTGCTGGGATTCCAGCCCGGCCGTGACCCAGTAGCCTGTCCTGTTGGCCACCACCTCCTACGCACACATGTGGGATGGGCCTGGACATTATGAGCAACTAGTTTTTTCAATTCGATTTCCTTTGAAGTTACGTTATTTTTACTATAAATACTAATCATGAAAAAAAAAGAAAGAAACCACTAACACAAAGAATTTAACTATAAATACTGCTTGTTAATGAGGCTTTGGGGAAAAGGAAGAATATTTTTTAAAGTGTTTCAGTATAAAGATCAAAATCTTTGCTGGAGAGAAGATAGTAGAGGTAACCCCAACCTCGTAAAGAAATTGGGTCCTAAGAGTTGGCTTTGAAGTCAGCCATTGGGACTGTGTGTGACACATTATAACCACAGAAACAACAATGGAAAACAACAGGCCTCCTGCAAATCCTGAAAGAGTAGTAATAATAATAATAACAATTATTCTCTCTTGAGGTCTTCTTACATGCCCGGTGCTGTGCTCCGTGTTTTATGGGGATCATCTCATGAAATTTCTGCGAGGATCCTATGAGACGGATCCTCACAGGTTGGGGACAACACCATTCTAAAACAAGGAATGGATGCCCAGAGTCGCAGAGCTAGTAAGTGATGGACCAAATTCAGGCCGACCTGCCTTTCTTAGCCCATCATGTGTTGACAGTTCTGAGAACAAGAGGCGATGAACCATAGGAGGAAATTATGGAGGAGAAAACCTAGAACTGTAGAATCTCAGAGCTAGAAGGACACTTAGGGACCACTTAACACGCACGCCCCCGCATATACATACACAAAGCAAGCAAGAAACCCTGACTTCAGGAGTCCCTCTTGGACATGTGCCATTTACTCAGTGCTTCATATATCCCATCGAGTCCTCATACCAGTCCTATGAGGTATTATCATTACCGTTTCAGTGATGAAAAATCAAAATAACAACAAAAACCCTGAAGCCCAGAGAGGGGAAAGGACTTGTTCAAGGTCAAACAGCAAGTCAGCCACAGAGCCGAGATGAGGACATGGAACTTCCTGTCCTGCCACATGGCTTCCCACCAGACTCCGCAAAATAGTGAAATCCTCCATACTCATGCCCCAGATTGTAACCTGTGAGCAGGAGAACACTCTTGGCCATGAAGGAAGCAGCCAAGTTTGGCCCACAGGGCCATGGCTCTCCTCCCTTGTAACACAAACCGGCAGATTCACAAGCCCTGGGACAGAAGTAAACAGTTGAAATGGAAAGAAATAAATCTCTGCTCTAAAAATAGGCGCATATCCTTAGAAACACTGCAGGCTATTCACAGAGCCAAGGATGGGCCGGGGTGCAGGGGCAGCGAGGGTGAGTGAAGCCAGGTGTCAATGTGTCCCCACCCGAGCTTCTGGCACCATGACCACCTCCCTGTACCCCCTCCCCAGCCTCCCCAGAATGCTCTCCTTTCCCCACCATCCCCCTCCTCTCTGCTGCTGCTGGCTGGGGGACCTCTTGGACCTAGAGCCCTTCATTCAAATTGGAATCCTTTCATTTTTCAAGGCTTAACCTCCCACCCCTCCCTTGCAAAGCCTTCTCCACACCAGCCCCCCTCCAAGTCCCCAGCGCAGCACCTGCCACAGAGGATGCTGGGCTGTTTCCTTTTTGATTTTGACATTTTAATAGGAAACATTCTAAACATATCGGAGAGTATAGAATATACCTGTATTTCCATCATCCAAATTTAACAAATATAAAAATTTTACCTCATTTGATTCAAATCACCCTTAAAAAGAAAAAAAATCATTATAGATAAAGTTCAAACCCAGCCTCCCCCACACACCTAGTTTCTTCCCCATCTTCCCCACTCCAGTGAACACTTTCTACTTGAGCCACAAACCAAAACCCACATCATCAGGTAGGAAATAAACACGGAGGAAGGAAGATGGACCAGTTTTCTTGAGGCATGTGGCCATCTTGGGTCATCTTTTACTTTTCCACTCTTGAATGAGATATGTACATAAGAAAGTTTTCACTTAACCTTCCAGGAAGTAAAGCAACACCAAAGCCAGTAATAAATGATAACCGTTTCTTAGCCTCTATGTCAGAGTCAATAGAGAGTAGTGGGGAGTGAAGCAAACGGGAGAGTTTGTGTTTGACTAAAGGGCACTTCTATTCAGTTCCACCAATTGTTGACAATGTGAAAGTGGTTTATGTATCCCTCAAGTAAAAATTCAGAGGTGGGCAGTCTCAAGCTGGTATGGAGCTCAGCTCCCCAAACTTCCCCTAGTCCCAGATTCCATCCAGTTCACTTTCCTGTCATCCCTAGGGTATAGACCTCATCTTCATGGTCCAAGGTGGTGTCCATGATCTCTGCATTTCAGGCATTGCAATAGAGGAACAGGGCAAAAAGAAAGGAAAGGAGAAAAACCATTACTCAAGTGCTTGTTTTAAGGGAGGTTACTGGACATTGCCTCTGGACACTTCTCATATCACTGGCAGGACCTTAGTTTCATGCAGGGTTCAACCTAGCTGCAAGGGAGCCTGGGAAATGTAGTCTTTAATCCGAGTGGCCATGTGCTCAGCTAAAAGAATGGAGTGCTTTTATCACTAAAGGAGTGGAGACATGTTATTGGGGACAATTTGGGTTTGCCAGTTTCACGGCCTGATGCTCTGTTTTGCCAAAAGCTCTGAGGGGTGAGAGGAGTTGGTAGGGGTTTTACCAAATCCAGACCTCCAAAGAAAACATTACAAAGGACCTACTCTCTAGCTTGGCATTTCCCCAAACCTCCGTCAGGGAACTCTGGTCCCATTTTGGACACCCCTACTCTGGTACCTTTCATAATATGTCCCTTCTTCCAAACCTGCTCGGGACAGCAGTTAGGTGGCCCGGCAAACAGCTTGAGGCAGCAGGTGTGATGTCGACCTGAAGGGTGTCCAAGTAATACCAGCCTTTTCCTAGCAGGAGCGTCAATGTCATGTGACTGGATCATTCCGATCACATTGTTCTAGCGCCCAGTGCTTGGTGTTGGGGATTCAGAGGACTAAGATGCATTCCAGCTGGCCTTTAAGGGGCACCCAGTCTCCCCAGGGAGAGAGACATGGTATAAATGTGCCCCCGGATGAATTAGGATGAGCATTATATAAGACCTGGCAAGATGCCTAGGGGAGTTTGGAAAGAGAATTGCCAGGTCAATGTGGAGAGCACTACAAAGGCTGAACGGGGTGCCCAAGGGAAGGCCTTTGAGAGGTGAATGCAGGGGAGAGGAGGGATGGCATTCCAGACAGAGGGCACCGCCCGAGCGAAACACAGAGTGAGAGGCAAGACGTGGCTGCGGAATGCGGAGCAGCCGGCCGTGGTTGGAACGGGCACACTTGAAGTCGGGAGCAAATCTGGAGGCTGAAGTGCATTGGGTCAAATCATGAGGAGCTGTCCGTGCCTGGCTGATGAATTTGGACACGACCCTGTAGGTCAGCGGAGGTGCTGAGCGTTTGAGTGTGTTGGGGGGTTTCACGGTCAGGTGCTCGTGTTGGTGAGGTCTGGCCGGCTGATGGGAGGGAAGGGAGTAGAGGTGGAGAGGCCCAGGGAAGGGAGACCAGCCAGGAGGTTGATCTGATGGTCCTGGGAAGGCATGGCAGATGGAACGAGGGCGGTGCCATGTGATGGAGACTGTCCAGAACCCTACATCGTTGGACTCACCCAGACTCCTCCCCCTAGCAAACCAACCCCCTCGCCCTGCCAAGCCTTTGTCTGTGCCACGCCCTCCATCCCACTGTACGACCACTTTCCTCTTCCCTCTCCATCTGGCTGGTTCTATCTGGTGCCCTGGGACACAGCTCAGGCACCCCCTCCTCCCAGAAGCCCATGTGGGTGGGGAACAGAGTAAGCCCCTCTCACGTGGCTGTGTCTCCCCTCTGGCTGCAAGCCCCTGTGGAGCAGGATCACACATTCATTGCCTGAGGACACCCAGTGCCGCACAGCAGGGAATGTGCTGAAAAGGAGGGTCAGGGGAAACCCAGGAAGGGAAGGGTTGGCCACACCTTGTGCCATGAATGCCAGAGAGAGACAAAATGTGTTGTTACGACCAGCAGGCCCCACTATCAACAATTACAGGGCTTGGGCCACAAGGATGCCTTTGGAAGTCAGCACTAATGCCAAATGAAGTTGACTGTGTGTGGGAAGTAACGGTCCTGAATGAGGTCATGATGGTTGAGCCAAAGGCCTGGATCTTTCTGGATAAAAAGAGAAGATTCCCAGTGTGTGTCTGTTGGGGGGGGGGGGTGGCGTACGTTTGGAGAAAGAGGGGCTCTTAGAGGTTTGCACCTTGCTTGTCCCCTCTGTGACGGGCACGAGTGGTGCAGCCCCTCTAGCCTTCCACACGGTCAGGTTAAGTCCCCCCATATGTGAGAAGAAATCTCTGTTGAAGCCACCGAATGATTTCTAGTGGGATCTGGGAGCTGCAGGTCAGCAATGCAGAGGCTGAGCGCTCCTTATCTGGACGGGGCCCTGAGGGACTAGAGGGCCGCATTTCACACAAGCAGAAACAGACCCGGCAGATAACTGGAAAAGAAAAGTTCTCAAGTTTGGAAAAAACCTTTTTGGAGGGCATCAAATACCTTGTGAAAGGTAAGTGGTGACTGACCGCTCTGAGATGTTGGGCCTAGCTGCGGAGGTGGGGGCGGCCGTGAGGACAGAAGTCCGTGGGAATTCCGAGGGCTTCAGCCTCCCGATTGCTCTTAGCCCAGGACAGCTCCTCCACACCTCTGGGCGTCAGTTTCTTTACCTGTACGGCAAGATTAGCTCCATCAGGAGGGGAGCTCTGGCTCTCTAACACTGGGGGAGGCACCAGGTTGTCACAGGGTGCCACATCTGGCTTCCAGGATCTGTTCCTAGAGGAAGGCAGGCAGTGGGATGGAAAGCTTGCTGTGGCTTGGAAGTCGAGGTCCCTGGCTCTCAGTCCAGTGTGACCTCAGGCAAGGCCCTGCCCTCGCTGGCTCGAGGCTGCTCCCCGTAGCCAGTGAGGTTGTAGCACAGCCCATCCTCCTCTTAGCAGTTGTTTGGCTCAGTCACAGGGCAGAAACCCAGGACTCCTGGAGCCAGACCCAGGGGCACGTTTTATATCCCCTTGTTCTTAGACATGCCTGCTTATTTGGGAAAAGTGATCAAATTGCTTATATTTTGTCACTGTGAAGAATCAGGTGAGGGGACATTTTATGTATGATTAGCCACCAGTCTGAAACATGCATACTGACCCTTGGGCATGCTATTTATAAACAGTGTCATCTCTACATAAGCTCAGGCTTCCTGACTGTGTGGCTAACGACCTGCTTGACTTTGGGCAAGTGGCTTCAGTTGTCTATGCCTCAGTTTCCCCAACTGAAAATAAAAGAATTGGCCCAGAGGCTCTCTAAGGGCTTTGAAGCTTTCAGCTGCCAAGAGCCTATGCTTCTTTTAGTAAATTGTGTGCGCGTGTATGTGTGTTGCCTGTGTGTGCACGTAGTATGCATGTGAGCACATCTGAACAAGCCTGCAGTGGTTCTAGCTGGAATGGCTTCTCACGTAGCCCTGACTATCTATAGCCATGATAGCTGTGCAGATACTTGATATTTGGCCTTCCTGGCACCTGTTTGCACGGTGTTGGAGCTCCTAACAGCACGGTTGAGGATTTGTCAAAGTTTCCATCATCCTTTGGACAACTGGACTCCAGAGTGTGGGTGGAAAAATTAGACTAAGATGTTAAGCTGTCGGGCTGCACAGCCCAGTTTTAATTTTACAACATTGAGAAGGAAGTCACCATTTAAAAATACATGATTAGTAGGGCACATAGGAAGAGATTGCTTAATTTCCCCCATGATTATTTCCAAGATCAAATTAAACTTTTAATGTGTTTTTAACATTAAAAAACCTTCTAAATAAAAAAAACAAGTATATACCCCTTTCTTCCTCTAGTGCAAAGCCCAGTATGGGCAAGACACCCACTAAATATTTGTGGAATAAATGAATGAGTATCTTGACTTTCTCTACAGAGAATTTTAGTCTGATAGGAACCTTAGATCAGATGTGGCAAAATGGACGAAGTCTTCCCTGCAGATGTGTTTTATTTGGCCTGAACATTGTTTTTAAAATATTTGGATCATGTGTCAATATTTGAAAATCATAAAGATGAGTAGATCTAATAACATTGCCCACATTCTTACATGACAGTAAATTTCTGGAGCATTGAAAGCTCCAGTGTACCACAGTCCCCACCACTCCCAAGTATATAACAGTTATTTTTAGGCTAAGATCAGAGAGCATCTAGAAATTCCTCCTCCTTAAACCAACACTAACTTTCCTCTCAGGATATGATAAGATCATCCAGGCATTAGTCACTGCCTTGCTCACACAAGTAAATTTCCAGTTGTAAGTAAGAATATGAAGACATGTTTCATGTAAGTAAGGACATGAAGATGCTCAGAATCCTATATACCAGAGCTTTCTCCCAAAGCAAATGTCACCCATAACCATCCTGTCCTTGGACTGAAGATGTACGTGTGATGTGTGCATGTGACTACAGATTCCCCTAATGACAACTGATGACTGCCCTGAAGGAACCAGACTGATACTTCCCTTTGAACTAACTATAAAGAAAGCATGTGTCCAATAAATTTACTCTGTGCACATTTTAAGATTAGGAGACCACGATTTAAATTCCTTAAAGGTTAGATGGTTCTAATTACCCACAGGCACCATAAAAATGTACAACCTTTACAGGCAACATGAAAGCTAGTTATGGACTATTCTTTGCTATTCAGTAAAGCAGACCCCCTTTAAGATCTTGGTTAACTGTAAAATCTAAAGCCATATATTGTTTTCCACACATGCTGTCATTGCAACTTTTCTTTCATTTTACTCCCCTTCCCCCATTGACTACCCATCTCCCTGGGTATTCCAAATTAGAGAACTCTTTGTGGGGTCCTGGCCCTATCTGTTAGCACTCTGACCAGATGCACAATACTCGCTGCATGGATGTTTGTTGAGTAAGAAGGAATAAAGGAAGGAAGATACATTTCTACGCATCCACCAAATGCTCTCCGGTCAGAGCTCCCATGGTTGGGGGAAATCTCTCTTCACTTGCTGGATACCTGGGCCTGAGAGTCAGTTTTAGGTTCTAATAGTCATGAAAGATCCAAGTCAGTATTTTCTTACCTATTTAACTCCTCAACAACTAATTCACATAATAAGGCACATTGCATCATAAAACAGGACACCATTTTAGACTTGACCAGCTCTCGCCGGGCCAATCTCCGCATCACTGCTGGCCACTGGCACACACAGAACCTTCTGTCCTCAGCAGTCCACAGCCATTTAGTTTAGTTATTGCACTAGCCATTTTCTAGATAACGTATGCCATTTTTACTAATTTTTTTGAAATGTAATTCATATACCATAAAATTTACCTATTTATAGCGTGAACCTCAATATTTTTAGTATATTCACAGAGTTATACAACCATCGCCACCATGAATTTTAGGACATTTTCATTACCTCGAGAAACAGATCCGTTAGCTGTGAATCCCCATTTCCCCTCAACTTACCCTACTCTAGGCAGCCACTAACTTACTTTCTGTCTCTCTAGATTTGACCCATTCTGGACATTTCATATAAATGGAATCAGACACTGTAGTCCCTTGTGACTGGCTTCTTTCACTTAGCACGATGTTTTCAAGGTTCCCTCTGTGTTGTAACATATATCAGTACTTCATTTCTTTTTATTGCCAAACAGCATTCTGTTGCCTAGATACCACCATTTATTTATCTGTTCATCATCTATGGACATTTGAGTTGTTTCCACTTTTGGGCCATTATGAATAATGCTGCTACGAACTGGAGAAGTTTTTGTGTGGGCATATGCTTTCATTTCTCTTGGATATATGCCTAGCAGTGGATTGCTGCATCGGACGATAACTGCATTTTTAAGCTTTTGAGAAACTGCCACACTGTTTTACATTCCCATTAGCCGTGAAGGGAGGTTCCGATTTCCCCACATTCTTGCCAACATTTGTTATCTGTCATTTTTATGATAACTATCTTAGTGGGTATAAAGTAGTATCTCCTTCTGTGTTTGATGTTCATTTCCCTGATGACTAATGATATTGAGCATCTTTTCATGGGTGTATTGGCCATTTTTATGTCTTCTTTGGAGAAATGTCTATTCAGATCCTTTGCCCATTTTTAAATTGGGTTATGTGTCTTATATTTTGAATTGTAAGAGATCTTTATGTATTCTGGGCCAGTCCTTTGTTAGATACATAATTTGCAAAAATTTTCTCCCCATCTGTGGGTTGTCTTTTCACTCTCTTGATAGTATCTTTTAAAGCACAAGCATTTTTAATTTTGATGATGTCTAATTTATCTAGTTTTCTTCTGTTGTTTATTATTTTAGTAGCATATCTAAGAAACCATTGCTTAATCCAGGGGTCACAGAGATTTATGCCTGTGTTTTCTTTTAGAAGTTTTATAGTCTTAGCTCTTGCATTTAGGTCTTTGATCCATTTTGAGTTAATTTTTGTTATACCATGTGAAGTCACATGCCATTTTTGAAAATAAATTAAAATGAGAAATAATCAGAACTTTAAAAAATATGCAGCTGTCTTTGATTTTCATTGAAAATCATGTTATGTTTCATTAAACATGTAATGGAAAAAAACTAACGCCTAATAAAGCTGACATTCTCAATATTTACTTGAAGAATTTTATAAGCTAAGAATTGTTAGAAAAGGCCTTTGACATTTTTTAATCAATTGCTTTCAGTAAAGATTTAAACAAATGAAACCATATTTTAACAAGCTATGTAAGTAATATTTTTAAAACTATTAAAAACATCTTTATTTTCCTCCTAATTATATGGGCTCTGTTTAACACAGTGGTTCTCAATCAGGAGGGATTCTGCTCCCCAGGGGACATCTGGCAATATTTGGAGACATTTTTGTTTGTTACAACATGGGGAGGAGGTGGTACTGGCATCTACTGGACAGAGATGCTGCTAAACAGTCTACAATGCATAGAACAGCCCCCAACACAAGTAATCATCCAGCCCCAGATAGCAGTTAGGCCAAGGTTGAAAACCCTACTTTAACTAGATCAGTGGCCTCTATCAGATATATTTGAGAAGAGGTGTGAGCTTACAAACCCTTTTCCTCTCATTTACAACCTCATGGTTTTCTCCCACCACAATACTAAGCCTTTCAGAGATCAGAATGTGCCCCAGAACCTTAACGTCCATCGCAACCCTTTACAGACAAAAATCTATCAGGTTTTTCCTTGTGAGGGTCGTTGGGAAAACACTTGTTTTTGTTGCTTAATTTATTTCATACTTATATGTTTTCATTTTTTGAATCTTGAGATATATTTTGATAATTCATCCCCTGTTCAACATACATATTTAGGTAACCAAACTTCCTGTTAAAATGTATTTTATCTGATCATAGGACAATAGTTATAATAAATGGTTGTGTGCGCTAAGCACTGTTCCTGCATTATCTAATTTAATTTTCTCAACAACTATGAAAGAGTGACTAATATTCACATTTTACAGCCATAGACACTGAGACACAATGAGATGAGGCAACTGGCCCAGGATCATATGTATCATCACTACTCCAAGGCAGGGCATGCGCCTGGTGGGGGTCCACTGTGAGGGACAGGCGTGTCACAGAGCACTTGATTACTCATTATGGGTAATCACAGAGAGACAGTGAGGTGCTTCTCTCTCTTAGTTAAGCCACAGTTAGTGCCCTGCCATGGGACAGAAGGAATGGACACACACAGCCATAGGAGAGCCCATCTCACCTGGACATGCCCACAGATGCGTGGCTCACCTGTGACCATTGCCAGTCCTTCATATCACAGTGGACAGCATCTGAGGACTGCTGCTTAAGGAAAACTGGGGTGTCTGTGACATCACTTACATTCTTGACATTCACTCCCAAATTAGTCAAGGCTCATTTTTTTACCTATTAGCCCTCTTCTCATAACATGCTCCAAACTGCAAACATCTCTCCTGACTTGTAGCTTAAATCCACTCGCATGTACACCGGCACCACTCCTCGAGCCCTTAATACGCACCATGCACTGAGCGAGGCCTGCTCACCTTCAGCTCTCCCAGTCAGGGCCACACTCCGGTCCCCTGATCTCACAGCCGCTGCTCTTACTGGAACAGCACTGTGGTGTTTAAACTGTGGTGAAACGTCTTGTAAAAAATACACTGCAGTTAAACAGAAGTATTTCCTTCCTAGGCTTTATCCCTCTTTGTGCACATAGCTGTCTTCATATGTCTGATCCCATTCCCCTCTCAGGGGCTTTCAGCAAAGGAGCTGAGCTGTGGGTGACTAAAGATACGCATTTTGATGGTACAAAGATCGAAGATGGAATGGCTGTGTGGTTAGGCCGTTTTGGGGGTGCAGCAGGAAGTGAGGTGACATTCTGCTCACACCTGCCTTCCAGGTGCCCTCCACCACCTGCTTGAATGAAAGGGGGAGAAAGCAATGATTAGAACAGAACATTGCCCTCCCCCCCTAATCTAAGGAAGAACCCTGGCTGTTCTTCTAGACCTGTCCCTGAAACTCCTTGGGCAAATCTTTCCTCGTTCTGGACCTCAGTTTCCCCTTGAAGGAACAGTGTATGGACTAGACAATCTCTGAGCATTTTTGCAAGTATAAACTTGGAATCTCTAAGGTACTGGAGGCTGCATTAAAGGGAAGCCCGTGGAATTCAAATTCTCCCTAATTAGGAATCTGCTTTGTAGGAAGCCCTCACCTAGAAGCCTGCCCATGTTTGAAGGAGACACCGCGATGATTGGTTGATGCTATCTTTCTTCTGAGATCCATCTCCAGGGGCGACGTTCAAAATATTTAACAGCCAGTATGGCATGAGCACAGCCGTCAGAAGGGGAGAAGACAGCTGGCTGGGCCTTCGGGGGCTGCAGCCTGAAAGCGCGCCTTGCCCGCCTTGCCCGCCTCGCCCACCTCGCCCACCTCGCCCGCCTCGCCCGCCTCACCTCTGCTGAGCCTTCACCCGCTTGTTTTGGGGTGTCTTCTTCCTGCCTGACTCTGCACCCAGGGCCCTAACTCAAACCCCTTGGCCTTCTTCTCTCCCCGATCGCTTTATACACAATGGCTATAAATATCCTCCTGCATCCAAACACCAGCTTAATCATATTTGTCACTCAGCAGATGCTCTTGGACTGTCCCTCTGTGCTCAGCCCCATGTTGGCTGACTCCTTGCCCCTCATCTTCAAAGAGCGTTAGAGGCTGAGAAATGCAGGGAGATCAAGAGACTAGCTCTGCCCCTCGTCTGCTGTGTGACCTTAGGCAAGTCCTGCCCCTACCAGGTGTCAGACTCCTTACATGTAAACGAGTGACTTGAGCCCCGTTGTCCAATGATGAGTTTCTGGAGAAATGCATGTCTTCAGCAGCTGACCGCTCTCTCTCTCTCTCTTTCTCTCTCTCTCTCTGTCACCCGGGCCACCACCTCCACTGTAGAATGCACTGCTGCCCGCAGGCCTGAGGCAGAAGGATCAGACCACCAAGGCGCCCACGGGCCCCTTTAAAAGGGAGGAGCTCTTGGATCACTTGGAAAAGCAAGCAAAGGAGTTTAAGGACCGAGAAGATCTGGTCCCCTACACAGGGGAAAAGCGAGGTACTGAATCATGTTGCTCTTATGAATATGTCACTCCCCGGGCATTGCTGAGTGCCAGCTGTGTGCCAGGCCCCGTGTTGGGCCCGATGTGACTGGGCCTCCTAGCCTGCATCCCTGCCTGGCCAAAAAGCATAAACCCAACTCCGAAAGCATCGATGATGTAGATTTAGGGAAATTTCTGGGTAAACCAGACCAGAGAAACTTCCCCCTTAATCTCCTTTAACTGGGATGTCCTGCTTAGTTTTGTTTGTTTGTTTTTAACAAACCTAGACACTTTTGAAGGTGAGAGAAGTAAGTATTAATCATGATATCAGGACACAAGACCTGAACTAGGCCCGTCCTGTGCAAACCAAGAACAAGAGGCACCCTGCCTCTGCCCTACCCATCGCTGCTCTCCCAGAAGTTCCTCTCTGGCAACTGCGTCATTCCTGCCTTCACCTGTCCCTCTGCCACCCGGCCCCAGCCTAAGGCAGGCTTCCTGGAGGAGTGTGGGGAGCAGAGAGGCAGTCTCCCCGCTTCCTGTTGCGCTCCAAACCGCCCTCCTGCCCTCCTCTGTCCTGCTGCCTTGCTGGAGCGCTGCGCCGCGGGCCTGCCGAGCTCTGCTCCAGCCCCTGGCCGGGGCAGGCGCTCATTCCCTCTGCCTGGAGTGCGGGCCCTGCCGTGCGCCTCTGTGCTGTCTTTCTGCCCTGCGAGTGGCATGATGCTCGGAAACAGCCTGCAGCAGGGCGCGTTCGGTTGCAATCCTGGCACTACCACGCGCTAGCTGGCTGAGCTCGAGGAAACTGTTCGACCTGATGTGCCTCCATTTCCTGGTCAGTAAAATGGGCTGATGAAAATAGTATCACCAGTTATGAAGACTGAGTTAAGATTTATATTAAATCACTTAGAAGAGCGTCTGGCTCATAGTGAGTGCTATGCAAGCATTAGCTGTTACTGTCCTTTTGGTCTCAACTGTCCTGTCTCCTGTTCCAGGGAAGCCTTTCCTGTCTCCTTGGTTCAGGACACGCAGTCCCTTCAGTTCCCCCTGGTAATTCTCCATCTCAGGAGCCTGTGGGCTTCTTTCATCACAAGTCTGGTTTTATCATTCTCTCTTTATTTATCATTTGTCTCTCTCACTGGCCTGGAAGCCCCACGAGGGCAGGGACGCAGGCTGTTTTTGCTCACACGGCACCCTCAGCGCCTGGGGCAGGGCCTGGTATACAGTAGGGCTCAGTAGAGAGTTGGTGAATGAATGAGTGAGTTCAAGTTCAGTAAATGTATAATGAAGCTTGTGGGCTGCTCCCTTAGAATATAAGCTCCACCTTAGCCGGGGTGGCTCAGTTGGTTGAGAGTCATCTCATACCCTGAAAGGTCCCCAGTTCAGTTCCCAGTCAGGGCACATGCCCAGGTTTCTGGTTCAATTCCCAGTTGAGGTGTGTACAGGAGGCAACTGATGGATGTTTCTCACATCGATGTTTCTCTCTCTTTCCCTCTCTTCCTTCCTCTCTCTCTAAAATTAATAAAAACATACTTTTCTTAAAAAGAATATAAGCCCCATGAGTACAAGGACCACAGCACTACATCCTCACCTAATAAACCCTAGCACATAGTTGACATGCAATATATATTTGTTGAATTAATTAGTTAATTGCATAATTAATTGCTTATTTTCAGTGTCTTCCATTCTACCTGCCCCTAAGAATGTGAGATGAGCCAAGGGTCCCAGCCTGTGTTTTTATCTTTGTATCCATGTTGAATTAGCACAATACCCTGCGCAGAGTATTTGCTTGATAAATAGTAAAATGAAAAAGCCAGCAGGAGTAGGCATGGTGGGGAGGACATTGAACCATCCCAAACCCTGGCGTTGGAGCTCAGACCAGATTTTACTGAAAACTTGGAGACTCAGGGAAGCCCAGGGCATCTGGAGACAGAACTCTGGAACGGCTGTGTAATCGGAGGCATCCTGACGATGGTGGCTGGGCAAGAGCTGGGAATGACTGGGGCCTTGACCATAAGGGCTAGGTGTGCCCCGCTGAGAATGTGGACACGAGATGTTCTTATGCAAGGCACTTGTGCCATGAGGAGCAGTTTCTGTATAGCAAATAAAGATGATAGGATCTCTGGATTTCATGGGCCCTTAAAACTTCCAACATCCCAACTGCACATTTGAAAACGGGTAAACCGAGGCTGTGAGAGAGTCAGCAGCAGGCCTGGGTGGACAGCTGGTGGGGCATTGCTGGTGTCCATTTCATCAGGCACCCATCGCTCTCCCTGGGGAGGAGCTGGAGATGGGTGGGGGTGGGGAAGGGAATCTAGGCCGTACGCAACCAGTCCTGCCCCTCCAGAGAATGCCAGCGCTCCAGGCTCCCGGAGCCTGACTGCCTTCATGAAAAACCAGGCCAACCCAAGGAGAGGAGCTAGAATTTATTCTATGGCCAGGCCACATAATGACGAAGCTAAAAGGTTCATCATCATCATTGTCATCACCACCATCAATGTCATCTCCGTAAAGTATATAAGGGTTCCCCTTTCTCCACATCCGTGCCAACACTTGTTATTTGTGTTTTGGGTTTTTACTATAGCCATCCTAATGGGTGTGAAGTGGTATCTCACTGAGGTTTTGACTTGCATTTCTCTACTGACCAAGGATGTTGAACATCTTTTCATGTGTTGTTGGCCATATGTATATACTCTAAAGAAATGTCTATAAATCTTCGGCCCATTTTAAAATCGGGTTTTGTTGTTGTTGTTGAGTTGTAAAAGTTCTTTATATATTCTGCATACCAGACCCTATCAAATATATGACTTGTGAATATTTCCTCCTTTTCCGTATGTTGTCTTTTCACTTTATTGGTAATATCCTTTGGTGCACAAAAGTTTTAAATTTTCATGAAGTCCAATTGATCTATTTTTTTGTTGTTGTTGTCATATCTAAGAATGCATTGCCAAATCTAAGGTCATGAAGATTTACACCTGTGTTTTCTTCTAAGAGTTTTTATTTATTTATTTATATATAGTTTTAGTTGTTATGTTGATGCCATTTATTTCCAGTTCATTTTTATATATGCTGTGAGGTAGGGGTCCAACTTCACCCTTTTGCATGTGGATCTCCAGTTGTCCTAGCACAACTTCTTGAAGAAACTATTCTTTTTTTCATTGAGTGGACTTGGCAATCTAAAATAAATTTGCCATAGGTGTATGTATGGGTTTATTTCTGGACTCTTAAATATGTCCCATTGTTTATATATTTACCCTTATGTCAATGCCACATTGCTTTATTTTGTAGTAAGTTTTTGAATCAGTACATCTGAGTCCTACAACTTTGTTCTTTATCGAGATTGTTTTGGCTATTTGGGGCCCCTTGCAATTTTATATGAATTTGAGGATCGGCTTTTCCATTTCTGGGGGGGAAAAAGGCCATTGGAATTTTGATAAAGAGTTCATTATATCTATAGATTGCTTTGTACATTATTGCCATTTTAATATGGTCTTCCAGTCCATGAACTCAGGGTATTTTTTTTTTTCATTTAGGTCTTTTTTCATTTCTTTCAGCAATGTTTTATAGTGTTCTATGCACAAGTCTTTCATCTCCATGGTTAAATTCATTTCTAAGTATTTTATTCTTTTGGATGCTATTGTAGATTAAATTATCTTCTTAATTTCCAGTTCAGGTTGTTCATTGCTGATGCACAGAAATACCACATATTTTTATGTGTCGATCTTGCACTATGTAACATTGCTGAATTTGCTTATTAGTTTTTTTCTGGAATCTTTTGGGTTTTCTACATATAAGATGTCATCTGCGAATAGAGATTATTTTTCTTCTCCAGCCTGGATGCCAGGTATTCCTTTTTCCTGTTCATTTACTCTGACTAGAACTTTCAGTACAGTGTCAAATGGCAGCAATGGAAACAGGCACCCTCGTCTGGTCGCTGTTCTTAGGGGCTCATTTCCTCCTCACTTCTCCCCAGTTCACAGGCCGTCATCGCAGGGAGGCCTTCCCTGACCGCCTGACCTGAAAGAGCAGCTCCCACCTCACTCATGCCCCAGCCTCAAACTTCCTAGCCATTTGCTCTGCCTCATTTCCCCCCCACAATACCCTCACATGCTTGTTTATTATCTATCTCCTTTCGCTAAATTGTAAATTATTCATTGCTCTTCTCAGCCCCTAGAAAGGTTCCTGGAACATAGGAAACACTCAATAAATATCTGTTGCGTGAATATATATGTGCAATTTTTCATGCATGGAATTAAATTATTCATGCCATTCTGCAAACTTGCTTTTGCCACATTTTGTCTTAGCGTCTTCCTTCTTAGTAAGCGGAGACCACCATCATTTTTTTATAAGAACTGCTGGAGCTCCATCGCCCCGGTGCCCAGAATTTCTCCAGCAGTCCCTGCTGGTGGACACGGCAGCCACCATCCTGTGTGCGCCATGTTGCTCCCTCCTTCAGTTATGAGTCTGACACTTTTAAAATATCACGTCCCATGAGGCAAGGAGACATTTCTTGCTCTCTTGTCCTCTTTTAATAATCTTAGTATATTTTATTTGTTTTGTTTAGAGATGTTTCTAAATTTTTCTCTCCTATGAGAACCCTTGGTTAGGATATCCCAGATCCTGGCATTCTATTTTTTTTTTTTTTTATCTTTTTCCTTCTTGCAGGTCATCTAAAGTAATGACCGATGTTTTCAGTAGTGAGCAATCTAGTTTGACCAAGCAATAAAGGTATTATTTTCAAATGTGAAAGGTGCTCTGTTGGAAATCTTCCATTCCTGTTCTTGGGGAAGTTTGGCACTGGGCCCCTTCGAGGGACTCTCAGCATCGAGGGATCACAGGGCTCTGGGATGGTCACCCGGGGCTGTCGCCAGAGGTTGCCCCAGTGCCACCACACTCCTTGTAACAGGCACTCATGTGTTTGCAGGAAAAGTCTGGGTCCCCAAGCAGAAGCCGATGGATCCTGTGCTGGAAAGTGTGACACTGGAGCCGGAGCTGGAGGAGGCCTTGGCGAACGCCTCAGATGCCGAACTCTGTGACATCGCAGGTGAGAGGCACTCTGAAAGCTCCCCCAGGTCCTCCAGAAGGAGTTGACATACATCTGCAGGGAGCTTTGGACGGTTTGTTTCAACATGAACAATCTTTCTCTTTCTAACAAGGACTAGAGGAGACCAAGAATATTAAAATACAAGGTGTCCCCCAAAAATGTATACACACTTTAATAGCTGATAGTTCAATTTTGAAAATGAAATGTATTTTAACAAACACTGCCTTTATAATTACTCAAAGTGTATATATACATTTTTGGGACACCCTATAGAAATCTGTCATCAAAAACCAAAATGAGAAAAATAGAGATAAAACCACCCAAACCCACTACACCACAGGGCCATCTGTTGTTGCCTTGAAGGATGTGGAAGCATCCTGGGGGTGAGGGATGGGGGCTGCATGGGCTCTGTACCCACCCTGCATCCAATCCTGCCCACACCACCTGGGAAGAGAGAATGGGGGGCTGTGGGCAGAGGGCTGTGGGCATCTCAAGCTTGGGAGGTTCACAAGGGCTGGAGCAAAGCCATCTTATTTTTCCACTTTGCGCAGCTCAGAAAAGCCCCCTATCTCATATTTGTACAACACCCTCCATCTTCATGTATATTTCACAGTCAGCCCCTAAAACTCCAGGAGGTGGCCTGATCTTTAGAGCCCTTCACCATCTCAGCGTCTCTCCTTATTACGGTCCAGTCCCTGCCCACAGCCTGAGATCCATGCCCAGCAGGAGTCAGGTCTGGCCACAGAAAACACTGCACATGCCCCCATCCTGCTGTGCTCCCTGCCAGTGGGATGGGTGGTCTTTTTATTCTGTAGACTTGGGGGCTATTGACCATCACCCAGATGATGAGAGGAGGGTGGATAAGATGGGGAGAGACTCAAGGCAAGTGGGAAGGGGAGAGGAAAGATGGGGTTGCCTCTAACTCTCTGGCTGTGACAGTGAGGTTGGGGAGGAGTCAAGGAGGGTTCCAGATTGCCCAGCTCCAGAAACTAAGTGGATGTTGGTGCCATTAATGAATGTGGGTATATTAGTCTGCTTGAGCTGCTGTAACAAAATACCCCAGGCTGGTGGCTTAAACAATAGAAATTTATTTTCTCATAGTTCTGGAAATCAGAAGCCCAAGATCGAGGTGTCAGCAGGTTTGATTTCTTCTGAGCCCTCTCTTGTTGGCTTGCTGATGGCCACATCTCACTGTGTCTCTCTGTGCATGTGTCCCCTGTTGTCCCGTAGTATGTCTTAATCTCTTCTTATAAAGTCACCAGTCAGATTAGATTAGGGCCCACCCTAAAAGCCTGATTGTAACTTAATCACCTCTTTAAAGATCTCATCTCCAAATACAGTTACAAATTCTAAGGTACTGGGAATTAGGACTTTAACGTATGGGATTTAGAGGGATATAATAGCCCATACCAATGGGAGAGGAAAAGGCTCAGAGGAAATGCCGAGTTCAGTTGGAGACCTTTGGAGTTTGAAGTGCCGTGGGCCACCCAGGTGGGAACAGTTGTACATGAAAGTCTTGAGTTCTGCAAGGGATCCATGGTGTCGCCCTTGTGGCATCACTAGCATGGAGATGTGGGCGTCATTAGCATTGTCAAGCTCCAGGCCTTCACTCCTGTCATCCCCTCTGCCTAGATGGAGTAGAAGCCTTTGAGAGATGAGGAATGGAAATGGGGCACCGCCAGCCACAATGGGGGCCAGTTAGCCACGAATGGACTGGGAACCAAAGGCTGAATCAAATTGGGCAGAACCTAAGACGAGAGCTAGGGAGATAGAATGAGGGTTCAGGGCTGGCCTGAGACTCAAAGGTAGGTGAGGTCAGAGGCCAGATGAGGCCACCAGTGCTGGGGGACTTGGTCTCCTGCCTCATCACATCTCTGGCTTCTGGTAGGTTTTGTGCATGAGTTGGGATGGCATTTGTCGCAGGGGATGGGAACGGGGGAGGGGACTGCTGTCATCTGCAGTGGGACCATGTGGGGAGGAGTTGTGAGAAGACGCCAATAAGCAGGAGGGGCGACGCTGGGTGCTGGTGGCCAAAGCCAGGTTGTAGGGACCAGAGGAGTGAATGTGGAGAGCCAGTGTGTAGACTGTGAGTCCAAACAGCCTTTTCCTCGGGAGGCAAAAAATTTGGGGAGGGCCAAAGGACAGTGGTGGAAGGGTGTCAGGGCTGAGAGAGAAAGATTTTCGTTTTCACTGTGAAGTACAGAAGCAGTGAGCATCCCACCCAGCTGGAAGTGGAACACTTACCTTGGGAATGTACCTGATTTGCTTTGAAGTTCAAGTTTTGTTTTGTCAAAACCACACAAGTCATATTAGATCCCACATCATGCTCATATATTTCAACCAAACGGTTTCCCTGATGGGAGAGTCCCCTTGACTTCTGGTTAATCTGAGCAGCAGGGAAGTGGGCGGGTGACACCCCTGTGCAGCTTCTCCACACTGACTCACCCTGGAGCTGTTTTTATCCTGGTCCTTCTCGTCCCATCACCCTCCGTGACATCACTCCCCTCATTAGTCAGCTCAGAAGGATTATAAAATGACTCCACTGTCAGATCCGCCAGTTTCTGTGCCAAAATAGAACTGCAATATTGGGCTAAGTTTCTGTGTTGATTTCTTGAAACTATTTCTCTTTATTTTTGTTGGCGTGGCTAATTATTATTTTCTGTTCATGATACCATACCCTTCCGATGTCTGGAAAGGAGAGGGGGAGCTGTAAGTCGACACTAGAGTCATCAGCTAACCTTGGGCGCCTGTCACTGTGTATCAGCCACTTAAATGTGGCAGTGTCTCTGAGGAAGGAGGGACTAAACATTTGCTGACCTCCAACTGCATCCCAGGTGCTGTGGGAGTTGCTTCCAAAGCCTTGCTTTTTATTTATTGACTACAACAATCCTTTGAAGTGAGTTTCGTTGTCCCCATTTTACAGGTGGAGAAAGCAGGCACAGCGAGGTGAAATGCCTTGCCTAGAGTCAGCCAGGGGAGCATGGGGCCACAGGAGGAAAGGCTCTGGACACCACACTAAGGCACAGACACCTGGGATTAGGGGAGTGTTGAGAGAGGCAGGTGAAAACAGGTGTGTGGGCAGAGAGAGGCAATGGTGTTTAAAGGACATAGAAGGCAGGCCCCAGGTAAGGCCAGTGGCCAGACAGAGCTGTGGGACTGCATGGAAGATGTGGCTCCACCGAGAGACCAGCTGTTCCTAGTGCTGGATCAGAGGCCAGAATTTCAAAGATGCTGCAAGGGATGGAGGCAGCAGGGGCAGGACATCCTGTCGGAGTGCTGGGTGTGGCAAGCCCACCAGGAGCACGGGTGGGAGAGTGGGGGTGGCTTGGCCTTTCTCAAGGAGGCAGTAGATGGAGCCAGGAGTGTGGATGAGTCTTTAGAGATAGAAAAAGTAGGGAGAGGAGGGCACCACTTGGAGCTTTCATGACTCAGCTCCCAGGCAGAGCGTTTCCATGAGGCTCACCTTCTCTGGTCACTCATTCACACATTCAGCAGCCATTTATCTGGCCTTCCTTCTGTGTGCCAGGCTCTGGACCAGCCCTGGGGAAAGAATCCCAAGAAAGCAGCCTGGGTCCTGCCCTCGCAGAGCCACGTAAACTAACACTGAGGCCCAATGTGAAATGATAAGTGAGAGTGTGTCATGCAGGACAAAGGACAGGGTGGGGATGGAGGCTGGGCTAGGGGCTGGGGCCAGGGAGCTAAGGCCAGAGAGGAAGCTGACCCTGAAGGAGGAAAGGCAGGGTGAGCCCGCGGAGCGCGGGGGAGGAGGCAGCCCCTCTGAGCCGCTTGCTTTGCAGATGCACATACAGCAGGCTTGATATTTGGTGACGATAGGAACATGTAGACCCCCAGCAGATGTGTCACACTGACTCAGGTGTGACGCCGGTAAGGCAAGGCCTGTGGACTCTCATTTGTTTCCATGTTTGTGCACCATTCATTCATTCATTTGCTCGTGGAGTCGGCGTACATGGTTGAACTCCTACCGCGTGAAGGAATCAGATGCAGTCCCTGCCCTTGTGGGCCCAGGATGTGATGAAAACAAAGCAGAGGCATGTAAATTTTAGCATGAAAAGCGTCACCACAGGGTGATGAACAGAACGCACAGGCCTCTGACAATATGAAAGTTTGGGCATGTGGCCTTGGGTTGTGGCTTGGAGGCCACTGGGAGTCATCTGCAAGCATTTGGCATTATCAGTGCCTCCCCTCCCCAGGTGGGGATGTGATCCTGGCTTGCTTTTAGGGCCCCTTCAGGTGGTATAGGACCCAAGAAGGAATTGGGGGTAGGGAGACTCACCCTTCAGAAGGGCCAACCCCCAGGAAACCCCCAAGGGCAGCTGGCACCCCCTGGCTCTTGTGACTCTCCGAGGCAGTTGTAGGCAGAGTCCCCCGCCCCCGGCTTCTAGTGCACTTTCGTGCCTTAGACTCCTGCTCTGCGAGAGCCAGGGTGCGGCTTGTCTAGGAGCCATTCAGCTGCACCCAAGGCCTGGGCCTGAGCCAGCCTCTCCCACCTGTTCCCGGGATGCCTGCCGTCTGCCCTGAGCCAGCCCAGCAGTTGGCAGCCGGAGAGGCCCAGGATGTGTGGCGTTATCTCTGCATCCTTAGTGGAATTACGGACTTTGCGAACCCTGCCAAGGCAGAGAGAGGAAAGAGAACTTGATGTTCTTTTTCAGAGTTCAAAAATAGTTCTTTTTGCGTTTTGAGGAAGATTTGACTTATTATTTTTAAAAAATCACATTCCCCAGTGCTAAATTCAGCCTTGCCAATATCTACCAAGAATGAGGCAGCAGGCGGCGTCACTGTGCGGTTCCCCTGCGTCACTCACGCCTCCCTCCCCTGCCCTCTGCCCTCCCTCCCTCTCTCCCTCTTTCCTTCCCTCCTTCCTTCTTCCTTGGAACCCTAGTTTCCTCAGAGCTGCAGAATGGTTTTATTTCGTCTTAGACCTGCTATTGACATTTATTACCTCTGTGTTTAGAATTTCAAAGTAGAGGGGAAGTTTTAGAACTTTAAAACTGCTGGTGACCTAGTGTGTGGAGGAGTGTGTGGGAATGAATACTAACTTAGGAGCCAGACAGTCCTGGCCAAATGGTCTTTGACAAACCACTTCCCTCTCAAGCCTGCTGGAAAAGTGGAGGGCCCATAGCACCTGCCCTGGAGGCTTGTTGTAAAAAGCCAAACAGGATAAAATGATGAGATGTGGTGTGGCTGTTAAGTCCTATGTGAGGGTAAAAGATCAGCTTTCAAAACACACCCCGTTTTACAGATGAGAAAACTGAGGCCCAAAAAGCAGAAGTAACCTGGACAGGGTTACCCAGCACATTAGTACTAAAGCCAGGCTGGAGCCCAGGTCTCCTTCGTCCGGCCCCTGGCACTTTCTGTAACCTTCCTGCCTCTGCACCCCTTTCTGGACTGTTATGGGAAGCTATCATCCCAGCACAGAATGCATCTTCCATTTTCTACCGCTCTATATACTCTAAGCAAGACCAGCCAGCCACGTGAGGTCACGTCTTTCCTGGGATTCCAAACTGATTTTCCAAACCTGCAACCACAGCAGCAGCCCAGGGCCACCGCGAGCCGCACTGTGTGGCAGCTGGAAGTGGCTGCTCCAGAAGGTGATGCACGACCACCCGATTCACCTGCCACTGACTCAGGCCTCAGCTCCCACTGCCCACATGGCCACAGCCTAAATAAAAGCCCAGAGAGCTTTTAAAAATGCAGATGCCTCTCGCCCTTCTAGTTCTCCTCAGAGATGAGCAGGCAGGTCTAATTTTAGCAGAGAAGACTCTTAGAATGTGAGAAACAGAAGGGACTTTGAGATCATCTCGCCTTGTGGTTCCCAGCTCCCATGGAGCATCAAAACCATCCAAGGACGTTAAAAAATATACCTCCAGGGATTCATATTAGTCAGTCTAGGGTGGCGCGTGGATATTGTCTCAAAGTTCCCAGGTGAATCATATGACCTGCCATGATCTCATCTCACCCCGGCATTGGACAGAGGAGGCTGAAGCCTGGAGAGGGAGGGGACTTGCCCAAGGTCTCACAGCACTGGGGTCATAGGTAGGACTCATCCCCTGACTCTTCGCTAAAAGATCTGGTGTTTTTTCTCTAACTAGAAACCATGTCTAATGAAATAGCTGGGGGGGGGGGGGGGATCATCAGCAAGTAGTATTTACCAAATGCTTATCGTATTCTGGAAGAGGTAGAAGAGAGAAAGATGATATTCTTTCCCGGCCTCTGGAAGTCCATAGTCCAGTAGGGGAAACACACAGGTACCCAGATATCTCAAAACCATGTAGACTATATGCTGTGATAAGGACACCAGGTCCTGTGGGAGAACTAGCAGGGGAGAGGGAGGAATCCAGGAAGACTCCCTGGGGAAGGAAGTGTTATTCTAAGTCCTGAGGGATGGAGAGGTAGAGTTGTTAGGTAAAGTACAGGATGCTAAGTTAGATTTGAATTTCAGATAAACAATGGATAAGTTTTTACTCTAATTAGGTTCCAAATACTGAATGAGAACTACTTATACTAAGACATTTTTCATTGTTTACCTGAAATTCCAATTTAACTGGATGTCTTTAATTTTATGTGCTTAATCTAGCAACACTACTAGGGGCATTTCAGCAGAGGGCACTGCAGATGAAGAGAGGACCTCCAGCAGAGGGGCGGCGGTGGCAGAAGCAGGAGAATCTACTCAGCAGTGACTGTGTCCCCGAAACAGGGACAAAGCTGTTGAAGCAGGGCCAGCCCAGGGAAGGCCGGTGAAGCCAGGCTCTGGGGGTCACAAGCCACCGTCCACCCACCCCAATGGCTGCAAGAGCCTCACGGTCCTTCCTTCCCTCTGTAGTCAGTTTTCCAGGCAGCCAGAGTAACACACAGAATCCAAGTCAGACCATCTCATGCCCTGCTCGGACCTTCAGTGGCCTCCCAGGCTGTACCTAAAGAAGACATCCAACTCCTTACCTAAACCTTGCAGACCCTGCAGGATCCCATATTGACTATTTGAATAAAATCTACTCCCAAGCATTGTTGGGAGGATTCAGGGGATCGTGTCAGGAGGTGTTCCTCGTCTTGAGGGCCCATTGAAACCACCTGGGGAGTTTTTAAAAATTAAGATATCTCTGCCCCAATCCCAGAGATTGTGGTTTCATTGGTCTGGGGAAGGCCTTGGGCGTCAGGAGTTTCTCAAGATTCTCCAGTGATTCCAACGCGCAACCCAACGCGAATCATGATGGACAGCGGATTCTCCCGCCCAGAGAGAGGGCTCGGCGAGCGGGGTGCTGTGTTGTCCACAACTTCATCTCTGTCTGTCTTCCGTGTCCCCCTCCCTCCTGGCCTTCCAGTCCCTGAGCCTGGGGCTTTCCCACCCGCCGTTCCCTCTGCCCAGAATGTTCCACCTCCCCCCTCTTACCTTGGCCAGCACTTAGTCATCACTCCCAGCCACGACCTTCTGTTCCGTTCTCCCAGGACACACTGAGCTTCTCCTTCACAGCACCTGCCACACGCTGCGCCTCTGTTTCTATTGATGGAACCTGCTTAGCGGCTCCATCCCCCAGCAGATCGTAAGCTACCTGGGTGGGGATCCTGTCTTTCTTCTTCCTCCCTGCCCCCCTCTACCCTGCAGCTGGACACATGATGTCGGCACTCAGTAAACGTTAAATAAGTGAATGGATGAAAGAACAACTGAGCACAGGTGTGATGTGGTCAGATTTGCTTTTCCAGAAAGATCTTTCTGGCTGCTCTGTGCTGAAACTAGGGGGGTGGGGCCAGGATACCAGCGACTACACAGCCGTGACAATACAGCCAAGAAATGATAGGGCCTCAACCAGGACAAAGGTGAACAAGTGGGAGGTGGGACAGACGAGAGGCACTGTTTAGAAGGGCGAGGACTTGGTGAAGGTGCCATGGAGTGAGGTCCCACCGTGAGGGGCAGGCAGGATGACAGGATAAAGGTGATCCAGAGGAAGAGGCTGTTGCTGGGGAAGATGAGTTCTGTGTTGGCCAGACTGGGTTGGATGTGCCAGGGGGACATCCGGGGACATCTAGGAACCGGAGGCCAGGGACTAGAGAAGTCTAGGCTGGTGACATTTGCATAAATAATCAAATTTAAAAGTTTTCAAGCAAGCATTTCTTGCCATTTATGGGAGCAAACGTTTCGAGGGTGTGGAATGTCTGTGCTCGGGAGGCTCCTCTGTCTGAGAGGGGCGAGTCACGGCCCTCCCCGTGTCCCCGCAGCTATCCTGGGCATGCACACGCTCATGAGCAACCAGCAGTACTACCAGGCCCTGGGCAGCAGCTCCATCGTGAACAAAGAGGGACTCAACAGTGAGTACGCAGCCTGACTGCGGCAGCACCTCTCCCGCCCCCAGCGAGGACCCCGGGGAGGGAAGCCGTCCCCACACTGCTTGCTTCCCCCCCCCCCCCCAGCTCATGCTCCCTGGCTCCTGGCAGGACTTTTACATTTTTATGTAGCCAAATCTATGCAGCTTTTCCCTTCACTCCTCTGGGATTCGTGTCTTGTTTACAAAGGCCGTCTCCATCCCAGTATTGTAAAATACCCTCCTATATTTTCTTCTAAAAGTTGTAAAAGGTTTACTTCTTATTTACAACGTCTTAATCCACCTGGAGTTCGTGTTTTGTGTGGTGTGAGATGAGATCAAATTTTCATTTCTTAACGGATATCGAATCGTCCCAACACCACTCTTTGCAAAGCGTGTCTTTCCACCGCTGGTTCGGGACTCCACCTTGCTCATAAACTTCACGCGTCCGCGCGGGTCTGTCTCCGGGCACCTCTCCTGCTCCACGAGTCTCCCGTCTTTCCTGTGCCAATATTGCATTGTCTCTGCTCAGGCACGTTGTTCCAAGCTGGCGTTTGGTCCCAGAGAGAAAGGGGGGTGCCAACAGAATCACTAGCACCCCCCTCTAGATGGGTTGAATATTTCTTTCCCGCCCGGGCTTCCTTTCATCCTCACAAGAGCCCCTGGTCACAGGCTACCAGATGAGGACACCGGGGTTCAGAGAGTTTAAGGAAGTCACCTAGTTCTTGCAGGACATCAAGGACAGAATCCAGGCAGGGCCCACACCCCCTCCACGGGTCCCTGAGCTCCCTCGGGTCGCTTCCTTCCCGAGGGTGCTCGTGTTGAGGGAAAGTGGCCTCCGTGTTTCTGTGAGACACCCCCTTTCGTGGGCCACTCTAGGTGTCATTAAACCGACACAATACAAGCCTGTGCCCGACGAAGAACCCAACTCGACAGACGTGGAGGAAACGCTGGAGCGGATAAAGAGCAACGACCCGAAACTTGAAGAGGTGAACCTCAACAACATCCGGGTAAGGCCTGGCCCCCCTCAGCCGGGGGAGGCCGTGTGCGGGCGCTGAGCGGGCAGCCAGGCTCAGCAGCACCGAGGGCGCGCCCGTCTGGGCTCCGGGGGCTCCTCGGTCAGGAACGGGCAGAACCTCTCCGGGGGGCGGGCAGTGTTCACAAGTGCGCCCCGTGGCCCGGTTCCTTTTGGGGGGCTGACATCAGGCCCAGATGGTCATCTGGGGCCAACCCGGCTTCAACTTGGGGAGCGCGCCGTGTCGTTCAAACCCCAGAGCTTCTCTGAGATCAAAGCGTGAGACACGCACACTTGGCTGCGCGGGACCTGAGGCTGGGAAAGCCTGGCGCCCCAGGCTCGAGGGGTGGCGCGGCCCTGGGAGCCGCCACCCGAGCCTCCGCTGCTGCCCCTGAGTCACGCACATGCTCAGCCTCATCCCGCAGCTGGGACGGGGCTGTCGGCCCAGATACCGAAGGCCTATCCCAAGCTGCCGGCCATCTCTCTCCGGACATTTCCCGTGTGACCACCAAGGGCACGGGAGGGACAGACGGACAGGCCGTCCTACGCTGAGCAGGCTGCGGGAGGAATTCAGAAGCAGCCAGCTGCCTGCCCACCTGCTCAGCCCGGAGGCCAATGGGATTAGTGCCGGGAGGGGGTGGCAGTAAGGCAAGAAGCAGGCCCCTCAATCCCCGGCTCCTCTTTCCTTTCTTCTCCACTTTCTTTTAAGTGACTGCCAGCCCCACGGCACAATCAGATTGGAAACCTGCGTCTGAAGTGTCCTTCTCCACCTGGCCTCCCAGGCTCTGTTCCCACGGGGAGCTAAAGTGACACTCTGAAATGAGAGATCCATTAAAACACAGCCCGGGGCCTCTCTCTGGGGCCTCCATTGCCTACCATGTGCCTAGAGGTAGACACTGGCACAGTTCAGAACTGCACAGCCTGGCAGTGAATGCCAGCTTGGACGGCATAGGGGTGCGGGACCCGGCTCTGTGCCTTCATCGTGGGTCTCAGCCAGGGCTCACCCTCTCCGGGACTCAGTCTCCCCTCTGCACATTAGGCAGTTGGGCTAGATCAGTGTTTTTCACTAGAGGAAATTAAAAACTATAATGCCAATGCCCAGACCTACCTTCTCCTGAGATTCTGATTTTATTGCTCTGGAGCAGGCCTGAGCATCAGCATTTTGTAAGAGTTCTCCAGGAACTTCTGATGTGCGGCAGGGTTGAGACCGTCTGGGACAGATGTCTCTTAAAGATCATCTAGGGCAACCCCCGCTCCCCAACATGCACACCTCTGTTTTCCAGAATCAGGCCCAGAGACGGGGAGAGACCTCCCCAGAGTCCCAGAGCAAATCAGAAACATTGCTAGTTGCTGGGGCAGAGGTCAAGCCCCCACCCACCCCCACAGCCCAGGCCTGAGTTCTTGGCCTAACACTCTTCTGCATCCACCGCCTTGATTCCCTTCTCCTCTGGCCTCTGTTTGCACACAGAGGGAGTGGTGAGTCCTATCTGAACTTTTCAGGGAGGATTTTCTCAATCTGTTTACCAGAAAGTTCTCTCCAAATCCCAGCCATTTGGAGCAGAGCTGGAATCCTTTGCCCCTTTAGGTTTTTGGTCAGAGACTTGCCACAAATCAGGCTGCATGTGTGAGAGTTATCCCCCATCAGTCTGCCCAACCTGCTCCTGGCAGGGGCTATTGGTCACTGCCCGCCTTTCTCTCTGCAGAATATCCCCGTACCTACCCTCAAGGCATATGCAGAGGCCCTGAAAGGCAACTCGTATGTGAAGAAGTTCAGCATCGTGGGGACACGGAGCAATGACCCCGTGGCATACGTATGTACCTTTCTGTTCTGCTGCATGGAGGGTGGGTGGCACATAAACAGAAGGGTTGATGCTTATGGCCTGAGGACTGGCCATATCCCACTGATGAAGAACCTTGGGTGGTGTGGTGAGAGGCACTGGGCTAGAGCCAGGAGAGGGTGTGGGCAGAATGGTTGTTACCCAGGCACCACCTGTACAGTATCCTAATTAATCTCCACAACGCCCCCTGATCCCAGAAGTGCAGGTCTCGCCACTTAGCAGGGAGCTCAGGAAACCTGCTTTGTCCAAAGTTGCAGAGTGAGTAGAGCTGAGATTTAAATGCAAGTCACGTGGACCCTACAGCTGGGTCTCTCTGCATTCAGCATGTGAGGTTTGACAAGGGCCAGCCCCATACTGGGCCTCGGTTTCTCCATCTCTAAAATCATCATCTTTATCAGCAGGTCCTGATGACCAAGTTTAGCTGTTTTTCATTCATGTCTTAAAAATATTGCTGTTCAAATTAAGTTGAACTTATCATAAAGTAGCCATCCATTCTTTTTTCTTTTTAAACATTCCACACAAATGTTGATGGCACATCAACTCTGTGCCAGGCCAGCCGCTGATGTCAGCCCGTCCACACCAGCATACCCACTGCCGCATACTGAGGTGCTCTGGGCCGGCCAGTAAATCAGACTGCCAGAGCTCTGTATGTGCCCCACTGCCTGCCCCAGCTCTGCTGCGCACCCTCTACCCCCAATTCCTTCACTCTGGTGCAGCAAACAGAGTTGACTCCTGGCACGACAGTGCCTCTGGGACCTGCTCAGCCACCAGCATGTCCGCTTGGATCAGCCTGGTGGACTTGCCTACTGGTTGTTAAATATCTTGATTATCAGGCCCAGGCAGGCCTTTCCTGGGGAGCAAAAGGGATGCTGTGCAGAGAATATAGACTGGGTCCCTCCCCTTAGGAGGGTCCAGCCTACTCGGGGTCACAGAGAAAGCTGACATGTCTTCCCGGGGGTATACAGCAGGGCGAGCTGAGGAGGGAATGATGATTTCAGTAAGGAAGGCTTCCTGGGAGGTGAGCCTTGTGTGGGGTTTCAGCAAGCAGGGGATGGTGGAAAGGGCCTTCCTGGCTCTGATCAGCATTTCACACAGCCGGGCCCACAGATTGTACATCCTGGCCTATCAGCTGCTGGAGTCTCCTTTCCTCCATGACACACGGTTTCCACCAACTGCTAATTACTTCATTTCCTCCAGAGGCTCTGATTGTCATCTACACCCCTGGCCGTATTCCTCCCAAACGTGCTGGGGGCCACCTGAGCTCCTCTCCTCCCATTTGTCCTGGTCACTTGCCCAGTGGGGTGGCTTCCCAGGCTTCCCTCTCTGCTCAGTTCTGCTCAGACCAAGAGAACAATGACTTCATGGAATCCCAACAGGGAAATAGAAGAGACAAGTGAGAATATTTGGGGAGGTTGGGACCCCACCAGTCACTCAGTGGACAGTGACTGAGGACCTACTAATGTGCTGAGCACTGCAGGGTCCATGGGATGATAAGGTGGCTTTCAGCCCGCCCAGGGGAGAAAGGCTAATGGCAGAGACACCATCAATATAAAACCAACCTAAACCAGGGAATACAAGTTCCATGAAGGAGGTCATGGATAAATTCTATGAGGTTCAAGAAGACAGGCCAAGCTAGCTGGGGGTGTCAGCAAAGGCGCTCAGAGAAAGGGGCACTGAGAATGGCCTTGAAGGAAGGACAGGGTTTGGATGAGTGAAGCAGAAAGGAAAGGACATTCCAGGTGGCAGGAATAAGCAGAGGCTAAGCAGTGGAGAGCACTGGGCGTGCATGGGGAACTGGGAGTAGCCCCACCATCAGGGAGCAGCGAGAGTTGAGGCTGAAGAAGAGAGTGGGACCTGCATCCAGCAGAGGCTTTGGGGGAATAGTCCAGAGGGGGTTCGGGAGCCATGGCAGGTTGGAGGGGAGGAGAGATATAGAGCTGTGCTTGGTGAAGGAAGTGTGCAGATCATCTTGCCTGGTCCCTAGCTCGAATAGCATAAGTGAACAAGGGACTCTTGCTCCCAGCAAGGTTCCCTCAGTGGATTAGGTTCTACCCAAGAGAGGCTCCACTCAGGGTGACTCATGAGGACACTTGCTTTCCTCCTGTGGCTCAAGGCCCTTGCTGAGATGCTTAAGGAGAACACGGCGCTGAAGACACTGAATGTGGAATCCAACTTCATTTCTGGAGCTGGGATCCTGCGCCTGGTGGAAGCTCTTCCATACAACACTTCACTGGTGGAACTGAAAATTGATAACCAGGTAAGACGAGCAAGGGTCTCCTCGTGTCCTTCGCCACAGGACGCTCACTGTTCTGCACTTTCCTGCATGCTGCTGGATGAAGTAGATGCTGCTGATTAGAAAAGCTCCAGAGCCCAGCCTCAAGGGACCATGCTCACCTTCCTTTTTCATTCCCACCAAGTGTTCTTGTAGCTTTTGCTTGTGTACCCCTAGTGATGGAGAGCTCACTGCTTACCCTTCTATTATTAGTGAGACTATCCTTTCTGATATCCAGTAGAAATTAGCTCTTTCAGTCCTGTTTGTTGGGCTTAATTCTGTTCTGTTCTACATGCAGGGCACATCTGTTATACAGATCTTATAAACCATTGGAATCTTCCTCACCAGGCTAAATGTTCCATTTTCTTCAATCACCACCACCACATACACACACAATGGATGTTTGAGTCTCCTTACCATCTAGGTTATTCTCTGGGCAAATCCTAATTTGTTTTTATCCTTATGGGGCTATTGTTTCTCTATGACTTCTGTGATTCAGTCATTTATTTTCAGGGCAATTCTTTCAGTTCTGACCTTTTAAAACTATGCTAATAACCATACCTTGCATATAAGGTATCTTGTATGTTACATGTATTGAGGGTCCATTGTGGGCTAGGCTCTGTGCCATGCACCTGACACACCAACTCTGATTTTCCCAACCTCTCTGCAGGATGTGGGTATTATCTCTCCCACTTTGCGGAAGAGAAAACTGCTCAGAGAGGCTAAGACAAGCAACTTCCTCAGGGCCACCAAGTTCTCACTTTAGGTGGCAGGATTTGAATCCAGGACTCTCTGACTCCAAAACCCACATCCTTCCATTACACCACATTATTTTCGATGTTAAAATGCTTTCTTCTTAATGGTGTATGGATAGGGAACGTTTTTCCTACATGAAAATTTTTGCTGAATGGTCATATAAATGTATGCAAAGGAAAAAGATGGGAAAGAAATATAACAATTATAACTAGAGGTTATTCCTGAATGAGATATTTATCTTTATTGTAAAATATTATAAACATACAGAAAAGTGCATAAAATGTACAGTTTAACTTAAATGTACAGTTTAACAAATAATACTGGGCTTGAAACCCCTGTCTAGGTCAAGAACTAAAACATCACCAGCTTCCAGAAGACTTCTGTGGTCCCTTGTCAATCAGAACCCCTTCAAAGCTCTTCACAGTTTGCTCCCTACTTACTTTCATACCTCTCTGTCTTTGCTCTTGATTTTCTCTCCTGCTGGAATGTCCTCCCCTCCCCCTACCACTTCTCTGCCTGGAGAACTCCTCCTCTTCCTCTGGATTCAGCTGAAGCCTCTCCCTCTCCCAGTGCTGTTCTAGGAGCCAGCTGGAACCAGCTTGTAGGAGCTGACTGCACACCTCTTCCTATCTCCCCTTCAGTGATGGCACGTTGGAACCTTGAAATTGCCCCTAGTGGGAATATTTACACTATGGAAATTGGCCTCCCAGAGCAAGTTAGGTGGTTTTTCCCTGTGTTCTCCTAGGACCCTGGCTTCCCTGTGAGATTCTGAGAAGCTGATGCTGCGTCTGAGTCATCTCCATATCTCAGAGCCGAGCTCAGAACTTGGCCCCACAGTGGAGATTGGTAGACAGGGCTGCCCTGGGTGGTTGTGTATGTTGTTCACTGCACACGAGGTGGCAGGTGTCGAAGTCCAACCCACGTTCCACTCTCCAACAATTGGTGTGGGGCTTTGTTCCCCTGAGAGGGTACTTTTTTCTAATTCATCTGAAAAGGCTTCATGAGCCTGCAGCGGCCCTGCCACGTGAATTTGCTGCATTGGGCTTCTTGCATCTCTCAAATGCCAGTGGTCTTGTTGCTGCATCGCCCATTCCCAGCTCCTCCTCACCCTCACCCCCACCTTTTATGGCCTTCCTTTGGCATTGCTGACCCTGCATTATTGGAGGCAAGGAGGGGCACAGCAGATGGAACAAAGGCATAGGGCAGGCTTGGCAGCAGCCCTGGGATAGGCCCTGGGATCAGCTGGTCATGTGACTTCAAGCCTGGCCTTGCAGGGAGTCAGGGTCTACCCAGGGCCAGCTGAAACCTGACACTGGGGCAGAACGCTTGCCTCAGGTCACTGGTGGCAGCTGTCAGGGAATGAGCTGCCCACCTTCCTTCTCACTGCTAAAGCCCAAGAGCTCAGACTTGGAGCCAGTGCTGACCTTCACCCTCACCCTGGCTGACCACCTGGTGCAATGATCACTTCCGTGAGCCTCAGCACCTCACTTGTAACTGGGGCTAAAAGAATTTCCACTTCTGAGATGATAGATTGAACTATGTGGTCGTTAACTTCTGCAATTACTCCAGAGGTGATCTAGGGAGTTCACACATTATTCTGAGTTAATTTCCTGAGAGGTACCATGAATCTGTTATATCATTTAGTGCTCACACAGACTGGGAGTGGGTATTACACCCATCCTGGTATTGTAGATGAGGAAACTGAGGCCCATGCAGGCTATGTGACCTGCCCAAGGTCATACAGTAAGTAAGTGGCAGAAGCAAGATTCGAACCCAGATTTGTGTGACTCCAAAGTCCGTGAGTTGTGCCTGTCTGGGCTCTTGAACCCTACTGTAGTTTCATGTGGACCTCGCTTGGCTTTTCTCAGCTGTCCTTTTCCTTTGGTGCGAGGCCAAAGCATTATCACCATCTACTCCCGCATCCTGGAAGCCCCCTTTATGGTTCATCTCAGTGCTTGGTGAGTGCCAGCTGCACCTCAGAGGCGTGCTGCGCACTATGTGTGAATGAGGCTCTGCTCTGCCCTCCAGGGATTCTTCACTGCATAGGAAGACACCCAAGTGCAGAAATAACCATCAGATGAGGTGCTCCAGCAAGCCGCAGACAGTGGGCCCTATGGTCCATTGGAGTGAGCAGTCTCGGTGAGGAACAGGCATCAGGGAGGGCTTCTTGGAGGAGGTGGAGTCTGAGATAAACCTGTAGGGTGGACAGTATCTCAGAAGGTGAAGTGGAGGCCATGGCATCTCAGGTGCAGGGAACCACACAAACAAAGAGAAGGAGAAGGGAAAGCCAAGAAGCCCATCCAAGCATGACTAATGGTACCCCCAGAGGAAGGCCAGAAAGGGAGTTGGGAGTCCAAGGGGCTCTGAACCGGGGTTGAGGGAAGGTGGGTTGAGGACTGCCCTGTACACTAAAGTTGTGCTCTGGGAACATGGTTTCCTGCTGGATGGGAGCAGGGAGAGGGCATCGGGGCCTGGGAGACCAGAGGGGTATTATGATCTCCTAGATGAGGGGACCTGTGGGAAAGTGCTCCCAAATGCCTGCAGTCTACAGACTGAATGGGGTCTGGCAGGAGAGGAGGCGGGAGGGGAGGAGGCCGGTCTTGGGGAGGGGGCTCTGCGACCCAGGCTCTGGGGAAGGCCATCCGTGCCTCTCACAGTGCGTCCTAGGAGGTCTGGGCATGGCGACTGCCTCTCACCAGGTGCCCCAGCCCCTAGGCTTCTGGGGAGTGTGACCGAAAGGAGGTGGTGAGTGGCATTTCATTTATCTCTCATTCTTGGTTAGTCCCCGAGGTCTTCAGAGGCTGCAGCCTTCTCCTCAGCTTGTGCCTGTAACCTGTGTCAGTGAGTCTCTGCTCTCCTTTCTCCTTATATGGCCAAGGAAAGGGACTTGGGGCATTCTACCCGGTGACACGGAGCCTCCCAGGCTGGCTCAGGACACAAATTTGGGAGTCAGGACTCTGAGGCTCTTTGTTTACTCAGCACGTCTTTCTTTATCTCCAAACACTGCTCTGTCACTGCCTGAAGTTGCCCAGAGACGGCAGTGAGGATGGGAGGGGGCAGAGGGGCGCTGACCTGGAGCTGAGGGCACTGAGAAAATGGCTAGTCCCACCCTCCTTTTACAGGTGGGGAAACTGAGGATCAGAGAAGGGATGAGACTTGCCTGAAGTCATGGATCAAGTAAGAGTCAGAGCTGGGTTGGAGCTGAGATGTCCTGCCTTTCAGATAGGCCGCGTGTATGGATGGACGGGGGAGGCCCGCTCAGCCCCCGGGGCACACACCCTGCAGATGGGGTTTCTGCAGGCCCCATCCATCCCAAGCAGATCATTCCCAGTGGCGGGTCTCTGGGCCTCTAGTTCACCCTCCTCACTCCCAGCAGAGCTCCCTCCAGCAGGCCCTTCCCCAGGACCCTCAGGGCGCAGGGTACTCTCCCTGCCCCTCTGAACAGACGAAGCCTGAAAACATGACCCCCTCCCCCAATGAAGACATGTGCAAGGTCTGGGGGTATTGGCTGGATTTACCACATTTCATTCCAATGTCTGACAGTGAGGATGTGCTTAATATTTTGATAAAAGGCTAAAGAAAGTGGAGGCACTGCTGATGCTAGATCACAATCCTGCACACATAGCCAAACTCCATCTGCCTCCTTTCTCCAGCCCTACTTCTGCTTTCTGAGCTTTTAGAGGCCCCAGTGAGGCGAGAACTAGCACAGACTCCGGAGCAAACTTCTCCTGGTTCAAATCTGGCCTGAACCTGCCTAGGTCCGTGACTCAGGGGAAATTCCTTATACCTCTGTTCTTCATGTCCCTCACCTAGAAGGTGAAAGGTACAATAGGACGTAGTGAGGAGCAAATGAGTTAACATGTGTAAGGTGCTTATGACATTGTCTGGCATACAGTAATCCCTAAATAATAAGTATTTGAAAAGTAATTAAGAGGCCAGCTTTTTTGTCCTAATCTCGTCCACATGGCCTTCTGGTCTCAGAGTCCCCGGAGAAAAGGGAGGGTCTGGGAATGAAGCAAGTACGAAGCTTGTTAAGATGCACGGCATTTCCTATTTTACTCCTTCGTGTTAAAATAGTGGTTCTGGTCCGAGATTAACACACCAGAAAGACTGGCCACAACTATCTAAAGGACTCCTGGATCCTCTCACACACACCTAAGAGAGACATCTGCGTGTGCCTCAGGGATAGTGCTGGTTCGAGAAGGCGGGCCTGCGGGGTCCTCCAAAGCCCTTCCAGCCCCAGGCCAAGGTCTAGTCTTGGCTCTGTCATTAAGCAAAAGGAGCCCAGTCCAGCTTCCATCTATACATGGGCTCAGTTTACTCGTCTCTAAGCCGGAGGTGCTAGTTCCTGGCCGCCCAGCCCATCTCCTTGGGATGTAGGGAGGCCGGATGGGGGCAGTTTGCACTGGGGTGCTCTGTCCTCTGGACTGAGCGACAGGACATATCAGCTTTGCAGAAGCGGCCCTGGCCGCCCCTCCACTCAGGAAGGACCTGTGCCTTCTCAGACTCCCATCCTGAGTTCTCACAGCGCTCTCAAGGAGAGGCCAAGCTTACCGCTACGTAGGGTGGGTGGGGGACCTGCCAGTTCCTTCTTGGGACCTCAGATGGTCTCTGTTTCGTCTACCAGGCCAAGCCACCCAGAGTGGAAGGCTGGTCTGAGCCCTCTGAGGACAGGCTGGAGTTCTCAGCACTTTCAGGAGCCTTGCCAGAGGCTGGTGGAATTTCACCAATGTCCCTCTGCCTGCTCTAATCAGTGTCCTCAGCCCCATCTGAACCCAGGTGAGCTCTGGTAAACTCAGAATAACCTGGGAGGAGTTCTCCATCAAGATTTCAACTGCAGTTCCATGCTTGTCTCTTTGGACGCTGGGCTGATGTATCTTCTCAATCAACCCTCCTGTGCACCAACCCTGTTCCTTTGTCCTCCATCCAATTCCTTGACTTTGACCTAGAGATACTGGGTACAATGTGCTATCCAAGGGCTCACAGTCTAGGGTAGCACGTCCACAAGAACTTTCTGTGATGATGGAAATGTTCTGTATCTGCACCAGCCAACATGGTAGCCAGTGGCTGTTGCATACTTGATATGTGGCTCGTGCAAATGAGAAACTGAATTTTAAATGTTATTTAATTTTAATTATTTAAATTTAAAGTTTAAAAAAAATAACCTAGTTAAAAAAATGGGCAGAATATCTGAATAGACATTTTTCCAGAAGAGACATACAGATGGCTAACAGGTACATGAAAAGATGCTCAAAATTACCAATCATCTGGGAAATACAAATCAAGGCCACAGAGAGATATCACCTCACACCTGGTAGAGTGTCTACTATAAAAAAGATAAGAAATAACATGCTTTGGCGAGGATGCGGAGAACATGGAATCCTTGTGTACTGTTGGTATGAATGTAAGTTGATGCAGCCACTATGGAAAACAGTATGCAGCTTCCTCGAAAAAATATAAAACTACCATACGACCCAGTAACCCCACTTCTGAGAAAACAAAAACACTGCTTCGAAAAGATGTAGTGTGCACTCTCGTGTTCACTGCAGCATTATCAACAATACCAACACATGGAAGCAACCTAAGTATCCATCAGTGGACGGATGGGTAAAAAAAGATGAGTGTATATATATGTCTATATATACACAATGGAATATTATTCAACTATAAAAAAGAAGGAAATCTTGCCATTTGCAACAACATGGGTGGACCTTGAGAGCCTTATGCTCAGTGAAAGAAGTCAGAAAAAAATACCATATGATCTCACTTATATGCGGAATCTAAAAACAAAACAGACAAATAAACAAACAAAAACATCCAAGCTCATAGATCCAGAGGACAGATTGGTAGTTGCCAGGGGTGGGGTTGGGATGAGTGAAATGGGCGAAGGGGATAAAAAAGTGAAAACTTCTAGCTATAAAATAAATAAGTTGTAGGGAATGTAATGTACAGCATGGCTATATTATTATAGGTAATAACACTATATTGCATATTCAACATTTTCTAAGAGTACATCTTAAAAGGCTTTCCCTTTTCGTCTTTGCCAGATGATCACTATGGGTTTGGGGGTAGGGGCGTAACAGGCGTAGGAAGCTGACCCTAGCATTCCCGCTCCCTGTGTGACTTGGGGCAAGTCCTTTTTCCTCTCTCAGCCTCAGTTTCTTCATTTGTAAATTGAAGATGAGTGTAAATGACTGATTATGAAACCTGGCTGTACATTGGAATCACCCGGGAGTTTGAAAAACCAGACACCTGAGCCTCACTCCCAGTAATTCTGAATTAATTAGGATGGGGAATAGCTGGGCAGCAGGATTTTAAAATTTCCTTGGACTAGATGACTACAAGGTCCTTCCTGCTCAGACCTTCTGGGTGGCTGCTGTGGGCCAGTGGAAGGATCTGTCCTTGGTGTCCAGCAGCTGTGGGTTCGAATCCCAGCTCATTTCCTCCTGACCGTGTGGCCTTTCACCGCCTCCAGGCTTCCGTTTCCCCACCACTCAGGGTTTCTGCCGGGTACAGAAGGGTTAGGCCCTAGGCAAATGGAATGAGTGGTGACTATTGTTCTTTCCTGACCAAAGAGCCAGCCCCTGGGCAACAAGGTGGAGATGGAGATCGTGAGCATGTTGGAAAAAAACACAACGCTTCTGAAATTCGGCTACCACTTCACCCAGCAGGGGCCCCGGCTGCGGGCGTCCAACGCCATGATGAGCAACAACGACCTGGGTGAGTGGAAATGTGCCCCCACCCACCCACCTGTCGTCTTTCCACCTGTCCTGGGGGGAATGGCAGGGACATTTTCACTGATGCCTTCTTGGAGTCCTCTTGGTGAGCCTGACTCCCAACTTTCACGTCGGTTGCATTTGTTTTCTGTGTTTGTGCCTTGTCTCCTCCCTCGGCTGTGAGCAGTCTGTTTCAGGGAGCCAGGCCGGGCCCTCTCCTCCCGGCAGCAAAGCTCAGCTCAGCTCAGCCCAGGGCTGGGCCCAGAGGGCACCCTCAGCTCACTAGCTGAGTGAAATGACATGTGGAAGAACACAGGCTCACTGCGAGTCTCCTCTCCCCAACACCCCCTCTCCCCAACACCCTCCTCTCCCCAACACCCTCCTCCCCCCAACACCCTCCTCCCCCCAACACCCTCCTCTCCCCAACACCCTTCTCTGAACTCAAGAATTCTGTCCAGGTCACAGTCTGGCTCTGGCCCCGGATCCCAAAGCCCCCAACCAGCTCTAATACCCAAGCCCCAAGCCTAGGAGACTTCTCTTCGCTTTTAAGATAAAAGTTGAAAATGTTGACTTCATAGTGAACAGGTTACAGTAATTGAATCTCAGTTAAAGGCATAGTTTGTCTTTTCTAAAGAGAAAATGAAAAAAGAAAGTGACACAGTCTTCCTTGTGAGCACACACCCAGTAAATCGGTTGAGTGAAAAGTGAGATCAATCATCAGCTTTTCCAGATGTCAGTCGTTCTCAAGCTCTATGTGTAGCTATTTACCATGTGTGCTCCTGCCGGCTGCTGAAAGGACTCAATAGAGTCTCCAAAAAGGAGCGTGTCTGAGAAGGCTGTAGGAAAATTAGAGAAGGGGAAGAAGATCAGTAGGTCTGACGCGTTACCCTAATTGATCACTGTGTTCAGCCACGAGTTCGCTAGAGCCAAGGCAGGAGGAAGACACACTATGTCACGCATTCTTATTATAGATGAGAAGGAAGCATAATGAGCTTTAAAAAGAAATAAAGAAAGCTGCTTTCTGGGATTGAATTATGTTTTCAAAAGGACAATGTCTTCAGTGAGCTTTTGATCAAATTCAAGCCTGCTTTACACGTGGCTTTTGTTGTTTGCTTTGTTTCTAACACTCAGTAAAATGCAAAGCGCCTAATGCTAGAGCACATGGTGATGAACCTGAGGCGAGGTCTTTTTTCCGTGGACAGAAGAAGGTTCCAGATGACTAGAGATGGAGGGTGCTGTGGGGGAGGGGGAGGAGACACCAAAATCAGCTGGAGGTTTAAGAAAATGCCCTGGAGGACTCTCCCAGTCCTGAGAGTCTGTGATTCCAAAATCCAGGCCCGACTCCTATCACCAGGGATCTTCCTGGGGTTATGGCAGGACCCAAGAGTGCCAGAGCTGGAAGGACTTCAGGCCCATCCCTCCATTTCCCTTATGGAGAAAGTGAAGCCTGGGATGGGCTGCCCTTCTAGGCAGTGGCCCAGTCAAGTCACACCAATAGTTAGTGACAGCAAACCCTTTTGGAGCATCTTTTGTGTGCCCAGGGTTATGCTCGGTGATGTAAGGGGTAACAGAAAGGCTAGTTCCCTGACTTAAGAACCCTTATACCTTTTAGGGGAGAAAAGACTCAAAGGTGCGCCTAAAAATTCAAGAACGCCTGAACACTGTTTCTAAATAAAGCCAGTTAAACAAAGCATCCTGGTTGGGGTGGGCCTTCAGCCAGCCTTGAAAGGAAGAGGGAGGTTGTGGGGAGGTCAGGAGGCATTCTTGATGGGAGTACTAGCACAGGCAAAGGCAAGGTGGTAGGGCCCGGTGCACAGGACAGGAGAGACAGAAAGATCTAAACAGACTGAGGAGCCATTATGGGGAGTGAGACCTAGAACGAAAAACAGGAACTCACAGAGGAGGGAGGAAGGGCATTTGAAGCAGAGGGGACGGCGTGGGCAAAGGCAGGATGATTCACAGGTATACGAGGTGTTCGCAAGGAATGGGGCTCAGTAGATGTGGGGAGGCTGTGAGCCAAAGGCCCTTAATGCCAACCTGAGGAGTCTGGTGATGAAAGCAGGTGGGAGGTGGCACTGTGGCAGTTTCCTGGGCAGGAGTGAACAGCTGTCCCCTTGGGGTTTCCCACAGGAGAATTCAGAGCAGAATCGGCTCATTGATTACACACTACATGCAGAGCGCTAGTTGGTGATGTGGGATTTCCAGCTGTAAAAGCAAATTTGTGGCCATCTGTTAATTTTTATAAAAGAAATGCTTCTGATTCTGACAGTGCCTCAGCTTCCCTCTGTAAGACAGAATCCCTTTTTTCCAACACAGTTGTCTCATCTCGCTCTTGATGCTCCAGCGAAGCAGACAGGCTTCTGTGTTTTCCGGCTGAATATTTTTATCCTAAAATCCTCCTGCGGGGCCCGCCCAGCCACCGTAGTCATTAGCAGTGTCTGAGCCTCTCCCGTTTCCTTCTCACTCTGACCTGCCTCTGTGCTGGCTCCTGGCCCATGGCCGGGCCTCTGTGGTGCCTGGGCCTTGCCTGCGTGTGAGGCAGGTGGGCTCCTCCTGGGAGGACATTCAGTCCCCAAGGCCTGCCTGGGACCCATCCTGACTGGTGTGCCTGATCCTTCCCACCCTGTGCACTGAGCTTTTACCGGAGTGCTCTGTGGGAGAGACAGGGGCCGGGCATGGTGGTAGCTGGGAGGAGCCCTGGATCCCCACCTACATTTCCCCATGGTGATCTCAGATGACTCCTATCTCCACACTATTTATAGCTCAGACCTAGGCTAAGCATGGCTCTCAGGTCTTATAAATCTACCACTGAAGTTCTCTCCACTTAATGAAATCTGAATTGCAGCCTTCAAGTAAGGACAGTGTGTGTGTGTGGGGGGGGGGGGGGGGATTAACATGTTTAAAAGCAGAAAACATCCCTTCCTGGGAAAGTCACTCTTTTTCTGTGTTCTCAGGGAAGACCTTTCTAACAGGCACCCCAGGCACAGCTCACCCCAAATCAATTTCATCATCTCCCCCGGAAACCATCTCGGGAAAGGGCATTACTTTCCTCACAGCCATTCCAACCAGAAACCTGGGCCTCTCTCTGCACAGCGAGGCGTCACCCCCTCGCGCTGGCTCATATCAAGCCCTGGTTGCATTCACCTGGCCTCCTGCAGCTTCCTCCAGCCCTCAGCTCCTCCAGGCCTGGCACGTGGCATAGCAAACATCCCGAAGCTCGTCCTGTTGTTCTGCTTAGAACCCTTCTGGGCTCCCAGTGCTCACAGCTAAACTCCTTGACATGACTCACAAGTCCCTTAACAATCGTAACTGATACTCATGATGCCCGCAGCATGCCAGGCACTGCTGTGAACACTTCCCACCTTACTCACTCCTGCAGGCTGCCAGCAACCAGCCTCGCAGGCGCTCTTGTATCCCCACTCTGTGCTAAGGAAATGAGGCCTGGAGACCTAGGTGAGGTTACCTGTAGTCAGCGGGCAGAAGTGGGCTTTTAACTGGCTGTGCAGCCCGAGCCTGTGCTCTCCACCTCCTCTCTGGGTCAGGCGCTGCCAGACTCACCTCTGGACACCCCTAATGAGCCATCCTCTTGCCATATTAGTACCAACCAGCCCAGGTAGCTAGAGTGCCTTCGAGTGACCCAGGCAAAAGCATCCCTGTAGAGGGCCATTACTCCTAATGCTCCCGCTCCCTTCCCACCACCTGCCCCTTCATCCTATAAGATTCAGCAGAATGTTACCTGCCCATCCTCAGAAGATCTGACCACTTCATAAATTATGCCTCATTCCTAATAGAGACCTGCCAGGGTACCTGTAATATTATGAAACTTATTGTTGGTATATCTTGGTCCCCAGTTAAGCAATATATTTAGTTCTGATTCTTGTGCTTGGTAATAGCATCAGTAAATGCTGTTGCTTCTACAAATAAAAGTAAAATGCTTCCCAAAGACATGAAGGAGGTGTCCAGCCTGTAGAGGGAGCTCAATCCACCATGGAGGTTGGTCTGGATGGCTCAAGATTCCTTTGGGCTCTGACAATAAATGTGTCCCTGGCTGTTGCAAGGATAAGCAATACGGAGGAGTTTGCTTTAATGGAAGAAGCAGATTGAATTGAAGGGGAGATATTGGAAGACCCAGCTTCCACTCTCAGTGTTGTCACTTATTCTCCGTGACTTGGGGCATGTTATTTCCCTCTCTTGAGGAGGGAAAATCTCCATCATTAAAACAGGGGAAAAGCCCAGCTGGAGTGGCTCAGTGGTTGAGCATTGACCCACAAACCAGATCATGGTTCGATTCCCCTCAGGGCACATGCCCGGGGTTGCAGGCTCAAACCCCAGTAGGGGGCATGCAGGAGACATCGATCAATGACTCTGATCATTGATGTTTCTCTCTCTCCCTTTCCCTTCCTTTCTCTGAAATCAATAAAAATATATTAAAAACTCCGTTTTCTTTTTAAAAATGGAAGGAAAGAATACCTGAGTAAATGGGTGCCTCCTCCTTTGCTCATCTAGTCCCTGTGACGTCAGTGCAGGGAAACTGGGACAGATCCAGCCCAGTGTACGCAGTGAGGGCATGCAGGGGGGAAAGAAACATGGGATCCCTTTCTGTACCCTGAGACTCAGGCTGGGGACCCAGGTTCCAGTTCTGACTCTGCCTCCAAGAACCTGGCTCTTTTCTTCTCCAGGGGAAAGGAGCTAATCCTCCTTGAGAACCAGATGAGCTGTGGGTATGTAAAACCCACATAGCAGGCCCCAATTGTACTGAGGGAGGCGCTGCACTGAGGCACAAGCCTTGGTTCTCTCTGGTGCCAACTGCATTGCTTTGAGCAAAAAGCGTACCCTCTCTCTGCCCTTCTTTCCCCATTCATAACATGGGGATGGGAACAGCATGGACATTCCAGAATTGCTGGAGGGCTGCACTGAGGTGGTGAGTGTAAAAGGTGTAAGGAGGGCCGCCCTGCTGGGCATGCTCGTACAGGTAGCGTGGACATGCCTAAAGGTCTGGTTCACCTTTGGTGAACCTCTTCTGCTCTTTGCGTTTTGTTTCTCCACATGTACCCCCAAGCTGTTGGACAGTCTGATAGTTCCAGGAATCTGGCCACAGTGTTTTCTCACCAGGAGATTGCCCGCTGATTTGCATTTATTATTATTCTAAAGGGGGTAAAGGGCTGCGTAGGAGCTCAGGCACCAGCTGAACTCTGGCTCGGATAGTGGGTGCCCTGTGTGCCCCACACCCCCCCCGCCAGCTCCCAGCCACAACCTGAGTATTGCACCTTCCTGGGTGGTTCTACTTTATATACTCAGTGTTTGCGCAAGCTGATTCGGTTCTTGTTGCAGCATGTATGCAACAATCTGGTGGCCACAGTTCTACTCGGCTCAGCTCGGGAACTAGAAGACGTCTAAGTCTAGACAAACTTTTCCCCTCTGCTTCCTGTCTCTACCACACCAGCAGCCCTGGCTGCCACCTTCCAGCTCCACAGGCTTCTTTCTCTTGTGGCTGATCTAGCTTGCTGCTTGGTCTTCATCTGCGGACACTTAATTCATTTTGAAAATATTCCCTTGTTACAACAAAGGGAGCCCCCTTCCCTGTCCCGTCATCTTGTAAGCAAGCTAATGCCTCCAGCCTGCAAGCTCCTGGCTAGTGCTTTCTTCTTTCTTCTTCCTGGCATTTAACTACTCTGTTCTGTGATCGATGTTTGAGCTTGTAATGTCTTGTCCCTGGGAAATGTCAGGGTTAACCATAAGGGGACAGACAATCCAGGGGATTCTCAGGGCAGAAACTGTTTAGAGGCAGGAGCAGGCCAGGAGCTCTGAGAAAGCTGAGGAAGTTTCCAGCAGGGTAAGACCCTAGTCTCATTAAGATCAATTGATCTTAACTCTTATCTGAACCGAGAGAGGATCTTTAGCTGCAGGGCCTCTGTACACAAAGGAAAAACAGTGGAGCTGGATACAGGGGTTTTATGCTATGAGGTCAGTGATATAGAAGTAATTTATGAATCAATCTACCCTACAGACCCTCATCAGTGAACGCTGACAGCTGGAGGTCTGTTACACAACCCACACATAACTGTCCTTTAGAAACAACTGGCTTCAGACTCTGCCGACCCACGTTAGTGAGCAGCTTTGCAGCGCTTGCTCTGAGCCACAGGGGGCTCCTGGGGCACAGGGACGAGGGGCTCACATCTCATCTCCATTCCTTTCCAGTGAGGAAGAGGAGACTCGCGGACTTGACTGGGCCCATCATTCCCAAGTGCCGGAGTGGAGTCTAGCGCGTGGCGGTGACAGCCACGCCTCTGAACTGGACATGTGCTACTGATGATCTGTGCTCTGCAGTGGAGACCAGGGGGCAGGATGCCGGCACAAAACCCTTTCGTGGTTCAGTTCTTTATGCACTAAGGTTTTAGGTTGACTAGTGGTTATAGCTGAAGTTTTATAAATTATGATTAATGTGAAGTTTTTCTTTAGTCACATAAGTTCAGTCTGGTTATTATTTAAAAACTAAGAAGCCTCTGAACCGGCAGATGTTCCTCAAGATGATGTTACAGCAGCAGTAACTTAACCCCAAGAGCCAGTTCTGGTGGCCTTGCTATGTGGTGTTTCAGGTGTATTTATGATGCGTAACGCACGAACAAAAGCATACTCTTCCGCACAGTGTAGAAGCATTATCCAATACTTTATTACAAATTTCATCTTAGCTGTTTAGCAAGCAGAACAGATTCTTTATTAACCCTCCTTTAAATTTTAAGAACCACAAGATTAAAGTTGCCAAACTGATTACCGGATCAAGAACACAATTTTTCCCCTCAAGAAAGAAAAAGACTGAGGTCACAGAGCTCTGCCAGGCGTCAAAGAGCACAAGATTTCCTTTGCTGGATATAAGGAAATGACAGAAAAGCCAAAGGGGAAATTCCAAGTTTCAAAAACCATCCTTTTCTTACCAATCCCAGGCAACAAACAGCTCCTTGAGTGTTCTTTATGACATCTGGGATTTATTTACGATGTAATACCAGAGTCAGAAAGAATTTTTTCCTTCTCCAATGCAAACCTTATGATGGATGTGAAAACCTATGGCCAAATGCTTGAAAACACCTTTCTATATTGCACAGTGGGCTAATGGCTTATGTGAGGTCAAACATTAGAGAGATAAACTTCTAGTCCACTGTGGCCATGCTGACAGACTTCAACTACCTGAGGCAGCACTATTATTAGACAAGTCACTGCTAATCTCTTAACTTTTAAGAGATTAAAAATGGTGAAGACCTAGATAGTAAAGAATTAGGAAACCCTGGCCAAACCATCACAAGATGATTATTCTGAAAAAGTAATTTTGGTACCTCTGCCGCATCCCTTTTTAACATCATGTGCACCTCTTGGGAATCCAGCAAAAATGTGAAGCCACATGCCCTTGTGCCTTTTAATGTACCACAGTGCCAGTCAAGCTAGTGTTTCTGTTGCTTGGGGAGTTACTTTATGAGTGATTGGACAAATCTTATGACAAAGGACAGGCCAAAGAACTGACGAGCACAGACTGCTGCAGAGCACTGAGCAGAAAGGCTTTCAATGAAAGAAGAAAAGTCTTGCACACTGAACTGTAATGATGTGGACAGTGCAGGGTAACCAGAGGTGGAGCCAGGGCCTCACCACTGTGGAAGAGTGTCTACGGAGGCTGCAGATGGGCCCAGGAGTGGCACCACACTGCAGGGACAGCCATCCCCACCGGCTTCTCCTTGAAACACAACTGCAGCTGTTTTCTGCATCACTGGAAACTGCAATATAACATTAAATCTGTTGGTCTATGAATGGCTGCGTGTTTCTTGGGACCTGTGTGACAGGGACACACACCCAACAAGGCCCGGAAACCACAACAATGCTAAATGACCACACTCAGAAGGTGTCTTGTGTCACAAGGCACTCATGTAAAAACCGCCCAAATGTCAGCGTCACTGAGCTGACCTGAATCTCAAAATACTTAAAAGCTAAGTGTGGTGGGTGCTGGGGAAAGCAGAGACTATTAGGGGAAAAGCTCTGTTAGAAACCAAATCAATAAAAAATGAAGGTGGGCCACAATTTTAAGACCATCTGTTCCATCAGATGAGCTGTTGGCCTAGACCAGGGGTGGGGAATGTCTAACCTGTGGGCCATACATGGACGGTGAAATCATTTGGTCTGGCCCTGCCAAGGCAACCAAAGACAGGGCTTAAAATTCAATAAATGTAGGAGCTTTTTTCATAGCTAATTTTTAAGTTGATAATTTTGTATGGCCACAAATGATGTTATAAATATCCAAATGGCCCTGGTTTAGACCATGAGGTAGCAATTTTTTTCTGTAAAGGACCAGATAGTAAATATTACAGGTCTTATGGGCCATAATTCTTCTGTTGTAAATACTTAATTCTGCCATAAATCATACGTAAACGAGTGGGTGTAGCTATTCCAATGAAACTTTATTTACAAAAGCAAGCAATGGGCCAAATGCCATAGTCTTCAGATCCTGGTCTAGTGTGCCCCGGCTAACAGAGACGAGGTGACAATATGGGTGGGTGGCAGGTGGCCCAAGAGGACTGGTTCTAAGGAGTCCACTTCCAGGGCCACAACTTTCATGTTTATCACTGGTACAGACAGGTTAGGTGACAAGAAAAATGACTACTACCAGCCCCGATGCATGGCACAGAAAGGGCATGACCTGGTTGCCAAGCTCAAGGCTGTATCCCTTAGCTGCTTTGGGATCCCACACGGCTCACCTTTTTCTGTGCTCTAGCATCTTGTGTCAGAATGTCTTAGGCAAGTGGTCAGCACCAACTCCCTCTTCCCTCCTCTTATGAAGTATAGGTGGCCAATATGGCGACCAGTGTGCCACGCTGGAACTGGCCAGCAACGAAGTTCCCCATTTCTCTGTTGCTGCAGCCTTGATATTCTCCAATACATGGTCACCTCACCTAGCTTTGTGAAGGCTTAAGGAAATGCTGAAGGTGCTGCTCACACAAGCAGGGCCCGTCCTCAACACTGGGCCTTGGCTCTGGACTCACGAGGGGCTGTGCCTGCTGCCGCTGTGAAAGTTCACTGGGTATGCGTGGCCGTCGGGCTGTGCACTCACATTCTTCTTTAAAGCTGTTCTGGGTAGGGCTTGAAGCGGGCCTGCTCCCTTTGTCTTGACATGTGACACAACAGGCTGTGAATCCCTGTCCTTGGCAGGAGGGGCAGGCCAAGACAAGCTGGCGGCACTGGGGAGTGGAGCAGAGTTTATACTGGTCCCATGGGGCCCCACAGTATGAACATTCTGGGGAAGCAAGAATAATCTTTGTTATAAACACACACACACACACACACACACACGTAGATAGGCACTTCTCCAGTTCCTAAATATAACCCTCAGCTGATTAGAATCGAATAGATCCTGTTGCGCCTGGGGAAGATTTGTAAATAGTACCAAAAAAATGCTCCTCATCCCCCCTTTTGCAGGGAGTGGTTGCTCCTGGAAATTGTCTCCCTAATTCCAGCATTCACTGGTCCATATTTTCTTTCCCCACTTAGAAATCAAGTAGTAATGCTTCTCTTTCATTCTGTTCCAAAGATAGCCAAACACCCCCTTGGTCAGCGGTCTTTTTCCTTTAGATCACCCCCTTTTCACTGGGAGACAACACACCTGAATGCAGATGACCCCACATCTACATTCAACTTCTGCAGCCACAACCCTCTCCCCCGGGCAGGCCTGAGGTTCTCCTGCTGTTTGTTGCTAGCAAACACTTGCCACCGGGATTCCTAAAACTCATATTTACCTACTTTATTCCTAAAACTCATATTTACCTACTTTATTCCTAAAACTCATATTTACCTACTTTCTTAGCGGGTTTTTCCCTGCTGACTTCTGTTACCACTGGTAACATTCTTTTTCAAATCTCTTTACCCAGCTTATCTAAGCTGCCTCTGGGCCTTCTCCCCATTATACTCCAACTAGCTCCAAAGCAGATGTGAAATAGCTTTCAGTAAGACACAGAAGACCATCCAAACGAATTAAAAGATCAAGAAGGGGAGAGAAAAATCCAACTCACATCCTATTTATTACCTGAGTAGTAATGCAATCTCAGTCTGACCCCATTCTAGAAAACTGCAGTAACCACTAGGGTTGTTGGCCCATGACCTTTCCTACTCAAGACTAGCATCCACAGGAAAGAGCTTTTTTCTAAAGGATCATTTCCATCCTTCTTCAGTGACGGCCCTCATTTGGTACATGTTAGTGTGGACTCAGAACTACAGTCAAACCACACACTTCCTGTGGCCACCCCTGCCTCTGGCCTTGGCCCTAGGTTCAGCTCCCACCTAGGAATGCCCCACCCACCACTCAAAAGTGCATACTACATGTGCCCACAGACCACTTAAACTAAGGGTTCTTTTATTTTGTGCCATGGATTTACATAGCAGTCTAATGAAAACTATGAACTCCTAGAAAAATATTTTTTAAATGTATAAACTACGTAGGATTACAAAGGAAACCAATTATAAAGAAATACAAAATATTAAAATATTTTTTAAAATCTGGAATATAGTAAGGTATTAGCACACTAAGTAATAAGATTTAGTGGTGGGCTATTTCCATTTTGAAGCAATGATGAACATAAATACTATTTTGTAATCTGAAAATATCGTGATTTCTGTTGACAAGGTTACAGGTACATCTAATACTACTGATGTGTTGCTTACATTCACAATTGATGAAGTGTTACATTTAGCGAAGGGTTATGAAAATAAAGGTAAATTATAATTATTTTCCCATCCAAATTCACAGAATCCCTGAATTCTACATATTAACTCCAGGTGAAGACCCCTGACTTAGCCTATTAGTTCAACACCGAGCAGGTAGAGAGAGCAAGGGACACTATCCCCATGTTAAGGACTTCCTTAGCGAGTAAGTGGTGATGCCAGGATCCCAATACAGGCCTCCTAACTCTGCTGCACCACTGAATTTCCCACTGCTGGGCAATGGTGGTGCTATGCACTCCTCCATCTTACTCTTCAGGGGATCAGTGCCGGCTTGCCTTCCAGAATGGTTCATACAGTGTACCTGATGGAGTTTAGGTTCTGGGCCTGTGCTGACCTACCTGACACGATGTCACTGTTGTAGGACAAGGCATAACGCTCGTCAAAAACAAACAACTTCCCTTTGTAAAAACCGTCAGGAAACTCTTCCAGGTACTTGTGGATGCCACCCTTGAGCTGGAACACTTCCGTGCACACTCCCTATGTGTGGAAAAACAACAGATCTGAGGAGACAAGCAGAGGCCAGGAAGAAGCTCCATGGAGGAGGGGCGCAGGGCGAGGAATGCCCAAGTGTGGCTCCTGGCTCCCACTGCAGGACACTGAGAAACTGCTGACCAAGGGCTCAAGGAACCAACTGGCCAGATCTTGCCTATAGGGGGGTGGGAGGGGGATGGGTGACGAAAGCAGTCAGGGCCTTCACTCTCTAGATCCTGAGAAGCTCAACTATTTTTGCCGCCCCCTAAATATAGGAAGACACCTGTTGGGACATGTAATGTTACTGAATTTGCTCTTCTCGGGATCAAGCAAAAGTATTACGCAAAGGGAGATGTTAACTAATCTTTCCCATTTGTACCTGATGAGCCTCTAAGACTGTTAAGTGTTTTTTACATCTTAAGATTTAAGAACTTCAGATTTTGTACTTACAAAACTCTAAGCTGAAACCATACAAGGTGAAAAATAACCCCCCGGCTGGCTGGGGTGGGAGAGGGAATGAAGGGGGGGCAACGCATGCTGGGGTGGCGCCTTCTTCACCACCAGGCCTGTGGTGCCCGAGGAGGGTGACTCACCTTGGCTTTGAGATAAGCTGAACCCCGCTCACAACGGATGCCCCCAGTGCAATACATCAGTACCCTCTTCTCTCTGAAAAGTTCTAGATTCTTGTCCACGTAGCTAGGGAAGTAACTGAATTTCCTGATGTCTGGGGCCAAGCAGCCCTGGAAGCGGCCCTACAGTGTGGGAGCAGAAGGAAAATGAACCAAAAGTCTACCTGGTGTGCTTTTCTCTGTGTCAAACACCCCCCACCTTCCCTTAGCAAGGAAGCACCAGCTAGCTGCTGTTCTCATCCCACACTCTGACCTTTCAACTTCAAGATCTGGAACTCAGAGGCAAGAATGGTAGGCTGCAGATCACCTTCCCAGAGTCTCCAGGAGAACTGGAGAGGCTGCCCAAAGCAAACTTTACAAGAGTAGGGTAGGCACACAGGGACAAGAGCCCACATTATGTGCCAAGATGTCTTAAATTCTTATTTTCTTAGACTTTCTCACCAGATCCTGAGTTCAAAGGCTTGGGTTTTCTCTGAAGCTGCTAGCGGTGACATGACCACAGGTGGGCACACAGTGTCCCCTTCAGGAACATGCCATACTGTGGGGACTCAATTCTGGTTCTTACTATTTTGCTTTCATAGAAGTTTCTGCAGTCCAGTAGGATAGTATCACTTTGTTCTTGATTTCCCTGAGACAAAAACTTTTCTACTTCTTTATGAAATTCATCTGGGGATAAGTGGATTCCTAAAACCAAACCAAAAATTAGTTAAAACAAAGCAAGAACAAAGAAACAAAGCCCAGTCACAGCTGGCCCAGGCTAAGGACTAGCATGTTGCTTTGTTTCTTTCTACCCAAACATTTTCTCTTTATAATTACAGTTTATGTTTCCAAATAACACTATCTGGTGATCATGATGAAATAATTTAGTAATTCCAGGTGTCCTCACTCTCCCTCCTCTTAAGATGAGCACTATAGAGACCTGGCAGTTTAGAAATAACTAGTCAAAGAGGTTTACATCCTCAGACTTGGTCTAACCCCATGACAAAAGCCAGACTGTCGGGATCTAACTGCCCTGTGGGTTTTCGGGTCCATTTTATGGCCAGTCTTCCATTGTCACTACACATGAGGAGCCTAGACATTTATATGCTTGACTACAGGCTTTATAAACTGTTCTAGCCCAGGTCGAGCCCAAGTTCAAGGCAGGTGAGAGCATAAAGTTGTGGGGAAATGTTAAAATAATGGTTTTTTTAAAAATACAAAAGGGTAGGAAGAATGTATCTAAGTTTGTGTGCATGATTAAAAGAGACAGGGGAAGGGGTCCACAGCAGGAATAATGTACAAGATGAAGGGCGAGGGGAGAAAGGAGATGAAATAAGACACGGAAACTAAAAAGAGAGAACCTGTCTGGTGGGGCCCTTTGCCTTCTCGACTCTCCAGGATAGGAATATTCCTGTATCTTTTGGGGTTCAGACATCTCAGTAGGTTGTGAGGGACTTTTGGTGACTCTGGCAGTGAGTAACCACACCACAGCCACCACTCATGATAAAGCTTGGTAGCACCACAGGAGCCTCATTCTGCTCAGGAATGAATTCCAACATTGTCTCGATATTGTTTTGTCCTTCTAAAAGCACACATACCAGGCTTCTTGTAGGAGATCTTATTGGGACTGATCCCCATAGGCACAATTTCTTCAAATACTCCAACACGCAATTCTGGAAAACAGCAAGCTCCTCCTTTGCTGGTCTAGCCAATGAAAAACAGAGCAGAGTAGTCTTCCTCTCCATCTTCAGGTGTAAGACATTTAATGATGCTGAATTATCTGGAACAGTCTAGGCTGCAATTCCCTTTTCCCCATTAAAACAGGTTTCCTAATTTGAGACATTTTAATACTTCAGCTATTATATTATTAAAAAACAGGTGTAATTCTTTTATTTGGTACTTATTTACTGCATGCCTACCATGTGCAGAAAGTTACACTGAAACGGCATTTTTCTATAGCAATAAGCATTTAAAATTGAAACACCACTGAACAATTTCAACATGTAAGACTACATCCCAGCTTTTGTCTGGGGCAGTGACCTATGTTTACTTTTTTTTTTTTTTAGATATACCTTTATTGATTTCAGAGAGAGGAAAGGAGAAGGAGAGAGAGAGATAGAAACATCAATGATGAGAGAGTCATTGATTGAGCCCGCAACCCAGGCATGTGCCCTGACCAGGAATCGAACCCCGATCACCTGGATCCCAGGTCGACGCTCAACCGCTGAGCCACGCCCGGCCGGGCGACCTGTGTTTACTGAAAACCATCAGCACTAACACTAGCAAGGTATTTCCCACCACCTTTATCACCTGTTATGATAAAGCAGCTCCGCTGTAAGAGCAACCTTGTTCCCTGGGAGTGTGCTGTAAAATGCTGATCTGATCCTCCCAGGTTTACTGAAAGCGCCAGACATTCTCCCAAGTGAGCAAACGCATCTAAGTTTTAGAGTTTAGATTGTGTAAGTTGTATCAACTCATTCTTTAAGAAGGGAGACTGAGGTCCAGAGAGGGCACTAACTTGTCCAAGATCACATGGCAACTTAGTGAAGAACTGGACCAAGCATACAGCTTTGTAACCTTGTAACGGGGAAGGGTTACTGCTTATTTCTCTACATTGACCTCCTCTTCATAACCTAAAGCAGGAAGAGGCACCAAGGTAGAAGCAAATAGCTCTAGAGCCATTTTCTTTTCAATCTCTCTTACCTTAAAATCATCCTTACACAGATAATCCTTAAACAACGGGCAGGAAAGCATGGCTTCCACATAGAGTCTGGTGGCCAATTTGCTTCCACCAACTGTCCCGTTGATTCCTTCTGTAGCAATGCGCACCTGAGAGAGATGGTGAGAGAAAGGGAATGCAGTGTAAATCTTCCCAGGGTAGAACAGGTGCGGGTGTGTCAATGAGTTGAACAGGAGACGCAGAGACACTGCTGTGGACACCAAAGTATTACCACACAAAGATACTTGTTGTTTTCTAAAGTGGCACTGCCCACAGTTGGAATGAGGTACTCAGCTAATGTGCTGAAGAAGAGCATGAAAGGAATGAAACTATTGGAAAGCCCCACTTGCTATGGAGCTCAAGTTGTCCAGTGGCCAAAGAACCACATTTTGAGTTTAATCCGGGTCAACAGATCTAGAATCAAAATTCAGCTTTGCCACTTACTTACAAAGTGCCCGCAGAAAATTAATTTACTTCTTTGAACCTTAATTTCTTCATCTTGATAAAACAGTGATAAAAGAGAACCAACAAAGAAAACTGTTGCTGGGGAGACATTACCCAAGTCCTAAAACAGAGAACATACCTGAGGGCTGGGAACGGTTTGGGGAAAGCCCACCATTACAGACCCACCCACTAAAATACAAAGTTCCAGGAGGAGTATGTGTCCGCTCTGTTCACTGTTGCATAAGCAGTGCCTAGAACAGCACCTGCCTCATAGTAGGTGTTCACTATGTATCTGTTGAACAAATGAATGTGTAGCCACATCTGAGGCTCTGTGGCTTCTCAAATCTGTATTCTCTTTGAAATGCTTCACTGGTTAGGGGACTAATATTAGAGACTGGATTAAGGCCCCTACCCTAAGAGGCAATGTTCCGGGGACCCTCCAAAGTTCGTTGTTTTGGTGCTACAAAATCCTTGGGTGAGTTTGAAGATGGATCATCTTTAAAGGGAGCTGAGCTCTCTAGAGGAAAGTGCTAGAGAGAAAGTGCACCACTTGTGTCATGATATTCTCTGGAAAGAGAGGTGACTTAAAGTCCTATATTGTTACTACTATCTATGTAACAATGACACCTCCCAATACATTAGAATTTGAAAAAATTTAAAGGCTCCCCTTTTTCAGAGCCCAGAGAAGATACTTCATTGGCTGCCACACTTGATTCTTTTAGGGCATGGATATAAATGGGATTCATTTCACAAGCCCATGCCAGCTCACTGGTAATGGCTCTGCAGAGTTCCACGCTGAGCATTCTGGATCACATCCAGACTCCCTGAGAAAGAGCACTGCAGTCTAGTGAAGCCTGTTCTTGGCATAGAAGAAGAAAGTTGGAAGTATATGTCATCTCTGCTGTACAGACTACAATATCTATTACCAACTGATACATACACATTTTTTCCAATTTAACAAAGTTCTTTATTAATTAGGCTTTATTTCAAAATTGAGATAACTATAGGTATTACTAATAGTAATACAAATAATACATTTTTGCTACCTGTTATTTTAATAAACTTATGCAAAGGGTAGAGATCATTAAAAATGAATGTCCATTTCTCTGTATGTCTAACAATATTGATGGGTCAATGTTTAAAGCTTATCTTTACTATAAGTAATATTAACTATCTACTCTCCCACTAGTCCTGAAACTTCCCTCTAAAGCATGTTCAGAAAGAATTTTTTGGTTAGGTGTTTCAACTTACATATTTTTAAGGAATTACAAGGAAAAACAGAGCTGAACCAGTATAAGGGTCAGGAACTCTGCCCTAAAACTTTGACTGTGACAGAAATGATGAAGAGGTACATACTTCTACATAACTGTCTTTTGGGTAGATTAGTAGACTCTTTCCTATGTTATTTTAATCTCAGAACCCAAATAAAACAAGCACATCCACTCCCTATAGAGTTGAGGCAGAGCAATTTCTAAACTCATCCACTAAATTTTCAATGTCTGGGATTCTTCAACAGAAACCTTCAAAGTAGCTCTTCGGTGAGGAAAGCCTTAAACCTCAGAGATGAAGAGCAGTTGTTAGCACTTACTGAGCACCTACTATAACACAGAAACTTTATATTATAGTCCTGAAAGGTAGCTGTCATAATTCCCATTCAACAGAAAAGGAATCTGAAGCTCAGAGAAGTCAAGTAACTTGACAAAGGGCACAAGTTGGCAGGTGAAGATCTGGGATTCGAAACCAGATCTTATTGGCTCTAAATCTCGTAATTTTTTTTTTTAATCCTCACCCAGGGATACTTTTTCCATTGACTTTTTAGAGAGCAGAAGACAGAAACATCAATGTGAGGCACATCGATTGGTTGCCTCCCGCATGCGCCCCAACCTCGAGCCTGCAACCGAGGTACATGCCCTTGACTGGGAATTGAACCCGCGACCCTTCTGTCCAAGGGCTGACACTTCAATCACTCAGCCAAACCGGCCAGGGCCAAATTTCATAATTTTTCCTTTCCAAAGCTTCCAAGGCATTCCCTTAAGTATCTTCAGGGAATAATGAATGTATAGCAATAGGAACAAGAAGCTTTCTTCCTTAAGCTTCCAGAATTTTCAAGTTCTCCTCTTTCCCTACCTAAATGCCAATATTCTGAAAATTTCCTGCCAGCAGAAAACTCTCAGTCAACTGGACATGTTTCATTGAAACCTAAGAATTTAGACCTAAGATCTCGGCAGGTACTGCCACCTTGTGGTTAGGAACCCTCACTGCTAGCTCGCCTTAGGTTGAGCCAAGAATAAAAATCTGCCCCTGAACCAACGAAAGGGATTGATTTCATATTTTGTACATTCAGGTTTACTGTGAGAATATCCATCTTTTAAGATGATCGCTAAGTAGAGATGGTGATAAATGTATTAATTCCACAAATGTTTACTAAGTTTTTTTTACCAGGAACTGTACTAGGAATTAGGGATACAGTGGTTGAAAAAAAATAATTTCTTGCCCTCTTAGAGCTTATAGACAGACTAAAGGTCACAGATATTAAGATAAAAGTTACAAACTGACAAATGCTATAAAAATAACTACAAGATGCTATAAGAGAGTATATTTGGAAAAATGAAACTGATGAAGGTCAAGAAAGATCTCTCTGAGAAGTGAAGACTGAGGGAAAATTAGACAGGAGAAACCAAGTGGGTATGAGAGTTTCTTGAAGGCTTTTCTTGTAAAAGGGACCAAAGACATAAAAAGACTTCATGGGCTCCAAGAAACTAAGTAAAGAATGGTATCAGGTAAGTGGAAAAGGTAAGGGGCCAAATCATGGAGGAACCTAAGGGCATGTTAAGGATTTGGGTTTTATTCTAAATGCACTAGATAGGTGCTGAAAGATTTTGAGGAGGGAGTAATATGATTTTATTGACTTTGGGCAATCATTCTGGCAGCTGTGTGCAGAATGGATTAAATGGTGGGCAAGGACAGACAAATGGAGAGTAGTCTGGAAGCTAATGAAATGGACTAGGTAAGAAAGGGTGCGGACTTGGTCTAAGGTGTGGAAGTGGATGACAGAGGGACATTTTAGAGGTACAAATGGCAGGACTGGGTGATGAATGAGGTAAATGATGCTTTCAATCACTGTCTGTTAGGAAACATGGATGTGGAAAATGTCACTGACTTGATCAAATGACTGCCAAAGGGAATTAAAACCTGGGACGTGTATGGGAAAGATCAGGCATAAATAGTACAGTGTCATAAACAGAGGGGATTCCAGAGGGAACCTAATTCACTTACTTTTGAGTTTAATTTACACATATATGTATAGTTATGTAATCAATGATATTTTTTTTTAAAAAAAAAGAAAAACCATCCATAATCCTCTCCTAAGGAAAGTCATAATTAACATTTTGATATCTACTGTCCTCTATCTTTATACAAACACACTTGTGGTTTTGTTACAAACACACATTCATTCCTTTATTCAACATTCTCTAAATATTTATGTCTACTATGTGCTAACCCCTGTTCTAGCACTAACAATACATCAATTAAGACAAAGTTACTGTCTTCATGAAGCTTACATTCTACAAGGGTCAGAAATAATAAATTAAACAAAGATTATACTTTCAGATAGTAGTGAATTCTTTGAAATTCTATGAGCAGAAGCGGATAGAAAGTGATGAGGCTTACAAAAAGGACCACTTCAGATTAGCGTTCTGAGGAGATAACATCTAAGCAGAGATCTGAAGTGAGGAATGAGCCATGTGAAGATCTAGGGAAAAAGCATTCTAGAGGGAAAGAAAACAGCAAATGTCAGTACCACAAAATGGTGAAGGCCCTGACATGTTCTAGGAAAATTAAGAAGAAACTTGGAATCGCACCTATATGTATAGTTCTGTAAAATGTTTTTCCAGTCACTATATCAGGAACATTTCCCTATGCCAGGGGAAATTGCCTGCTTTTGTATACAGTTTTGTTGGAACACAGGCATACCTCATCCTTTTATATATTGTCTACAGATGTTTTCATGTTAAAATGACATGGTTGAGTAGTTTTAATATTCTTATAAAACACCATGTTAATAGCTATTTAGTATTCTACTTAAATGTCTAGTAGGAGTTCACTAATTTCTAAGAACTCAGTAAATCCTTCTGTAATGAGCACAGCCTCCAAGTTGAAAGCCAGAGGAGCTCAGTGAAGGATGGGGTGTGGGAGGTGTTACCTTGCCTGTGAGGTGCAGGTGCCGACACAGAGCTGTCTGCCAGGCACAGATCCAATGGGGATCCTCCAGGTCACGGTAGCAGTAATAAAGTAGCACCTCTCCTTCATCACTGCCCTGGCCACTGTCAAAGAAAACCACAGGGAATGAGCATAAGCCACAACTCATAAAGTATATACCCAGGCAGTGTTGGAGGGAAGGCCTAGACGATGCAATTCATGCCTTCTTCTCTATTTTAGAGCCTATTTCCCTTTCTCTAAACTCCTGTAACAAATGATCTGAACCATACAATTTAACTGACAATTATACAGCCTGTCTCAGATCATCTGCTAATTGTTTCACGCCCTTTTCTCTGTTTCTCTAACTAGAATGCAAATTCCCTGAAGTGGAGGACCATACAGAAATGAAAAGGCCACATTTATATAGCACTTTATAGTTCACAAGTGCTTTTACCATCATTTTATATAATTCATATAGCAATACTGTGAGGGTAGGCTGGGCAGACATTATTATTCCAATTTTAGAAGTGAGGAAATGAAGGCACAACAAATTTTAGGGACTAGCTCAAGTCTGATTCCAAGTTCAATTCTCTTTCTTCCTCCTTTTCTTTCTGATAAACAACGTGAATTTGGCACTAAATACTAGTCATAAATGTATGTCAAATTTGGATATTTTCTATTCACCAAATAGTTCAGGTATTGCTTAAAATCAGAAATCTGTGCTCTAGAATTCTGTAGTATGATTTGCTAAGTTTTTCAAAGGCAGACTCAAAACCTCTAATCCTATGCCTCGGTTCTAAAAGTTAACATCCTTTATTCAGCTCAGAAAACCACATTTGGTAACAAAAAATCTTTTTGAAGCTCTGGCATTCTTCAGGGTAGAGGAATCATTAACATTTCTAGGCCTTCCAATTTCTCTTTGAAAATAATACAATTTTCTACTCTTTACTTCTCCCTAAAGAAAAGGTGCAGTATGGCTTTCAAAAAACCTGGCGACACTGCTAGCTGTGTGGGTCTATGCTACTGCATAGGCTATAATCTCCTATTACACGGGCTATCGGCCTAGCTTAGGCCCACAGAGAAATTCTGTGCCTTTAGTTAGGATCTTGACATTTTAGTGAATGGGTAGTGATATCTCACTGTGGCTAGAAAAACATTTTTTAAATTAAACCAAAAGTACAGAATGAAATTCTTACCTGATCAGCTCATCAGGGCTAAAGCAACTAACATCAGGGAGCCATGTAGACACTTCATGGTTTGGAGTAAGGTACTCTTTTAGGGAGTTCCTTTTGTCGGCAGAGTTAAGACTCTTTGAGGTGCTCAATGTCACAGCCAGCTGCTTTAAAATAGAAGCAGTCTGGTGGCAAATCTCATCAGCATGTTGTGTTGCCACATGTCTGTGGATGCTGGTCTGGTCCGTGAACAGCTGCTGACAGCATTTCCACCATAGTTCTTTACATTTATAAGAAGGTGCTGGAACTTCTTTGGTTTTGACAAAAAGAGCAAATGCCTGCAATTATATTTCAAATTGTCACTGTTAAATAGCCTTAGGTTTAAGACTAATGGGAGCCTCAGTGAAATTCCTTCTATTATTTTTCCACAAGTGTTTCTAGTTTTATGTCCTACTCTTCGGTACAAGAACATAGGAGAATAACAGCTTTACTAGTAAGCATTATACCAGCTCAGGTGCCTTAGCTAGCAGCTGCCCTACTGCCTATCTATTCTCTCTGACTAGGTCTCCCGGGTTCCTGGGATCCCTCCCATAACCCTAGGTGGGGAAAGGAATCCATCCCACCTGTCTGGGATCTGTACCCCATCAAACATGTTCAGCGCCACAATTTGCCTAAGATTCTCCTTTGCCTGGCACTGAGTGAAGATAAACGGTAATGGTCCTGACTAGACCTTACCCTGAGCACAGCAGCACTCTACTGTCTCACTATCTCTCCACTCCCTGGAGGACAACCTTGATGAGCTACTTCTGGATCTACCTGCATTAACTATACACTATACACACATGATCCCGAAACGTCAACAGCAATTTTACCTTTTTCTTTGCAAATGAGTATTTCTTCTTTGTATTGACATCTAGCTCTGCTTTGAGGCTGCTACTGGGATTGGTAAGACTTGTGTCTTTCAAATCCAAGTCTGAAAATCCTAAAACACAGGCCTCCAGATCATCTCCTTGGTCTGGTGAAATAGAAGGCATTTGGTTTGGTTGCAGCAATGGGACAGATTCCTTTTAGTTAACTAGGAAACAACAAGGGAGAAACAACAATGTCCAAGTCTTTGATTACTACTTGAAGTAAACTTGAAGCTAATCAATCATGCAAATGAGCATGGGCCCAGTAGCCCAAGCTATCCATTCATTCACTCATTCATTCAATAAATAGTATTTATTTAGCAGACACTGTTCTAGATATTGGGGATAGAACAGTGAATGAAACAGAAAAAGGCTCCGTTTTCTTAGAGTTTACATTCCAATGGAGAGAGAAGGTAAGCAAATAATTTGATTTTTTTTTTAAGTCAGATGGTAAAAGAGGTTATGAAGACAAACAGAGTAAGGAGTCAGAGTGATGGAGGGGCCCTTTAAAACACAGAGGGTAGGTAAAGTCTGAGGCAGTAGCATTTGAGCTAAGACCTGAATTAGAGGGCAAGTCACGCAAACATTTAAGCTAAGTGATACCAAAAAAGCACGGGGTACAACCACACTGTGTACTAGTAACTTTAGTTATAAACACTTTGTTCTTTTTTGTCCCCTAAATTTTTGAGCAATGCAAATTCCCTTTCTTAGAAGGAATAAATACCAAGAAAGCCCCATTTTAGTGAGCCAGAAGAAACACACAAATTGCTACTGTGGCCAAATCTGGTCAAAATGGACACAATACAACCAACATACTGCATTCTTTCTTTTATAAAGCAAATATTGCAGGTGACAAAGAGGCAACATGAAACAGAAAGAGGGAACATGAAATATCAGGAAAGGTGGGAAAGGAGAAAGGCACTGGCTTTGGATTGTGGTGTAGCCGAGTGCAAATATGTGGAGCTGGGCAAGATATTAAACTCTGAGTTCTAATTCCCTAATTTCTAAAATGAGATTGAAAAGGAATATGTAAAGTGTCTGGCAAGTCCTTAATTCCCCTACCACTCGAGGCTCATCTCAAAAACACTCTCCCTCACGTGTCCTACTCTGGCCACAATGGACTTCGCCTAGTTCCACAAATGACCCATGCCCTCCCCTGTCTCACAGTCTCCACCCATACCTTACCCACCACCTCAAAATGACCTCCCCTCACTCTAAATCCTTTTCAGGTCTCACTTTAATGTAGATCTATTCTTAACTATTCTATGTGGAGACTGCTATGTGCCTGGCACATAGAAGTGTGCTGCGGATGCAGGTCTTATTGAAACAGTTAACGCCCTTGCTCTTTTGAAGCTCATATTCTAGTAAGAGAAGAGAGACACTAAATATGTAAACAAATTTAAAAACATGAAAATATCAGTGATAAGAGCTGCTGCTTCTCAATTTCCTTTGCTAGGGATCTTCCTTACCATCTGTCACAACCTTTAAATGTTGAATTGCTTTATCTACACTCATCCTCTAAGTGATCTCATCTAGTCCCAAGGACTTAAAAACTAAATTCCCTCAGAATCACTGTGCAAGGGGGGATAATATATGTGAAATTAGATTGGCCTTTAGTTGGGAATTGCTGAAGTTGGTTGATAAAGTACATGGGAATTCATTACATAATTTTCTCGACTTGTATAAATATTTGAAGCTTCCATGAAAAAAGCAAAAAGGTAAGCAATCACACATAAAGGAAAATTTATGTTTGAAATACTATACACTAACTGATTCCAAGTTTATATCTCCAGAGTGGGCCTCTCTCCGGAACTCCAAATTCATATAACCAACTGTCTACTGGATAACTTCAGCCGGAAGGCTAACAGGCTGATCAAGTGCAACTGTTCAAAACCAAACTCTTGCTCTTCCACAGTCTTCCGCACCTGTGTTAACGACATTTCTAGTCTTCCTGTTACTCAGAGAAAAAACTTGGGGCTGCTTCTTTCACGCTATCACCCAGCCCTTCAGAAAATCCTATCAACTTTCCTTTTGAAATACAATCAGATCAGGTCACTTTACACCACCTTTGCAACCAGCCGCCTTCAAGTCACCATCATTTCTTGACCGAATTACTGAAGGAGACTAACTGGCCTCCTCATGGAAGAGCCAGAGAGGGTAACTATTAAAAAATTAAGTCAGCTCAGTCTCCAAAGGCTTCTCAACTTAAAATCCAAAGTCCTTACAAAGCCCTTCCCACCACCTCTCTAATCTCCTCTTGTGCTGCGGTCCCTTTGCTCACTACCTTTGAGGCTTGCGCATCCCTGAATGGGTCGCCAGCACCAAGAAAGCAGGGGTTTTCTTTTGTGCACCTCTGCATCCTCAGCATCTAGAACACTGCCTGGCACACACGAGGTGATAAATATTAGTAAACACAGTATTTGTTCAATGAAATAAAACAGTGATTGGGTAGCCAGAGAAGGCTTCACTAAGGACCTGATGCTTGAGCTGAGGCCTAAATGACAAGCAGCCATCCACGCAGATTCAGCAGCAGAGCTCTACAGGCAAAGGAAACAGGGAGTATCTTTCCTAAAGTGGGAGCAAGCTTCACGTACTGGATGCACAGGAAGAAAGTCAGAGTGGCTGGAGCACAGGGACGAGAGGGCAGAGCCCTGGAGGTGAGGGGCTGGAGTTCGCAGCGCCAAGGCACAGGAGAGTTGTAAACAAACGAGTGACGTGGTCTGATTCTAGATGCGTTTTGAAAGTAGAGCCGACAGGGTTTACTGACCCATTGTTTACGTAGGAAGTGAAGGAAAAGGAGGACCCAAAATCCGACTCCTATCTACTATTTTTGGATTAAGCAATCGGATGAATGGTGGGTGCCATTTACGGAAATGGCGCGCCGGCCAGACCCAATCTCTGCCCAGCTTTCCTGAGGAGGCAAAGGCCCGGAAGTGGCAGTTAGAGGAGCACGTACCTGCCTGTCCCGATCCTCTCTCAGATCTTTTTTCATCAAAGAATCTCCGCCTAGAATTTAACGCCGCTCACCGCCCCCGAACCTGCAGGCCCCGCCTGGAGTTCACGCCGGAACGAACGCTGGAGACGTCACCCCGCTCCGGAAGTCCTCGGGGCTATCAGCGAAAGGCACGCTGGGAAAAGTGGAGCGCCCCCTGAGGGAGGGTCTGAAGTGAGGCTGGGACTGCAGCGTCCCTCCTAGGCCGCCCGCCTCCCAGCGTGGCTCTCAGCCCCGGGCTTCGGCCGGCTGAAGAGGCGGCGCTACCTACTTGGCCCCGGAAGGACTTGAAGCAAACGGCGGGCGAGGGAAGCTGCTGAGAGGCGGAGGAAGCCCGAGGGGGCGGTTGCGCGCGGACCTGAAGCCCGTGGCCTGGGTTGCACTTAGAGCCGCTGAGTCCACCCGGCTGCCGTCCCTGGCACTTCCGGGAGCCGTCAGGAGCGAGTGCGCCTGCGCGCCGGCCACCCCGCGCGCCTCGCCGCTGTCCTCGCGCCGGCCGGCGTTCCGACGGTTCCTTCTGGGCTTCCCGCCCGGCCGCTCGGCCCGGCAGCGCAGGGGCGTGCAGCATGTCGCGGCGGCGGCACAGCGACGAGAACGACGGTGAGCGCCCTGGTCCGGCCGCCGAGGCCGCGCCCTGGGGGGGCGAGGGCTGGCTCCCTTGGTCTCTGGGTCTCGAGGGAAGACGACGGGAAGCCTTTCGCCGGAGGGAAGGCGGGCGGCCCGGCGGGCGGGCGGCCTGGCGACTCCTAAAAAGCTCCTGCTCCCCCCCGCCCCGCCCCAGCTCCTTTAGTCGTTGTCTGATTGGAGGCCTTGAGGGCCCGGGTCCCAGCGGGATGTGGTCCTTAGCCCCGCCCGGCGGGGAGGGAAGTACACCTGTGTCCGTGCGGCCGCCGCTTCGGGACCGTGACGGGGAGCCGCTAGTCCCAGGGTCTCATTTTGACCCTGAAAGTGCCCCCCGGAAAGGGCTCTGGGCAGACTGCTGAGGGGAAGGAACAAAGCAGTGACAGAGATCTGATGGGTCAACGTGAGCTCCCTCCCTGCCGGAGGGGGAGAGAGCTCTTGTCCACGCCCAAGGTGTCGCTACTAAAGAGATGCGTGTTGTGAAGTTAGGCTCTGAACTCGCTGTCGTCGTACTTCCTGGCGTGAGTCCTGGAAACCCCCTGGAGAGCTCTCAGAGATGGAGCTCAGGGGTTGCCGTCTCCGTTTGGATGGTTGTGCTCGTGCGGATCATTGTGCATCATAAGAACCAAGAATAATTTTGCTAGTTAAAAACAGAAAAAGGTGATCACATGGCGTAATCAGTCAAGAACACACATCCACCCAAAAAAGACTAATGCTATTAATATTTTAGTGTATTGGTCTATGGAAAGAATGTAGTGCAGCGGTTCAGTGGCCAGACTTTGGGATGGGGGGGGGGGGTTAAGATTAAAGCTAGGCCCTACCATTTACTTTGTGTTCTTGCCCAGATTATATCACCTTTTTAAACCTTAGTCATATAGAAGATGATACGTGTTTTGTGATGGTCAAACGAAATAATACATGTGATGAATGGCATATGATGATGTCTGTTTTATCATCTGTTAATGCTTAAGAGGTGATAAACATTGGCAGATGTCAACGATGTAAGAAAAAACAGAACAAAAAAATTTAATTGAATTCATTTTCTCCACTCAAGTGTTGGTGCAGTTAGGGGTAGGTAAACCAAATCATGTGTGCTTAGTTTTAACAATGAAACATCAGATTTCTGCTAGGGCATGGCTGGAGAGGATATTCTAGTCCAGCCTTCTCATCCGACACCTGACGGTCTGGAGTTGTAGTGTGATTAACATGAAGTCAGAGCTAGCAGTGCCCAGATATCAGTGAAAGCAAGTCCGGGGTTCTCTTCACTACACAGGTATTATGCTCATAGTTTTTGTTTGTTCTTTAAACATAGGAGGCTTTTTGTATGACATTTGGGCAAAGAAAATGCAGTTTTCATATGCTTTCAATTTGATTAATCAAAAGCTAATATTACCATTACTAATATGAAACTATTACTTGGGGTTTAGAGCTGTTTAAAATTCTTCCATTTTCTTTGCTTTTCTCTACTTTTCTCCATACCTAAAGGGGGAGAAAATGTTTCCAGAGGGCAGCCTGGAGAATTGGATTTGAATATGTAGAAATGCAACTTTTGCTTTGGTTATTGGGATGCTGGCATAATTTTCTTGGAAGTTAGTTTCTTTTAATACCAGCTGGCAGCTAAATCATTGTCTATTTGGGTCTTGCTGCAGGAACCTCAGAATAAGTAAGTAAAGACAAAGTAAAATAAGGAGTTAATTAGTCAAAGTTTACTATGGCGAGTAATTTAGTAGTGGGGGGTAGTTTATACTGCCTCTTGGATACTACACCAAATCTGGAACTTTCGTAATTTGCCACAATTTGGGTAATGATTAGCTAGGGCTTACCTTAACCAGTGATCTCAATAAAGTATTTTATATACTTTTCTTTTAGTTGAGCATCTATTAATTTTTTAAAAATTAAAAATATTAGAAGCTTTATTATTTTAGACTATAGTATTATAATTATAGGCTAAGTTATTATAGTCTAATAGATACATCAGAACATTTCTGGATTATTGTCAGCTCTTAGTCAGTGACTGCCATGACTTTTCATATGCTTAATAAGATATAATCATTTATTCAACAAATATTCAACAGAGCCAGGCATTGTCCTAACTACTGGCAGTACAGCAGTGGACAATATAAAGATGGAAAACAGAAAACAATCAAGTAAAATATAGTGTATCATATGGTGATAAGTTCTATGGAGAAAAATAACACTGGGTAAAGGGTAGAGACTGCTTTGAGGGAGGAGCTGCTGTATTTTGTATCGGTAGATTGCTCAGGGAAGGCCTCATTAAAAATGGCATCTTTAGTAGGTAAGGGAGCAAACTAGGTGGCTCTGTGGGGAAAAGCAGTGGTCTACAGCCTAGGGAACAAGTGTGAAGGCCTTAAGGCTAGAATAGTCCTGTCTTGTTCACAAAACAGCAAGGAGGCCAGTGTTGCTGGAGCAGAGTGAGTGGGGGCGGAGGGCGGTAGGTATAGGAGGTAAGATCAGAGAAGTAGCAGAGGATCAGCTCATAGAAGTTGACTTTAAAACTGTATCTCTGTGTTGAGACTAAAGTATCCAGGATCCAGGGAAACAGGAGACTATACCAATGAAGTTCACCTAGAGGTCAATTTATAGACAAGGAAAGGGAAGTCCTAAGTGAAAATGTGTGTGGATACTGGTCCAGTGCTAAATTTAACATTTCTTAGAATCTCTTTAAGAATATTTCTGAAGCTTCTCAGTTATTAAAGGATAATAACTGTTCAATATATTGTTTTCTTTTAAGAAAGTGTTTAAATTGTACATAATCTTAGCCAAAAACCCACATTTAGACGAGGGGTGGGGAACCTTTTTCTTCCAAGGGCCATTGGGATATTTATATCATCATTTGTGAGCCATACAAAATTATCAACTCAAAAATTAGCTATGAAGAAAGCTTCTAGATTTATTGAATTTCAGGTCTTTCCTGCAGTTGCCTTGGCAAGGCCAGACCATACAATTTTGTGGGCCTAATATGGCCCACGGGCCAGACTTTGCCCAGCCCTGCTTTAGACTAATTGGTTTTTTACTTAACTATAGAAAAGTAAAATGAATACAAGTGAAGGGATTTGTTACTTTCAGGAAGAGTATAGTTTGTTTCAGAAGTGATGGTTACCTCTGCTTTAAATCTGCAAGATCAGGGTACTTTATTTTTCCCTTTTCCCTCGTAGGTTTTTGTTACTTTACTGTCTCTTTTACCTTGTTGGTTTTGGTTTTTGACTTTGTGAGTCTAAAACTTCTTATTGTATATCTACTTCTAAATAAGGATATAAGATGTAGGACAAAATATCCATATAAAACTAGAATCACCTACAGGGGAAAAATTATTTGGTGTATTAAGATCCTTTTAATAGAGACTTGTGTCTCTGTTCTATACTAGCCAAGGGTGTCTTTCGTAAAATGGCAACATGTAACTTTAATTTACATTGCAAAACTTCTACATAGTTACATTTTAATATAAAATCTGTTCTTGCTTTGGGAGCTACCATAAATATGTTTTTTGAGGGTGTGTGAAAACATTCAGCTAACTCCCCAAATTTTATTCTAAATTAGGGTGTTTTATTCTACTTCCTCATACACTTGACCAGGTTCTCTTCTGAGTTCAATACCCTGTTACTGTCCATGAGTTCAAATTGTGTCTGTAGTTCCCCCCCTCCCTTCATATTCTCTCCAGTATCAGGTGAGAGTGGAGCATCTCTTCTTAATACTTCCTGCCTCTTTCCATTCTCCAGAATAAGTTTTTTGATATAGTCAGTGGGAAGAAGAGAAAAAAGGTGTAGGTCAGATACAGGACTGTGTACTTGCATTATCTAGCTTTTCGGAAATCCTGCTTTCTCTCCCTACAGCGTCATTTCCTCCTTTTCGGGCTTACAACACAGCCTAGGAGGGTTGCTTTAAAGACTAGGATATGATTTCAAACTGGTATGGGAACAAGCCAGCTCGGTAGTTAGTTTAGGGAGGTTGTGGAATAAAGGATTTGCAAAGTAAATGGGCCAGAAAGAAGAGAGCAGTGGTTTAAGGTTTAAAACAACAACAGACTGCTCTCATTCAGCTAGTTTTTCAGCCTGTACATTCCCCCAACCTTACTGGAATCCGGTTCTGAAGAACATTTAGTATGCTGCTTTCTAGAACAGAATTTTCAACACTGTTAACACTTCAGGCTGGGTTATTCTTTGTGGTTGGGAGTTGTCCTGTGCAGTGTAGCATATTTAGCAGAATCCCTGGCCTCTACCCACTGGATACCAACAACACTCCCCAAATTGGGATGACTAAAATTGTCTGCAGAGATTGCCTAGTGGCCCTTAAGGAGCAAAATCTCACCCAGTTGAGAACCACTGCTCTAGGAGAAGGCTGTTTTTAATGTTCTTGCTAACAGCTTACATAAACATTGCATCAAATAGACAATTTTTTTTTTCAATGATTGAATCTTAGGAATAGAAGACCTTTGTATGAAAGTTGGCTCTTCAGGTGGTGGAACCTTTATAGAGCCTGTGATTTAGGTTTGATGTGTACTTAAGAATCAAGGTCACTGATCCCACAATGTCACACGTGTCTACAACTTTACACAGGAAGATGTCTCCAAGAATATATGTCCGCTGTCTCGCCGCATGCATGTATTTTTTATGACATTGTCTCTTCAAATCTATATTCAGTGATTATTTAAGCCAGATCATAATGATATCTAAGGGGTGGAGGGGTCAAGGCACAGAGTGCTTTACCTGTGGCCTTTACATCTGGTCCTACCTGGACAGAAATAGATTGATCTTATTCTTTACGTTCAAGTGGGGTGTGAAGATCATTTCAGTCCCTGGGGCGACTTTAACACCCCAGACTTCAGATAGCCAGGTGCTGTGTTTCATGATAATCACCATATATTTCAAGGGAAATATTCCAGTGGCAAGTAAGTGATTATGAACTCTGTAAAAATGGTTCAGCTCTTTAGGACGTACAAGTCTGGAGAAGATTGAAGTTATATATAACTTGCTCCTGGGTAACCCCATATCCAACTGCAGATTTTCATTAATACAGATCCCCAGCACAGTTACAGACTACTGCTTCCTTGTCCACATGCTGTCCTAATACAATCGTTGGAAGTAAAAAATTAAATTATATTGAGACTAGCCAGCATTGTATGTAGCAACAGCATTATGTTCCATACTTAATATTATTTTTTAAAAATTTAAAGCCTATGTTATTCCACAAAAGGATGTGAGTTCAGTGTGTTACGGTTTTATTTTAATCCTCACCCAAGGATATGTTTTATTGATTTTTAGAGAGAGAGAGAAGGGGGGGAAGAGGGAAACAATATGAGAGAGAAACAGCGATCAGTTGCATCCCATACACACCCCAACCAGGGATCGAACCTGCAAACTTTTGGTGCATGGGATGACACTCCATCAAACTAGCCACCTGGCCGGGGCAGCATGTTACAGTTTTAAACAAAATAGTAAGAGATCATCCACAGCGAGAGTCTGAACAGTAGACAGTCCAGGGCTTAAGTTTGATTTGTGGCACAGCTTCATTCAACTTAAATTCTTTAGCAACCAAAAGGACAGATAGATGATTGGTAATGATTTCAGAATGGAAGAATTTTTTAAAGCAGCTTTAAATAATACAGTTTTTAAAAACATAATAGGATCAGTAGTTAAAGCAGGGAATCATAAAACGTATACTGTTCCCCCCACCAGTTATTTGGTAGAGTGCCGAGGACTTTCTTTGAGTCTGTATGTCTGCTGATTGTAATTCCCATTGCTTGGAGTAGACTGTACCTTAGAGCTACATGGTCTACAGAACCAAAACTATTAATTGAAGAGTTAAGAGCTCTTCAATTAATAGATACTTGTAACGCTAGTGAGGAATTCTAATGTTTTATGCTCCTTTTCTCATCTACTGAAGTTTTCTCTTTATACCTAACATAAAAGCTTTCTTTTCTAATCAAGTCTTTCCGAAGCTTCAATTTGGTTTTGCACCATATTTTATCAGCTTACATAATAATTTTCATTATTACAGTGAGTGCTGCTGGCATTAATAGGTTTGAAGAATAGGCAACTGAAGAACAGTGAACAACTCAGATTTAAAGAATGGAAGTAGCAGTACCTGATGTTAGAGAGTGTTCTGTCTGCCAGTGGTTAGCACCTTTCCTGTCTATCCACAGAAATGGAGAGGGCTGCTGCATTCATCACTTGTAGGGCACCTTTCCACAAAACTTAACATAAATAATGCCTTCTAGAGTTATAGTGGTCCTGGGTATGGAGACTGTTGGTTAATCCAGCCTAGTCTGAGAAGTGGAGGGTCAGTTAATAGCTTCCACTATGTGTAAAAAGTTGGGCTTCTGGTAGAAAAGAGGCTATAGTATAGCATTTAAAAAGTTAAATATTGCCCAGCTGGGCGTGGCTCAGCGGTTGAGCATCGACCCAGGATCCAGACTATCAGGGTTCGATTCCTGGTCAGGGCACATGCCCAGGTTGTGGGCTCGATCAGTGACTCTCTCATCATTGATGTTTCTATCTCTCTCTCCCCCTCTCCTTTCCTCTCTCTGAAATCAATAAAGATATATTGGGGGGAGGGGAGTTAAATAAAATTTGTGACAGTGAACTTATCATGTAATATTAACTTTTTTACATTGTTGAAACAGGGGGACAGCCTCACAAAAGGAGAAAGACCTCTGATGCAAATGAAACTGAAGATCATTTGGAATCTTTAATATGCAAAGTAGGAGAAAAGGTATGTACCAAAATAGGCACAAACTGTGACGGGCTTAGGGCTATAGTTGACAGTGCTTTGATTAATTTCATCAGCTGAAAACTTCATGGTCTGTTTTAGGCAAAGTTTGTATTGCCATGCATCTGTATCCCAGAGTATGCATGTTAAAAACCTTTGGATGCAGATAATTGAGAATTAAATATTTTTAGCACTTTTCATAGAATATGAGTCTTAAGAGATTTTTAGGGAATAGCCTCTCAGTTTATAAATGAAGAGTCAAACAAATCCTGGATACTTAAGGTAATTTGCCCAAAGTCCTATAGTGAGTGAATAAGAGAGAGAGAATAGAGCCTGTGGTGTCCTCATTTCTAATCCTTATTCTGCTGTGACTGCTAACTTTTAAAATTTTATTCATTCTTTTTTCATAGATTTCTAAAAAAAACCAAAAGCAGTACCTACCAGAATTGATTTATATTAAACGTGTCTTAGTGCTTTGTGTGTGTGAGACTTTAGCTTTATTTATGGTCAGCTAAAAAATTTTAACTTACTACTTGCTGAGTACTTGACAGATATGTAATATGCTGTCTTCCACAGAGTGCCTGCTCTTTGGAGAGCAACCTAGAAGGCTTGGCCGGTGTTTTGGAAGCTGATCTTCCTAACTACAAGAGCAAGATCTTAAGGCTTCTTTGTACAGTGTATGTATGCAAAAGATTTATGAATCCAGGTGATAATGTATTATCTACTCTAAATGCTTTGGGAAATGTTCAAAAGATGTGTTATGCTCTGTATGTGCTCAGCTTTCCTTCTATTGGGAAATTCGTAGGAATAAAATGACCTGTGGCCCTTTGGTTAACTCTTCAGAGATAAATAGAACTAAAATTGAGCATTTTCCTTATGTTTTGTTCCTTGGAACCTGAGACTGATTTGAGTTGACTGTTTTTAAGTGTGAAGGTGGACACTTTCCCATTCAGAGATTTTCTTTTAAGCATGTACATTTAAATATATACAATAGAATTTAACTTGTATTTTTAACCAGTGCCAAACAAATTTAGAATTAGTCAAAGTAATAATCTTTGGAAGACTAAAGAAGCTTTTGAAGCTATTAATAGGCATAATCTTTCTGAGTTAGATTAGCTAGAACAAGTATCAGCATTTAATTTGTGAGGAAATTAAAGTGGGAAAAGTCTCATGAGGGATCATGAAACAGTCTCTCCTAGTGGTGGAATTAGCAATCTAGACTTCCTCGTCTCTCAGATAGACTGAATTATATGCCTTGCAAGAAGTAGCTATGACTTGTGGATTAAGGGATCTTTGTACTTTATATGAAATTATAAATTACCAGCTAGGTATTTTTAAATTTAGAAGGTGACTTTTAAGTTGTCTTTTCTGTTATTTTAAAATAATGTTTTTAATGCTTAAAGTTCATTTTTTAAATTCAAAAAATGTACATACAGATTGAAGCTGTCAGTTTTCATTTTAACCACTCATAAAGTAAAAATAATTTAGGTTATAATTTTTCAAAGAAATCCGATTAATATTCAGAAAGACATGTTCTTAAACTAAGAAACTACTAAGCAAAAATCATTTTGCTATAGTTATCTGTAAGATGTCTTCTGTTTTGCAAGCATTTATTAGAATGGAGTAGGTTTATGCTTAGACTCCGATGGAAGTCATGACTTTTTTAGGAGTGCAGGGCTTACTATCAATGGAAGGATTTTTTTTTTTTTAAAAAACCTAAATTGCCCCTAACACTCTGCTAGGTACCTTGGAAAAACAGAAAAAAATATATGAGAATGTGTTCCTATGTGGTTTTCTTTTTGAGCTAATTTCTAAAAGCTGCCTAAATTGGAAGTAACATTTATTACTGTAGTCCTCTTCCCTTCTTTTCAAATGCCTTTACTGAAAATTAACACTTGAAATAAACTGGGATGTAAAGAAATCTTACTATATCAGAATACCATTTAAAAAATTCAATAATTGCTTGGCCGACATGGCTCAGCGGTTGAGCATCGACCTAGGATCCAGGAGATCAAGGGTTGATTCCAGGTCAGGGCACATGCCTGGGTTTCGGGCTCGATCCCCAGTGGGGAGCCTGTGGGAAGCAGCCAATCAATGACTCTCTCATCACTGATGTTTCTTTCTCCCTCTCCCTTCCTCTCTGAAATCAACGAAGATATATTTTTTTTTTAAATTCAGTAATTTAACTTAAAAGCTTAGTTGAAGCAAGCTTTAGTTCTGAATAGTGTTTCTCAAAGTGGAATTCTGATCTTATGGCATTCATTTAGCTAAGTTTAGAAATGCTGAAACTCCCCATTAATGGTTCTGCAGTAAAGAAAATTGTTTCACCCAGTATTTCCCAGATACTTGACCATGAAAACCATTTTCTGTAGAACTGCTATTCAGTTCCACTAAACACATTGGAATAAAAACTGGTTATATTTTTTTTCAGTTTGGTAACTTCGTAATTATGGTGCTTTACTTTTTTAACTCTTGGATTAACTAATTAGAATTAAAATGAAAAATTGTGGGGGCCATGTCTACAACTCTTCTCACTATTTATGCCTTTTCTGAAGTAGTTTTGAGTACAGCTAAAAGTAATCCTGTTCCAAAGTTAATAAAATAATAAAAGGTTTATGTGATGCAAAATTCAGCAACTTAACAATGCTTTTGTTTTGGGATTTTCTTCTTGTACTGGGTTTTCAAATCAGTGCACGTCTATTACCTGAGAAGCTGACAATTTATACAACATTAGTTGGACTGCTGAATGCAAGGAATTACAACTTTGGTGGAGAATTTGTAGAAGCCATGATTCGTCAACTTAAAGAATCTTTGAAAGCAAACAATTATAATGAAGCTGTATATTTGGTAAGTTATTATTATTGTTATTATTTTGATATATTAAGGCAGAGATGGAGGGGAGAGGTGAACTACAACCAAATAATGTGTCCTTTCTCTTGAAATACAGTTCCCCACTCACCACAAGAGCTGCCTTTTTGAAACTATTCTCATTAAAGTTACCACAGGGTTCATAATCAAGTCCAATGGTTTCTTAGTCCTAGTTCATCTCCCTGTAGTATGTGATTCTTTACACTTAGCTCTTGGTTTTTGTAGCACCACAGCCAAATAGATAAGAAGATTATAGGTGGAAACCTATAAATGCACGGACTCCTGTCCTTCATAAGGCCCCAGTCACAACTACTGAGCTCTGCAGTTGTAGCACAGAAGCATGTAGACATGAGAGCATGGCTGTGTTCCAGTAAAATTTTACTTATGGACACTGAAATTTAATTTCATATAATTTATATACATCACAAAGTATTCTTTTGGATTTCTTCAAGCATTTAAATATGTAAAAATTATTCTTAGTCCACAGGCTATGCAAAAAAACCCACAAAAACAAACAAAAAACAGCAGGCTACATTAGGCCCTTAGGCTCTAGTTTTTCAGACCTTTGGCTTGACCCTTACAAGATGGTTTATTTTGTAATATTATAAGAGACGTTTCAATTTAGTAAAAATTGTTCTCCTCGACAGGTTCGTTTTTTATCTGATCTTGTGAATTGTCACGTCATTGCAGCCCCATCAATGGTTGCTATGTTTGAAAACTTTGTAAGTGTAGCCCAGGAAGAGGAGGTACCTCAGGTAAGAAAGCTCCTCATGCTGAATCTTATCCATGTCGTACCAGGAGTTTTTCACTGGTAACCCTTATTATTAAAAAACAAGAAGTAATAGCAGATGGTCATGTTATAATTTCTTAATATCTAAAAGTTAACTAGTATACTGGTGGGTTCTTATGACATCTGTATGTTAAATGATTCTGTTTAGTAAAACTAAAATATCTAGAAAGGCTCTGAATGAGCCAGGTGTGTTACTTAAGCCCTGTTAAATAGCTTCCACAGGATTCATTCAAGAATATAGTATGAGTGAAAATTAACTAGCATGTATTTTAAACTTACCTTTTAAAAAATTCTTTAGGTGCGACGGGATTGGTATGTGTATGCATTTCTGTCATCTTTGCCCTGGGTTGGAAAGGAGTTGTATGAGAAGAAAGATGCAGAGATGGACCGCATCTTTGCCAACACTGAAAGCTATCTTAAGTAAGGGCACAGTTCATAGTTCTCTTTGTTGTTTAAGTAGAGGATATCTTCCTGATACCATAAATGTGTTATGTTTTATCTGTTTTAGTAATACCGTTTGAATTGTGTTTCTCAAAAATAAGCTGTAGAGTTTCCTAAGGCTTTCTCTAGATAATCTCATACCCCTACTGTTGTAATTTACTGAGACCTCAGAGTAATCAAATTTGTTGTTTACTTTGAGCAAAAGAGGTGGTAACATAGCTGCTTTTAAGCTGTTTTTTACATATTGCAAAGGCATAAACCATCTTAACACTGTGGTTCCAGATATTAGTGTGCATAAGAATCACCCGTGATACTTAAATATGCTCTAAACCCAGCCCCCAGACTTACTGAATCACAGTATTTGAGAGGTTTGGACATCTGTATTATTTATTTATTTCACAAGTGGAGAACATAAGAAATATTTATTTCAGGTAGGTTTATCCTAAACCAAGTCCTTAAAACAGTGGTTCTTAACCTTTAATACTAACAGTAGGTCTTATTAGTAAACTTTTGTTTAATTACCCAGTAGCTATGTAATGGTTTTGTGTCCCCTTAAGTTTTTCAGAATAATTTTTGTTACAAATTTCATTTTTTTATTTATTCATAGATACTTCTTTGGATATCGTTAATATCTACTTAGTTACAAATAAAGCTAAAAGAAGTCTAAAAACAGAAGTTTGCTTTTTTATTATATTAAGCTAACTTTAAATGTTAGATTTTACAAGAGTTTTAATATTTTTGAAAAGTTATACTGGTTTTCTTAAAAATGTGGATGTTTGCCAAAGAATAAAAATAAAAGTGTATGAACATCCCAACATTTGAATACTGGTGCATGTCCTTCCCCTTTTTTTATACACCTGGTAGTCCATTGTGCACACTGTTCTTTACGTATTTTCCCTCCTTAATACAATTTGGGATTTGTTGGGTAAACACATATAGCTCTACCTCATTCTTCTTAGCAGTTGTACAGTACTCCGCTCTTTTAATGTGCCATAATTCCTTTAGCTTGTCCTTGGTTGGAGTATTTAGGTTATTTCCAGGTTCTTGCCGTTGTAAACAATGTTTCAGTGAAAATCCTTGTACAGAAGTGTTTGTGTACATGTGAATTTTTAGAAATGGCATTGCTGGGTTGAAGTGTCTTAATTTTAATCTTGATAGATTTAGTCAAATTACTTTCCAAAGACATTATACTCTTCCAAATCTTCTCAAGAGATTATATCAATGTTTGAAACTGCATATTTGCCTACATTTTGGTAGTACAGTAAATTATCAAAAATTTTGATGGTAAAATATATTTTACTACTTAATTTTCATTTTATTAAGAAAGCAACTGAACATCTTTTCATGTTTTTAAAAACCTAAATGTAGATTTTCATTTATATCTTTAGAAGACGCCAAAAGACTCATGTGCCCATGTTACAAGTGTGGACTGCTGAGAAACCACATCCACAAGAAGAGGTAAATTGATTTCTCTCTTGTGATGCAGGCACAGTCAGCTTTTGAGTAGATTCTTACCTCTGTAGTGTATTCAGATCATTCCATTTGTATACCTTAGCTAGGTTTCCACCTTTCATGTCGGGCCCCACCTCCTCATAGCCCTAGGCATATAGTGGATCTTTAAGAAATGTTAGAATGTAGTTGAAGCATTCCCTGTTCTGGGCGATTCCAGATGTCATAGAGTTAACATATATATATATATACATATATTTTTTTTTTTTTTTTACTTAAGTGCCCAATTTAAACAAGTAAGAGGTAATAGCCCCAGACAGACTTTATAAAGTCATTGAAACAAAAACTTAGTGCATTCCTTTGTACTCTAGTTAATTGTAAGTTAAAATTAGCTCACTTCTGTACCCTGTATTTTAGAAGTAATGATTTTTGGTTTTGTCTTCTCAACATGTTATTTCTTCTAGCCTCCAAATATATATTAATTTTTAAAAATTAATGTCTTTAGTATTTAGATTGCCTGTGGGCCCAGATTCAGAAATTGAAAAAGGATCGCTGGCAGGAGCGGCACATCCTAAGACCTTATCTTGCCTTTGACAGCATCCTGTGTGAAGCATTGCAGCACAATTTGCCTCCTTTTACACCACCTCCTCACACTGAGGATTCAGTGTACCCAATGCCAAGGGTCATCTTCAGAATGTTTGATTACACAGATGATCCCGAGGTATGTGGCCAACTATAAGTTCCTGTCAAAGGGCCTGTGTTGTATTGTACTTGTGATTTAATCTTGTTTGGATTGTGCCTGTGATACATTTTAATTTTGAGTTTGTTATCTAAGAGGGTCAATGGCAATGAAGTTAACAGTTTAATTCAGTGAATTGTATCACCTCATTATGCAAGAAATTCTATTTAACATGAATATATAGATTAAGAGACAGCACAGTGTGCAATTTAAGAGAGTAGGTTTGAGCCCTGGCCAGGGGGCTCAGTTGGTTGGAGCGTTGTCCCACACACCAAAAAGGTTGTGGGTTTGATTCCCAGTCAGGGCACATACCCAGGTTGCTGGTTCAATCCCTGGTCGAGGTGCATACTGGAGGCAGCCAATCAGTGTTTATCTCTCACATCGATGTGACCCAGATCGGTTTGGTTTTAATCCTGGTTTAGTCAGATTTTAGCTGTGTGATCTTGGGTAAGTTACTTACCCCTCTATCTTAGTCTCCTAACAGAATAATAATATTAATAGTGTCTCATAAAGTTGTAAGAGGATTAAGTTGTTAATAAAGAAAATACATAGGACAGAATGTAATACATTATGAATGCTCAATGATTTTAGCTATTTTTTTTTTTAAAATCCTCACCCAAAGGTATGCTTAAATAAAGTATTTTTAATTAAAACAACCCAAAGATGAGTATAAGCTGACTTTACAGTTTTTAAACATCTGTATTCTTTATTATGAAGTTAAGTTGTTGGCAGCCATTATACTTGAGCAATTAAGAAAATGTATAATTTTGATATTAGCATTTAGTATAAAAATTTACATTGTAACTGTGCTTTAATTATTTTATACCTCTGCTTTTGAATGACTGCCTTAACTTTAATATCCAAGCAATGGGTACTGAGATTACTGGATTTGTTTTGACTAGAAACTCACCTAGCTAAAGCACCATACATGTTGCTTAGTGCAGCAGTTTTCAACAGGTGTGCTGCAAGCATTTTTAAAACATGCACTATTGACTATTTAGTCAGGGGCATTGACCTCTTTTCCCTTAAGTTGTCAGATTAAAAAATGGCAACAGCCAACACAACAATAGCTGTCCGGTATGAATGAGTCTAAATTACACCTTTTGTTTTTGGTCAGATTGGCAAAAAATACATATTTTTTGGTGTGCTGCAGAATTTTAATAATCAGTTTATGTGTGCTGTGAGATGAAAAAGTTTGAAAATTGCTGGCTTTAGTGCACCCTGGTCAGCATAGAGCAGAATTTCTCTGGCTCAGCTCAATTGACATTTTGGGCTAGATAATTCTTTGTTGTGGGGGGATGTCCTGAGAATTATGGGATGCTCAGCAGGATTCCTGGCCTCTAACTCCCTAATTGCCAGTAGTACTTAGAGGCTAAATGTCAGTTGTGGCATCCAAAAATGTCTCCAGCAATTGCCCAGATGTCCTCTTAGGGGCAAAATTGCCTCCAGTTTAGAACCATTGGCATAGAACCAGTATTACTCCCTAAGGTCAAATTTCAGTTTCCCTTTTCCTGTCTTCTCTTTTCTGTCCTGCCATAAATTGCTAATGACCAGTGAAAATTTGGAATATGTATAATCTATCTCAGAGTAAAGAGTTGTCAGATAATTGGTTACATATATTAAATTACCAACTTGTAACCCATTTGCCTATAATATATATATAGTAAAACACTTTCAGCCAACATTATGCAATGGGCTACCTAGGTATCTCTAATTGAAAGTGCAATTTACATTTAAGACTGCTAGAATCTGTGATTAGCTGTTTATTTGTGCAAGGGGAACTGGAATGGGACCTCAAATTTTGTTTCGCCTGTACTGCTTACACTTATTTGGGATTGCCTCTATAATGTGCCCATCATCCTTTGCCAGAAGACATAAAATACAAAATATTTGTTCCTCTCAAAAGGAAGAGGATTTAGGTTTTTTTCTGGCCTTTGGGGGAAAAGATGTTTATTTAAAAAAATTAGAGATTATAGAGATTGAAAGTCACCATTAGTAGTCTATAATAGTAAATAAGTAAATAAAGGTAAACTCTTTGAACCTGTTTGCTATGCATATACTTTTTTAAAAAATGAAACAATATGTAGGTAATGTTTTCTAACCTTTTTTAAACAATATAATGTGGGTATCTTACAATGCATAGGTGATTTTGTTATGTCTGTATAGTATTTGAAACAAAATTTTCCCTCATTTATTATGGGAGTAACCCACCCTTATGGTTTAAAAGAATAGACGAAACTGTATAGGGCTAATGATGTGCAAGAATTATTTTGTGTCATGTAAGAATTGAGTTGGGCTATGATAGTTTGGTCTCAGATGTGTAGAAGAAACGCTGAGGCTGGCAGTCTCCTCTGCTGTAGATGTAAGCGAAAATGACAGTGACGTTTGCTGAAAATACAGAGCTTTCACACTTTCGAACTTTTCTCCAGCACCCAGTATAGTATCAAACATAATAATCTCCCAAATATTTGTTGAATAAGTGAAAGAAAATATCTTTTTTAGGTCTGTAGCATATACATTTGGTTTTCTTTCTAGGGCCCTGTAATGCCAGGGAGTCACTCCGTGGAAAGATTTGTAATAGAAGAGAATCTTCACTGCATCATTAAGTCTCACTGGAAGGAAAGAAAGACTTGGTAGGGCTCTTTTCATGTTACTTCTAGAGTGAAGTGGGAAAAAGGTAGCAATTTTGATAAGTTGATAAGAGCAAAACGAATGTTAAGAATATAAGAAAATCTCTCTTCCTGACACACTGTCTTGCTAAGACCAATCTATTTTGCTTTCTCAAAATAGTCTCCCTCAAAGTAGTACTTTTCTGAGTGCTTTATAGTAATGCACATGATGCCAGCTTTCTTGTGTGGACGTTTGTTATATGCTGTGGACAAATTAACTTGAATGACAATATTTTTGGTGCAAATGTTATGGAAATAAATGAATACTAATGGTTTTGCTGTGTTTTCTAGCATTAAGACATCTAGCTTTGAAAAAGTTTACTTTTAATATTTTCTTAAACCTTGGAAAGTTTGGTTTAGATTTTAAGGTGGAAAGAAATAACTTTTGGGAATGGTCTACCCTATTAAAACTTTTTACTTAGTAGATTGAATATGCTTCCTTAGTATTGTTACTTAAACTCCTGATCTTTCAAGGAATATTTTATGCATTAAAGAGGTTTTTTTTGTGGCAGACAAAATAATTTGTGCTGTAGTGAAGTAACTGAGCTCTAGATTTCAGAAAAGATTTCCTTTCCTTATATCTAAGCAACTGCTTTGAAACTACTTATTTGATCATTCGTGTGTCTTTGTGTACTGACTGAACTTAAATTATACCTTTTATAGTGCTGCGCAGCTGGTGAGCTATCCAGGGAAGAACAAGATCCCCTTGAACTACCACATAGTTGAGGTATGCATTCCACATGAAGCTTGTTTCTCAGTTTCAGAATCTTTCTGTTGACTTGAAGTGTAATCTACTTTTGGCTGTTTTTTCTTGCTACTTGTCAGGTACTAAAAGTTAACAGAGGAGCAAGGATATTGGTGTTTGTTTTGGTGCTCTGTTAGCCATGTTAGTACAGAGAAAAGAGGAGGTTGAAACCAATAGCCAAATGGAATTTTGAGTTGCCTATAAGTTATTTATATAGTATGTCTTCATTCAGGAATACTTATGGATAATGTAAATTACATCTAGCCCTCTCAATACATTGTCCACTTAACAGATGTATAAGTGGCTGTAATACTTTACAATATTGTATTACCTTCTGCAGATAATCTATTTTTAACTGTTTAACTGGCCTCTTACTAGTAGTATACACCTGACAAGTATATTATTTGCTGTTTCACAAGGTAGGGTTAAGTATAAATCTTTATTCTTAGACATCAAGGGCCAGCTGTTTTGGAAGTAGGAACAGTGAATAATGCTTTTGACCCCATATTAAGTCATACAGAAGGATATTAGTAGTATATTTGAACCTTGTAAGATTTATGTCCCAACAGAGTGTTTTCACTTGACACATGGGTCAAACTGACAGTTACATATTCATTTAAGTTAAAATACTCATGAACATACTTACTTTTATATATATATATATATATATATATATGTATATATCTGTATTGATTTCAGAGAGGGGGGAGAGAGAGAGAGAAACATCAATGATGAGAGTGTCATTGATCTGCTGCCTCCTGCACGCCCCCTATTGGGGATCGAGCCTGCATCTGGGGCACGTGCCCTGACCGGGAATCAAACTGGGATCTCCTGGATCATAGGTCGATGCTCAACCGCTGAGCCACACTGGCCAAGCCTACTTATGTATTAAGATCCACTTTTTTTTCATACTAGTGTGCTTTCTTAAAAGTACTGCATCTGTCCAATTTTTACAAAACTTGAGAGTAAGCATAGGCCCTGAATTTGACTCACTGGCATGTCAATTGAAGTGTAAAATATAAGTCATATCTTTAAATGTGCAAAATGTGTAGAAAGTCATCAGAATGAAGTACGGAAGTCTGGGAGACAGGAGTCAGAGAAAGGAATGCAAATCAGGCTTTAGAATTCTAGGTAGGTGGTCTACACACTACATAGGGAGGGTGGAAACAAGTTTCTGAACAAGAGGCATGGCAAAGAATCCCTGGATTATAAAAAAGGTTTGTGGACACCAGTTTGAAGTAGCAGAGTGGAATGACTTGACTATTGACTGTTTGCATCTTCAGAGTCTCATAAGGATTTTTACTTCTTAATGTATAATAATAAAGTTGATATATCTGTGCCTCAGTAAATCAACTCCCATACTTCCAGAGTTGGAATTTAATTGCATGGTTCTTTGGGAGTATCAAATAAGCATTAATACCGTAAAACCTTGATATAACAGACTAATTCTAGCAAGGGGGTGTCTGTTACAGCCAAAAGTCCATTATGTAATAAAGTAGGTTTTCTGAATGTGTATGTTAAAAAATTGACACATTAGTTAGTTTACCTGTTTTTACTGTATAGACACGTTTGTGTAATTAAAATTAATAAACTGGTGACAGAATAGATTCAGCGATGTGGAAGCATGGATCAGACTGACGAATCTCAGAGGGACAGAGGAGGGCGAGTGGGTAGAGGGGGAGAGATTAACCAAAGAACTTATATGCGTATATGCACAACCCAAGGACACAGACAATGGTGTGGTAAGGGACCGGGGAGGGGGATAGGACGGGGTGGAATGGGTCAAAGGGGAGAAAAAGGGACATCTATAATACTTTGAACAATAAAAAATATATAAATAAATAAATAAAAATAAGTATGTATGGAAAGTTTAATTTCACAGAGAAGTTTTCTATATGTATTACTGTAATTTTAAATTTATACTGAATAGGTCTAATAAATGCATGCATGCACATGGCTGGGTTGTGACTTAGCACACATCAGCACATTGGCCAGCACAAGTTGAGTTAAAACTGCTGCAGAAAGTCATGCCCTGGGGCAACAGATCAGTTACCTAGAGCGATGCCATGTGATCCCATGCTAATCATTCATGGAGCAATGTTTATGAGCAGTGACTCTTGGATTTAATATGTAGGCTATAGTTGTAGATACGTAATATTTATGTCAGCAAAATTACTATAGTGTTTTTTCCAACATATGGCCTATTCACTAAAATTTGTTACAAATAGCCTCATGGTTATTATGAATTAATAGCAAAAAATAACCTGTTAGTTTAATTATAAGCAAATCTTGGTTAAAAGCATTTTTAAATTAACAGGGTGTTAATTCTCACATATGACATACAGACCAGAAATTTTGTCAGTTAAATCTGGAGTCCTTTAAATCTAGGTCTAAAAAATCAGGGTTTACCGTATTTGCATATTCTTATTTGTTTGAGTTAGAGAAGAAATTTTCATTAAAGATTAAAAGGTAATTCTTCTTGCCCTGGCTGGTGTGGCTCAGTGGTTAGAGGGTTGGCCCTTGCACCAAAGGGTCTTAGTTTCAGTTCCTGGTCTAGGGCATGTACCTGGGTTGCAGGTTCAGTTTCCAGCCCTGGTCACAGTGGGTGCAGGAGGCAACCAATCAATGTGTCCTCTCACATCGATATTTCTCCCTCCCTCCACTTTCTCTAAGAAAAATCAATGGGAAAAATATCCTCCGGTGAGGATTAACAACAACAACAAACTAATCCTTTAATTATAAATGTCATGAAATTAGAGTTTACATTTAGAATGTTGAGATCTTTCTAATAGTAGATGTGCATAGGTAGCTGTTGAATTGAGTTCTGAATCCTGACTCTTTTATAGGTGATCTTTGCAGAGCTGTTTCAACTTCCAGCACCCCCCCACATTGATGTGATGTACACAACACTTCTCATTGAACTGTGCAAACTTCAGCCTGGCTCTCTACCCCAAGTTGTATCCTTTCCTTTGTTTTTAAACTTAACTCTCGTTGGCCTAGCTTTAAAAGACTATTAAATATTTCTGCTTATGGGTTTAAATCACTTCATGAAAACAGTTTGACGTTTCTTTAAAAGTTAAACGTGTGTACCATACAGTTCAGCCATTCTACTCCTAGGTATTTACCCAAGAGAAATGGAAGCGCTGTTCATGGAAACTTTATTTGTAGTAACTCCAAACTGGAAACAATCCAAATATTCATCAATACATGAGTGGATTAACAAATATTCTTTTACCTATACAATGTAATACTGCTCTGTAATAAAAAGGAACACATTTTTTATGCCAGCAAAAACATAAATGAATTATAAAATAATTATTCCGAGTAAAAAATGCCAAACAGCCCTGACCAGGTGGCTCAGTTGGTTGGAGCATCCTCCCATGCAACGGGGTTGCAGGTTCAATTCCCTTTTGGGGTACATACCTGGGTTGCGGGTTCGGTCCCAGGTTTGGGTATGTGTAGGAGGAGGCTGATTGATGTTTCTCACATCGATGTTTCTCTCTGTCTCTCAAATCAACGGGAACATGTCCTTCGGTGAGGATTAAAAAAAAAAAAAAAAAAGCCAAATAATTCATACTATATGATTCCATTTACACAAAATTCTAGAAATGCAAAGTAATCTAGTGACAGCACACCCCAGTATTTGCTTGGTGACATAGGTGGGGATGGGGAGAAGGAAGAATGGATTGCAAAGGAGCATGGGGAAATTTTCGAGGTGATGTAAATAAATGTTCATTATCTTGATTCTATGGGTGTATATAGGGTAAATTTATTATACATTGATACCTCAAAAGCTATTTTTAAAAAGGCCAATTACATGAAAAGATGTTCAACATTATTATTCATTATATCGACTTCTAGGAGATGTTACTTATTTTTTCTGTCACAACTTATTTTGAAGGAGTGTGGAGAATAGTTTTCCTTATCCTCAAATTCACAGCTTGCACAGGCAACTGAAATGTTATACATGCGTTTGGACACGATGAATACTACATGCGTAGACAGGTACAATAATAGCCTTATTTCTGTACTGGTTGTTACCTGCTTCTACTCCCTGTACTCTATAAAAAGAATTTGATTTGCCTTTTTAAGAATTTCCAACTTGATTATTCTTTCTTGCCTCCCCCAAATAATTCTTTGTATAAAAATAAAACTCATGTAAATGAAAAAAAATTTTTAATAAATAAAACCCCTCATATTTGTTGTAAATATCACATTACACTTTCTGGTCTAATTTTCAGCATGAAATGAAGCCTGTGGTGAGGTTTGATGCTAACCTCTATGTAGAAATAGAGTTTAATACTGTAAATTATATATAAACATATATTTTTGTTTAGACACAATATCTGCTTCTAAAATAATTAGCTTCTATATAACTCCAGCTTCAAGACTGTTTATACAGAAGACCATATTGGATTTTTATACCTGTAGTCATTGCATGCCCACTGTCTTTTGAGTGAGACCTATGTACCACCTTTATTAGCCAGTATTATTTCTTACCTCTCAGTTTCCCAAATCAGATCAGGACAGATACTGAATATTTCTCCAATTTCCATGATCTTTTATGTCTGTTATTCAAATTCCATATCTGAAAATTATCAGTAAGGGCTATTCTGTGTCATTGACCTGTTATCTTGATTAATTTCAGTGATTGAAATTATAGGTACATGAGGGATGTACTTTAAGAAAGTGTCTTCTGACTTTTTCCCCCAGTCTAATTAATAAAACTACCAGTTGTATTAGGCATCCCAGTTATGCCATTCATTCAGCAAATATTTATTGGGCTCTTAAAATTTTCATAGCATTATACAATTTGCTAAGGTGATCCCTGTCTAGTTAGATCAGATGTCTGATTAGGGGGAATGGAGGCTCCAGTGGTATATTTTGCTGTTTGTGGTGAAAGGGCATGGTGTGAAGATGAAAAATAATACTTTGGCTCTGCCATTTTTAAAATGTTTTATCTGCAATTTATTTAATCTCTTTTTTGCCACTGTTTTATTGTAAATTAATAGGAAAAATAATACACTCCACAGAAGTTATTAAATTATATAAACATATAAGGTGCCTGGCACAAAACAGGCACTCAAATCATATCTCTTATTCACTTAAAAAAGATAGGACTATTAAAAGGAATGGGATAGGAGATTGTTATTTTTTGAAGTAGAAGATGAGGTACAGGATTTGCAGAGCAAAGGGTAAGAGGCAGAAGATACCGCTATAGGCAGGGGTATATGCTTGTCATTTTACTCTATAGCATAGTTCTATTTGTCTGAAAGATTACATAAGTTCCTGGTATAAACCGTAACCGTTCATCTTTTTGTGTTCCTTCCTCCTACTTCTCTGTATAGGTTTATTAATTGGTTTTCCCATCATCTAAGTAACTTCCAGTTCCGTTGGAGCTGGGAAGATTGGTAAGTGGTATTATGTTTTAGTTTTCCTTTCTCTATAGTCTACCATAATTTAAAAAATACTGGTAATATTTAAAACTATAACATAAAAACAGCCTTCATGGTCTAAAATATTTAGTTTATTTTTTTTATATTTATATACGTAAATGAAATAATTTAGTAGAAGGAAACTGTTTGTAGCTAAGTACAAGTTAGGTATAAGTGCAGATTCTGTGTAAGAACTCATAAAACTACGTTTCCTCATTAGGTCAGATTGTCTTACTCAAGATCCTGAAAGTCCCAAACCAAAGTTTGTAAGAGAAGTTCTAGAAAAATGTATGAGGTAAGTTCTTTGTGTTTTCTCCTTAGCTTAGGTCTCCTAATTTCTGTGGGAGGAATTTTCTCTTCTCTGTATTTGTGGTATATGCCCAGAATATAATTTTTAATTTTTATTTTTTTAATATCTCTTTATTGATTTCAGAGAGAGGAAAGGAGAGGGAGAGAGAGAGATAGAAACATCAATGATGAGAGTCATTGATCGAGCCCACAACCCGGGCATGTGCCCTGACCAGGAATCGAACCCTGATTGCCTGGATCCTCGGTTGATGCTCAGCCGCTGAGCCACGCCTGGCAGGGCCCAGAATATAATTTTTAAAATCCAACTACCTGCCTCTCTTCCTTGTTAGTTTTAATCAAAATTAAGGCTGAAAAAATTAGGCAACCATGACATCTGGATTCTGTGTGAATTAAGCCAAAAGTGTGGGTTTTTTTATCAAATATACTTTAAATAATTTCAGATTTCAGTAAAGTAGCCAAAATAGTACAAAGAACTCCATCCTGTTCATACAGATTCCCTCATTAACATTTTACCACGTTTGTTCTAGCTCTCACTCCCTTTTCCCTCTGTATGTATGCACCACTACATTGGTCTTTTTCTGAACCCTTTGGAAACCAGCTGCAGATAACATCTCGTCACCTTTCACAATCCATTGCATAGTTCCCCAAAACAAAGACACTGCCTCACAGTCAGCATACAACCCTCCAAATCAGGAAATCAGCTCTGGTACAGCAATATTACCGTACAGTCCATGGATGCTGCTGAAATTTTGCCAGCTATCCTAACAGTGTTTTTTCTTTCTGGTTCAGTCCTATCCAAGAACAGGTGTAGCATTTAGTTGTCATTATCTTCACATTCCTCAGTCGTGAACAATTATTCTTCTCTGTTTTTCATGCCCTTAGCAGTTTTAAAGAATCTACGCCTTACTTTCTTGGGTCACCAGGCTGTGTCCTCATGACCAGACTCAAGTCTTACGTTGTTGGTGCTCTTCCCAGTGCATCCAGCCCCTGGAGATGTTAACCCTAACTACTTGGTCATGTCAGTGTCTGCTGGCTTCTCCACCTAAATTCATTTTCCCCTTTGTAATTGATTATTTTGTAGGAGACATTCTGAGGTTTACACTTGTCCTGTTCATCAATCCTCCACTTCACCTATTCTTCATCAAACCGCCACTGACAACTCCTTTTACCTGCCACCATTATGATAATTGCCAAGTGATGTTTCTTTTTCCATTATTCCTTCTTTTATGAGTTGGCATAAAAATGTTGCAGATTGTGACTTTTTGGTTAAGCTGGATGTTAACAAAGAATGGAACTGATGAACACTATTTTCTGAGGCTCTTATTTGTATTGTAGGTTGTCTTACCATCAGCGTATATTAGATATTGTTCCTCCTACCTTCTCAGCTCTGTGTCCTGCAAACCCAACCTGCATTTACAAGTATGGAGATGAAAGTAGCAGTAAGTAATAAAACAAATCCCTCTGTCTCTAAAAGTAACAATGCAAGTATTCCCTGATACCAGGTATTTAAGGAGGAAAAAGTTAACTCTTTCTTGCATTTATATTTTCTCTGTTTGAAAGGTCATCTGCTACTGGCCACTGTTGTTTTATTTGCCCTGTCATCATTTGAAGATTCATTGTGATCTACTTAGTTATTACTGACTTGTAAATTTTTTTCGTTTAACACTGCTTATCATATTATATTCATGACATTATGTTAAGTATTTGTAAGCATAACAAGAAGAATTTATAGCCAGAACTTACTAAAATGGAGATGTATATTTGTCATAGTGATGGAGACTACTTTATCATCTGATACCAGTTCAGGTGTGAGAACACAGGCATATATAGACTATATTTTGGCCAATGAGATTGCACTCTAAACCAGAGGGACTATAATTTGATATGCCATTTTGTGCTTTACACTTCATATTAACTGGTAGTAAACACGTGGAGTCACAGCACACGAGCATCTGGTTTATGTATGGACTCAGAAAAAGAGACAAGCAAAAAAAACCTGTCTTACGCTGGCAGCCTTTACCTTGATCAAACTGTTTCCACTATCTCAGGAAAGGAGGAGGAAAGGGGAGTTGGCAAAAATAAAAGAGAAATACCTTGATTCTCAGCTTTTCAGCTTACGGAAGCCTAGGGATTTGAGGATTGTTCAAGGACAGTTTAACTGTATTCACAGTTTCCTTCGCCCTCATCCCTGAGGAGGCTCACACCCCTTGTACTGTACATTTCAGTAAGCCAGCTGTTCTTAAGGAAGTGTTGAAGTGAGAATTATGCCTTATTTTTGGTGAAAAGCCATCGACTTACTAAATGTAACTTTCACGTGGTTTTCTTTGTACAGATTGATTAAATATTGATCTTGGAATAAAGAGTATTCTATTTTGAATGAAAAGAATTTTTTTTAATTTCCTGTTAACTATTTGTAAGAATAATCTTAAAACCTGATCTCCTGCTCCCTCATTCTGTCCTTAGATTCTCTTCCTGGACATTCGGTTGCCCTCTGTTTAGCTGTTGCCTTTAAAAGTAAAGCAACCAGTGATGAAATCTTCAGCATTCTGAAAGATGTACCAAATCCTAACCAGGATGATGATGACGGTAAGGGAATTAAATGTTTCTTGAGTGGAACTATATATAGGCCAGGTTAGAGCATAAACATAACTCTGGCAACACAAGCGCCTCTTAAATGTCATTGATGCTCTTAAAGCATTGTATTCCTTTGACCTGTTCAACTTGTCAGTTGTTGCTAGAACCCCAGGTATTTTCTCCCTTGTGTAAAAAGAGCTCCTAACATCCTTATGAAATAGCTTGCATTATGTATATAAATTAAATACAAAGTACAATATACTGCTATCATTCAAAGATTTTTAAATTAGTACTGCTTTCACTTTAGAGAGGTTCATGAACAGGAAGATTTGGTGTATTATAAAGTTGGGTGTTTTCTCCAAATTAAACTATTATTATAATAATGTTTAACACTATGTATCATGTAATTCCAATGAAAGTCCCTAGGGTTTTAAAAGGCGAGAGTGGAAAAGTTGGCAAAATAATTTGTAAGTTTACTTGAATCAATAAACGGATTAAGACAAGTGATGAGAAGGACTTGCCTTATCACATGTAAAACATATCCTGAAAACCACACTACCTAAAACAATGTGGTATTGACACACAGAGAGAAATCAGTAAAACAGATGAAAGTCTACTTCGACAACTAGGTAACCATTTTGGAAGAAAATTTTTTTGTTAGATCTGTGCATAAGATGTGCCTAGAAAAAGGGCTAATGAAAACAAAACATTAATGGTCTTTGGATTATTTTATTACTGGGATTTTGATTTTTCTAATACACAGGATTTTAGAGAAAATTAATTAGAAAGCCTAAGTCAAAAGTATGGTATTCAATTTAGACATTGTCAGACATCTTAGGACATAAACTTGAGTGTTTAGGGTTTACTGTATTTTTTGGTAATACTATATTTATCTTGCTACCATATTGAGAGATATGAACAAGGAAATCTATGTGGTATTTGTCGAAGAAATGGATCATATAGAAGAATTAGGGAAACACGCAAAAGACAAAGAATTAAGATTATGCTTAGTTTTATAATTTGAGTATTTGAAGTCAGTGGTGGTCTTTTATTGTCTATTAGTACTCACAGTTGTTACATGAATGTCTGACTTAATATCTGGATGTGAGCATGCCACCTGTTTAGCACTCCAGGTGAGGGACCAAGGAATTGCTACACTTACACTGTTCTATTTATCTTACTGTGTAATATTTTTCAGATGAAGGATTCAGCTTTAACCCATTGAAAATAGAGGTTTTTGTGCAGACTCTGCTACATTTAGCAGCCAAATCGTTCAGCCACTCCTTTAGTGCTCTTGCAAAGTAAGTGCAACAAGAACACTCTTTCTTTAGGTTTTAGAACTTTGCTTTGAATACCAACGGTATAGTCATTTTTACCTATAACTGCTGAATATGCAGATCTTAATAATAGTATTATGATGTAACTTGATATAATGGGTTTTGTTTTGTGGTAGCTAAAGTCCTCGCCCTGCGCCTTCTATCCGTCTGCGTGTATAGTTTGCATATATACATGGAATGTATATTTTGTTTATATAAACCTTTAGAGAAACCAGCAAAAAATTTTGGGTCCTTAGAACAGGCATATATAAGTCAAGAAGCTCCCACCATGTCTAGGCATCTTCCTAAAGGAAGTTAAGCAGAAATGAGAGTCCACTACATTTTTTAGGAGCCACCCAAAGGTTGGCATCTAAAGAAAGAGCTTTCTAACTCGTCAGACAGTCCAGAATTAGAAAGAACATATAGATATTCCTCCAGCCAAGCGGAGAATTGGCGCTCCTCACCCCATCTCAACTTTCAAGTCTATTACTTGCAGGGCTCCCACAGAAGGTGAGTCACGCAGAATATATCACCTGTGTTTGAAAATGGTTCCTTAGCCCTCATCAATTCTTAGATACACAGTAAGCTGTAGTCCTGGGCTAACAATGATGTATTGTAAATCTCTTACGATTTTGTGACAAATTCCATACATACTGTGAATCCCTAATCATTCCTTTTATAGCCTTAATGGTTAACATTCAGTTATTTTGCACTATAGATTAAGTAATACTGAAAAGGCTTTGACACATAAAAATGCTTAACAAGTAAGTTTTATGTGGTATTTTTTTCTCCCACTGCCAAAAGGTTTCATGAAGTCTTCAAAACTCTAGCTGAAAGTGATGAAGGAAAGTTACATGTTTTAAGAGTTATGTTTGAAGTCTGGAGGAACCATCCACAGGTAAAAACTATTTAATTAGACATGTTGAGGCTCTAATTTTATAGGTATAAAAACAAGGCTATTTATTACTATTGTTTTAGTTTGTAAAACATGAAATTTGTCTATAGAATGGTTTTAAAATCTATAATTTGTTAAATGCCATGAATTAATGATGTTTGATTTTTTTTTTAGGAGCAAGTATTATGATTTGGTTTAGAACAATAGTATCTTAACACATTTTAAATAGTAAGAATGTTTGTTGCTTGAAGATTCTACCAATTGGGTAGGAGATGGTTGTGTAGTCTACCCAATTTCTGCAAACACGCCCCAGATTTCTCAAATCTCAATATATTGTTTTCATACCATGAGTTATAAAGAGGTATTTAAATAAGTTTTAGAGTATATTTAAGACTTTTTATGATAAAACACTCATTTTTAAATTTTAGGATTCAGTGGAAAATAGGTTTTGAAGGTATTATCTAAATTTTTTAAGTTTGTGTTATCTTTCAGAATTGTTGGTTTTTTCTCAATCTTTATTGTTGTTATAGTATTTTTGCAGTAAGTACCAGAGCAAAAAAGAGGGCAGAATAAATCTTAAGGTCTAATGGTCAAATTAATTGTTCCATAGCCACTGAAAATGAATTTTACAACCCTCTTATTTTACTTTTGTAGCATTGGGATTATGGCATATTTATAAGTGTAATTTACTGTCATAATTCTTCCCTCATTGTAGATGATTGCTGTACTAGTAGACAAGATGATCCGTACACAGATTGTTGATTGTGCTGCAGTAGCAAATTGGATTTTCTCTTCAGAGCTATCTCGTGACTTTACTAGGTAATATGAATTATTTTACGAATTTCATATTCTCTAAGAATTGGTTTTTGTGTAGTCTTATACATCATCTCCAAATTTTGATCCAAACCAGGTTATTAATATATACTAATGGTCCAGTCTGGTAAGATTGAACTCGGCAGATAATTGGACAGTGGAAATACACACAGCCAGTCAGTCAGGTTGCAGCATCTCTTAGGGACACACATGTAAGTCCTGATTAAACCAGTCAAGAAGAAATGCTGACAAGGATCTATACTACCAGGAGAGAAGATCAGGCTGTGTCAGGGTCTCAGGTAGAAAATGGACCATGGAAAAAAATTCCAGCTCCACTGGGGACTTAGAGTGCACACTAGGAATGGGGAGAATAGTCACAGATTAAATACACATCCTTGGAGAGATGGAGGGAGGCCTGGTGGGCACCCGGATGCCTGCGAGGAAGGGAAAAAATAAAAATCCTAGATTTAATGTAGAAGATTCATTCTAGACCCATTCCCCCTAAAGGAAAGAGACTTTTCATTAAGCTTGGTTCTTATTCATGAAATTGAATCCTCAGTCTCTACAATGGATCAGGACTGGGACAGGAGTTGAAACAAAGGAAAATTACTTGCAAAGACATAAAATTTAAAAACTAAGCATTTATCCTCTTCATTGTGTCTGTTATTGACAGAGGACACTGGTCTGAAATAAACTGAGTCCTTAGGATGTAAGGGTGTGATCTAAGGTTATCATACTGGCTACTTTGGCATTCACAAATGAAAGCTACAGAGAGACATTCTCAGATTTGCAAACTCAAAACACTGGCCACCCAAGTACGTGTTAGCCATTACCCTGAGTGATTCACTTTTGCAGCTCATTTACACCACCACTGCAGAGGGGGTTACATTATCCTCCTTATTTTACAAAGTAGATGTTTCAGAGTGCTTAAGTAGCTTGCCAAGAATCGCACAGTTAAGTGCAGAGCCAGAATTCAAACACATGCATTCATGAATAGATAAATTGTGCAAGAGCTCCTTCTGTTCTTTAACACCAAGTTCAGCCATTTCTAACTGCAAAATCTTCTCTGACCGCCCCTTCCAGAGTAAAAGACCTACAAGGTGATCCTGGTACTTTAGCAATTTGCTGATAAGGTAGTTGACATACAAAATTTATCTCATTCTTAAAAGCCCAGTTTACAGCTATTATCAACTAATGAGTTTCTTAAATGTTCCAAGAGAATTGGCTGAGTGTGTGCTAAATAGTATAATCTGAGGCTTGAAATGGAACCTCAGGTTAGGTTTCCATTTCAAGAAAATTCCAATACTTAGTGTTTAAATAAGAGAAAACGTGATTTTGTTCTTAATGTTTTTTCTGGTTTACCATTTCACTTCAGTGAATATGTACACATTCCTTCAATGCATGTCTAGTAGGCGATGGAAATAAGTAAAATGACAAGGACTCAGTATTGCCTTCAAAAAGCTCACCTGAGTCTAATGGGTATAGATAAATGCTTAAATGTTGATGGAGATACTACTATTAATTCTGCCTAAGGAGTGGAAGGCTGTACCAGACGTTAAGAATGAGTAGGTTATAGCCTTGGCTGGTTTGGCTCAGTGGAGTGTCAGCCCGTGGGATGAAGGGTCCTGGGTTTAATTCCAGCCAAGGGCACGTACCTCAGTTGCAGCCTCAATCCCTGGCCCCGGCAACCAATTGATGTGTCTCTCAAATCAATGTTTCTTCCTCCCTCCCCCTCCACTCTCTCTGAAAAGCAATGGAAAAAATATCCTCAGGTGAGGATTTAAAAAAAAGAATGAGTAGATTATAAAAGTTGAGAGGTATTATTTTCCGTAAGCATAGTTTAGTATACAGTAACCAAATACCATTTTATTTTAAGATTGTTTGTTTGGGAAATCTTACACTCCACAATTCGTAAGATGAACAAACACGTTCTGAAGATCCAAAAAGAGCTGGAAGAAGCTAAAGAAAAACTCGCAAGGCAGCACAAACGGGTAAGTTTTGTTTCAATTCATAGAAGGTCAAAGTATACCAGAAACTCTTGAATATTCAGAGTTCATTATTTTAATGGGACCTTATTTTTTCTGAGGCCAAGTTATGTAGAGCTGCTTGTAGAAGTGGAGGAAGAGCGTGGGGTTTGTTGCTCTCTGTTGTACTGCATGGTGAGCCTGTTTAGGAAGCCACACCCTTACTTTTCCATAGTTTACCATCTCTGAGTCAGATTCACGTTTGTCTTTCCCAAATGGGAAGAGGAGAGTGAAGGAGAACACTTGTATTTCTGTAAGTTTCTGCTGCAAGAGGGGAGGGGAGAAAGATTGTCGATGTTTTCTAGTCCACCTGTACTGTGAGGGGTGTGGCAGTCATTTCCAGGTTTATAAAATACTTCTAATTTTAATAAGAAGTTTAGTACTTTGCCATTTTGGGGGGAAGCAGTGAGCTGGCTGTATTCTGTGATTTAGTGTAATAGTGCTGGCTTTCTTCATGATGGCATTTTCCAGTGTTACACATATTTACCAGAGTAGAAGGTGAGAGCAAGTTTAATGACTTATACAAACCTATAGCAGGTTCAGGTGCATGTATGTATGTATGTATGTGTAGGCATGTATGTATGTATGTATGTATATAAACAGTCTCTCACAGACCTAAAATACTGCAAGGTAAATGGTGTAATCCCCATCTTATACATGTATAAATTGAGGCTTAGAAAAGTTAAATAACTTGCTCAAGACTACATGGCTTGTAAGTGACAGAGCCAGGATCTGATTCAGGTCTGTCAGACGCCAGAAACTCCCTCATGCCACACCGTTTGTGGATATGTGGTGTCCAATACAGTAACCAGTAGCCTCATGTAACTTGAATTAAGTACAATTTAAAACTCATTTTCTTAGTCACACTAACCACATTTCAAGTCCTCAAAAGTCACGTGAGTCTAGTGGCTATTGTGATAGGCAGCATGGGTGTATGTAACATTTTCCTCATTGCTCAATGGTGTATTGGGCAGTGGTGCTCTAGAACTTTGCCTAGTATAGTGTTAGGGAACGACAAACATGTAGCCAGTTGGCCTAGAATGTAACCAGGCAGGCCCCATAACAGGTGGTGTGTGAGAGATAAAAGCAGAATTCTGTAAATACAGAGTGAGGGAGGTTCTGATAATTTTGTTTGAAGAGAAGAGGCTGTCATAGATGGTGCCTTACCGGTAGAGTGTTATCTAGAAAGAAATGGGCTTTCTACATTTGGTGAGGCCTACCTTCTTGCTCAGAGAACTGTGGTATATAACACACCTGGAGTGAGGTTCTGGCTCTTCTGCCTTTAAAACCACCACCACCTTAGTGAATGCTCTAAGTTCTTCGGGATGAGCTAGAAGGGAATTGTTAAATCTTAACAGGTTTATTGAGCACACCACTGCCAGCAGAGTTTTTAAGTCTGCTGTGAGTTATTGCATGTCAGTCATAGCCATTTCTAAATTATTACAAGGATGAGCAGCCTGTGGCTCTTGAGCTACTTAAGGGCCTGCCAAGTTTTTCTGCGTGGCCCACTAGACAACGAAAGATTAGCAAGCTACCCCTCTGTTACTGCTCAAATGGTCAGGTAGTAATTTATTAATGACTGGAGAGCACTGTTAGTTTTTTCATCAGTCATCTTTGTTGAATAAAGAATAGCAGAATTATGAGAATACACAATCTATCCTCATTATTTTCAAGTTCTAGTTTTACAAACTCGCCTACTCACTAAAATTTATAACCTCAAAATCACTATGGGTGCTTTCCTGGTCATTGGCAGACATGCAGAGCAGTGAACATTTGGAGTTGCCCAGTGAGCTTGTTTCCCAGCTGAGGTCAAACAGGCCAACTCTCTGACTTCTTGGTTCAGTTCTCCTGTTTAAAAAAAGTGTCCTTTAAAAAAAAAAAAAGCCCTAGCAAGTTTGGCTTAGAGGTTAGAGCATTGTCGGCCCGTGGACTGAAGGGTCCCAGGTTCAAATCTGGCCAAGGGCAAGTACCTCGGTTGCAGGCTCAATCCCCAGCCTGGTTGGGAGGCAACAATCAATGTGACTCTCACATCGATGTGTCTCTCTCTCCTTTACACTCTCTCTAAAAAGCAATGGAAAAAATATCCTCGGGTGAGGATTTAAAAAGTGTCCTTTCCATGGTGTTATTTAGTGCCACGTTATTTGTGCTTTCTGTTTTCACATTCTGTGCTGGCTTTTTTGTTGGTTACGTCACTGTTTAAAATGGTCCCCAGGGAGGGGGAAGGAACGGGGTGGAACGGGTCATTGGGGAGAAAAAAGGACATCTGTAATATTTTAAACAATAATAAAACTTAATAAATAAATAAATAAATAAATAAATAAATAAATAAATAAATAAATAAAATGGTCCCCAAACATAGGACTGAAAGACTGTTCCTAAGCACAAGACTATGATGTGCCTGATAGGAAAAATACACGTTAGATAAGCTTTGTCCAGGCATGAGTTACAGTGCTGTTGGTTGTGAGTTCAGTGTTCATGAATCAACAATATACACCCAGAAAAGGGAAGAGGAAATTCACCAATCCGTATATGAGGCTGCTCCATCAAGTACTAAAGTAACATCTGTAGTATGTGATAAAGCTATGGAAGAGTAGCTAAATTTATGGATTAAATGACCAATTTATTAAAAAGTGTATTGGACAGCCCTGGCCAGTTTTGCTTACTGGTTAGAGTGTCAGCCTACGCACCACAGGGTTGCAGGTTCCTTCCTTAACCCCAGCTGGGGCTCATGCAGGAAACAACAGGCAACCAATCAATGTGTCTCTCTCACATTGATGTTTCCCTCCCTCCCTCCCTCCCTCCCTCCCTCTAAAAATCAATGGAAAAAATATCCTCAGGTGACGATTAACCAAAAAAAAGTGTAGTGGACATCACTGAGAGGCTGAAAGCCAAAGAAATTTAGTCATGTTACTGAGGGTCAGGAAAATGTATTTAAACACGAACACACATAAAGCAAAGTTATAATTGATCATGTGACAAGAGGCTCTCCAAGAACCTATCCCTCTATCTTCCCTAGTAGTGGTGGTTCAGTATTAACTAATTCAGGGTTCCAAGCTGCTTCAGAAAACATAGCTATGATGAGTAACAGGAATCAAGTACGTTTTCCAGGAGCTCAAAGTTGTTTTTGTTTTGACTGGAGGAAAAATATATGACACACACTTCCTCCCTAATTGGACTATTTATAAAAGGCACAACTTACTTCTGCTTGATAGAAAACACTCCCACTGCTATTATCCAAGACAGGTGCCACTAAATGTCTCTGGCCCTAGGACTTTTAGGGTGTGTGTGTGTGTCTGTGTCTGTCTGGGGTGGTGGAGTGCTTTCCCTATAGAATACAATGCTTCACATGGTATTCAACCTGACAGAAGAAAGTATTTCCCCTGCCTGATGGGGTTTAATACAGTAGAATTCTAAGTCGCATCTTCCTTTCATTCCTTTGCATCCTGTAGAGAAGTGATGATGACGACAGAAGCAGTGACAGGAAAGATGGGGCTCTTGAGGAGCAAATAGAAAGACTGCAGGAAAAAGTGGAATCTGCTCAGAGTGAACAGAAAAATCTCTTCCTTGTCATATTTCAGGTACGGTGGCTTGGGACATTGATATGTGAAAAGAAATAATACATTTCTTTAGTTTAAAAAAAATGTTATTTTTCGTTATAAAAGTAATACATGCACACTTACAAAAGTTAAAAATATAAAAATTTACAAAGGAAAATAAAAACTGAGCACTTAGAGGTAACCATGTATGCCTCCAAATTCTGTGTTGTTTGCTTAGCATTCTCCTATGAGCATGTCTCCATGCTTTAAAAAACTGGGAATGTTTATTAAATACCTACCTCTCTCATTTAATTATTCCCAATTTTTGATCATTTAGATGACTGTTTTCCTTCCTGATGAACATTTTTGTGCATAGATTCCTCATAACATTTCTGATTATGTCCTACATAATCTAGATATTAAAGGTCTTTACATATTGCCAGAAGATCTACTAACTCACATTATCACTGGTGAACCTTTCTAGACAGTATTTGTTGAATTATGAAAGTTACATACCATAAAGACAGTAGAACAAACAGCACCTTTGAGGTCTCTTGGTCAAAAGTGGGACTGTTTCTGAAGAATTCACTCTTTAACTTTGTACTCCCTCTTCCAGCGCTTTATCATGATCTTGACTGAGCACTTAGTACGATGTGAGACTGACGGGACCAGTGTATTAACACCGTGGTATAAGAACTGTATAGAGAGGCTCCAGCAGATCTTCTTACAGGTTTGTGGGAAACTTTTAATTAAATAATAAACATCACTATTCTCAGCTGCAAAGATACTCCATTTTTAAAAATCATAAAATTTTTCAGGAGGTTATATAACACCCATAAGCCATTTAGTTCATGTCCATTTGCTCCCACTATTGCTTATCAGTTTATTTAGGCTTGAATTGGTTCTGTACCAGACTCCTAATTGCCATTCTTTGCTAGAAAGCCTAGCTGTAATACAAAATGTAGAGAACAAATGCTCAGGGAACAGTAATTTCATTAACAAAGGTCCTTAAAATCTGATGTTCAAATGATAACAGTGCCCTCAGAAGCAAGGTTACATTAAAGACTGGTAGGAAAGTGGAACTAATTCTTGTATCTTCACAAACTAACAGCCCAAGTCCTCATTTATTCTAGAAAAGTTCTTTAAGCCTCCAAATAAAAATTCTCACTAGATTTAGTTACTGTCAATTAAAACAACCCCTAGTCCTTTAGTGGTCTCTGAATATATTCAAGTTATATGGGTGCACATGGAAGAGTTTATTCATTTCCTGATACTTTTTTTCCATGTATGCTCAACAAGTCACTGATTTCCAAAAAGATTAAAAAATGAAGTTTGGGTTTCTTATTTTGTGGAATGTGTAGATCACTGGCTTATTCTCTTAATTTTTTCTTTTGCAAAGAAATTATTTTAATGCTCTAACCCAAAAAAGAGAAAATGATTCCAAATATTTCTTCTTACACTTCAGGACCACGGTTTTAACAGTAGCAGTTGTGCTATTCCTATTTGTAACATTTACCACCTTTGTTTTAAAAAAAATCTTCCTAGGTCATTCCCTGTCTGGGCTACTTTTAAAGTCATACTTGTGTCTTGTCATCATTAAAGGAGAGAGACCCGGCTTAACCTAGTCTGTAATAGTGGTAGCAGCAGGCCCTGCCTTGAAACGTCAGTGCATTTACATAGAAGCTGGTTATTGAACATCCTTTCTTCCCCTCATTTCTATCTACATTTTCTTAATGTTGGGGCTTTTCAGGGGCCTGTTATTCCCATCAGCATAACCACCACCACCCCCCACCCCCATCCCATCATTTCACAACATGAGTGGGCTGCTGAGGGGAATGTTCTGCAAGATGCTTATGTGCTCTTTTACCTGACCTAAATACCCCCTTTTGTGTCCACAGCATCACCAAATAATCCAGCAGTACATGGTGACCCTGGAGAACCTGCTCTTCACTGCTGAATTAGACCCTCATATCCTGGCTGTGTTCCAGCAGTTCTGTGCCCTACAGGCCTAATGGTCATTTTTCCCCCTCATGTCAAGATTTTTTTAAAAATCTAATTTGTCTTATTTTTGATGGTTTGAATGCCTGCTTTCTTGTAGTATCCTTTCACTTTCTAAAGGAAACAGGGAGGAGGACAGTGAATATGGCATTGGTTACCTGTAATTACCCCTAAAAAGCAAATATTCCCTAATGACAATGTGACGATGACCATAGGATGTATTGTTATATATGTGACAGATACAACTTTTCTGATTGACACTTTTTCTCTTTAAGGCACAAAAGATAACTGATCTGAGATATGTGAACACTAGAGGTCAAGCTTACAAAGTAGTAATATAGAACTGATGGGTTTATTACCAAGTAGCATAGGTTTCACAGCTCCTGGATAACCTAACATGGCTAAAATAAAACTAAAAATATGTTTTTTAAACTTTGGTACTTCATCATTTATCATCTCAGTTTACTTTAAAACTAGTGATTTCCTTACTGAAGGTATACTTAACTCCATTTGAAATTTTCATTAAAAAAGTGTTATAAGGATTAAATATGGGTTATTATGCCCAGCTGACAGATAAAAACAGGCCTACTTGAGTAACTTACCCAAGGTCCACAGCTAGTATGTGCCATTTGAACCTAAATCCATGTCGCTCAAGGGCTCCTTATCTCCCAATGCAGTAATGCTGTTGTCAGCAGCCTAAACACCTAGTTACTTTGTTGTCATGAAGCTGGAAGTTTTTTTGTCCCAGGAAGATCTTGCGCATTCAGAATCAGTTTTTATGAGCTGTAATATTTAGCATATAGCACATTTTTTTAAAAATCAAAAAATAGAGAATAATTAGTAATTATAGTCAAGCCTCTTTGAGTTTGACTTGTTTTAACTTTTGCCTGTCTTTAAGCATAAGCTCCAACAGCTGATTTAGAAAGAAAAATGAAAATGTATAAAATTCCTCTCTTTTCCATTTGTAGCAGTAGGATAAAAAGTTATATCAATCACTTAAATTGAAAATACCCAGTTTATCTTGATCTAAATTTCTTTTTGTCAAAAAAAATAATGCATAAACCCTGTAATCAAGCACACTGGATCAAATCCTCTTACTAGCTGTAACTACCTTGCAGTCCTTTTGAGATGATAGAGGAAATTCTGACTAGCTAAACTTGATCCAGATGTCTGGGGTGATGTCAGGTTGTAGGTTATCATTTCCTTTCCAAGTGCTAAATAAGCACAGAAGCAAGCTGTCTTCCCTCCCAGGATTAAATTAGAAACTACTTAGCATAGTGCTTTCCTGGCACATGATAAGTGATCAGTAAATGTTAGCAAGTTACGATAAACTTATCATAGTTACCTTCTTTGCTGTTTTTTCCATTTTAATCCAGATTTGAAAAGGGCTATCTAGTGACTACTACTAGGGCCTATAGTAAACCCTACAGACACAGAAAACATGATCGGACTCCCACAACTCATTCTTTATTCTTTTTGTTAATCAGGACTTGTCCCAGCAGTAGCTCCCTGCTCCCTGACTTGGAGACAGAAATAGTCCAGAAGTCCTAACCCAGCCTCTGGAGTGCAGGGGCTACCACCATTCCTGTTGTTTCTTAGGATAAGAATCTAGTGCAGCCAGCTTTTGCCTTTACTAAAAAAGCTCGTCCTCCTACTCCAATCTAAGGTTTGCCTTGGTTTCTTATTTCTCAACTTTAGCTCTCACCTAACACTTTTAAACCTACCATATCACTCAGCTCCCATCCTTGTTCCAGTAAAAATGATCACAGACCCAATATTTAGCCCACAGCCAGACCTGCTGAACCTTAAGTGAAACTTGCTCTTAAGACATAACATACATACTTATTACTGAAGCATTATTTATACAACTGTTTCATCTATAAAGACTTTCTTTTTGGTGAATTTTGAACAAGACCAACCTAAATTTCCTTTATCTAAACCTAAAACTCTGTAAAACAGATCATTTAACTAAAAATCACATTTTCTCATACGTTAATTCCTGGCCACACACAGTACAAATCTTCCGGTACATGTCGTCATCTAGGTTTTCTTCTGGTCCATACTCATGTTGGTGGGCAACCATTTCCCTTTTCCATATACTGCTTCTTACTGCTCGCCGTAATTCTAAGGGGGGGAGGAAAAAAAGCCAGTTTTTCAGTAGTGCTGTTAAGCTGAAATCCATCAAGTGTGTGTTTAAACCAAATATGGTTTACCTTAACTTTAACAAATCAAAATTGATTATACAAACTCACCTCACCAGGTTGGCCTAACATCATTCATGCCATTATTGGAGTAGTATGAAATGGGAGAGTCAGAAATGGGGGGTGTGGCTTAGAGATAGAAAAAAAAATTAAGATGAGTAAAAGAACAGGATTTGTTCGAGCAACAGACTATGGAAGATAGGATGCCACAGTAGGAAAAGGGGGTCAGCTGGGATGACCTGAGGACAAGGAGCATTTTTAAATTCCATATAAGTCAGGAACTTCTTTTCTATAAAAAGCAAGTCAAGCTTCGCTTGCAAGAAAATGAGAAAGTCAAGAACCCAGCCACTATGCTCACGTATCATCTTAGAAAAACTCTTGCAATTAATAGTCTATTAAATTCTTTCTCCTATAAAATGAGCAGTATTTAGAAGATTGCTAATAATTATTGCAAAGTATAATCTAAATATAAGAATCATAGACTATTAAAAGCTACAAAGAACCATAGAGTTTTTATTTTACTTCATTTTATTTTTCAGGTAGTGAAACTGAGCAAAGATAGCATGTAAACCCAGGTCATTTGTTCAGTGTTTAGAAGTCTTTCCACTTGGAAATTAACAAGCTAATAACGTCTCAGTTTCTAGTTCAATAAATAAAAAGCAACAGTAACTGTTTGTAATTTTTCTGTGCTGACCAGTGATCAATCCCAGCACTGTCTTTGACAGCAGCACAACCTAAGGGACAGTATGACAAAGATCAACATCCACCAAGTAATCACACATTTTGCTTACTCCACTTGACTACCTGAATCTTTGTATTTTCAGCCTTTATTACATCACGAAGACAAGCAAATATATATACAGTGCTATGTATCAGGCACTGCTCTAAGCACTTTATAAAATACATTTAACCCTCACAATCCTTTGAAATAAGTACACCTATCAATTTTACAGATGAGAAAACTAAGGCACAGAAAAGTTACATAACTTGTGCTGTGGTTCAGACAGCTAAGCTGATGGCACAGGCAGTCTAGCTCAGGTCTATGTTCCTAACCAAGCTGTGCTGCCTTTTCATTCCTCCAGTAGGAAAAGCACTTTATCTGAGATGATTCAAGCTTCAACATGCACATCTCAAGACAGTTTATAGACTAAGGAAAACCATGTTCATCCAAACCTATATCATTTCATATTCTGAAGAATGCTAATTTTTCCAGACATGAAATGCCCCTATCCTTTTATTATTTTATTTTACCTTAGGACAGTTTATAAATAAATAAATGAAATGATGAACTAACCAGAGCTATAAAGGTGCCTCATGGTTTCAGATGACAGGAAGATGTCTCCTGTTTGAGTTAATACCTACTTTTCAACTTTGTTCTGATGTATCTCCTGGCCACTTTTCCTTTCCTGCCCCACTGAGAAAATCTCAAAATCTGACTGCATTCCAATCACTGCTAAGCTAACCTCTGCCTAATTTGAGCATTATGTGAACGTAGGAAGAGAGAGAACATTATTAATACTAAAAGAATACTTAACAAAAATGTAGCTTACTAGCCATAATTTGTCATACCTTTAGTATTTACTAGACATTTCTGGGGAAAAGTGCTAAAAAATAAGCAAGTACTAAAAATCTGGTGTTTGTCATTTTCTTGCCCTTCTTTTCCTTCACGAAAACATTCCTAAAACCATTGCTAAGTGGAACAAGTAAAGCAGGCATCCGTGGTAGGGTGGGGAAGCCCAAGAAAGGTGTAAGGAGTGTCTTCTTACAGAGAAGGCAGCAACAGTGATGGGAGATTAGTTACATACAGGGGTATCTAATCTACTAGCATAGTAAGGATAATGGGAGTCAGGTTTCTCACTGTCAGAGTAAAATAAGGGAGAAAAATAGAATGAACCCTAAATTTTTGGATTGAATGGGGTTTATCAGTGTGAACTCAAGGTTTTAACTTTTATGCATGTGTGTATATGGGCAAACATAAAACTACATGTGTTTTGTTTAGAAAACAGGAAAGAGTACTCAACAAGTGATGAAGACACATCAAGGATTCAGGAGCTAGTCTGAAGACACGCCTCCCTGGCCAGGCGGCTCAGCTGGTTAGAGTGCCATCCCCTACACCAAAAAGCTGCCAGCTTGAACTTCCAGTCAGGGCGCATACCTAGGTTGCGGATTCAATCCCTGGTCAGGGAGTGTATGGGAGGCAAGTGACTGATGTCTTTCTCTGCCCCCCCCCCCAAAAAAATCAATAAAAACATATCCTTGGGTGAGGATTAAAAAAAAAGATTACTCCTGCTGGCCCAAATCCGAGCACCAAAATAATTGACAGAAATGAGCCGATTACATTGTAAAGAACAGGAATTCATGACCCCATACCAATAATAAACAAATGGGGGAAAGGATGCTGTAGAATGCTGGCTTCTAACTAGTTAAATGCAGAGTGCTGAAGTTAGAAAATGTTTGCTACAATCATACTCAAGACTGGTTCAGGAAAGAACCTTCATCCATGGATGGATGCTAAATTCTAGAGAGCAGTGTTAAGGATATTTGCAAGGTCTTACAATTTTATTTATTTATGCTTATCAAATCAAAAATAAATATTAACATCACCATTGAGGACAGGTGGACATCACATGCCTCCAGATGTGATGCCCTGAGAAAGATAGATCATTTATGTGCTATCCCTGAAATGCACAGCCTGAATCTAACCATCAAGGACAAGTCAGAAAAGCCCCAAATGAAAAAGATTTCTAAAAAGTGTTCTTCAAAAATGTCACTGTCATAAAAGAAAAAGGCTGTGGAAATGGTGTAGAATAAAAAACTTTAGAAAGACGCGGTTCCTGAGGCCAATACCTGATCCTAGACTGGATCCTGTACTAGAATGAAAAGTCGTACAGTACATTATTGGATCAGCTAACAAAACTAGAATATGGATAACAGATTAGATAAAAATATCAGCATTATACTTTGATTCCGTAAGAGAACAGTCCTATTAGGAAATACTGTAGTAAGCTAGGAGTAAAGGGTGATGATGGATACAACCAGTTCAAAGAGTACAGAAAAAACTGTACAGAAAAAGAATGCAAATGATGAAGCAAATGGCATAAAGCGTTAACAAAAGGTAAGCTGGGTAGAGGATATATGGGCATCCTTTGTACTATTGCAATTTTATGTAAGTTTGAAATTATTTACAAATAAAAACAAAAAAGACAGGAGCTAACTTGAAGGGGCTTCCACTGGCCAAATTTGGGACAATAAGCATCAAAATAAATGATAGACTATAACACTGATCTGATAATAAAAATTCATGAATCCAAATGGTACTAAAAATGCTTTCCTTTCCAAAGGAAGCCAAATGGTAATTATAGGAAGGATAACAAATAGAAAATCGCCATTTACATCTACCCTAATAACTGACTAATGCAAGAACCATCCCTGTGTACTAAAACCACTGGGTAAAACTTATGGAACAAGATGTTCATATAGTGTCAAAAAGTCACCCCACAGGGAAGTGTCTGAAGAAATCTGGCAGACACTGCCTTAAGCAATCAAATTGAGTAGCCCTCTCTCAGAGGAGAACTGGTACATGTGTCCTGATATGTGGCGCACTCAACCACACATCACCTAGGAAGCATTCCTACCAAAACTGTTCCACCCTAATCTAAGAGGAAACAAGCTGGGAATAAACCCAAATGGAAGGACATTCTGCAAAACAGGTGGCCTGGACTCTCAAGAGAGGGAGCCTACCCGTTTATGTTTGTTCTGTCTACTTCACCAGGAGACCGTGGTGCTGTAACTATGGGTGTTTTCATTTTGGAGGGGAGCAGTGGGACCAAAAAAGCAATTTTCATTTGTACTGTGAAATGTAAAAACTGTCAATTCTTAGTTTTAAAAAATGTCAGTATCTTGAAAGATAAAAAGGCTCAGGAACTAAGACTATTCGATATGCATCATCCTTAAATGGCCCCTGGATCCGACAACTAAAAAGTTGATAAAGACATTGGAACAACTGGGAAAGAGATATATATACTAGATAATAGCATTATGTTAATGTTAAACTTACTGGGTGTGATCATTTTTAGTTATGCAGAAGAATGTCACTTTTTAGGAGGTAACATGTTGACATAATGACATAATCACAGTGTCGCCCTCGCCGGTTTGGCTCAGTGGTTAGAGGCTCAGCCCTTGGATTCAATTCTGGCCAAGGTCACATACACTTGGTTGCAGGCCCAATCCCCAAACCGGGTCAGGGAGCATGTAGGAGGCAATCAACCGATGTGTCTCACATCGATCCTTCTCCCTCCCTCCCTCCCTGAAAAGCAATGGAAAAATTATCTTTGGGTGAGGATTAAAAAAAAGCATCCCAGTGTCTACAAGTGATTCTTAAATGGTTCAGCACAATACATGTGTGAAGGGGAGAAAAGCATGTATCAGCAGACTCAACATAATTAAAAATTTGTTTAAGATTAATGTATTTTTCACATTACTTCACTTTAAGCAAAACTTTGGGAAGTAGAGATCAACTACCTACTGCTGAGAATGAGGAGAGGAAGGCAGAAAGGTCAGAGACTTTAGAAGAGGGGAGAGAGTTGGTAGGACTTGGGGACTGAGAAAACCTTGGAGGAAGGACGGGAGGAGACAGCCTAGCAGCACTGAAAGCCTAACTGGAGCTGGAGAAAACAGTGGTTTCCCAAGTTACAACCTCCTGGTCCCAATGGCTTAGAACTCCACCCCAAGAAAGCTGTGGGCTGCCTCACCTGGAAATCGACTCAAGTGCATAAAATGTTGTCTTGCTGCTGATATCTTCAGGGACTGCTTATCCTTTTTACCAACAAAAGTTTTCCCGTAAATCCTTGTTTCAATAAAAAATTTATTTTCTACCACTCTAAAACTTGCATTTGATTTGACTTAATATGTTAATTTTGCAAAAGAGGCAGCCTGTGTTCAAAGAAGTTGAATGCTGCTTATGAGGTATACTTAATGAGAAATAAGAAATAAAGACTTCTGAGGGAGACCAGATGCTTTGAAATCCTTGATGGGAAGGCAGGGAGTTTTGACATACCGTGCCTCTTGTTAACTAGAGAAGAAAAAAAATCACCAGGAAATGATGAAGCAACCTAAGCAGCTTCTATCTTATTTTGCCCTCCGTAAACTGAAGCAGAGTACAGGGACTTGTGTCCTTCACACTCTCCTGAGAGAAGGCCGAAAACAGTCATGTATATAACCGTACGCCCAATATGTAAAATGGCCACCAACTCAGAAGGGGCCCCAAGTGGAATTTTCTTACCCACTTCTTTTGGGGAAAAGCAAATAGTAAACAGTGAAAATTTGTTTCTTTTTTTTTTGAAGGCTAACCTCTACCAGTACTAAATAAGAGAAAGCTGAGTATAACTTTAAAGAAAAGCCTTCTCTGCCTATTTGTGGAAAGGAGGCATGCAAACCCAAAATGTTCTGTGTATTTGCACCAATGAAAAGTTCCCGTCCAAAATCAAAGCTAACACATACTGCCTTTTTTGAAATCCACTTAAGCTGAGCAGCAGTGATGCCATCATTTCTACTTACTGCCTCCTTGGATCTGAGATGTATAACAATTTGAATTTGCTGACAAAATTCTTTCTTTCACTTTATATTTGCACATACCTTATACTACTTATACTTTTAATTTTCTTCTATAATAAAATCGATTCTTTCGCAAACTGCTAAGTAGATAATATTCTAAAAGCAGGGAATATAATCTCTTACCTTTCCATAAAGAAGTAAAATTTGTGCCAGCTTCTTTGTGGATCAGAATCAGAAGGCCAAGAGGGAACCAGGTTCCAATTTCTTTTCAACTAAAAAACTTTTAGACTTGCTTCTGTTCCTCTCTGTTCTGAGCCTTCTGAGCCAACTGCATAGTAAGCTCCTTGTTTCTATCTCTACAGTGTCTACTCCACTGTCCGCCCTTTGTGGCCTAGTCAGGAAGGCAGGAACATATCCACCAACCTCAAAAGCAAATCAGCAAGAAGAAGCCATAATTAAAGAATGTACCACACTGGCCTCTGCACATCAAATACCAAAAAACAATGGAGTCATGTTCATACAACAGAGAGAACTTTGGTTTCATATGCAAAAGAAACAATATTCTTAGATTTGCAGGGACTTGGAAAATACACTACTCATATAACCACTTGGAAAAATTTCCTCAAAAGACATGCTTCATCCAAACAAGAAATGAACTGAATTAAAGAAACCAGCCTTAAGAGAGCTAAGAAAAAACTCAGGACAGGTTCAAACTCTTCAAGGATGAGGAAAATCCATAGCAGTTTATCTGGTGATTAAAGCAACTTAACATAGTGAGAAAAACAATTTTATAAGTTGGGTTTAAAAAAAAAAAAAAAATATATGAAAATTGTGTAAATCTTAAATGTTCTATCCATACTATTTAAACTATATTACCTTAATAGAATTTTTATAGAAAACATAATGCAATACAACAGATGCCATAATCTTTTATTGTTAGTCAAATGATAAAAATTTAGTCAACTTTAGATGACATCTTGACCAACCTACAGAAATAGTATCTAAGACAAATATTACAGATAGCCTTTCTTTTCAAAATATTTCATCTCTCTGCAGGTACAAATTTCTAATTCCCTTATCTGTGTATTACTGTCTGCACTAAAATACCATCAGGAAAGGGGTTTAAGGAGGCAGCAGAGAAGAACTGAGATTCAGGTAACTGGGATTAACAAAAACCTGAGACTAACAGGTAGTTAGTTTATAAATATGCCCTCCTCTTTCATATCTCTTAAGATGCCTTTTGTTACTTTATCTTTCAAGGCTCCCCTTGATGCTGAAGAGAGAAAAGGCTAGGGCAGAACAATGAAAAGATCAAAAAAGTCTCCAAATCCTCTTAATTAGTCCTTGCAGGTAGTTTTGAAGACTAGTACAGCAGGGGCTATTTGGAGAAGATTCTTCAGTGAAATGCTCTTATGTGGCATAGCTGCTATATGAAACCTCTCTACAAAGCCATAAAAGTACGCTTACCTTACCCTCTGATTCTGGAATTGATACTTTAAGTTAACTGTAATCTATATAAAGATGTATATAAGGATGTTCATAATGGCAATACTTGTCCTGATAAACTTATGATAAACTTCATAAATGTCAACAGTGCTTCCATTTTTAGAAAAAATATTTTTAAGGCATCTATGCATTGAAAAGAACTGGAAAAACAGACATGGAAATGTTAGCAATGATTGCCTCAGGGTAGCAGAATCATGGGATAGTTCTTTGTAGTTTTCTAACTTTTCTGCACTGAAATGAAATACTTTTCTGCATTGAAATGAAATACTCTTGTAATGAAAATAGGGGGAAATCCCCTCATAATAAAAAGAAACAAGGCAGCTTCTTTTTTCTTTTTGTTTGTTTTTAAGACATCTGAGCTATTTTCATGCACCCTCTAAAGCCTCTCCTAAATTCTAAAAACATAAGCAAAATTATTTGTTATGGCTAAGAGACTAATTCCATATGGATCGATATAGTATATGTATAACCCTGTATACACATAAAATACATGCTCTCTATATACTTTACACCACATGGGACTCTACAAATACTGTATGAAGAACATTTATGCCTGCTTTTTAAGACATTTTAGGGATTCTGTGATATAGCAAAAAGTGTTCTTTGTTCTCTTGCAGCATGCCATGTTCACCACTATCACAATACTTATCACACTCTATCAAGATTTTAAGTTCGCTGGTCTTTCTCTTCTGACAAACTGTGACTGCAGCATTTATACTAGCACAGTGTCTGGAACACAGCTGAGCCATTAATTATTGGATGCACTGATATGGATAGAGGGAGGGATGACACGCATACAAAGATGAATACATGGACAAATAAATAGAAAGATGGGCAACAGAATGGATAGTCACATGGATAGATAGATGGACAGAGAAATGAATGTGTCAATGCAGACTTTCAGTCATGAAAGCCTGGTTCCAGTCCCAACACTAGTAATTATGTAACAGGTCACTCTACCTAAGTTTTTTATTCATCTATAAAATAAAAGTGATTAGACTGACTGACATTAGGTTACTCCTAGCTGCTAAATGAGATAAGACTTAGTCATGATTTTTTCATTTCAGCAGTTAGGCTTGTTGGTGGATATTTTGCTTTTAATAACCCTCTTGGTCATATTTAAGATTAAACTGTTGTCAAATCTTTGACCAGGGATATACCCAATCCTATATAAAAACACGATTCACATTAAGATGAGGGTTTACATGCTTTTTAGAGTTGCAATACTGTGAAGTTTGAACTCAGAGCCTCAAACACCAACCTCCTGAGGGCAAAAGAGTTTTTTCTTCAATGTATGTATGACAAAACATATTCCAATCAACTGGTGACATTACATGTTAAAAAGGAAAAAATTAGCTAAAGGCTTTTTGCAAAGCAGTAAAACAGTCCTTTATGATATAAACGTAGCCACTTACCTTTTACTTTTTTATCAAACTTCTTCTGTTTCATTTTTTCTCGATTTTTCTGTCGAACTTCTTTCGCTTCTTCTAATGCTTCCTGACTACCCCAAACTTCAAGCGCCCTCTTCACAATCTATAACACAGGATCCATATTTAAATTAGTTGTGACTCAGAATTGTAAATTAAGTTATAATTATTAAATCCATAGGCACCAAAGAATTATCTAATTCAAGTGCAATTTTATACTTATTTGAAATTTAAAATATTTAAAATATTGATAAGAAACAACTCTATTAATACCTGTATCTAAACCTATGAGACCCTCAGTAAATGTATGCTGACCTCGATTATAAATAGAAAAGTTGTCCTCTGTAATTGTTTCTCTGTCTCAGCTTTTTCACTTGAATCCACATAAGTACATGTAAATCAGGGGATTTGATGAATTTTGGCAAGCTCAACCCCCCAAAATTTACTTATCAATTAGTCACATCAGATCTAAGTATAAGGTAACCTCCAAAAATCTCCCACCACAGGAAATCAATCACTATTACTCTTCTCCTCTTGAATCAATAATAGTTGCCACCTACTTTACTAACTTCTGATCTTTAGAAGATGCTTTTTTTTTTTTAACTTTGGCAGCTGAATAAAGAAGTCTTTATTCTAGTTTTAAAACTTTGGATTATGTATCTTTACTTTTTATAAAATTTATTCATATTTAGGAGAGTAACAATATACACTAAGAATTATGCTCAGGATATTGCTTGCAATATGTTAAGGGGACCAAAATATCAATGTAGCAAACTCAAATTTCTTAACATAGTAAAGTGATATACTCTTATTTCAAAAGTTCTAAAACATCACATTTTCCACAATTTAACCCTCTGAAAATGTTGCATCACCAAACAATTCTAAGTCAAAAGTGGTTCAGAATTAGATGCTCAATGTAAGGAAGTTTAGGAATACCTTAATAAAGCTGCTCTACTTGCACTTCCTTTTTATGTACACACAAGCATGATATATAGCAAAAAAGTACAATAAGTGCAATGGCACTATTACAGTAAGTATAAAATAAAAACACCAAATGATAAGGAAGCATTGGCACAGTTTAATGAGCACTTTTCCATTTTTGACATATATAAAATAATAGTGAATCTTCTAATTGATAGTTGTCCTATGTTCAATAAAATTCAGTGTGTTTGGTTTTACATGTGGCTTCTTAATTTTATTTAAAGATACTAGGATTTTCCATTATATTCTAATTCAAATTGCTCTGAAGTAATGCCTCATTTTTTTATATAATGGCACAAAAAGAACATTACAGTATCTGTACCATTCTGGGATAGATAAGGAGGCTGCTTGTAACTCAGGACACCCAGCCGGGGCACTCTAGCAGCCCCAGGCGCTAAGAGTATTAACTATATTGGCACACCTGTAACACAGTGGCAGCAAGAGGAGTTGAGAAGATCTGTTCTGGAGCATACTAGAGTTATATGGACATCTGATAGGGTTTCAGATGAGTATTTCCCAAGTAGAGTTAGATTTTAGGCATTTGCAAAATTCCTCTTTTTTTTTAAATTTTCGGGGGGCGGGGGCAAGAATACAGGGTCTGACTCTTAGCCCAAGCTTTTTTAGTTTCCCAACTATACTCGTAACATTACTCAATGGTAATACATTTGCTCCAAAGTGCTGTGCCAAAAAGCAAAATAAGAAAATATTATTGTCATTATGAATATGATTCATATGCAAAGCAACGAAATGCAAAGGACCTTTTTAACACTCTCTGAGCAAAAACTACACTAATTAGGATTAGCTTCCTGTTAAAACTTCACCTGTCCCAGGGTATAAAATGACTGAATGTAACTCATTAGAAACCTGTGATTTTAAGTAGAGTTTCATATCACCCCACTGTGAATGATGAGGGTTCTTCTTCACAATAAATTTAAGAGGTGGCTCTCTTTTTTCTAAGTCACAGTCTTTCAGCAGGTATTCCTGTTTTGCTTCTGTTTTAGTTATAAGTTTGTGTTTATCATCAGCATCTCTGAAAACAAATTAAGTCCATTATGTACGTTAGTTATTTAAAATAAACTAAGTTTTCAAATAGTCCAACAACCTAGGGGTATGCATGCCAAAAGGAACAAAATACTTTTCGTGTAGCTCTCACAGTTAAATGGGCAACATAAAAATTCTAACAGAAAAACACTTTTATCTTTTACATATTCTGAGAAGCTATATTAGCAGCAAATCCATGTTAATGAACATGTTAAGAACTTCTTTTCTACTTAAAGTCCCTCTTTTCCACACAGGATTTGAAATGACTCAGATATAAATGAGAACTAAGACTCATTGAGTAAGAAAATATAAAGCATGTAGTCAGGATGGGCAGGATATAAGGAAAATAAATATGCAAGGTCCACCTGCCCCAACACAGTTAAGTCTCCAGTTGGCTCTGAGCCTTTCAAAGTCAAGGTAAAAATGGAGACATAGTCAATTACATAGTTCTTCTCATTCGTTTGTTCTCTGTGTACACGCTGGGTATTGTCTGAGGCATGAGGAACACAGCAAACAAAAAGCAAAGCCTTGTTTTCATGAATCTCACATTCTAGTAAAGGAGAAGACAGTTATTAAGCAAACACAGTGACAGATTAAAGTGCTGTGAAGGAATATAAAGAGGGTAAAGAAGAGAAATTTCACATAGATTGGGTAATCAGAGAAAGTCACTTATGGTAAGGGGACATTTGAGCAGAGCCCTTAAGAAGTCAGAGAACGTTCTGAATAGCCAGAGAAAGAACATTCCTAGCAGAGAGAAAAGCAAATGCAAAGGCTCTAGGACAGGAGTGTGCTTTGCAACTGCAGCTCACAGCAAGAGGGTGGCTGTGGCTAGAAAGCTTAAAGTGAGTGATGGGGAGGAGTGATGAGAGAGAAAGACAGAGATAGGCAAGGACCTAGTAAGCAATGACGAAGACGACAATTTTATTCTAAATGGGTTAGGAGCCATTAAAGAGTTTTGAGTAAAAGGCTATATGGAGAAGAGACTAACAGTGCAAAAGTAGGGGGAAGAGACCAGTTTAAAGATCACTGCTGCGGTGGTTCAGGCAGAAGCTGATGGTGGCTCAGTCTAAGGTAATAGTGGGAGAGAGGGTGGGAATACAGTTTGAACATAGAACCAAATGGATTTGAACTTAAACATGGGATACTAGAGAAATAGCCAATGAAGGAAATTGGCCTTTACTGAAGTAAAGAACACTAAAGCAGAGGTACAGGTCAGGGAGGAGAGGCTTAACACTGGAAATACCTTTAAGAAGGCTAAATAATTTGGAAGTCTTAACTAAAGGAGGGGACAGGTAAACTACATTGTATAGTACTGAAATTATAATCTTGGAAGATGTTGAAACAGAATGGAGGACTGTGTTCCTAATTATGTTTAAATTTTTAAAAGTACATTTTTTACTATACAACTTTCTTTAAATTGATACATTAGTTGCTTTCATTTTCTCATAGAAATAAGATTATGTGTGCTAATTCAGTTTCCAAAAGCTATCTATACTTTAAGGAGAGTGACAATACTGTGGACCTTAACCACTGTGTGCATTAATGACACTGTGTGTCCATGGAAACAGAGTTTATAACGAATATTCCAATGGGTGCCAGGACATTTCCAGTCACCGATGTGATCATGAAACCAGAAACACCTCCATTCTCTCCATCTTCCAAGGATTCTATTCAGCAAAAGTCAATGGTGATGGCTCCCAGGATCTGTAGCAGGGATGCTGAAAAGGCGGGCCTCCAGGCAGGTTGGGAGTTGATCTAGGGCTGTAGGTATACGAAGTGGGAACAGGTACAGACAAGAGGGCAAAGTAAGATTCCAAGACAGGATGTTGGGTGTGAAAGACACCAACAAGGACTTGGCTGAGGTAAACCACAGGGAACAGGAGACCCAAGTGGAAAGGAGGATTATTCCAGGGTGATATAGAAAGAGGGTAAGGGCCAGGGGAAGAAAAAGCATGATAGAAGAATGTGATTTTTCCTCCTCTATTCTCTTCCCTGACTGTTCAGGAAAGTAAAAAATGAATGGGAAGAGATGTTCTGAGAGAACCAGGAGAGTGGCTGGGGAGCTTTTACTCCCCTCCTCTCATTAACAGCCCCAGTCCTCTGACCAAGGTGTCAGCACTCACTTAGACAAGAAAGAAATGGAGACCCTTAGAGAAGGGGTATGAACCTGCTACTGGCAGATAGTTAAAACCACCCAGGCCAGCAAAAAGAGAGAAAACTATCCATGGCAGGACCTGGGGCATTCCTATTTATGTGACCTATAATTCTGAAAAGCACAGGCTTCCTGTATTTCTTTGCCAAGATGGAAACCATAGAAATGTTAGGAAACTCCTACAGTAAAAATCATAATTATTAAAGAACATTAAATCCAAATGGAGCAAATTGTTTTACCCTAAGCCTATATGTAAACATTAAACTTTAGCAATTGAGAACATTGTTTGAAATAAATTAAGTACCTGCAGTTATCACAAGTTGGCAAATCAAAGTGGTTCATAAGGTAAGAGTCCATAAATTCTCTACCACACTCTTCGCATGTTGCATAATCAAATTCCATAACAGGGCCTAAGGAAAAGATTAATTCTTTAAGTTTCCTTTTTTGTGACTAGAACAATACATTTTCCTCTATTTTATCAGCTTCTCGACATGTACTTTATGCCTCACACAATTTACATAAAAGACAAAACCTTGATTATGTAATCATATTTATCTAAAAAAAAATTTTAAGAGGAAAAAGGAAATAACATCAGGGTGGGAAAACCCTATCAATTCATCAAGTATTTATAAACCCAAACCATGTGTAAGATATTTGTATTAGTTTTATATTGCTAATGTAAAAAATCATTCCAAATTTAGTGGCTAAAATAAAATTTATTATCTTACAGATCTATAGTTTATAAGTCTGGTACAGGTCTCAGTGGGCTAAAGTCAAGGTGTTGATAGGGCTACCTCCCTTTCTAGAGGTTTTAGGGGACAATCTATTACCTTGCCATTCCCAGCTGCCTGCGTTCCTTGCCTCATAACAGAAAAGAGCAACGAACAGCAAGGCAACAGAAGAGAGACAATATAGAATTTACTTTCAAATGGGAAACTTTTTCTCTCCCTCCATTTCACCCCCTACCAACAGAGAAAACTGCTTCCTCTGCATCTGTCTTAACCACTAGACTACAAACTTCTTGAGGGTATAGATTGCACTTTGCAATATAGTCTCAACACCCAGCACAAAAACTACTCTAGGTAGAGTAAAGCTAGACATTTTAAGGATTTCAAATACTCAGCTAGCTAAGGATCTTTACCCTAGGTAAAGAAAGTCTCAGCTTCGGAAAACAATAAAGACACAGAAAGAATAGAAAAGGACTATTATCTACCTTCAATATGTAACACTTCTGTTGCTGCAGCTAAAACTGGAATAGGTTTTTTAAGCTGTTATATATTACACCACTGGCTATCAAATTTATGATCGAATAAAACTTTAACTTTCTCAAAGAGTATGAAAGTATCCTCACCCAGAGGATATTATATATGGCTATATAGAAATGACTGAAACTTTAACCTTAAACTATATTCTTTTTTTATGCCAGATCGCCATATCTTATACTTTGTAAACTGCTTTTTTTCTCCAAACATAAAAGAATGTCCTAAATTTTATCTCTTGAGTTTTAGCCTCTCATTTCAACCTATCAAGGTAATTTTATTTTGAGTATTTTTTCTATCGGTCAATATGGCTGTCTCTGCCCATTATAAAACAACCGAATGTCAACCCTAAGTACAGCAAGTCCTCAAATAACATTTCTTTCAACATCATTTCATTGTAACATTAGTGAAATGCCAAAGGGACTTAACTGTTGTTTATATCAATTAGCCTACGATAAAACTGGTTTTGTTTTACAGCGTTTCACTTCAAGACACAGAACCTATCAATGGTGTTAAGTGACGACTTACTGTACACAAACAAGTTATATTAATCACTGCCAAATCGGTTTAATTTTTAATCTACTAGCATAACTGCCAAACGTTATCGCTCTTATAAAGCTAACCTACTCACTGCCTAACTTAATTATTTAACATCAATTTGCAAAGAATTATGGAAATTACTCAAAATGACCAACCTAGACACCTATTTTCTGAAAACACACTTTACCTGGCTGATGAACAACTTTTTCAATTATGTGTTCCTCTTCTCCTTCCTCTTCCAGAATGAAACCTCCATGTGTGTCAATTATCTTTGGGGCTACTTTTACATTAGCCATGCCTATAAAAAGTAAGTAAAAGTGGTCAAGAAGTGAACTAGGTAAGCCCATATGTTCCCTTGTGCATAACAGAAATTTTCCTTAAATTTAATATATATCAAACAAAACAAGGAATATCCACTATTACCACTTCTAGTCAATATTATATTAAAGGCCCCAGCTGGTGCAATATGACAAGAAAACAAAACAGGCATAAAGGTTGGAAAGAAGTAAAACAGTCTTTATTCACTTCAAATACCTAGCTAGCTAAGTAGATGATATGATTATGTACATAGAACAGGCACAGGAATCTACAATTAAAAGTTAAAAATAGCACGTAGGGCCCTGGCCAGTGAGGCTCAGTTGGTTGGAGTGTCCTTCCCTACTCTGAAAGGTCACGGGTTCCATTCCCAGTTGGGGCACATGCCTACGTTGCAGGTTCCACCCCCGGTTGAACAGATATTGGTAAAAAAAAAAAACAAAAAAAAACGAAACAATTGCTTCCTTATACCGTATACAAAAATAAACTCAAAATAGACTAACAACTTAAATGTAAGACCCAAGACCATTAAATTCCTAAAAGAAACATAGACAGTAAACTTTTTTATTGACTCTTAGTAATACTTTTTTGGCTGTCTTCTCAGACGGGGGTAAAAAAGAAAAGAAATGGAACTACATCAAACTAAAAAGTTTTTGCACAATGAAGGACACCATCTACAAAGTGTAAAGACAATCTAATGAATGGGAGAAGATATTTGCCAGTGATACATCCAATGAGGGATTAATATCCAAAAAATATAAGGAACTCATACAACTTAACACCAAAAAAAACCCCAAACAATTCAATTAAAATACGGGCAGAGGACTTGAATAGACATTTCTCCAAAGAGGACATACAGATGGCCAACAGACATGTGAAAAGATGCTCAACATCACTAAATCCTCAGGGAAATGCAATTAAAACCACAATGAGATACCACGTCATGCCTGTCAGAATGGCTGCTATCTATAAATCAACCAACAAGCGAGTGCTGGCGAGGATGCGGAGAGGGAGCCCTCACGCACTGGGGGTGTGATTGTAAATTGGTTCAGCCACGAAGGAAAACAGTACGGAGGTGCCTCAAAAAAATAGTAATAGAACTATATGACCCAGCACTTCCACCGCCGGGCTCCGGTGAAGCCGCGGGGAAGGATCCGAAAGGGGCGGCCGCGGGCGGGCGGCTCCCGCGGCCCGGCTGCCGGCCCAGGGCGGCGAGGCGAGGCGAGGCGAGCCGGGGCGCGCGAGGCCCGGGCTCCACCGCCGGCCGCCCTGCGGGCTGGGACCGCTCGCTACGACCGGACCCGGCGCGGACGCCCCCGGACAGCGGGGGGTGCGCAGACGCGCGGGGACTCGCCGCCGCAACGGGCGCGGCCCCGGGTCCGCCAGGGGAGGAGAGGGGCAGCGCCGCCGGGACCCAAACCTCCGGTAGCCGCAACCTCCGTCGCCGGGTAGGGCCGGGCCGCCAGCCGGGCCTGGCGCAGCATCAGCGCCCGCTGCCGCTTCCGCTCGATGCTCGCCCGCACGGAGGCCGGCAGCTCCGCCGGCTGCTCCGAGGTCGCCGGCTCCGGCGGGGTTTCGTCGGCCGCCGCCATCTCCACTCTCAGGGGCTATTAGTACTTAGTCCCGCGCACGCGCAGGCTCCCCCGCAGCCTCTGAGAGGGAGTGCGCCTGCGCGACTTTGAGGGCGGAGGGAGGGGGTAGGCGGAGTCTGCACACCTGTGGGGGCGGGGCATCCCTGCTGCCCGCCTGACTCCCCCAAGTGTGCTACGTGGAGCAGAAGAAACATTGCCTGCTTTTCCAGAAATGCATGGTTCTTATTACAAATGACATTGACTGAAACCGGGAAACATTAAGTTCTAATTACATACACCATTTAGGGGTAGTTTTTAGAACAATATGGCACACCGAAGTTTCCCACTAACATTCAACGGTTAAGGTTTGAGAAGCACAACCCTGTGGTTCTAATCTATTGATTATATATTTATTTAAGCTGGGGAACCTACATAAAGCAGACAAATGTTCAGATCTACTAGTTGAACTGGAGATAGAAACCTCAAGCCATTTTTATTGCCCTTCCCCTCAGATCTCTCTTGCTCCCTATGTATTGATCTTGTGCAGGTGATAAAATCTCAGATTCTATGTAACACCAAAAGCACAAGCAGGGAAGTTAAAAATTAGATAAACTGGATAAATTGAAAACTTGTGCATTAAAGGACATTATCAAGAAAGCGAAAAGACAACTTAGAGAATGGCAGAAAATATTTGCAAATCATATATCTGAAAAACGTCTAGTAGAATATACTGGGTGTCCCCAAAAAATGTATACACACATAAAGTCAGTGTTTATTAACATACAGTTAATTTTCAAAATTAAGTTATCAGCTGTTAAAGTATGTATACATTTGGGGGGACACCCTATATAAATAACTTACAATCCACTAACAAAAAGGCAAATAACCAAGTTTTTAAATGAACAAAGGGCTTAAGTAGACACTTTTCTAAAGAAGATATACAAATGACCAACAAGCACATGAAAAGATACTCATCATTAATTTTTAGGGAAGTGCAAATCAAAAGCACAATGAGAAACCACTTCTCACCCAATAAGATGACTAGAACCAAGAAGAAAAAAAAAAAAAAACACAGAAAATAGTAAGCTGACAAAGATGTGGAGAAATTGGAACCCTCATGTGTTGCTGGTGGGAATGTAAAATGATGCTGCAATAGAAAAGTTTGGCTATTCTTCAAAAAGTTAAACATAGAAATACCATATGAGTCAGCAATTCCACTCCTGAGTATATACCCAAAATAACTGAAAGCAGGAGTTAAAACAAAAACTTACACACAACTTTTCAGAACAGCACTATTCATAATAACTCAAAACTTGAAACTACCCAAATAGCCATCAAGTGGTTAATGGATAAACAAAATGTGGTATATCCATTCAAAGGAATATTATGCAGCCATAAAAGGAAGACAGTACTGAAACATGCTACAACATGGATAAATCTTGAAAACATGCATTCCTTTTATATGAAATATACAAATAAGCAAACTCATAGTGACAGAAAGCAGATTAGTGGTTGCCAGGGCTGAGGGAAGAGGGGACTGGGGAATGACTGCTTAATGAGTATAGGGTTTCCTTTTGGGGTAATGAAAATGTTCTGGAACTAGATAGTGGTGATAGTGGCACAATACTGAATATACTACATGTAACTAATAGTGAATTTTATTTTATAATAAATTTTAAAACAACTCAAATTGTGAATGGGCCCAGGCAGTTAATGAAAGTTAATGAACCTGGCCAGGTGTGAGACTTGGGCAAACTGGAGTGTGAGGGTGCCTCTTAAAGGGGTCAGCTACTACACAGCTCCCATGGGCAGTTGTCAAGACAGAATTTGGGCCCAGTGTTGCCAGATTGCCCAGTGCTTCAAGAAAAGCAACTGCTTCTTAAACTTTAATGTACATATTAGTCATCTGGTGATCTTGTTTAAGTGCAGATTCTGATTCAGTAGGTCTATGGTGGAACCTTAAGAATGTGCATTGCTGCCCGGCCAGCGCGGCTCAGCAGTTGAGCATCGACCTATGATCCAGGAGATCCCAGTTCAATTCCCGGTCAGGGTACATGCCCGGGTTGCCGGCTCAATCCCCAGTCGGGGGTTGTGCAGGAGGCAGCCGATCAATGACTCTCTCATCATTGATGTTTCAACTCTCTCTCTTTCCCTCTCCCTTCTTCTCTAGGAAATCAATAAAAATATATTTCTTAAAAAAGAATGTGCATTGCTAACAAGCTTCCTCATGGGACTGCAGCTCCACTAACCACACTTTGAATAGTAAGGGCTCCGCTCACATGTTCTCAAATTTGGCAGCACATTGGAAGTATCTGGGAGTTAAAATAGCACATGCTTAGGCCCTACCCCCAGAGATTCTGATGTCATTGGTCGGGGATGGGATCTGGGCATCGGAATTTTGTAAAGCACCCTCCCTACCCCTACCCCCTTACCCCTAGATAACTCTAATGGGCAGCAAAACTTGAGAGCCAGAGGTAACCTTTTGAGAATAATTAGCCCCTAGAGCCTCCTCCCCAACCAAGCGTTCGGAGCTTGAATACTGAAGGACTCGGACTGCAGCCCGGATGCTGTACAGGCCCTAGGATTTTGTAACTCTTGACAACCTGTTGGGTCTCCTCTTACGGGTAACTCCCTCTTCCTTGGCTTTCTGACCTTTGTTAGCAAGTTTCATGTAACAGGGTCTGAATTGTTAGCTGGGGCCTCAACCAAGCTAAAACGAGACTCCTCCTCTAGAGAAAAGAAGAGTGCATGTCCCGATCTGTACACCTCCCGGTGACAGAGGCCTTGGGGCTTGCCCAGAGCGCGGCCGCATGAGTCATCTCGATGGGGGCACAAAAGGAAAATCGGCAAGGAGAACAGACAGGTGGATGTGCCCTTGCCTCTCCCCATTCGCAGTCTCGGGGAAAACCTGTAACTACATCTATCCTCCTGCTTTGTACCTCTCATCTCCCAGGCCAGCTGGATCCCGGCTGAAAGAGGGGTGATTAACAAAGCACAGAAAGCAGAGAGAGCCCTAACCCAGGCCTGAGGAGCAGCAGGCAGGTACAAATGGGAGCCAGGAAGGGGGGTGAGAAACTTGGCAGTGTTTCCTCACAGGGCCTCCTGTCTAAGAGCATTACTACGGTTATTCATGCTGAGATGACAGGATGTGAACATATTTGTCTTTATTATCTAGTAAATAGTACATGTGTGTGGCTTTCTTTTTTATTTTTATTTTCACCCTGATTCCCCCCAGGCTTTACCCCTTAATGTGGTCACTTTGAACATCTCTGAACATTGTTGGCATCAATTCACAATAGGAGAACATCTGGTGGGAAGCAGCATGCCAAGGGGGAAACTGTCTAGGACAAGGGTGCAGAAACACAGAAATTAGTCTGATCCTGTTGACTTAGGCTGTATTGATTTAGTAATCCAGGAAATGCAGTCTCTTTTTGCTGTGATTGACCAGGCAAACACTCCCAAAGAAACTTAGATTTCAACCTCCATGAACCAAAAGATAAAGGGATTAAGAAGAAAAAAAAATCATATTGGAAATCTGATCAATAAAATGTCTGTGTGTGTGCAAAGGGATTTAGGAAACATCTTAAAGCCTCCCAAGAATTTTCTTTCCAAAAGCAATAAGGAATAGGAGGGTCCAAATGGTTCAGCTAAGGACAGGGCCTAGAAAAAATGACCACCAGCACTGGAATTCCAAATCCTTTGTCACTCATGGACCTTCCTTACTCTGCATTCCCCAGATCCTGAATGTGACCCAGGGGACCTTGCTTCTTACTGCCTCTTCCAGGAAGCCTGCCCTGACTCCCTCCTCTGGCTGCCTATGAACCTTCTATGTGCTGGTGCTGTGGCACTTACCTCACCAGAGGTGATACATACCTGCTACCCTTCCTGAATTATCAGGCCCTTGATTGCTGGGACCATCTGATTCATCTCAAATCTCCAGGGCCCTAGCACAATGTCTGGCACAGAGTAGCTGCTCAGTAAATGCTTGTGGAATTAAATAGAATGATAACACTGAATAAACCTAGTTGAATGTTTCACCAGCACTGAAAGCTCAAGGTCCGGAGCTGAACCCTACAACCACCTTGGTTCTGCTTATACACCTGTAGTGATAAAAAAAATACTCTACTTCAGAACAGCCTATTCCATTGTCACCTAGCTGTGGCCATTACTTACTGCAATAATAATTGCAACAATAATAACTAACACATATTGTGCTTGTGGTTTCTAAAGCATTTTAAATTTATTAATGTAATTTTCCTAACTACTCAATGAGTATTTTCACTAATCCCAGTTGATAGACGAGACAACTGAGGCACAGCGATGTTAAGTAACCTGTTCAAGGTGACAAGAACAAAAACGGTGTCTGAGCTGAGGGAGGTGTCCTCACTTTCGGGGGCTGTTCAGACCACATCTGGAGCTTGTGTCACTTCTGGACACCACCGAGGGAATTTGAGCCATGGTGTGGTCAGATTGGAGGGAAGGGCTAGAAACCCTATCAGAGGATGAAAGTGCTGGGAGGGAGGCCAGTTCAGAAGGTTCATGATCAAGGGGCCACATCTCCAAAGGACTCCTGAGGCAGAGGACACAGAGGTGGGCTGCAGGCATTTATGTTCTCACTTAACTGGAGATTCACAGCAGTCTCACTGGGCAGGATTTCCTCTCACCTCAGGTCACCAGGGTCAGGACCACATTCAACAAAAATGGCAACAGGCTGAGAGCCTGACCCGAGGTCCATGCTGCTGGGACAGTAAGCACCAAAGACCCTACAGGGTAGCAAATTCAAGTCTTCATGGGGTCCAAGCTTGTAATGAAAAAAAAAATGAAGCTAGTTGGGCACTTGCCTTTTAAATGTATAGAAATAGCTTTACTCCCACAGATAAATATGTTGAGCCTATTTTCCTGGTCTTTTCTTTTTCCTTTGGGACAAAGACCTGATAAGAAAAATGTTTTTATTTTTGTTTTTATAATTTAAAAAAACCCACACAGCATATGTGCAATGAGAAATAGTGTCACCAGTCATCCTTGTTGCTGGAGAGACACTAGGGAGCTGAGGGGGGCAGCTGTGACTGGGCAGCGGAGCCAGGCCTAGTGACGCCAAGCCTTCTGCTTTGTTAAAGAGGAGCAGCTAAAAAGTCGGGTTTTTATATAAAACCTTCCAATTTCTGTTGACACTGATGCTTAAAAAACGACATGCAGGCTTGACTGAAATCCCTCTACAGCATCTCTGCTGTGGTCCCCTTAGCTCTGCTTATCCCGGAGATTGGAGCTCACACCTGCGAAAGCTGCCATCTCTGTCCTCGGGCTGCTCCCACTGCTAGGAATGGATTCCTCAAATTAAGCTGAAATCCATCACTTTCTGGTACACTGGCCCGACCACCCTGACCTGTCCAGCCTCTGCCATTAGTCTGGACCCTAGCCTCTAGGCAGCTCCATTCATTCATTCATGCAATCATTCATTCACTCGTTAACACACACACACACAACACCAGAGACTGATTGCTCAGCATCTGTTGAATCTAGTGAATCTGATGTGAGTTACCCGTGAATAGAAAATGTGTTTTCTTCATCTCTGAGTCTCTTGCAACCTCCTTCCCACATAAGGTGGAACAGAGGGAGGCCCTGGGACGCCCTAGGTGGGAACGCTGTGTTCCCCAGCCTGGGAACACTGCAGCCTCCCAATTTCGCTCCTGGATTAAGGCTGTCCAGGACAGAAGTTCCCTTGCAGACCTTGTGCGCACCTCTCCTTCTGGGCAGCAGCCTGGCACAGTGAATAAAAACACAGTATGTACTGGCCCTGTGGCCCTGGGAAAGTCACTGATGTCCCAGCCAGCCTTTCCCTGTTAACACCTACTCCATGGACTATTTGGAGGTTATCTGTAAGTCATTTTAAGGGGCAAGTGCTACACTGACTCGAAGAAGTGGAAGGAATTTGGAGTCCCACAGGGATACGACTTTGGACAGGCTATTGAATATGAGGCTCAGTTTCCTCATCTATAAAACTGCCTACTCCACAGGCCTGTCCTTTGGATTGGAAATGAGAAATAATGGTTCATGTTGAATGTCCTGCACTGGAGGAGCAAGGAAGGGGTAGCGGTTGTGCTGTCACTGTACCGACAACCAGTAGAGGGCGCCAAACTACCCCGCAAATGAAATGAAACCTGCCTGGGAGCCCGGCCACTGGGGCAAGGAAGGGAGATCCACCCAAGCAGGTAGGTTCACACACACACACACACACACACACACACACACAAGGAAGGGAGATCCACCCAAGCAGGTAGGTTCACACACACACACACACACACACACACACACACACACACACACACCCCATACTCCCTTTTTATTGGAAACTTAGAAATTATACTTTACATTGTACTATTGGGGGGGAGGTAGATCACCTATTAACAAAAGTAGCTTGGAGTCCCAAAGAAGGCTCTCCTAGCAGGGGTTCTTGTCCTTGCCCTAGTCTTTGTGCTGTGTGACCTTGGACAAGTCCCTACCTGTGTCTGGACCCTTTTTGAAGCCCAAGAGAGTTGGGCCAGGTGTTAAGGGACCTTCTAGCTGTCTATGTCTAAGATATGGGGACAAATACATTTCATGAAACATGCAGGTGGTGGGGTCCGGGAGACAAAGCATCCTCTGGATGCCCTTGCTGGGCTGAGATGCGATGATTTATGCACATGCAAGGGGAGCCACGTATGCCTAATCCCGGCCTCACAAAGGCGCGTGGTTAGAGTTGGGTGGTGGCATGTTTTTCTGCAAGTGCACATGACGCTTATCATCTTTTGTGCAGGTTGCTGTCGAAGCCGCAGAGACCACCCAGCCTGACAAAGAAAGGAATTCTTGTCTGCAGTTGACAGCCCTCAGGTTGACGGCTTTCCATTTGCCTCCGAGGCTGTCACTGGCAGAACAATGGCAGCGAGCAGGGTGGCTCTCACCTGAGACGGCGCTGCTGCCAGGAGGGGGAGGAGGCCGGCCAGCATTGGGGGGAGGGCTGGGGGGGGTGTCTCTCCTCCCGGGATATGCAGGCCCTGCAATCACCCCAGCCCACAGCACACGTGCTTGGAGAGGCTGTGGAGGATTATTCTGCACGTAGATGGTTGTGTCTCACTCTACAGATCGGAAAGCAGCGAGCACTTAAGATACTACTCATTGAAAGAAATGATAATGAATTGCTGATACACACAAAATACAAATCAATCTCAAAAGAAGCCATACACAAAAGAGCACATACTATATAACTCCATTTCTATGGACTTCTAGAGCACACAACACTAAGCTCTGGGGATAGAAACGAGAGGAATGCTGCTTCCTTGGGAAAGGGAAAGGTTGACAGCACAGGGACATGGAGGAGCTTTCTAGGGGGTAGAAACATTCTAGGTGTTGGTTGCAAAGTACCTTTGCAAAACTCTGAACTGTACACTTAAAAGCCAATGCATTTTGTTGTTCGCAAATTATACTTCAATAACATTGATAAAACGAAAATGCAAAAAAGTTTAATGACTTTCCTCATTCTCAAAATAAATACATGTTCACACTAGAAAACTCAAAAAAAGACATGTTTTTAAAAAAGAAAAAAGAAGGAAAGAAAGATCATTCATAATCCCATTATCCAGAGGTAAACATGGTTATCATTTTGGTATTGATAGCGCCACAAAAAAATGAAATCATATAGGTTTGTAATCTGCATTATCATTAATTTATTTATGCATTGAATTGGCAATATAGGTACATAGTTAAAACTTCAAAAGGTACAAAAGGGCATAAGTTAAGAACTAAATCTCTCTCCCAGTTCCTCTCTCTGGAGCAATTGCTCCCATCATTTATTTGTATTTTCTCCTAAAGATATGTTATGTATTTACAATCATATATGCATGGTGATCCTCAAGGGAAAAAATAGTAGTTTACTGTACACCCAATTTGCACCTGTATCAACCTATATTTTTAATATAATGTAACAACTTGAATATCTTTTCATGTCATTAAAATTCTTCTACCATGTCATTTTAAGCAGATTTTTGATTGAAGTAGAACATAAAAACAGAAATATGCAAAAATTATGTCTAAAGCTCAGTGTTTTCATAAATTGAATCTACTTTTAAAGTCAGTACCAATATAAATAATAGATCATTTACCAGCATCCCCAAAACCTTTTGGACCCTCTCCTAGTTACTGTCTCCTCTACCCCAAAAGTAACCACTATTCTTTTAATTTTTAATGAGTTCTGCCTGGTTTTTGAACCTCTCGAATTATCCAGTATTTATTCTTATGTCTATATTCTTTCACTCGACAGACTGTGAATGGGATTAATTCCTGTTGTAGCATGTGGCAACACTTCATAAACACTTGTTACCATATAGGATTCCTTTGTATAAATATATCACAATTGATTGATCCAATCTCCTGTTGATGGACATGTGGGTTGCTTCCAGGTTTTGGGTATCACAGCTGCTATGAACATTCTTTAGCTGTCTTTTGATGAACATATGTATACATTTCTGTTGCATATATGCTTAGGAAAGCAATTGCTGGGTCAAGGGGTCTGCATATGTTCCGCATTAGCAGAAAAAACAAATCGTCTTCAAAATGGTTACACCCACTTTCACTCTCTCCTGCGTTTGAGAGTTCCAGTCGCTCTACATTCTTACCTAAAACTCAGTGCCAAGGCCTGCGACCGTCACCCCAGATGGGCCACGCCTTCCTTACCCATTTCCCGCAGCTCGGGGATTCCTGACTCTTTTGCGCCAAAGACACACTGGCCCTCTGATCAAGCTTGAGGACCCCTTTCAGAATATGACATAGTAAACTACTAACTTCATCATTAACACTCTGATAATATCTAGCAGCAGGTCTAACAGTCGCTGTAACTTTGAAATTCCAAGATGAACATAAACGTAAAAATGTTTATTGACCTTTAGTGGTGTTTTCCTATGAAATGCATGTCCACGCTGTTGCCAATGTTTAAAATAACCTGTTTGTTTTCACATGTTATATAAGAACTGCCTGTGTGTTACAGGTATTAATCGTCTGTGTGCAAGTTTTTTCGTTTGTCATTAGCTTTGCCATTTTATTTTTTTAATAACAGCTATTTGTTTGTTAAGTAATAGCTTTATTGAGAAATCATTTACATATCATAAAATTCTCCCTTTTAAGTGTACCGTTCCGTGGTTTTTAGTGTATTGACAGAGTTATGAAACCCTCACCACCGTCTAATTTCAGAACATTCTCATCACCCCAGAAAGAAACCTCGGACTCATTAGTAGTCACTCCCCATTTCTCCAGACCCCATCTCCTGGCGCCACTAATCTGTTTGTGTTTCTGTTCCGGAGAGACTGGTAAGATCAGCCCACTCTGCCCACACACGAACATACACGAAGTACACATACATGTGGCCACTCAGGGCCGGTGCGCTCGCTCAGCATGATGTCTTCGGGGCTTCTCCGTGTTGTAGCCTGTGGCAGTCCTTCCTTCCTCTCTGCGGTCGGGTAATATTCCATTGTAGGGGTGCACCTAATTTTTTCATCCATTTCTCAGTTGATGGGCATGTGGGTTGTTTCCGCTTTTGGGTCATTGTGAACAGTGCAGACACGTATTTCATTTCTCTTGGATAGATACCTAGGAATGGAGTTTCTGGGTCCTATGGTAACTGTTTAACATTTTGAGGAACTGCCAGACTGTTTTCCAAAGTGGCTGCATCATTTAAGATTCCCACTAGCAATGTGTGAGGTGTTTATGGTTTTTTAATACATACAATTTTTTAAATTTTACCTAGTAAAATAAAGCAATGTTTTGCTTTATGGTTTCTGTCTTTGAGCCAGTCTTACAAAGCCTTTCACCATTCCAAAAGCATAGAAATAGTGTTCTTCCTTTTTGTAATTAAAAATTGTAAACAACCACTTGGAGTCTCTATTATGCAGTGCCAGGCCCCCCTCTTTCTGCCACTTTCTGCCTGCTTGATCATTAGTGGCCACCTTCCCCAGATTCTGGCAGGCTAGTCTTCAGAGCTCTGGTTAATTAGTTCTTCAGAAGTTTTTATGGCTTTTTTCCTCTTTTCTTTTAAAGAACGTGCTCATTTGAATGAATTGTTCAGTGGCATGGACATTTTATCAGAGTTGGGAAAGGCCGTGGATGGTGGTCTGGACGCTTTATTCCTCGTGCCCCGTCTTTTCCTGCTTTCGTTTGCTTCAGAATGAACGAAGCCTGCGTTTGGGGAAATGCACAGACCAGCTGGACAGGTGGTGAAGGGAGCAGGGGGCCTCAGAGAAGTTTGGGGGTCTTTGAGGAACATCCATCAGGTTTTCTCACTTTCCCCACCACCTCAGAAGCAGCAAGTGGACTGTTTGCACGTGTAATGGTATAACCAGGCCTCGTGTTTCCAACTCCTCATAGCGTTTTTATTCTGGTTTATCCCTACTACTATCAAGGGCTCATTAGCTCCATTTTACAGATGAGGAAAATGAGCCCCCGAGCCCCTGCGAGGTAATCACGAGGCTGGGCCACGCAGAGCTGCATCTCAGCCGTCCAGGCTGACTCGAAGCCTCGAAAGCCCCCGTTCAGGGAGAAGGAGGGTCAGAGGCCCGGGCGTGCGGCCCTGGGGAGGAATGTGCGGCTGTGGGCTTGGGTTTCAGTCCCCTTTCCAAGCGCGGCCCGCATGCCAGCGAAGGGCGTGCGCCTGTGTGCTGGGCGGGTGGCGGGGAGCTGCAGGGCTGCGTGTCATTCCTAAGACATTTTATAAGGGCGCCAAGCGCTGAACTGTGAGGAGGCTCGCGGGCCCTCTGGTCTCCTGCTGTCCCAGCCCAGCGGCTGCGAGCGGCTGGTGGAATGACATGCAGCCTGACGCTGGGAGCTGGGCTTCGGTTCCATGCGACATGGCTCATTAAATGGCTTACTGGGATCTGTGTGTGTGCTTCAGATTCATAAAACACCCCTCCTGTGACAACAGAGGTACACAAACTCGGCTTCGTGGGCTCACAAATAAAAATTGAAAAGATAAAGACTTTGCATGCGGTGACACCGATTATCTCAATGTGAAGTGTCCTTTGTGGGGGATAGAAAAGATTTTCTGGTCAAATGTTTTGAGCAAATGCTACTTATTGCACATCCCTCTTTGGAGATTCACAATGAAAATTAGTATATTGGAGGCTCCAAGAAGTGGGGCAAGGATGAGACCTGTTGAATACTTAAAACTAAGGTTTACCTCCTGTCTCTAACCACCGAACCCTTTCCTAAGTAATATTCAAGACTTCCTGCCAAATGACAGCTCCACGGGACCCGACTTAGCATTGAGCTGGAGCAAGACTAACGTGTTTGAGCCTAAATAAATGCAGGTTAAATTCTATTATAACAAACCCCAAGAGACTGCCCAGATTCTTTTACATTTATGCTGTGCTTTTAAATGTATCAAATAATCCTTATTATAATTGTACTATTTTCAGAAATGATGTTTTTCTGATCACACAGATATTTTTATTGTGCAAGAAATTTATTTTAATATAATTTCATCTGTATTGCACATATTGAGTGACTTGGAGTCTGTATTAGTTTTCATAAAATATCTTATTTTCAATTTTTTTCAGTATTATATCATTAATTTTGATTGAAGTTGCATATGTAACTTTTGTGAAAATATATAAATGGATTTTTCCTTTGGGGCATTAAAATACTTTTGAATAGAATCTTTTATTATAAGACTAATTGATAAGCCTTTTAACTTTTTAGGAAATATAGAAAAGCAGAATAAAGTCCATTATCTATTCTCTCAAATATACCACTATTAACATTTTCATCAAGTCTTTTCTTCTATGCATGTATAGTTTTCACACAGTTGAGATCCCACTCTGTAATACTGTGTCTTACTTTATTGATTTAACATTATAGCAAGACTATTAGCATTTGTTTTTATCTTCAATGAATGTAAAAACAAAGAAAACAATTTAAGACAAGACTCTGTCTTCCAAGAGATGTTGGTGGTTTATGATTATTTGGTGTCCAGAAGGAGTAGTTAAATGTTCCTCATAGAATGCAGAGTATTGCAGGGCTGTCTTAGCTATGACCTTGAGCATCAATGCGGTTGCATCTTGGCCCCCAGGTGGTCCCCCTACAAGTCCTCAAAGCCCAAATAATCCCTTCCCTTGGTCAGACTTAAATCAAAGGGCCAAGGTTAAGAGGGATGGATGAATTCTCCATTTACATTGTGAAGAAAATGGAAATAAGTGACCTTCCCTCAACCACCAAGTTTTGCTGTTCCTTCTCTCCCAAGTTGGTGATAATATGATCAACTGCACAGTCTGACCTCAGGGTAAAATGCATACTCTAATGAGGTAGCTGAGACTCAGGGAGCTTACTGGTTTGGCCAAGACCCCTTTCAGCTCTAAGTGATAGAGCAGAGCCCCAGCCTGGCCTCTGGCCCTTCCCAGCTCTGTGCAGACCTGCATCCCTGCTTTCAGGTGGCCATAAAAAGCCATGGAAAATGTCAGACAAGCACGGCTGTCTTTGGCCATGTGGAACTGGAAGATATTTCAATCCGATGGAATTAATGGGTTTATTACAAAATCCTTCTAATTCCTCAGTCAACTCGTCTGAGCCCTGGTTCTGGGTCCTCTGTTGCTGGGTTTTCATCTGTGGCTGACAGGTGCTATGAGTACAGAATGAAAACCACACGGGGCTGGGAGGCGTCTGTGGTTTTCATAATGGCTACAGGTGCTCTGGTCTGCTGCTCTGCTCCCCCCTTTTTACACTTTGCCAGACGACAACGACAGGACCACGGAGGCTGGTTCACCTCTCTGAGGTTTTACACAACTCGGAGGACTAGCTGGCAGGCGCTTTCATTGGCCTGCCTGTGTCTCCCCGGGGAAAGTAGGACTCTCAAAAAATAGCTCCAAAACCTTGGGCCTGGAGGGTAGTTTAGGCTTAAATCTGAAAGGAAAGATTTTTTTTTAAATCAGAGTAAAGTTAAAAGAACTTTCTAACCAGGCCATGTGTGAGACTAGAGCTGGAATTTGCTGGTGACAGCCAGAGAATGGTGAGGAAGGAACCAAACTGTCTGTATTTGTTCCTTTAAAACAGATAAACATCACCATGAAAGGCATGCCCTTTTGCCGTTTGACATCATTACAAGTAGATAGTTTCCCAAGTCAGAGGCTAAGAGGGCCCCAAATGGAACCTTTCGATCTTTTATTCTAATCCCTCAAGTTTTCCAGAAAGACTGGGCTGGGAGACAAATAATTTCCCAGCCTGGGTCTCAGTTTCCTCATCTATAAAATGAAGAATTTTGAACACACAACCCCTGAGGACACCCCTGAGGGTACTTCTAGTATCGTTTCTATTATTTTTATATAATTAAACTTAACAAAGAGCATTGACACTTACCTATGGCAGGCCTTGTTCCCAGCTCTCGCAGTGCCTGGGAGGAAGTTCCCTGGGCGATGAGGCCGGCCCAGGGCCTTATACCACGAAGCCAAGCCTGGCGTGTACATGGCGCTGGAGATGCAGGAGCCAGAGGAGTCCTGGAAGGGGAGCTTCCGTCCAGGTGAAGGGACAGGAAAGATGTTGTGGGAGAGGTGGCATTTTGTTGGGCCTTGAAGGGTGAGAAGGATTTCAACATGTGGAGATGGGGAGAAAGGGATTCTAGGCAGGGGAAGAACATGAGCAGAGGCAGGGAAGTTGGAGAGGGCAAGGCCGGCCGCCTAGTCACGAGATGAAGGCGTCTGGGACACAGAACCTGAGCAGGGAAGTCGTTAGGAGGCCCTGAACGCCAAGGCAAGGGGTGTGCCGTTCATTTGGTGGGTACTGGGAGCCAATGGAGATCTAAGGAAGAGATGTACCGTAATTAGCATTGTACTTTAGGAATACTGATCTGGCAAAATGAGCGTGTTGTTTTTCCCCAAGTGGTAAATGGAGGTCCTGAGACTAGAACCCGCCTGGACTGATTCCCAAGCTTGTGCACATAACTCTCCATAGAAACACTCTAAATGAGCTTCAAATCTACAACTGCTGTGTTTAGACACCAGCGCCCTATCCAGAGGGAAACACTGGGAGAAAAACAGCATCTGACAGGAAGGAGTGGAGACTCACTGCTAATTCCTAGGTTAGTGGGCTGAATGGTGGTTCCCCAAAAGATATGTCCACATTCTAAGCCCTGCTACCTGTGACTATTACCTTATGTAGCAAAAAGACTAAATCACACCTTCAATGGCAAAATATGTGAATAAGTTAAGGATCCTGAGAAGAGGAACTAATCCTGGGCTAGTTGGGTAAGCCCTACATGCTATCCTTGTAAGACAGACACAGAGAACAGGAGGAAGCAATGTGACCACAGAGACTGGAGTGATGTGACCACAAGTTAAAGTATGCCCGAGGCCGCCAGAAGCTGGAAGAGACAAAACATGGATTCTTCCCGAGAGCCCTGGGAAGGAATGTGGCCCTTGGGTTTCAGACTTCTGGCATCCAGAAAACTGTGAGAGAATACATTTCTGTTGTTTTAAGCGGTGAAGCCTGTGGTAATTTGTTATAGCAGCCACACGAAACTAATACATTAGGTTACCTTTGTTAAATTTAATGAATTCATTTGAATTGGTAGTACATGCATATGGTTCAAATTTTTTAAAGGGTAAAGGACATATGCAGAAAAGAAAATCTCCCTCCTTTCTATGCCCATGAGCCACCAGGTTTCCTCCCCAGAGGTACCCACTATTATTGGCTTTAAATGACCACTTAATCTTGTGCGTGTGTGTGTGCATGTGTAACTACAGAATTTTGCAAATTGTCCCAAAATAATCTGGAAGGTGGCATGTGGTGATGGGGTAAATGAAAACAGACCTGTTCCTGCAGACAGGCAGACCTGGTTCAAATGCCACCCCAGTTTCAACGCATATACAGAGACTCTCTGGGCAAGCTCCCCCACCTCAGGGGGCGTTGGTTTTCTCCTCTGTAAATGGGGATTATCCTTCATGTTTCCCACCTCTAGGACTACTATGAGGATTAAATGAGATGATGTGGGTGAAGCTCGCAGCAGACAGGCAAGAGGCTGCATAGGAAGTTCCCATCTTGTGAACTAAGTCACTGCAGTTCACGTGGCCTGTTGGGGGTGCTTCTCAACGCAGCATTTTTCCACTTGGAAGCAGCCAGCTTGTCTTTGCTGACATGCCTAAGTGATGACTGCATTCTCGTCATTCCGGGGTTATTTCTGACTGTCGGTGGTATCTTATTTAAGTGTTGATGGAAAACCAAAGTTATATAACATCAACAAGCCAATTTTTTAAACTCCAAAGAGAAAATAGAGAGCAATAGGGGAAGCACATGTTCCTGGGCCACAAAGATTCTGGGCCTTTGCCCATGCTGTTCCATCCCCCCCAAGGACTTTTGTTCCAAATACAAAAATTCCAATGGCAACTTTGCAATGGGGTCTTCAATGTAATAGAAAAAGCACAGGAAGTAGGGGATTCAAACCCACTTATTTACACTGCAACTTTGGCCAGGACTCTTCCTCTCAATGGGCCTCAGTTTCTTTTAATCTGTAGAATGAGGATAATGCTCTTTTCCCTGTCTCTGAGTTGTCATGTGGGTTACAAAGGAGGAATCAGGGACCAACTGACACATTGCCTACTTCATCCCTTATTTTACAGATGAGGAAATTGGGACCCAGAAAAGGCAAGTTACTGCCCAAGATTACCCAACATGTCAGTAGTTGAGCCGGGGCTGGAATTCACCTTTCTCTTAAGCAGACTGATAAGATGTGTGTGATAAAAACCATAATATACTATGTAAATGTCATTTGAGGTCCCTTATCTTAATGATGGCTACACCTTGGTCTCCCTGTTACTTTTTCTAAAGTTCTGTCCAAAATGGATACAAGCCCCAATCTTCTGCCTTTTGGTCTCTGAAGAAAGGGTGTGGGTATTTGAATTACCCCCACAACTATGGCGTCTGGCCCCAATCCCCTACTGTCCATCGGCTGCTCCTGACAACAATGACTTCACCCACCCCGCTGTGCCCCTTGAGCAGGAATGCAGGGAATTAGTCTTGTGCATAAGGCCACTTGACCTTCTGCGGGGTGACATGGTGATGGGGACAGGGTGCAGGGAACCTTTTAGTGGCAAATGATTCTTACCTGGATTGGGTAAACATTCTTTAAACCCACACATAAAATTCTCAAATATTTGTCTCCCTGACTTGGGCTTTATTCTTTCCAAGTTGTATGAAGCTGGGAAACAACTTGGGAGGTTTCTAATAAATGTTTACCACCATCCAAAACGTAATCTCTTCTTTCTTTTCACCTAGCATTAAAAACAAAACAACAAATAATACTGTCTGGAGGAACAAGGCTCTTTACATTGTGTGGGGGGAAAGTGGTATTTGAATTAGCAAGAACAGGCAGAAAGGAAATTTGGCCACATTACAGCAACAAAAAACCCCAACACTCTATTTCCCTTCTCTCGTATCTATAGAGACACCAAGAGTAAACAAATAAACAAACAGCAGGATTTAAAGGAATCAATTTGTTTTCACTTAAAACAAATTAAATAGTCTAGAATGAAATGATAACCGTAGAGGGGTCCCCTGAGAACTATATACTTCCCTTTACCAGTGTATTTTTTAAAAAATATGTTTTTATTGATTTCAGAGAGAGGAAGGAGAGGGAGAGAGAGAGATAGAAACATCAATGATGAGAGTCATTGATCGGCTGCCTCCTGCACACCCGCCGCTGGGAATGGAGCCCAAAACCCAGGTGTGTGCCCTGACCAGGAATCGAACCGTGATCTCCTGGTTCATAGGTCAATACTCAACCACTGAGCCACGCTGGCCAGGCTACCAGTGTATTTTATACTTTCATATGTTTTCCTGTGACTAATTAGCATCCTGTCATTTCAGCTTGAAGAACTCCTCAGCATGCTGATTCATCAGTGGCCCCATCCCCACAGTCACCTTCCTTTCTTGAATTTGTCCTACACAAAGCACCAGGATGGATTGAATCACGACTTTCTGAACTCCATAAAGAGATGCCTGTGTCTCAGATACAGGGTGGCCCGTGTCCTGGCTGCAAAGACATTATTAGTGATTTGGGGAGAGTCAGTTAGATAAACAGGTACCATCCCAAACAAAAGACCTTGTGAAATCATCTGCTTGTTTCTCCTTTATTCTACTTAACGGAAATTTCCCCACATCCTGCTTTCTGAACATGAGCAAACATGTGAAGGAGCCAGACACACAGGAGCTCAAGTCACGCAGACCTCACATCTGGCTATGGAGCAATGGCCCCGAGCCCCAGTTCCAGGGCTGGCCCTGCCACACCAGCTGAGGGACCTCAGGGAAGACATAATCTTGTCAGGTCTGTTCATGAAGTGGTAGGGCCATACCTGTCCTGTAATGGTACTGTGAGGATCTATGACATATCTATGGGGCTCCATAAAGTGTCAAGCCCAATGCACATGTGAAGGTGCTATAATCCACATTTGTTCTGCAGCATGATTCTTATAAACCCAAATGCAGTTGCTCTGCTTTCTCGGGATCGCTGATCCAACATCCTCAGACACCGGCCAAGAGTTAGGCTATAGACACCAGCCAAGAGTTAGGCTATAATTTGTAAGGCCTCCGGGCCCCTGCACCAGGTGAGCTGAACCCATGCCCCTTCCCCACAGTGAAGCAACCGCGCTCCGGTGCCCAGGGTGTTTTCTAGGCAAGTCTGCCGATCTCGGTTGCTGGGTCTGCTCTTTCAGAGGACTAGCAAACGGAGACTCAAGGAGTTGGCCCACTGACCCCGGCCAAAAGCAATATTTAACAGCCTGACAGGAGAAATGTCCAAAAGAGTATAAATGACAGCTGCATTCACTCCAAACCATAGTCTGGGGTCGAAAGTCTCCACATTCCAGGAGCCTCTGTGTCAGTAACGACGCGAGGCATGAAGAATAGGTCTCTCTGTGACCGGTGCTCTCCATTTAAGAGTGTGGGGCCAACGAGTAGAAAAGTCGACAGAAAAAATGCCCAACAGCACTAGAAATGAAAACAAAGCACACTGAACAATAACAGTGCCTGTGATGTTTAAGTAAGCATGTATTTTCTGAAATGAAAACACTCGATGCTGGTGATGGTGAGGTAAAACTGGTTCCAGAAAAACAAAAACTACACAAGTGTCTCAAAATAAAGGAAAGGTAAAGTGAATTTTAATTGAATAATACGCGACATTTTACATCCACTAATAGTGAAAAATTTGAAAACTATACAGGACTGTGGGAAATTGCTTCTATTACATGAGAAAACACAAGACATTAAATTGCATGTACAGACCAAATACAGTTGCCCACAACTATATGCCTAAGAAAGACAGACTGGAAGGAATATCACTCTGTGTTCCTTCTTTCCATCCCCTCCTTTCTTAGCACTTTACAGATAGGGAAATCAAGGCCAAGTAGCTGTCCCTGCTGCTGAGAATCTGTCACTACAGTTTCCATGTGGCCTGCAGGGATACTGAGGGGCAGGTTGGAGGGGCCAGCGACCATGCACCGGGAGTGTTAGGTCATAGAAGACCTGGGTGTGAGGTGAAGAGGGCTGGTCCAACATATAGCTGTGGCACATGCTTACTAAGCAGTGGAGCCTGCTCAGGGACAGGCCCTGAGGGACAGAGGGCAGTCAGACCTGGTTCCCACCCTCATGCAGCACCTGGGAGGAAGGATGGCCTCTGCTGAAATGACCAGTGAAGGCATCAAGGAGGAAGTGTCATTGGAGCTTGAAGCAGGGTGAGGACATGTGGCATGCTGGAGCCAGTTTGTGCTGATTCAGGAGAGCTGTCTGCTAAATTTTCAGGAATCCTGCATGCCGGTGCTTACACCGGCCATTATTAAAAATAAATTATATAAACTTACAATTTTATAAATAATATTTGAAACAAAGGTAAAACTCAAAACTCATCACATCTTAAGTATTTTACTTTATTTTACTGTTATCTCTGCCCTTGAGGTTGTTTACATGTATTGTATCAGTGGTGGGAATACTATATAATGGTGTGCTACCTCGCATCTCTTCCCAACTCCTTGTTCAGTGACATCATGTCAGGAGCTTGAAACTGGCGATGGTGGTAGTACTTACACCATGGCAATGGGCAAATGCTACAAATCAGGACTTGCTTTAATGTTTTGTTGATTGGCTAGCGTTTAGACTCTGGACTAAAAAGTGATGGAGGAAATGTTAATAATGCAGATTAAATTTAAAAGTCTGTCATGTCTACAGTTTTTTATATTATGAATAGCATCAAAATATGAGGAAATTCTTCTAGTACTTGAAAACTAATCTGATTCAGCAAAAATATTATCTTGGTCATTGATGAATGAAGTCCCATTATATGTCTTTCATTATGTCATTTTTGTCTAACTCTAACTCTAACATTAGTATAAATGAAAATATCAGTCGACATTCATGAACTTCACCCCATGATGCGAGTGACTTCTTTGCTGAGTCCTATAGTAACAAAGCATTTGTTTACAGTTTGATTTTGTGACACTGTTGTTGGTGATAGAATTATAAAAACTGATAGTGGATTTTACAAGGAATAGCAGCACTGAAATTAAAGGTGTATGGAATTTGCAATAAGGAGTATTGCATATTATTATTTGTAAATGTTATGCTACACATTCTTTATGTCAAGAAAATGTATATTAAACTTACATACATGTATACCCATCTTATATGTATCTTTTCTTTTTTAAGCCTCCCCAGAGGATTTTTGTTTTCCGTTGCTTTTCAGAGAGAGTGGAAGGGAGAGAGAGGGAGAGAGAGAAACATCAATGCAAGAGAAACACATTGATTGGTTGACTCCTGCACATGCCCCTACCCAGGCCGCAGATGGAGCCTGCAACCAAGGTACAGTCCCTTGGCCAGAATCAAACCCTGAACCCTTCAGCCATGAGCCAAAGCTCTAACCACTGAGCAAACTGGCTAGGGCTATGCATCTTTTTTAGGAGACCCTTGTTAAACATTCCAACATACCACTGGTAAGGACTCAGGCAAAAGAGACAGGGCAGAAGTGGGTAGAGAAGGTTACAGTAGGGAATGTAAAATGGGTTCTATACCAGAGTGACACTAAGAGATGAGGTGGCTGCTATTTCCAGAGGACCAGCATCCTCACTGCCCTAGATTCCTCTGGCCCCAGTCCTTGGCCCAAACAGCATTCAGGAGGAAGGAGGAGGCCGTGGGTGGGGCAGCTCCCGACCTCCCAGTGAGTGAGCCTGGCTGGAGCTTGTACTGAGCCCCGACCACCCCAGGAGGAAATGCCTTGGGGCCATTGGAGAGAGGTGACCCTGCACATTCAAAGCACCCCAGGAGTGAGACAACCAGAACTGGGAGGGCCCAGTGATCTACTCAAAAGAGTGCCAGCTCTCTTGAGGTCAAAGAGGAGACAAGACTGGAGGTCTGTGCAGGCTGAGCTGTCTCCAGGGGCCCCTGCATGTCCAATCTGAGACTTGAAGCTTCTTCCCTTCAAAGACACACACCTCAGTCCCTGACTGCATGGTTGTTTTTTGTTTGTTTGTTTTTGTTTTGTTTTTAATCCTTACCAGAGGGTATTTTTTTCCTTTGCTTTTCAGAGAGAGTGGGGGAGAGAGAGAGGGAAGAGACACATCAATTGGTTGCCTCCTGCACCCCAAGCCTGCAACTGACATACGTGCCCTTGGCCAGAATCAAACTTGGGACCCTTCAGTCCTCAGGCTGACACTCTAACCACTGAGCCAAACCAGCTAGGGCAACCCCTGGCTGTATTGTTTTTCTGCCTGATGCTACCATCACTTTGAGTCCTAGTGAAACAGGAAACTCCAAGAAGTTCTTTACCCTTTGTTGTGCATGCCTGTCCTTATTTTCCTTTTACCATGGTTTCCTCACTACTTACTTTTCCTGTCTAGTTTATACTCTGTAGTCAGACTTCCCTGTCAAGCCCTGTCTTTATTTTTGTTCTTGATGTTGTTTGTGCCCTTTTCTCCTTAATCATTCCTAAGGTTGGCCTGTTTTATACGTTTTTCAAAGAACTGGCTTTTTGTTTTGTTGATCATCTGGACTGTTTCTTTCCCCTTGATTTGGTTGTTTGTATTTCAATAATTTCTCATTTTAATTTTATCAGTTTGTTTCTTCTACTTCCTCTGGGTTTATTTTATTCTTTTTCTAGCTTCTTGGATTGAAAGTTCAGTGGTCCCACTTCTTACTTTTAAAGTTTTCTCTTTTAATAGTGAGGACATTACAGTTATTAATTTCCCTCTGAGTACTGCTTTGGCAACATCTGACAGATCTGATATCCACTCAGTCAACAAATATTTATTAAGTATCTATGTACCAGGAACTAAGAAATGGTGCTTTCACTGTCATACAGTTCTAAATAGTGTGATTTCCATTTGGATTTCTTTTTAACTCAAGAGTCATTTACAAGTGTATTTTTGTTTCCATGTGTATGGATTTAGGAGAAGAAGCTATCTTTCAATAATTGAATTCTAGTTGCTTTGCATTCTAGTCAATGAATATGGTTTACTTAGTGGCAGCATTTTGGACTTCACTGAGATTTCCACTAACTATTTTTTTCTTAACATTTAAAAAATAAGTATAATACACACTCAGTAAAGTGCATACATATTAAGTATACAGCTTGACGAATTTTCAAAAAATATTTATACCTATGCCTCCATCCTATGGATCAACACATAGAACATTACAACACATAGAAGATTTCTTTCTCCCTCCTAGTCAATATACCTCAGAGGTAGCATCATGATTGGTTTTTCAATTTGTAAGTTTTTGAAATTCTTGTAAGTGAATAAGCAATTTTTTCCTATACTACTATAAATCTTCTTTGGATCAAGGTAGAATATAAAAATATATTGCCCTGTATGGCTATGTCAAATGAATTAGGACTTTAACTCACAGTAGCACTGGCCTCTCCCTCGCCGCCCCAATTAGCTCTCCAGCTCCGTAGTGTTCCAACTTAGAGGAATCCTAGACCCCAGATTGCTCAGACAGTGGCTCTTAAACTTCTGCCTCAGAATCATCTGGAGTGCTTGCTAAAAATCCATAATCCTGTCCCTGTCCCAAACGTATCGCCCTGGTTCCTCCAGGAGCAGGACCCAGGAATCTGCATTTTAGTATCTCCAGGTGATTCTGCTGCTCATTCCTGTGTGGAAACCTTCCTGGATCCCATGTTTCCAGGGGCTATGAACCAGTGAGGTGAATTATCACCATCCCAGGCAGCCCAAGTCGTTCTCTGTCCCCATCTCAGAATAGTAGTTACAATCGGGTTCTCCCCTTGCCCCATTTCCTCCTTGTCTTTGCTACTAAAAGCCCAAGTAAAGAATGTGATGGTTTATCAGAACTATCAATAAATTTGGGTGGATCTAGTCCCTTTCCTCACTACATCCATGAGAAAACTGAGGTCAGGGAGATGGCCTCACACAGAGGCAGGGTCAGGGAAGAGCCCCCAGCCTCCCTAGCTCCACAAAAAGAAAAAAGCCCTGCAGACGGAAATCCGTTAATCCCAAGTCTCCTGAGAGGATCGGTGTTCGGGAAGAGGCTTGTGTTATCGTAAATGAGTCTGGCCTTTGGAATCAGACAGACTTGAAGTCGAATCCTACTCCTCTACTTGAAGCAAATAGATGGAGGTTTCTGAACCTTGGGTCCTAACCTTGCAAATAGGATTAGAGTTATGTTAGGATTAAAGCTAACATATAAGAAGTACCTGGCACATGGTATACACTGAATAAATGGATGTGATTGTTATTAGGGGAATCTAGGTCACCAAGGCAGTCCTGTCACACAGTCTGGACTATTATATAGGCTGGTGGCAGAGGTGGAAAAGGAATGTTGGCTTCCCCAGTGCTTTGCCTACTGTCCTTAGGTTCTTCCTTCCTCTTGTGACCTGCATCCTGAACTCCAAGTTCACCTGGGGGTTGTTCCACTGGACAAATATTTCCCGAGCAGCAACTGCGGGCTGGGTCCTACAGGGTTCCTACCCTTGAGGAGCACCCAACGTGATAGGCAATGAGCGTGTATATGGAGAACTACAGTATGGAAGGCAAAGTGAGAGCCTGGCTGAGGGAGTGGAGTGTGAGGTGGGCCCAGGGGCAGAGGCAGGCACAGTCAGGGAGAGCACACGGGATGAGTGCAAGCCTGCCAGTGTACAGATGGGCAAGCAGAGGGGCAGGGGCTTGGGCAAACACTCCCAGGAGCCCTGAAACCAGGCTCCCCTGCCTCTCCATCTATTTTAAAGTTTATCTTTTAGGGAACCCTGGACTGATACAGTGTCAATAAAGAGCCCAGCAGATATGCAGGAGCTTAGTATGAACTTGTAGGCATAAAGCAAACCAAATATGTTAAGCAAACTGAGAGTCATAAAGTCTTTGTATGTCTTTCTAAGCTAATATTTCACAAAGAAGGATACTTCCCACCCCCGGCAAAGTACATGTGAATTTGTGTTAATAAGCAGTGTTTACAAAGTATTTTGGTCTCAAAATCACATCCACATCCACATGGATGTCTCAGGCAAGAGCAAGAACTCCCCTGGGACAGCACTTTCCTCTTTCAAAACCAAAGCTTGAACTTGGTGTGTGGGACCAGGGACTCAGGCAGCCTGTGTTCTAGCCAATCTGTGCCTGACTTGCTCTGGGATCTGGGCAATTCCTGTCCCTCTCAGGACCTCAGCATCCCTGCCTGTGAAATGCAAACATTCGGCTAATGGTCCCCCAGGGCTCCTTCAATCCAGAATTATTAAATCCTGCCATCTTTTTGTGGATTTTTGTAACAGCCCTGGGAAGTAGACAACATCATGCCCATTTTACAGATGGAGAGTCACAGCTCATAAGAGGGAAAACTCAGGAATCTCCAAAGAGTCAGAGGCTGAGCCAGACCAGAATGCTGACCCCCACACCTTTTCCGAGTATAACTCCTGGAAAGCTATGCATTTCCACGTGTGCATGTACATACATGTGTGTATGTCAGGGTGCATGCTTCCACACGTGCCCCAGAGCTGCCCTGCAGTTGTTCCTGGATGCTGCATGTGCAGACTTGCTGGCTGGGCCCGCCTGTTCCAGGCAGCTCCACCCTGTGGGGGGGGAGATGCAGGGAAGAGGGGGGAGGGAGGGAGCTGCACCTACATTTTTGCGCTGCCCACTGATTTCAGCTGCTGTGTACTTAGCTCAGACTGAGCGACTCCATACAGGGGCAGTGGACCAGAAAGCTCCCCTCCAAGCATCACGACTGACAAGCTCACCTCACAGCTGGGATTCAGGCCCATGGGAGCGTTCGTGGCCCTTCTTGCACACGCTCACAGAAATAGACACACACATACGCCCACACCGAAATGCCCGCTCACGCACGCACTTAGCAAATGCTTTCCCCTCTCTGACCCCAGTTTCCTCATCAGTTAAATGGCAGACAACTCTCTTTCCCTTGGATCCCCTGAGTTCAGAGACACTGAAGGTGGCTTTGCAAACTGTAAAGTACTGGGAAGATCTTGCTGAGATACCGCTCCTCCAGTCTGTCCACACAAATGTCAGAGAATGGGCCCTTTTCCCTTTTCTTTAAAATAAAATAAGCCACGTGAGCTGCCGTTAAATGAGATTAATTCACTCTAGTTTTATCTTATTGCAAAATTGGTACTTTCAACCTCAGAATCACACTGTCTGGTGTGCCCTCCCCCCCCCAAATCTGGAACGGTTTGATTGCAGAGAACACCAATTCACAATTCAACGAGATGCTGATGTAACGAGGTGGTTAACAGGATGGACTCTGGAATCAAGCCCCCTCGGTTCAAATCCCAGTTCTGCCACTTGCTGTGTCATGTTGCCTCGGATGTGCTGTCAGGTGGGGTGACTATAGTACCTATTCCATTGGCTAGTTACGAGTGTCTGCACACACAAAACTCAGTAAGAGTGGTTGCTGTTTTTAACTTGGAAGCAGGGTAGGTGGTGATGGACGTATTCAAGGTCACTCCGAGATTCGCTGTCAGTGCTAAGGCTGGCTTGAGGTCTCTCATGCCGGCTTCCAGTCTACACTGGTTTTGGGGGAACCCTCTGTTGTTAAAGAGAAGGGCAGCTACTCTACCCCAACTCCCTGCCCACAGCCCTGTCTGGGAAGTTTTAATGAAGAAAACTCAGGCTCTAGCTGGTTAAAAGAAAAAGGTAAGGGTCTTTTCGCCTCTCTCTGCCAGCACTAGCATCAGCTTCACTGTCATCTGTGCCGGAACATGGGGGGCTTGCGGAGAGATAAGAACCTAGAGATTTATCAGGAAAGGAATAAACTCAATAAAGAATTGGTCTCCCATTTCTGCTCTGCTCTGACAAGCTGGGTGACCTAGGCAAGTCACTTTACCTCTCTGAGCCTTTGGAGACAACAACATTGGTTGCAGTTCTTACGGAGAGGATTTGATATGATCAGCAATGTCTCGCATTCCAAAGGACGTCAACAAAAAGGTATGAGGAGAGATCAAGCGTGGAGGCCCCGGCTCTAACCCACTAAGCTGCTAAGAGCCAGCAGAGGAGCTTATTGTTGAACTATTGCTCATGGGAGCAATTTTATTTGCAATACAAACACAGCACAAGAAGTCAAGACACAAAAGGTCCAGTCATGGAAGCTGTGTCTGTTCCGAAGGCGTCGCCCAGAGGGGGAGGCGTGCAGAGGCTCCGCTTTGGTGAGAGTTGAGCACGTGGGTTTTGGTGTTGGGCAGACTTGGGTTTGAGTCCCTGCTTCGCCACTCGCTACAGCAGAATGGCCTTAGGAAAGCCCCTCAGCTCTGGTAGGATGATGTAATGCGATGTAGTGAAAAGCTCCTGGCACATAGCTCAATACATGGAAGATGTTGGTCTTCGTTAGGATCCTCTTGATTTGGGGCGATAGAAATAAAGCTGACACCACCTTAAGAAAGCATTTTATTGTTTTAAGTAGCCAAGAAGAGCAGGGATGAAGCTGGCCTCAGGGGAGTCTGGGGCCAAGGCCTCAGACACCAAGACACTTTCTTCTCAGCTTTTCCTCTCTGACTGTTGGCTTCACTCCATCCCGACAGCCCTGGGTTCACATCTCCATGGCTTCAGGACAGGAGTCTTTTCCACCAGCTAAAAATACCCAAGAAAGGACACTGATTTGGCTGGGTTGGGTCCAGTGACCACAACTGGACCAATTACAGTGGCCAGGACGGTGGAGTCCTGATTGGCTCAGCCTGGGTCATGGGCCTAGGGCGTCAAGGAGCATCTTCCTAGAAGTGGCAGGGAAAGGGGTGCTGTTCAGTTTCCTGAGTCCACCACGCGGATGAGGTAGGAGAACAGTCCTCTACTCTGGGTGCCGGTGACGGCATGAAGCCACTTCTTACAAGAGCTGCATCCTCTCAGTGTGCTTTCGGTACCATGTTTATCCTAAAACCCACTCTTTGTAGAAACAGCTCCACTTAATACAGCTTAATGCTGCCTAAATCCACCATCTTCAGCTGCTGTTTGCAGAGCTTACCCGGCGCGCACGGGTGAAGCCGGGCACAGTGGCAGGCTCACTGAGGCCCAGCGTAGGTCTTTCCCGCACCGGCCCGTCGTCATCAGCCACAGCAGGACCCAGGCCTCCGTTTCCTCTACTGACCCTCGGCTGCAGATCTCAAGGAGATTGGGGGCGTTGTACTTAAAGCAAAAAAATGATGTGCTGGAAGGGACCCCAGGAACCACCTGACCCATTTCACAGGTGGGGAGACTGAAGCCGAGAGAGGGCAAGGGGCCTGCTTACCCAAGGACACAGAGTTCCTTTGGGCACTGTGTCTTCTTCATAAAACACCCTCAGCCTGTGGTTATTAATTAATATTAGGTGACTGAATGAACTGAGATTTGAATCCATGCCTCTTGATTCTCAGATTATTAATATTATTATCAGATTTCCATATTATTTCTGCTGTATCATTCTGTTTCCCCTTGAACCTAAAAATCTTAATTTCTAGATCTAAAGCCCTTTCCCATTCTAGGGGGATGGGTCCTTGGCCAGGAAGGGCAGGAGGGGTGTGTAGGCACTGAGATGACCAAAATGCTTGAAATCTGAGCAGAAGTGAATGAGAACTGGAACGTGGTAATTGGAACAGACTGGAAAGGAGCGGATATATACTCACCAGCTTTTTACAGTTTACGATTTGGTCCTGTGTGTGACAGGCAGGGCAAGGATTCCATTTCTAGAAACTGAAGCTCCAGGAGGGCAAGTGGCTCACTCAGCCCCCCCCCCGCCCCCCTCCCCTGCAAGCTGTGGAGGAGCGTGGGCCCCTCCCCAGGTGTAGTAGGTGCTTTAGTCTGGCTCACCGACCCTCTGTGGCAGATACATCGGCCCCTTGCCCACATGCCCTCGGCACCTGCCACCCTGCCTGCCTCCCTGCCAGGCCGTCACTGCCAGCACAGACCACACACGTTAGGGAATGAACGGCCCCCTCCCTGGAAGCGGTCCTCAACCAGGGGCTGACACAAGTCGGGGGTACCTGCTGCAGCTGCCTCGCCCCTCAGGGAGATAAAACCCAGGCCGCCAGAGCCTCCAGCACAGCGAAGCTCCAGCTGCCCCCGGGGGCACTTGCTGGATAACGGCCGGTGCCTTTCATTCCCTCCCTTCCCTGCTGCACCACGTGCTCCCCACAGCATTCCCTGGGTCCCCTCCCAGATAAACCACTTGCACTTGGCTCTTTGTCTCCGAGTTCACTTCTAGGGCAGCGATTTTCAACCTTTTCCATCTCGTGGCGCACATAAACTAAGTCTGCAGCACACCAAAAAATACATTATATTTTTTGCCGATCTGACAAAAAATAGGTATAATTTTGATTCATTCCCACCAGATGGCTATTGTGTTGGCTGTTGTCATTTTTTTATTTGACAATCTAAGGGAAAAGAGGTCAGTGCCCCTGACTAAATAGTTAGGTATTGCACGTTTTAAAATTTTTTGCAGCACACTGGTTGAAAATCATTGTTCTAGGGTAACCCGAATCACTGTTCTAGAGTAAGACAATCATCCTCTTAAAAAAAAAGAGAGAGAGAGAGTGGGTCAAGTGGTTAAAACCCGACAAATACAGCCTATATAAAGTAAATCCAAGTCAGGTCTGAAATGCCAGGATGCCTTCTTACCACCTGCCTGCCCCTTTCCTGGCCCCACCACCCTCACCAGTCCTGCAAGTTTCTCCACCACCCATTAAGGAGGCGATTACCTGTGAGGGTGTCCCAGGTCATGCTATGAGAACCAGCACCATGTAGGGCTGGCTCCATCCCTGAGCCCTGGGTGACAGTTCCTCATGGCTCTGACAAGGTGCCAGGACGGAGTTGGCACATGCCCTGCCTTCTCAGGCAGGCAGCTGGTCTGTCCCTGTGCCACGCATGAGTCCAGCCTCATGTCATACCATTCCTGCACTGACACCCCCTCCAGGGTGACCTGTGCCTGGGTCTGAGGACCAGAGTTTGGAGTCATGGAGCCCTGGAGCAGGAGAGACCCACGGGGACTGGCACCTTGTCTAACCTTCCCTTTGTAGGGGGGAGGGGATGAGACTTGAGGGAGCAGCAGGTCTTGTCCGAGATCATTCAATGCATCAGGAGTGGAACAGGGCATGAGCCCAGGCTTCTTTCTTGTAGTTCCAGTTCTAAGCATTGGTTTCTTATTATCAGAGGAGAGGTGAGCACGGCAGGAGAGCAGGAGCTCTGCACTGAGGCTGGGCAGACCTCAGCTTGAAACCTGGTTTTGCTGCCTGTTGGCTGTGTGACCTTAAGCAAGTTACTCAATTCCATGTGCCTCAGTTTCCATGATAGTAAAGTCGAGGTTCTATTACTCATCCAACAGGGAGCTCAGCAGAGATAATCAAGGTGGAAGGCACCTGGACATAAAAGATGCTCAATAAACATCAGGTGACTGAGTCTAGAAGGAGACCCCTCCCATTTTACAGGCCTCCACGTGGGGTAAACTCCACGTGGGTTAAACAGAAATGCCCTCATCATCTTCATAATCCTGTCAAGAAAGTTTTCGGCATGGGCTAGCGTGGAATTTCCAGATTGTGTACTTTAGAGTGCTACTCCTATGAGAGAAAAGGGCTGCTTTAACATCCATCAAGTTTACATCCTGCAGGACTTCTCAAGACCTCTGCTGCTTTTTAAAAAAAAATTTAATTTATTGATTTTAAAGAGAAAGAGGAAGGGGGAGGAGAGAGAGAGATCATTGTGTTCCATTACTAATGCATTCACTGGTTAATTCTTGTTTGTGCCCTGACAGGGGATCGAACCGCAACTTTGGCATATTAGGATGACGCCTAAGCAACCGAGCTACCTGGCCAGGCCACGCCTCTGCTTCTTGATGTGCTTTGTGTGGGTGCAGCATTTTCTGGCCTATCTGCCCACAGGACTCTTTTGTCAGCAGCATTAAATGTCTCCCAATAGTTAGGGGTGCTCCAGGAAACAGTTTGGGAAACAGTTGCTGTCTACTGGAAAGGCCACTTGACCAAAGTCAGGAGCCCTTGGTCCTGTTATTCTATGTCTGCCACTTATTCATTGCGTGACCTTAGACATGTCCCTGACCCATATGGGCCTCACCGTCCCCATCTGTAAAATGAGAGGGGGAAAGGAAGCCCTAAGGGTGCTCGCAGTTCCAATGTGCTGGGATCTTGAGGCTCCCCTCCTCCACCACTAGCTCTCCGCTTGTAACCCCAGCACACCCAGCTCGGGCCCAGCACAGTGCTGGGAGAAGGGCAGAGGGTCCCAAGAGGGTGCTGGCAAGCAGTCCCACTGCTGATCTCACTTCTTGCCCTTGCAAGGTAGGTGGAGCGGTGCAGGGCAGGGCCACACCAGCCCTGCCTGGACAGGAGACAGGGCTGCTCGCCTCTCCTCCCTCCTCCCCGCCCACCCTGCCCGGACAGGCAGCCGCGGGGGGGATTAGGAGTGGGCCCAGCACCTATTCAAGCCATTCAGCGAGCCAGGAAGCCAAGTGCGCTCCTGCCCGCCCCCCATGGCTGGGCAGGTCCGCAGGATTACCAGCATTGTGCTGGGGACTCCCATAAAAGCAGGCCCAGCCCCACAGGAAGGCCGAGTGCCCATGGGAATCCGCCTCCTGTGTGGAGGGTGGCTGGGGCCGGCTGCTGGGCTGCGGAGCTAATGCACCCACTTACCCATGCAGGGAGGCCGCCTCTGTAGCGCCCAGAGCTGCCCTTTAGCTGCGCAGTGGGTGGCTTGGGGCTCCCAGGGGCACGATGGGTGCCATCCCTTACAGTGCCACCCTCACATGAAATCTCAGCCTGCATGCATGAGTCTTTTCATGGGACAAGGCAGAGATCTGCACAAAAGGCAGGCAGGCAGGCAGCAGGCAGGCAGGTGAGGACAAGTTCACCTCCGTGAAGGCCTCTGGGGAGCGGGCATATTCATTTTCTCTGCCTTCTTACAGCCACCATCTAATCCTTAATCTGGACAAGCTGGATCTGGCTTTGAAGGCAGCCCAAAGACAGACAGATGCCCTCGTCAGCTCCCAAGGGCCGATGGGCCAGCTCTGACCGGACGGCAGGCTCGGCAGCAGGCTAGTCCCGTGGAAGAGACGGGCATTAACATGGGATCCTGTAGAGATTTGTGCTCCAGGTGGTGCAAAGCGCTTTGAACGTCACTCCTTCCTAATTTCAGCCCTATCTGTGTCCACCTATGCTGTTACTGACGGGGTTTTTTTATCAACTTGCTTTTTAAGTTGAAATAACTTCTTTAGCCCTTTGCTAAGCAATAATATCTGTGAAGTCATGGGTCTTATGTGCTAGAATTTCCTAATACAATAAAAATAATTTCCCACCCTGGCCGGTGTGCCTCAATTGGGCATTGGCGCACACACCAAAAGGTTGCGGGTCCAATTCCCAGTCAAGGGCACATGCCCAGGCTGCAGGCTCGATCCCCAGTAGGGGGCGCACTACCCCTCCCTCTCTCTGAAATCAATAAAGATATAATTTTTTTTAAAAAGATATCACCTTTCCCATGTTTCTGTTCAACATTCTTTTTCAGCTTGTATTCCAACCAGGAAATTATTCTTCCAAACCAAAGAAACAGATAATGACTCTCACCATTGTCCCTCCACCGCAGAAAACAGTCAGAGCAGGCTGCCAGCTGGAGAAGGAAATCCGCCTCCAGGTGCACACTGAAGGCAGGGTGCTGGGACCTTGAAGAGTGAATGGAAGGAACAGGCTTCTCTAGGAATAAATTAACAAAGGCTTGCACTTGTCACAGATGCTGAGTAATGTCACAGACAAGCCCAAAGAAGTTTTCAAATATTAACAAAGGCCACGAGACAGGAAAGCATCGCCCTCCTGCAGACAGCACAGAACAGGAGTCCAGAGGAAAACATGTGGACTTGGGACAAGGAATGGGCCCGAGCAAACCCAGAATGGACCTGAGCAAGGCCCTTCCTTAAGCAAGTGGTTCTTGCTCTTTGGAGACTGGGACACACTCTCAGGTAGCAGGGTTTCTGGAGGCCTGCCTGAGGGATCGCAGTGTACTCCCAGGCGTGCAGGATTTCCTTGCCTGTCCCTCAGCATTGTGATATCGTTGAACAGAATCGATGGCTCTCCAGGCTGTATTTCCTTACATGCCCACATGCAGAGCTCTTGTGTGTAACCCCATGTTGAGATAACCTCTTGCTACTTGTGCTATTTCTCACCCACAACAAGTGGTACCCCAACTATCCTCAATCTCATAATCCCTCCAGTTCAATCTTCCAACCACTTCGGGAATCACTGTGGCTGAAACTGAGTTTGCACTTTGTGGCATTCCAGTGTACACTGCTGGGAACTGCAGCCTCAGCCCAGAGGAAGCCCGTGAGACCGTCTGGCAAGGAAGGTGTTTATGTCAGAGCCCACTGGTAGTGTGTCATGTTTACACTAAGGCAAAATAAATATATAAAAATATTTGTGGTTCTTATTGAATAATGTGCCTTATTTTTTAGTGGGCCTTAAACTTTTTAAATCAAGGTATTATGTGCATACAGTGAAGTACTGGAAATATCCTGTACCTTGACCTTGGTATATGCATATATATTCCTTTATGTCTGGCTTCTATTGCTCAACATGTATTTGAGATTCATTCATGTTGTTGCTTATATCAGTAGCTTGTTCTGTGTTATTGCAGAGAAGTATTCCATTGTGTGAATATATCACAACTTGTTTATGGACACTGGGTCATCTCCAGTTTAGGGATATTATGACTAATGCTGCTATGAATAGTCTTATAGGTACTTGTCTTCTGGTGAACTATACTTCTCTTTGATTTATATTTGAGAGTGGAATGGTTGGATCATAGGATGAGTGCATATTTAACTCTAGTTTGCATGACTAGAATGACAGGGCAGCACCTAGGAATGCGAGCTCACATGGAAACAGGGCACCACGTTCAAAAAGTGCCTTTAATTCCATCATCCTATATGTGCTCTAATGGCTCCTGAGAGCTAGGGGGGCAGACAGTGTATCTGCAATTTACAGATGCAGAGGCCAAGGCCCAGAGAAGTGAAGAGACTGTCTCAAGGCCACATCACTGCTGATTGGCAGAGCTGGGGTTCAGTGAGGCTCCAAGAACAGGTCTCCAGACGTGCTGGCTCTGCTCGGTCCAAATGCCTCCTTTGCCCTACAAGGAGTTCATGCCCACCTCTCTTATCTCTCCAAGCACACCCAGCCTTTCCGGGAAGGATGCCTCTCTCACACTTCTTGGGAAGCCCCAGCCCTACCTGCTCAGGGCTGGTCTGTGAAAGATGTCCCTCCATGTGACAGGCCCTGACCCTGCAGACACTACACCCCACCTAAGCTAGCTGAGAACAGTCCCCTAAAGGAGAGGACTTGAGGATGGGATTGTGGGGTTCGGCTCTAGCACCATGCAGAGACCCAGGGCTGAGGGCAACCCTGGGGCCCAGTTAGGGCATGGCCAAGATGCTGTCCACTCCGCAGTGCTGACCAGTCTCCTGCTGTTGAAGAGACGGGACCCCCAGGGAGATGAGCGTGGCCTTCCCATCTCCCACCCTTGTCAACTAGTGGCTGAGGGGACTGGAAACATTTAGTCACCTGAGGGACCTAGGAGGGAAGGAGACAGGAGGGCTGGTTGTCCCTGCTCATCTCCTCACCCCAGGCCCTCTGGTGCCTCTGGAGCCCTAGGTCACCTCCTGCTCTCTTTTACCTTGTTCTAGCCCCTCACTGTTCTTCTGGAGTCACTTTCTCCCCCCCATCCCTGTTCCCTGTTTATCCCCTCCCCCTCCCCCTCCTTCCTCCTTCCTCCTTCCTCCTTCCTCCTTCCTTCTTCCTCCCTCCTCTTCACTCACTGGCTGTGCAACCACTTTCGAGTTTCCTAAGCTCTCTGAGTGAAAGCGCTGACCTCGCAGGGCGGCTGTAAATCTCGGTGGGCGGTCGGTAGAGAGAAGATGCCCAGCCACAGGCGCTCCCCTGGGCCATTCCCTTTTCCCCGCGAGGAGGAGGGGTGGGGACACACATTAGCTCCCTTTGCCTCCCCCAGCAGAGCCCCATCAACACCCATTGCAGAAAGGCTTGAGGCTTGACTGTCCTTCACCTGAGGGAACAGACCCTGGCCCAGTCTGGTTGCATCCAGCAGGGCGGTAGGGTGACAGATGATGTTTGGTGAAAATTTCTGGGAGGAGTCGTGATTTACCAGAACCCTACTGTGTGCCAAGCTTCGGGGTAAGCATTTTGACATGCATTATCACGTGTGGTGTGGTCTTTGTGAGAACCCTATGAAACAGGTACTATTATTTGTGTACTAATTAACATTTGAGTACAGAGATTCAGAGAGGTAGAGACTTGCCTTGGGTCACACAGCTATTAAGCCATGCAAATAGGCCAGTCTGACCCTAAATGCTATGCTTTTTAACTTTTTACTATGGGAAATTTTAAACATATAGAAGAGTAGACAAAATAGTATAATGAACCCCCATGCGCCTGGCACCCAGCTTCATTGACTAACTCTTGGCCCATCTCGCTTCATCCCTCCCCACATCCAGATCAACCTTTCTTTAGTTTGAAGCATAGCTCAGATATTATATAGTTTTATCCATATTTCAGTATGTGCCTTTAAGAGATAAAGTTAATTTTTAAAACATAACCAAAATACACCCTACCCGGTTTGGCTCAGTGGTTAGAGTGTTGGCCCACAGACTGAAGGGTTCCAGGTTCGATTCCAGCCAAGGGCACGTACCTCAGTTGCAGGCTCGATCCCTGGCCCCAGGAGGCAACCAATCGATATGTCTCTTTCACATGGGTGTGTGTGTTTTTTCTCTCCTCCTTCCGCTGTCTCTGAAAAGCAATGGAAAAAATATCAAGTGAGGATTAAAAAAAAAAAGAAAGAAAACATAACCAAAATACCCTTACTATGCTATAAAACTTGGCAATAATTTACAATTACCTAGCTATAACACAGAATTCTCATTTCCAATCCTGTCACGCTTTTCTGCTCTCCCCTTCTGCCGCTCTTAATAAAAACAATGATACCTCTTCCACTGCAAAGCCCTGCCACACACACTATCTCATTCAGTGCTCAGAGCGGCCCTTGGAGGACTTGCCTCATTTTTGAAATGAGGAAACTGAGGCTCAAAGAGGTGAATGGACTTGTCCAAGGTCACACAGTGGGTTAAAGACAGAATTAGGCCCTGTCCCAGGCCCTGCATCACCCCCATCTTGCTCCTCTTTAACCCAGGGTGACTTACTACAGGAGATTTCAACCATCAAGCTCAGAGGACCTATGGGGGCCTGGAGGAGTTGACTGAGAGACCCTCCGCTCAGTGGTAACAGGCTGGACAGTGTGCGTCCCCAGCTGAGAAGGTACAGCCACACTCCTTTTTCTGGGAAACAACAGAACTAATTCCTCTGCTCAGGTTTATTTGCTTTCAGTAGCTCCCCAAAGCCCAGGCAGCGCTGGGGCTTACCACCCAGGCCCCCGAGTGGCATGCCTTAAGCCCCCTGCACTATGGCAGATTGGATGGTGAAGCCCAAAGGGCAGGCACAATAGCCAGATCACTCAGCCAACCTTATCCTAATTCTACTTTCTGCCTAAGTGCAGGAGAAGGGCAAAGGTCTCTCTGTTTTTCTTCTGGAAACCTCCTTGCCTAGCCAGCCCTGCACATGCAGAGAATGCCAAGGATTCCATTCTAAATCCCATGGCTTTTATGGCTAATTCTTCCATTAGTCTGCAGGCTACGGAACAAACCTCTTAGCCTGGCATTCAAGGCTTGCAGTCTGCACTGATGCAGCCTATCACAGAGACCAAGGGGACCACAGAACAATTTCAGGGGAGACAAACACTTTATACAAGCCAATTCCTGAAATTCTGCAGTTAGAGCTTCACTTCTTTAGCTTCACACTATGCTCTCTGTTTAAAGGCTAGCAGTGTCCCTGCCAGCAGTGTTTATTAAATCTCCTTCCGGATGCCAAATTTAATGTTCTAATAATACCACTTGCTACTCTTTGCCCATCCAGATTGGCATTTCATTTCTCCAGACCTTACTCATGCTACTTTCTCTGCCTGGAACCTCACTTCTTCCGTCATCCACTAACTTCCGGGGTGCCTCAGGACTCAGCCGAGGCACTAGCTCCTCTGGGGAACTTTGGGAACCCTCCCTCCTCCCACAGCCTTCCCACCCTCCGACCTGGGCGCAGGGCTCTTTCATGGGTTGAACTTGACCGCAGCACTTACCTCGCAGTATTGTAACCAGCACACTGTGAACTCCTCAAGGGCAGGGATCAGTTTATTCATCTCAATCTTCCCCAGGCCTGAACACAGGGCACATAGTGGGATCTCAGCTTGACGAGCTTGCTGTAAAACTTATCTCACTGAACCCTCGCTGCAGCCCTGTGGGTTTGGCTGCTCCTCGCATTTTAGAAAAGTGGAGACTGAGAGGCACAGAGGCAAAGTGGCGTGTCCCAGGCACTCACATCTGCCTCTGGGCCATCCGGAAACCCAGGGCAGAGGAGCTGGGACGACTCGAGGCAGGAGGCAGTGCCTCTGGGCACTTTGGAGCCAGCAGCTATGCTCAGACACCTCTCCCACAACTCCCTGCTGCCACAAATTCCTCATCCTGGCCTCAGAGCTCCTACAACCCTCCCAAGCCCACCTCTCCAACCTCACCCTTACAACTCCCTCTTAGGTCCCCTGCTCCCATCTCACCTGCCTACTCACTCATCTCTGGGTTCACTGGGGTCTTCAGAACCCTGCACTTGGTACCCCAATTCCATCCCTATCACATCCTGACACCCATGGTCAGTGCAGCTGGGTAAAGAGGTGGGGCAGATATTCACAGGAGCCATCCAACATCAGGGTGACAAGGAAGTGCAGTGCTCAAAACAAGCAGATGGATCAGCATTTCCCACACTGTGGGCATCCTGAGAGATATTCACAACTATTTTTCCACAAAAGAGCCTCGTGGGCAATAATATAACGGTAATGCCTGGTGGGTACTGAATGCTCCCATCTCAGGCGCTGTGCAGAGCATTTTGCATGCAATGCTGCATTTCACCCTCAATGCTAAAAGGCAGGCCCCATTTCTTCTCTGAACTACAAATGAGGGCACTGCAGTTCAGAGAGGCTGGTGAACTTCCCCGTGGTCACACAGCTAGACGGTAGAATGAGGGTTCAAAACCCACCTAGCCTGTGCTCTTAGCCACATTGGGAGCTTTCCTTTGTCAGGCTCTGCACTGCCCCTTGAAGAAATTCAGCATGTAATTAGCATGTTAAACATCCTGAGGGGTCTTATTTAACTAAATATTTCCCATGCTTGTTTGAGGCTAGAACAACCCCCTCTTTTGTTTTACTGAATCCTACTCACATCCCACAGAATATAACATTTCACTGAAATAGTTTGGGGAGTGCTGCTCTGGCAAATATCAGCTCCTATTAATAACAACCTGAGAGCACAGGACAGCGGAGTTGAAGGAAGCCTGGAGAACTCTGGGCACAGCCTCTTCGTTGCACTTGTGGGGTTCTGAGGCTCAGGCAAAGGCACGTGCTCTCCCCACCTCACAGTCCATGAGTGGAGGGAGCAGGTCTCTGACTCCCTCCTCAGGCCCAAGAATGGCCTTTCCTCGAGGCAGGCTGGTGGGGCTGGCAGTTGGAAAACCTTTCAGCGATGGAATTCGCACGCCGTCCTGTAGAGGCCGCACTGGCTTCAGGAGACGGAAACTACTGGAAGAAGCACCATCCTACTGGGGAAAAAATCAAAAGATCTGAGGATCACAAAGCAGGATGGTTCTGCAGATCACGTAAAGTTTAACTCCTCCAACACAAAGACCCAGAGAGGGAAAGGGACTTGTCCAAGGCCACGCAGCAAGTTCAAAGCACAGCTGGAACTAGAATTCAGCCTCCTGCCTCCTGCCTCCTGCCTCCTGCCTCCTGCCTCCTGCCTCCTGCCTCCTGCCTCCTGCCTCCTGCCTCCTGCCTCCTGCCTCCTGCCTCCTGCCTCCTGCTCTGACGGGCCTTTCCTGCAACTGCTGATACATATGTCTGTCTCCCCAGCCTTGCCAGAGGCCCCTCAAGAGCAAAGTGTCCAATTCATGCCTGATCTCCTATCTCCTAACATTTAGAGCTGAAGAAATATTAAGTGAATGAAGAAATAAAACAACTTTTACCAAAAACTCTGTTTCTCGGCTTGGTCATTTACATGGTATGAGATTAACTTTTGGCTGTTTCTGAAATGGTTGTACCCTCAAAGGAGAAACATTTGCTACCAAAGAATAATAGTGATATTATATTATGCTTAATACATATGTGTGTGTATAAACACACACACACATCAAACACTGCTCTAAGCGTTTTACCTACATTAACTTATTTAAATCTTACAGTGACCATAAAGGTAGGTATTATTATTATCAACACTACTTTGTAGATGAGAAAAAATACTGCACAAAGAGGTTAAGTAACTTATGCAAAGTAACACAACTAATAAATATTAGAATCAGGGTTGAACCCAGGCGCTCTAACACCACGGCCATGTTCTTAACCACTGCACTGAAGCCATCTCTTGGAGGTGCTACCTTTATCAAACATGTGCTGTGTACCAGGCACTATGCACAGCATCACTTACATTACCTGTAACACTCAGAGCAAAGCCCCGAGATAAATATTAGCTTCCATTCTACAGCTAGAAAAATGGAGGCTCAGAGGTATAAGAAGACTTACTTGTCTAAAGTCACACAGCTAGGGAGCAACAGAATTGCGGTTTAAAGCCATTGATTCTAGTGATATGCCGTGGTCATCGCTCATGGTTAATGGCTTAAAATGCCATATGCAATTCAGTCAAAACTTAAATAAAAGCCAATGCACTGTCATCTTCAATAATACCATGTGAAATAGTTTTCTTCCAACATAGAGGTATTTTCCTTTTATTGGTTGGTTTTGTTCCAAGGTTTAGTCAGTCGTTATTTCATTTGTTCACGAAAATACTTATTGGATCACACACACACTAGGCAGCACCTGGTATGCGGGACAGGGCAGTAAACATGACAGACACTATCTCTACTAACCCTGTCTTCATAAAGCTTACATTCTGGTAATACTGATCATCATTAAACAATTAATTAGCTGATTAAAGTGGCAGTAATTGCTACAAATGAGAGGTAGAGCTACACTGTGATTAGCTTGCTCAGAATAGAAAATTCCGGTTAATCTGCTTAATGTCTTGAAAGTTATTATTAAAATTAACTTTCCTATAGCTCCTATGGCAGTTATTTTTAAAAAGAGCAGGAAGAAAGAAGTTCTTGTTTATCTGAAGAAATAAAAAAGAATCATTGATCAACACATAATCCTGGAAAACAAGACTACTTAAGAGTAAATTAGAGAGAAAATAGTCAAGAGATACTCAACAAGCATGTCTTCTGAGCGCCCAGTCTATGATGGGATTCTCTGAGGGGCTTTCCCAACCGTGCCAGTCAGGAGGAGCTATTACCCCAATTTAAAGAGGAGGAATTGAAGGCAGAGTGAGTGGTTAACCAGTTCTCTGAAGGTCGCTCACATTGCTACCAAGTGGGGCCAGGATTTGAGCCCAGGTTGATCTGACAGAAATGCTCAGAACCCTTCTCTGAACCACACTGTATTTTCTAATCTTTAAAGCCGATCAGCCAGGAGTTGAAACTCTGGACTCTGACATCATAGGAATGCAGTCTTCTTGTCAATGCCATCTCTCCTCCATGGGGCCCCGGAGAAGAAACACTGCATTTTCTGGGAACAAAGAGAATCAAAAAGAGAAGATCACGTATGATGCAAACCACACTTCTCAGAGAAATTGTTAATTACTGGAATGATTGCATTCCTTTCCCCTGAGATACAGGTTTCCTGAACAAAAAGCTTTAATATTTTGCTTATGCAAATGGAGAAACCACTCTCTATCTCTCTAATAAGATGCCCAAGTCGGGTCTTTTCTCCGTCTTTCTGTGACTTAAGCCAACGTTTCCCTTTTCTAAGGAAATCCCACCTCTTGGTGCAGCTAAACCCTGCCCAGAGTTCCTGGCCCCAATTTCAGGAGTAAGAGCGTTTTGTACGAATCCAGTTTTCTCGTAGTTGGAAAGGGAGAATGGGGCTTCACTTTGCATTGGAAGAAAAAAGGGCTGATCTTTTCTGGACTCATTCTCTGGCCTGGGGACAATCTTCATCTGATCACCTGCACGGGCCCAACTCCACAATTGCCACTTTCCACCAACGACGAACACTTTGGAGCATTTTCCAACATCGAGAACGAGTCCAGCGTTGGACCAGAGAAGTGTAGACCGTGCCTTGGCCAACGTGCCTTCCTGGAGGCCTGGTCTTGAAAGCGTACTGCTCCCCACCCCCCCAGCCCACCCCACCACGGGCTGTGGGAACCTGAATGTCCACTGAGCTGCTGCTCTTGAAGCAGACATTCTGCCTTGTCGAGAGTGAGCAGGGAAGAGGGCACCTGGACAGGCATGTATGAACAGCCCTCCCTCCGAAGGAGCTTGCCTTTCAGGTTTCCTAAGAGCCAGTGTGCCCATGGATTGTATAATGAGGAGGGATTTGTTTGCTGAAGGATCTTTTCGGCTTTATTGCTTAACTCCAAGGTGAGAAGGGGGTGGGGGTAAGATGAGATTTGTTCTCCTTTGCTTTCCTTTGCCTTCCCAAATAGTCCAAATATAAGCCTCGTCTGCAGCTGCCCTGAAACAGCAGCCAAGGTAGTTTTAAAAATAGGGAACAAAAGTTCTAGTCCTGGATTAGCCCCCTAACCTCCTATGTGACCAGGGGCAAACCCTCGCCTTTCTCTGGGCTAGAACCCCCGCCCTGTTCAATGAGAAGGTGAGCACCACTGTGTGCGCCTCAACTCCCACACCCAGGCAGTGGGCACTGCAGCAAACATCTAACTCCACTCTCCTGGTGGTTAGAAAGATCAACATGGAATAACGCAAAGTAAACTAGATCTGAGAAATTAAGGCTTAATTTTCTTTTTAATCCTCCCCAGAGGATATTTTTTTCCATTGCTTTTTCAGAGAGAGAGAGAGAGAGAGAGAGAGAGAGACGCCGACACGAGAGAGACACATTGATTGGTTGCCTCCTACATGTCGCCAGGGCAGGGGATCGGGCCCAGGACCCCTTTCCCTTGAGAGTAACATCTTCCCTTGAGAGTAATATCTTCCCTTGAGAGTAACATCTTCCGCAGTTTTGTACAGTTATCAAAACTAAGAAGCTAACGCTGGCACAAAACTGTTAACTAAGCTACAGACTTCACTGAGACTTCACCAGTTTTTCTACTCATGTCTACTTTTTTTATTCCAAAACCCAATACAGGGTAGACATTACATTTCGTGGTCCTGTCTCCTTACTCTCCTCCAATCTATGAGTTTCTTGGTCTTCCCTTTTCTTTCATGACCTTGACATTTTGAAGCTCTTTGGGCATTTTGTAGAATGTTCTCAGCTTAGGTTTGTCTGCTGTTTTCTCATGAGATGACAGAGCTAATGAGTTTTTAGGAAGACTGTCACAAAGATGAAGCTCCCTCCTTTTTGCATCACACTGGGGATGTGATATAACAAGGTGATTACTGGTGATGTTAAATTTGATAGCTTGGTTTAGATGGCATTTGCCAGGATTTTCCACTATAACGTTACAATTTTCCCCTTTCCAAGCTCTACTCAGAGAAGAGGGTGACTGAGCCCAGCCTGTACTACACCCTGAGTTCAAGAGATGAGAAATTAAGCTCCACCTCCCAGGGGAGGAATATCAAAGAGTCTGTAGATACATGTTAAAACCGGCACATTTGGTGGGAGGTCCTTTCAAGGCTATACAAACATCCTATTTCTCCTTAAAGTTTGGCCCATCGTTTTTATCGCTGGATCTTGAGATTACTGTGGTGTTCAAATGGTCTTTTTCTCATTCCTTCCATATTTATTATTTGGAATTCTTCTGTACGAAAGACTTGGCTCTTCTTCCATATTTATTTATTCGATTTTTAATTTATTTTATCAATATGGACTCATTGTTTTATTTTTATTCCTTGGGTTATAATCCAATATTACATGTATTTACTTTAGCCACTGGAAGCTCTTCCAGGTTGACTCTTCTGTCCTTTTGACATGCCCATCTTTTTTTTTTTTTTTTAATGCATCCTTTCTAGCACTACTTTAGGCTCTATACCCTCTTGTATTTTCCCTGACTCAGTCCTAGAACCAGCCACTTCTGCAAGGACCCCTGGCTCCTTTTACTAGAGAATGGCATTTAGGAACCAAGATCCGGACTCTGAGTGTGCTCACTGCTGCTGGGGTGTCACTGTTTCTAAGTCCTCTCAGCAAAGAGAGAAAGGAAATATAGATGTATGCTAACCCATGTATTACGCGTATCTATATTTGTTCCTACATCTATTTGTATATATATTTTAATAGACATGGATTCATTTGATACCTCCAACTCTAATCTACCCCCACAGAGTTCATTCCAGTCTTTCCCCCATGCTCATGTGTGACCTACAATTTATTTACTTATTTGTTTGACCCTAATATCCATGTAGTTTCAGAACACTAACCTCTACTCCTATGAGAAGCACATCCACCAACTAGAATACAGTGTTTATAAACACTTCTTTTTGTCTTTAGCCAAATATAATTTTTCATATTTAAAAGGCCTAGATTCAAACCCCAGCTCTGCCACTCACTGGCTGTGTCAATATAAAGCACACACTCAACCTCTTTCATCTCAGTTACTCATCTATAAAACCAGAATGATAAACTCTGTCGTACCTGCTCTGTCCTACCTCCCTGATGGGGAGGGAAGAATTAGAGGAGATAAAGTATATAAAGGGGTTGAAGAATTTTCTAGCACTCCTCACATTTCAAATAGTATCATAACATCACAGTCCCTGAGTCACAGGTTGGGGCCCTGCACAGGGCAGCTCCTACTCTCTGAGTCTTGTCCTGCTCTAAGGCACATACAAGGGTCACAAGTGTCCACTCCTTTCTGCATCCAACTCAGTGAGTCTGATCCAGGCCAAGCTGGGAGGGAGCCTGGTCTCTGGCTAAATAAACACAGACACTAAGAGCACCTGAGCTCTTGGAAGCTCTCACTACCTGTTGGAGCATTTCAGCCCAACCGGCCTGGCCAGAGGAAAAGCTCTCCATAGCCGCATACCTTCCTGGGGTGCCCCTCCCTTTGTTGGGAAGATCCTCAACATCCTAGGATGGAAAGCTTTGTTCCCACTTTGTTTTGGAGACTGCCATGGCCTCTGCCCTTCTCTGTTCTTCCGTTTTCCTATCTGTGAAGTGAGGGTGTTGAATTAGATCACAAGTCACCAACTGGTAGCTGGATCCAGCAGGCATGCGCCACATTGGGCCCATGGGATGCTTTCAGTATGTTTTTAAAAAATCTAATAGCCCCTCTTTTTGAGAGCAGTTTTAGGTGAAAAATTGAATGGAAAGTAGAGAGTTCCCATAAGCCTCCTCTCCCTACTTCCACTCCAACAGCTTTATTATTAACTTCTTGCATTAGCATGGTATGTTTGCTGCAATTGTTGAACCAACATGACACATTAATATTAATCAAAGCCCATAATTTATATTAGTTGCACTCCTTGTGTTACACAGTTCTGTGAGTTGTGACAGAGTATAATGTCCTGAATTCACTACTACAGCAGCATAAGAAATTTCACTTCCCTAAAAATCCCATGTTTCACCTCATCATACGCTCCCCTTCCCCCTGACCCCGGCAGCCACTGATCTGTTCATTGTCTCTATCGTTTTGCCTTTTCTAGAATGTCACATGCTTGGGATCATACAGTATGTAGCCTTTTCAGCCTGGCTTCTCTCACTTAGCAATATGCACTTAAGGTTCTCCCATGTCTTTTCATGGCTTGATAGTCCACATCTTTTTATTGCTAAATGATATTACATTGTTTGGCTGTACCACAGATTCTTTATCCACTCACCAGGATGATTTTAAACTGGAATTATTTGCCAATAATTAAGAATAGAAGGCATTATATTGAAATCCATATTCTTGGCCTCTCTTAAAAAATAGGAAGATTTGATAACACTGGGTCTATCTTCCCAGATGGCAACACTTGGCTGGAATTGAACAGCAGCAGGCTTCTTTGGATGGGGGATGGGTCACCTGCTCATTACAGTCCCCTCCTGTCCTCTTTATGTACCCTGCCAGGTCCTGGTAAGCATTTAGACCAAGCTTTGCCTCTTATTAGTGGAGTGACTTCAGGCAAATGTACTGATTGTTTTCCATTTGAGCCATTTCCTGTCCCTCAATCCTATCTCCACCCTTTTCTGTCCTGCTCTGTGTCCTGTGCCACTGACCCTACAGACTGCATCTTCCAGGATCCTTTGCTGGCTGGCTTCCAGCTGGGTTTGGCTGTAGGGCCACTGGCATGGAATCAGAGGGGGAGAGGAAAGAGGGACCACCATATATTTTCATTGCACTCTCCCTCACCCAGCTTGGGCACCAACTATTGGGCTGTTGCTGCAGCTCTCCAAGACTATGGCTCCTTCTGGGCAACGCTCCCCTATAGTCTCAACCTTTTCTGGGCACTGGTAACTCCATGCCCTCTCTTTTCCCCTTCCCACTGTGGCTAGCCTCTGGGTCTCTCAACATCTTTCGTTTTTTCCTTTAACCTGGTCCTTAGACTGGGCTACTGCCACCTGTATTTTGGAAGTTGTCATAAAGACTAAAGGATATCATACATGCACAGTACCTAGAACACAGTAGGACCTCAGTGATGGGCTGGCTCTGCCCTTCTGCCTTATTTCACATATTCTCTACATGTGTTATATCTTCTCTCAGCCCTCTTGGAACTTAATCCAGGTAATTATAACAATGACATCTAAGAATCATTATATTTGGGATTTTTAGAAAGCAAAAGGCCCAGAAACCTGAAATTCTAAATCTTTGTACATGTATCTGTGTGTCTCAGCATTCAATGCATTGCTGTACTGAAGATGGTAGGTACTTAAGAAACATTAGTTGATTTAATGATTTAAAATGTAGATGGTTGAAGCTGGGATGCTTATCACCTCCTTCCTACTCTTAATAGGCACTTTGACACTTAGGAAACCTCCAGAGCCCCCAACAGCCTAGATGTGGTCCAGAAGGGACGTGTTATCCTCATTTTATGGATGGGAAAACCAAGCCTTTGTGAGGTTAGGCAACTTGTCCAAGGTCACAGAGGTCTCTCGATTTGGAATCATGAGCTGCCTGTCTATCTGTGACTGGAAAGGAAGGGGGTCTCTTTGAGCATGCCTTCCAGTAATGCTCCTCTCAAACTCAGAAGCCAGGTTCCAGTGAGGGGAAGAATCTTGCCCGGGGCACACCACAGAGGTTCTCCAACTCTTTCCTTTGGCTCTTCTCATTCTTCTATGTGCCTTAGACTCAAAAAGGAAATAGAGCCATGGCCAGGTAGCTCAGTTGGTTGGAGCATCGTCCCAGTACACCAAGGTTGCAGGTTTGATCCTTGGTCAGAGCACATACAAGAATCAACCAATGAATGCATAAATAAGTGGACCAACAAGCCATTCATTCTCTCTCTCTCTCTCATTCAATAAATAAAAGTTTTATTAAGGAGAGGAAACAGATATAAGACAGAGAGTACTCAGGAATAACAAAAGGAGACAAATGACCCTCAATAAATCTAATTCCCCCAGAGAGTGACTAGAAGTCTCCAGGCCCAGGGTTCTACCTGCCTGAAAGACTCAAGGCTGGCATGTCTCCCAGGAGGCTGACCCAGCTGCCCAGATGCTGCCCAAGAGCTCACAGATGGCTTCAAGCCCCAGAGCCCCAGGGTGGAGCCAAGCGTGGGGATCCCAGGGCACCTGGCTGCACACAATGCCCTCTCCAGCACTGCTTCTGACCCAGCTGTCATAGGTGAGTGGATGCTCACGCAGGTGCTGAGAAAGGTGGCCTGGGCTCCAGGGACACTTGACTCGTCTCTCAGTGGAGCCAAGGACATGCTCCAGTGACACCATGGCTATTTCCTCTGGGGGCACACTGCTTCTCAGGATCCTGCCTTTGGCCCTTCCTAAGTGGCCTGTGAAAGTAAGTCGAGGGGTCCTGCTCTGATCTGAGCATCCAGAGGGAGCTGGGTGAGTCACAGATAAACTCTACTCAACAAACATTTGCCAACTACCTGCTCTCTGTCAGACTCTGCTCTGGGAACTAGGGATTCTGCACTGAACTTGCACAATATTTGCCTTTTACAAACAAAGCAGAGAATGGCAGGTCCCTAGAAGAGGGATTCCAGAGTCACACTGCCTGGTCCAGTCTCAGCCTAGCCCTACAATGCTGGGTGATCTTGAGCAAGTTGCTTAACCTGTCTAATCTCAGTTTCCTTCCTCCAAGAGCTACTCTAAGACCAGTAATGTAATAAGTGATAAAATAAGACAATGGTCTTGGAAGTACACTGCAGACAGAACAGGGAGAAATTATTGCTAGTGTTTCATAATTTCATCATGAAATTTATCCAGCATTTTCCAAGTACCAAGTGTCTGCTCAGCATCACATGTAATTATTCCAACAACCCTGGTACAGCTGTATCACTATCTATATTTCAGAGATGAGAAATGGAGGCTCAGGGAGGGGCTGTGACTTACCTATGGTCACACGGACTGTAAATGACAGAGCTGGATTGGAACCCAGATCATTCAGATTCCAGAGCCTGTTCTCTCTGCTCGGCCTTCCACAGCTTCCTCCTTCCTCTTTGGTCTTTCATTCAGCAGTGACTTACTGGCCCCTTTCTACCTGCCAGTCAGTGTGCTAGGCTCCAAAGGTACTAAGGGAGCAAAACTGACCTGGCACTTCCCTTCAGAGCCTCGAGATTTAGTAGAGAGGGAAGCAATGAGGGGTAATTACAAGCATAATAACTGTCACCAAAGGGGGGGGTCAGAGCCCTGTGGGCGTGTGAAGCTTATTGTGGAATCAAACAAGGCCTGCAGGAGAAAGTGATCTGTGAGATAACATCTGAAGGCTGACGGAGAGTTGGCCAGACAAGAAGGCAGGGGGAGGGGATCACATGGAATCTGGAGCCACAGGTGGCCAAGGAACAGAAAGAGAGCAAGCCCACAGGCAGCAGGAGGACACGGTACAAGGATCAGCTGAAGCGGGGGCAGGAGCCTTCTAAGGCATGCCAAAGAGGTGGACCTGAGAGTCGAGTCCATAGGGCCTCATACCCTTCATCTTAAATCTTGTGGCTTCCTCATCTACCCAGTGACTAGCTGGATCAGCAGCTGAGGAGCTAGTAGGGACAGGGGCCAAGGGAGCTGAGAGTACCCTGACAAGCTGAGGTCAGCACACAGCGCAGAAGGGACAGGGAGAGGCAGAGCCAGGGCAGCACCAGGGACAGCTCTCAGTGGCTCTCAGGCCTCACCGCAGTCAGAGATCATTCACTCTTGTTCATTCATTCATTCATTCGACAAATATTGAGTGCCTTGTTGTAAGGTCACTGTTTGGGGTATTGGTAGATACATCAGAAATTAAAAAGACAAAAATTCCCTCTCCTCCTTGAGATTAGTTTCTAGCAGAGGAAGACAAAAAATAAACATAAGAAATATGAATTGTGCATTATAGTATAAGGTGACAAGTGAAAGGAAAGAATACAACAAGGAAGGAGGATCGGAGTGTAAGAGAGAAGGGGAGTGGTTGTAACTTTAAGTAGGACAATCAGAGAAGGCTTTACCACAAAAATGACATATTGGACAAATAAGCAAAGGAGGTGACCGAAGGGTCAAGGGCATCCCACGGGAGGAGTGTTTCAGGCAGAAGGAACAGCAGGTGCGAAATCCCTGAGGAGGAGAATGCCAGGTATGTTGGAGGCTCTGTGAGGAGGCTGGGTAGGAGGTAGGCGGGGACAACTCAGAGAGACCAGGGAGGGAGTCAGAGGAGGAGGGCCATCCTAAGGAGGTGGCTTTCACTCTGGGTGAATGAGGAGCCGCTGGGGAATTTGGAGCAGAGAGGTGACGTTATTTGACTTACATTTTCACAGGCTCCCTCTGGCTGCTGGATATTCTATTATGGGGGTAAGAACGGAGGCAGAGGGACCTTTTGGAGGCTATTGCTACTTCAGACAAGATAAGTTTAAAGTTGTGTTCGGTATAGAAAGGGTTAACAGTACCAGCAAAGGAGCAACCAAAGCTGTGCTGGTGGGGAAATGGGGGGAGGGGGAGGGCAGAATAGAGAGGAACTGGGAAAGCCCACACCCGTTTCCCAGATGAGAAGAAGCCTGAAGAGGAAGACAGGTACAGAGGAATCCATGCCCTCAGGGGAGGCCAATGCTCCATCCTGCCTTCCAAAACATACATTTTCTAGGCCCTTCTTCCGTGGCTCCTGACTATCGCATGAATCTCCTTCATTGAGCCTTGCTTCCTCCAACCTACCCTCCAGCTGCCCTTACGGTGCTCTTCCTACATGCATCCTGGACACCACCCTTCTGCTGCACAAACACTGTCAGTGGCTCCCTTGGTCTGCAGGGTATAGTCATGCTTCCAGTTCCCCTGTGATCTGGCACCACTCTAGCTTCCCAGCCTCACCTCTCAGCATTTCCCATCACACCCTCAGGATTCTAGCCATTCAACTCCCACCTTTTCCCAAACAGGCCTCAAGCTTTTCTTGCCTTTGCTTACAATGCTACTTCACTTGATACATCTTTACCATGAAGGTCCTCCAGGAAGCCTTCCCAAGCTGGATCGCTCTTCCCTAAGAACTTAAACAGCCATGGGCCAGCTACCTTATTTATACCAATGGCCCAGAGAAGGGGAGTGGTGAAGGAAAGCTGAGTGAGTCTACAGTCAGCACTCGAGCAGAACGGCCAGTGTGTGAGTCCTGACGCTCCCATCCAGAAAAGAACAGGGACAAGCATCCCAGGCTGGCCCGAGGCATGTTCAACCATGATCCTTCAAGGCAGAGTATGGAGGGAGCCAACTATAGATTATTGGCCAAGTATGCCCTTGAGCACAGGCTAAGGCGGGGGGGGTCAAGGAGCAGCTCCCCCCTCTTGTATCCAGAAAGCTTCCAAGCTGGTGGCCTCAGTGGAGAAGGTAGAGTAGAACCCAACAGCACAAAGGAAAACTGCCTTTTGTATCATATCTAACCAAGCAATTTTAGCTGTCTTTTGGATGAGAAAAAAAAAGAGGGGAAAAAAACACACCAAATATAACCCTGCCAGGCTTTGCTTGATGGTGTCTACAAGGGGGTCTTAGAAACAGACAGGCTTGTGGATCAAAATATAATACTCATCACTTAAATAGCTTTATTTCTCCACAGCTACACTAAGTCCCTAGCCTCCCACACAAGGGAGAGGGTAACAGACATCACTGCTCCTTGAGGAGGACAATACCCCAGACTGAGGGCATCTTGGGCCCCAGCTCAGACCCAAACGCAGAAGTGGGAACCCACCATCAGGGGTGTGAGCTGCTGGGTGGGGAGGTATATCTTCTGAGGTCTTGGGCTCATCCTCAAGTCCCATCTTAACCCAACTCTGGGGCCTGAAAGGGAAATATTTGGATACCTACTGGGGCTAAGGAATGAATCTCAAAGGATCTCAATTGCCCACCACTCTCAGCTCCTTATTGAGCTTCCATTTCCTTTGCTCAGTCTCTGCCATATGATGTAGCTACCCCTGCAGGGCCTCACCATGTGGTAGTTGTTGAAAAGGCCACCCTCCTATCCCCAGCCCATCCTCAACACCTACAATCCACCCACAAGGCCTCTCCTGAAAAGTCAGAGAACAATGGAAATGTAGCCATAAAGCTTGACTCCAAATAGAACACTTCCAAGAATCTGCAACAAAGATATATCAACCCTACACACTGGGATCTCTTCATGTTTCTGATCTTGAAAACCACTTCCCTTTCCTTTCTCAGAGAGGAACCCTACTGTCAGTTTTTCACCAGAGGAGCTCCACCAGTTAGGAAAAGCTCAAGCCCGATCACAGGGATGAGACTAACCCAAAGTCAAGGTGATTCACAGTATGCAGTAACCCTCTGGTGGTATCTCTCCCAAAGTCTGAGTCTAGAATAACCACGAAGGGCCCTGCAGAACAACAAGGGTGGGCTTGGGCACTCAAAGGATGGTCCTCATCAATATGTCTCCACCAATATGAGCTCAATAGCCTTACCCATTCTTCCCACAGTCTTCCAAACTGTAATGTGCGGAACACACACACACAAACACACACACGAAGCTAAATAGGGTAATTCCCAAAGCCAGGATTGGCTCTAGACTATCAGAAGAAAAGCATTTTTTGAAATCCATGTAACCTGCATGGATTCCTCTGCCCATAAGATCCATCTTACATCATTATGCAAAGCAGTGTCATGTCCCTCTTTCTGCTCAAACCAGTTAGAATTAATTTCTAGCACTTGAAACTGAGAGAGTCCCAAGGAACGCACCCCATCTCTCTGCGTTGGTAAAGAAGCTTTCAGCTGCAAACAACAAAAATGTATTGTCTCACAAAACAGAAATTCTAGAAGTGAGATGGCCCTCAGGGTGGGTTGATTCAGAGGTTCAATGGTGTCTTCAAGGTTTTTTCAAGTTCCCCACTCTGCTTAGATATGAGATGACCACAGTGATTTCTGGTATCACATCCATATGAAATCATCCACATGATATCAATCTGAGGAAGGAGGGGGACCAGCTTTTACTACCTCTGCTCCTCAGGGGTAATGCAAGGAAACGTTCTCCCAAGTCTCCAACAGGCATCTCCTATGCTTCATTGGCCAAAATTGGATCACATGCCTTCCTCAACCAGCAAATTGGGGCAGGGACAATGGCAAGTGAAATGGAATTTTCCTTAGACCAGTTGGTCTCATCTCTGACATTGGGGGTGGGTCAGAGTCCCCAGAGGCAGATGGCTGTGGCTGTGTAATGGAGCTACCTCAACCACATTAGGGTCCTGTTAGAAGGAAACAGAGGAGAGAGGGCTCTGGGCAGGCAGCCAACCGTGTGCACTGCACTGTATCCAATGGCTATCTAGCCCCGGCTTTCCTTAATCTTGGGCCACATTAAATCCTTAGGCAGGACGCTTTCTCCCACCAGTCTCTGTGAGAGGATGGTGCTGGGTGAAGACATGCACACACCTTGTCCAGAACCAACCTTGTGCGCTGATGTCTGCTCTTCTAGTCACTGTAAGGAAGGCTCTTGTGCCTGATGTGGGGTTGAATCGGAGCGAGGTGGGGCTGGAGGCTGGAGTGCCAGTTAGGAAGTCCACAGGCTGGCAGCCCGGGACCTGCGAAACGAGGAGACAGCCCAGCCAGCAGTGCCAGAGCCTGAGTCACCAGCAGGTTTTTGGCATGAAGGCTGAAGGGTAGAAGGGTGTGCCAAAGGAAGACATCAGGACCCAGGGCCTCTCGGTGAGGGCAAGGCAGGGAGACAAGACTCTGAGTGAGGGGTGAGGGAGGAGGCCCCCAAAGCCATCCCTGTCCCTTGCCCTGAATGGTGCTGGGCAGGCCCCTCTCCAGGCCTGCCCCTGGCGTCAGGTCAGTTCAGTGGGCACTTCTTGGGTGGCGGAGCAGGAAGCTTGAGCTTGACGGTGCCGCTCGCTGCCTGTCCTCCATCCGCACGCCACCCTTCGCTCTCCAGATACGCTGCGCTCTTTCTTGCCTTCAAGCCTTTGCCTGTGCGGTTCCCCCGTCAAGAAAAGGCCTTTTCCTGCGTAGAGCGCCCCACCTCATCCTTCTTGTGCGGAGCCTCTGGAGCCCCCGCCAGGGGCGAGGGGCGAGGGGCGAGGGGCGAGGGGCGAGGGGCGAGGGGTGAGGGGCGAGGGGCGAGGGGCGAGGGGCGGCGCCCTCCTTCGCTCCCACCAGCTGTCCTCTGTATCCGTCTGTATCTCCGACCCTTCACCGCGGGCCTGGAAGGCAGGCAGGATGGAGATTCTCATTTTCATTTTACAGGTGAGGGAACCAAAGCTCAGAGACGTGAAGACTCTTGCCCAAGGTCACCCAGCTGGCAAATGTTGGAGCCCGGATCGGACCTCAGTTAGACTCCGTCCCCCTCTTGTCCTCCAGTGCCATGTAGCCTCTCGCTAGAGGGCCTGACACCTGCTACCCGACGCACTGGCCGCTCCAACAGTGTTCCTGTGGAGTGTTTCTCCAGCTTCTGCTTCACTACCGTTCCCTGAAGCAGTACAACCCATCCTTAGATGGCTGTCCCTGTCCTGAGGCCGTAGGAGTCATGTGACACAGGCATGACGTCCCCTCTGCCATACCGAGGCCAGTTAGCTTGCAGCCTCTGCTCCAGAAGAGACTAGAAAATGAGGTCATCTCACTCCTAAAGCAAACATGGCTTTGGGCAAGTTCTTTTCTTCTCTGAGCCTCGATGTGCAGCTCTGTCAAATGGGGTAGCAGCCCCTCCCTGGCTGATGGCATGAGGATGACTCAAGGCGCCCCAGCCAGGGTGCAGCCCGCGGGAGCACCTGCTGAGCATCGGCTCCTGCAGCTTCCCTGAGCAGCTCTGGGTGAGCTTGTCAACAAAAACACCATAATAACGCAGCTAATGCTGCTAATACTGTTTCTGAATACCCGCTCTGGGCCAGTCCTCACAGTAACCTGTGAGGAAGGTGTCCTTCCCCTCCCCCTTCCCGTTTGCAGATGAAGAAACTGACAATTAGGCAGCAAGCAGGGGTGACAAGCCCAAGGTCACTCAGTAAGTCAAGACGAAGGCTGGCACCCAGGTCTGCCTGAAGCAAAATTTTGTTCCCTAATGCCAAGCTATGAGCCAGGGTTTGGGAGCCTTTGGGTGCACCTTCATTCCCAGCACAGGGACCACCGCCAGAGCCCTGAACCACGATTACTGTGCTTGGTAGGGCGGAGGAGCACTGGGTAGAGCTCCAGAGCCCTGAGTTCTGCTCCCCTCTCTGCTGCAAAACAGCTCCATGATCCTAGGCCTCAATTTCTCCATCTGTATAACGGGAGTGCTGGAAGTCAAAATTCTCGAGATCTTTCTAATTCTCCGAGATTGTGCAGACAGTAGCAGGAACTCAGGGGAGAAAAATTGTCCTAAATGGGAACAGTGTGCTGTGTTCCTCCACCCTTTAATAACCACTAATTAGTTAATCCCTATAGCAGCAGGGTGAGTTATCAGGTATCATTATCCTCAATTTACAAGCAGGAGGTTGAATGAGAGAGGGATTGGCCCCAGGCTCAGGGCAGGGATGAGATCAGTGAAAAGACACTACAAATTGCTCCAGAATTGGGGGAGGGGGCAGTAGGGGAATGGGAGAGGCCTCAAGGGAGAGAAACCACATAGGAATGTATTTCTGATCTGCATGGAATTGAGGTCCCTTGGAGGGCATCTGAGCCAGATCTCTCCTGCTCAGATGGGCAGACAGAGGCCCAGAGAAGGGAAGAGACTAGTTCAAGGTCACACAGCCAGAATTGCAGACCAGGAGCACACAATGCCATGAATTCTCAGCTGAGGATGCTTGGATGGGGGCTGGGAGGGAATGATTCCTAAGAACTGGGCTCCCCTGTAGCCCTCCCCGAATTCCTAGAGAAAGCAGCCAGCAGTAAACCCCCAGGGATTATGTGTGTACTAATGGCCTGTGACAAAGGGAGCAGGATAAGCTCCCTGCTCTGCAGACTAAACAAGGTACAAGAAGCCAAGTCAAACAAAAGCCCAGATTTTGTGTTGGCCTGGCTGGTGGGCTAGAAGCCGCCCAGCCTCTTGGGAGGCCAGGCTCTGTGCCATGGCCCAGAATCTTCTCCGGTGGCCTTTCCCCCCTTTGCCACCAAGGGCCGGATGGGAACATGTCCACAACACCTGACCATCCCTGTCTGCAGCATAGAACACACTTTCATCACGCTGCCCGCGAGAAGAAAGAAATCGGGCACCAGAGAGGGGAAGGCCTCCTGACTCCCCGTTCTAGCACAGCCTCCCCAATTTTTCCTTAGTGTTGAGAGACATGAACACTGGAATGGACGGAAACACCACACTCCAATTTCTACCCAAAGTATCATCCTACCTGATATCTCAATGAGTCCACAAGCACAGGCTTTGGTGGCCGAGAGGCCTCGGTTCTAGTCCTGCTTCTGCCTCTTTCTACCCCCATGGCTTTGGCAAATTACTTCACCCCTCTCAGCTGCAGTTTGCTTATCTCCAAAATGCAAGAACTGATGGCACCCCCCTCATAGAGTTATTGGGATGGTTAAATGAATCAATGGATGCAGAGCGTTTTGGTGTGTATGCGGCATATGGCAAGCGCCCAATCACTGCTGTTGCTGTGAGCAACTGTGGCACCAGAATGCCAACGGCTCAGGGCAGGGCCCTCAAGCTCTCTAAGCATCACAGTCTTCTCTTTAAAATGAGCTGCCGAGAACACTTCTTTCAGCCCCAGGGCTCTGTGGTCTCTACCACCAGCTTTACCCAACCCAAGTGAAACTGTGGGCTCCAGAGTCAGGGAAGTCACTTCCCCGTTTCCCTTTCTAGGCCAGGCTGCTGGCCCCACCCCCGGGCCCCACACACCTGCTCCAGGATGTTCTGGGTGCGAGTCCCCACAACAGGCAGTCTGTCCATTCTCAGAGGTGCTGCTGAGTCACTCCTGGCGCTGTTTCAAAGATTTGCGTGACTGCAAATTATGAGACCTTGGGTCTTGGAGAGCTGGGGGCAACTTGGAGATTAGGGCTGAGGAAGAGAGTCAGGAATATTTGGGGATGCACTGGAGAGCATCACGTCCTTCTTCCATGGACAGAACCTCTATGCCTTGTTTCAGGTAAAAACAGCTCGAGATACGGCATCCTCCTATCTCCATGGGACTTGGGAGTCGGTCTCAATCAACCCCCTCAGCCATGTGTCCCAGAGGCCCTCTCCCCAGTCCTAACTGCACAGGGGTTGTTCTGGCTGTTTCTAAACACAGGTTCTTTCCTTACATTATAGCGTTCAAGTCTGCAAAATAAGAATGGTCTGACTTCAGGCCTGGGGCCATTTCTCACCCCTCCTCTTCTGGTTCCCGAGACGAGCAAGAAGAGATCTGTCTCTTGGGGATTAAGGCGATACTGTTCTCTACCGGCAAGGAAGGTGGCAACAGGACACGTGAGCAGATTACTTACCTGCCCCTGCTTACCTGACTCTGTGTTAAGTTTAAGCCCCTGGAGGGTTTGTGTAATACTGTTCAGAAATCTTAAAAAATAGAGACCCTATTTGTGGGATTATAGGGTGTGGAGACATTCTCGCTTTTCACGTCGAGGCTTCGGATGGCTGCCAACCCCGTTCAGTCCTGCCAGTTGCTGAGCCCTGCTTTGCACAAAAGCGATTTATTCCAGTCTATTAAAAATGAGTCACACCCCAGGAGCCCCTTATCTTTAGAGCACATTCTACCATTGACCAGTCAGGAATCAAAGTAAAGTTTCCAGGCACAAGTGTAGCTGGGAAAATGCTGGGCTGCATTAAAGGTCCTGCTCCTGCAGTGCCTGCTGTGTGACCTTAGGCAGGTCACCTTTCCTCTCTGGGCTTCCATCTCTTTAACTGTAACTGAAACAATAACCTCAAGCCACATCTGTTGTTCATGGTTAGATGAAGATGCTTTCTGAAATGTATATAGTGGCACAAATTCAGGGGCTTATTATTGTCAAATCTTATACTTTGACAAAAGTAAAACCTTTTTTAAAATGATGTGTTTACATGATAAGCATTTTACAGTTTAGTTGAAACATTTGGGAATAATTAGAAGAAAGGACATAGAAAAGTTATCAAAGTGATTATTAACTCCAGGAAAAACAAAAAAAAGTGCAAGAAAGGAAACACAGTATTTTAGTAGGCTTAGCATTAAATGATATTTACATAGTCATACTAATGAAAACGCTAAATACTGACTGAACCAAACATGATGATAGTATAGTGAGGGGAGGAGGGACAGTTGGGGAAGGTTGTTAAGAGGGTAAACCCTCTTCTTAAAAAACAGGAAATCACTTGATAATGTCTGAAATTGGTAAGTCTAGAAGTAACAGTTTAAGCGTATCAATTAGAAATGCAGATGTAAGTAGCAGAGGGAAGAGCTAAAGGACTGGAAAGTGGATGCCTGGAGGAAGCAGTTCTGGGGAGTAAGAAAGGATGAGAGCTATTTGCATTATAAGCAAAATGTTTAGTGTTATTTGACTTTTTGAGTTGTGTGCCTATATTCTTGGATTAAAATGGAAATTAATTAAAAAACAAAACTAGAAGCAAGTCACAGCTACAAGGAGGTTCCAGATTAAAAGAGAACTTTCTAATACCTAAAGAGAACTTTCTACTCAAAAGTGGAACTGGCTGCCCCTACAGAGAGTGAGTTCCCTGTCATCAGAAATATTTAAACAGAAACTATATGCCCATCTGTCAGAAATAAGGTAGAGGGCTCCAGCTCTGGCTGGGAAGCTGGGCTAAATAAATACCGGGCTCCCTTTCAACTCTAAAATCCTGTCCAATTCTATGCATCTGTGGAGGTTGGGATGTTATTGTCCCTTGTCTCCTAAATAGATCATTTATCTGTGCATTTAATAAGCATTTGCTTAGTACCTATTTGGTTTCTGGTGCTGCACCAGGTCCTCATTGGGGAGAGGGGAGCCAAGATGGCTATGACACAGTGTCTGCCTATAAGAATCATTAAAGCTCAATACTGGAGAGCTCATCAGCATTTATCTGATCCAACCTCTCATTATAGAGAGAAGAAAACTGAGGCCCAGAGAGAGGCAGACACTTGCACAATGTCAAATAGCATTAGTGGCAGAGTGAAGCTCACATTTAGCCCTCTTGATTCCTGTGCTAGTACTCTTTTCCTCGCAACGTCTCCTCTGAAGAGCTCTTCCTCAATAATAGTTCTAACAAAAATGAAGCTGATTATTCATGGTTTTTACTGATCTTCATAGACATCATTGTTCATTGTGCAATGAATCTTATTATAATTTAATTGTAGCAAGATTTGGCTTCCTGGATATCTGCTTCAAAGGAACATGTGGTGAGCTTTCTGGAGACACCCAAAGTTCACTGAACCCAAACGTCCTAGATTTAAAACAACAGAAATAAAACTAATTAGTATTGCTTTGTCTCACCATCTCGTGAGATTCGTGAGAATTTTTCGGTAGAGCGTTATGGACTATGTCATGGGTAAAATCCCAAATCATTTTGTGGAGTCTGTTATTGTTCCAACAGCTATGAGAGAGCCAATATCTGCATGTACCAACATCTCTTTGTAGTATCACTTCCTGGATTCTTTTTGCTTGATTTGATAGTTCTGTCTTTGTGGGACTTTGAAAAAAGTCCCACATCTCATTGAATTTCAGTTTTCCCTATCCATTTTTTTGTTTTATAAATAAGAGTCAACATGGGTATTAGACAAGACTAGTGGTTCTCAACCATGGCAATTTTGCTCCCACCCCCAGGGGACATTTGGCGATGTCTGGAGACATTTTTGGTTGTCACAATTGGGGTGGGGTGCTACTGGCACCTAGTGGGGTAGAGGCCAGCACTGCTGCTAAACATCCTATAGGCACAGAGAAACCCCTCCCAACACAGCATTATCTGGTCCAAAATGTCAATAGTGCAGCTGTTGAGAAATCCTAGGCTAGACTCTTTGGCTACAAGTGACAGGAACCCAATTCTGACTTGTTTAAGCAAAAGAAGAGGAGAAAAATAATAAAAGAACAGGGGTTATCAGAAGGATATTATCATTGCTTTTAAAAAATGTAAGAGCTCAAAATAACCTCAGGATGGGTACACCTTGGCAACTAGGATAAGTAATTCAGCTCCCATCTGGAGTGCCTCTCCCTTCTGTCTGCCTCCCTTCTGCTATTTTTCCATGGGACACAGGACTAGCCAACTTAGCTATGAGCTCATGTCCTCATAGCTTCACAATCAGAGAGGTTTAAAATGTCCTTTCCTTTCCCAGATCCACTATGACAAATCCCAGGGAAGGATTCTGGTTGGTCAAGCTTGGGTCACATGTTAATCCCCTGAACCAATGTCTAAGGTCAAAGAGAGTGACATACTATACAATGAATGGCTTAGCCTGTGCTATATGCCCACTGTGGCCAGAGGGATAAATTCTGTTTCCTGAAGTGGGTGAAGGGGTTCTAGATGGACACAAACAATAGGCACCAAAGCATGGAAGAATACATCTGGATGCTATTCTTGGTTCTGCCTAACTTACTGTGTGGCCTTAGATAAGTCCCTTTCCCTTTCTGGACCCATTTCACACCTGTACAATGAAAGAGTGGACCAGAAGTCAAAGGGATCTCCCTTCTCTCCTAACATTTTATAACTTTCAGTTAGTTGTTAAGTATTATTCATCACCACAACAATGATGACATTTGAAAATACTTGCTTTGAGATTGCTGGCTCAGGATATAATATCTAGTCTAGAAATTTTTCATATTTAGTTTAGTTTTCTGATCTTTCCCAACTTTCTAATGTTGATGAAAACAGCACCAACTAAAATACTTTATCATCTACTCATATTTTCAAAATGCTCCATGTATTTCTTTCCATTTCTCAATTATTTCATAATATTCAACCCTTGTGGGGAAAATTTGTTTTCCCCACTTATATATTGTTTTTCTTTTTTAAAAAATAAATTACTGGTGATTAGCTTTAAACATAAATAAATGAGTGGAATCCACTTTAAACTTGGCATATAAATTTTATCTTATTCTTATTATAAAATGTATACAATAAAAAGAACTAGATGGTACTGGGAAATCCCCAACAACATGGAAGAAAAGACAAAGATTTCAATAACACCAATTAATCATTCATTCAACAAATATTTCATGAATGCCTACTATGTGCAAGACACGATTTAGCGATCTGCCCCTGTGTAACAGATCTGCCCTTAACCAGTTGGGTCACTATGTACATGATTTCTCTGAGCTTCAATATTCTCATCTGTGAAATGGTCATAATAATTCCTGCCCAGTCTACCTTTAGAGTTAGACATAAGGATCAAATGAGAAAATACATGTGAAAGCTATTTATAACTACTGAGTTGGTTTACACATGTAAAAAGTTATTTCTAAATGTTTCAGGGTTGATTTTTAAAAAACTTTTTTGTATTTTCTCTGGGTTATTTCAGATATAATTAGGTATTGATCCTACTCATGAATTTCCTGTAGGTGCAGAATCCAAGAGGAGAAATGTTGCTGCTGCTCATGTCTGAGAATATTTAGAAATTAAATGTTTTGATTTTTAAATGGTTCATTTTCTTTGATACTATACTGAAAGTTGTACTGGAGGCACTACTGGAAATAACATAAGTTCCACTTAAGCAAACAATACTAAATTGATACAAATTAAATGAATTAACCCTGTATAATATTGGTATAAGAGGAAAGAACTAACAACTTAGAACAAAATAGGGGAAAAAAAAGATTCAAACCAATGTCATCCCAATAAATTCAATAAAAAGGAAATTTAAAAAAAGAAAGTCAAAGCAACGTTAAATTCAGTTTTATACCTACTAAATTTGCAAAAGTGTTTAAAAATAACTCTCAGTGTTGTTGTGGTTATTAAAAAAACACATACACTGATGTTGGAATACAAACTGCTCACTTCCTTGGCAAGCAAATTGACAGCATACATCAAAAGCCAAAAAATAATTCTACTCTTGGAAATTGACCTTAAGGGAAGAAAGGCTTTGTGAACAAAAACATATAGTATTACTCATAAATAACCAAAAAGTGCAAACCACCACCACAGCGGAGAGACAGCATGTTGCATCCACTGGATGAAATATTTTACAGCCGTTAACAACAATCATTGTGGGTAGGCGGCCATGGCGCTCTTAGCCCCGTCCATGAAGCCCCTTGAGTCCTGTTGGACAGTTTCTTCATAATCAGGGGAAGGACAAGCTCTCAGAACAGACCCTTCCTCGAGTGTTCAAGCACGTTAAGGCCAAGCTCTCCAAGATGTTCCCAATGAAGGTGTTCAGCTTCAGCCAGAGCCCACAAGATACCATGTGGCAGTGGGTTGGCAGGAGGTGGCAATCGGCCCTCTAACATTGCAGGAGCTTGGTAAGATACTGTTCACTCTGCTTGCATGAGACTTTTCACATTCTGCTGGTCTTAAAGCGACTACGGACACCTGGAGCAGGGCTGTGTCTCCCGCAGCCAGGAAAAGCCATGTGTAGGAACTCTGGTTGACAGTCTCGGCAAAGCTCATCCTTCCAGCCATTCCCAAAAACATCACACATATGAGCAAACCTGTCTTGGATCCTCCAGGAGTGACCTCAGTAAATGCCACCCAAAGAAGATGAATCACTCAGCTGATCCAAATGTCTGACCCACAAAATTATGAGACATAATAAAATGGTTATTTTATAATGGTTGTTTTAAGCCACTAAGTTTGGGTTATTCAATAGGCAGCAATACATAACCAGCACATCATTTTGGCGGGTGCTTGAGAATAAAGGCATAATTCCAGAAACAGGTAAGTAAAGTGAATCAAGCACTTATCTTGCCTTGCCTTTATGAACTATGTTTCAGAGTAACCAAAGAGTTGATGGGCTCAAGCCTTCCTCATAGAAGGATTACAGCTAATAAATGAAGAAGGGATATCAGAATTAGAATATCACCATTTTAAAACTCCTGATGAAATAAGATTTAGTCATTGATGATCCAATGACTGCTAAAGTTCTTAGGCGAAAGGCCAGCAAGAACATTATAATGAATGGATCAGGCTGAAAATACCTCAATCCAATGATCAATATCTTGATAAGTCAAGATGAGAGAAAAACAGATATTATGTACCTCCTGATGTGAGGCAACAAGAAGTACACAGCACCAACTCTGAAACTTTCCTGCCTCCAAATCAAACCTGAACTTGAGAGCACTTCCAAATTTCATCCCGGGAACCAGAGAAACATATTAAATGATCCCCTGGGGATGTGATCAACAAAACCAAAGACATGGATAATAATGTTTGAGCATTGATTAGGTACTTGATGAAATCATTTGAAATGTTTACGTGTGATAGATTATAGATCATTTTTTAAAGACCCTTTATCTTTTAGAGGTACAAGATACATGTATCCCAGGTGATCTGCAATTTCCTTCAAAATAATCCAGCAGCAAGGGGTTAGGAGTAGATAGGGTGTAAATGAAGCAAGATTGGTCATATGTTGATATTATTAAAAGCTACCTGGTGGGGATGTGGAGATTTAGTATACTAATATCTCTATTTTTACATATAATTCAAATTTTCACTTTAAATTTTTTAGAAATAATAGCTCTAGGCAAAAACACTGTGGGGAAGTTTTTCCAGTGATGCATCTCTGAGTGATCTGAGTGCAAGAGAGTCAGTCTTTACCTCTCCCCTCTCACCAAATGCCCCTGCACTTAGAGAACTAGAAACCTAAAGAGGCGTCTAAAGTCACATTTTAAGGATGCATAATGGAGGGGAATTTGGAGAGGGAACAAAATTATTAAGGAGGATTATACTGTCACCACTTGACACAATGGGGATTGCTGCTTTTAACTGCTTTAAACAAGTCTTACTTCATACCAGAGCTTCGACTCAAGAAGGCGTCGCCATGGGAAGTGGATCCTGCCCAGATCAAATCTTCCTTCCTGGCTGGGTCTTTGAGTGCGTGCTCCTTCCCTACACGGCAAGAGAATGGAGGTGGTTCTTAGGATGCACTTGAAATTCTTTTTTCGTCCTCATAGTGTCCTTGCAGCCAGCTGTCTTGGAAGTCCCAGGAATAAAGGCGCCTCTGGATCAAGTGGCCATCCTGCCTGAGGGGCTGGGGGACCAGGTCAAGTTTCTGCCTTTCTCTGGGTCTCTGTTTCCTCCAGATGCAACGAGAAGCAGTATAGCACAAGGTCAGCCAGTGGGCTCTGGACACAGCCGGTTCTTCCAGTCCCCAGCTCTGAGACCTTTTGCCCTGTTGCACCCCTGAAAGCAATATGGGTCACTAGCAGCTTTACTGGAGCCACCAGCAAAAATTCGGCCAGAGTTCACACCCTTTTTTTGTCTGCTCAAACTGACAGTCTGATCTGGAAATACGGCCTCAATATGGGCCACCAGTTTCCATTAGTACTCAAAGGATACAGGCTTCATCAAGTTGGACTGAGTGTTCTTCCTTGAATAGATTATTCAAGGCACCTACCTGATGAAAGAAACAATGCTAGCTAGCTCTTTGAACACAGAAATTTTCTTATAATCTAAAAAAAGTAGGTATGATCATTTCCAGCTCACATTGTTGCTAAAAAGGCAAAATTAGATAATGTATGTAAAGTACTCTGTACGAGTCTTAGCACACAGTCAGCTCTCATTACATGGGTATTACTATTATTTATGTCCCCATAAAATGTGGATTGGCTCTAACGATTGATAACAATTCTCCTAATTTTAATGTTTGAGGAATTATTCATTTATACAACAAGCATTTCTTGCCAAGCCCTACACCATGTGCCAAGGGGGACAAAACTGACATGGGAGTTGGGGACTAAGCTCAGCATAGAAGGCAAAAACTCCACATAATCAAAAATTACTTCAAAAATTCTTCCACCATCAACTGACTTCCCAATCATCTGCTTCTCCATTCAGAGGTGCTGTCAGAGGCACCGCTAGAGGGGAGCTACATGGTCTGGGCCATGGAGTAATAGTGGCTGAGTGAACGCGGCATCCTGTCTCCTCCCAGGGGAAATGTTGGCATTTTTATTCTACATAAATCTTCAACTGATGTGATGAGGCCCATCTACATTAGGGAGGGCAATCTGCTTTACTCAGTCTAAAGATTTAAATGTAAATCTCACCCAAAAACACCCTCACAGAAACATTAGAATGATGTTTGACCAAATATCTGGGCACCCTCGGGCCCAGTCAAGTTGACACATAAATTAACCATCACACTGCCCATGTTTGTACTTTTATGATGGAATTGGGACCCAGCAGTAACACTTTAATTATAATAGCTAATGAGAAAAGAGAGGGAGACCTAATCTCAAAGTGTTAACTGAAGATGAAATATCATAGCCCTGTAAGAAGCAAGCTTTCAGAAGTTTGAGTAAAAAAGTCTGTGGGAGAACAGAGACATCCCACGCACGCAGTAGTATGGGCACAATAGAATCAAAAGAACCTTCCCCTTAACACTCAGCCCCAAAGTAACACTGCAATCAGTCGTTAGTGCCAGCAAGAAATGAAATCTATCGCACTGAACGCATTAGTTTAGGTTTTGATGCTTTTTGTAATACTGTAATTTGTAAATTTGTTTTGGTTTTATTATTTATAAGGAGGTTATACCTAGTTTTATGTCAGTACACATTTAAGTCACATTAAGCTAAAATATATTTAAGTTGATTCTGGGGGGGTCATGAGATGTTTGTCCTTTTAAATAGGTCCATTAGATTATTCTTAGTTTGAAAAACACCTATATAATGTAAAAGTTTTTTTGGCCCTTTTTAAGGAATATATGCTTTGAACTACATCTTTTAGAAGTGTTTTTACAACAAATTGAAAAAAGTGCACTATGTGCTACACTGGATTTGAAAAACACAGGGTGGAGCAAAAGTAGGTTTACAGTTGTGAGTATGCAAAATGGAGTTTATTCTTGTATTATTATTTATTAATGAGTGTATTATTTTCCACATGAACAACTGCAAACCTACTTTTACCCCACCCTGTGTTGCACATCACATCTCTCAGATATACACAAAGCATTTTCGAAAATAAAAGGCTCTGAGAAATACAACAGAAAATGTCAAATATTATTTCACTCAGTGTTTCTCAAGCTTATTTGAGCAAAGAATACTTCTACTGCAGCAACTATTAATATCTTGAGGAACAGCTTTCTTTGAAAATCACTCATCTCTACCTAGAATACGGATATTCTGTTCAACATTTTTGTGCCAAAGACCACTCTAGCAGTCTAGTGAAGCGTATGGACACCTTCTTAGAATGATGCAAACACAATATAAAGGATTTCACATGTATAAAACAAAATATAAATGATTACAAAGAAAATTAATTATACTGAAATACAGTTTTCACAATAATTTTAAAATAAGAGATTAGATCTCATATCAAGTGTTCTTACCACAGTAAAATAATTTTTTAAAAACCTCTATATGAATGTTCATAGCAGCACTATTCACAATACCCAAAAGGTAGTTGCAACCCAAATGTCCATCAAATAATGAATGGATTAAAAAAATACAGGATATCCATACAATGGAATATTATTCATACACAAAAAGGAATGAAATACTGATTCATGTTACAACATAATGAACCTCAAAAACATTATGCTAAATAAAAGAAGCCAGTCATAAAGGACTACCTGGTGTATGATTCCATTTATTCCATATTCCATATTCCATTATGAAATGTCCAGAATAGGTAAATATATAGAGACAGAAAACAGATTAGTGGTTGCCAGGGGCTCAGAAATGGAAAGTGACTTCTTAATGTATATGGGGTTTCCTTTCGGGGTGATGAAAATATTCTGCAACCACAGCGGTGATGGTTCACAATATTGTGAGTGTATTAAGTGCCACTGAATTACACATTTTAAAGTGGTTAAAACGGTGAATTTTATGTTTTGAGTACTTTATCACAATTTAAAGAACCACAATGAGATACTTTGTACACCTATTAAAATGATTAAAATCTAATAAACTAAAGGCCTAACCATACCAACTGTTGGCAAGGATGTGGAGGAACTAGAACTCTCCACCATATATCACTGGTGGGAATGTATGTTACAATCACTTTTGAAAACAGTTTAGTGGTTTCTTTAAAAGTTTACCATACACCAACTACCATATATATGATCCAGCCATTCTTTTCCTAGGTATTCCAAGAGAAATGAAAGAACATGCCCACACAAAAAACTTGTACACAAATGTTCATAGCCCAAAACTGGCAATGACCGAAGTCCACCAGCAGAGGAATGGATAAACAAATCGTGGGATCTCATACAATGGAACACTACTCAGCAATATAAAAAGAATGAGTTATTGACACATGTAACAATCTGGAAGAATCTCAAAAGAATTATACTGAGTGATAAGAAGCCAGACAAAAATGAGTACATTCTGTATGATTCCATTTATATAAAATTTTAGGAATTGCAAATTAAGCTATGGTGACACAAGCAGATCAGTGGTTGCCTGGTGATTATGTATTAGTGAAAAGGGACAGGAATGAGAGGTTTCAAAAGGACATCAGGAAACTTTTGTGAGTAAGGGATATTCATTATCATGATTGCAGTAAAAGCTTCATAGGATATATACATATGCTAAAACCTATAAAATTGTACACTTTAAATATGTGGAGTTTATTGTATTTTAATTGTATCTCAATGACACTTAAAAACATTTTTAAAGTGTATGTGATAAGGGATCTCTAGGGAAGAAAATGCAAAGTTTATATTTTCTATTAGATTGTGCAACTATAATTTTTGTCTTTAAAAAATTTAATCTTGCTCCAAAAGATGAAAGTTATGTCTAAAAAATTGACTAATGTGTTATGCACTCAATGTGTTCTATTGATTGCTCTACTGATGACTATATTGGTCAGAATAGGTTAGATTAAGCTGCAGTAACAAACAGCCCAAATGAGAGTTGCTTAATACCACCAAGGTTTATTTCTCACTCACTCTACACATCTATAACAGCTGCTAGGGGGTTATTTTTATGGCAGTTTCCTTGAGACCCATGCCAATAAAGCTCCGACATCCTGGAATGTGGCCTCCTTGGTCATTGCAGCTGGAGAAGAGAGAACTAAGGAGTCAAGCACCTGCAATTCAATGCTCCAGTCCACAAGTGCCAATAAATCATATTTATTTGCAAAAAATAGTCTTGTGACCATGCTTTACTTCAAGAGGGTAGGGGAGTATATGACTCCATGTACCCAGAAGTAGAGAAGTGGATACTGGCAAACATTACTAATTTTAATCTACTATAATTACCCATGAAACTAAAAGTTATTTCCACACTAACTTATGAAAAAGGAATTGAAACTGAATGTGCTCAAAGAATGTGAACTGTGTGAGCCAAAGTTTCCACCCAGAAGAGGCAAGACAATTGTAGACTCATCCACACTCAGAAGTTCCTGGTTCTCTCAATATGGTCCCTGAAGGGAAAGCCAAAGTTCCAGATAACCCAGGGACCGCTGGGTGGCAGTTCTACTTGAGTTTTAAAAGCCTCTTAGCTGCCTAGAAATCAGCTCTTTTACACTTGCTATGCATACAATCAAAAACCTCCACTACTCACTCCTTTAGTATCTGCTCCCTATGCCCAGGTACTGAAGAAACCCATCAGTTGGGACCTACATGCAAGAGGTTTAAACAAGGAGCTATGGGAACACAGAAGAGGGAGCAATGAATATTTTTTAAATGTTTCAAATTCTGATATAGCCTTCAGTGTGTGTGTGTGCTTTTATTTATGATGCAAATTGTAGTCTCCACATTGCCAACTCTGCCTCTTACCAGCTCTGTGGTGATAGTCGAATCCCTTCACCTTTCTGAGGCTCAGTTTCCTCACCTGTAAAAGGGGAATAATAAGGCTTACCTCCCAGAATTGTTGAGAGAACAAAAGTGAGATCATGTCTAAGGCATGCTTTGTAAACTGTAAAGTTTTGTGTCAGTCCAAGTTATCATCATCACCACCATCATCACGGCTGTCTTGCACTGTCTAGAGGGGGGGCCCAGGGTTGGGGAAGGCCCAGAAGAGAGAGGGGCTCCTAGTCTGACCCCAAGACCCTGCTGGAGTCAGGGCCTCTCTCTAATTAACTCTTCCTGGCAGAAGTTCCCTGCTGGACATGTTTGCCTACCAGCGAAAAGCCAGGGGAGGCTTCCAGGGGCCGCCCACTGGCCCTGACACACCGGGGAGGAATGATGACTCACCTGCCCTCTAACAGCCTCGCTGACAGGCCTCTTGGCCCAGCCCCTAGGCAGAGGCTGTGGAGGGCTGGCAAGGGTGCAGGGGGCCGTTCGGCTTTTAAGAAGAGGAAGAAAGATGGGAATAGGGAGGGGAAGAAAAAGGAGAGATAAAGGTAAAAGAAAGGCACGAAAAGGCAAAAGAAAGAAAGAAGAACAAGAAAGTGCAATGTGGTCCCAGGGGCTGGGGGGAGGAATCGGGAGGCGGCGTTCAATGGGTGTAGTTCGTTTCGCGAGACGAAAAGGCTGTGGAGGTTGGTTACACAGCTACGGGCCCGTACTCAGCTCTACTGAGCTGCACACTTGAAAATGGTTAAGGGGGTAAATTTTACGTTGTGTTTTTTACCACAATTAAAAACTGAATTAAAAATGATTTTTTAAAGGGAAGGAGGGAGGAAGGAAGGAAGGAAAGGGAGAAGGGAGGGGAGAAAGCAGGAGAGAGGAGGGAGGAGAGACAAAGGGAGGAAGAGACAGGCTGGGAGGGGGGAAGGAGGAAGGAAAGGGGGGAGGGAGGGAAGGAAACAGGAAGGGAGGAAGGAAGAAGGAGAAGGAGGGATGGAGGGGAAATCTTTAAAGATGAAGAAGGGAATAAGGGGAAATTTTAAATGGAAAGCAGGGAGAGGAAGGAGGAAAGGAGCGCCTCCGGCCACTACCAGCCCGGCCCCGGCGGCCCCGCCCCGCGGTCTCCCCTCGACGGCCCCGGCGCAGCGGCGGAAACCCGGGGGCGGGGCCGATGGCGTGACGTCATCGTGCCGCGCCGCCTCCTCGCCTTCCGGTCCCGCGTCCGGCGTTGCGCAATCGCGGGCCTCGCAGGTGGCTGGCCTCGCTGGCGGTTGCGGCTCTCCTTGGGTGGCTGCGAGTCCCCTGGCCCCTGGCCCTCCGCCCGGCCAGCCCCAAGGGCGGCGGGAGCGCGATAATTGCCCACAGACGCTGCACTTATCTGGGCGGGTTGTGCAAGGCGCGCGGGAGGGAGGGCCCCGGGCGGCGGCTCTCACGCCTCAGCGGCCAGGCATGCGCGCGGGGGCGAGGGGCGCGGGGGTCCCCGGGGGCGCCTCCGGGGTTCCCGCTGAGGACGCCGCCCCCTCTGTGGAGAGACCCGCCGTTTGACTGTAGGATCGAGTCTGGGGCTGGGAGGACCTGGGTTCCCAGCCCGGCCCTGGCACCTGCTTGGCTTCTGTGCCCAAGGCTCCTCCGCAGTAGTGGTTGGGAGGATTAGAAATGGTGCCGGGGAGGCCTGGAGCGGCCCAGGCACGCGTCAGGTGCGTGGTGAGTGTCGGCCATTATTTCCTCTTACCCCGCGTGCTGAAGTCTGTGTGCTAGGCTCACCCACCCGGCCCACACTCTACCAATCGAGACCTGAGTTCAAGTTTTGTCTGCCACCGACTCGCGGGATGGCCCTGGGAAACGCCTTCCCCTTCTGGTCTTGTTTCCTCTTCTCAAATTGGATGATGAAGCCCCAGCCTCACCAGTCTGTTGGGGGGATTAAATGAGGTAACCCTTGAGAAAAAGTGAGGGGCATAGCCCTTTGGAGCTCTGCCAACCACTGCCCTTGAAACATTCCTTCCCTTGGCTTCCATGACAACAGATCCTGCAGGTTTTCTTCCTGCCTCTGGCTACTCCGCACTCTCCACCCTCCCCGGGCCAAAGAGGAACCTCGGAGCCATCCTTAAGCTGCCTGCTCTCCCGTCCTCCTATCCAAATAATCACTGAGCCCTGGCTTTTCTTCCTCTTTAATGCCCCTCAGTCTGTCTTTCCCATTCCTACTGCCCCAGCCCTGGCCACTGTCATGTCGCTCACTTGGGGAGCTGCAACAGCCTCCTAGCTTGTGATTCTGTTCCCAGTCTTGCCCCCTCCGATCCATTACCTACACTGAAACCGGAATAACCTTCCTAAAACAGAAATCTTAGGTCGCTCCACATGTTAACTTGCCAGCCTAACCGCATGAAACCTGCTTCTGTTCTCAGTGCCCTACCTCTGGGCCTCCTCTCCTGCTGTTCCCTCCGTCTGGAACACATACTCCCTCTTTATTTGGCTCACTCCTGCTTGTTCTACAGATTCCCACCTAGACACTTCCTTTGCATTGCTTCCCTGACCTGCCCAACCCCTAACTAGCTTAGGCACCCCTCCTGTTTGCTCTTAAAGTGGGAATACACGAACTCTTCTCTTGTGGTGAATTTATTTTGATACAAACTTTCTAGAAAGCAAAAGGAAATGTGTCAAAAAATTTTAATATGCCCATATCCTTCAACCCAGCAATTCCTCTTTTCAGAAATTTAAGAAAACCTGAAAGATGTACTCCAGTGTTTAAGGACAATGACACTCATCAGAGTGAAAAGCACAAACAACCTAAAAGGTCCAATAAAGGATTGGTTAAATATACCCATGCAATGGGACACTAAGCAGCTATTACAAATGTAGATGAGTAGGGAAAATCATTCACAATATAATGTCAGATGGAAAAGAGTTGCAAAAAAAAGGGTATGTCCAGGATGGATCTAATTTTTTAATTAAAATTCACTTAGAAAAAAAGTACCTGGAAGGACATATACCAAAATGTTACGAGTGTCATCTCTAGGTGATGGGATTTTGGTAGATTTTCATTTTTCTTCATTTTACCTATCTGTGTTTTCTCCCATAATCCTGTATTTGCTCTCTAATTATGTGATTCTTTAAATTAAAAAATGAAATAAATGTCTGTTGACTGGTTGGATATTTTTATCCAGAGGCCTGAGCCAACCTGGCTGGGCTAGCTGGGCCTTTTGGAGCTCCTCACCAACTTGAGAGGCGGCATGGGGGGTGGGGGGTGGGGAGAGGCTAAACAGTAGGACAAAATGCCTCTCACCTGTGCCCGAATCAAACCCACAGCAACGTCGGGGACGGGAAGACAGTTGTATTGGTAGAAATGGACACTGGAGGAATTTTCATTCTTTGAAGAACTTGGCTTGGGAATTTCTAGACTGGTAGTATTCAGTGAGACCTTGGAAGTGTTCAAATTCCACCCCCTCATCTTGGAATCAGGGAACCGAAACCCCAAAGATGATTGGCAACTTGCCAGACCTGCCAGATCTCACAAGAAGGTAACGGCAGAGCTGGAGTTGGAACGTGTTTCCTCACTCCCTAGTCCCTACTCATTCCAGTATATGTTCCCACCCCATCCCCAGAAATTGACCCCAAGATTCCCTACACACACACACGCGCAGGCAACCTGCTTGATTTCCATCCAAAGCTCATCCAGAAAGCAGACTGTCCTTGGATTCATTTAACTTTTGACCATGGGAATCTCTCATGCTAATCCTTGAGAAGTTGACCCACCTAAATCTCCCACCAAGCTCTGTTCTAAAGAATATCCAACACTGCAATGATTATATTCCAAAGTCCACTGATTTATCTGTGGCAAGCCCTTTTCCATAAGGTAATCCCTTTTTAAAAATGTTTATATTTTTGCCCAGCCGGGCGTGGCTCAGCGGTTGAGCGTCGACCTAGGATCCAGGCGATCAGGGTTCGATTCCTGGTCAGGGCACATGCCCGGGTTGTGGGCTGCAGCTGATCAATGACTCTCTCATCATTGATGTTTCTATCTCTCTCTCTCTCCCTCTCCCTTCCTCTCTCTGAAATCAATAAAGATATATTTTAAAAAATAAAAATGTTTATATTTTTTTTCTCCCAATAGCTATACAATGTAGGTATTACAGCAGGTCCTCAAATAACATTGTTTCATTCAATGTCATTTCAATATAACATTGATGAGATCCCTTAGGAACCTCACTCTTGTTTATATCAATTAGATTTTGGTAAAATTGGTTTCATCATACATCGTTTCATTTAAAGTCACAGGACATATCAATGACTTTAAGTGAGGACTTAACTATACTGTGCTTTTGCCCTATGATGAAACTGAGAGTCAAGGAGGTTAAACAGCTTTCTCAAGATCACAACCATAAGTGCCACTGCAAGGATTCAAACTCCCACTCTCAGTAGCCTCTGTCCTGTACCAGTGTGGACCTGTGTCCCTGGTCTACATTGCCACGCCAGAGCGGATGTCCCTTTTTATAGTCTGCTGAGAGGCATTTTTAAGGCTTACAGAAAATCAGAGGTAGAGACCTTAGAGGTCCTCATTTCACCTTTTGTTTCATTCTTCAAACAAACCATGATGTACAGAGTGGTTTACACCATGAACTGTGGACAAAGGACCTAAACTTAACACCTGGCTCTGCCACTTACTAATCGTGACTTTGAGCAAGTTACTTAATCTCTCTCTGCCTCAGATTCCTCACCTGCAGAGCGTGGATAATAATTAACTCATAGAATTGTTACAAGGATTAAATGAGTTACAACATTAAAGTACATAAAACAGTGCTTGACACACATTATCATTACTATACTATTATTACTACTAATGAGAGTTTATGATGCACCAGGTGTTAAAATAATGAATGGGAAAACAAAGATGACATAGACATTGTCCTCTCTTCAGGGTACTCGTGGTATGGAAGGAGAGTGCAGAAACCATATATAATTACAATTTAATAATGTGGTAAACTCAATAACATAGACTTGTGTGGACAGTCTAAGAATGGATGTGACTTGTCCCAGGAAGCAGCAGAATCAGAACTTGAGCTCAAGTATCCTGAGCTGCTTTCTAGACCACTTCATGGATTAGAAATTTGCCGTTGGCATATATCCATGTGGCCCAAAGTCTTTCCATATAGTACCAGAAAAAGGCTACCAAGGCCATGGCTGCCTCAGCTGAAGATGTTACTAATGTGTAGGGATAGTCAATAAACATTTGCTGAATGAGTCAATGAGTCGAAGGCGTTGGTGAGAAGACGACCAACTTTCCCCTCAGCTCTCACCTCCTCAACATGCAGATATGAGGCCATGGCATAGGACAAAGCAGTGATGAGCCCTGGCAGACAGCTGGCCACACCCTCTTCATCCTCAAAAAGGGTGGATCACTGGGGCACCACCAGTCACTGGCTCCTCCTTTGCCACAGCTGTTTCTGATGCCTTCAAGGGAAATTTTTACTTCATTCAGTGTAATCACTTCCACAATTATATGTTATTTGTATATGACCAACTCTATACAGAGGAAGGTGAATCAGCCCAAATCCCTGCCCTCAGGGAGCTTGCATTCCAGTAGAAGAAATAAACCATGACAAATTGCTATCCTGCAAGGTAGAACATGCTGGAGCCTCAAGAAAAGGACAGACCAAAGATCACCAGAATCCACATCAAAAGAGCCTCATGGTAGTGTGGCAGTCTGAATAATAGCCCCAAAGACGTCCATGTTCTAATCCCTGGGATCTGAGAGTATTACTTTATGTGGCAAAGGGTCTTTGCAGGTGTGAATAAATTAAGGATTATCTGGGGTGGGCCCTAAATGTAATCACAAGTATCCTTATAAGAGGCAGGCAAAGGGAGATTTGACTAGAGAAGTGATGCTGGAAACAAGAGGTTAGAATAATTCCAGAAAGGGGTCATGAGCCAAGGAATGTAGGCCATCTCCAGAAGCTAGAAAGAAAAAAAAAGAGATGGATTCTCCCCTAGAGCCTCCTGAAGGAATCAGCTCTGCTGCTACTTTGAATTTAGCCCAATAAAAGCGATTTTGGACTTCTGGCCTCCAGAAATACAAGGTGTCCCGAAAAATGTATACACACTTTAATAGCTGATAGCTCAATTTTGGAAATGAAATATATTTTAATAAACACTGCCTTTATAATTATTCAAAGTGTATGTATACATTTTTGGGGGACACCCTACACAAGAGAATAAATTTGGGTTGTTTTAAGCCACCAAATCTGTGGTGATTTGTTTCAGCAACCATGGAAAACTAATACAGGCAGATTGCTGACTGTTAGGCACTCTATCTGGGTGTTATACATGAACTCTGGAGCCAGACTGCCAGGGTTCAATTCCTGGCTCCAACAATTTTCATCTGTGTAGCTCCAGTCAACTTAACTCTCTGGGTTTCAGTTCCCTCATCTATAGGAGAGAGAGAATATTTAGTCCCTCCCCGCCCCCCCATGGGAATGGCACGAGGAACGATGTGTAGTAGATATTACTAATTCCATTATCTGGCTCCCCTTTCCTTCCATGGGATTCTACGCTTCCTGCCCCTTGAAGGTGGCCCCCCCTGACTGGTTCTGGCCAATGAAATGTGAGCAGCGAAAAGTCCCTGTGGGACCTGGGCCACAGGTGCCTGTGCGCAAGTCACAAGCTCTCTCCGGCGCAGTGGCCTGATGAAGGTCCCTTTCAATACACACTGTCTAGGACTCTGAGCATTCTGTGACAAGATGAACAGTAAACAAGAGAGGAGGAGAGGAGATTTAAAAGGGGTCATGGGGACAGTGTGAAACACACGGTGTGTGTGTGGTATTGAGTCCCCAGAGCACATATGCACACCACGAAACTTGGCACTGGGGTGAACTTTGTTATTATAATAGTTCATTAATTAATCATGGCGAATGATACTGGGCTTCCATCTAAAGTTTCCTTTTAGAATAAATGTTTTTTTTAAAAGTTAGTTGCTTGAAATAAAAATACTGATTAAATAAATAATTTAATATCCTCATACGGCAAAAAATCATAAAGAGGGACTCAAAAAACTAAAACATGAACAACTTCCCCGGAACAATGAAAAGAACGTGTGCTTTTGAATCAGGCCAGGGGTTGAATCCAGTTCCTCCACCTGCTGACAGTGTGACCTCAGTCGAGTTACTCAAGCTCTCTGAGATTTTTCCTTATTGGTTTTTAATGAGGATCATCATTCCTACTTCATAGGGTGGGTATGAGGATTCTGACTGACTTTCACTATTGCTGACCTTGTATTCTTTCTTCTTATTGTTGCCTGTGGGTCTTGACCCAATTTGTAAATTGGTGACTAATCCAACCCACATCCCCAGAAGGCATGTCCAGGCTCTGGGGAGACAGAACCCAGTCAGGGCAGCTTCCTGCCCTCCAGGAGCTCCTAGTCTAATGGCGCAACTGACACAGACTCAAAGACCCACAGTCCACAGCCCAAGTGCTGTGGAGACAAGCAGATTTGGTGGCACAGATGCACTGAGATGGCTCTGAGGAGAGCCATGAGTGCCAGGGATTGGTCTGGAGCCATGAGTAAGCTCTCAACAGGCAGATGTGGGCAGGGAATGCATACTAGGTTACCTCACCTCTTTGAGCCTCAGTTTCCTCTTTTGTAAAATACAAATAATACCACCTACCTTTTCAAGTACTACTTTGAGGATTAAGTGGGATAAAGTCTAAGAAGAACCTACCACAGTGTCTAGTTCATACTAGGCATTGGATAAATGGAGGCAATTATTTTACTATTATGCTGGATTCATAAAGCCCCAGTGGGTGGCCCCCTCTGTAATAGAATTATCTTCTCCTTCCCTGTGACTCACCTCCAGGAGCTGGCCCAGAGACTCGGATGTCCCAGGCTCCTGGGCAGGTTGGAACTATCAAGCTCCCTAGAATAAAGTCTTTATTCAGAAAAGATTAATGTTCAGGAGAGATCACCTTGTCCTATGCCCCCTTTTTGCAAACACAACTCTTGGTCCCCAAGAGAGGGAACATGATTTTTCCCCCAGTGTCAGAGTTGGGCTTCAAGTCCAGATTTCCATCATCTAAGAAAAGAAAGACCGTACCTCTGAGTCACCCGGGTCCTCTCTGCCTCGTCACCAAGAGCCTGCTATGCAGGAGCCCAGAGACCTGTTTGGAAGAAGCAGGGGTGTGGGGTGCTAGAGACCTGGGTTTAAGTCTGCCCAGCTGCCGTCTGAACCAGGGTGACAGCCCTTTCCCACTCCAGGCCTCAGTGTCCTAAGACTGGGTGGGGTGGGCTGATACTCCCACCTGTGGTTGACTATCATAAAAACCACCAGGACAGCACAGACCAATCAGGGCAGACACTGGCAGGATCAGATCCTGGTGGTCCCCTCCTGGCAGTTACACATCAAAGAACTTCCAGTCAACCCCCATGAAGTTCTATGCCTCATGCAAAGTGAAAATCAGTCAGCCACGCATCTCCCTCCCCTTCCCTCCACCTCCCCTCAAGTCCCTAGCACTGTGTCTGATACATGCTGTCTCCACCTCAAGGTCAAATGTGTGTCCTGCAAGTTCCTCTTCCTGAGGAAGGTCCACATTCCCAATGTAGAGGCACAGACCTCGTGATTTTTTTAAAGCTTTATTGAAGTATGATTTATATACCATAAAATTCAGCTATTTTAAGTGTACGATTCAATGATTTATAACATAAATTTACTTAGCTGTACAACCATCATCATAGTCCAGTTTGGAAACATGCCCATCTCTCTCCATTTCCATCCTCAGCCCCAGGCAACCATGAACTTGCCTTCTGTTTCTATAGATTTGCTTTTTCTGGGCATTTCAGATGAACGGGCTCACATAAAATGTGCTCTTTTGTTTCTGGCTTCTTTCACTTAGCGTAATTTTTTGGAGGCCCACTCATGTTGTGGCATGTGTCAGTATTTTATTCCTACCTCATTCATTTAATATCCCTGGCACCTACCAGTGCCGTACACATAGTAGGTGCTCAGTAAGGGGCTGAACAATCTCACACAATGACCGGAGGCCCTTCCAAACTGAGGGCAGCTACACGTAACCAAAGAAATTCTAGTCAACCCCCAAGCCTCTGTGGACGAGGTTCTGATCCCCACGCTTGCTGTCAATGATGTGAATACAGCAATTTATTTTTTAACCCGTGAATGTCCACCAGTTGAACTGTCATGCCCTCAGCTTCAAAGCTGTGCTTCAGCATCCCATCCACTTATTTCGAGTCTGCCCTTATTTGCCCCTCACCCTGGCTCAGAAAGCCATGGTGACTCACTGCTCTGCAATTAACTCTCCTTCAGCCCTGAATTGCCTGAACTAGTTGGAGAAGAACAACTCTAAATATAACTAGTCTCCAACTTTTTTCCTGCTGACTTGAGAGAGAGAGAAAGAGGGAGAGAGAGAGGTATATTAATGTGTGGTTCCACTTGTTTATGCATTCATTGGTGGATTCTTGTGTGTGCCCTGACCGGGGATCAAACCTGCAACCTTGGCGTATCAGGACCATGCTCTAACCAACTGAGCTCCACGGCCAACTTTTATTATAGAACTGCCTATCTCTTCTCCTTCCAAGTCTGTCAATTTTTTCTTCATATATTTAAGGACTCTATTTTCAGGTGTGTAGATGTTTATAATTGTTACATAATCTAATGCTTAAGGATGGATTGAATTTTTATCAATATATATTGTCCTTCTTTGTCTCTTGCAACCTTTTTCTCTTAAAATTTATTTTGTTTCCAAAAGCATAGGGAGGAAATGCAAAAATAAACAAGTGGGACTGCATCAAACTAATAAGCTTCTGCACAGCAAAGGAAACCATCAACAAAATGAAAAGGTAATCTACCAAATGGGAGAAAATATTTGCAAAGCATGTAACTGATAAGGAGCTACATCCTAAATATATAAGGAACTCATACAACTCAATAGCAAAAAAACAACCTAATTTTTTAAACGGGCAAAGGACCTGAGTAGACATTTTCCCAAAGAAGACATACAAATGGCATATGAAAAGATGCTCAACATCACTAATCACTAGGGAAATGCAAATCAAAACCACAGTGAAATATCACTTCACGTCTGTTAGGATGACTATTATCAAAAAATCAAAAGATAACGTGTTGGTGAGGGTGTGGAGAAAAGGGAAGCCTTGTGCAGTATTGCTGGGATTGTAAAGTGGTATAGTCGAGTATGGAAAACAGTATGGAGGTTCCTTAAAAAGCTACAGATAGAACTACCAGATGATCCAGCATCCCGCCTCTGGGTAGATACTTGAAGGAAATAAAAATACTATCTCGAAGAGATATCTGCAGTCTCTTGTACACTGCAGCATTATTCACAATAGCCAAGATGTGGGAAACAACTAGAATGTCCATGCACAGATAAGTGGGTAAAGAAAATTTGCATATATACATACATATATATATATATATATAGACAAACATGAGCAGAGCAAGGATGATGGGTCAGGTACAGAAACTCACCAGGGCAGGAAGCCCTGGATGCCTACCAAGGGGCAAAACTGGGAAGCAAGAACCTTGTTCCCAGGGTAACTTATCCTTCCCCAGCATATGGCTGGTCATGCAGTTCAGACCCCTGACCTTTTCCTCCCTAAAGATAACACCTAGGCCTCAGTTGTACTTCAGCTCCAGGCCCAGAAAAGCAGCAAAACCAGACAAGTGACACCTTGGATGCCTCAGGACCAGCTACATTGACTAAAGACCCGCCCTGGCACTGACCAATCAGTGGAGACCAGGACCCTGAAAGAGCACCCCTGGAAGGCTGATGAATATTCTATTGAGACCCTCCCCTGAGAACTCCCCCAAGATTTCCACCTGCAAGAAAGAGACAAATAGCTCAGGAGGAAGGACCCAGTGCACACTCCCCCCCCCACCCCGGGGACCACACCAGTGCCATTCCCTTCCCCCTTCTTCCCTCCGAGGGGACCCCAAGAGACTTGCAACCAGGGGAGCAATGGGCAGTGGCAGCTCATCCTGGGCTTACCCCCTGAACCTGTCTCCATGGTCCTCTTTCCTTTGACTCCTCAGGGAGCCACAGCAGCCCAGCCTGGGCTCTCCTATTGCTGCTTCTAGGCACCTTCCTTGTTTCACTGTCCAAAGTACAGTTTTGCTGCCATCACGGACCCAATACCCTTTGGTTCAGTGCTCTGTAGCCCTTCCCTTTGGATATCTCCATCCCCAACCCATTTTCCTTAAATAAATTCAATTTTTCTTATTCACCGTCTGAGATGGGAGATGGCTATTTAGCCTGCCTGAGCACCACTGACTTTAACCTTTCATATATATGTGAAATACATATATATAATACATATACATAATATATACATATACATATGTATTATATATTAAAGAAAAAATGTATATTATTCAACCTTAAAAAAGGAAATCCTGCTGTTTACAACAACATGGATAAATCTGAAGAACATGCTAAGTGAAATAAGCTAGCACAGAAAGACAAATATCGCATGATCCTACTTATACGTGGAAGCTAAAAAATAAGCAACAAAAAGGTAGAACTCATACTAACAGAGAGTAGAATGGTAGTTACCAGAGGCTGGGTGTAGGAGAGGAAAGGAGAGATATTATCAAATATTTTTTTAAGTCTATTTTTGTCTCCGGTTCCTAGCTCAGACCTCCTAAACCTTTGGAATTTCCTGAGTGTTGGGGTCAATATGAGTGTCTTTTATTATTCAGAACGAGCTCCTTTCAGCCATACCTGGGTTTATATGAACCAGGTCACCCTTGCTGGCCCCAAATAGCTTCAAGGGGGGTTACAAGGAAGAACAGGCAGATTAGAGGGTTGAAACTTTCAGCACTACCTTCCCAACCCTGACCTGGAAGGGGGTGAAGGGGGAGACAGGCTGGAGGTTAATGATTTAATCAATGGTCAATGATTTAACCAATTGCATGTATCGAAATGTCCATTAAAAACCCCTAAAAATGGATTTGGAGAGCTTCTGAGCTGGTAAACACGTCAAGGTGGGTACAAACTCCAATTCTGTGGGGGCAGACACTCCTCTCTACGCAGGACCCTATGTACCTCCTCATCTGGCTGTACATATAAATAAGTTTATTATGTACTTTTATGTATTGATATGTGTATTTATCTGTGTGCATTATGTATTTATGTACCTTATGTGTTTATTATATGTCGAGTATAGCATTCTCAGGAATTTTGTGAGTTGTTCTAGCGAATTACTGCACCTAGGGGAGGAGTGGGGTTGTGAGAACCCCTGACTTTGTAGCCAAATCAGGCAGAAGTGGAGGGAATGGGGAGGGAACCCACTCACCTTGCAACTGGTGTCTGAGTGAGTACCATCCTGTGGGACTGAGCCCTTAACCTATGGAGTCAGTGTTAGAACTGAATTGAATTGTGGGGCACTTAGTTGGAAAAGACACCACATTTTTGGTGTCGGGGGAGGAAAAGAAAACCCTTCTCATTTTGCAGGTGGGAACCCTGAGACTTGGAGAGGGAAGGCGATCACCCACAGTCACGTCACTGGCACCAGCTGAGCCGGGAGGTCCGCTGAGCCAGGCTTTAGTCCTAAACTTGCCATCGCCTCTCTCAGCTTCCATGCGTGTCAGGCCGTATAGGGAGGGAATCCCTGCTGTCGTCCCTCACAGAGTGGCTTCCGGAGGCCATTCAGATGGTGGCCGTGGAACCACTCTGTGAGCTGGGAGACGAGAGTTGGAATACAAAAAGGCCACGTCCCAGCTTCACTGCGCATTACAGGGTGACCAGGAATGAGCTACCCTCTCCGGATTTGCGTCCTCGACTACAAAGTGGGGGAAACAGCACTGACCAGCGAGGATTTAATTATATTTCCAATGTCAGGCACTCAGTGCACACCCTCACACGGAGGCTCTAGTGAATAGTATCTCCTAATAATAGCAGAATGTTACATACAGGAGCTCACTAGCCAGAGTGGGGTTTGCTTTTTTTAACCAAAGGACAGGAAGACATAGGGTCAAAGCCAAGCTGATATCAGGGGATGTGATTTACATGGAAATAAGTAAATTCTGAATAAACAAAGCTGGCCACGCCAGGTGTGAAAAGTAAGATCCTGAGGCTCTGGCATTTTTAGAAGCCATTTTGCCTGTGATTCTTGTTTCATTTCCCTAGTTCTCTGTGGGGATGGGTTTTTAAATAATTTGACTGCTGATCTTCAAACAAATCTTCATTCAAGGTGATCAACAAATGCCCTCCATTCATTTTCATTCATTCAATTATCTGTCCATTTGGCAGACATTTACTCAGCACTTGCTTTGGGCCAGGCACTGCAGTAAGTGTTGGTGGCACAGTCGCCACCCAGACCCCTTCCTGGCACCAGGGAGATTCTAGTCTAGTCCAGAAAACAGAAAACTCAATCACCAGTTACAGGAAGGAGCCGGCTTCCCTGAAGAGGTGGCACATGAGGAATTCCCCCCATGAGGGGTAAGGTAGAGAGGTGAGAGTGGATGAGCACTGACCTAGGATCCAGGGGATCTTGGTTTGATTCCGGGTCAGGGCTCACGCCCAGGTTTTGGGCTCAATACCCAGCGGGAGGCGTGCGGGAAGCAGGCTGTCAAAGACTCTCTCATCATTGATGTTTCTATCTCTCCCTCCCTCTCCCTTCCTCTCCCTGAAATCAGTAAAAATATTTTAATAAATAAATAAATAAATAAATAAATAAATAGGCAAAAGATCTGAATATACACCACATCAAGAAAAGATGTAGAGTGGGCCAGTGACATCATACATACATGTTTCAAAATTTCAAATTTTTAAATTAAATAATCTATATCAAATAGACATAAAATTCTGCTAATTCATTTATAGATTCAATAAAATCCCAACAGGACACTGATTAAATAAATGTAGCATATATATGTTAATAAAATACTAGGCAGACTTTAAAATGATGCTTTTGAAAAATATTTAAGTACACAAAAAGTTGTTTATACATTTTGTTAAATGTCAGATTATACAGCATATGTGTAGCAAATGGCTATTTATGTAAAATCTAGACCAATTGAGATAAGTTTCTATAGAAGTTTAGGTATCAGAAAGGTTAATTTAGCTGAGTGATTCTTAACCTTCACTGTGCACCAGAATCACCTAGGAGAACTTTAAAAATATACAGATGGCCCGGCCAGCATGGCTCAGTGGTTGGGCGTCGGCCTAGGATCCAGGAGATCTTGGTTCGATTCCCAGTCAGGGCACATGCCCGGGTTGCCGGCTAGATCCCTAGTCAAGGTGTGCAGTGGGCAGCCGATCAATGACTCTCTCATCACTGATGTTTTTACCTCTCTCTCCCTTTCTTTCTCTAAAACCATTGAAGATATAAAAAATAATAAATAAATAAATAAATAAACAAATAAACAAATAAATAAATAAAAATAAAAATATACAGATGCCCAGGTTCACACCAAAAGTTTACATTTCAACTGGCCTGAGATGGGGTTTGAGCATCAGTAGATTTTAAAACCTTACCTGGTGATTCTGACGTTCAGGTCTGAGAGTCAATGATCTAGATTTACAAAGAGAAGCAGAGATAGATGAACAGAGAGTAGGAAGATAGGTAAGTGATAGATATTTAGATGGATGGATAAATAGATGATGATGATAGATAGATGATAGATGATAGATAGATGATAGATGATAAATAGATAGAGATAGATAGATGATAGATGATAGATAGATAGATAGATAGATAGATGATAGATAGATGATAGAGATAGATAGATGATAGATAGATGATTGATAGATAGATAGATAGATAGATAGATGATAGATAGATAGATAGATAGATAGATAGATAGATAGATAGATAGATGATAGATAAAACATACACAGTAGATATGAAGGTCTGAAGGAAGGGAACAGGGCTTGGGGGGCAATAAAGAGGGAATTTGGAAATGACACAGCCAGATCAGAAATGAGCCATAACTCAGTCCCAGTCCCTAACTGAACAAAGTAGAGAATGAATGAATGTGGAAAAATAAAATAAAAAGTGACTGTGTCTAGCTATGAAATTTATGAGTTGCCTATTCTTTTATTTATTATATTTATTTAGGATCCATACCCCCCTACTTGCTTCACAAGGATATCTGTGATGTCTTAAAAGTTAAAGGACGAGGAATGCTTGGTTATGGGTAAGCAGTTTCCTTCAAGGGTGATGAAAAGTTCTGTAACTAGATAGTGGCAATGGTTATACAGCATGTCGATGTACTAAAGGTCACTAATGGTAAATTCATGTTATGTGTATTTTACCACAATAAAAAATACATTTAAAAAGATTGATTAAAGACTAAGATGAGAAACAATTAAAAGGAGCACAGGATGTTATTGGGCAATTGGGATGAGTTAATTATTGCCTCCAGTGCTGAATTTGTTCCAAGTTTCCTTGCAGTTAAGGCAAAAGAAGAAATCTGGCAGGTTGCTGGGTTTTCTGTACACATTCAGGGCTCTTTGTATAGCAGGGTCCCCTACTCATTTAATTTTGCCCACTCCCTGTATCACATGCCCATCGAGTGCAGAAGTGAAAGTGGGAGACCTCTGGAAGGTCTGATTCAGCTAAGAAAGGGGGATTTGCCGTGGCTGGGACAGGCAAGTCAGAGCTCAGCTCCTTCCCCACTGGAGTGCATGCATCTGCTCAGAGCCTGTCATCAAACTGCTCCCGAAGAATAGCAGCTCCTGACACTGCATGGCCTCGGTCTCGGCCTCCACTGGTGGGTCTAACTGGCTGTTTGTTCAGCCTGAGCTGGGCAGAATCAGCCCTGACAGTGATGGCCTGGTGGGTATTATGTAAGGGGGTGGGGGAACCCAGCTTACCTGCCTGTAAACAGACAAAGCAGATGATTTGACAGGCAAAACAGAGCCAGCCTCTTCACTCCCAGGCAGCCAAGGGGCTATTCAAAGCCAGGGCCTGGAAGATTTTCATGAGGTGCTGACATACGAAGCCGGAATGCAGCAGGAACAAGGCAGAACTGACTGACACCCCATGCAGTCAGGCATGGCGAGCGACTCAGGGCATCCAAACTGGGCCTTCAGCAGCTTTGATTAGGCCCCACCCATGTGTGACAGAGAGTGCGTTTTGGAGGGGGGCAACTTTCAGGCCTGGGCCTTCAGCAAACCTCACCTTTGCCAACACCCTTATTATTGTTCAACTGAGGAAAACCCTCCAGGCCTTTCTCCTGGAAGCACAGGACTCGGATGCAGAGAGCCAAGTACTTGGGCTCTAGTTACTGATCATGAGGCCAACATCAGGGGCTGGTAGGGGCACAGAGGAACACCGCAGGTCAGGAGCCAGCTATGGGCTCCAACCTGAGACACTCATTTCACCTTCACAGGAGCACTATAAGGTAAAATACCCTGTTATCTCTATTTTGCACACAAGAAAAGTCTTCAAAAGAGTAACTTGCCCAAAATCACATAGCTGGGAAATGGCAGACCTGGGATTTGAACCCAGGTCTCCTCAGCATCCAAACCCATGCTCTTTCTATGTAAATTGAGCCAGTTCCCAAGACCCACAAGGTCCCGGAATCACACCGTTTTCATTCAAAGTGGTTTTGGTACTTTCTAGCTCTGTGACCCTGGTTGTATTTATATCCCTTCCCTTCTTGGGGCCTCCACATCCCCATTTGCAAAATGAAGTGCTTGTGAAAACTGAGTGAGACAGGCAGATGACGGTGCTCACTGTTCACTGGTGTTAGGTCAGCATCACTAAGCTTCATCACCACACTTTGCACTGTTCTCAAAAGCCACCCCCACCCCTGAAGGAGGTTGCTGGGCCTATAGGAATGACACTTTATCTGGTCCCCTCTCAGGACTCAAAGCGCATTCTCTGCCCAGTGTCATGAACAACTGGAGAGCAGAACTGCACCCAACTTGTCTACCCCCAAAATAGTCAGCAAAGAGTCTGGCTTTCAGTAGGGATTCAATGAATACTGTTGAATGAATGAAAACATGAATGAGTGGTTTGCCACAAGACACATCACATGTTGTGATGTAAAGAGATGGGCATTAGAAGGCCTGGTTCTGGCTTTGCCACTAATTCACTGTGTCCTTGGGGCACTCACTGGCTCTGTCTGGACCTCAGTGACCCCATTTATAAAATGAGGGGGTGAACTGGGTACTTCCTAGTAGCCTAAGTCAGCTCTGATTTTATAAGGTTAAGGGGAAAGAAAGATCACACTTTCTGCAGCCCACCCTTCCCATAAAAAGCTGAAGCTATATTATGGTCACATTTGAGATAGGGAATATTCTAAATGAATGGTGGATCTGTAACCCCTGATTCAATCAGAAGCAGACAAGCAACAGTCTCAACAGTCAGATCCTTTCATCTATGAAACAGAGACTCGCTCATGTGTGTACAAAGCTTTCTAGCTTACAAAGGACTTTTCCTCCTTTCTCTCATTTTAACCTCAGCACAGACCTATGAGTGGGACAGGACAGATGTCACCATGCCTTTTAGTGATCAACAAAACTGAGGTCGCAGGGATGAGATGACTTGTCAGGGGGTGGTGAGTGTGGGAGTGTACGGGAGAAAAGCACCAGAGCTAAGATATGAATCCATAACCAATTCCTTACCCCAAATTTGCCTCCTTTCCTTTACACTGCTTATTTGTACACAGTCAATGAGAAGGAAATAAACTAATTCAACCAAAACCAGATTTGGAGGGTCCCAAGTTTACCACCTGGGTGGAAAAATGCCCAGCAAGACAGATTATTTTAAAGTCAAATTTGGGGCAAAAAGGTGTAGTGCACTGATACCAGGTGGGCTTGTGGCCATGGAGAGTCAACTGTAGAGGGAGACAAGAGTCCAAGCCCAAGCCCAGGCCCAGGCATCTATGCCATCTCAGTGCAGCAGCTAAAAGGATGACCTTACATGCAACCTCTGAACCCGGAAATACTGAAATACCGTGATGCCCTATAGATAAATAACCTCTGCTGGAGCCCCCACCCTCACTCTTACCCCTGTCCCCTTCCTCTGGGATCTTAGCCCTTCCTGGTTGTCTCACCCCTTCCCTTGGGATTCCCTGGAACACCCTAAGATTCTGCAATTAAAGGGTTAAAGCCTCAGCCATCAGGGCTGAGGGGTGCTGTCCCAGCAGGCTTGCATTCTGATTGGGCCCCTGTTCCAGCGCATACGTTGTGATTGGTCAATAACTCTGACTTACTGGTTTGGTGTTTTTTTCTTAACTGCTTGACTGAGGTATGACAGAACAAAAAACTGCACATATTTAATGTACACATTTTGGTGAGTTAGAAATATGCATACACCAGTGATACTATCACTACAATCAAGGTAACATACATATCCATCATCTCCAAAAGATCCACTGGGTCCGTGTGTGTGTGTGTGTGTGTGTGTGTGTGTGTGTGTGTGGACATTTAACATGAGATCTACCCTCTTAACAGAAATTTAAGTGCACAACACCATATTGTTAACTTTGGGCACTATGTCCTACAGCAGATCTCTACAACTTATTCATTTATCTTGTATAGTTGTAACTCTATACTGTTTTGTTTTTCATTGATTTCAGAAAGAGGAAGGGAGAGGGAGAGAGAGATAGAAACATCAGTGAGAGTCACTGATCGTCTGCCTCCTGCAGGTCCCCTACTGGGGATCAAGCCCGCAACCCAGGCATGTGCCCTGACCAGGAATCGAACCGAGATCTCCTGGATCTTAGATTGATGCTCAACCGCTGAGCCACGCCGGCTGGGCTATACTTATTCTTAAATCTGTTTAATATTACTCCATCTGGCTAGAGAGACCATGGGGAATCTCTTAGTGCTTCTCAATCATTTTGAGTATGAAGAGACTTTTTAAATAATTTGCAGTTTTCACAACATGAACACATACATGTAAAGTAGATATATTCTTTAGTAGCACTGATTGAGAAATTTCATGTCCAAAAACTAAAACTTCAGTAACATCTTTTAAAGAATTTGCATTTTATTTATGGCACAGCTTTATATATATTTGAAAAGTAGTCATAAGTATACATGCAAGACCTGTGGGGGACTTAATAGACCATGCCTTGTGCTCATATGGAGGGGAGCATATTTTGCAGTCTTCTCTTCCATGGGGTAAAAACTACTACTAATCTAGCCAACCAAATCTTCCCCTTCAACTTGACAGCTGAAGAAACTGAGACTGGAGAGGAGACTGGACCTTCTCAAACCCGTTCATGACTTGGAGCTAAAACTTGAAGCAGCTTCACATCCAAGATCTATTGTGTCTAAGGGTGTTATGAGGGTGCTGACTGGGAAGAGGACATTGTGGACCAGGTCTCTACTGACTCTTCCATTACAGGGCAGAAATCATTCATGGAGGTAGCCAGGCAAAGACCTACTGGTCAACCTCAGTCAGTGGCCATTCAAGCCTGTTAGACTTGGGGAAGAGAGAGGTTTTGCAACACTGCTCACTCTCCAAGAACCTAGGCTACCACAATTTGAGACCTGACTGATCAGAGGACCTGTGCTTCTTACTGCCCACTACAACTCACTCAAAGAGGTTTTGTGGGTCCTAGAGGCAAAGAACACTGTAAGACAGAGTTGGAAGTGTAATAACGCCTTAATATACTAGGGTACTGCTAAGAAATACCATGGGCTTTCGCAGGAAACAGAGGGGATTCAAATCCATCTCATGGCCTTGGCCAAGTTTTACTTAACTTTTCAGATCTCAATTTCTAAATCTGTAAAATGGGACTGTTATAAGGATTGATTAAATCAACTGGCAGATGTATAGCTCCTATTCAAAGCTTGATACAGGTATATTGCTCAATAAATGTTTAGTTTCCCAGCACCATCAGGAAAATTCAAACTCCTCCATTCAGCAGAACTATAGCCTGGCAATTGGTTTAAGCAGCACTGTATTGTTCTGAAAAATAATTCTTTCCAGTCCCTTAATTCCATTTTTCTTCTCTCCATCTTTCCGACCCTTTGCTCTTTCATTTCTTCTTCTCCCCCATTTTCCTATATTCAGCACTACTCCAAAGCAGCTTTATGCTCAGATGGGTCAGTTCTGCTAGCCGCACCCAGCCAAGCTGCACCCAAATTCCTGACCCATTGAAACTGAGAGATAATAAATGTTTGTTGTTTTAAGCCACTAATTTTGGGATAATTTGTTACATGGCAATAGATAATAATTATATTATTAGTCATAAGGGAAATACAAATTAAAGCTACAATGAGATACCACTACACACTCACTAAAAAGGGCAAAATTTAAAAGACTGAACACATCTCAATCTGAGGCGCGGTGGATTCTACTCAGCCGAGGTAAGAGCCTCAGTGCTGCGGGAAGTCAGGCAGTGGTTCCCCCAAACTCCCAGTGCCTTCCTGTTCACACTCCTGATTACCACCACCCACAAGAGTCGTCAGGAGAATCCACAATGTTCACCTGCTCAACCCCTTCAGACGCACAGTGAGACCCAGAGCCTGGAGTTTGCACAGGAATCCAAAGCTCTGGAGGAGGCCTGTCTTCCCATCCTCCGAAGCCTGGCGATTCCAAGGAAGCTCTGATGCTGGTATTCCTGGTGCTCCTGAGAGTCCTCAGAGTTTCCACTCCTCCTCCGTTACCACCACCTCATCAAGCAAACCTTGTGAGGGCTCCAGTAGCCAAGAGAAAGAGGGCAGCAACTCAGAGGCAGGGCCTGACCCTGAGTATGTGACCATAGATGCTCTAGATGAAAATGTGGCTTCATTGGTGAATTTCCTGCTGCTCATGTATCGAATGAGCCAATAATCAAGGCAGATATGTTGAAGACTGTCAGCAAAGAGTAGGAAGACCACTTCACTGAGATCTTCCTGAGAGCCTCTGAGGGCATGGACATAATCTTTGGCCTTGATGTGAAGGAAGTGGATTCCACCAACCACTGCTATACTGTCATCAAAATGGGCCTCACCTATGATGGGATGCTGCATGGTGGAAAGGGCGGGCCCAAGACAGGCATCCTGACACTTATCCTGGGTGCCATCTTCATGAAGGGCAACTGTGCCACTGAACAGGAAGCCTGGGAAGTTCTGAGTGTGATGGGGTTATATTCTGGGAGGAAGCACTACATCTCTGAAGAGCCCAGGAAGCTCATCACCAAATATTTTGTGGAGGAGGAATACCTGAAGTACCAGTAGGTGGCCAGCAGTGTGATCCTGCACAATCTGAACTCCTGCGGGACCCGAGAGCCCTCACTGAAACCACCAAGATACAAGTCCTAGTGTTTCTTGCCAAGGTTCATGGGACTGACCCAAGTTCTTTCCCATCTCAGTATGAGAAGGCGCTGCAAGCTGGAGAGCCCCAGCCAGGGTTTTGGCCCCGGCTATCGACTCCCATGGCCACCGCCAGTTCTAAGCCTAGCAGCTCCTCCCCCACCTAGGGATGTCAGGGGTAGTCTCCTCATGCATTGTTTGAAGAGGCAGTTCGTGTTCATAGAATTTAGGTCTGCCATGGGGCTAAAAGGAACACAGTGTGTATGCCTGTGTTCCTCGTTTAATGTGTAACTTAAAAATCTATTATTTTGTTTGTTGACATATGTATTATTCAAATATTGGCTTTTTAGAATAGATTTAATTAGCTTCAAAATCTTCAAGTTTATTAATGATATTGGTCACCCATGTAATGCTCTAAGGAGCTTTCACAGTAAGAGTTTTGTTGTTTTGGAAAAAAAATGCAAAACCATCCATCTTATCTTGTCATCTGAAAAAAGACAAGAAATGAGCTTTCAGAAATTTGGGGTCAATGAAGAAAAACAGGAGAAAATCTAAATGATATTCAAACCTTGGCTTTCTTACCCTTTTTAGCTCATTGTGTAAAATTAAGTGATACATACATGTATTTGCCAAGCTCTTTCAAGAAATAAATCGTAATAAATTTTTAAAAATAAAAAATAAAAAAAAGACTGAATATATCAAGTGTTGGTAAGGAGGTAAAGCAACCAGAACTCACATATACCACTAGAGAAAAAAAAGAAATACAACAACTTTGTGAGAAGAGTTTGGCAATTTCTTAAAAATTTAAACAGACACCTACCATCTGACCCAGACTTTTCTCTCCTAGGTATTTTACCCAAGAGAAATGAAAACATATGTCCACACAAAAACTTGTGCACAACTATTCAAAGCAGCTTTCTTTGTAACAGTCCCAAATGGAAACGACCCAAATGTCCATCAACAAGTGAGTGGATAAACAAATTGTGGTGTATCCGTATAATGGAAGGTTAGCAAAAAATAAAAAGGACTTGACTACTGATATCACAGCATGCATGAGAATCAAAATAATTATGCTGAGTGAAAGCAGCCAGGCAAAAACAATACAGTGTTATTCCATTTTATAAAATTCTATAAAATGCAAACTAGTCTAACGTGATATAACTAGATCAGTGATTGCAGGTAGTGGGGGTGTGGGGGGGTTGCATTAATCACAAGAGGCATGAGGAAAATTTTAGAGGTAATTGAGGTTAATTATCTTGATTGTGGTGAGTTTTAAGATGTCCTTGGAGACAGTTTGGTAGCACTATATTAAGAACCATAAAAATGTTCCTGGCCCCATAAATCTCACTCTTAGGAATTTGTCTTAAGGATATTTGGAAACAAATAAAAAGCTCTTTATACAAACACATTCATAGCAGCATCACCTTATCAAAGATAATGGAAATTACCTAATTGTGCAGCTACTGTGAAAGAGTTAAATCAACACTAGACCTTTTCATTCACAATTACAGATGAAAAATGGGAAGTAAATGGCAACATGTAGTTATGTTTACAAAACAATGCAAATGCACTATGTACAAAGACTCCAGAATTGTACATACACTATGGTTACACCTATATAAACATATATGCATCTGTGTGTGTAAGAACACAAAAAAGAAAAAATAGAACATAGAAAAATCTAGTAGATGAATGATAGGTAATTGGCATGTGGGTGACTTTTCTTCTTCCTGCTTTGTCACCTGTAATGTTACAATGTTTTCCTAACAGTTTTTAAAATGTCTTCTTGTTGGTTTTGGCTCAGTCTCCCAACCTGGTGATTGTTCCAATTCTGGTAACTGTCAGCCACCAGCATCCGCACCTCAGTGTGGTCAGCCGCAAGCTTGCCGTCTATGTCTTCTTCTAAATCAGTGATAAAATGCTGTCCAGTGCTAGGGTGTGGTGTGAAGGACACACTCTTTTCTTCTCTTGGTGGATATCTTCCGTTGCTGTTAGTCTGTTTAGGTTTTTTCAACACCATAAATGACAGAAACCAGTTCCCAAGGGAGGAGTACCAGGTGGACAGCAAAGTGAACCTGGAGGAAGATGTGGAGCTGCTTATCTACACTTTGACCATTTTACTCACTCATTGGGGAAATCCAATGTGAATAATCCCTGCAAGCAATTGCTGACAGTCAGAGGCAGTTCTACAAACCACATATAGGAAATAGGAGGCGGTCTATGCGAGAGTTAGAACTTTGAAAAAGGAAGCAATAGAAGCATTGCAAGGTGTCCTTGGATACAATTTGGTAGCACTATATTAAGAACCATAAAATATTCTGGGCCCCATAAATCTCACTTTTAAAACTTTATCTTAAAGCTATTTCAAAATAAAAAGTTCTTTATACACACACATTCATAACAGCATCACCTATACCAAAGATATTGGAAATTGCTTAATTGCCCAGCTGTCATGAAAGGGTAGAGGCTTCACTATTGTTATTCTACTGACCCAGAGCCAAGTTCCAGCAGTCCATTTGGTCCCACCACCTGGGGCCAGTTTGGCCTGACCAGGACTCAGGGAAGACAGAGGACCCACATACACCACCCACCAGGGTGAGGCTCCCTAAGGGACCCCAGCATTAGTCTCTCACCTCTTCCCTACTCCTGGAGTATGTCCAAACCCACATCAGGAGGGCAAGTCCAGATTCCCTGGCCTACCCTACTAGATGGTAGCATATGGATGGCTTCAGAATGGAAGACTATGCCTCTGACTATGCCCAGTCCAACGCTAAAGCTTTCCCCAATGTTCCTTCCAAAATGTCGGTCCAGATCTGCCTGAGCAGAAAACCAGAGCTGCATGCAGACCCAAGGCCCTAAGTTTCGAAGACACTGGGGAGGTAGGCTTCCCCTGTAACACCCTCAGACCCCCGCCCAGTGGGGCCAAGCTGGCCAAGCTGTCCCTCTAAGATGGCCCCAGGATCATCCCAGAGGCCTCTGTACCTGAATCTTGGATAAAAGATGTTCTGAGTCTGAAACTTCCCTCATGCCCTCCTTATTACCTATGAGACCTCTGCTTCTGGGCTCTTTTGCAGCTGCCCACCTGTCTAGATGGCATTTCCAGTCATCACGCCTTCCACATCCAGTGCTCTGCCTGTTCTCCGGATGTACCCCAGTGCCCAGTTAGTGACAGACCTGAGACTTGCCCCCAGATCTCCTGATAATGTTAGTGTATTTAATGTATGTAAAGTGCTTAAAACAGTGTCTGCACATAGAAGAGATTTTATGTGTTTGCAGTTAATATTAGTAGTCCTCACAACTCTCTTATCATATCAGTATTACCCTCATTTTATAGATTCAAAAGTTGAGGCTCTGAATAGATAAGTGATCAAAGGTTACACAACTAGAAAGAGGCAGACAAAAAAACTGACCCAGGACTGGGTGACTCTAAGTAACTGCGTCTCATAGCAGGGCCACATTGTGCCTTGGGCCAAGCCCTATGCTGATGACTCAGGTGCCCAGTTGCACGAAGCCCTACTTCCTGTCATTCGGGAGCTCCCAAACAACAGAGACAGTCCCATAACCAAATCGTTATACCACAAAATGTGCGACAAGTGCCAAAATCCAAACACGCTGAGGCATGCTCAAAGAGAGTGTTTGACCTACTCAGGGAGATCAGGGAGGACTTCCCAGAAGAGGAAACATTTGAGGGGCAGGGAGCTTTCTGGGCTGAGGGTATGAACTTATGCAAGAGAACTGGAACACTTGGTGGGGAGTCCTTTGAAGCTAAAGGCAGAGAAGACTAAGGGAGAGAGGAAGGGTGAGAAGGGGCTGCATTGTGTAGGGAGGGCCCTGAGTGCCAGGCCAGGGAAAGTACACTTGATTTTGCCTTGGATGAACGGGAGCCACTGAAGGCTCTTGAGCAGCCAAGTGGCCCAGTTTGTGCAGAGACAGACAACCAGAGCACTCTGCTGGGGAGGACAGTTTGGAGCCTGAGACTTGTCCAGAAGGTTGGCACAGTGCAACCCTGGGCCGCCCACCAATCCCTGGGCCGGACTCCACAAAGCAGAGGGAGCAGAGGGCTCCCAAAGGCCCTTGGGCAGAATGGCCTGAGGATCATGACTCCACCTGCCCCAGTGTCCCCCTGGGTGGATGTGAGTCTGCCCTGGCCTTGCCACTGTCCACACGAGCCTCCAGGAGGGAAGAGGCTGATATGGCACCTGGGTCTTGGCTGAAATTTAAAGCCAGCTCCCTTGCCACCCACGGGCTCTCTTCAGTAGTGACTGGGGAGAAGTGTCCAGAAAGCAGGACACGTGCAACACACTGACGTCAAAAGATGGACGATGAGCCCAAGAGACACACACAGCCTTGAGACAGAGTGACCCCCGCAAAAAAACCGAAGGAAAGGGGCCAGAAAAGAACTGAGCCACCCTGCCGGGAGTCCTGGGTACAAGTGTGTGCAGACTCCCAGCACCGCTTCGGGCCTCAGGCCCTGGGCTAAGCAACCAGCCAGGCCAGCCCCGGGTCCTCAGGGACGCCAGAGGCACTGTGGCAAGCTCCAACGGAACTCATCCCCTTCCCACCCCAGCCCAGGGAACTCAGTGCGAGGTGCCCTGATGGCTGCAGTGCCGGCTGGGCTAGGAGGAGTCAAGGGTCCCAGAGGAGTGGGGTCCACCAGAGCCTTGTCTGGGCAGGGGAGACAAGTCACCGTCTTCCGGTGCCTCAGGAGGTTGAACTGGAATCCACGCTAGGGCATTTCCCCTTTGAGGGGTCCCTTGCCTGTAAACCCTTAACTCCAGTGCACCCACAATCTTCCGTGCAAATTCCGGGCTTCTTGGAGTGACAAAGATGTGCAAAGAGCTCAGCAAACTCCAGAAACCCCGGCGCTCGACGATTCCAGAGGGCGGTCCTGCGCCTAGGGTCCCAGAATTTAATGGATGTGCGCCCGCCCGCCCGCGGCCGGGGCTTTCCCAAGGGAGTCGGTCGCCGACCCCGAGCGCTCTCCCAGCCCGTGGCCCGGCTAGGTGGGCGCGCACGAGAGTCGCGCCTCGCGCCCCACGGCCTCGGGCTCGGGCACGCCCGCTGCGCCGCCGGCGCGGAGTCACCGCGAGCAGGGCCAGGCCCGGGGCCGGCTCGGGCTCCGCTGAGGCCGCGGCTCGCCGCGCGCGCTCGGACAAGCTCAAGCTCCGGGCGCCTGGCTCTTCGCCGCCGCCACTGCGCTCCCGGCCGGCTCCGAGGCTCCGCTCCCGCTCCCGGCTCGGGGGACTCGCGGGGCTGCGAGACGGCACCGGCGCCCGCATTGGGAGCCGAGAAAAACTCGAGGTGCTTCCTCAGGGTGAATGCGAGGCTGGTGGTGGGAAGCAGGAGGCTCTCCTCTCTGGGACCCAGGTCCTCCGCCCGATCCCCGACCCCGGGGTGATGATAATGCTCCGTTCACGGTGCTTAAGTGAACCAATGGTGGTGAGAAAGCCCCCGAAGTCCGGGTGCCCCGACCAGCTCCCGGGGTCCCCGCGCCGCGCAGGGAGCAGAAAGAAGCCAAATCCTAACCTACCCCATCCCCTCCGGGCCGCAGGAAACACTTTACGAATCAACTGCTACTTCTCCCAGGCGGAGGCATCTCACCCCTGCCCACGCGCGGGCACGACTTGAATTTTCCCCAGCTTGTCTTTTTTCCGCACCCAAGTTCGCCCTGAAAACAATTTAAAAGACGAAGAAAATGGGTTGGCGATGCGCCCCACTTCACCCCCTGGACTCCCTGGAAGAGGGACAACAGGTTAGGCACTCCCCCCCTAAACAGACGGGAAACTGAGGCCTAGGAAGGGCGGCGGATGGCTCGAGGCCGCTGGGCCAGTAACGAGCCAGCTAGAGTCGGAGCCCTCGCCCGGCGCCGCGGCAGCGCAGGCAGTGCTGTGCCACAGGGACCCCCTCCTGGCAGTGTATTGCTCTGACGCTCTCTGAGGCCGTACAGCCACTGGCCCTGACTGACTGACTGTCCCAGAGAAACCCAGACAGTCGCTGTGTTGCCCCTGTACCAAGATTCTTGGATCTGATTTGCAAGCAATGGGGACAGGAGTTTCTGTTGTCACAGGGTAAGGCGAGTGGCCCAGCCAGGCCATTAAGCACAAGCAAGGCTCTGAGAACTCAGGAAAAGAGGAGAGGCTGCTGGCCAGGAGGTAAGGAGCTCCAAGACCTGTTTCCCTTTCAGTGCAGAACCTGCTCTGCAAGACCTTAAACCAGTCCCTTGCCAATCCTGACCTCATGTCCTTCCAGCTCCAATTTCCAAGGTTTCCTTAAGGAGGAGAGCTGGTTACCTCTGAATGTGCATGAAAGGGCATTTGGGTCAAGGGATAGGGAGGAATTTTCCATGACCTCCTGGATCCCCTCCTTCATATTTACAAACCCTTCAAGGCACTTCAAACTTTGGGAAAGAAGTCGTAAAGCTCCCAGCAGCTTCTACAAATCACCAGCACCCCCCCTCCCCACAACCAAATTGCACATAAAATAGCCTTCGAAGGGGCAGGTTTATTCACAGGGTGCTGGGGATACACGCAGGACTGAAGGTAGACACAAAGCAGACTTAAGTCGCCCACCACTGCCAACCCACCCCTGCTGGACAGGAGAATGATTTCCAAGGGGCTGGAACCAATCGGCACCTTTCAAATGGTTCTCAGTGAGGTCAGTTACCCCTACAAACATCAAGTAGCACCTCACCAGAGAAGAGGGGAAGATCTGACCAGAGAAAAGCAAGGAAATGCCCGGGCACAGAAGGGATCTTTTCATATAGTTTTGATCCAAACGGGTAAACTGTCCCAGTTCACTCATCAAATCCTTTAATTAAAAATTGACATCGTGGATTCATAGAATCTTCAAAGTATAGAATTTTGAAATGCATCATTAGAATAAAACATTTATGAACTAGAATCCTCAGAACTTTTTGTTCAGGAAAATCTTAGAATCTAGGGAATTCTAATGTCTGGATGCTGTGTTTTTTATATATATATGTATGTTATTGATTTCAGAGAGAGGAAGGGAAAGGGAGAGAGATAGAAACATCAATGATGAGCCAGTCATTGATTGGCTGCCTCCTGCACACCCCGACTGGGGATCTAGCTGGCAACCCGGGCATGTGCCCTGACCAGGAATCGAACCTCGATCTCCTGGATCCTAGGTAGGTGCTCAAGCGCTGAGCCACGCGGGCTGGGCTGGATGTTAACTCTTGGCCTGCTCGTTAGCAGCGCTGTTTAAGAAGGAGGGATCGGAATTCTAGAAGAATGAGACTGCAGGCAAGAAACCTCAGGATCAAGAAATCCTGAGACATGAAGGCTTCTAACCTTAGTCACTGGAGTTTAAAAGTACAGAATCGTAAACTCATGGGACCTAATCAAAGTCGTGACCGATCAAAGTCAATGTCACGAACATTACGAGAATTATTAGAATTAGATTCTTTGAGTTAAAGACTAGTGGATCCAGTACTAACATTTTGAGCTTAAGGAAGAAGAGAGTTGTGGATCTATAGGAACCAAATCTTCCAATCAGAAATTCCCAGACAGAAATTCAAATTAAGTAATATATATCTTAGAACTGCAAAAATATCTAAAATCTTGAGAAGTGGTATCATATTTTCGGGCACAAAAATCTTAGCCCCAGAGTCTTAAAATATGAGGAATACACTTTTACACTTTGCCCAGAAGCTTAAATTCACAAGCATATAGTCACAGTGACAGAATTTAGACTTCTGGTCATGGAATCTTAGAACTATAGAATGTGAAGTCTTTGATTTTTATGGAATCACGTTAGGATAGGGATCCAAAATTTAAAATCTGGAAATCTTACTCTTAGAATTTTGGAAATATAGAGAACCACAAAATCAAGTATTATAAGATTGATATGATGTAACCCGGTTAAAATAAAAAAGAAATTAAACTTTTCCCCCCTTTGGAAAAACAACTGGGTTAAACATAGATATTTTTTTTCCCCGGGTCTGTGTTACTTCGTAAGAAGGAAGCCGGGAGTTCTGCCGGGCGAGCGAAGAGCCCCTGCCGTCCTCCAGCGCCCTCCGCTGAGAAAGGCGGTGGCGCGGAGCGAGGCTCTGGGCTCGGCCTCCGTCTGCCGAAGGCCGCTGCCCAGCGCCCGCCGGGGCTGAGCCGCCCCAGCTCGCCGCCCCGAGGAACAGGACTGACCCCCACCCCGAAGTCCAGGCAGTGCCGCTCCCTCCCAGGAAAGCTGCGTCCCGGCGAGAGCCTCTGCAGTCCGCACCAAAGCCCGGAATCCTAAGGGTAGAAGGGGCCCCCGAACTCCGCAGTGCCCCCCGCCCCCATTCACAGAGCAGACAACTGAGGTCCTGCGACACCGAAGGGACATCCTCAAGGTCTTTTCGCGAAAGACTGCGCCGCGAAGCTGGCAGGCAGGGCAGCCGCTGCGGGGCGTCTCGGGAGGGGTCCGAGGCTCGCCCTGCCTCCGGGGCCCGCGGGGACGAACTCGGAAACCCGACACCGCGAAGCAAAAGGGTCCCGCCGGCCCGCCCCTTCCCCGAGACGCGCGGGCTCCGAGCGCCCCCAGGCCATCGCCTCCCGCTCAGCTGCCCGCGGGGTCTCGGGAGGCACTGGCGCCCTTCCTGACCCCGGCGAACTGGAGGGGTGACCACGAGAGGGCAGAGCCCGGCCTTCACCCTCTAAGCTGCGCCACACACACGGGGGTCTCGAGTCACCGAAAGACAGGTGATTGCGGGTCGAGGGCGGTCCTTCCTCCGAAGGACCCAGAGATGCGCACCCTCCGCGCAGCCGAGGAGTCTAGGACCCACGGAGAGAAAGTGGCTGCCTCCGGCACGGACGGGCGGCGCAGCCCCAACAGACGGGGGTGAGGCTCCGCTAGCGGCTGAGTCGCGCCGGGGCTACGGCGAGTCGGCTCCCCTCTCGGGTCTAGGAATCGTCATCTGAAAGGAGCGGGCCTGGAGGGGAACGGGCGAGCAGCCTTGACTAGGGTCTGCAAGTCATCCCTGAGAGACCTGGGGAGCCGGTCGCCTGAAACATCTTCTCCCTCCCGACCCCCCCCCAACAAGAGTCCAGCGCCGCCTTGCGGGTCCTCACCCCCTGGGGACGCAGTACGGCAAACCCCTCCTTTCACCTGCGGTCTCAGCCTCTGCAGAGGCTGGGGAAGTCCGGAAGCGCTGAGCTCCGGCGCCAAGATCTCCCCAGACAGTCCCTGGCCTCTCCCGGACTCAGTCTCCCCCTCGGCGTGCACGGGAGGCCGGGCCGAGGGATCTCCAAGCACCCTCCCCGCTCTGACGTTTGGGGCTCCCGCCCGCCGCCACAGCTGCTCCTACCTGGGGTGCTGCATCGGGGCCCAGGGGGCGGGCAGTCGGGGGGCGGGCGGGGAACGGGCGCCGCCCCAAGCTTCCTGGCGCCTTTAAGGAGAAGAAGCCGGTGGAGGGAGGAGCCGGTCCCGGTTTGTTCAGGGGAGAGTCTCGCCAGCGGTCTCGGTGGCGGAGGCCAACGCTGCGGAAAGGGAGTCGCCGGCCGCCCGGCCCGCCCCGCGCCGAGGCCTCGACGCTGGCGCCTCGCCTCCCTGCCCTCCTCGCGACCCGCAGCCCGGGCGCCAGGGCGCGGCCTAGCGACCCCCGTCAGAGTGCACAAGCCCTCACTCAGTGCCCTTCTCCCGGCCTTCGGGGCCGTAGCACGACCTCGACGGTTATCCTCTGACCAGCGGGAAACCCAGAGCAGCTGCAGGCGCCTCGGCTCCAGGACCACTTCCAGACCCCTTGCCCGCCTGGCACCAGCGCCCAGAGGACCATTCGGCCCGCGACGGGGGCCTCGTCCCGGTCGCCTCGCCGCTGCCGGCGCCTGGCCTCGAGCTCCAGAACACGAGCAGTGCCGTCGGTGGGCGGGACACTCCTGAGCCTCTGGCCCAGCCGCGCCAGCCCCGAAACCGCGGGTGCCAAGCCTCCGGCGCTCCCCTGCCGGGAAAGTCGTGCCCCCGGTGCCAGCCCGCGGGGCCCCCGAGCGCTCTGGGCGGAGGGGCCGGCGTGCGTTCCCGTGGCCCTGCGCGCCGGGGCTGCGGCTCTCGGGCCCACCCCCGATCCTCGACAGAAGCGCTCGGCGGGGACGCGACGGCTGCACCATGACAGCCGAAAGCGGGCCGCCGCCGCCGCCGCAGCCGGAGGCCCTGGCGGCCGTGAAGGAGGAGCGCGGTGAGGCGGCGGCCGGGGTCCCGGCGGAGGCGGCGGGCCGCGGCGCGGGCGGGCGGCGGCGGAAGCGCCCCCTGCAGCGCGGGAAGCCGCCCTACAGCTACATCGCGCTCATCGCCATGGCCATCGCGCACGCGCCCGAGCGCCGCCTCACGCTGGGCGGCATCTACAAGTTCATCACCGAGCGCTTCCCCTTCTACCGCGACAACCCCAAGAAGTGGCAGAACAGCATCCGCCACAACCTCACGCTCAACGACTGCTTCCTCAAGATCCCGCGCGAGGCCGGCCGCCCGGGCAAGGGCAACTACTGGGCGCTCGACCCCAACGCCGAGGACATGTTCGAGAGCGGCAGCTTCCTGCGCCGCCGCAAGCGCTTCAAGCGCTCGGACCTCTCCACGTACCCCGCCTACATGCACGACGCCGCCGCCGCCGCCGCGGCCGCAGCCGCCGCCGCCGCCGCCGCCGCCATCTTCCCGGGCGCCGTGCCCGCCGCGCGCCCGCCCTACCCGGGCGCCGTCTATGCCGGCTATGCCCCGCCGCCGCTCGCCGCGCGGCCGCCCGTCTACTACCCCGCCGCGTCGCCCGGCCCGTGCCGCGTCTTCGGCCTGGTGCCCGAGCGGCCGCTCAGCCCAGAGCTGGGCCCCGCGCCGTCGGGACCCGCGGGCTCCTGCGCCTTTGCCTCCGCCAGCGCCTCGGCCGCCACCACCGGCTACCAGCCCGCAGGCTGCGCGGGCGCCCGACCCGCCAACCCCGCCGCCTACGCGGCCGCCTACGCGGGCCCCGACGGCGCTTACCCGCAGGGGGCCGGCGGCGCCCTCTTCGCGGCGGCCGGCCGGTTGGCTGGGCCCGCCTCGCCCCCCGCAGGGGGCGGCAGTGGCGGCGTCGAGCCCGCCGTGGACTTCTACGGGCGCACCTCGCCTGGCCAGTTCGGAGCGCTGGCGCCCTGCTACAACCCCGGTGGGCAGCTCGGAGGGGGCAGTGCAGGTGCCTACCATGCGCGCCACGTGGCCGCCTATCCGGGCGGGGTGGATCGGTTCGTGTCCGCCATGTGAGCCCAGCATACGGTCGAAAACTCATAGATGCCTCGGCTGTTTACATGAACTAAGTATCCCCAAGACCCGAGGACAGGACTGGAGAGAGGGCCGAACGGAGAGCTGCACAGAAGGGACCGCGGACGGGAGCGCCGCGGCCGCCGAGCGCACCGCGTACACCTGGCTCACTGTCAGTGGCGGTGGGGAGAGGCAGCCTCAGCCCACTGACTGGGACAAAGGACCCTCAGTCCGGGGAAGCTCCTAAAGACATGCCTTTCAGGGGCGCGGCGTAGTGTCTACACCAGACTCTAGGATCCGAATCGTGGGAAATCACATGACTTCACTCTTCCCTGTACTTCGGGAAATGGGCCTTTTTACAGGGGTTTCTCCTCTTGTGCCTTTAACTGTGTTACTGCAATAAAAGGCTCCAATAGCGTCTTCCTGCTTAAGGTGAGGGAAGACAAGTTTGCAAAAGAAGTCGGTTTTTGTTGTTTCCTTTTGTTTTTCAGTTGGAGAGATCGCCCTGCTTCGCTTGGCCTAGGGCTGGTTTTCCCTGCCTCAGAACAGGAGAGCCGGCTGCGTCTGGACTGTGCCTCAGCCCCACAGTATGACTCAGTCCTATCACCCATACCCCCGTCTCCCCATCTGTTGTACAAGAGGGCTGCAGGATTCATATGATCTTTAAGGGCCCTATCACGGTGGATGCTGCCCTGCATATTTGGCAGCATCCATGGGCCACCCAGGGCCTAAACTAACCCTATTCCAGGGAATCAGAAGAGTTCATGGCAAGCGTCTAATCTAAAGTCTCTGGATTAGCTCCAGGCAGTGATTAGATCATAATTTCTTGAATCTTTTGAGCATGATGTGCTGATCATTTGGCAGCTGTTTCATCTGGGTCCTAAACCTGATTTTCCAATGAGGCAGGTAGAAATACATCTGTCCATTGTCCGCTCTTTCTTTTCATCAAGCAGCCCTGGACTCAGTGGATGAACTGAAGTTCAGAGATGACAAGGATTCAGGGGAGCCCATTGGTGACAGCTTTCAGTTTATGGGGTTGGCTGCTCAATCCCTAGCACCCTCTGCCATACCTCAGCAGTCTCTGCCGGGCAAAAAGGAAGGTGAAAAATTGAGGTGGTCGGTGAAGTAAGCTTTAGAAAGAAGCTGGACTTTTTGTTTTGTATCCGTTTGTTTGTTTTGAGCAGCAAGCTAACCAAAGGCAGAAAATCCAACAACTTTCCCACCCTTCTCTTGAGAAATCTTGTAAATTTCTATTCTGGAGTAAAATGTCCAGCGTTAAATATTTCAGCAGCTCGGGCACAGCTTTCAGATAAACCTGAGTGTTCAGAGGAACTGTTTTAATAAAAATCTTCAAGCAAGTGAGTTCTGGCAAGAGAAACTCAGCCTCTTCCTGCATAACTTGCTAAGGAAGGGTTCGGGAGGGATGTAAGAAAGAAGACTGAAAAACACTGGTACTTTTTATTTTTTATTTTGGGGATTGTGTTGTACTCTTCACAGATTTGTGAATGTGCTTCAGTCCAGGCGGGTATCTGTCTAATTCAGTGTTGTCCAATAGAAGTAGAATGCAAGCTACATGTGTAATTTAAATTTTTCTATTAGTCACATTAATAAAAAGGAACAAGATTAACTAATAATATTTTGTATTTAACCCAATATATCCAAATTATCGTTTCAACATATAATCAATATAAACATTATTGAGATGTTTTACGTTTTTCATACTAAGTCTCCAAAATCAGGAGTGTATTTTACACTTATAGCTCGTCTAAATTTGGACTAGCCACATGCCCAGTGCTCGATGGCACTGTGTGACTGATGATACTGTACTGGACAGTATGGTCTAGATGGTGGTCTTTTTAACTTTGGTGGTGCTAAATGAGCACCTGGAGGCAGGAGGCAGCTGGAGCACTGACCCTTCTGCCAGTGGGTCCGGGTTCAAATCCTAACCTTGTGACCTTGGAAAAGTCTAGGTGTTGGGCGTCATCTGCATATGGACCCTTGCTGGCATGAAATTCAAAGATTCTCCATGCACAGCTAGACAGTTAGGCTCTCCCAGGCAGAAGTCAGGATGCCTTGCCGAGTTGGAAGCCCTGAAATTGAGAGTCCTCCACCCAGGGGTTTTGTCCTTGGCTGGTAACAGCCCAGCCAGGGGATTGGGGCTGGAAAATGATGGTATGTGTCTGGTTAGGACAGGAGTGTACCCTTTCTCTGTTGCTGTTTAATTACCAAGTCCAGTGCTTTCACAGCGCCAATAACCTTACACCAGTCCGCTCTCCTCTAGTGTCCTCACTTGTGAATGGGAATGTGTGACCCCCCACCTCACAGAGTCCTCCTAAAGTTAAGCAACACTGGAGCGGTGAAAAAACCTCTCTGTAAACTGTAAAGCACCGGGCACAGGAGGGAGGAAAGGCTTTAAAATAAAACAGTGCCACCTTACCCCAAGAGAGATGGGGTGGGAAAGCGCAGGTGTCTTCGCTCCCCACGCTCCTTGTCAACTAGGACTACAAGTGAGATTAAAACGAGGGTCTGTCCCAGAAATAGGGGACGCAGCCAGGAAGGAACGTGGTGTGTACTGTGGGCGCGGGGAGAGACAAAGGGACCCTGGAGAGTTGGGATCAAGGTGTTGACAGAGCGTCAGCGGTCTTGGCCTCCCACCGCCTGGCGACACCCAAAGCTCGCGTGCCACCCAGGCAGGCCTGGCTAGAAAGGACGCTGCTGCACGGGAGAGCGAGGGTCCTCTCTGGCGTCTGCCACCCCGGGGGGTCTCGTGCAGACCCTCCAGTCCATGTGACTAGGATACTGAGAACATTTCACTGCAGTGTCTCTGAACATTCCAACTCCAAGAATCCCTAAACCGTGGAACAGTACCTCCCGGTTCCCCACCCGGGGACTAGGACGGGAGGCGCGTTTCTCTTTATTATTATTTTTTCTTCTTGTTATGAAGCCAGAAAAATCATTTGCCCCTCTCTGAGCCCTGCACCCCAGCGTCGTGTGGAGGCGCCCCCAGGCCCTGGATAATTAGATGCGTTCTTACCTAATTGCCCAAGGCTCGTTAGAATTCGCCCCAGAGCTGTAACATTTATTTTCTTTCAAATTAACTTTGCTTGCAATTAAGCTTAGGAAACCAGCAACAAAAGCAGAATTGGCCCGAGGTCGTTTACCACGAAAACGGATTAGGGCGCCTTCCTCCCGGGTTTAAGGGGAAAGAATCCGATGCAGACGGCAGAGGCGCAGGGAAGCGGACGCTGCTGGCAGCCGTTGATGGCGAAAGTGCCGGCCCTCCTCCCCATCTCGGCGATTCGTGTGCCCAGGAGAGTGAGGGTAACTTTGTTAAAATGAACTCGGGCGATTAGAACTGAACTAAACACCCATGACGTGAAGCAGCGGTGTGCCGTTACAGTTTACTCAGCACATTCATACATAATCTCATTTACTAAGAACCTTGTGAGAATTTTCTTTTATTAAAATTACTTCTCTTCTTAATACAAAATTGGCACGCATTCATTTATTTTAAAAAAATTTAGGAAGAAAGAAAGAAAAAAACATCAAAGGAACACATAGTTCACCCAGAGAAAGCACAGTAAACACCTCAGTGAGTACTTTTTCTAGTTTCTGTTTTTCCTATGCAGGAGGCCTGAGCCGGAACTTTGTCATTGAAATGCTGTGAGATCTTTTTAATTTTTTTCCCAATCACAGTTGAAATGCTGTGAGAACTTGAACAAGTTTCTTCCTGTACTGGCGAGGCCCCGGGTCCCCTTTCACCCTCACATTCTCTAACTCCAATTTTCTTGGTCATTTGAACCCAGGATGCACTTTTCCAAGGACCGGGGAGAGGCTTGGAGAGAGGCTTAGAGTTGAGGCGCGCCCTCCCAGCCACTTTATACAGAGACCGAGGCCCTGAGGCCTTGCAACTCTAAGTGTGGGCCATAGAGCAGCTGCAGGGACATCCCCTGGGAGCTGGCTAGAAATGCAGAGTCTCAGGCCCACCCCAGATTTACTGGACCAGAACCTGCATTTCAACAAGCCCCCCAGGTGATGCACATACCTTAGGCAAAGAGGCAGAACTTTAGAGAAATGGGGGGAGGGGATGTGTTATGTTGTTGAAATCAGAGATCCAGAATAACTTCCAGGAGCCCCCTGTTTCTGACCCAGAACCTCAATACAGTGCTACCTTGTGGCGCTGTCTGCATAGAAGGGGGGGGGAGGGGCCAAGGCTGGGCTGGAGCACGTCACCTCCTGCCTTAGGTGTATTTTCTGAGTCTTGGAATCCAAGCCCTCAGAATGCATCTCACCTCTGTTCCCAGCCCTACAGTGACTATGACAATGACACTTGAGAGTATATTTGAAAGCATCTTGAAAACTGGGGTGCCAGTTAGAGCCAGGGCAGGAACCCAGGCCCCTGAGGCACTTTGGGGACCTTGTCTTGTGGTCTTTGTACCCTCCCTAAGCAGCAGTCATTTGCCCAAGCGTGGAATACACTTGGCCCTTAAGCATTCAGCTCCAGCCCCAAGTCTGCAGTAGTTGGGGGTTTAGGAGAAAAGTAAAGCTCTCTTCTCGGGACACAATAGCCAGCAAGAAGGGGCCCCATCTCCAAGTCCTTCTGGGCTGAGGGATCCTCTAGTAGAACATTTTAAGTGTCCCTTGGACAGTCCAAAATCCTGGGCACCTGAACCAGCCCTCCCCTTCCCCCAATGCACACACCTTTCTGGAGAATTTGGTTTCTGTGCTCATTCTGTTCCTGAGAAGTGCTGACTTCTGGGCGGGGGTTGGCATGACAGATAACTGGAGGGGGGGATAATAGAGGGCTGGAAATGTCCCAGATTAAAAACAGTTCAGACAAGGGATATGTACTATAAAGAATGGGGCCAGAGCCCAGATCAGGGAAGCATTTTTCCTAGAATTACATAGCAACTCCCCGGGAGACCAAGACTCTCACCTCAGCGCTTACATGAGTTCTCAACAATAGGAATAAATAGGAGCATCATGAGTGTGTGTGTAGCTTCTAGAGCTAAAGAAGGGGCACGTGACTTAACCAAGCTCTCACAGCTAAGTGTCCAAGCCAGACTAGAACCTGTGCCTCCCCCAGGGAGACTGCATTTGACTCCCATCTTCATAAAAGGCACATGGACATGGAAGTAACCACATGGGGGGAGGTGAAAGTGCAGGGTGGGGGTGCAGGGCAGCTGGGAGGAATTCCATCAACCGGTTTAATAAACAGTTTAGAACAACTTAGAGGGAAAGGCAGTGTGGGCTAGTGACTCTCAGCTCAAACTGAGCAGAGAGCTAAAGAAAAAATGGGGTGGACAGGTGGGAAGGGGGAAGGAGAGGAGATCCTGAATGAGTTTGCCACTGGTCCTTCCCTGACCCTGTCCTCTTTTGGCAGGGCTCCTGGAGTGGCCCTCACTGCTCCCAGGAGAGGATGGCTGCTCCCTAGAATTGCCTGTGCCCCTCTGTCAGCCCCCTGCAGCCCCTCTTCTGAGAGCTGAGGCTCAGATTTCCAGCTCAGCCCTGAAGGGTTAACCTGGGCACAAAGTCAGGGATCAACTGTCAGCCCCTCCCAGGTGAGGAAGGGATTGGAAAGCTGGAATCAGGGTGGATCTCAGCTTTGGTGTAAAGAACCAGCTTATCTTGATATCTGAGTGTGGGCAGAGCAGAACCCAGCCGTGGTTTTTCAGGCTTGGAGGCACTCAGCAATGAGAGATAAAGTGTGAGAACCACAGCCGCACAGAGCCCAGCCCTCGCCTCTGCTGTCAGTCCCCAGCAGCCAGCCAGGACCTCCCCATGGGCTCTCCTGCCTCCTCCCTCCATTTTTCCCCATTGCCACTCTCCGAAGCTGAGCTCAGCCCTGGCGAGCAGGCTCCCTGCTGTCTGCAGCAGAAAGCCCAAGCTACTCACCTGGTACTCAGGACCCTCCATGATCCCTGTGCCAACCCTGTTCCCAGCCTCCCGTCCCATAGCTGCCCCTCCTGCACCTCGAGGCTCCAGCCAACTTGCTGTTCCCCAGACATCCCTCTGTGCTCCTGTCACCATGAATTTGCTCCAACTATTACCTCTCCAGGAACCACCTCACCCCATCTTGCATATCCAAGGCTCCCCAGTGGGAGGCTCCATCATCTCTCTCCCGGATCACAGCACCGGCCTCTTAACAGGGCTGGCTCCCTGCTCCCCTCCACCACTCCCCTCAGTCATGTCCTGCACAGCAGCTGGTGTGTGACCCAGCTCAAACATCAACAGATCCCGTCACTCTTCACAGAAGTCCAGACCTCAGGGCCAGAGAGTGAGATTAGGAGCATGGCATGTCTGTGGGCAGCCTTGTGAAGGGTTCTTTTTCTTTCTTTTTATGGGGGGGGGGGGGAGCGAGCGCAGGAGCGAGAGAGATTCGTTGTTTCACTTATTTATGATTCACTGTTTGATTCCTGTGTGTGCCCTTGCTGGAGCTCAAACCTGCAACCTTAGCATATCAGGATGGCGCTCTAACTAACTGAGCTACCCGGCCAGGGTTTGAAGGGTTTCTTACACGTTGAGGAAAGTATATTTAATATGAGCCTTTCCTTCCATGAAACACTTTCCTTTTACCCTAAATTTTCATCAGAGCCTCATACAACTATTCAACGTTGGATAAAGTGGGGTCTGCTCACATTTTCCCTGCACTCGTGCTCAGAAGAAAGAACAATGTCCTATCGTGGGGACGGGACATGGAGGCTTGACGGTATAGCTGAGAGTGACCAGATGGAGCACGTTGAGGTCGAGGTACAGTGGGCAACTCTGAACAGAAATAAAACAATACACCCTCTTTCTGGCATATTCAAGAAAGTGTGCCAGACGCTGCTAGCTGTCTACTCTGCCATCTTCTCTCCTTTTTCTTTGCTCTGATTTTGTCCAGGGTTTCAGTGGGTCATGTGTTTCAGGGGAAGTCTTACCCCTTGGGGTACTCCTGGCTCAATCTGAACTTGTTCAAGGTAAATGTGGCGATGATTCCATCAGTCTTGCCAATGATTATTTAGAAATAGGCACAGAATACTTTCCAGGCCAATGAGATGCCAGAAAAGCCTGCTGGAGGCTTCTGGGAAGCATTTCTTTGTTCTTACAAAGAGGGGAAGACAAATGGCCCTTTCCTTCCTCTGAGTGTTGTTGAGTGTGACTCCTGGAAGTGTGGCAGCCATGCTGGACCCTGAGGGTGCCAGCCTCGGAGAACGAACCTGCTGAGGACGGCCAAGCAGAAAGGCAGGAAGAACCTGGATGCCTGATGCCACCACTGAGCTGCTGAGCGAGCCAACCCTTGAACGATTCATTATACTGTAGGCCCCTACTGTTAACAATAACAAACATCCTCCAAGTTTAAGCCTCTCTTCCTTGAGCTTTCTGTTACTTGCAGCCAAGTGCATCCTAACTGATACAGAACATGACCCTTACAGGGAAGAAAAGGAATTGATTCTTGGCTTATTCCCTTTGATATTTCCTTTGCCATTCTTATAAACAAGCCTGCAGCTGGAAGGTTACTAGTCTGACACCTCGTTTAATCGAAGGAGAAACCAAGGACCAGGGAAGGTAGCTTCTCGGCTGCGGTGAGCTAGCCTCTTCGCCCGTGCAGGGCTCTCCCCCCACAGCTGCTCCTCCTCAGCTCCCAGTGGCTCAGCAGAACCCCGACCTCATCGGAGGGTGGCTGTGCTCAGGGTGTGCAAAGCACTTCCACACACGTTACCCTTGGGTCCTCACAACTGCCCTGGGAAGCAGCAGGTTTCAGCTGCGTTTGTTCAGATGAGGAAACTGAGGGCCGAGAAGATGAGCTCATCACAGGACCTTTGCATGTGAGGGACTCAACCCAGGTGTAACAAAGTCCACAGCACAATGAATCTGAGGATTTTTCCTCCATGGATCTGGAAATCGGAAGACTTGTGTGTATGTTTTGACTGGAGCTCCAGAGAAATCCTCTCTCTTTGGGCCTCTGAGCTGGGTGGATCCTGCACACGCCGTGGACTTATCTCCACAGAGCGTGTGAGGCTTAAAGATAATGTTCTGAAGTGTGTGGATTTGGTTGCTTCAGATCCTACAAAGCAGGATGTTTAGTTCCAAAGCTGAAGGAGTCTGGCTGTTGTTTAAGACAAGCCCATCATGGGGCCATGCTTCCTGTCACCCCAGCCCGACCCTCCCGGCTTCTGCCAGCATTGGTCCCACCAAAGAGAAGCTACAGGAGCAGGCCCACAGGTTACAGAACACCTGAGAGAGGCTGTGAGCACTTGGGTAATTTCCAAATTAATTGTAGGAGAAACCTAACAAAACAATCTGCATGCTAAGCGTCCTGGGAGCTGTGCTGTGAGACTGACAGCCTGGAATCCAGCAAGTACAATGCCGCCAACCACAGACAGGAGGGCCCTTCCTCCTTGGGGGCGGAGGGCTGACTTCCTTCCAACAGGGGCTCGTCTGGACCTGCAGCTGCCCGATAGGAGAGCAAAATCCCAGAACTGAAACAGTCTTTCCACCCAAATCCCAAACTACAATGAACATACACAGCTTTCCTGAAACACTACTGCCAGGTTGGCCAGCCCAGGGAGTTATACGCCCTGGCGGACACCTCGCTTCTTTGCAAGAGACTTTCAGGTCTCACTGAAGATTTCCTTCTGAATACACACTCAGAAAGCCTGAGCTGTCCCCATTGTCCTAGTAGACTACACACAAACGCATGAAATAAACCTGGAATCTATGATATATTATTAATAAAGGTCAAATCTTACCTTTGTTTGGTTCTTTCCTGTTGTCTGAGAGGCTGCCTGCCTTCATCAGAAAAGCACTGGTTTGAGTTCTGGGTCTGGTATCTGGGGAAGTCTCAGCCTCAGCTTCCCCAGCAATAAAGTGGGTACAACACTGCCTTCCCTGTCTAGGAACAATCGCAATGGCTAATATTCAGTGAACTATGTGGCAAGTACTTGTTTAGTGCTTTTCAGTCTCCAAAAATCTCCCCTGGGAGGCAGTGACCACGAACTAGGATATGGTGGGAGCAGAGTTTGAAGCCGCCACTTGAGCGTCAGAACTTCCAGGTGATAACACTTTGCATCAGGAGGCTCCTGATTCTCAGGGAGGCACTAGGCTGGAAGTCAAAACACTCAGGGATGCACCCTCCCTAGCCACTACCTTTGTGTGTGAATCCCTTGCCTTTGGTAGTTTCCTCTGTATACTGGGTAGGTGTGTGTGGCTGGGGGCAATCAGATGGCCTCCAGTGTCCCTTTAGCCTAAAGTTTGGTGAGTTTGAGTCCCCCTCTGAACATGAACAGGAGTATGGAATAGCATAATGTGAAAGTTTTTATAAACTGTAGTGTGATAGTTTATTTCCAAGATCTTCCAAATGAATGAGATGGAGGTGTCACTGTGCTCACATTTCTGGCATGAAGAACTGCAGCCCAAAGGGTGGCCACCAGCAAAGGGCCATCTAGTGTGTAGCCCACGCTAGACTCTTGGGGCCAGACTCTGATCCGATGCTCTTGCTGTTACACTGCACGAATTTTTACAAATGAATGGATGCCCTCAGCACATTATTGATCCAGGTGTCATGCTGTGCCCGGCACTGTGTCCTGCCTGCAGTGGGTGCTCACAGCGTGCAGACCTAGGGAAGTGGCTTGGCAGCAAGAAGCGTGAGCGCCCCGCTAGAGTAGAGCTCAGTTGGTTGCATCATCCTGTGCACCAAAAGGTTGCCAGTTCGATTCCTGGTCAGGGCACATACCTGGGTTGCAGGTTCGATCCCCAGTTGGGGCACATATAGAAGGCAAGGGATCAATGTTTCTCTCTCACATTGATGTCTCTCTCTCTCTCTCTTTCTCAAAGCATGTCTTTAGATAAGGATTTTTTTTAAAAAAATAGCATGAAAGTCAACGCCCATCTTGGTTACCCAGCCTGGGTCCAGGGGGACTGAAGACTAGCACCGACCCAGATCTGGGTCCAACCTTATAGATTGCTCAGACCCAGGGTGCCCAGGGATATCTTGGGTCTCCAAGCCCCTGCCCTCTGTCCTATTGTTTATTCTGCAAATGGAGCATTATGGTTGTCCTAGGCCTGACGTGCCTCACACCCCATCTGTCCTTCCCACCTGCTCCATACAGTCACACAGTGTGGTGGCAGCTTCTGACATGGCTCCCAATGATCCCCTCCTGGTATCCACAGCCTGTATAACGCCTCACACTGAGTGTGGCTTGGACCTCTAGTGACTTGCTTGTAATGAACAGGATATGGCAAAGGTGATAACGTGTCCCTCTTGTGATCAGCTATCACTTTCACCTTACTAGCACTCTCTCTCATTTGCTCTAATGAAGCAGGCTGCCAAGTTGTAAGATGCTGTGTGGAGAGGGCCCAATGGCAAGGAACCAAGGGACTTATGAGGAACTGAGCCCTTAGTTCAACAGGCCATAAAGAACAAATCCTGCCAGCAACTGCATGAGTGAACTAGAAAGTGGATCCTCCCTGGTTGCACCGTGAAATGACTGCAGGCTTGGGAGAGACGCTGAAACAGAAGACCTGTGAGATAATAAATGTTGTTTTAAGCTACTACGTTTTGGGACAATTTGTTATGCAGCAGTAGGCAAGTGATACACAGGAAGCACTCTTACTTATACAGTCTCTGGTCAGGCTGTCCCAGCTTAGCCAGCAGACACACACACACACACACACACACACACACACACACACACACACACTGGTGTCTCGTCCCCTTGGGGTGGAAGATTTGGGTCCTTCTGCTAGGACAGCAGAGACTTGTTGAAGGGGCCCTGAAGCCTGAGGATCCCCTGAGCTTTTTGCACTCCTGGCACTCAGAGAGAGTGAAAAGACTGGGGAGACCCCCTGAGATAATAGGAGGAAGGAGGGAGAGGAGAGCTGACCCCCAAGGAGCCTAGGTCTATGCTTAGGGCCTCTGGTTATCCAGCCAAGTGACCCTGAGTGTCCCTCCACTACTTCCACAGAGAGGATCCAAGTTTCACAATGTCCAAATCTACCTTGTAGCCTTTGAAAAAATGACTGTGCAGTATCAATAAATGCAGATTCAATCCACTTTCTTTTGGCCTTTATGTCTGACATTAATATTAGAATCAACTGCTCCCAAAAAGAAGTGAGTAACATGCATTACCACCTTAAGTAAGAGGCTTACTGTGGAGACCTCAGCCAACCCGGACCTGGGCTGAGGTTTTCTCAGAGTTGTGACCATGACTTATTTCTGCTTCAAGTTGTGCTTGGACACTGTTTGAGAGAGAGGCATGTTTTCTAACATTCCTTTCTTCTCCATATTGAGAGCAAATACTCCAAGAAGAATCCAGAAATTACCTGACCCCACGGTAAGATCTTTCTGACTGTGCCGTAGAAAATTACGCAAGTTCTGCCATATTTTTAAGTAGCGCTGTGAGTTCAAAAAAGAAACAGCACAGGGGCCAGCTAGGGACACCAGGATGGGTAACAGCATGTGTGAAGGTGGCTTAGGCAGTGCTATGCTCACTGTGAGTCAGGAGTGTCAGCAGAATGCCATAATAATTAATTTTATTCGAGACTGCATTAAAAGAAGTAGAATGCTCAGAGTAAGGAGGTGATGGCCCTGCCTGACTTTGCCCAGCAAAGTCACAGGCTATACGATAATCATACAAAAGTTATATTTCTATGTACTAATAATGAAAATGCATACATCACCTGGGGGGTTGGGGATGGAGGAGGGGATAAGGGGATAAATGGTGATGGACAGAGATTTAACTTGGGGTGGTGAACACACAATGCACTGTACAAATGATATGTTGGAGAATTTTGCCCCTGAAACCTATGTAATTTTGTTAACCAGTGTTACCCCAATAAATTCAATAAAAAGAAATAAAAATGTAGGCATTGAAATTAAAAATACAACACCACTTACAATCACTTAAAAAACTGAGATGTAAATTTAACAAAACATGTACAGAACTTGTATACTGAGAACTATAAAATGCTGATGTAAGAAATAAAAAAAAATCTAAACAAATGGAGAGACATATCATGTTCATTGTTGGAAAACTCAACATTTGAAGATATCAATGCTCCCCAAATTGACATAGGGGATTAATGTGATTCCTATCAAAATCCCAGCAAGAGCTTCTGTTGATATAGACAAGATTATTCTAAAATTTATGTAAAGGCAATGAATGGAATTAGAATAAACAAGTTTGAAAAATAAAAAGTATACCTTAGTCATTTGGGGCTGCTATAACAAAATACCATAGACTGGATGGCTTATAAACAATTTTCAAAAATTTAAAGATTTTCTTATTGATTTTTAGAGAGAGAGGAAGAGAAAGGGAGAGAGAGAAACTTCAATGTGAGAGTGAAACACCAATCAGCCGCCTCTTGCAAGGGATCTAGCCCGCAACCCAGGCATGTTCCCTGACCGGGAATCAAACCGGCAATCTATTATCTAACCAACTGAGCAACACCAGCCAGGGCAACAATAAAAATTTATTTCTTACAGTTCTGGAAGCTGGAAGTCTCAGATCAGAGTGCCGGCATGGTCAGGTTCCGGTGAGGGCCGTCTTCCAGACTGCAGACTGCTGACTTCTCATTGCATCCTCACATGGTAGAGAGAAGATGCGAGAACTCTCCAGGGTCCTTTTATAAGGTCACTAATATCATTCAAAAAGACCCCACACCTCCTAATACCCTCACATTGGGGTTAGGATTTCAACATATGAATTTTGAAGGGACAAAAACATTTAGCCCATTGCAAAATGAGAGGAATCATTTACCCAATTTTTAAGACTTCTTATATACTGCAGTAATCAAGACTGTGGATTGGCTGAGGAACAGACTGTACCAATGAAAAAGAATGGAGAACCCCAAAATAATAATAATATTATTTATACAAGAATAATTTAAAATGGATTATGAACTGAAACGTAGAATGTAAAACTATAAAACTTTTAGAGAAAAAAACATGATAGAAAGTCTTTGGGATGTAGGGCTAAGCAGGCAAAAACTTCTTAGACTTGACACCAAAAAAAAATCTATAAAATTAAAAATTGCTAAATAGGACTTAAAATTAAAAACAGTTGTCTGTGAAAGACCCTATTAATAGGAGTAAAAGACAAGCTGCAAACTGGGACAAAATATTTTCAAACCACAATTTGACAAAATGCTTACATCTAGAATATACACATATATCCTCCAAACTTAACAGTACAAAAACAAACAATCCAACTATAAAATAAGCAAAAGATATACTGCACTGAAGAGGATATACCCATGGCAAATAAACATGTGAAAAGATGAGTAACATCATTTAGCCATCAGGGAAATGCAAATTAAAACCACAATGAAATATCACTGCATGCCTACCTCAATGACTAAAATGAAAAACAATAGTGACAACACCAAATGCTGACAAGGAGCCAGATAAACTGAATCACTCATACACTGCTGGTGGGAATGTAAAATGTACTGCCACTCTGGAAAACAATTTGGCAGTTTCTTGTAAAGCTAAACATGCAACAACCACAGGACTCAGCGATTGCACTCCTGGGCATTTATCCCAGAGAAATAAAGACTTTTGTTCACACTAAAGTGTAATAGCCAAAAAAAAAAAAAAGGAACCAAATTGGAAAAAACTCAGATGTCTTTCAATGGGTAAATAGCTAAACAAACATCCATATTATGGAATACTACATAGCAAAAAAAGAACGAGTTATCAATAAACACACAACTTGGATGAACCTCTAAGTATTATGCTGAGTGAAAAAAAAGCCAATCCAATAGGTTACATGCTGTACGATTCCATTGTATAATATTCTTGAAACAATTATAGTAATGGAGTTCAGCTTAGTGGTTGCCAAGGGTTAAAGAGAGGGTGCAGGTGGGAGTGAAGCGGGTGTAGATATAAAAGCACAACATGAGGGAGACTTGTGGTGATTTAAATGCTCTTGACTATATCAATGTTGCTCTCTCAGTTGTGTTGTTATACTATTGTTTTACAAGATGTTACTAATGGAGGAAATGGTACACAGGATCTCTCTGTATTATTTCTTACATGTGCACGTGAATCTACAATTATCTAAAAATATTATGTTTTAATATAAAATATGTCAGGTTAATAAAATAAACCTTGTATAGCTGTAATACTATCAGACAAATACACTTCATGGTGGGGAGGGGGACCCTCACTAGAAGTATGGTGGGTCACTTTGTAATAAAAACTTTTCAATCACCAGGAAGACAATGATTCTAAACTTGTATGCACCAAACAACATAGCTTTAAAATACAGAAAGCAAAAGTTGGCAATACTAAGAGAGATTTTAAGAAATACATCATCAATGTGAACACATCAATGTGAACACATCAATGTGAACAAAAATATCAGCCAATATAGGAAATACTTAAATAGCTCAATTAATAAGCCAAAGGTCATTTATGGACTATGGTACCCAACAATAGGAAAAAACACATTCTAGCCTCCCAACTTCTAGTCCAGTTCTCATTTTTCTACACCTGGTTCTGTGACAGAGCTTCCTTTAAGTTCCATTCTCTTGTGCATGAATGGTTTGTTAGATGTTTCAGGTGAAGGTTGCTGAACCCAGGACTGCCAGGGTATGCAACTCCAGGGTCACCATGCACACAACTGTCACCTGGAAGAAAACTTCTGAAAAAAGAAATTTGTCATTGGGTTCAGGACAAACCGATGGTCTATGACAAAAAAATAATTATACAGGAGTTTAAAAGGTTAAAACTTCTAAATCTGAACCACCTTCCAACATCTAGTCCATCTCTTTAGAATAACCATTGTCATGGCCCAAATTTTACCCTTTACAAAACATCTTCACTTCCAAGGTCCCAGCTCAGTGCAAAGGGTCCTGGGAAATGGAGTCACTGGCTAGCCAGCCACTTACCAGTGATGACTCAACACTGTGCAAGCAGGTGCACCCATCTTGGTGGACACCTAGCTGCCTGAGGTCCTGTAAGATACTGTCAGCTCACGTCTCAGATGTCTATTTTCACCCCCAGAATATCTTCTCCATAGCACCCTATCATCCAGGCCAGCTAACCACGCCTCTGAGGTAGCCAAAAAGGAGCAGAGTAGGGAAACTCTTGTCTACAATGGGTTCTCAAATCAGCATGCCCACCTCACCCCTCCCACCCTTCGTCATTAGACAAATGGTAAGAGCAAGAGTGGAGGAAGGACGTACTTAGGATAACCCACCAAGTCAGGGGCAGTACAGACTCTGAGCTGCCTGCACTAGGCTGGCAGCAGTGGGTCCATCCACCCACCTTCCATGGAAGCAGCCCAGAAAATGAGTGCTGATGCCAACACCCTGCTCCTGACACCTTTCCTTGGATCTAGGCCTTTTCAAAAGGAGCATTTCAAATAGAAGCCATCAACACTTACAGAGGGTGGGTCTTAATCCATAGGGGATCATTAGCTTCACCCAAGTGATGGCACATCCATCAGCACCTCCCATTCTCCCACCAATTATCTATCTGCTAATTACCTGGGATTATGAATTGACACGGAGCGACATGGTCATTAATCACATACTTGCACGGCTTATTCATGTTAGTGGGGCTGCTCAGTCTCACCCAGTCAAATTGGACACGCCCACAATGCTGCACAACACATTTACATCGACTTGGCTGTCAGCAGCCAATAAAGGACTGCAGGATGTGTTTACTTCCAAAGGGACTTGGCTCTTGGCAAAGCTTTCTTGCAGGCACGCTGGGTATCTTGGCTTTCTGGCAGTACCGACCTCGGCTTAACTCAGAGCACGCATTCAATCATTTGTCACACATTTATTAGCTCAAGCATGGTAGTAGGCAAGGCACTGTCCCCAGGAGGTTTTACATAGATGAATGAGACACTGTTCCTACAACTTCAGAGGTTTATTTCCAGTCAAGGAAACATGCAAGCAGAGAGAGCTAAGAGCCATGAGAGAGGGAAAAGCACTACGCTGTGGGAATGCAACATCAGGAGAGATGTTTGGTCTGAGAAATCAGGGAAGGTGGCACAGAGGAGGTGACATTTTCAGCATGGAGCCAGATAGAGAAAGGAATTCCAGGCTGAAGGAACTGCAACAGCAAGGGCACCGAGATGTGTGAGGAGAATGGGAAGTGATCTAGTGTGGATGGCACACGTGCCACAGGTGGGAAGGAGGTGGCCTGCTAGACTGGGTCACATCATGGAGAAATGGACTGTTCTGCTAGGTTTGGAAACGCTTCTTCTGGGTATGAGGAATAAGAAAGGAATTTTGTTTTCGTGTGTGGCATGGGTGGGCATGTTTTCATACACTTTTTATTGAAATATAACATACACAAAATGCAAATATTTTCACAAACTGACCACACCTATGTAAACAGCAGCCCGATAAAAATACAAATCATTCCTAAAACCCCTTTGCACGCTTTCAGAATCTCCTCAATCCCAAGGGAAACTGCTATCCTGACTTTAACACCACAAATTAGTTTTCCCTACTTTTTGTATTTGGCTTCTCTCACTCAGCATAATGTTTCAAGACTCATCTATGCTGCTATACATAAATTCAGTTTGTTCTTTATCATTGCTAATATCGCATTTCAAGAATGTATCACAGTTATTAATGAGCATGTGTAGTTTCCAGTTGGGGGCTGTCAACCTTCTTGCACGATGATCTTTGGTGCTTTCATGGATGTACATCTGTTGGGTACACATCTAGGAATGAAAATGCTGGATCATAAGGTATGCACATAACTACTTGAATAGACACTGGTAGTTTTCCAAAGTTTTTTGTCCATTTACACACTCACCAGGAATGCATGGGAGTTCTGGTTGCTCTATCCTCACCAACACTTGATATTGGTGGTCTTTTTATGTTTTAAGCTTGTTTGTTTGGAGGGGAGGGACACAATCCCACCTAGGTTGAAGGACAGTCACTCTGGCAGCAGCATGGGGTGTGGGGGTTGGGAAAGGGAGATGGCATAAAGGGATCAGTCACGAGGCCAGGCAGCAAGGCCCAGGAGAGGGGTCATGAAACCAGTGGCAATACAATTGCTATAAAAAAGGCTGACTTTTTTTTTTAAAGGCACTGTCTATGCTGTACACCTGAAACGAGTACAAAATAATATTGAATGCAAACTGTAATTGAAAAATAAAGTTTTAAAAAAATAAGACCCACGGGAGGCACTGTAGGGGTGAATTACACAGGGCAAGGACACAAAATAGAAGTGGACTTAAGGTGGAGACGGAGGACAGTTTCCGTATGGGTGGCTGGCTGGGTGAGGGGTGTCATGTTTGAAGGCAGGAGAAAACATCCTAGTTCGGTGCACACTGTGTTTGAGATGTCGGGTGATGAGATGGAGATAATCCAATAAACTGTTGGTTATATGGGTCTGTTGCTAAGGAATGAGGTCAAGGCTGAAGACACTGAGCTAGGAGTTACCATCACAGAGGTAAGGGTTAAAGCCAGGGGTGCGGTTGAGATTTCCCAGGGGGGTGGTGTGGAGTGAAAGAGAGGAGAGCTGAAGACCAGCCGCCTACTTTTAGGGGAGGAGGGGATGAGAGACAACATCGCTTCCCTCTGAAATGCTGGCAGGGGCTGTGAAGCGTGAGTCAGACCCTCTGAGCCCCAGCAGCAGCCTGGGGTCCATCTCACCAGCCACAGTTTTCTCCTGAATGAACTTGCATCACCAACCTCAAAGCTGCATTGCAAAATCCGCATCAGATTGCGAACCTCTGGCGGCGTCCTAGGGACAATGGGCACCAAAGACTCACCGCATCTTGGGCCTTGGAGTCGTCCTCCCCACCTCCACACCACCTCTGCCAATTAGTTCTCCAGCGCCCCAGGCAGGGAACTCAGAGCTTCCCACGGCAGCCCATTCCACCGGGAGCCAGCGAGGATGTCAGAAAACCTTTCCTACAAATGCAGTCTTGCGATGCTGGAAGTCAAAAGAAAAGATAATGACCCTGGGTGGAGTGAGATGCAAGGTCTCGGCACTCTGGAAAATCTGTTTCTGTTCATCTACCTGCCAGCAGCTTCCCTTTGGGCCCGGGTCATTGCGCTCGCCTCCCCACAGGAAGCTGCGGTGATTTCACCGCCATTCGCACACTGGATGGGAATGTGGTCATGGCTGCAGGCGCTCCTCCAGCTTCATCACGCAGTGAGTGCTGCCCTGGCCCCAGGCCAGGCTCTCAGGACTGAGGCGTGCATGCTCCAGCGCAGACCCACCGGGCTGGACACGCGGGAAGAACCAGTGGCTGCCAGCTGAGAGGGAGCCCCCTGCGAGCAAGGTGGGCACAATGCCATCCCGTTCAGCTTTCCCCCCTAAGTATTTGCCTGCACCCGGCCCCGTGTGGCTCTCTGGAGAAGAGGGAAGACAGACAGGACTATGAAATGGCTCCCACCCTTGGGGACATTGGTGGAAGCAACAGGCATGCAAGAAGGGAAAGTGGTTGGAACTTTTTTTTTTTCCTGTCTTTAGGTTTCCAAAATACCCACCTAAATAGCCTCTGCATGATCTGCAACATGGAGATAGGGTGTCTGAAAAGACATCAGAGGAAAACTGTCCTTGAGCCTCAATGGAAAGGGCCTTATCCGCCACTGTTAACGACTGACACAGCATAAAACCCCAAAGTGTTCACCTGTTTGCCAACTAAAAAGACACATTGCTTTCTCCTGACTACAAGACATCCATCCCAATAGGAGACCTCAGACTGAGAATTCTTAGGAATTTTCCAGAATCTGCAGACTTTGGAAGTGGGTAGCTTCTATCCAAGATGACAGAACAAGATTGATTTTCTGATTCTACAGAGTCCTTTTGCTTTCCCTGTTTTCCCACTCCACTTGCCTACTGTTATAAATTGACACCCTCTATTTTCTTTAATATTTCCACTGTCTTCATCCTGGTGCTTTTGACTTCTGATGGTCATGAGGATTGCCTGACCCACAAGCATGGAATCTCACCGAGCCCGGTACATGACCAGGGGACTTGCTTCACAGCGAGCAAGGAATGGGAATAAACTCACGGTCACGGGACGCACTGCTTGATATCGCATGTTGCACCTGGAGGCAGCCAGCCTCACAGAAGGCTGAAATGCCCTCTCAAAGCACACTCAGCCTGGCTGGAGTGGCTCAGTTGGTTATCATTCTGTGCACCAAAAGGTTGCTGGTTTGATTCCCAGTCAGGGCACATACCTAGGTTGCGGGTTTGTTTGATCCCTTGTCGAGGCACGTACAGGAGGCAACTGATCAATGTTTCTCACATCAATGTTTTTCTTGTTCTCTCTCACCCTTCCTCTCTAAAATCAATGGAAACATGTCCTTGGGTGAAAATTAAAAAAAGAAAGAAAAAGAGACTTTCTATGTCACTCAAGAAATGACTTATCAAGGGGTTCAAGGGAGAGCCTAGACCAAAAGTAGCCGGAAAACACCCTAAAGATTTACTTGGACAAGAAGTTGGGTAGATGTCTCCAGAGGAACTCTATAGAGATGTCTATAGTTCATGGCTTGTTGCCAATTACACGCTGTCTCCTCCTGTGAAGTCCTATAGCCATTTGGAAACTGGAAATTCCACACCTTCAGTAAATCAGGAACACTACCTGAATACCTCTTGGAAGCTTTCCTCCCTTGACCAGGCATTAAACAGGCACGAGAAGCCCAGAGTTCATGGTTTGGGGTACAGCAAAGGTAGAGCTTACCTCTCAAGGTCCTCAAATCCATAAAACTGTTAAGTTGATAGAGACCCAACCATGGCCCCTTACCCAGTCCACCTTTCTCTTTCAGCCACCCATGTTTCAGAGATGGCTAAGCCAAGGTTGCTTAGCTTTTCAAAAGAAGCCGTTAGGCTGGTCGGGAGACAAGCCAATCACAAACTCAGTCCCCATTCTGGATAGTCCTTTTTCCGCCTCCTCAGCTTTAAGCAAGGAAGGACAGAAGGCCCTGAGATATTGGTCATCGTTCACATAAGGCCCATGGTCCAAGGAAAAGAACAGACAAAACTTTTACCTCCTCACACCCATCCTCATGGATCAAGTATGGCAGAGTGGGACTGCATGGTAGGGGGAATAGGAGAGGCAGTCCAGAATCACTCCAAGTCAAACAATGGCAGGATATGACCCAAGCGATGAGAGTGGAGTTGTGTCCCATCAAACTCCAGCCATGAAAGGGCAGTGCCCCAGAGGGAGAAAACAGAGAGAAGTGTGTCCAGGGAGTATCACCAGAGGGGAGCATCTTGGAATTTCCACTTTCAGTATAAGATGTTGGAGATTCATTTAGGGATCCCGTCAAGGGCCAGAGGCCAAGAAGACTGTCGCTCCTAAGCCACAATTGGAAGATGTTCTGAGAGCAAGTGAGCTGGGAGATGCACAGAAACTGAATGACTGAGTGGTCAAGGGGCTCCAATGACCAAGGAATGCCTTCCAACCCAAAAGTGTTGGTTTCCCAAGATCTGGAATGGCCAAGTCTTAAAGAACTGCTTGCTGATTGAGACTCACATTGGAGGCAGAGCTGCAGAGCCAGCCTCAGGGTTTTCCCATTGAAGTGTCCCTTGCCTCAGATGGCCTGCCTACTCCATTTCCTTGAATCCATAAATTTTAGGAGTTGATATCTTAATGATACCATGTTGTCCAATTCAGGAACATTGCAGATCTCTTCATGTATTTAAATCTTCATTTTCCCTCAGCAATGTAATTTTCTGTGTACAGATATTATACATATTTTGGTAAATTTTATCCAAGTATTTCATATTTTTATGTAAGTGGGATTTTTATTTAAATTTCCAATTGTTCATTGCTAATATACAGAGATAAATTGATGTTTTTGACTTTATATTCTGTGACTTTGTTAAACTCATTAATTCTACTGGCTTTTTTGTTGATTCTTTAGCATTTTCTACATAGACATGTCATCTGTAAACAAGGGCAATTATATTTCTTCCTTTCCAATCTGTATGCCTTTTTTTTTCTTCTTGCATTACTGCATTAGCTAGAAACTCCAGCATAATACTGAATAGAAGTGGTGTGGACATCCTTGTCTTTTTTTTTTTTTAAACATATCTTTATTGATTTCAGAGAATGGAAAGGAGGGGGAGAGAGAGAGGTAGAAACATCAATGATGAGAGAGTCATTGATCGGCTGCCTAGTCCGCAACCCGGGCATGTGCCCTGACCGGGAATCGAACACGATCGCCTGGATCCTAGGTCGATGCCCAACCACTGAGCCACGCCCAGCCGGCTGACATCCTTGTCTTGATCCTAGAGTAGAAAGTTCAGTTGTTCACCATTAGGTATGATGTTGGCTGTAGGCTTTTTGTGGATGCCCTTTATCAGATTGATGAAGTTCCCTTGTATTCCTAGTTTTCTGAGACAAATGCTTTTTCTGCATCTATTGAGATGATCATATGGTTATTTTTTTTAATGTGTAAATATGGTGAACTGCATTGACTGACTTAATGTCAAACCAACCCCACATTCCTGTGATAAATCCTACTTTGTCATGATGTATTCTCTCAGCCTCAATTCCTCCCCCAACCCAGGGAAAGCCTGAGTCTCCAAATCTATTGACAGCCCTACTCCACTCCCACACACACAAGCTCTGCTCTGCAACCTGTCCTTCCTCCTAGTCTGCCCCACTCCCACCTCAGCATAACTTCCTTACCCAATGGGCATAGCTGATCTCCAGCTCCAAGCCTCCTCTTTCCTGCTGAATGAGCTCAGAGTTCCCATTCTGACAGTGGGAGTGCCAGCCCTGGGGATGCAGGGAAAGTGATCCCTACCAGTCACACAGACCATGAGCTCACTAAATGCATGTAGACAGAGAACCAGTGGGTGGAGCTGATGAGTGAGTGGATCCTGCAAGCACAGACCCATCCATTAGTCCAGATTGGACAAACTGCACAGCTTTGGCGAGTACTGGGCTAAGGTGCTCTCGGAGGCTCAGCCCTCTGCCAGCAACACCATGCGCATGGGTGCCTGTCTTCTGCCCACAGGCACAATGTGTTATCCAAAACCCTGTCTCTGGATGAACAGAAAACGGCAGCGCACCCTTGGGGACAAACTGCCCAGGCCCAGACAGTTTACTTGCCCCAAACCAGCTCAGTTCCACAGCCAATGTGTGAACTGGGTGGGTTCTGGTTCGGGAATCCACACATGATGTTCCAGGAAAAAGTAAAAATGTCTTTATTTACCACCAAAAAAAAAAATTATTTGGGGGATGGGGGAGGAAGGAGGATATATAGTTATGTATTTAGATATATAAATCTAACTTAAGTTAGAATATTTTACTGTCCTTATGTACCATGTATAAAAACATATGTTCATGATTAGAAAAAAATCCCCAATATACTGAAGAGAATAAAATGAAAAGTTCCCTTCCCCAATGAGCCCCCAAAGATCACCTCCCAGAGGCAATGAATGTTAGCATATTTTTGTTTACCCTTCTAGAAATTCTCTATATATGTGTAATATGGATTTGTATAACCTTGTTTTACACATATGAATAGGGCATCATAAGACATACTATTTATATTGTATTTATATTGTATTTTCTCATATAGATACATGACTAAATCCTTTTAAAAAATAGTCCCTGACTTAGAAACATGTGATAACCCCAAAACTTAATTTGTGAATAACCTTTCAGGAAGGAACTCAAAACACCTTTTCAGAGAAATAATGTTCTACATCAGGGTCAACAAATTTTTTCTGTCAAGGGTCAGGTAGTAAAATATTTTCAGTTTTGTCTCTGAATATTTTCAGTCTGTCATATGTTCTCTGGAATTTTTTGGTTTTGTTGATGATCTTCTTTAAACATAAAGACCAATCTTAGTTCTTAGTCTGTACAAAAGCAGGCTGTGGGTCCAACTTGGCCTTCATACTATAGTTTGCTGACCTGTTTTAAATAGTGGTTAGGCCCCCAGCTTAGGTCCCAAAAGCAAAATTAACCCATAATATGTTGCTAAGATACCAAATTAGATAATATATTTAAAATTGCTTTTTAAACCATGTCTATACTTGTGTGAAGAATTATTACAGTTCTTCAGTGTTTAGCATGTGGGTAATTTATTTATTTTCATTTTTAATCCTTACCAGAGGATATTTTTTGCATTGCTTTTCAGAGAGAGTGGAAGGAGGAGAGGGAGAGGGAGAGAGGGAGAGAGGGAGAGAGGGAGAGAGGGAGAGAGGGAGAGAGGGAGAGAGGGAGAGAGGGAGAGAGGGAGAGAGGGAGAGAGGGAGAGAGGGAGAGAGGGAGAGAGAAATGTCACTGTGAGACACATCAATTGGTTGCCTCCAACATGCACGGATCAAGCCTGCAACTGAGGTACATGCCCTTGGCCAGAACTGAACCCGGGACTCTTCAGTCTGCAGGCTGATGCTCTAATCACTGAGCAAACCAGCTAGGGCATGTGGATAAGTTTTTAAAATAAAAATTGTTAATACTAAATAAAAACATTTTATATATTTTGAATTTCATAAAGAATTAGTGAAGAATCTGAACGGAATTCTCAAGTAATTTACCAGGCAGAAGAGGTAGATAACACTATTGTATCTGATCCTACCTTTTGCGTCACACAACATAAACACACACTGACTCAAATTTGGTTTGTGTGGTGTGAATTCACAGGCCAAGTGGCCCCATACATCAAAAAACAGAGTGTATCACTAAGTTTTTGCTACCCGTAGGCACTAAAAAGGCTTTTCTTACGCTTGTTATGCACAGTCACATGCACTGACCCAAACCTTGAATCCTTGGTGAGTTGCACCTGCTGGAAGCTATAAAGGCAGAGAAGGGGCAGAGTGGAATAGAGAGGATGCTCAAGAGTCATTTCTAACTATCTAGATTAGGAACCTTATTTTTCTCAATGAAAAAAATTCTCTATTACAGTTCATTCAGCTTTAATCTTTATGACCTGCCCCTTTTCTGTCACAGAGGTTGAACTCACCTTATTATATTTTTCACACCATTATTACAATTTTATTTTCTTATTAAAAGTGCAGAGATTTTCCTGAAATGTCTGGGCTGAAACCATGAAAGTAGATAGAAGAGAAAGGGCACTAAAGAGGATCATGTGTGAGAAAGGGACTGAGCTGGTGACTGCATGCATGGGCAGTGGAGGCGGTTTGTGTACATGTGCAACCCCAGGAGATAAAGTCGGGTGGGAAGAAGTTGCCTTGGGCCTGTGGCATAATGTCAACTGGGTCCTTAAGGTGGGGGCACTTTGTAATATCTGCCTTAGCAAAACATCCTATAACTTGCTGAAAGCAGTCCTTTTAAAAAATATATATATTACATACATTTCTGTAATACAAAAAAGAAAACAGAGGCATCTATATACATTGGATTTTAGGGACCCCTTGATTCTCCTGAGTCTGCTTGTCCAGCTAGGTAGCTGGAGCAGAGTGGCAGAGAAAGAGTGTTAATGATTATAGGCCCGATAAAATGTTACCTAAGTTTACTGACTATTAAAGAATTTAGAAAATATTCTCCCAAGCATTATCCTTGTAACAGCTCTGTAAGGTCAGGGAATTGGAGATGGATGCAGTGACTTGCCCCAGATCACACAGCTAGCACAAGGCAGAGCAGAAACCAGCACTTGAAGCTTCTGAGGCCAAACTCAGTGTTCTCCACATCTCCCACCCTGCTTCCCAGGAGCTTCCATGCATATCTGGTGGGAATGGTCGTTTCTGCCTTTATTCCTGTCTGTTCTTCAGTTAGTGGTCGGATTCCCATGAACATCACTCTAAGTAAAGTGTCCTGTGCTTAGTAAACATATGGAATGGCTGACCCTCAAATAAACTAGCATGGTTTGCTGAGCATCTACCTCTGCACTGGCGGAGGCAGTTGAGCCAAGCTGGGGAGGGAGCCAACTCTGGGGTCAGAATGGGTGGGTTGACATCCTCAATGCATGCTGACCAGCTGTATGAGTTCGAGCGTGTGACTTAACCTCTGATCAGTGTAGGAAAAGCACATAGCCCAGTGCCAAAGACATCATAAAAGTTCCATAACTGACACAGATTTCATTATTATTGAGCTCTTGTCTGCCTTCTTTGGGACCATATCATAAAAAGAAAACTATCACAAGAGGAAAATTCATGTTGACTTCATTTTTTTCTTTTTCAAAGAAAAAAGTCACAAACATGTAAACAGAATGAATGCCTTGTACACACACGCTTGTAGGTTTGGCTAATGAGTCTTCCTGGTTGTGTCTAGACTCTGCATGCTGGAATAATGCACTGCACCCCTGAAGCCAAGCTCCAACTTAAAAATTTTAAAAATGTCATTCATCCTTCTAATCTCTTCCTATATGTGATAGGCAAGCATCAACATCTCTTGTGGAAATTACTGTTCTGGAAAGCTGGGGTAGGAGGGCAGAAAACCTAAATTACCTTAATAGCTTGAACTCCTGGAGTGTATCTCCAAGCTAGTGAAAACAAACAGCTATCAAGGGCTCCACCTACAGGCACCAAAAAGGAAAGACCGCATTTAAGGTAGATACCATTTTTGCATAGAGAATTGTGACCCTTTCTTTTGAAAAAGTTTCCAAGATGAAAAAAATAAACGACTTGCTTAAAACTATTTCGATTTCTGAGGGATGGAAGTTAAGGACCTAGAGATCCAAAATTCCTCACAAAAGGACACTGGGGGACTCAAGGATTGGGGAAGAGAGAGGTTTCCAAAATGTTATATGAGAAACAGTTGAAGAAAACAGGTGTTCACATAAGAGAGGACTGAAGGATGGGAAGCTGGAATGAAATTAGCCTGATGCTATGTGGTCCCAGTAGAGGGTGGAGTTATCAGAGAACAGACTTTATCTCATATAAAAGAAGGATATTTTAATAATGAGCACTGTCCATATATAAGGAGGACAGAGGTGAAGGATCTTCACTGAGGGTTTTAAGCAAAGGCTAGAAGGTCAAACACTAAGAATATTGAAGAGACTGGTGAGCTGGCAGAGAACTAAGCTCGATTCCATTTAGGATTTTAGTTTTAAAAGTTTGAGAATATATATTAAAACCCCAAACAACTGAACAGTCCTCTTGCTAGAAGGCTGATTGGTATTGTCCTCACACTTATTTTTTCCATATTAAATAACATTTTGTGCTTCAAGCTCTGATTCAGTCTCAAAATCATTTTAAGAGAAAAACATCAGCCAAAATTTAGGATAGATTATACCAATGTCAACTTCCAAGTTTTAACATTATACTATAGTTATGTAGGAGGTTATCACAACTAGAAGCTGGGTGAAGGGTACTTGGGGCTTTGCACTATTTTTGCAACTTCTTGTGACTCTATTATGATCTCAAAATAAAAATCTTTTAAAAATGAAATGAAAGATACTGCCCCAAGAGGTCCTAAGTAACCTCAAGGCAACCCAGTTTGATTCATGAGTGCTGTGTCATCAGCCACAAATGACTCTGTGCAAGAATGTGCAGGCAGCAGGGCTCATTTCAAAACATGATCAATCATTTATAAAGATTTACAATTGTGATTAGGAAAGTCTATGTCATGCTTACAGGCGTCTAATTTGGTTACACGGATCATAAACCTTGTTATCTGAGATCACATCAATAAAATCACCTATAGGCAATATATTCTTACAACTGCTTCCTACGCGATAGGTGCTACACAGGAACCAGGTACATACAGACTTAATTACTATATTTATCTAACTGTAATGCAATAATGTCCTTATGTCTTCTTCCTCCACTATGATTTGCAAAAACTGCATCTTATTCATCTCTTTTTATCACCAAAACCTAACCCAATAGACAGTCACAGAATAAATAAGAAACCAGTAATTGAGTTATTTTCTTAGACCTCTGGGGGTGACTTTCTTTTCTTATACTAAGAAATCTGAGACTCTATTTTGGAATTGGGATTAAATATATATACTTATGTCTGTGTGTGTCTGTGTGTGTGAGCGTGAGACAGTCGCTGAAGCACAGGGGTTTAATCTCTGAAGATCTTTATAATCACTTGTTTTTGGTTTGTTAGTTTCCTAAAATATAGTAACTCAGTTTGATTTAGGATAACATAGAGAGGTCAGGCTTTTCCAAACAGGAAAACCCATATGCATTGTTGGACAGGTCCTCTCAGCTTGAAAGCCCCTGCTAAAATGATCTCTGCCCAATTTTATCAAGTGCCAAGAACAATCAGCTTCTTTCAGAAATCACTGAGACAGCATCATTTTGGATTCTTCAATATTAACAAATCAAGAAACATATGACAATTTCTTTAAGTTTTATCTCTTGATTTATTAAAATACATTTTTCAAATAAATATTATGAACAACTAAAATCAATCAAAGCAGTGAGACCACAAAGTGTTGCTTTTAGCTTGTACGAAAAATCTACCAGTCATAACCAAAGTCAAAAAGGCTGTCTTAAAGATGTGATGGAAGCTACTTACAATCCCAGAGACACCAAGGACTCTGCAGGGTCAGTTATCTGAACAGGCTCAGAAGCCGGCTTGATCCTTAGAACCTCTGCAAAGCCATCACCAAACCAGCAAGTGATGTGTGCTATGTCTACAGTGAAGTAGAAAAGGCGGTCCTGGCAGAGCTTCCGTCGATATGCAGACCGAGGGTCGGCTGACAACACAGCCTCGATGGCACGCCTGGCTTCCTCTGCTGACTGAAAATACTTAAACGAAGCCTGACCAACATCTGCAATGAGAACACCACAACTTAATGCTCAAAATTACACAGGTCAAATTTTATTACAGTGAACCTCACTGGGGAGGTTACTTGGTTCCTTGATTATCACTTGAAATGAAGAGGGTTCAGAAACCTATCCAGTCATTAGAGTATCACCTTCAAGTGGTATTTAGATTGATACCTTTTCCTTCAGGAAGCCTTCAAATGTCATTTAACTTAGGTATTCCCCCAAATTTTCACTTCCCCTAATAGGAGAGCTGAGCTTTCATTTTCTGGCAACCTAAATGTCACTTTTCTATGTTCAATGTAGACTTCAATTCCTTGTCATTTTTTTTTAGGAGAAACGGAGGCAGGATCAGGGAAATACGCGACAGTCCCAGCATTCTCAGAAAGCCAAAAGAGAGAACTAAACCCACACAGGCCCAGAGCACTAGCTATAGGCAAGGGAGGGTGCCTCAGAGAGCAGGTGTCACAGCCCCACAGTTAAGTAGCACCACATTCTCTAAGGAACAGGACATGAGAGAGTCCTTGTGAAAACCATGAAACAGATAAAGTTCAATGCTATCACTGAGAACAGGCCACCCCATTCCACCCAGGTGTGTATTTCAGGCAAATAGATGTTTACCCTGCCAAATGGCAAAACTTCCTGCATTTATAGCATTGTAAAAATAGACATATAAAAAAATTAACTGTGACCTAATTTTTAATAACTACAACATAACATACATCCAAATGAAGGCTAGGCCCTTCCAGAAAGGCATGTGCTTTAAACAATGTTGTCCCTGTTCAAAATATCATCTCGAGTGGTTGTGGGTTTCTATCCTTTTGAAAGTAAATTCAATTTTTAGAAAACAGCCAAGATTCATTCTGGGCCATATCCAATTAATAAGTTGATAAGTAAAGCCATGAAGTTCAATTTCTGGTCAAAAACCAAGGACCAATTACACAATGCTAAGATTACTTTGTTGCATGGTTCATAAAATGAACCACTCAAAACAGCAAAGTTCCAAAAACATACACAAAAGGGGGAAAGGAGGGGGGGGAGGGAAAAATAGGAGGAAAAAGGAAAAAGAAAAAAGAAAGAAAATAAAAACATCATACACTTCAGTAACAGTGTATCTGATAGAAGCTCCAGGCCTTTGCCCAGCTGCTCATTTGGCATAGATGCCTTCCCTCACTTCCCTGCCTATTTATCCTTCTGGGCTCAGCTCAAATATCTTTTCCTCTAGGAAGCCTTCCCAGATTTTCTCCTTGCTACCCAAGTTAGAACCCTTCTCTCCCTCATGTTCCCACAGCACTTATTCCAGTGCCAATCTCCCTCCCCCCATTTCAATATCTTTCATCTTTCCTATACTCTGAACTTTTTGAATCATTTCTTATTTCTATACCAGCTCTAAGTTCTGCTGTCTATTATAAATCAATCCCTGTTTTATAGTCATATTTGGTAATTTCTTTTTCACCATTTTTAACCAAGAAAGTACAACACTGTAGTTTGAAAAAGAGAAAACTTTCCAAAGTAGGAAGCATTCAACAATAATCACAAGACAAGGGGTAAGTATAAATATAAAGTATCTTCCAGGCAGCACTGCTTTGTTCTACCACAAAAATCCTTTTACAACTGAACTTCTTCCTCCCCATCAACTGTATAAAGTGATAAAACAACTTTCATAAACAAAATTTTTTAAATAAAGAGATCAATTTAAAAATCAAATGCTTTGTTTAAACATAAAGCCTTAGGAAAGAATGAGAAGCACAACTCTCCAGTGGCAGACAAACTCTGACATCTCCTTCATAACTGGTTACTTCTTACTGGAACCACTGCACCCACCTCTTAACAGCCCTGTCCTTCATTCTAGATGGCTGCTTGGGATCTGCTGTGGGCTGGAGAAACCACGTAACAATGTTTTTGAAGAACCACATGTTAAAGTAAACAGGCTCCAAGTAAAAGCCCTGTGGCCTTTTCTGCAATAAAGTGCATGTCTCTAGTGCTGGGACTTTATGGGGACAATTTCTATGCTAAGAAACTTTGCCCCCAGAAATATCAAATTTGGCTAAATCTCCTAGTAAAAGCTCATCTCCCACTCAGAAATAAGAAATGGAAAGTACCTGGTTCACCTCCTGAACTGAGGTGCTCAAGGTCCATCTCTGCGTGAGGAGTAAACCGGACTTCCAAGGTGGCCACAGGGGCTTCTCGCACCCAGGCGGGAACCACACTGTGGTGGGCTGCATCAGCCATCCTGGGAGGGCGGTGAAGAGCCACGGGCTGCACTTCCGCACTGTTTCCTTGGAGGACCACTGCTTCTTTCCCTCTCCTTGGCCTCTTATCTGAACCCTCCCCTGAAAAGTTCTTCTCCAGGTGATATGGGCTAATTTGCTCCTCTGTCACACTCAGTCCCTGATCACTTCTTGATTCTAAACTCAAGTCTGCTATTTCCCTGTGCTTAGGCGAGCTTCGCTGGATTCTGGCTGTGTCACCACGTTGCATGTCATTTTCTCCTGAAGTTCTGTCTTCGGGACATTTAGGTTCCTCCTTTGTGCGACTGCAGGGCTGTGGCTCATCATATCCTGAGAGCTGTTGCTGGGCACAGCTGTCAGTCTCGCCATCAGAGCGGGACATGGTTTTTGGTTCGTATTCATTATTCTGTACATTACACTCCCCTAAAGTGTCAATCAAATGTTGTGGCGAGTCATAATCAGCTATGTAGGGCTTTATGTCCAGTACAGGTGTGCCATTAATCATGTCAATTCCAGAAAGGTATATAGCTCCACCTATAACATGAAAAATACCTCTTAGAAATAATAAAAATGAAGAATAGTGCAAACAGCTGGAGAACCAGAATCATCTCTCTATGCTTCACCAAGCTTGCTCACAAGTCTCTTATGTGCCAGGCTCTCTCATACCCAGTGCTGAAATACACTGGAAACCCACCCTCTTCTTTACCCATCAAACTCCTACTTGCTTTTCAAGGCTCTTCCAGACATAAGCGTTCTTTCCCTTGGGTTCCAGGGGAACCTGTATACAGACTTCTCCTAGAGCTCTTTTCACGTGGTCTGGCAATAACCTGCTTAGAATCTCTCTCTAGACAGTGAGCACTTGAGCCCTTCAGCACAGGGCGGAGCCCACTCATCTTTGTATCACTGGGGCTTCTAACTCTGAGCCAGGCATATCGGTGTCTTCAATGTATCTCTGTGGGACTGAGGAGGTTTCCACTGTGGCAGATAGACTCTAAGGTGGCCCCCATGATGCCTCCTCCTGGTGTTCACAGCTTCATACAATCCCGTCTTCTTAAGTGTGACTTGATATCACTCCAGTGACTATATTATATTATCTAAGATTCTTGGGCTTGCTGGCAGACTCACGCAAGAGATTCTCCCTGTGGGCTTCACGAAGTAAGCAGCAGCTCAGGGAAAGCCCAGGTAGCAAGGAACTGCAGGTGCTGTCTAGGAGCTGAGGGTAGCCACCAGCTAGAAGCTAGGGACCCTCAGTCCCACAACCTGAGTGAGCCTGGAAGTGAATTCTTCCACAGTCAAGCCTCCAGGTAAGAACTCATCCCACTGACACCTTAATTGCAGCCTGGTGAGACCCTAAGCTGAGGACCCAGCTCCTGACCCACAAAAACATGTTTCAAATACATAATAAATGGGTGTTGTTTAAACTGATAAGTGTATAATTTGTAATGCAGTAACTGAAATTTAACGCTCCATCAAGACTCAAACAATTAAGCAGAATACAAGTCACCATTACCAAATATTAAGAATAGGTCTTCTGCTATCTCACTTACACAGCTGCTATCCAGTTCCTACTACTGGTGTAAAGTCTACTAACATGATCCTTGGGAAACTGGCCAAATGAAAATCAAAAAACTGCATGTGATCACATTTGATTCTGTCTCCATTTAAGAAAAGCATGACTAACAGAGAACTTTGATTTCTACCATTGTGCTTACTGTGAGTGAGCCTTGGAACTTTGTTAAGATGATTTTGCATTTTCTAAGTGATTATGCCTAACAATGTCTACAGAAGAAAGGCACTCTATGAGTTCATGGGATTTGGAGTCAGACAAAACCCCTGGCTAGATGCTACTAGATAAATTATGTAACATCAAAAAACATCAGTGCCCTAATCCACAAAATGGAGATTGCTAAACTATCAAACCCACAGAGCCACTGTGAGATAATGTACATGAATGCTCTTTATAAACTATAAACACCACACAAACACTAGGAGTCACTATGTTATTTAGTAAGAGTATCAATAAGTACTACTGTGCTGGCCTTTCACCTTTCTGATTTGAATGTTAAGTTCTTCTGTAGGGCAGGGATTTTTATCTAATTTGTTTACCACTATATCCCCAGCATCTAGAACAATGCCTGGCACATGTTCAGTGCTCAGAAAATATGTGTGGGTTGTACGAATGATCATAAAATGTTCTAGTACTGTTGGTTAGTCATCACAAATTGATAAAACTCAAGTTGGATCAGCTACAGAATTTTTCCAGAAAACCTGCCCAAGGCCTGGTTGAATACAATCCAGCAGGGGAGTTCAAGAGCTGGGAAAGAACAAGCAAAATAACTGCTCTCATCTTTTTAGCACCCAATAGTCTAAAAAGTACTCTTACAGCTTTTGTCCCATAAGATCCTCAAAAAAATCATGTGGTGTTCCAGAGGACAGATTCTTCTTTGCCCACTGGACAAATAAGCAAGCTGAAGCCTGGAATGGTCTCCCGAATTTCAGTCTACTGCTGTTTCATCTTCTGCCTCTCTAATAAATGTGCTGATTAGGTCAGAGTGATTCAAGAAAGAGATGCTTGCTTTACAAAAACATGTGCCTCAGTAACTAGGTTATACATAAACATGGAGTTAAAACTAATCCGGTATTCTACACAGGTATTTCCAAAATCTGACAGATGTTCGATCCTATAATGTGGTTCATCCCAGACCTTCTGCCACACATCACAGTTGATGGATACACTGCAGCCACAATGCATGGTCACTTCTTCAAGGCTGCAAGGAAGCACACCACCATCCTATATGCTTACCACATGTGCACGTACAACCAGTTACTGTGTGTGAAATTTTGAAAGCGTACAATTATTTTTTCATCATTTTGGATTTATTGCATTCTAAGAGAAAATGTGGTTACTAATTTAATGATTATGAAATCTTATGTTATTTTTAAATAATTTAAACTTTGATAAATGTAACAATATAAACAAGCTCTGAGCATCCTCTGAGAGTCTATTTCAACATGTTTCTGACACCATTGGTACTTGTCTGAATAACAGCCAGTGCTGAATACTATGATGATTTTTTATAAGATTTCTTTTTAAGAAAAAAAAAAGTAAAAGTAAAAATGACGTGTGTTACCTTCTACCTTTTCCAGCTTGGCCAGGGTCAGTCCTATTGCATTGGGACGATGTGGGCTCCTTGTGGAGAAAACTCCGGTCTTCGCACCATTCAACCTAGGAGGCTGAACTTTTGCCTTACAGCTCAAATGACCATTTTTGTGAAAAACAAACAAAATCCTATTGAAAAAACCCCAAACAAATGAGTAAGAAAAAAAGCACAAGTTAATTTATCATAAAGAGTTGAGGGGGGGAAAAACTTTAATCCCCACAAATTAAAACAGAAAGAATGTTTTTTAATGGTATTAAAATGCAATCTGTGGGGGGAAAAATAATACCATTCCCGTTTTGTGACGAAGACAGTCTTATCTCTGTATCCTTTGTCCTTAATACAATGACTGGCACATGGTAAGAACTTAAGACACTTCCCAAGTGGCTGAATAAACAATATTTACCAGGTAAGTGCCTGCTATATGCCAGGCAGTATGATAGACATATTTATACTAATTTCATTTAATCTTAACTATCCTAAGAAGTATCATTTATCCCCCATTTTAAGGATGAGGAAATTGAAGCTCAGAAATGTTAAATAACTGGAGTAGGCCTTCCTACACAAGATCAAAAGCAAGAATCTATGAAGAAAAACAATAACGGATTTGACTACAAAATATTATCCTAGGAGAAAATGTTTACTGTGTGTAGAGGACAGAATGACTACCCATAGGCAGAACTGAGAAGGTCTATAGATTTCAGCTCAACAGAAAGGTGTGGATCACAATTTGAACCAAATGGAACCTGCCCTCTCAGTGGATCCCAAGCTTTCCTCCGGGTGTCCAAGTCATAGAGACAATCACGTGCACGAATACAGTATAGGAATTGCATGCAATAGACAAGGGTGGTCTGGATGGCAGGCTCCAAGGCTGCCTCCATCAGTAGTTGTATATCAACTGCTATACTTTTTATGCAGGGGCAAGCTCTGGCCCAAAGTACCACTTCTAAGTGTAAAACAACTTACCAAACATGAGAAAACTGTTCCAAGCCCATCAAGGAATGTTCGGGATTATTAAAGATGGTCTTTCTAATTCTCAAACAAGCCCTTGAATGGCGACAAATGGATGGCTGCCTTGGAGTACCATTCTTGGCTAAGAAACAGGATTCCAAGTAGCCAATTGGCTCAGTTAAAAGATTCCCTACAGAAGAAAATTAGATAAGAAATCATTAGTCAAAAGGTCATAAAAAATAAACATGTTTTCTTAATGCATTGATTTCATAGTCTTAAAATCAACTAGGTGTGATACAACTATGGAACATGATTCTTACAGTTTTCATAAATCCACCATATAAATATCCTCATCCTTACATATACATTTTTATATCCCAGTGATTTTTAACTGGTGTGCTGCAAGAATTTTTAAAACATGCAACACCTGACTATTTAGTCAGGGGCACTGACCTCTTTTCCCTTAGATTGTCAAATTAAAAAATGACAACAGACAACACAACAACAGCCATGTGAATGAATCAAAAGTATACCTATTTTTTGGTCAGACTGGCAAAAAATATATTTTTTGGTGTACCACAGAATGTTAATAATTAGTTTATGTGTGCCATGAGATGAAAAAGGTTGCAAATTGCTATTATACTGGAAAGAGCACAAGTCTAAGAAATAAAGAAGGAAAGGAATGGGACGTTGCTAGAAGACCTACCATGACCATAATTCAAGTTCTCTGCTACCATTAGCAAGTTATGACTTTGGTCAGGGCTAAGCGGATATTTCAAGTAGAGAAGAACATACACAAAGTCAAATGAGAAATACTATTGGATATGCAGGGAACAAGCTGTTTGGATTGGCTGGAGTGTGAAATACCAGGGAAAGAATAATGAAAGGAGACAGTGGCTGTATTTAAGTCAAGATGCTGTCAGTTGAAAACAACAAATGAAACTAGTTTAATTAAGCAATAACACAAATGCATGGGATCATACTACTAAAATATCTACAGGGAGGGTAGATTTCAGGCTAGGCTTGACCTAGTTGCTCTCTGCCCCTCTAGAACACTCCACATGGACAGATTTTCTGTTTTGTTTACTGCTATGTTCTCACTGCCTAGTTGTACTTGCCTACAAGAGGGTAGGTGCTCAAATAATTCATGTTGCATAGAAAAAAGATTATGTAAGTCTTAACTAATTAAAATAGAAAATGACAAAAGAGGAATACGTGTAACATAATCCTATTTATGAAAATGTGTTTATGTATTTACCTATTTAAATATGTTCACATATATATCTAGAAAGCTATCTGGAAGGACAGTCACCAAATGCTAACACTGGTTAAAATGGATGGAGAGAGATCAGGATTTTTATATTTAACTTTGTAATTTCTATAATATTTGAAATTTTTCAATTATCACAAATCATAAACTTTTTTTTAATGCAGTAACTCCTTTCAAAAGAAGAGAATATTGGCAAGGTACAATCACTATATAGGTTTAAGGTATCCACAACTACCATTTTGAATTTACAGAAACTTTTTTTTTCACATTTCATGAAGGCTTTATTACTTCTCTTAAAAGATTATATAAAGCCACTCTAAACTCTCATTTTATGTTCACCTTCCATTAAATCTATCCTACCATCACAGGTGGTAGGACCATAGGTCTGGAGCTGTTCCTTGCAGCACCTTTCATTACTTTTCACTTTAAAACAAAATTGATACATATAAAATAAATATATGTAATACATATGCAAGTAATAAAGCATAATATTGAAATCCTGTGTACTCACCACCCAGCCCACGAACTAGAGCTTTACCAACAACCCGTCTTTTTGCATTGCTTCTCTCCTACCCCACGCCCCTTCTCTCCCCTTGAGATAAAGAGGAGCCTGACTATGGTCTTATCATTTACTTCCTCTTTTAATATGGTTTTATCATATGCATATACATAAACAAACATATTTATTTTGCCTTTGAGAGCTATAAAAATTGGTTGAAAACTGTGTTACCTTCTCAGACTGGCTTTGTCCCTCTTAATATTATGATTCTAAGATCCATGCATATTGCATTTTTTTTTTTTTTTTGCATATGTTTTTGATGACTTAACATTTTTTCCAAGTATGTATACAGGCACTCTTATTTTTTGGATCTTCATCTATGCTCTATGGAACAGATATAGTAAATATCTTAAAGATGAAGAAACTGAGGTCAAACAAGTCTCTGGTGTTCATTCAAGTATCATGAGGAAAAATGGCCAAAAAGGACTCCTAAACTAATTAGCTGGGATCCCTGTGTCCTGTTTTTATTTGTTTAACAAACATTTTCCAAGCATCTACAATTGCCTGACATTGTGCTAAGTTTGGGAGAAAGATACAAAACAAGAACTCTTATCACAGTGGAGTTAACAGTTGGCTGGGGAGATTCTCACAACACCTCACAATGTTTCATTATCATTGCCTGCAGTAATAATCAAAGACTTCTGTCCCTATCTGATTGAAGCCTACAAGTTTATAGCTGAGCTACCACTTCATTTAATCAGTCTATACTGGTTTTTTACAGATTACACATATGCTATGATAAATATTAACTGTAACCAATTAGATATATTCCACTCCTCTTTGTGCATCTCTATTAAGAACATATGCAAGATAACACTGGTTTATCAAGGGACTGAGAATATACTCAGTAACTAAGTTGTAGGAGTCCCTGAACTACATAACTCTTAAAATTTGGGACCACTCTCAACGCATCAAACATTCACTAATAATCCAGTGGGAACTTACCATATTCTAATATGTCTGAACCTTCTGGAATTTATTTATATATTCTCTGTGTCCTGTTCTTGAGATTATATAAATGCTATGAAATACAAATGCTCAATACTTTCCAAATATAAGTGCTACTTGAACGCTCTACTTGAAGTGGAGGTCTGAGAATTTCCACCCAGGGAAATCCTGCTCTCCTTCCTCTTGCCTCGAATCTCAAAACAACAACAACAACAAACCATTAAGCACCTGCCATTTGATATGTGCTGTGCCTGGGTGCAGACATAAATAAGCAGCAGCTCTTGCCCACAAGGGTATCCAGTATAGTGACAGAGATGGACAATCAAAATTAAATCAAACTGCCTTACATGCAGGAAAGGGATAAGCACAGGTATGCCAGGGCAGTACTGGCATGAGAATCATATGGAAATGGGGTGAAGTGACTCCCTAAAGTATCATGGGAGGGTTAGCGCTAGTATCAGAAGAAAAAAAGAACAAAAACCACACTGGGCCACTACACTAGCTATGTGACCTTGGGCAAAACTGCTTACCTCTCTGAATCCCAGTTTCCTCATCTATAAAACAAGGATAATGATACCTATATTGGAAAGTTATAAAATGACTAGAATATGTAAAGCACCTAGTATGATAGAAGGTGCTCAGCAAGGAGCGGTTTTTAAAGCCCTTGCTCAGGTTTTTCCTTCCTTTTAACAATATTACAACTATATTAACTGTGTAATAAGGAAAAAAACAGAAAGTTATTAATGTAGAGGTTTTTGAACACAGTGTTTATTTACAAGTCTTGTGCACACAAAAAATTCAGGTCCTTTCCACCTCTTGCCAGTCCCTCCCCTCCTCAAAACACACTACACTATCCTCCAGACTCTGAGTTCCTTATGGCATGCTACTAACTTTAACTTTTCATGTTTCCCACTATTAACAGATGGTGCATGTCTTAGCCTGGTTTTCAAGGTTCTCTACAACCTGACTCCAATCAACGGTTCCTAAAACTCCGTTCCATCCATTACTTCTGGATTTACAGCCTCTGAGCCATGCTCTTCCCTGCCTGTCAAAATACTAGACCTGTAATCTGGCAGTGCGCAACTTTTTTTAAAAAATGAGCACAACCTTTGACCACGTAACAGTGCTTTTAGGAAATTTAAGTCAAACATTTAGAACATACACAAAGATTTTAGTTTCAAGAACTTCCATTTATAACAATGAAAACTGGCAGTAACCTAAATGCCCAGCAATAGGGAACTTGTTAGAGGGCATCTATAAAACAAAATAGTGTAACCTCTTAAAATTAAAATTGCCATGGATTTTTATGAATCTTAAGTTTTTTAAAAAGTTTCTAAACAGTGGGATCGTAAATCAACTCATTTCTAGGGTGTATGCAGTAAAACAAGTATGGAAGGTAGACACAGATATCCACAGTGGTTTTCTCTACTTGCTTCCTCTAGTTTCTAAAGTTAATATATTTTGCTCTACATAAAGAGGTGATAATAAAAAGAAGTAAACTCATTTCCATTGTTCCGGGCCCAGCTTAAACCGATTTCCTCCCCTTGGCCTTTCCCCGTGCCCTCCTCGCTTCCTACAGCACAGGATGCTTCCCGCTGTGGCATTTATTAATTCCTCACCGCATAACACCGGCGGTACATACCCTGCCTCACCTACGTGAACGAAAACTCCCTAAAAGAAGGCCCGTTACACTGGACACGGCTACTTCAGCTACCGCGCCAGGACTAGGCGGACCCCAGCTACCGAGAAACATGAGATGACGTCATCCCGGCGCTTAGAAACGTCACGTGGCAGACGCAGCACGTGACCCATAACCTCACAGTAAGTATGACGCACCTCAACCCAGGGTCTCGGGTTTCACGTTCCTCTCTACAGGGAAGTGGGCTGCCCACACCTAGGCCTCTTCCGAGTACGAAACCGCCAGCCTCTCAGAAGTTACCTGTCTCCAGAGCCGGCTTCACGCACCCGCACGGGGTCGCTGTGGGGCAAGGCCCTGGTTTCTCCAAGGCGCGCATGGCTACTGGTCACAGAGGTGCCCAGATGCGTTCCAACCTTCCGCTTCCGGTCTCCAAGCCCGGCGCCTGCGCAGTAGCCGCACCCGCAAGGCGGTGCTGGCGTCCGGCGCAGGCGCGGGGAGTGAGCCGCGCGCGCGGCGTGCGTTGGCGGCCCGGAGGGTGCTGTTGCGGCGCGGAGGTGGGTGTCACCCTGTTCCTCGCCCAAGCTGGTGTCCCAGCTGTCTCGCGGGGTCCCGCTGCGGTTGCCAGCCCTTCAGGGCGGTCGGCGACTCCGAGTTCCCGCTCTTTCCGGGGGGGGGGGCACATCGATGATTTGAAAGATGTCTGTCTCGAAATAAGCAACCTACATATCCAACCCATGACGCCAGTTTTTAAAGAAAAAGAATATGTATGTGCAGCCCCCACGCAGCAAGATGATCGATGTTAGGAAATGTTTAAAATTCTCCTTGGGTGGTGGGAATACCGATACATTTATACTTGTATGTATGCTCCCATTTTTCCATAATGATTTGTCAGAAAGGAACCCAAGTAAACCTTATTTCAAATAAAACGGATGGGGAACCCCATATCGGATTAGGGGTTTAGACGTGGAAACTGTTTCTTGTGCCCCCCCTACCTTAAGGGAGCTAAAGTGAGAATGAAACAGTCAACCTGTCATTGACATTGAAGGGATTATGGTCGTTTCCGGGCAGCTCTGAAAAGCTGAGCGCCAACGAGGATCCTTTTTTCATCCCATGCGATGAGCAGTTATCCCTGCATGGAGAGCCTGTCCTTTTACCCACTTGTAACATCTCTCATCTATTTTTAGTTTCTCTGTGCATATTTCTGTTTCTGGACTTTTTATCCTGTTGGTTCAACATGGTGTGGTGGTGGTGGGGTGGAGACCTATTGCCTGCAACATAAATTAATCAAAAGCATCCGAGTCCACAGATTTAAAAGCTTACCAACCATAAAAAAATTTTTAAAAAAAGCTGTTTCTAAACCTGCACTAGTATAAAAGAACAAGCAGAAAGAGCCAAGGGTTTAAAGAGAACGTTTACCAAAAAAGGCACTTTAAAATTTAATCATTATATGTGTGCTCTGATAGGTCTTCTCCACATGACAATTTGGAAAATAATGCTATTATTCTGTTTCCAGTTGGAAACAGCTCTGTGTCGCTGAAGAAACGTTTGAGAATCCCTGAGCTACATGCACATTGAAAAGGTGGGGTGGTAATAGCTGTATTTGCCACTAGATGGTGGTGATGTGGAAAGGGACAGTCTTCCTTAATTTGAAGACAGACTGGTGTAGAAAATGAGAGGTATTTTAATTTGCCTTCCTGGCCTTAGATATCATATCTAATGACAGTCACACACAAAAATACATTAATTACCAAGTGTGACAAGTACTGGAATGCAGAGCAGACTTGGAGACACTGATGGAGTAGATTGCTACCTCTTTTAAAGTTAAAATTTCTCAACAACAACAGCAAAAAGATAAAATTTCCCTTTATGGAAAACAGGAACTTAAATATGTAGTACTTTTAATATATGACTTGAGATTTTTATTATCCTGTCTAGAGTTATATATGATTATTTGTAGTTTGTAAAACAACCCTTTCTCTGGAGGTAGGACCTAAGAATCTGCCTTTAAAAAAAAAACCTAAATGATTCTAATACAGGTGGTTATCAGCCTATACTTTGAGAAACACTTCTCACTATAATGACTCTTAATCTTTCATTTGGGTGGAGGATCTATGGAAATCAAGTGAAGTTTTGGATCTTCTCACACATTTTATTTTTAAAGAACCACCATTGTACTTACCACGATAGGAGGGCAGCACCAACTAGGGCTAGATTGTTACAAAACTTTAATTCTGACTGTGATCTCAAGGCTCTAAGCCAAGAAAAGAACTGGAAAATATTTACATGCTCACTGGTGTTTGAATGAGAAGAGTGAGAAAGCAGAGGTGGCATGTATATAGGGAGTAGCGTAAAGGGGGTAGGCATGCCCTAGCTGGTTTGGCTCAGTGGTTACAGTGTTGGCCTGCAGACTGAAGGGTCCTGGGTTCAATTCTGGCCAAGGACACATACCTCAGTTGCCAGCTCAATCCCCAGGCCTGGTTGTGGTATGCTGGAGGCAACCAACGACATTAGTGTTTCCCTCTCTCCCCCTCCCTTCCACCCTCTAAAAAAATCAATGGGAGGATTAACAAAAAATAAAAATAAAATACCCTAAATGCAATGTTGTATCCTAGCTTGGATCCTGAAGCAGAAAAAGGACATTAGTAGAAAAACTAAGGAAATTCAAATAATATCTGTAGTTCACTTACTAGTAATGTAACAGTCTTAAGTTTTGATAAATGGACCATGGTTATGTAAGATGTTAATATTAGGGTAAACTGGGTGAAAGGTATACAGGAACATCTGTGCTATCTTTACTTTTCTATAATTCTAAAACTCCTCAAAAAGTTATTTAAAGCAAAAGTGATTAAAAAATAAATATACTGCCCTGCTGGGCGTGGCTCAGCGGTTGAGCATTGACCTAGGATCAGTGTGATCTGGGTTCCATTCCCGGTCAGGGCACATGCCCGGGTTGCGGGCTCGATCCCCAGTCGGGGGTGCGCAGGAGGCAGCCGATCAATGACTCTCTCATCATTAATGTTTCTGTCTCTCTCTCTCCCTCTCCTTTCCTCTCTCTGAAATCAATAAAGATATATTTAAAAATAAATAAACAAACAAACAAACCTATGTCTGGATGGCACCATAGGTAGGTGACTAGAAGCCCCGGGGAGGTGTCTCAGCGTCTGTAATTTGGGAATCCTCCCCAGTGGTCTGATATACCATGAAGGTTGAAAACCACTGCTCCACACCTGAATGCTTGAGAGACTGGGTGTCTTGTCCTTCACTGTAGCCTAGTGCCAAGCACAACCCCTACATGGAAAGCTTATGCAATTATGCCCTTGCTGAACCAAACTTTCAGACCTCTTTCGGTCCCGAATAGTTCCTTCTCTGCCCCCAGTTTCTTCTCAGTGTCAGTTAATCCTGACCATTATCACGATAGATATTCCTAAAATACTAAAACTGCCACTTCATTGTTCAAGAGTCTTACTTAGTTCCCCATTCCCTAAAAATAAGTGATATACTTCTTAGTTAAGTATGCAAAATTCTGTACACTCTAATAATACAAGATTTTTAGCTTACTGGTCTGTTCCACCTGGACCCTGCATTAACTGAACATCTTGAAAGCTTGAATTCACTCCTCTGTCACATATATTAATAATACTGTTATCTTCACCTATAATACAAATCTCTATCTTTCAAGACTCCATGTAATTTTTCAGGTCACTCCATCAAAAAGTGAGCATTTCCTTTATTGTATCTACTGTTCAAATGATACACCGGCATTTACTTTTGTGCATGTGATTATTTGTTTTCTCTTTTAGTCCCCCATGAGACTAGATTAGACCCCTGGTGGGCAAGGACTATGTGCTATAAGTCTAACCCTCAAAATGCTTGCCATGATGTGTTCCACGCAGTTAGTATGCAAGAATGATTTAATGTACATTTTGTACAAATACAATATATAAAAAGTAAAAATAGAACATCAAAACTCAAATACACAAGTAGACTATATTCAGCACTCCAAAATATCTTTGGAGCCCCAGAATGATAAGAATTGTTAAAATTAACTTAAAAAGCCAACTAAAAGCGTGAATAAAATTTTGAAGTTATTACATTATTAGTTCAACAAAGTTTACAAGAAAACTATGTACTCACCCAAACTTCAAGTGTTCAAACATTAATTTTTCTGCTCTTAAGAATTAATAAAAAAATTAATTAGGGGAAAATTAATTATTCAGCCCTCCCCTTTCCCATTTTTATCTCTTCCCACCACTATTCTCACCCCAATATACAGATACATATACATACACACATGCGCACACACACTCTGCAGGTTATTGTCTTATGTGGTAGAGCCTGAAAAAACACATTAGTTCTCTCTTTCAGATATGGTCTACACATGGAAAAAAACACGCTATTAAAATATTAATGAATATTGTAGATATTTCTACAATATTTTGAGAAAAATTGCATGTAATAAGATGTGTATTTGTTGCACAACTGTTATGATTGAGCATTGTTAAAACAAATGTAACTATAGACATCATTTTCTGGGTGAATCTCTTGAGGAACATTTGGAATTGCTGGTATCTCTGGTCCTTCGACTTTCGGTTTTTCTTTCATTTCTGCAAGATCAAATAAAATACAAAAATAGGTTCAATAAATGGTATTGGGACAATTGACTATCCATTTGAAGAAAAACAAAACTCTACCTCATACCTTGCACAAATACAAATTTCAGATGAATTAAAGATTTAAATATTAAAACACCATAAATGTTGTAGAAACAATAGAATGTTCCTATAATCTTAGGACTATAAAGGCCTTTCTAATCAGAACACAGACCAGTAACCATAAATGAAAAGACTGACAGGTTTGAACAACTAAAATTAAAATTAAAATTTTGTCATATACAAGACAGAAACCACTATAAACAAAGTTAAACCACAAACAACATCTGGGAAAATATTTACAACTTATGTAGGTAAAGGTTTAATAACTATCATCTAGAGAGATTTTTTTTAATCAACCAAAAAAGATGGATATTCCAAATTTAAAATGGAACAGGGATTCAAACAAGCAATCCTCAAAAGAAAAAATTCAAATTCAAGTAGCATTAGTCATCAAAAAAAGTGGAAATTAAAACAATTAGGTTTTTTAAACCTAGAAGATAGGCAAAGATTTTTTAAAACATTACTTGGAACCCTACTAACCCATGGTTTTGTTGCACTCTTCTTTTAGGAAAAAGAGCGAACTATCAAAGGGATTTCTTTAGAAAATAATTCCCTGGAGAGAACTATGGTCTGACAGTAGCAGTCCATTTTCATATAGTATACTCTACAGTATTGTACAAAGAGCATCAAGATTCACAGCTATGTCCCTGAGGCAAGTCAAATTGAAGAAAGGTCACATTATTTTCAAAATGCTATGCTTTGGAGAAAGCTTTTCAGGAACAAATATTGAAACAGAATGGGTTTTTGGTAAACGTATAAATCCTAGTAACAGGGATATTAACACCTTTGTATCTCCCTCAGTACCTCATGAATTCACTTGCCTTTTGTTTGTCAAGAAATTTTAATTTTGGGGATAAACTTTATTTATTCAAGTTTTCTTGTAAATCTAAACTTAATTATCCTTTAAAATATATTGCACACAATTATCCTATATTGAGTTCATTTTTTTCACTGGCTAAATCTTCCCCAAATGGATAGTGTGTACAAGTACCTACTATACGCACTTATATTTTCAGTTATTTTCTTTTAATTCTTTGGAAATGTGCCAAACAGACATCAGTTAAATGAAAAACTAGCCATTGACATGAATGATACCCCTTGAGATAACTGGAGATAACCTAGGATTGTCAAAGGTGGCTATAAATCACCACTCTGAGGGAGATAACCTATTTAGTGCTCTAATTGTAAATGGGAGCATATCATTGACTTGTCCCCTATAAAAAATCCCTACCTCGAGGAAAAGTATAAACATCCTTAGCATCTTCCTGGTGTGCTTTAGGATCCTGGCCTTGGGGCCCATCTGCTTCTTGGTTTGGTTCTGGAAAGCATTCTTTGGGCACATTCTTATTTTTATATGTCTTAGTAGAGAGATCTTCAGGCCCAGGTGTCTCTTGGTATCTTTCAGGTGCACAGTCTTCAGGCCCAGGTGTTTCTTGATAAATGTATATCTCAGATGGACGTTCTTCATGAGCAGGTGTTTCTTGGAATGTTTTATGAGAGAGGGTTTTAGGCACATCAATTTCTTCATATGCTTTATGAGAAAAGTGTTCAGGTTCAACTGTGTCTTGGTATGTTTTTGTAGAAAGGTCGTTAGGCACAGCTACTTCTTGTTGTATTTTAGGAAGAAAGCTTTCAGTCCCAACTATTCCTTGACCTGGTTCAGTACTGTCTTCCTTGGGTTCAGCTCTTTTTTGGTGTGTTTCAAAAGCATAGTCTTTAGGCACATCTGGTTTGAGATATGCTTCAAGAGAGCATCCTTTCATGCCAGTTATGTCTTCATATGTTTTAGAAGGAAGGGCTTTGACTATAGATGTTTCTTGGCACATTTTAGGAGAGAGGTCTTCAGGTTCAGCCATATCATGGCACATTTTGGAAGAATGGTCTTGAATTACAGCTATTTCTTGGCACATTTTAGGAGAGAGGTCTTCAAGTTCAGCCATATCATGGCACATTTTGGAAGAATGGTCTTGAATTACAGCTATTTCTTGGCACATTTTAGGAGAGAGGTCTTCAGGTTCAGCCATATCATGGCACAGTTTGGAAGAATGGTCTTGAATTACAGCTATTTCTTGGCACATTTTAGGAGAGAGGTCTTCAGGTTCAGCCATACCTTGGCCTATTTCAGAAGGGTGGTTTTGTACTGTTGTTTCTTGGCACTCAGAAGAATTTCCCTGATGTATAATGCTTTCTTCACCTATTGCAGAAAATTTTTTCTCAGGTACAACTCTTTGGGGGGAGGCTGCCAAAGGGAGAGCTTCAGTTACACTCTTAGGTAATTCATTTTCTTTCTCTGTAGGCGTCAGTGCTTTCTCCATCATTTCCTTTTCTAATTGTGACTGAGGCTCCATCTTCAGTTCTGTATTTTGCTGTTTCTTTCTGCCTCTTTGATTTCCTTTTCCTGTTCTCTGCCGCTTGTATTTTTTCTCTCTGTGGAGTGATCAGAATTAGTGTCAGCAACAGGATTACAGAATTCAGATAAATGCGTGGAAATAGCAGTCCAGATCTCCCACTGCCTTGTTGCACAACCTTTGAACAAGTCACTTAATCTCTTTGGGCCTCAGTCTCCTTGTTTGCCAAATGAAGGAGCAGGGCTAGATGTTCTCAATTGTCAGGAGAGGAAATGTCCCTCAGGGACTTTGTGTCTCTGATGCCTTGCTCACCTGGAAGTGTAGTGTGTGTGTGTGAGAGCATATACTTAAAGTTTGGTTATGCAAAAATGTATAACTGATGTTATAAGTGAATAGATTGGCATTCTGGCTTATACACTAGTCTCTTTGGGTTTAGCCTGCTTGAGTTAACCCCACTATGCCCTGGGTAAACTTGTACATTTGTGTTTCTAGATCCTCAGTCCAGGCTCCACTCCTTGTCTCTGCAGCCTGCAGGTGGATGATGTGTATGGCTTGCTTATCTAATATAGTGTCTTATGTGAAGAATGCTAAGTCGTTATAATAAACATCAAATGAGATATACTGCAAGCTGGGTCAAAAGCTGCAAATAACATTTCTTAAGGTTAACAAGCCTGTTGGAAAGGCAGGAGTGGCCATGTCACGCCTACTCTGAAGTAATAGCTAGATTGAAGACTAAAGATGAAAAGATGTGCATAGAAATTGCAGCCAATGACAAATTGTTGGGTACTACAAATATAACCAAATACAGATGGCTAATACAGATGGGCTCAGGCGAGAGAAAAGGTACTATAAATAAACATAAACACTTCACCATTTTTCTAAACCTATTGAAATTCTGTCCCATGCTACCTGCTCCACGGAGCCTTCTCTTACAGGCTGCAGGGCTGAAATGCTCTCCCTGCTTAGTCTTCTATTGATTCATTAGGAGGATCATGCTTAAGGCAAGGAACAGAGGCTGCCTCAATCTGTAGTTATTTCTGGAGAAACCTTATTTGTTTAATAAACTAGATATTCTTTAGTGATAAAACCAGTGTCTTTTATATCTTTGTAGTGCTCATGGCTCCTTGCACACCTTAAAAATGTATATGTATCCTATTTTGTGGGCTTGAAAATTTTCATAATAAAAAAAAATTAAAGATTGCCTCACCAAAACCAGTTTAAAGTCAATATACAAAAGGTATACATGTAATAGGACATTCAAAATATTAAAATAAATTAGAAGAAAAGATCATCTAAAAATGTTGATATGGCACCACAACATTTTGAAGTATAACTCCAAGTAACCAAGGTAACAAGATAAATTATAAAATCCTTATTGTCAAATTATCTGAATTCTTCAGGAGAAACATTTTCCTAGATACTAAGTCCTAAATAATCTGTTGTGTGGCTCTCTGAATGAGGAAATCTGAGTGATACAATGGTCCATGTTCTTCCTGGTAGTTTAAAAAAGGTTCTGTCATTTATCAACTATGTGATCACAGGCAAGTCACTTCACCCTGGTTTCCTCATAGGTTAAATGGAGTATACAGTGTCTCCCCAACTTCATGTGGTTGTTGTAAGAATGCATATAATAGCTTACAGGAATGAACTATCCAAATATAAAGTAGCACTCTTGTATTCATCTAGGAAACTTATAGTGCTTCCTATGTGCCAGGCACTGTTTTAAGTAATTTCCTTATTCTGTTGTAAGGAGTAAGGAAACTTCACATCAGCTTTTGAGGTGGATACTATTACCTCCATTTTGCAGATGACAAAACTGAGGCCCAGAGAGAGGGAGTGAATCATCAAGATCAAATGGCTACGAAGCAGGGGAGCCAGGCATCTACTCTAGTCATCATGGCTTTAGCAGCCAAGCTCTTGCCATTGCACCTGCTGCTTCTCTCTGGAAGTACTAAGGTTTCACCGTGTGGTATGCTGTAGTGAGAACAGCTCTCAGTACAGAAATGTGTCACCAGAGCAAGATCAGCCACCTGCCAAGAGGCTCACCAAGGTGTCATCTCCTTCAGTGACTTCCTCAGCCTTGGCATCCCAGCCCTGCAAGCACAGAAACCCAATTCTATCAGCACACTAAGACTAGCTCCATTTATCAGGGGCAGAGCTCATCAACCAGCTCAAATAGACTGATATGTAAACCCAAAGACCCATTTTTCAATGAACAGTGAGAAATGCAAAGTCACACAGCAAAGAATACTTGGATTGGCAACGAATGCACTTTTTCTTTGTAGCGAATACTTGGGAAGCCAACTACTGATCAGAAGGTTGCTTGGGGAATTAGTATAGAATTAGGGGAGCTATTTGGAAACTTTTCAACAGAGTCACCTGTCACAGGACCCAAGTACAGATGTTTCTGCTAAAGCATAATGGATACATTCCTGGAACACCTCACTTTCTGAAAAATCATGCACTAAAAGTAACATTGTTTATTGGGGAAAAAATAGAGTTGAGGCAAACAACTCAAAAGCCTATGCAACTTTTTAACAGTAGCAGAAACAATAATTGGTACTTGAGATAACTTGGCTATTCCAGACGGGTGGCTTATCGTGACTGGAGGCTGCCTCAGGGGACAGTAAAAAATGCACAAAAGCAACAGTGTGAATGCAGGTTTGCAGGTGCTGAGATCATGCAAATAAGGGTGGCACTCGGAGCCAGCTGGGCTGCATTAAGCTGGACACGGGGAAGTGCAACCTGCTCCCCTTCTCTTGGGGAACAGCCCTGGATGCAGGCTGGAAAGGGCCCTGCCTGTACAGCAGCCACGCTGACGGCTTTTCCTTTCCTGCTAAAGGTTTTAATCCTAGTCCCACCATTCTGGCTCCTTTCAGTAGGAAAAATCATGAATTAACACAACTTTCACATTAGTATACTGACATCATTCTTCTCTTTGCCAATCATATGTGTGCTAATTGGTATCATAGCAGAAAATAAAATAGTCGGAGATACATGCCCTTTCTTAAGAAGAGTGCTTAGATCCGTGGTTCTCAACTGGAGGTGAGGGGCATTCTGCGCCCTCTCCACCTGCCCCAGGAAACAGCTGACAATGACATTTCTGGTTGTCATGACTTGGGGGAAAATAGGAGTGCTGCTGGCCAGAGATGCAGCCAAACATCCTCAAGGCACAGGACAGCCTCTCACACAAAGAAGTATCCTGCCCACAGCATCAATAGTGCCGAGGGACAGAAACCCTGGCTTCGATGGATACTGTGCTCCTTGGCTCTTTGATCTCCCTTTTCCATCTCCAAGCAAGCAATACCTTTGTTTTCACAGTCATATTCTAAATGGATGCAGTTTGTTGTCTCCTAATTTACAGTCTTACTCACGTACTCCCTCCCTGAGATGACAGACAGGAGACTTAGACTGGAGATTTAAAAACTCCCAAACTGTCCTGTCACATCCCTCTTACAGTGTTTTGGTTTCCTCCATGGAGAGTTAATCACACTCATTCGATAAGGATTACTAATAGGAAGCTCGAAGAACAAGCTCAGAGATTTCCTCAACGGTGTCTCCTACTCCCAACAGCAAGATTATTGCGTGTTTATTTTACCAGAGTGGTTGAACACCAGGCCTCTCTACAGCATGATTCGATTGCCTGCTGTTTTAATTAAAAGAGACCAGAGATAAAATTCTGTTTCCACCACTTTACTAGCTGTGTGACTCCAAGCAAGAGATTGAACCCGTTGGCCACTTGGTTTCCTTTTTTTTTTTTTTGGTAAATAGGGAGGGATAAGAGCTTTCAATTTGCAGAATTGTTGGAATGATAAAACACACTGCGTGAAAGTGCCAGGCAGTACTTGGCACATAACATTTGCTGGATAAATGTCAGCTCTTTTTTCCCTTGCAAGGATACATACCCAAATTGCCATTGTGAAGTCTGCTTTTCTTGTGCTTCAGCTTTTCTTTTCCTGAGTTGTTCTCTGTTTCGCAGACTCCAAGTTCCAATGACTTCTGTAGGATCAAAATGAAAGTTATAGGAGATAGTGATGGACTGTGACATTTATCAGCAAGAGGTCCGCAGCAAAGTGGTAGAAGCCCTATGCTGGGTGTCTACCTTCTAGCTTTTTGAGGACCAGGCTCTACCTTATTTCTCCTTGTACCTCCAAAGAATGCCTGGGAGCAAACAGTACACCTTGAAAAATGAAAAGGTCAGTATTTGTATGTAACTATGCTACCAACCTACTAATTTCTTCATAATAATTTTTACATATTGTACAAGCATAAAATAAAAGAAAAAAAATCAGCCATGCTCTGCCATCCTTAACATTATAACTTGCTTTCATTTGGTTCCTCACACCCATCCAGTTCCTATATTACACACAATTGTAATGAGAGCATAGCACGATTTTATCATTTATTAACCTAACATTTTATCAGAAATATTTTCCATGATCTGGTGATCATAATTGCAGCTTTAATGACTGCATGGCGCTTCCTCAGGTTGATGCATTTTCATTTACCCAGTCGTTCTACTTGCACTGAATATTTAGGGAGTTGCCAGTTATTTTTTTGCCATTGTAAATCAAACTATTATAAGCATACTCATGCATATAGCTTTCTTTTCTTCTTTTGGATTTTTCCCACAGGATGGTGTTTCTCCAAGTTCTTTGGAATATTAAAGGTGTCATAAGAAAGGTTTTGTTGCCATCCAAGTTTGAGAAAAGTTAATGGGTCTTTGATGTGGAATTTCTCCAAACCTGTGGAGTGATGCAATTTTGCACTGGGACCCCCAAAAGATAGAGCGTGCTCCTTTCCTTTTGTTCTTAGCACAGAAGTCATTAATGATGAACTTGGATGGGGAAAAATTATACCTTTATTTTTACCAATCTCTAATTAAAATGACCATTTCCTTCAATTATGAATGTAGGTAACAAACCACGGTAGTTTTGGCAGTATGTGACTTTGTCACCAAAAGAAATTACAGATTTTTTTCACATCACATTACAGTTGTTCCAGATACCTTAAAATATCATTTATTTGAGAGAATAAATTTGATTTCATACAATCATTATTAGGCCCACCATTGGATCTTGTTATTTCATGCATCTATAAGTAAGCACATATGCTACAATATCCCAGTTTTTCATTTTCGACAACTGCATCTTGTTTCCTTTGCAAGCCTATGTATTTACTTTTATGTATTTAAAATATTTACTCTAAGAAGGAATCTAGGGTTTCATCAAAATACCAATGGGACCCATGGAACAAAAATGTTTAAAAAACACTGTCTCAAGGCCTAGGATTCTGCAAAACATTTTGAGAAATGCTGCTTTAGGACAGACCCACTGAGTAAAACTAGTGAACCAAAAGAATAAGCCCCCCCATGTTCTGGCTACCTATTGCTGTATCTATCCAAAAGCTCCACCAAATTTACACTACGTAGAGGTATAAGGGCTGTTTTACCACAACCATCCAGTATTGGGTATTTTCACCATCTTTCATTTAAATGTATTCTTATTAATAATTTACTTAATATTTCCTTGTGTTTCTCTGGCTTATTAGAATCTTAGCACTAGAAGTCACCTCAGGAAGATATACAACCCCGATTCTTCCCACCTGTGATTATAAGAATGTACTCAGTCTTGCCCGTTTTTGGCCAGATCCATAAAAAAGAGGAAAATAATCATAGCCCCAATTCTTCCCAGCAGCCACAGCCTCTTCCATTACCTGGCACGCGGTTCTTGTCTTGATGAGAATCAGTTTTCTGATGGGGTGTCAGGTGAGATTGGTTCCTTCCCAAATCCATCTTGCTGCAATAGCTCCCTGCTATTTGGTCTGACTTCCTCAAGCTGCTTTTTTAAAAATATCAAAAGCAATTAACAGTTTAAAACAACACACACATATGCACAGTTCACTTGTCACTTGACTTCCCGCCTAAAGTTTTATCGGGGTGGCCCACAGGGCTGGCTGCGTCTCCTGTCGTTATCACGGGGCACAGGTGTGAGCAGGGCCGGCTGCTGGCCCCCCTCCCCCCCAGCGCGGCTGCTGGGTCCCCGGAGCCCAGGGCCAGCCCGGCCTGGCACAGCCCCCAGGACAGCAGCCATCCCCCTCTGTCTGCCAAGAAGCGCCGAGCCTGAGAGTCTGTTTTACATACGGGGGTGGCGAAGTGTAGAAAGAACAGTGGGTCTAGGATCTAGCCAGATCCATGTCCTAGACCGAGTCACCCACCCCTTTCTGTGGCTCTTTCCTTATTTGCAAAGTGGGTAAATGCAATTCATGACTTACGCGCCTCATACAGCTCTTGTGAAAGTGAAAAAAATAAATGTGAAAATTATGAAGAGTGCCATACAGAAGTGAAAATAATCTTGTATTTTTTTTGCATGTGGCATTTTTTTCCTCCTTAATATGCTGCAAACGAATGTAGTCCTGCCGTATATGCTGTTATAGGCTATGTAGATAATAGACATAAAGAACCAAAACAGGAATTCAAAGCACCCCACAGGAATTCTGGGACCCCCATCATCCACAAGTGACTCAAGATAACTAGTGAAACGTACTGTTACTCATCCAGGGAAGTCAAAAAACATTTCCTAATGAAAATATCACCACTGTATTTCACAGAAGAAAGCTGAAGACAAAGGAACCACCCCATTTATGAAGGCAAAGGGCACAGAGAACCACAGTTTTTCATCTAAGGAAGCAACACTGAACACCTGCTGATACCTGCAGCCAGTCTGGGAGATGCAGGGCTGTGTTCTGGAGTCACAGACTGACTTAAAGAGAGTTTAAATTCCAGCGTTGTGCCCTGGCTGGGCAGCTCAGTTGGTTAGAGCGCCATCCCCATACACCAAGGTTGTGGGTTCGATCCCCGGTCAGGGCACATGCAAGAATCAACCAATGAAGGAATAAATAAGTGGAACAACAAATCAATGATTGTTTCTCTCTCTAAAATCAATAACTTTTTTTTTTAACTCTAAAAAAATAAAATTCCCGTGTTGCCACATTCCCTAATTCAGTGACCTCAAGCAAGTTAGTTAGTTATGGAGCCACTTTACATCTCTACTACGTGGGGACACTTCATCGTCTACCTCATGGGGTTATTGGGATGACTGAATCAAATAATCCATATGAGGCATTTTATGTGCCTGACATGTTGAATTTGCTTAGTTGTTGGATGTTTTTTATTAATAATAAGAATACAGTAACCAGCCCAGGCCACTGTGGCTCAGTGGTGAGAGCGCTGGCCCATGCACTGAAGGGTCTCAGGTTTGATTCCTGGTCAAGGGCACATACCTGGGTTGCAGGTTCGATCCTGGGCCCCAAACGGCATATTCTGGAGGCAACCAATCGATGTGTCTCTCTATCATATCAGTGTTTCTCTCTCTCTCTTTTTCTCTCTCTCCCTCACTTCCACTCTCTCTAAAAATCAATGGTAAATATCCTCAGGTGAGGATTAAAAAAAAATACAGTAACCAGATTTTGGAAAGCCGAGCCATAGTTTAAATGCACTTAAGAAACGGAAAATTTGAAAGGGATCCTTTATAATGTGAATAGGTGCCCCTACTTCTAGAGACTTTTAGGGCATTAGAACTGGAAGGGCCCCTGGAACCATCTAGTCCCTTTCCCTACGTTATATACAAAGAAACTTGGAACTAAGGAAGGATTTACTTGTCCCAAATTTTCTTATTGCTGATTGTAAGATGAGCTGTCTTCTTATGCTTGGTCTTGCCTGGGTATGAAAATGTATGTGTGATGTGACCATACACACTGAAAAGTACTGAGAATTACATAACACACACAAGTAGCCCCCGCCAAAATTTAACATGGTTTCTAATGAGCAGATCCTAATGCTTTAGCTTTAAGTTTCTCACTCATTTTTTCTTACAAATCTCTCTCTAAACATTCAGATAAGCTCCAGGAGTCCCTATTCAAAGGAGTCCTGTAGGGAATGGAAGGCATGCTTTGTAACTTATCTCTTGATCTGTTTTGGATTTTCAGATAGAGGGGTTAAAGAAATCAAATGCAAATTAAAAGAAACTTTGAAAATTATAAAACAGTAGCATTTTATAATTTAAACTTGCATTTTAAATATTGGTCCCTTTAGCCCAGCCAGGCGTGGCTCAGCGGTTGATCATCGACCTAGGATCCAGGTGATCGGGGTTCGATTCCCGGTCAGGGCACAGGCCCGGGTTGCGGGCTGCAGCTGATCAATGACTCTCTCATCATTGATGTTTCTATCTCTCTCTCTCCCCTTCTCCTTTCCTCTCTCTGAAATCAATAAAGATATATAAATAAATAAATAATAAATATTGGTCCCTTTATTTGAGATGTTTTAATTCTTACTGGTTAGCTTGTTTCTTATGACAGCTCAATAAAATAGCCTCACAGAATACCTCTGGGGCACCTTGTGGAAGATGCCAAAGTACTACTTAACCAGGATTATCCTGACTCAGAGCCCGTAACACCCACTCAGCGACCCAGCAAACCTCACTGGATGCCCACTCTGTGCCACATACTAAGCAAGGCTGTCAAGCCACAGAGATGAACAGATGCAGCCCATGAGTCCTGTGGACTGCAGGCTCATAGAGACGTATACCTGTATCATAAGGAATTACCTCGGTTATTTATTCCCTATTGCAACCTTCCTAAGTTGGTCCCACCTCTGCCTCACGTTCCCTGTATCTAGAAGCAGAATGTGCAGGGACTACAAGAGGGTGGGGTCTCAAGTTAACAGTTAATTGGGGGGCAGTATTGGGTGGAGGGGCCAGTGGAGGAGGGACTTTGGAGCAAACTCGATTGGAAGTCAGGCAAGGTGTCCCTGGTGTGATAAGCAGGCCAGAGCAGGAACTCGCCTGGGACAGAAATAGCCACACAGAAAGTTCACGAGCCATAGTTCATTGTCCCTCCACTCCGTAGAAAACTCTGGTGTCACTGCCAGAATGTGAGATGTCAGGCATTAAAGGCTGGATATTTTTAACAGGTGCTGCCTTGTTCTAGAGTTATTTGCATAAATATATGAAACCTCCCTCTAGGCCACAAACTCTTAGACTTGCCTTTCTGTCTCCACAGTTTAGTCTAGTGGGAGGCCTGGCCCACAATCACACCCTCACCCTGTATGCAGGACCTGTTTCCTGGGCACGCGGCCTGTGAAAGTACCTTATACGTGCAGAGGGGCTGATATGATTGTAACCTAATGACAGTAATCACAGCATCCGTTCCAGAGCTTTCTACCATCATTCACTGGCACTGTCCTATGTGCTGGAGACACAGCAGTTAAAAGACAAAGCCCCTGTCCATACAGAGCCTACAGTCTAATGGGAAGAGATAAACAATATGCAAATAAGTTAAATATCACACATCTCAGACGGTGATGAGTGCTTTGGAGAAAAGGGAGCAGGGAATGACAGGATGGAGAATGAGGGGGGAGTTGATGGTGGTTGCTATTTTAAATCAGGTGACTGGGGGAGGCTTGACTGACGGGGGACAGCTGAGTAGAACTGAAGGCGGTGAGGGGCCAGCAGACTGATCTGTGGGAGCGCATTCCAGGCAGGGGGGCAGGGACAAATGGCCTGAGGTGCGGAGGGGGCTCACAGAGCTGGCTTTGTACCTCCCGCGGGGATGTCCCCTCTAATTGAGACGCATAGTCATGGGGTGGCTTTGAACAGAGGAGCGATGCAACCTGGCTTATATTTTTAAAGGATTAGTCTGGCCACTGTGCAGAGAACAGACACCGGGCACAGGGGGGAGGTGGAAGCAGGGAGATGAGTCAGGTTTTGTAGCAGTCCGGGTGAGAGACGTGGACTGTGCCGGTGGTGACACGGTCAGGTTCCGGAGCAGCTTACAAATTGGATATGGAGTGAGAGGTAAAGAGTCAAAAACTATGACAAGGGTTTTGGTCTGAGCAACTGGGAGGGTGGAGTTGCCATGAACAGATGAAAAAGACTGGGATGTCAGAAGTGTGTTTCGTTCTGGATGTGCTAATAGATTAGGGAGAAAACAGCAAGGCAGCCAGTGAGGCAGAGGAAAACCGGAAAAGTGTCGTGTCCTGGAAGCCCGGTAGAAAAATGTTTCGAGGAGGAGGGAAAGCTTGACTGTGTCAAATTTTGCTAATAGGTAGAGGAAGGATTGAGAATTGTCCTAACAATTTAATTTAAATCATTATAGACTGTGGAGCCGTAGAGGTTTTAAATGACTTGGCCAAGGGCATAGATAGGACCAGCTACATAATTTACAAGGTCCAGCACAAAATGAAAATGCAGAGCTCCTCCTTCAAAAATTAAGAATTTCAAGATAGCTACAGAAGAAAATTAAACCCAGCACAGGGTCCTACTTTCATAGGTGTTTTACTGAATCCGTGCAGGAGACTTATGAGATAACTATCATCATTTTTCAGGTCAAGACACTGGTACTCCAGCTGCTTTGTCTGTGGAGTAGCCCATTCTCTGTCTCACTGCTTCATTAATAAACTTTCAGCTTAAACTCTTAAAAAAAAAAAAAAAAAGACACTGGTGCTCAGAGTATAGAGTGATTTAACCAAGGTCACAGACCAAGGCTGGTAGTTTGAGCCTGGAACCTGAGCCATCAACCTCAAGTCTGGCCTTCTTCCTACCAGCCCAAGCTAGATATTGAGGGAGATTGCTTTCCAGTCTCCTGACCCATCTGGAGAAGGTTTAACCGTGGAGGCCTTGTCTGTGCATTTCAAAGGCCTGGCTGAACTGGGCAGATGTGGGAGGGAAGGAGGCAAGCACATTGCTAAGAACTTCTGTCCTAGGGTTCTTTACAATGGGGGTGAAGAGGGAGCACTGGGTACTAGTTAGTCACAAACATGACTTCATAAAAGTGCCCCAGAGCTGATGCAGTTTTAGGCTATACTGATAAAATTACAGGGCGATCAAAGGCCTGCGACCCTGTGGATTGTCATTCCGTACCCTAGAGCGTTACACTGTGAAGACCAGGTGAATGGTATTTGGAAACATGTACTAAAAAGAGCAAGGGGTCTGGGACTCTACCATTTTCTGGGTGTGTAATCTGGGGGAAATCACTCAGTTCTTTCAGAACTTACTTCTTCCCTTGTGAAAAATAATACTTCACAGGGATCCTGTGAAAATAAGAGATCATGGGCACTTTTTATACAATGAAAAGCACTGTGCAGATAGAAGAGCCCTAAACTTGGGGTGCTAATAGTATCATCAGCACGTTCTAATGATGCACCTGGCATTTTTCTTGAGTGCATTTGGGTGGAAAAGACAAGAAAGGGAAGATAGTGTACACTTCTTTTTCTTAGTGTTCCTTCTTGCTAAAATACTTGTTCAAAGTGCTAGAATTATTTTCAGAGAGTGGATGTAGCTTTGTCTCCCTAAGTGGGGAAGGAGTTTCTTGCTTCCCTCTCTCGCAGCCTGCGGATGCATGATAAATGAGGCTGTCTCTGCTAAAACAGATGCTGCTGTGCACATACAGATAACATGTTCTCGAACTTCAGAATGGCTGTAACCTGACTTTCAATCTAGTTTCTTCCAAAGTCCTTCCTCTCTCCCCCTCCACTAAAGTTACTTTCTATTTCGTAATGTGTAGACAAATTCGCATCTCTGGATAAACGTTAGTGAGCGGTCATTTACCTGGGGAAAACAATCTGCTCCCCAGGCCATCCTGTACAGCTAGAACATCCCTCCCCCCATACCTAGCTCTGAACTGGTTACTACCCTGTAGAATCCTATAAAGTCTCAGCGAAACTGGCAGAATAAAGACTAAATTTCTCAGCCTGGCATTTAAAGCCAACTTCTCACTATTCGCTAACATTACTTTCCTGAAAATACCCAAGATTGGCCCACAGTACCTTTATTCATGCCTCCTGGCTGTTGGGTGCCCTTGCCTGGTGTCTGCCCCTCCAGAGAGTGAGTGCCTCCATCACAAAGCCTTGGATGATGATAGTGATGATGCTGATGATATGTTAGCTGCTCTACAAACACATAACAGGTACCTGGCGTTTTACACACATCATCTCATTTAGTTCTGCCAACTAATATAATCCCCATTTCACTGATAAGGAAATTATTGTTTAAAGAAGTTAGGTTACATCCCAAAGTCACATAAGCTAGTAAGTGCCAGAATTAGGGCTCAAGACCAAGGCTGTCCGGCTTTAACGTTCACAGACTTAACTCTCTGTTCTATTGCCTTTTCCTACCTAACAGCTTTCTGAGCACTCTTGATCTGAACCTCTTGTATGGTAAATATCACTTCATTTTTTAAACTTATTTTTCACGTATACACATCTTTTCCACAATATTCATTCAGCAAACTTTTATTGAACATTTATTTCTTGCCAGCCCCTTTACTAAGAATTGGAGTCACAGAGGAGAATTAAACAGGAGTCCTTTCCTTCAAGGAACTTAGCCCAATTGAGGATGACAGACAAGTAAATCTGGATTTAGAATATAACATGGCGTGATAATTTTAATATCAGTATTTCCAAATGTTCTGAGAGTAGAGGTAGAGTGCTTCATTCTACTGCCTTAGAAGCGGAAAGATAAGGATATTATATTGTATATCCCATGGCTATAGTTCTCTCTATTCATAACCACCTTGGTCAACAAATACAGTAAGAAAAATGAAGAACCTCTGTATGTATAAAACAGTATCTTGTATTTTTTCACTTTATAATAATGTTTAGTTTTTTCCCTTTTATTAATGTCACAGAAATAATAATAACAATGACCAATACTTATTGAATACTTGCTTACCAAATGCCAGGCACTATTCTGAGCACTTTATATATAATAATTCATTTAGTCTTTACAACACCCTTTAAGGTAGGTACTATTGACGTCTTTGCTTTATAGATGAGGAAACTGAAGTGCAGGCATTGAACCTGTGCTAAATCACATACTAGTACGTGGCAAGGCTGGGTGGTTTCAATCTAGAAGGCCATATGCTTAACTACCCTGCTCCCCTGCACCTCATTTCTGCTTCTTTCATATTTAGTGAAATAAGGTAGCAATATATTACCCTTTCCAATCCCCTCTGTCCTGTCTTCCCTTTTTCTCCCTCCCCCACGCTCTCCCTTTTTCTGCAATTTGTTGACTACCTCCTCTGTTTCCCAAACTATGCAGGGCCCTAGGGACACAGAGGCAAATATTAACGAACACCATACAAAGAAAATTAAGGGAACACAGAGGAGGGACATCTAATCAAGATGAAGAGATGGGGGTCAAAAATGTCTTTCCAGAAAAGATTATCTTGAGGGTAGTTTTGAAGGGTGAGTAGGAATTTACTACTGAGACACAGCAAGGCTAAGAGGAAACAAACAGGCCCTGGGGTCAGGTCTAAATTCATTCAAATCAGGTCTGTGAGGCCTTGGGCAAGTTACTTAAAATCTTCCAGCCTCATTTCCCTCATGTAGAATGGGCATTGTAACACCTACTTTTCAGGACTATTATGCGAATTAAGAATGATGACCTATGAAAAGCACCCAGCACACAGCAGACCTTAATGCCCTGGCTGTTATTATGATTGTTCATGTCTCAATAATAGTAAGTGAAATAGGACCACTAAATAATAAAGCCAGGCAAGGCATCAGAGTTATTGTATGGATAAGGAAATGGAGATCCAGAGAGAGGCCACTGTCACAGAGGTGTAGTGCCAGCTGGAACTGGAATCCAGATGCTCCAAGAGTTCTGCCATTTTCCCTTCACCTCTCCAGTGTTCCAAGTCAATCTACCGTGTTCCCCAGTTTAAGGAAGTATTTCCCAAACTTTCCAATTGTTTACATTCCATGTTTGTGATTTTTGCCATATTCTTGCAATAACATCTTCTGTATTATTATTTACTTAACATTTTTCTTCAAATAAATTTATTTTTACTAAAAGTATTGTAAGTGGTAATTTTATATCACCATTGTAAATGGAAAACCAACAATATCACCTGTGAAAGCACAGGTTTGTAGTATGACAATTTCTTTTGAGGCATATTAAAATAAATACAGAACTGTTAAAATACAAGACCTTTCATCTACAATTATCTGTACTTCCCTGAGTAGAATGCATACCACATTTTGGGAAATGCAGACCTATGTAATTAAGCAGTGAATTCTTTTCATTTCACAGAACTTCTAGATCAGGTTTGAATCTACCCTAAAACCATAACTTAGAAGGGACAGAGCAAAAGACCCAACTCACTTCCTGGCCTGTCATGGACCCACTGTCACTCATATCAGCTGCTCTCAGTGGTGTCTCTAGTTGAAGACTGGCCCCTCCTATTTTTGTTATTTCTTCACCCATTGGACTTTTAGCTACTCTGGCATAGAATATGTACTAAAACCTAATGCTGCTTTGGTCCATTGTTTGGAAACTTCAACTCCCTGCTTCCTGCAGATTCTACCCCCTGGACTTGGAGTTCAGAGTTAGAATAACCTAGATCAGTCCTTGCCCGAAACGGACCATGGATGAAGAATTGCAGCTTCCACAGGGTTCAGCCCCCATTGCCTGCCAGGGCCTCTGGCACAAGAGGGGTCATCGCCTGAACCAAGCAAGGTGGAGGTGCCTGTGGCTAGAACTGCTGCCACCAGGTGGACGTCAATGGCAACTGCACCATTCTCACCTGGCAACTAGGTGGTGAGCTTTGGCTCCAGCACTTTCCTCTGGAGGCAGCCTGCTTGCTCCCTAATTTTCTGACACTCTGTTCCCCCTCCCTCCAAGTCCTCCTCTGGGTTTAGCACTGAGGATGTTTGCATACCAAACACTTAGCTAATTGATATTCTGTCACAATCTGTTCAACAAATGCTAGGCTTTTCGTAGAGAGAGAAAGAGAGAGAGAGAGAGAGAGAGAGAGAGAGAGAGAGAGAGAGTGTGTGTGTGTGTGTGTTTCAGTGACACTCTGGTTGTATTTTTAGCCAGGTTGGGGAGGGAAGGGAATTCGTTACTTTAGCAGGCAGAACATGTCTTGCCAGGTCTTTTTTGCCTGGCATTCTCCTAAGCGGCTGTGAGCACCTTTAACAGATGGAGCTCAGGATATACTCAGATCTGATTTTATCAGCATATATCCTGGGCAAGTTCTGTGTGAGGATGAAGACTTCCTTTGTGCTTCTTTATGTCCTGTATTGTCACCATTTGTTGTTAGTACTCTCATCTAATTTCAAGGAAGCCAGCCTGGCTCAGCCACGATAGACACCTGTGTGGGGGTCGCATAGCAAAGACTGGCGCTCCACGGGAAGAAAAGAAGATGGCAGGCCTGGTCCAGCACTTGGAAATGAGACCCCTCCCCATCAGCAAGAGCACATCTCATTTTAACATTTAAGTGTCATCATGTTCTTGGTTATCAAGAGGAAAATTAAAACAAACCCAGACAGACTAGCTTTCCTCAAAGACTGCCCACAACATCCAGAATTATCCAAAATTCTTCTATCCGAAGGGCCTTGGACTTCTTGATGAAAACAAAGATAGGATGTTACATGTTATTATTGATATAAACTTTATCATTAAAATTGGACACTGCACTTCACTTCTCAGGAAACATTAACTAATAGGCACAACTATCACCCTGAAGAGTGTATGGTGCAGCGGATAGAGCCTGGACTCTTGGGTCAGAAGATACGTAGGATATCTATTTCCACAGAGCAGCTATTAGCTTCTGTTTTTACCCAGTTCAGATGGGCATACAATACTTTGTTCTCATGCAAAGAGGCTGGGGAGAACTTGTCAGACTAAACTTAAATAACTTGGTCCATCCAACCAAGGTAGACTTTCCTTTCTAGAAAATTATACACCTACCCTGACCTATGGAAAACCCCATTCCCATATCCCACTACCAAATACGGCACCCAACTGGATTTAGTCATCTCTCTGAGGAGGGACAAATAGAGTGAACCTTCACTAATCCAGTCATTTTAATTCCTCTTTAGTGAGAATTAAATTAAGATCTCAATAATACATGATGACAGTTCTGCTTTCTAGCCTTATAGCGAAATTATGCCTCTAGCTCTAAATCCTAGTTATCTCTCACAGAGGAAATGAACAATTGATCAAGTAATAGAGTTGCCATGTTGTAGGGAGTAGGAGTGGAAAGAATAGATTGATGATTAAGTGATGGAATAAGTAAGTAATGGGCTGGAGACTTTTTGATCAGATGGATGCTGGGCTGGGCAAAAGAGCTATTTATTTTGGAAATTACTTACAAGCTGATAATTATACTTCAGGGAGTTACATGAGCCTGGCACACAGTAAACACTAAGTTTCATTTAATTTCATAGATTTAATGTCATCTAGTCAAATTTCCCAAGAGATGCTTCAAAGCCCCTAAAGACTCAATTTGCTAGAAAATGTTTCTGATTTTAAACATTTTGTCAAAGAAAAGCCAGCAGGGATTTTTAAAGCAACTCCCGTATGTTATAGGTCTGTTTACTACTTCACGACCCTGGGAAAGTTGCTTCATTTTTATAGGCCTTCACTCAAAATGTGACCTTGGGTAAGTCATTTCACCTCTCCAGATATCCGTTTCCTTATCTATAAATAACAACCCCAGCTCTGTCTTGCCTGCCCCACAGACTGGATAACAGGCTAAAGAAGAGAGAAATGGAAGTGTCTTGGTAACCATAGGCACAGCATACTTTTTAAAACATAAAAAATGTTGCTATTAGCTCTTACATTCCATCGCCAGCCATACAAGAGTAGCAGTGTTTCATCCCTCTTCGTTCTACTAAGAGGTTTCTCCTCCTTGGTCATAATTCCCTCCATAGAGCTACCCGCAGATGGGTACCTACGAGAGCATTCTCCAGGGGGGTCAGTTATGTGCTTTTCACACACACAAAAACACAAGGAATAGGTTTGTGCTGGTCACAGTGTCTGCTGGGGGAGCAGCCAGGGTACAGTGAGGCTTTCAGTGGGAACAGCTGCAGGCCTCTTGCTTCTCCCCACATCCTCAAATACCAGGCCCACTTGTCCGTAGGCCTCTGTCCGTGTGGGTGGACCCAAGGAGCACGGCCGCGGCAGACCACACAGGATCCTCATAGTCTTCCTTTCTGGTCAGTGCAGAGCCTCATAATGGCAAAGATTGTTGTTCATGCTAACGGGCCTTTAGCAAGTGTTATGAGTCAGGCCCTGTGCTCGCAACTGGGGGTAAGAGATGAGTCAGACACGCTGCCTTGCCCTTGAGACCTCACAGTTTAGTGGGAGAAAGAGACTAATAAGTGTCCTACGCAGGATGTGTTATGACCAAAGCCTGCACAGTGTTTGGGCGCAGCTGATGGGTCACTTAAATCTATCTGAGGGCTCAGGGTAGGCTTCTCAGAGGGCATGAGATTTAAATGAAACCTTAACAGGGGTCTAGAAATTCCCCAGGGGAGATAAAGTGTGAGGAGGGCATTTCAGACAGAGGGAGCTACAAGTGCAAAAAGGCAGAGACGTGAGTGGGCACCTCGGTTCTGGGTCACGGGGAGGCTGGAATGTGTGCCACACATCAGGGAGTGGAAAGACCTGAAAACAGAAAGGTAGTTGGGGGGGCCAAGGAGCAGGCCTTTATGACGTCATGGGAGCCACTGCCGGTTTATAGGGAATAAAATGTAATGGTCAAGCAAGGTTCTTAGAGCATTTAGGTGGCAGTGTGGGGCCTGCGTGGGAAAGGAGGGAAGATAAATTAACCGAAGGTATTGAAGGAAGGGGCAGATTCTAGAGAGATTTTGAAGATAGAACTGATAGATCTTATGAGAAATTCTAAGGGCTTCTGGCACAGGAAATTAAAAGAGAAAGTGGCGGACTGAAAATTTAGTGAGGGCCCACAGGTAAGGTGACAAGATATCTTGCATCAAGCAAATTAGACTTTGACTTCAACTTCTTCACTATCTGGCCAAGATGGCCTGTGTAATGTTTGTGGACAGGAGGTCAAAAGCTTTTATTACAAATTATTTTTACAGCTACAAAGATGAATTCAGCACATATGGCTGGCTGGGCCAGTGTACCCCTTTCCTTCTTCCCTCCTGCATCACATCTCAGCCCCAAAGCTAATTGCTTTGTCAGGGAGAATGCCTTCCCCAGACAGAAAAAGGAGCACACTGTGGTTCAGGATTGACAACTACCTGCGCTAGGATCTCCGTACGAAGTTCCGTCTCGATCCGTGCGTGATCACTAAGAACTGTGCAGTTCGGAAGGCTCTCTTGCCCATAGCATACAACTACAGACCCAGCGTGGGGCAAATTCCCAGAAGAACTGGCATCTGAGCTGGGTCTTGAAAGAAAGCAACGGAAAAATAAACACACGAAAATGATATCCTGCCTGGTTTGTCCCTTTTCTAGAAGTGCATCTAGAATGCTCCCGCACAGAACCGTCCAATAGAACTTCCTTCAATGATGAAAACGTTCTTCTGTGCTATCTGATATGGTAGCCACTAGTCGCATGTGGCTATTGAACACCTGAAATGTGGCTGTGTGACTGAGGCACGGATGTTTTTACTTACTTTTTATTAACTTTAATCAGCCACCTGCAGCTAGTAGCTGCCGTAATGGACAGCAGAGCTCCGGAGGCCTCTGAGGGCCCGGGCTGTGGCGCAGGCTCCTTCGCAGCTTTCTCCTTGTGACCCTTGCCTGTCTCCGTCCTCCTTTGCCTCCTGCCTCCAGTTTGATGTACCAGTTGGCTAGCTTCCAACATTGCTTCTGTTTCCTGGTTATTGATTTCCTCTCTCTCATCACAGCAGAACCCTGAACTATCTCCCAAATGACTCAGACCTTACTACCCCCCCAGCCCCTGCTACTGTGCGGGCCCCGATAAAGCAGCTTCGCAGATTCCCGTCCGGCCACAACTGGCCCGTCACTACGTCTTATTTGTAACCTGGAATATTCATTGACTTTTTTTCTCCCTGACAGCTTGAGTTAGAGGAAGGAACAGTTGAGGTGTGTGTATTGGGGGTGGGGAGGGAAGCGTATAACTGGCTAAATGAATGCTTTTGTTTGAGGTCTCTGGTAGTAAGTGAAGGGCTCCATCCTGAGGCCTTTTCTGCCAAGTGTTTTAAACTTTGATTTATATGAACACAGCAATATTGATAATCTGATACATATGTGGATGGAAAGGATTGATTCAGGATACAAAAAGGCTCCTGACAGGCCAAAGCATTGGGCCAAATTTAACGTGATGAAAGGTAATGACGACAAATCTCAGACCCTGTATTTAGGTGAAAATGGCTAATTGCCTAACCAAATAGGATCTAGAGGACGTGGTTGTGTAGCTGATTATGAATCAGTGCTGGATAATGAGGTTCTTTACTCTTGGAAAGCACTAGTAGAATTATCATATCCAACAAGAGCAGTCATATCCAAAAGAGACCTGCTCATTTCCACACTGATCAGCTTGCACCTGGATCACTGTTTCAGGTTCTGAGCACGTCGCTATAAAAAGGGGGGAGACATTGACAAACTGAGGGACCCTAGTGGGAGAGGACTGGTAACATCTCTTAGAAGGACCTGGGACAATTGAGCCTTGAAGAGCAGACCGAGGGGATGGGTCCCTTTCCTCAATCCCTAAAGGGCGGTCACAGAGGGCAGAGCAAAAACAAATGAGTGAAAATTCAAGCAGATTTCAGCTCAGTATGAGGAAAAGGTTTCCAATGGTCAGAAGTGTGATTTTTGGCAGTTGAAGCTGCAGAGGTAGAGTTCAGTAGAGGCCCTGGAGGAATGACTTTAAACATGCCCCAAAGCCAGTCTGCTCAAATATTGATTGTCTCCACAGTGATGGATAGTTCATTCAAAACGTGTAGGCTTTATACTTGCTCACCTCGGTTAGCTTACAGACTCTATATTAAGTGTCAGACTCTTCTCATTCTAGCTCAGCATCCTAATTAAATAGCCTTGGCTCGTTGCATGTAGGAAACAGGTTTCAAGCACAGAACCTCTAGACCAGGCAGAATGGCAATATAATTTTAGCTCCTGAGCAAAATGGGTTTCATAACAGCGCCAGTACAGCGTGCACATTACATTGAATATGCTGGATAATAAGTGTGCTAATTCCTCTAAGAATACTTGAAGAATAAAATAAGCTGGGATCATTAGAGGAGAAAGGGGCTAGCAATTTATGACACCACCACTGCTTGGTGCTCAAAAGTACATGACGTCTCTCATCACAGGTAAAAGATAATTACTGTGATTATAAAATGTAAGGATAGTGGCAGGAAGTGATAAGAATTTTACTGGAAATAAGCTTGTGGTACAGGTTTTTTGTTTGTTTGTGTGTTTTTTTACCACATTTGGATTTATCACTAATAAATTAAAATTTGACCCCAGTTGGTTGTTTGGTTCCTTTGAGCAGTTTAAATGTGAAGCCATTACTATATTACTGACCTCACCTTTGCAGAAAACAGCTGACAGTTTTCCTAGGAGATGAGACACTGAGATGGGGAGGCCTCACATTGGACGCAGGGACATGATAATCACCTTGTGCTAGAGCAGAAGCTGTCATAGGGAGCTGGAGCCCCATGCCTTGGGTAACCTAGATCGGTAGTTCTCGAAGTCTGGTCTGTAGACCTCTCAGGGAACCTGATATTCTTTCAGGGGGTCCATAAGATCAAAATTATTTTCATAAGATGTCATTTGACTTTTTAACAGTATCAAAAGGCTATATATTATATGGTTCAATTTACATGAAATGTCCAGATCAGGCAAATCTATAGAGACAGAAAGTAGATACACAGTTGTCAGGAATAGGGGAGACCAGGAGGGGGCAGTGACCATGTTCTGGACCTAGGTAGTAGTGGTGGCCGCACAGCACGGTGAATGCACGAAATGCCACTGGACTGTACACTTTAAATAGTTAAAATGGTGAATTTTATGTTATGTGAACTTAACCAGAAAAAAAAAAAGACTAAAAAATTAAAAGGTAAAGGTTGCACACTGTATGGTATGAGAGGTTCTTCCCATCCAGACTTGCAGCTATTTGAGGGTTTTCTTGGAAGTTCTATTTGCCAGATCTTTCAATAGCTATAATTCTTTATTTTTTTAAGTTTATTTATTTATTTAATATGTTGTATGTGTTTTTTTTATTTCAGAGAGAGGAAGAGAGAGGGAGAGAAAGATAGGAACATCAATGAGAGAATCATGGATCGGCTGCCTCCTGCACGCCCCCTACTGGGGATTGAGCCTGTGTCCTGACTGGGAATCGAACTGTGACCTCTCGGTTCATGGGTCGATGCTCAGTCACTGAGCTACACTGTCAAGGCACTAAAATTCTTAAAGTAATGAACATTTTCCTTATTCCCCTCACATACTAAGCCCTTTAAAGCTACTTCTTTGGACTTTGCCCCAATGCTAGTTTCTCTTCTTGAGATATCCTTTCTGTCAACCTAGAAAGCTAGGTTCTTTGAAGCCCATCTAAAATGACACTTCCTTGGTGAAATCTTCCTGGGCCTCTTCTTCCAAACCCACCCCAGGAAGAACTGTCCCTTCCCCCAATCTGGATTCTTACAGTATTTTGGCCATATTCCTTATATCATATTCCTGATATAAGATCTTGTTACATTGTAACCATAGTTAAATATCACTTTTTGTTAATGTGTCTGTCTCTCCTAAAAGGTGACTCTTAAGGAGTATTTTCTTATCCTTAAAGCCCAGTACACACAACACACACACACACAGGAAACTAAATGTTGTGCTAATTAATAACTCTGTGTTAAGTACTTTTAAAAAGGGTCTACCAACATTGACTCATTCAATCCTTATAACTTTCTATACATTTTATAGATACTTAAGCTGAAGAAACAAAAACTTTAGGCCATGAAAAGATGTTAAAACAGCAAAACCATGATACCACCTGGTATCAAACATGGCACATGGTCGGAGCCCAATAAATGCCTGTTTCTTCTGACAAAAGAAAAAAATAACTAATAATCTTAACATTCCTATGGCTTGTTAAATGTTACCATCTCCTTTTTAGACCTCATAGAGTGTCAGAGCTGGGAGAGAGCTTGGTTATCTCTTCATGTAAGCTAGAGATAGGGCAGGGGAGTTCCAAGGTGATCTTATGGAAGAAATATGGATGTGGAGTTTAAGGGGAGAGAGCAGGAGTCGGGGAAGAAGTCTCCCAGATGCAGAAGAGCAAATAAGTTAATAAAGAGAGAAAGGGTAGCTTAAGATGATTATTCAACCAGCAGTTAGGAAACCCCCTACCCAGAGGAAAGGCCAGAGGACGGCGGAACAGGGCGATGGGAGTCACAGAGCACAGCGCAGATGGCCCTGAGCAAGCATTCTCAACAGGAGTGCCCTGAGCTTCCAGTCAAAGCGCACTGTGAGGCTTCCCACAAAAAGTAGCTGCAGTCTCTGGTCCCATCCCACCTGGAGAGATTTCCCCAGAGGCAACTACCCAATTCTTTTAGCTATTTCTTCTGATGTTTACACCACATGCTTCTGCTGCTATTTCTTGATTTTTCCACCTTAGACATTACCTATTGACTTCCTACTAGGATTTAGCTCTCTGTACCACTTCTAAAAGCCTAGTGGACACTGGAAACCAGAAACCAAGTGACTCAAGTAGAAGGAAGGCAGCTGCTACACAGCAGGTCATTGCAAGAAAACATAGCTCCTTGTTGTCAGAATGTGTCAAAGTATGTTCATTTGTAAGAAATGAAAACACAACTGAAAAATTTACTTATAACAGTGAAGCTCATACTAAAAGCCCTGGCTAATTCAAGCTTCAGGGCTGGTTTGATTCAGCAGAACACCAATGTCATCAAAACTAACTTTGATGGTGAGGCAGCTGCCGACAAGGGTCAGGGCTCCTCACCCACATCCAGGCAGAAAAAGGTCACTTCTGGAAGCCTCTTTCTCAGGAGCCCCTTGAAAACCTGTTAATCTAGATTAGGTCATGTGCCTGCAGGGGATACTGTGGGGCTCCACTCAGATCCCCTCTTCAGGGGAGACACATGCATCTCTCAGCTGCTGGGAATATTCTTGCTCTCAGGCTCAGGAAACCACTTCCCCCAAGGCTTTACACCCCTCCCAGGGTGAAGCCAGAGGCCAGTAACTGGCTAATATGAAAATACAGAGCAAAGCTAGGACTAATGGTTATTTGAAGTCAAGACTTCAGCTCAACCTAAGGAACAGTTTCCTAATGACTTGAGCAATATAAAAATAGAACAAAGCCCTTCAGGAGGAGGTGAGCTCCTTGGGATCAAAGTTCATGTTTGAGTCTTGTTAGAATTTGAACTATATGATCCTTGAGACCCTACTCATTGATGGTCATATATAGTCCCATATATTCATAAATTATCATTGGTGCACTCCCAGCCTTACATCAATAGCAAGCAGCGTTGGGACTGTACCAATGGTACTATTGAAACAAGACTCAGTTTCCTTTTCCCGGGATACACACACCACTTGACTCATCACTTTCATATATTTACTTCAGTATCAAAAGAAATAAAAGGTGAAAATATAATCATGGGATATCCAAGATGGCAGTGGAATGAGTGGAAGCTACACTGACACTCTCCCAGGACCAAACTGGAATTACAACTAAAATATAGAAAAACTATCCTGAATAATCAACTGCAACTGAAGACGAGCTGGAGGCACCCTCACAACCAAGGAGGAAAAGTGGAGGCCACATCGAGGCTGGTAGGACGTGCGGAGGCGAGAGAGGGCTGGCTGGGCTCCCGCAGGCAGCAGCTGAACGTCCCCAGGGAGATCTCAGCTGTGGGGGTTCCCACTGAGGACTCTGGGGTCTAACCCCCAAGCTGGGCTTCCCAGCCCAGAGCGCCAGAACTGAGACAGGGGCCCACATAGCATCTGGCTGTGAAGGGCAGCAGGGTTTCTGTCTGCCAGGGAGAGACGGCTGGAAATGCAGGCACCCCCTTAAAGAGCCATTGCAAAGTTTCCTGTGCAGCCACTCACCTTGGGCCCCGGCGGAGGGAAGGCAGCGTGGACTAGAGCAGTGTGAGGAGAATCCAGGGGGGCTGGCTGGGGAAACAGATCTCGGAGGGCACCCATCTGGCCCCCAGCGCTGAGTTATTCCCCCATACAGCAGAGGACATCTTTCTCAGGCAGACATTGACCTTCCAAGCAGCTTTTGCCTGGGGGGTGGGGGTGGGAGCAGTTGCCCCACCCTGCTGGAAAACCTCTGGTCCCACCCTATGGAGTTTCTACAGCCTGAGGCTCATTAAGAGACTGAAAAACGGCCTCTGGGTGCTTTGAGTCTTTGCCTGATTTGCTTCTGGACCCAAGGCTTGGAAAAAGAGACCTTGGTGCACATCTTGGTCCTGGCCAAACACACTTTGCCCCAGCAGAGGGAATGAGAAGCTGTGGAGTGTGGAAAACTTCAAACAGGGTACTCAAGGCCAGTCACAAACAGCATCTGACATTGGCCTGCACCAGAGGCCATGCAACAGACTGGGAGTCCTAGCAGATCTACCTAATACAAAGAAACAAATCCAAACAGGCAGCCAAAATGGGGGGACAAGAAAACAAGCCCCAAATGAAGGAACAAAAGAATATTTCAGAACAAGAGCTAAATGAAATTGAGATAAACAATCTTTCAGATATAGACTTAAGAATACTGATTATAAAGATGCTCAACGACATAAAAAAAGATACAGAAACTATGAAGGAAGTTAAGAATGAGATAGTAGAAATAAAATTTTAAAAAGTAGAAGGAATAGCCTGCAGGCTCTTGCCTTAGATATAAAAGTGAGCAAATCCTTTACAGATATCATATCATGATAACCACTGTTGCTTAGAAATTAGCAATATATTCTAGCATGTCAGAGCTGAAGCATCTCTAAAATCATGCAGTTTTGCTCCTTTGTTCAACAGAAGACACTGAGAGGGGAAGGAACCCACCCAAATTACACAATAAAGCCAGAACCAGGATCCAGAGCTCTTTATTTTCAGAGCAGAGTTCTCCCTGCAACCCAGGCAGACGATCTTTCGTCATTAGGCTGAAACAATTCCCTCTCGTCCAGCCATCCAGGAGTGGCAGGGCTTCTGGGCTAATGGACTTTTAAGATTCTCACAGATAGGCATAGCTAGTCTCTGGTCCCCTCCCCATTCCCTTTCAGCAGCCTAGAATGTCTACCCATTTGTATGGATAGTTTGATTCTGTTCATGAACAACCTGCTGAGGCTGTTGTAGAAACAAGGACCTGGCTGGCTGATGAAAAGCAGTGGCTCCCTTGTAGCCCCTGCTCTCTCTCAACTTCTCACTAAAACATATCTGAAGAAATGGGGAAATTAGAAATCTCCCAACACCATGCAAAATCCGAAGAGAAGTGGAATGCTAGGGTCTTGGCAACATCTCTCTTTTAAAAGTGCATGTTGCAGCTGGATTAAGAAAATCTGACCCATTTTTGAGCTCATGTATTCACTTTCATTCCTTGAGCAGACTGCTTGAAAGAAGAGGTAGGAAGGCCCTGGCCCCTCCCATGCTATCTGTCCTCTGCACCCTGGGGGCATTCAGCCCTTTGGGAACATGTAGCTTTCTGAGGCAGGCAGAACACCTTTGCCCAGCATCCATACCCACTGTCAGGAGCCTCTTTTGTCAGCTTCTCGCTTTTTAATTTTTTCCCTGTTTTCAGAATTTTATTAAAAATATTTTTTTTCAGGCAGCTCTCCCCCTTTCCCCCCCCCCTTCTCTCTCTCAAGCACGCCTCCACCTTTCCCCATCCCCTTACCCAGGCATGTTTTTCCTTGCATCTCTCTCCTAAGTCCCAAGGGCCCGCCTTTCTTTTGCCTCTATAACTTGTTTCCTGAGCCCATTCCTTCTAGAGCTCATTTCTTCTACCTCTGTGGCTTTCTAAATAAACTCTCTTGTAAATTTTTTTTTTTCTAATTACAGTTGACATTCAATATTCCATTAGTTTCGGGCGTACAGCATAGTGCTTAGACATTTATATAACTTACAAAGTGATCTCCCCATAAGTCTAATACCCTCCTGACACCATACATAGTTATTACAATATTATTGACTACACTCCCTATGCTGACTTCTTAATCTCTTCACCTTTTCACCCAGCCCCCAGCCCCCAAAACCCCCTCCTATCTGGCAACCATCAGTTTTTTTCTCTGTATGAGTTTTTTTGTTCCTTTGTTTTGTTTTTGAGAGTCCACATAGAAGTGAAATCACATGGTACTTGTCTTTGTCTGACTTATTTCACTTAGCGTAACACCCTCTAGGTCCATCCACGTTGCAGCAAATATTAAGATTTCATTCTTTATTTATGGTCAAATAATATTACATGTATATATGTACCACATCTTCTTCATCCATCTCTCTATCCATGTACACTTGGGTTGCTTCCATATCTTGGCTATTGTAAACAGTGCTTCAATGAACATAGGGACGCATTTATCTTTTCAAATTAGTGTTTTGAATTTCTTTGGATAAATACCCAGAAGTGGGATTGCTGGGTCATATGGTAGTTCCGTTTTTGAGGAACCCCCACACTGCTTTCCATAGTGGCTGCACCAATCTGCATTCCCCCCAACAGCGCGCCAGGGTCCCCTTTCTCCACACCCTCGCCAGCACTTGTTTCTTGATTTGCTGACCACAGCCACTCTGACAGGTGTGAGGTGATACTCACGGTGGTTTCACTTTGCATTTCTCATGACTAATGACATTGAACATCTTTTCATGTCTATCAGACATCTGCATGTCCTCTGAAGAAATGTCTATTCAGGTCCTCTGCCCATTTTTTAAACAGATTGTTGTTTTTGGTGTTAAGTTGTATGAATTCCTTATATATTTTGGATATTAACCCCTTATTGGATATTTCATTGGCAAACATCTTCTCCCATTCAGCAGGTTATCTTTTCATTTTGTTGGTTTTCTCTGCTGTGCAGAAAGGTTTTAATTTGATGTAGTTTCATTTGTTTTTCTTTTGTTTCCCCTGCCCGAGGAGACATATCCAAAAAAATAGATTACTAAGAGTGATATCAAAGAGTTTATTGCCTAGGTTTTCTTCTAGGAATTTTATGGTTTCAGGTTTTACATTTAAGTCTTTAATCTATTTTGAGTTTATTCTTGTATATGGTGTAAGAAGGTGCTCTAGTTTCATTTCTTCTGCATATATCTGTCCAGTGTTCCCAATACCACTTATTGAAGAAACTTTTTAAAAATATATATATATCTTTATTGATTTCAGAGAGAGGAAAGGGGAGGGAAAGAGAGAGACAGAAACATCAATGATGAGAGAGTCATTGATGGGCTGCCTAGCCCACAACCCAGGCATGTGCCCTGACTGGGAATCAAACCCCGATCTCCTGGATCCTAGGTCGATGCTCAACCGCTGAGCCATGCCCGGCCGGGCTGAAGAAACTGTCTTTACCTCATTGTACATTAATTTAAATTTCACTTGTTTCAGAGTAACAGATAGATAGACAGAGATCTAAACAGCAAATAGGGCGTCAACAGAGCTTGTCACCAAAACAGCTGTCTTTTGCCTTGTCCCTCCCGCTTCACTCCCCATCCGCCAGGCACAGCAATTTCAATTCTTTTAGCTGTTGCCTCTGGTGTTTGCTTTGCTATTTTTATGTTTTTATTAATTTTAGACACTAACTGCTAACTATTAACTTCCTATGAAAAGAACCTGGCTCTCTTACACTCTCACTCCAACACAGCTTTGATTTCCCCCAACTTTCAGTATTGGTCATTTATGTTAATGTGACTATACAGTGTGTACAGATGAGCCATATAACATACTGTAAAGAAATTTCTTGTACGATTATTTTTCCTGGAGTTAAGAATTATCCCTTTTCATTGTTTTCACTTCTCTGCCAGTGTGTTACACAGGTGGTAATCTTCATTTTTATTTTCCAACACCCCTCTGGCCTCTTGCGCCATCTGTCCTGGGTTGCTTTCCTGGCCTACTGTATCACTACCCTCATGGGAGTGTATTCTTCAGTAGCTGCCTGAGAAAGGGTGTGTGGAGGTTAATATTTTGAGATCTTGAATGTCTGAAAATATTTTCATTCTACTCTCACTCTTGAATGATAGTTTGGCTGCATGTTAAGTTCTGAAAAAAGGATCCTTTTCCTCAGAATTCCCCCAGAAGGTGTCAGTTGCTCCACTGTCTTCCAGTTTCCTTTGTTCTATTGAGAACTCCCATGCTATTTTGATTGTTGATCCTTTGATTATGACTTTTTTTCTCTTAGGACACTTTTAGGATCTCTAGTTTTCTGAAATTTCATAATAGACCTTGGTGGGCCATTTCAATCTGAAAATGCAAAGGAACTGTGTTGTATTATTGCTTGATAATTTCATACTTTATAGCTATAGGTACTGAAAATACTGACATGTGGGGGTCTCATTATGGAAACATGGGCTTGTTTCCTGATAACGGTGGAGTGATGCCCACTAGTCTCTATGACCGACCAGTGCAGAAGAGTTTCTAGTCACTTTTTAGTGCTTCTCTCGTAAATATGAATATTCAAGGGATGATCAGATACTCTAACACAAGAGCCAGAAATCTGAGTTAGTTAAAAGGAACATGGAGAAGGTGGAGACCATTCAGGTATCAAAATAAAATTTTATCTCCTCAAAGATAAAAGAGATGTTACATCAATTAAATAAAAACAAAGTGCATTGAAAAGTGAACAGTTATAAAGAACAAGAGCCCTGGTTGGTGTGGCTCAGCTGGTTGGAGTGTTGTCCTGTACACCAAAGGTGGCAGGTTCGATTCCTGGTCAGGGCACATACCCAGGTTGTGGGTTTGATCCCTGGTTGGGGCTTGCCTATGGGAGGCGATGGATTGACGTTTCTCTCTCCCCCTCCCTCTAAGTTCAGTAAAAAAATAAAAAGAAAGAAGAACAAGAAAGAGCTCTTGGAAATTAAAATACTATAACTAAAATAAAACAGATTTGGTTATCTTAGATATTTTCTCTTAAATCAGTCACTTTCTCCAGAAAAGAATCCTCCAATCTCCTGACTTTGGAGATTAGCTATTAGCATTCTAGAAATAAACTGGGGGTGGGGTGGGGGGTGTTAAGAAGTAGACTTCCATCTAATTCCATTTTCTCTCTCTCTTGAACTCTGATTAAATATTAGAGCTCCTGGACTGATCCATTAATTTTCTTTTTCCTTTACCTGTAGTAATTTATCCTTTTGTTCTACTTTCTGGAAAAATTTCCTCAACTTTATCTTTAAATCCTTTTAAGCGTTTGGGAGGGTATAGAGATAAGCATGTTGTTTATCCAGATATCCTTCTCATATCATTGAACACCTAGACTGATAGGATATTCTTTGGGGGAAAGAGATAAGAAATGGGGAGGGAGATAAGTGGGGGGAGTAGCACAGGATTAGTGGTGGTCCTGTGCATTCTGAATGGTATGTTCTCCACTTCTGCATGGTTAATGGAGAAGTACCCACATCCTAGCCTGCTGTCTCTGAGCCTGTTTCTCCAGAGAGTAAACTTCTGGTCTTCTGCCATTTGTCTACTGGCTCCATTTTCTAAACTCTCCCAGGTGGATACTGGTAAGGGTATAGCGATATAAATAAATAAATGAACAAACAGAGAAGGAGGTCCAGAAACAGACTTTAGAATATGTAAGAATTGCTCTGGCCAGTGTGGTTCAGTTGGTTGAGCGTCGTTCCATGCACCGAGATGTCATAGGTTTGATTCCCAGTCAGGGCACATGCCTGGGTTGCAGATTCGATCTCCAGTAGGGGGCGTGCAGGAGGCAGCTGATTAATGATTCTCTCTCATCAATGTTTCTCTCTCTCCCTCTCCCTTCCTCTCTCTCTAAAATTAATGAAAAGAATTTAAGTTACATTTCAAGTTCATTGGGGAAAGATGGTTATTTAATAAATGGTATCGAGACAACTAGCTAACCATTAAAAATAAAGAAAATTATACCTTTACCTCAAACCATACATTAAAATATTAGTCTAGTCTGGCCCGTGTCACTCAGTGGTTGAGCATCAACCCATGAACCAAGAGGTCGCCGGTTCCGTTCCTGGTCAGAGCACATGCCCAGGTTTCAGTCTCGATCCCCAGTAGGGGGCATGCAGGAGGCAGCCAATTGATGATGTTTTTCTTTCATCGATGTTTCTATTCCCTCTCCCTTCTTCTCTCTGTAAAAAATCAATAAAAACATATTTTTAAGAAATATATTAGTCTATATAAAGATTTTACATAAAAATGAAACCAGAAGTACCAGAGGAAAATATAGGTAAATATTGATATAACCTTGGGGTTGGGAAGGCCTTTCTAAGCAGAACATGAAAGAAATAACCATGAAGATGCATTTTATCCTAAATATAATTTAAAATTTTTTCCTCATCACCCTCCCCAGTGTGTGTATCTATCTATCCCAGAAATAAAATTTAAAAAGCAAACAAGTGGGGAAAAATAGTTTAAACATGTATGTTGGACTAATGGTTAATATTCTTAATATATACAGAGCACTTATTAAGAAATAATTTTAAAATGCCAACAGGCAACTTAACCAAGAAATACAAACAGCTTATAAATACCTGAAAAATATTCAGCCCCATTAGTTATATACATAAGTAAAAATTAAAATAAGAATGGACTAGCATTGTCAACTTACTTAATTGATAAAAAAATGTATTGAGATATAATTTATATACCATGAAGTTCACCCTTCTAAAGTGGCCAATTCAGTAGTTTTTAGGATATTTGCAGTTGTGCAACCATCATCACTATCAAATTCCAGAGCATTTGTTATCCCAAAAAGAAACCCCATACTCATTAGCAGTCACCCCCTCTCACTCCCAGCCTTTGGCAATCACTAAGCTACTTTCTGTCTCTATGGATTGCCTATTTTAGGCATTCCACATAAATGGAAGCATACATTATGTGGTCTTTTGTGTCTGGCTTCTTTCACATAACATAGTATTTTCAAGTTTCATCCATGTTGTAGCATATATGAGTACTTCATTCCTTTTATGGCCAAATATTCCACTATATGGCTGTACTTACTAGCTTCTTATTTGCTGCCATGACTAATTATCACAAATTTAGTAGCTTAAAACAACACAAATTTATTATATTACAAGTCCTGTAGGTTAGAAATCTGAAACAGGTATCACTGGGCTAAAATCAGGGTGTTGACAGAGCTTCATTTCTTTTTGGAGGGTCCATTGGAGAATCCATTTCCTTCTCTTTTCGTTTCCAGAGGCCATCTACATTCCTTGGTTTAAGACTCCCTGCAAGTTCAAAGCCAGCACTGGTAGGTTGAACCCTTCTCAAGTCACATCACTCTGATCTCTTCTTTTGTAGTCGAATCTCCATCTTCCTCTCTTCTGCCTCCCTCTTCAACTTTTAAGGACCTTTGGCCTATATCAGCAATTTCAACCTTTTTCATCTCATGGCACACATAAACTAATTACTAAAATTCTGTGGCACACAAGAAAATTATATTATTGCCGATCTGACAAAAAAAATAGGTATAATTCACACCAAATGGCTATTGTTGTGTTGACTGTTCTCATTTTTTGACCGTCTAAGAGAAAAGAGGTCAGTACCCCTGACTAGTCAGGTATTGCATGCAGCGTGCCTCTTGCAGCAGAGCAGTTGAAAATTGCTGGCCTATATGCATAGTCCAGGATAATCTCATCTCAAGATCCTTAATCACATCTGCATAGTCCCTTTTGCTATGTAAGGAACTTATTCACAAATTCTAGAGATTAGGATATGAACATCTTAGGAGAGACATTATTCTGCCTACTACATGGATATACCACATTTTGTTTAAGCATTCATGCAGTGATGGACATTTGGTTATTTCCATTTTGGGGCTATAGCCCTACTATTTTTGCGTAGATTTACTTTTCAGTTCTTTTGGGTATGTACCCCGGAGTGGAATTGCTGGGTCACATGGTAGCTCTATGTTTAATCTTTTAGTATACAATTCAGTGGGTTTTAGTATATTCACAAAGTTGTGCAACCAAGTCATCATCATTTAATTCCAGAATATTTTCATCACCCCATAAAGAAACCCCATAGCCATTAGCAGTCACTTTCCATTCTCCCTCTTCCTGCAACCTCTGGCAACCACTAATATGCTTTCTTACTCTATGGATTTGCCTATTCTGACATTTCACATAAATTGAACCATATAGTATGTGGCTTTTATGCCTGGCTTCTTTCATTTAGGATATTTTTAAGGTTCATCCATGTTCTAACATGTATCAGTACCTCATTCCTTCTTATGGCTGAAAAAATTTGTTTGTACGGATATACCACATTTTGTTTATCTATTCACCAGTTTATGGACATTTGAGTGGGTTCCAACTTATGGCTATTATGAGTAATACTGCTATAAACATATTTGTACAAATTCTGCATGAACATATATTTTCATTCTCTTGTGTTTATACCTTGGAGTAAAATTGCTGGATCTATGTTTAACTTTTTGAGGAACCGCCAAACTGTTTTCTGCAGCAGTTGCACCATTTTACATTTCCATCAGCAATGCTCAAGGGTTCCACATCCTCGCCAACACATGTACATTTTTACTATAGCCATCCTAGTCGGTGTGAAGTGGTATCTCATGGTAGTTTTGATTTGCATTTCCCTAATGCCTAATAAAGTTTAGCTTCTTTCCATGAGCTTATTGATCATTTGTATATCTTCTTTGGAGAAATGTGTATTCAAATTCTTTGCCCATTTTTAATTGGGTTGTCTTTTTGTTGTTGAGTTCTAATAGTTCTTTTATATTCTGAATACAAGTCCCTTATTAGACACATGATTTGCAAATATTTTCTCCCATTCCATGCATTGTCTTTTACTTTCTGGAAGGTGTCATTGGAAGCACAAATGCTTTCAATTTGGATTAAGTCCAATTTACCTCTTTTGTCTCTGGTATGTTATGCTTTTGGTGTTATATCTAAGAAAGCTTTGCCTAATCCAAGGTCATGAAGATTTATTCCAATGCTTTCTTCCAAGTCATAGTTTTAGCTCTTATATTTAAGTCTATGATTCATTTTTAAATTGATTTTAGAGAGAGAAACATCAATAGGTTGCCTCCCACACACACCCGGACCAAGGACCTAACCCACTACCTGGGTATGTGCCCTGACCAGGAATCAAACCTGCCACCTTTTGGTGTACGGGATGGCGCTCTAACCAACTGAGCCACACTGGCCAGGGCATCTATGATCCATTTTGAGTTAATTTTTGTATATGGTATGAGGTAGGGATTCATCTTTATTCTTTTGCATGTGGATATATAGTTCCAGCCCATTTGTTTAAAAGATTATTCTTTTCACACTGAATTGTCTTGGCACCCGGCACCCTTAGGTTTTCAACCTTGTAATTAGTTGAAACTGATTGACAAAAAAATTTTAAAGGTAATACCTAGTTTAGGCAAGGGTGAGAGAAGTCTTATACACTGTTAATGGGAGTATAAAAGCAGTACAGCCTCTGAAGTGCTATTTGCTATACACATCCAAATCTGAAATATATATACTCTGATTCAGAAATTATACTTCTAGGAATTTATTTCAAGGAGCTAATTGCACAAAGATGTTATGTATAATGGTGAACAATTGGAAGGAACCTAAATGTCAATCAGTAGGAAACCAGGTGAATAAATTATGCTACACCCATCCAGTGAAATATGATACAGACTTTAAAAATGATGACGTAGACTTATATTTATTGACTTGGAGGAATCCCTGTGACTTTCTGAGAAGTGAAAATAAAAGCATGTTACAAAGCACCACTTATATTATGCATTTATATAATAAATATTTTACATTTGCATATGCATTCATAGATGTAGTTCAGAAAATATTCACAAAAATGTTAACAGTGGTTGCCACTAGGTAATGGGATTTGGGCCCGCTTTTATTTTCTTCTTTATACTTCTTTGCATTGCATGAATTTGCTACATGAATATGTATTGTCTTTATATTCAGAAAAAGGAAAGCTATTTTCATTTTGTAGGAGCATGTCAAGGAATATATATTGTAGGGGATTATTCAATGGCATGGAAATATGTTCATAATATATTGTTAAGTGAAAAAAGCAGGTTACAGTATCATCCTTTTTTGAAAAAATTAAATGTAATACATACAGTATTTCCTAGATACTATAATAGTTTTCTTCCTTCTTTTTTTTTTTTTTTTTACTACTTACCGTTTTTGAAGTAAGGATGTCTCTTATAATCACTATGAATATTTAATGTAGTGGGTTTCCCCTTTGCTGCCTCCCTGAAAAGCTGTTATTAATGAGATGATGCTTCTGGCAATCTGAGACTTGAGAAAGTGCCATATGTGTATAAAGAAAAGACTGGAGGAATAGACACTAAAACGTGGTCAGTGTGTGCTTAACCCTGAACTGAGATTTTTTTCTTCTTGTTGTTAAGCACAGTTTCCAAGTTTTCTATAGTATGTGCATAGACAGACATAAAAGAAAACCCCGCTGCCCTGCTTTCTTTTCTTTTCTTTTCTCTTTCTTTTTTTCCTTCCTTCCTTCCTTCCTTCCTTCCTTCCTTCCTTCCTTCCTTCCTTCCTTCCTTCCTTCCTTCCTTCCTTCCTCCCTTCCTCCCTTCCTCCCTTCCTCCCTTCCTCCCTTCCTCCCTTCCTTCCTTCCTTCCCTCTCTCTCTCTCTCTCTCTCTCTCTTTCTTTCTCATAATTTTTTCTTTTCTTTAAAGATCTAACTGGCTTTATTAGGTGATTCATGAATCAGACAGCATCTCATCTAGCAACTAGAAGGGTGCTCCTACCCTGCTTTTCAAGAAGTAGAATGTGAGGGTATTAGGGACTTTTGGCCTTTACCAAAATGAGACTAGGAAATTAGGGAGCACACACACTACCTAAGGACTGTCAGAGTCTAGTGTGAGGGAGGACTACCTTGCATAGCCACTGAGGGGCCTCTGGCTGGGCCAGAGCTGGCAAAGTAAGCTCCAGAACAGATGGGAAAGTTCAGTCAGCAGGAGCAAGACTCTTGGATAGTTTTGTGTGGACAAGGAAATCCCTGTGAGGTAGGAGAGAGTCCAGATGGTGGGGATACTGGCTAATTATGGAGGAGAAGCATATCCAACACTGTGGGGCCACACAGATATTTTCCAGGGTAGCTCAGGAGCACATTCCCAGTTCATGAAGAGAGACCAAGACTGCATGAAACAGAAAATAAATCCACTCCTTTGAGAGTCAAAACTTATATTGGTTTGGGGTGAGTTCTTTCCTCAATCAAAGGGGCAGGGTAACCACAGGAAACAAAGGACATGGAACAGAGGTGGAGGACTGATGGCCAAAGCAGAACTTCTATACTCCTGAGGAGGCCCAGCAAGCCCTGGGCCTCTACTTAGGGTAAGGGAGGGACTGGGGCTTGCAGTGACTGTGACAGGGGCACAGGGGAGGGTACCAGGCACTGTGCCAGGTAGGAGCTTCAACCACATGATCATGTCTAATCCTTACAACATTCTGAGATGAGCCAGCCTGAGGCTCAGAGAGGTTATGTGGTTTGTCCAAAAGCCTCATTAAAGCCCTTCTTTAAAAAGAGAAAAACATTCAGCAAAGCTACTACTCATATTTATGAAGAGTATTAACTCATTATTTTTCGTAATGGTAGGTGGAAAAAACAAGTTTCAAAAAAATCTTCAGTCTGAGCCTAATATTGTTTTTTCAAAATTATGTATAATATAGAAAAAAAAAGCTGCAAGGATATACACCTTAATGGTGGGTGTATCTCAATGGTAGGTGTTTAACTTTTAAGTTTTCTTTTCTGTGGTTTTTTTCCTCTCCTGCCTCCCAACAATGAGCATGTAAATCTTCTTAAAGCAAAGAAAACAAAAAAGGTTTTTCAGAAGCAGTTGTGAGGACTAGTGGATCAAAGTAATGAGAATGAATTACAGTGAGACCTTAATGACAGAGAAATCCAGATTCTTACTAGCTATGTGAGTTCCACTTGGTTTCTCCAAGTCTGTTTCCTAAACAATAAAAGGGGATTATAGTCTTGTCCCAGTGAGCTGTTGCCAGGATTAACTGAAATGCAATATACATGAAAATCCCAAGCACAGTACTTGGCATAAGGATGGTGCTTAATAAATATTAAACCCAACTCTTGGTAGTCATAGCTCTTCCTTGCTGCCCCAGGAAGGCCAAGCACCTACAGCTGTTTCAGAGAGCAGAAAAGAATCTGGTTCCCTTGGCAAGGGCCCCTTACTGGACCTGCAGCTGCCTACACACCTGACACTCTCCTCTCCTCTGTTTTTACCACCTGGAGACTTTTATAGGATCTCATTCTTACCCAATTTTCGTCTAACTATTTGCCTCTCCTCCCTGTCTCAACAATCTCAGCTGCCTAGATAGTATTCGTGAGTACATGTGACATTATTTTCAACATAATACACATTTGCAGAGCACCTATATTCTAAAGATGGCCCAGGCTACTATTCTCTATTTATATCATCCAGAAATATTTGTATGAGCTCAGTCCAGTTGAAATTTTAGATCCTTCAACAACTCCCATGTGTTGCCTAACTGCTATAACAGGTACACACACCATGCTATGGAATGTCAGAAGGCAGATTTAGCAATGGCTGCACATGTATATAGAAGAGGAGAATGGAAGCACTTCATTTAAAAAAAAGTAGATTCTTCACCCTATATTATGCATTAGCTTCATATACTGTCTTTACAAAAGAGAAAGGGTGCCATTCTTCCAAACTGGTTTCAAAGCCAGTTAAATCAATGCCTAAATGGGGCTGTTTCTTCTCATCTTCAGATTTATTAAAGTTTGTTCCTAGCCACAAAATTTGTGGAAGGCTTGGGTCGTCATCTGATGGTTTGACCAATGACCGGCTGGTGCTGAGAGCAAATCCAAGGAGTTACAAATTAGAGTGTTGTTCTCAATTTGAAGTTTATTGGAATACACACACATTCTGTTTAACAGGCAGTTTTAAGACTCAAAGCGGTGCCAAAACCAGGCATTATTTGATATTTTCATTACTTATTAGGCAAACATGAATGTCAATGGGAGAAAAAAGTATTTCACCCATAGTTCAGACTCCCTAATAAACTAATAAGCTGTGTTCACTTTTCCTTATTCCCTTCCAACTCTTATTCAAATCCATAAATCCATGCACATGATAATAACCATGGATTAGATACAATTATATATTCTGCTTCTTTCTCGCACCCAGATGCATACTCAGAATGATGTTGAGTGCAGCAATATTCAAAACCAGGGCACTGTGACAACAGCCCCTTCAGGCCTTGTGGACTGACAGTCCAGTGGAAGATGTTGGCAGGGCAGTGAGACACACCCTGTTCTGCCTGTGTTATTTATGCCTCTGGCAGTGAAGCCCCTGACAAAGAAGCATGTCACTGGAACACATGCTCTTTGTTCACAGAGGTGCATGCCAGCACCGGCTGTGTCAGAAGGGACAGTACCGGGTCTGTAGTCTCTCCTCCTTTGGCTCTTTTGCTTTCTTTTTATTTGCTGCACATTGTGGCTATGTTTATTAATTACTTTGTAGCTTAATCTTATAAAACACAGTTATCTTGAGGAAGGAGCCCTTCATATCCTAGAGTTGGTCATAGAGGACAGGATCCAAGATTTGCCTGGTTTCTCCCTAAGGATCAGTACCACCTCCCCCACGAGCCACCAAGTTACATCTCTCTCTAGCACAGAGCTGCCATGTTCCAGTCTCCTTCAGCATCTCCCCTTTACCTGCAAGATGGCACCTGCATGTTCTGTTTGGTATTAAAGGTCCTCTACAGATGTTCCAGACGTCGTGTTCCGAATCAGGCCCCCATGCTAGGACTTCATTCCAGTCAGACTGATAGTATAGCGGAAAAAATGGCAGGCTTTGGAGTTAGACCCATCTGGGTTTAAACCCTAGCTCCATCTCTGTTGGCCATGCAGCTTAAGGTTCAGTCTTCATCTGTAAAATGATTAAAATACAATCTGCTTCACAAAGGTGTCTTTGGATTAAATGAGAAAGAACATATCAAGCCCTAAAAGTGGACGATCATTTTTTGCTTGTTAGCTCATAGAACTGATTTGCTAGTTTTTTGTAAAAGCCTTCATCTCATGCCCTGTGGTTCTCCTAACCTTGTAGTTAGACCTCTGTGACATCCTAAAGAGTACTCCCCTCACCATTTCCCTCACAGAGATGTCTGCTAAGACTAACATTTTAAATGCGAGACTGGGAAACAACATACCAGAAAAATTTTGCCTTTCTCCATAAGCCTTTAAAAATTTTTCTTTTGCTTTGAAATTTTAACTAATTACATATTTTAAAAATTGATATAAGTGGTTTTGTTTGCCACAGGTAGACTGGGACGGGGGAGTCTTAACTTTAAGAAAACCTTAGGTTAATGCATAGAATTGTTTTTCTCTATTTAGAAGTTGTTCGCAATCTTTGAAGCCTTTTGTCTGTTACAAGTAAGATGGTATCTGATTAGACACATTACGTATTTACTTATTTTAAGCTGAATATAACGTTATGTTACTCTAGTTAGTCTGCAAAGCAAATTTAGGGCTCTAATCCTGGCTCTCAGGGTGCTCTCTGAAGCGGACCATTACAAAGGCTGCCTGCCAAGCTTCACCCAAACCAAGACCATCAAGAATTTACACACCTCACAGGGGTCCCCTGAGGAATAATGGGATAAAAGTCTTCGGACAAACTGTAAAACTCTCAAGGCCCCATTAGAAATGCTAATTGCTGCCTTGCTATCCTACGTTTAAATGTTAGAAACCCAGGGAGAGTCTAATGAACTCGGGGAACCTGGGCTCCTCGGTGGCTCGGGCGCGTGTCCGGAGCCGCGCCCGTTCCCTCGAAGGCCGCCTGTACCCGGGGCCACGCGGGGCCACGCCGGGAGGCCGAGATTCTGCTCCCGACGGGGCTCCTCCGAGCCCTCCACGACCACCCGACCACGCAGACAGCGGGGTTCGGGCCGCTGACTCACACCGTGGGGAGCACCAGGTGAACCTCAGCCCCGTGTCCCGCCGTCGCAGGCGTCGGGCTGACCTGTCGAGCCTCGGAGGCCGGGCCCATCCTCACCGACCCCCGACGCCTCCTTCCCACCTCCCCACGAGCCCGCCGGCAAACGTCCAAACCCCGGCGGGAGACCCGCGACGGGGCGCAGCGAGGTGGGGCCCGGGGGGGTCTCGGCTCGGTGGCGGGCGGGGAAGCCCGAGGAAGATCTTACATCAGCCGCCCCACGTGCGACCGGAGGGAGGGGAGGAACTCGCTCCAGTACCCCCGGCTGCGCCTTTCTCCCCCAGCCTAGCCCCTCCCGCCGCCTCTCCCCGCCCCGTCCTCGGTGCAGCCGCGGCCACCTAGTCCAGTGGCGCCGCGCGGGGTCGAGTCGAGCGGAGCAGCCGCCTGCGCCGCGTCGCCGGTTTAAGCGCAGTGCGGGGCCGCGGCCGGGGGCGGCGGTAGTGAGACCGGCGTTGCGCTCCAGCCCCCTTTTCCCTCCATGGTTTCTCTCCGCTCCCGTGAGTAACTTGGCTCCGGGGGCTCTGCTCGCCTGCCCGCACGCCGCCCGCCGCCCAGCGCCGCGCCGCACCGCCGGCCTCTGCCGACAGCAGACCCCTTCCGACGGCCGTAGCTGCGCAGGCCGGGACGCCTCTCCCCCCTCCGCCCCCGCCGCGGAAAGTTAAGTTTGAAGAGGGGGGAAGAGGGAAACATGGACATGAAGAGGAGGATCCACCTGGAGCTGAGGAACCGGACCCCGGCAGCTGTAAGCAGAGCCCCCATAGGGCGCCTTCTCCCTCCGATGACTTGCATGTAATGGTGGCCACCTGCGGGGCCCCGGCCGCGGGTTCTCCGGCCCCGGCGCGGGGAGGGCGCAGCTCGCGGGCTCGGACGGGGAAGGCGGGCGGGCGAGCGGGCGGGAGGGCGCGGAGGGGGGAGCGAGCGCGCGGGGATTAACTCTTTGGCGCCCGCGGTCCCCCGCGGCCGTCTGGGGAAGGCGGTGGGGTGGAGGAAAGCAAACTTTGAGCTCCTCGCCCGCCGGGGTCCTTCCCGGGGGAGCGCGTGTGCGTGTGGCCGGTGGTGAGGGAGGGAGGAGGGGATTGTGTAACGCTGGGAGCCATGTTTGCAGCCTCCCGGGATGCGCGGCCCGGCGGGGACCGGGCCTGCCGAGGGGCCGCGCGGTCACCCCAGGCTGGGCCCGCCGCGGGCCGGGCCGGGCTTCGCGAGCTCCGGGCCGAGCGGGGCAGGGGCTCGAGCGCGGGCGGTGGAGGTGGCTCCCCTAGCCCGGCTTTGCGGTTGGCGCCGGCCCGGCTGAGGGCAGGGGCCGTGAGGCGGGGAGGGCGCTTTTCGCTTCGGAGGGGGTGAGAAGCCCCCTGGGGTGCCCGGGGGCTCGGGCGGGCGCGGCCTGGCGCGCGCGGAGCGGGGGAGGGGCGAGGCCCGGCAGTGGAGGTGGCGCAACCGCCGCCCCTCCCGAGGCCAAGTTTGAAAAAGGGACGTGGTTCCCGCCATTTTTCAAGCCTAAAAATAAAACTTTCTCCACCATTTCTCCGGCTTCCCTTTCGCTTCCCGGGCCTTCCCCACGCCCGATCTTTGAGGGCGAGCCCAGGTCGGCCTGGGCCAGCCGTTGTAACGACGGCTCCGCGCTCCCTCCCGCGCCGCGGCGGCGGATTCCGGGGCCCCTGGCCGGGAGGCTGGCCCCTCGGTGTGGGCGGGCGGCTGCTCCTCGCGCCAGCCGGGGCGCGCCACAGGCCGATACAGCGCCATGTTGGCGGGCACCCGTCTCCCTCCGCCGCCGGAGCCGGCCTGCGGGCTCGGCCCTGCCCGCCCGCCGGCTCGCCCCCGGCGGTGGCTGCCGGCCGCCGCTCCCCAGGCCGAGCTCGCGGCGTGTATTTTGCTCCCCTCGCGGAGGCTCAGCTCACACTGGCGGGAGCCGCGCGCTCCGCCGTCGACTCGTCTCCTCTCGGGAGCGCTCCGTCCTCCTCCCCCTTCTTAAAAGGGCAACGCCAGGGGCCGGCTCCGCCGGGAGCGCGGCGGGCCTCGGGCCCCTGCCTCCGCCAGTGCCCGAGCGCTGCCGGCTGAGGCCTGCGCTCGGGGCCCGCGTGGGCGGCGGCCGGGCCTTTAAGAACCCCCTTTACTCCCCGCCCTGCCCTCCTCCCGTCCCCGCGACTGGAGCGCTTCCCGCGGCCGGCTCCCGGCCGCCACGCGGGGAGGCCGCGCCTCTGCCAGACCCTCTCGGGGTGAGTGGCGCGCTCCGGCCGGGGTCGGCCCGGGGGAAGTCCTCCCGCCCCGCCCGGGTCTAGCAGTGGGTGCGTTTCTCGCGCTCAGGTAGCTGTGGGTAGCAATTTGCTAACTTGTGGAAATTAAACCAGGGTTTACCTGGCGTGCACGAAGTTTTGAATCCCTGAGGTCACCACAAGCGAGGTGTGGGGCGCCACACCTCATGGCCACCCTGCGCGTCCCTGGGGGATCTGAGCCATGGCGTGGGCATCGCCACCAGTCCCCCGGGTTTTGAGGTTGAGGGTGGACCACGTCCGTCCCGTCGGCTCGTCAGTCAGACATTTTGTGTGGGCCACGTGCTAGTAGGTGGAAGGGTTAAGCTGCTTCACGCCGTGAGACTCGAAGAGTTGTGTTCTTTTCGGTTGTAATTTAAGGTGTTTACGATATTACTGAGGAGTTATAAATTAATAGAATGTGGAGTAATTAAATTTAGCCAAAATTTTCAAAAGAGAAGTACCCACGTGAATCTTAAGTGTTTTCAAATCTAGAATTTGAACTCTTTGTGCGAAAGCTACAGTACTGTTAAAGTTTATTCAGTAAGACTTGACTTGGAGTGAGCACACAATACCATATACAGATGATGCGTTATAGAATTGTGCACCTGAAACCTTTATAATTTTATTGACCAATGTCACCACAATAAATTCAATAAAAAGTAAAATAGGAAGCACTAGACAAAAAAATACTCAGTAAAAGCAGTGTTGCTCCCTCCGGGAAATACAACTGGGCTGGTATTCCCACTATATGGAATTTTTTTGTATATGAGATAACTAATATATTGCTTTTAAACGTGTGCATATATGTGCAAGTGTTACTTTTTCAGGTAATCACCTTAGGCCTTATCCTCTTGCCAAAAACAGGCCAGAATCATGTGGCTATTTAATTAAAATTCAATTAAAAGGTCAATTTGACAGTTGCACGATCCACATTTTAAGTGCTCATAAGCCACAATTGACTAGTAGCTGCTCTGTTGGACAGCACTAGCCTACCGTAATCCAGTTGTTTATTAAATAAATATTTGAGTGCTAATAGTATGCCAGGACCTGGAAAAGCAGTGTGAACCAGGCAGAGAGCTGCAGTCCCTTCCCTCCTGAGGCCTCAGACCCCTGTGGTGCCTGTTGCAGTTGTGCAAGTTAGGGGCCTTAAGAGTGTTACAGGAGCCAGCTAAGATTGTAGGGGTAAAGAAAGGCTTCCCTAGGGACTCTGACTTGGAGACTGAGACCACCAGTAGGAGTTAGGTTCTAAAGAGAGGAGAGGAAAGCTTTGACCTTAAACAGAAGGCTTTTCAGGAGAAAAATATGCCACAGATTTTGAAGGGCAATTTATAAGAGGAATTAAAAAGTGTTTTTGCCCAAAAGCATCATTCTTAAGGCAAATGAGAAGTTCCAAGATGACTCCTTTAAAACCAAACTCAACTAGTCACATGGCTCCTTATATTTGTGTGGTTCCAGCTCTTGAGTACGCTTGGCCTTCAGAATCCTGAAGACTTGTCATGTTTGAGAAAACGCTAGTTTAATTGGAAAATGAAGTACGAAGAAGAGTGAATTTGACCCCAAAAGTTAAAAAATCTGTTTTTGAGCAGAAGGCCAGCTAATTATTTTAGACCAAATAGCTCCCCTAGGTTGTACACACTAATGTACAAGTGCCTGACCAACCTTCCCTCCTTAGATAGTAGCCATGGAGGATTTGGGGCATACGTAGGGGAAATGGGCCATTTCTCCTTGATTAGAACCTGCCATGTATTCTAGAGCTAGTTTGGGAGGCAACGGGATTATATGCCTGTCTATCACTACCACCCCCACTCCCCTCCACACACTGCCCCATGCACACTCTTACACAGTTGTACTTTCCCTTGCCAGGCAGTCTGGATCCCTTCACACTTCAGAAAGGAATGAGGGAATAGGAACGCTTAGTTATCTCAAATGCTGCTGACACAGTGCCTGAGAGAAGATACCTTTTCACCGAAGTTCTGTTTAGAACTTTAGACGGGCTAGAAGACTGCTGATGGAGGGCTTTCCAGACCTGTCATACTCAGGCACAGCACTGAGTGGGACCATCCTGTGGTCTCTGCTTTCTGCAGTAATTCCCACTCTGCTGTGTCCTCTTACTGTGCTTCTGGAGCCCTGTTCTGGGGGTAGCACATTTCTTTACATCCTCAGCCTTCCTAAAAAAGTGAAAGGACTGCCTTCTCTGCTGAGCCATACAACCCTCTGCCCTACTCACTCCAGTAAAGTCTGTTGCCTCCTACTCATGGAGAAAATTAAAGGTCTCAGTGTGCATTTCCTGAACCTCTTGCTCTCCCACTTATAAACTCACCTACACCTGTGCCCATCCTAGCTGTCTTCTGCACAGGAAGAGCTGTCCTGCCTCCTAGAGTGAATGGTATATCTCTCTTTTTTAAAAAAAACTTTTTTTTAATTTAGAGAGGGAGAGGAGAGAGAGAGAGAAACATCAGTGATAAGAGAAATCCTTCGTCGTCCTCTTGGGAATTCTATCCTTCCACTATTATTTCCATCCTGATGACTCGCAAATATGGAATTTACAACCCAGACCTCCCCTGAACTCTAAGCCCACGTGTGCAGAGCTGTCTGGGGAAACCTTTCATCTGGACATCCCATGGGAACCTTAAGCTTGGTATCCCTTTTGTTATTGCTTACACACCTCCTTCAACAAGCTGTTCCTTTCTTATTTTCATCTAGCTACATGGTTCCCATTTCTCTAAACCAGAACCTCAATTCCTCTCCATCATCTTCTGTACTCAGTAGCTAAACCTGCAAATTAGAAGCATTTTAACAGACCTGCCTAGGTATGTCAGTTGGGTAGAGTGTCATCCATACCCACCAAGGTTGTGGGTTTGATCCCTGGTCAGGGCACATATAAGAATCAACCAATGAATGCATAAATAAGTGGAACAACAAGTTGATGTTTCTCATTCTCCCTCTCTAAAGTCAATTTAAAATTTAAAAAAAAATAAAAACCACATTAACATTTTTCTCTCCCAATTTCCTCTTTTTATTTCTATTCTGTTTGTTTCAGCAAACATGTAAACTCACATTTAAATGCTTTATGGTAGTTTTTGATGATTCAAGTTGAAGTGGAATTTCACTAGTTGAGAGAAATTGTCCAGAAGGTGATTTCACTCAGTAAACTGGGAGGCAAAATGGCTTAAGAGGTAATATAGCTAACTGTAATAACTCCTCACTTGGCTTTTGGCATATTAGGTTCAATCTGTGTAATAATTTTGGATTCTCTGTCAGAGTTGTAGAAAATCTCCCAAACCAAATGGGCCCATTTTAGTAGTATTGTAGCATACTACTTAGGTGAGTAGCAATCAAAATTGACTTTTATGTTTTGGGGTTGGTTTTTATTTTTATTTTTTAATACGAAAATACCTGCTTGTAAAAACAAAACTTAGTATAGATATGAATAAAGTGGACAGCAAAGGTTCCTGTCATTTCCCTACTCCCTTTTCCCAGACGTTACTTTCTCAGCATTTACTATGTCCCAAGCACTACTCTAATATTCCATGAGGTGGGTACTATTTTTTCCTACTTCACAGATGGGGAAACTGAGGCACAGAGAGGCTAAGTGACTTGCCCAAGGTCACACAGATAAATGGCAGAGCCAGGATTGACCCAGGCATCTGTCTCTAGAGCCCTGCTCTCCTCAGCTGACCTCTTAGGTTTTCACATGTGCTTATTTTCATCAGAAGAAGGAAGAATGGCAGAGTTATCTAGAGAAAAGTAGAAGGAAAAAGGTATAATAGGACTGCATGCATCCTGACTGAAACCAAGGCTTATGAGGAGGGAATAGGGCGAGGGCAGTGAGAAGTAGTGAAGGAAGGAGCAAGTGAGCTGTGCTGGCGTGGGCATCACAGATTCTATAAACCTGTTTCCTTCTCTGTAAATGGGGGAGGGTGTGGTGGTGCCGAGAATAAGTATGTTCTTGGTAAATGATAGCAATTAGTAGAGTGGTATCCTTGGATTCTGTATGGGAGGGTGAAGACATCACTAGCTCCTATCCTTATTTTAGGTAAGCATCTACCTTCCACATATATGCTTGATTGATGCTATTAAACTTGGTAGATTCACTGCAAGAATGCCTTTGGCAGTTAAAACTAATTTGCATCACTGTAAATTGATCAAAATGTGTTTAAAAGTTGCAAGTTTCAGACCCAACCACAGAACAAGAATGGCAATAAGGATTATTATAGTATTAACACAGTAGACTGTTTATTAAATCACTATTCAGAATCTTCAGGTGTGATACCCTTGGATGAATTTGAGTTCTGAATTTCAGGGTCTCCAAAGGAGATTTTATAGTTGGAAAAAGGAACCTAATTTAATGTCTAAGTTCTCTCCCTATCATTCTCACATATAACCCAAATCTATCTTTGTTTTGAATTAAGGCCTCTTGCATCTTGACTCCTTCGTAGTGTCAAGATAATCTTAGTAAAGATTAATAATACCACAAGTGAAAATGTATAGTGCTGACAAAGTCTCTTAGTGATCTTGTTAGGAAAAGTAAAGCTTTCCTATTTTTCTTGTGTCAGTCTCCTGGGCCTTGAGATAGACTCAGCCTAAAAGAGGGTGAGGAGTATCCTCGCTCTGCATTTGTAGTTAAAGCTACCTCTTAGGGAACAGACTGGGGAAAAGAAATAGGGGAGATACAGTTTCTTCACTTACATCTTAAGAACTGTAGTTTCTGTCTCTGGAAAGGAAAGAGTTTAAATCTTTATTTATACCATGGTGTAACATTCCACCCTTGGTATCAGTATATTGTTACTAAAGGCTTAATCATTTTTCATTTATTTATAACTGTAATCTAGGTCTAAATAGAGGCTGCCCCTATATGCGAGTGTTTTTGCTGTGTATTTACGGAGTTTTTGCTTTTTTTGTTCTTTGTTTTCTGTATGTTTTTGAAAACTTGTCTTTTCTTCTTTTTCCTTTGTCATCTACAGGTTCGAGAACTTGTCCTGGACAATTGCAAATCAAATGATGGGAAAATTGAGGGCTTAACAGCTGAATTTGTGAACTTAGAGTTCCTCAGTTTAATAAGTGTAGGCTTGATTTCAGTTTCAAATCTCCCCAAACTACCAAAATTGAAAAAGGTAAGTGCTTTTTCTTTAACAGTAAAAGAAAACCATCCCGGGAAGGGAAAAATATGTGATTTACCTGTAAGGAAGCATTTAGTGTAGCAGAAAGCACATGTGTGGCCTTTGGAACTGGGCATATCTGGGATTGAATTCCAGTTCTATCATTTCCTTGATGGGTGATCTACAGGTTACTTAATCTTTCTAAGGCTCAATTTCCTCACCTGTAAACTGGTGATACCACTTGGCCTTATAGAATTGTTTTGATGTTTGGAAATAATACATGTTGGATGCTAAATAACTAGTTATGAATAATTTATTACTTAATTTTTATAAACTTGTTATAATGTTAGATACATTTTGTTCTTAGTATGCTCTGGTTTAGGAAACACAGGTGCCTACCACTCATGTTTTATCTTTGTTGATTAAAGGTGAGTTTAAGTAGTAAAGACTTTTCAGATTTGTTGTCTTTATGATAATTCAAACCCTTTGCATTATTTTTTAAATATGTTTACATTGATTTTAGAGAGAGGAAGGGAGAGGGGGGAAAGAGAGAGAGAAACATCAGTGATGAGAATCATTGATCGACCGCCTCCTGCGTGCCCCCTACTGGGAATTGTGCCTGAAACCCCTTCATGTGCACTGACCTATAATTGAACCATGACCTACTGGTTGTTGGGTCAGTGCTCAACCACTGAGCCAGACCGGCTGGGCCAGTTGCATAATTTTTAATAACTAGAAGTTTAAAATGTGTTGTGACTCACTGCAAGAATCCATTGTAACAGAGCTTCTGTATTTCCCTATCCTGACTGATGGCCCGTTGTTAGCTCTTCATTGATCTAATTGCAAACCAATCACTACCCCCCTCCAACTCCACCCCCTACTTAAAAAAAACAAACCCCAAGATAAATGTTTTCTCGTGTCCTTACACATTTAACTATCACAGAGCTCCAGAATGTCAAAACTGGAAGAAACTTAGATCTTCTAGTTCCTTATTTTATAGGCACACCAGTAGACCTAGAAAGGTATAGTAATTTGCCTAAAGCCACCCACAAAAGTGGTTAGTGCTAGAGCCAAAACTAGAACCCATATTTTCTAACCCAGTACCTTCCCTATTATATACAGAAAGGTATGTGGTCAGGTAAGTGTTGCAGAATTCTTTACTGTTTGGGTTTTCATTTTATTAGGGAATATTTGTTGAAACTGTCTAAACAAAGATACACATAGAAAGAAATCTGTAATCAAATTTAAGCAAAGGGGCAGGTAGGCTGTTCCTGTAGCTTGCTTTTTGAGTCCTGAGAGGGACTTGTTTTTTCTTTTTTTTCTTTTCTTTTTTTTTTAAAATATATCTTTATTGATTTCAGAGAGAGGAAAGGAGAGGGAGAGAGAGAGATAGAAACATCAATGATGAGAGAGTCATTGATCGGCTGCAGCCCACAACCTGGGCATGTGCCCTGACTGGGAATCTAACCCCGATCGCCTGGATCCTAGGTCGAAGCTCAACCGCTGAGCCACACCCGGCTGGGCGGGACTTGTTTTTTCTTAAGTACATGAATTAAAAACCAGAAATGCTTTTTACTTATTTGCTTTATTTATGTAATAATGCTCAGGCAGTCCTCATGGGTTTCAGGGTGACTTGCTTCCTATACCAAAGAATCCTGTTATATTTAAATTGGTAAAATCTTCCCTTCTGATAAGTATGGGCTTTAGAGATTTAAGAGCCATCCTTATTTGCATGGGATATTGGTGACACTGGAAACTCTGATTAGCCCATTAAACAACAGATGACTTTTTAGCATATATCTACATAAACTTGATGTTAGCAGATCCTAGTGTAGTATGTGTTTTGTATTCTGTTTCCCTAGCATCCTGATACATTTTTCTGAATTATTATGGTCTGTGTACTGTCAGACTTACTTAAAAAGTAAGTGTATCAGTGACCATCTATATAGAGGCTTTATCAAATCCTTCTGAAGTCTTATTTTAATTGGTTACTTGTAGAGTTAGTGAGGGAGTAATGAAGACTTCTATAAATCAGATTTAAAGGCAGATAGATGTTCTCACAGCTGATGTGGGCTTTATTTTCTTTCTACCCTAGTGCATGGGTTATTTTATAACAAGAAACAGGATCTGAAAGAAATTTGTGTATAAATGTCACAGGTTTCCTAAATTTACACATTGCTTTTATTTCAAAATAAATAAGCCACTAAATCCTCTGGCAAGATTGCCTTGTTATTTCTGCTCCCTAAGATACTCATCTTGAAAGGATGAATTACATATGTGTTCTGATATTCTAACCAACAAAAAGAAGTGTTCTCTTTTTATTTTGATTTACTAATATCTCAAATAAAGCTAACACTTGGGTCTTTGTCGATTATGGACTTAATATTTTTAAATCTAGATGGCGATTAGATACTTGACTAGAATATCCCAACGGAAGGAAAATCTTTTCTTAAATGTTGCATTTGCCTCTTCTGAAATACTTAACACCTAAGCAGCAGACTTGAATTGTTTTTTAAACTCATTCTTTCAAGAACTATTTAAATTTTTAAAAGTTCTCTATTCTGCATCATATGTTTATTTCATTGCGTGCTGTAGACAAAATTACATGACGTTTTCATGTTCTTCAAGGTACATAGCATAGTTCAAAGAGCATGGATTCTTTTAAAACTAGCCTGCCCAGCTTCAAATCATAAGTCAACCACTGTAACAGCTGTGTGCTCTTGGGAGTGTTACATAGTCTCTTTGTACTTAATTTTCCTCATCTGTCAGTGGGGGTAATAATTCTACCTACCCCATGGGGTTATTGTGAGATCAAGTGATCATGTAGTATTTCTAGTGCTTTGAACAGTACCTGCAAGTACTAAGTAAGGGTTAGATACAGTTACCATTGTTGGCACTTAAAATAGGGAATTAAAACCAGCTGTACGACCGAAGTTTTCTCATCTGCAAAATGAAGAATTTGAATTTGATGCTCTTGACCATCTAATTTTTCCAGGCTCCAGTATCTTTCACTCTAAGATTCTAATATTCCTTGCTGAAGGCTCATTTCCTTTATTGGCACACCACTTGCTGTGCTACTTGACCTGCAGCAAAGAAATTAGAGTAGGTTCTTGTAAAGGCCAGGTTTATGCAAGAAGTGGCCTCCAGGGAGTTGGTTGTATCAACCCTGAAGCTGTTGTCTCACTCCCTTTTGTGAGGTCATGGACCTTTAAGAGTGTGCTTTTTGGGCTTGTACTACTCCTATAACCTTCAGAGCAGATTCCCTGGTGGCTTCCAGATGTAGAACTCCACAGTGTGTCAGCACTGTGCAGCACCAGGTTAGGTTGCAAGTGGGCATAGCAAGCTTTGCTTGGCACACACAATAAGCTGCTTAGAATGCATGGACCATTTATCCTTCCTGGCAAGTATAGAGTATTACAACTTCTTAAAGAATTCTAATTTGCTTTGACCTACTTTTTTAGGTTAAAAAATGTATTCACTGGTGTTAGGGACCAGTTCTTAAGCAAACTGTTAAAATTAGCAGCTGGTTAAGAAAACACAACTCTTCTCATCCTATCTTCTCTCTCCTCCCCCAAAATGTTGCTGGCATCTGTAAACTACTTATTTGGGTTTAATCAAATAAAACAAACATACATGTGCTAATAAAAATAGAGATCATTTGATCTTGGTAAGTATTTGAGAACTGTATTTGCTCTTTAGAACACCTTAATGATGTATGTTTCTCTGTATATTTGTGTGTGTGCTGTACATTTTCTCTTGCAGCTTGAGCTCAGTGACAATAGAATCTATGGATGTCTGGACATGTTGGCAGAAAAACTTCCAAATCTCACACATCTAAACTTAAGTGGAAATAAACTGAAAGATATCAGCACCTTGGAACCTTTGGTAAGTAATTAAGAATTTGGAAACCAGGACTTATGGTCATTTTCATTTTCATATTGCTTTATAGTAAGGGAAATGATTGGAAATAATAATTGATTGCCTGATTCTGTGGTGGCTTCCTTAAACAGGGAATTCTTTTTTTTTTCCTTGTCCTTTTAAAATTTCATATATTTATGAAATTAAATATTTTTTTCCCAGACTGGCCAGGCTATTCTATACTTTTATAGAAAAAGCTATTTATATTGGGTGGCATATCTGAATTATAGTGGAACAGAAGTCCAAGGACGGTTCCAATAAGTTTTAGGTCTCCTAATTCATAACCTTGTACTTTAGCTGGATCACTGTTGCCCAAAGTTTTGCATGGGAGCCCCCCATATCCTCCTCAGTCTTACATACTGGGATAAGCTATGGAAAGTTAAATTTAAGTGCAATGGGTTATAGACTTGCTGTGTGACCTTGGGCAAAATGCTTCTTTTCTCTGGGCCTCAGTTTCCTCACTTAGGAGTTCTGGGAATAAAATAAGGTAATGCACTTACTTTGCTTTGTAAGTTGGGAAGCTTTGCTAATGGGGGTCTAGAAAAAAACTTTTGTAGGCAGGGCTTAATGCAGCATGTGGGGCAGTCCCACAGGCTGCTCTTTTGGTTGTCATCTGGAAATTCTATGAATTCAAGATTGTTAAGTGACTGCTTTCCCTAAATGTGACATTCTATAAATTTGGCATACAAGGAGAATTCTGTTTTAATGAGGCCTACTTGGTGTACATAAAGTCAGTGTTTCCATTAACTTCCAAACATTAATTGGGAGAGGGTTGGTTACACAGTAGATAGGAGTTGTCTTTCAGGATCTAGTAGAGCAAAACTCAAGAGGATAAGCCATCCTCTGCTATCTTTTCTGATGTCACAGTATATTTATAATATTTGGATTTCCCATTAGTTGTACAGAATGTTCTGTTACTATTTCAAAGGAAGACAGAGTTAAATTATGACTTCTTTCAACAAAGAGGACTTGTCAGAATTATAGGGTCTTTCCCTCCTGATTAATAATTGATGCTCTGCTCTAATGTAGATTTAATCATCTTTTACTGAGTCATTTTATGTGTACATTTTATTTTATTTTTCTTAATATGTTTTCATTGATTTCAGAGAGAGCAAGGGATAGGGAAAGAGAAACATCAGTGATGAGAGAGTATTGATCAGCTGCCTCCTGCACGCCCCCTACTGGGGATTGAGCCTACAACCCGGGCATGTGCCCTGACAGGGAATCAAACTGTGACCTCCTGGATCCTGGGTCAATGCTCAACCACTGAGTCAGTGCTGGCTGGGCATGTGTATGTTTCATTAAGTGGAGCATGTCCAGCTCATGTTTCTCATAAATGTTGGGAGCCTTTTTCTTATCTTTGCTCCATGAATTTTGCCCCTTTTGTCTGCTATAGATAGGTACACCCAGATACTTAGGCTCCCTCATTTTTACTAGTTCTATTTTTCTCCAAACCAGTCCCTGTTTCCAATGTTTAAACAAGCATTTGTTGAGTTTTGCTGAATTCAAGGACATTAACATTGCTCATCGTATCCTCATATAAGCCAGAGAAGAGCGAATGACCATAGAGAAAACCAAGTTTAGAAAACTTAAGTAATTACTCAGTGGTCACAGGATGAACTCCAGAATAGGGATTCAAATCTAAGTCCGCCATTTTTTGCACTGTTCTTGGGATCTGATCTTTTCTTTTTACCTACAGATTTGTTCTGTACCCAAATTGACCTAAGCTATTTTAACAGGAGCACTAAATTAAGCGCTGGTTGTCTCCCAGTCAGACACCTACACTAAGCCTTTATTGTTTGTGTTAATGACAGGCCTATCAATCCAGGGTCACTCTGAGCATAGGAACCCCTTTTTTTCTGGAACAGAGCACCAGGTAGTACCATGCTAGATCATTGGCTATTGCCTAATTCTCAGGCAACCTGGGTCCTCTTAGATGTTTCATCAGAAGCCTTTGTCAGTGTCCTAGCATACAGAGGCAGAGCAGAAGCAAACATAGTGTGTGGGAGCTGTTTGCTTGGGTGTTCCTGAACTGATCAGTGATGTTTGAGGGCCCTTGGGTGGCTTTGAAAGTCTCAGTCCCCTGGGACAGTAAAGAATGAGAAATAATCATTGTTGTATTTATCATTTTTGGAGGATCTGCTATGTACCGTACACTGTAGTAGATGCTTTATGTGTGTTATCTCATTAGTAAACCTCAAAGAACATTTCTGCAAAGTGGATAGAAATAGCAAGGCCCTCATTTTACACATGAGGAAGCTGAGGCTTGGGAGAGGCTGAATCCCTTGTCCAGAGTCACACACTTGACTAGCCAGTGAGAGCTGCAGTGCTGCACACCCAGGGCTTTCTGGAAAAGCCTGAGCTCCCACCCTTCTCTGAACTTGCTGCTCAGATTCCTAGGGGTGCTAGGTGGGTCTCCTGAAGTTAGAACTTGGAATAAAATATAACTGTAGGAGAAGGTGAAGGGGGGAAATGATGGGTCCATTTTGACTCCTGAAAGTATTCTTCAGTGGGGGAAAACACCATCCTCATCCTCATTAACCACATACATTTTGAACACCGTCTACATTGAGCCCAGTTCTTACAGTCAATGCAATGATTGTGAATGCCTCTGCTTGCTACAGGGACATTAATCGAGAGACAAAGAAGGCATCAATTCAAACTTCCTTGGACACCTTTTTTAAGAGACCTGGGCCATCCAAACCATCCCCCAAAGCCCTTCTAAATTCTAAGAAGGCAAGCAAAATTATTGTTAATAAAATGTTTAATGTTTATTATGGCTAGCCTATTAGTTTTAGGCCAAATTTATGATATTGAGTTGTGGTTTGTTTTTTGTGGGTTTTTTTAGCGGTATTTAAACATTACATTGGTATCCTGAATGATCTCTGTGTAGTGTATTTGAGGCCTTAAAGTGTAATTTTACTACTTTAAATAATTCTAGGGTACTGCAATTATTTGTGATTTTGTTTTATTTGCTTTCACTTAGTTTCCTAGCATACTGTTTGGCATGTCCGAATTATAATGGGTCCTTTCTGAAGAAGTAGCCAGAAATATCACAGAATCATAGTTTCAGAAACAGGAGAGCCTTGGAGGTGCTGTGGACTGGGATGGTTGATAGAACTAAAGAAAGGGCTTGGGGTACTGTGGAGCATTAAAGATCAAGGACTGTATGCATTTTTGTGCATCTTTTTTTTTCTTTTTATTTTAATATATCTTTATTAATTTCAGAGAGAGGAAAGGAGAGGGAGAGAGAGAGATAGAAACATCAATGATGAGAGAGTCATTGATCGGCTGCCTCCTACACGCCCCAACTGGGGATCAGGCCCACAACCCAGGCATGTGCCCTGACCGAGAATCAAACCCCTATCGCCTGGATCCTAGGTCAACACTCAACTGCTGAGCCATGCCCGGCCGGGCTTTGTGCATCTTTTTCTAGGGAATCATTTTGAGAACTACATGGCTCATTCCTTTGAGCAATGAATTTTTAGACCGAGCCAAAGCTACCTAAATTTACTTGTGGTTTTAACCTAGCTGGTATAAAATCAACCATTTTGTGAAATGGAAAGAGTTCCCAGTATGCTAGCTAGTTGTCTGGGGTGGTATTTCAGCATTTTTTAATTTTTTTTTTTTCTCTTTGGCAAGAATTCATACCTGGGCTTCTAGAGGTCAGGGCCTGCCCAGTGGGAAACCTAATCTGAAAGCTACATGACATAAAAACAGCTCTCCCAATGATGAGATGGACTGGGGACAGCTTTCTTAAGACCTCAGGGGACTGACTTACATAAGCACATTATTTGATCCACAAACCCTTGGATCATCGCACATTGGTGTTTTGAGGAGTACGGTTTCCTGTTGCTGTAACCCTGCTCTGTGTTCTCTTCCCTGTCTGGCTCTATGTTCCCAAGGGCTGCTCAGTGAAAAATAAAATAAGTGTGGGAACCTCATCTTTCACCAGGAAGATGAAGATTCTGTAAGGGCAGCAGTCAGCAACACTTTCCTCTAAAGGGCCCATAATAGATCATTTAGGCTTTGTTGGGTGTACAGTCTATCACAGTTACTCAGCTATCCCATTGCAGCACAAAAGAAACCATACATAATATGTAAACAAATGAATGTGGCTGTGTTTAAATAAAACTTATTTTACAAAAACAGGCAGTGGGCCCGAATGGGCCAGCAGACCATCTTTTGCCAAGCCCTGCTTTAGAGCAAAGACCTTCAAATCATTTTGTAACTCCCTAGAATTACACAGATACCTCAAGTCCTGAAAACAAGGTTTTGTTTAATCTGCATTTCTTCCCATGCCCTTGTGAATATTGAAATAGCTTTCCCAATAATGCATCAAAGCCTTTAAACATACTTATTTTTTGCAACTTCATACAGAGATCCTCTTAATATTTTTTAATTCTTTTTTAGAGAATACCAAGCCTTTTCTTTTGATTCAGAACCATTAAAAGTTACATTTATGAAGCTATATAGTGTATGCCCTCCAGGCTTATTGCCCCTATTCTAAAAGGCAGCAGGCTACATAGCACTTCATGTTTTGTGTTTGCTTTTTTTAAGTTTGCACCCTCTCTTCTTTTCCCTAAGAGGGTCTGCTGTCACTTCCTGTTGCTCTGTCTTTACTTTCCTGTAATAATACCTCTGCCCTCCCAACCTCTTAATTCACCCTTAATCAAAACTTAATAGATGTGGGGTTGCAGTACTAATACACTGATATCATAACAGATAAAGATCTGAGTAAAATACCTGGAAATTTTCCTTTCCACTTTGATTGCTCAAAATTTTCTTGGGCCAAGTTTTTAGGTCTTAACTATTTTAGATAAATGAAATTGAGGTTCCAGGTAAATGAGGTATTCAACAAAGTTTCAAGGTATGGTAACATCAAAAGAATTTTACGTGGAAAAGTCTGGTAATAGTGTCAATCATTTCCCCAAAAATTAAGAAGAAAAGAGTGTAATATTTCTTATTTCTGAAGTTTGAACTCTGAGTTCCCTCTCTTCTTTTTGCCAGCCTATATTGATTCTTCTCTTCCCAGAAAATGTCTGCATCACCACACTTTGTGCTTTATTATATTATGTTCTTTAGTGTTTTACATCTATGTCCCCAAGTAGAAATCTCAAACAACTTGAGATTGAGTTGATTGATTGATTGAATGAATGAGGTTTTTTTCATAGTACTTCCCCAGAGCATTGAGGACTATGCTTGATCCTCAGCAAGTTCCTTTTGGGCTTTTGATTACCCAAATGTTTAAGCTTAGTTTGAACCAAATTTATTAAATTCTCTGATTTGTCTAACTGTGAAAAGATTCAGTTTTAATAATTTTTTCAAATTTGTATTTCTTAAGACTAATGCTGCCAGAAAAAGACAGTTCTTTGAGAAGGGTAGATGTAGAAGGAAGGATTATTTAAAAATCCAGTGGCCTCTAAGGACTTGAAATGTTTTTCTATGTACAAGGCTGAGTGAGTAGTAGCTAAATGGATACGAGCCTAGAGTTTTAGCGCTTTAGGAGATGGGTTTTGTTGCTTATGTTCCTTTGATTTAGGAGGTGTGGTTTTTTATCCTTTTCAGAAAAAGCTGGAATGTCTGAAAAGCCTGGATCTGTTTAACTGTGAGGTTACTAACCTGAATGACTACCGGGAGAGTGTCTTCAAGCTCTTGCCCCAGCTGACCTACCTGGATGGCTATGACCGAGAGGATCGAGAAGCTCCTGACTCAGATGCTGAGGTGGATGGTGTGGATGAAGAAGAGGATGATGAAGGTAATTGGACACAACATCCAGTGAACCTAATTTCTGCCTTTCAAGGGTCCTGATAAAGCTACTGAATGTTCTTGCTGTTGAGGAAAATAATTTATATTCATGCATGTAGGCATTCCATTAAATTTGGAGTTAGGACCTCTGTTTAATTTTAATAAGCTCTTGGGACATTGAAGCCTTTAAATGATTCCAAATAAAAATGGTTTGTTAGCTAGTGTCTTGAATTTCCAGCCTAGAGAGCATAGACTGCTCCAATCCATTGAAGTACTGTGATTCACAATTTACTAAAGGGACTATCATTTCATGTCTCCTGCCTTCCTCCTAGCTGTTCCCCTCTCTTGGTTATTGCTTACTTATCCTTACAAACTCATCTTCGTCAACACTTCCAGGAAGACTTTCCCGACACCCTTGAGAGGTTAGATTCGTGAGCATGCTAGAACATCCCCTTGCTACCTCTTTCGTAGCACTTACCACTCTGCTATTCTTGTCCCTTCCAACTATGCTATAATTATTTTCTTGGGTAAGGGCTTTTTTCTTTATTCACAGTACCCAACACTTAATAGGTACTTGGTACATGTTTGTTACAGCCAAATGTAAGTAAAATAGCTTTACTGCCTTTAATATATGAGTAGGGTTTAAGAAGGCAATGATTTCAAAGTACTATATGTTGCATTCCTAGATCAAGCCTCAAACCGGGCATGTGCCCTGACTAGGAATCGAACCAGTGACTTCTTGGTTCATGGGTCAACGCTCAACTGCTAAGCCACTCCAGCTGGGCTTTACTAAATGTCATAGTGCACATCGAGTCTACCAGGAGTCCTGGCCTTCAAATTTTATGGGATTCTGTTGGACAAAAGGACTGAGCTCTACAGCCTGGGAGCAAGAGGGTGACTGCAGTTCGTGGTTTTCCCTGACACTGGTGTAGTCCAGCATTTGTCCTGTGGCCAACCCATAGTTCACCAGTACCTCAGCAGGTGTACCCCAGGGGACATCGGGTATTTACCGAATTCCTTTTGGACTGTTTTCAGAAGGAGAGGATGAGGAGGACGAGGAGGATGAAGATGGTGAGGAGGAAGAGTTTGATGATGATGAGGATGACGATGAAGATGAAGACATAGAAGGGGAGGAAGATGAAGATGAAGTCAGTGGGGAGGTCGGTACAACTCTGCTTCCTATTTGAAATTATGTAAAAGTAACAGATTTTTTTTTAAGAGGAAAAAAAGGCCTGAAGAAATTAGCATACTTGTGAATATACTGATACCAGTCTGATTAATTATCTCTTGTATCCCCCACCCTCTTTAATAAATACTAAATGGAATGCTTACTGAATGCTAATTGGACACAGCGATTGGCTCTGCAAGGTACGTTTTGACCCTTCACTTTGGAGACAGCAACAAGCTGAGCATTCAGTAGGGTGAGAAAACTGGAAACACTGAGAACTGAAGGTTACATCTGTCCCTTTGTTGTATTGAAAGAAAGGTTACGTTTACCAAGTCTGGGTTGGCTCTTGTATACTCAGCTTAATTCAGCAATTATATGCCTCCTTTGTTAAAGAGCTGGGGATACAAAGTTAAATAAGAATGTGGTGCTGCCCTGAAAGAGCAGGTAGTCTAGCTTAATGGAACACCTAGTAATCCAATATCTCTAAGGAGCTGAATGCCGTAGAAGGGCAGGAGAAAGGAGTGACTTGACTTTGACCTCAAGGAGTTTTGTGAAAACAGGCAAAGAAAGTTAGACGTCATAAAAAAAGCGTGTTCTTTTTTAGTACAGAAATAGGCTGAGCATTTGTATAATCTCATAGGTGTTTAATGAAATTAAGTTTCCGAAAGAAGCTTTTTATAACAATGGTAATGTAGAAATCTTTGTTCAGACCTGCTTTGAAATTCAAGGTTTTTAAACCATTTCTTGAATTACTCATTTAAAGTTTTATGCTAATTAAATGCCTACTTCTGAAAAGCAATTTTTTTTAATCCTCATCCAAGGATATTTTTTCCATTGAGAGAGAGTGGAGGGGGCGGGGTGTGGGGGGGAGAGAAACATTGATATGAGAGAGAGACATCGATTGGTTGCCTCTTGCATGTGCCTGGACTGGGGACCCAGGATAGAACCGTGCAACCCAGGTACGTATCCTTGACTCAGAATCAACCCACGACCCTTCAGTGCACATGACAATGCTCTAACCACTGAACCATGCCGGCCAAGGTTAAAAAGCAATTTTTAAAGAAAATTTTAAATTAAACTTAAGGAAAACCAACAGATCTCACTCGGTACATCAAAGTAAATAAACGTAACATTACAGTTTTCTCCCCTGATGGATTGTTACATTTATTGGGGAATTACATAGTTTTTGTACTTCTCAACTTGGCAGAATTGATCTAATGATGATCATTGCCATTCCTGTTCCCTAGGAAGAAGACTTTGGACTTGAGGAAGATGAAGATGAAGATGATGAGGACGAGGACGAAGGTGGGTTAACACCCTTTGGGCCCTCAGTTAAGAATCGGGGGGGGGAGTGAATTTAGAATTTGGAACCACCGAGAAGAAAATAAAATGCCCTTTGCCCTGGTGGTCCTTACAGGCACTGTGCAGCCCTCCATGCATGTACGCTGGTGCAGCTCACCCGCTCTCTAGGGAGCAGAGCGAGTAGCAGTGCTCATCGGAGGGAAGGAGGTGCAGCTCTCTGTCCCCACACTGGAACTGTGCCTTTAGACCTCATCTTTAGGTTACTGCCAGGCATGAGATTTCTTTCATTTAAAAAGTCTTAGTAATTGGGTGATAATTTTTGCAGAATATGTACATATCACCTTTCCAATTTTATCAGTGTGATTCCCCTTCTCCCCAACCAAAACCAGTGAAATATCCATTTATATATTACTTATAGAAGGTACAAATTCTCATACTTGTATAGGTTTCAGAATACCAGGTTGTTTGCTGTGCTTCCCATTGGTTCACAGTTTTTCAGCATCTGTTCTCTATCCCAGGCACTAGACTATTTACAATGATAGAACAATCCTTAGGACCTGGTTTCTGCCTTTAAGGAGCATTATGGAAAAGAGTTTGACACAGATTTAGTTAATTTGATAGCCATGAATTTTTACTAGTTGAACAAACAAACCCTATATAGGTCTCTGTGTCTAAAACCTGAGGATTCTTAAGAAATCTCTAGTCAATATCAACTTGCTACAATTTGAGTTTTGCCGTGTTCAAGGCTAAAATACTTCATGTTATCATTTAATCCTCAGAATAACTCCAAGTCAGTACCATTGTCCCCATTTTATAAACAAGGAAACAGGCTTAAAGGGAAGGGGTTAAGCAGCCCACCCAAAGTCAGTTGTTAGTGAGCATGGGTCAGAAATGGGTTAGCTAACTCCAAAGTCCTTGCTATGCATTTTAATAACTGCTGATGTCCTACTGGACCAACAAGTATAAGAAACATTTAGAAGACTGCAATTTAAAATTGAGGAAACTGATTTAACTTTGCTGTGATTTGAGATGGGGCTGTGCATTTTGCCCTTCTTGGTTCTGTGGTCACTGTTTATGCTTTTTAAAATTAATACCTCTTAACTAACAATCTATCAGATCTCTCAGCCAACAAAAAATTCATTGTTTTTACTTCATTAGCAGTAACCTAGGCAAAATGCCTTTCCAATTGTCTCAAAATGAATTTTTGTTGTTGTACAGAGGAGGAAGAAAGCGGGAAAGGTGAAAAGAGGAAGAGAGAAACAGATGATGAAGGAGAAGATGATTAGGATCCCAAATAACCTGCAAAAAAAGAACTGTTCAGTATTGGTTGGACTGCTCATATGGATTTGGTAGCTGTTTTAAAAAAAAAAAAAAAAAAAAAAAAGGTAGCTGTGATACAAACCCCAGGACACCCACCCACCCAAAGAGCCAAAGAATAGTTCCTGTGACATTCCGCCTTCCTCCATTTAGTCCCTTTTGGAAATTCACCAACAAGCTTGGGGACTGCACCCCAACAAAATTGTAAGCGTTGTTAGGTTTTCGTGTAAGACTCTTGCTGTAGCGTGGATAGCTGTGATTGGTGAGTCAACCATCTGTGGCTACCAGTTACATCAAGATTGTAACAGCATTTTTACTTTCTGTACAACAAAGAAGCTTTGTAAATAAAATCTTAACATTTTGGGTCTGTTTTTTTCATGCTTTTCTTTTTTATGAATTTTTTTTACATTAGGACATTTTATGTGACAACTGCCAAAAAGTATTTTTAAGAATTTAAGTGAAATAAACACGTTCCTCTTTGGTAAAGCCTAGTTGTATGCTTACATTTTTAAATTAGATTTCAGTTGTAAGCTCATGTTAAAACACACTAAAGACCTGGTTTCTTTGGCTTTTTTATATTAGTGCTTATCAAGGGGAAATGCACAAGTGTGTAGGATCTTTGAGCATTTAAATCTAATCTTCACTCTTGATGACTGGGAGTAAATGAGGTAGACTTAAAAAATAATGTTTGAAATTCAGTGCCCTGGAAAGCAAGTCAAAATAATGTTAGGTTCAAATATTAGTTGAATTAAGGAGAAGATAGTATAAAGGAAAAGGCCTTACCCCAGGAGATCTGAATTCTAGTTCTGGCTCTGCTACTGATTTCCTGGGTGACCTGTGTTGATCTCTGGATCACCTCCCAGTCTATAAAATTGAGGGGGTGTGACCAAATGGCTTCTGAAGTCTTGCAGCACTGATGGTCTGTGACCCTCACTGACAGGAAGGTCTGAAGAAGAAAATGGGCTTTATACCAAGACTGAAACATGTAGGGTTTGACTGACAGATGAACAGAGTATGGTTTGTTATCAAGACAGGCGTGCTAAGGAGGAATGACATATGAAAAGCCTTGCGGAAGAGCGGGTAGGCTCTGCTTGAGGTCAGCTCAGCTTTTCCAGAAGATGGAAATTTTCTCTTTTCTTACAGATCTGAAAGGGATTTGGGGGAAGGGTAAGATATTCTGCAGTCTGTATTTAATGGCTCAACCACTTAATGTGTGACTGCATGGTCAATATTTTTGTAGTGGAAGATTTGAGGATTGTTAGCTATAAGCTACTAGAATGAGGGGATTTTATGTGTGTAAAAGCAATATTAAAGATTGGAATCCAACGAATTTATATCTAGAAAAAGTTACATGGTGTCCTTGTAACCCCCTAAGCATCTCTTAAAACTGAAGTCTTTAGTCTTTAGAGTTTGCGTTTTGCAAAGGAAATTCAAGAAAATTGGATTTGATTTCTGGTCTAGCGGGTATTTATTTTCCCCAACCACAGGCTTGGCAAACCTTCAATACATTATAAAGCATTTTCTTCTGTAGCCTAAAGGTCCTCAGATTTTGCAGATGTTGTCAAATATCAAACAGTAACTTTGGGTGATTATTTTTCCTGCTTTTTCAAGTTTACAGAACTTTCCAGTATCTACCAAGCAGGATATGCCAGGATCCTGGCTGGGAAAGAAGGAGGGGTGTTGGGATAGAGACCAGCCAGTCCTTGGGTGCTCGGAGCAGGGGAGAGGAAACATGGAAGTGATATTTACTGGGACCTAGAACAAGAGTCCAGTAAGTGTTAGGATAATTCAGAGGCTGGAAAGGTGGCTTCCAACTAGGATTGCAGAAGTTTCCTAGAAAGGAAAGTATTTGAGCTGTACATGCAAATTTGAAATTGGAACGGAGAAAGGAGGGAGGAACATGAGCCTCTAGAGGTAGGGATTATCGAATACATTTGTATTCAAATAGGCAAATTTGACTCAAGAATGAGAAAGAATGGAGGAATGCTAGTGGGACTGGAGTAGTAATTTGAGACCTTCTCCTAGAGGTCCTTGAAGGTTGAACGTTTCTTATGCATTCACTTTGTAAAATGTCAACTGGGCTTTCTACATGTGGCCAGTGAGTATGTCTGGGGAGTTAGCAAGCTACGTTTTCATTTCTGTCATGTTTTTCTTTTAAAATTAGGTTTTTCAGAAGCCTGTGACATTCTGATCTCTGGGAGGTCTGTGAGGCTCAGCTGTTCTTGACTAAAGACAATTTTTAAATTTTTGAAGAAGAAAGCTTTGTTGATGAGCTCACAGAGCAGACCTTTTTTCTGGACTTGTCTCCCATCTGAAGGAGACCTTCATTGAGTAGGTTTGCCTCCAGCTTTTGCAGCAAATAATTGAGTCATAAAATGTCTAAGCTGGGTGAGAGCTGTAATGGGCTGGATGACTAGTCCTGACTTAATCCTTTGTGGTCAGTGGAAGCCTCTCTTGCACACATACCCTTGCCCTCCAGCTAGATCAACTGCTCTGTCCCTGTGTAATATGTTGGAATGCCATGACTGCATTTAAATCTTTTGTTCTTTAATAATAAAAGGGTTGGAGCCATTGTTCATTGTAAAGATGGAGAAACTGAGGCACAGGAGAGGGATAAGAGCTGGCCCAACTGGTGAAATAGTGAAAGGACCTAGCCTAGAAACTACATGGCTCTGTTTTCAACTTGTGCTCTTAATTTTGAATTCACTCCTGCTAGGGGAATCCAGGACCTGAAGAGTGACTGACACTTTTCATAGAAATACAGACCATCTTGTATAAGAGAAATGCCCCCCCAACCCCATCACCAGGACTCCCACGTCACAAGTGAGGATAATTACAGCAGTTTTCAATCCTTTTGCATTTCTGGTACTTCTATGTGGGGTACACTACACTACCACCAGAGAAAGCTAAGACAGAACCACAAAGGTTCTACCCTTAGGCTATGACCTTCCCTTTTCTCCAGCCCTGTCAAGTTGTGCTGACATCAATTTTAATGAGGTTGGTGATACCACTGTGTTGACAGTTTGAAAAGGGAGTCAAGTTACCAGCCCACTTAAGCTTCGGCCAGCCAAACAGTTGCTCTGCAGGAAAACCACCAAGATTACAGCAAGTGTAGAAGTTCTTCCCAGAGCCAATTAGGTCAGCTTCAGTCTCTGACCAGGTGCTTTATGAAGTCTGCAGTGTTGGGGAGGGCATATAGGGAAAAGAAAATGACCCTGAGTCACTTTTCCTTCTGTGAGTCTTCAGTTCCTCAACTGAAAATACGCGGCCCAAGCTAAATGAGCTTGCAGTGCTGAGTTCCAGCTGTATAAATCTGAATGGGTTACACTCCAAGTTTTAACCAGCAACAGGGATACTAGTACTAGTTACTCATGCTGTTACTCCCAGTTACCCCAGCATCTTCCCAAGGAGTAGGTAAGGGCTGGTGGAAAATGTCAGCTGTGCTTTACGCTCTGTGCAGTAGAACTGGATAGACCTGTAGCAGGACCAGAGAGGAGTGTGTGGCAGTTATTGGGAAAAGGCTAAATGAGGGCTTCACCCCCAGGACTGACAGTGAATGAAGTATTTTCCAAAAACTGCAATAGGAATACTAGAATATTGCTTTTACTAGTCACACTAGTCAGTCTTCTGGGAGGTAGCTTTAGTCTCACATTAGCATAAACAGGATGTGTATCTGCCACTAGGGGGCACTTCTGCTTCAAGACAGGAAGGGAGCAGGTGGCCATTTAAGAGAGGGATTCTTTTTTAATCAACACCCTCCCTCCCCCTTGTAAAATAATACACTGTAATCCCCATTTTACAGGTGTGGAAACGGAGAGATTGAGAGGTGAAGTGCCTTACCCAAAGTCTCGTAGCCTGTAAGTGGCAGGCCTGGCTTGGATTCCAACCCAGCTCTGCATGAGTCCAGTTTCTGCTCTTTGCCCAGTGTGCCTCCTTAGGTCCTCTGGCATCTGGCTCCATACAGATGAGGAAGTTAGTGAATGTGTTTCTTCTTCCTCAGTCTGGGAGCAAAGTAGACGCTGGCTAACAACACCCTGTTTCCAGAGAGCTTTAGGACAGAGTGAAAACAGAGCTTAAGGTTTCAGAGTTGGAACCATGAAATGCTTAGGGGTCTGGCAAACAGTGCGCACTCTATAATATTGGCAACTACCACTCTGGGGTCGGGGAGCTTGGGCAGATCCATACTTCACTTCTTAGAAAAATTTTCCAGAAAGCTGACTTTAGGGAACAGTTATGTTCCGCTAGAGACTGAATGTGGACGGGGAATAAACATGAAGTCAGTTATGCCTCAGTCTTCATTGTCATCTTTTCTGTACTTGCTCGTTCAGAAAATGTTTATTGGTACCTACTAAGTGTTAAGAAATCCTGTGCTTGGTGCTGAAGATACAGTAGGAAACAGTTCAGACCCTGCTCTCAAGGAGCTCCTGGCCCTGTAGGACACAGTTACAACATAAGGCTCTTAGCAACATAAAGGGCAGAGGCCTGGTCTCTTATTCACCACTATATTGCTAGGTCTTTGCTCTGGACTTAGTGCTGAATAGGTGCTCCAGATGGTTCCTGAATCAAAGAAGCTCATAGTCTAGAGGGAACTACAAACGAGAAGAGACAGTTACCATAAAGGGTAATAACTGGGTGAAGAAGAATGTCCTATGGCAGCCAGAGAAAGTTTTTGGTGAGATTAGAGAAAGTTCTGAGAGGAAGTGACTTCTAGGCTGAAGGACCTGCAGAAGGTGGCCAAGCATGACTCAGTATGGTGGGGGTGGAGGAGTGGGAAGCATGCAGGCTCAGGAAACAGTCTGCACCAAAGCCTGGAGGTGAGAGCACATGATCCTTTTAGGGGACAGAGTGGCAGGAAATTAGGCAGGATTCCTAGGTTGGAGGAAGTTTTGCAGGAGCCAACTTCAGGAGGGACTTAACACAGTCAGTCTGGCCACTGGGGTCCCAGACCCTAGGGTCTCAGGTCTGAGAACTGGGCCCCCATCTTCTACTTTGATTTCCATGACCCAGTACTCTGGGTACACTAGTTTCTCCAAAGCTAAGTTCTTCCTTGCTTCTTAGGCCAATAACAGAAAAAATCCCTCATTGGTTTTAATTTGTTTTAAAGATCTTCCCACGTGCTCTCATCCATTTCAACAGATTGAACATTGATTCCTTACCCAAGCAGAAAAAGCAACAGAAGTTACCAGGATCTTTAAAAAGAACAGGAGTGGAATGAAAATTGCATCCTTTCCTCCTTATTATAGTAAGATAAAGTGGCACTACTTTAATTTACTGAAAGCTTATTTAATCACATCAGCCTAACTTGCTTTTGTGGAATAGCTATTTTAAAACAATCTCTCCTTTTTTCCCTTTAAACTTAATTTCCACTTATTCACAAATTAAACAAAACCATAATGGTTTCTTTAGCCCAAAGTGACTGAGTTACTTTATTGTTGGATTTCATTTTCTCTGTAACCAGGGTCTGTTGATCAGGCTCAGCCAAGTGAGAAAGGCCATTTAGACTTGAGAGACATAAAGCACATGCCATAGTCTAGCACACCCACACATCATGGATGAATGAACTCTTGCAATCTTCTTTCCTTTGGTTACTTCCTCCTGGCCTCCAAACATGCACTTAGAACCTCTCAACTCTGGGACCCCCTCTAGCCCAGGATCCATTTTCCATCTGCTTTTAATAAATGAACTTTCTCAAGAAAAGGTTTATTTCCACCCCTTTTGTTTCCTCCCCTCCCCTTGGCCACCAGATCTGCTGTGAACAGTGGCCTCTTTCTCCCAAGTCCTCCCAAGTTCTTGCTCCCCATTCTCCTGGACCGTTCTGGCCTTTGACCCTGTGAGTCTCTCCTCCTCAGGACACAGTGTCATCTGTTTCTGGTCCCTTTCTCCATTCTTTCCAGGGTAGCTGCACAGGGCTCATTCCTCCACATTGCTCATCTCTGCACATTCTCTCCTTCAGCATCTAGCCCATCCTTGGTCTTTTCCTCACTCAGGATGGCCCCCAGATCTCTCTCCTACCCAGACCTCTACTCTGAGCTTTAGACCTGCCTTTCCTCCTGCCTGGTGGACAGTTTCACCTGCATATTTATACCAATGTGTCCAAAATCTTCTTACCTTCCACCCAGAGATGCTGCTTCCTCTCCTTTCTGTTATTTTTGTTCCTTTGCTCATCAGTTCTGTTAAGTCAAAATGGGAATCAATATTTTGTGTGTTTTTTTAAACTGGCTCTCGTTTCTCAAGTTTGCCTGCAGCCCAACAGAGTTGGGTCCCTAGGCTGGGAAGCAGTGCAGGGGCCTGGTCCCAGCTCCATTCTGGCTTTCTGAATGACTTTGGACAAGTCAGTGGGACTTTTTGAACCTGTTGCCTCTCACATAATATGAAAGCTACCACTTACAGAAAGCTTACTACAGGCCAAGAACTGTGATCAGAGTTTTTTAGACATCTCACCAAAGACTAACGCATTCATGATCAAGAACTGGTTAGTAGCAGGGACTGGCTCTAACCAGCACTGTAATTCTAAATCCAGAATCCGCTTTCCATGACCCCGTGGGACAGGCTCTCTCCCCACGCCCTTGGGAGCTGGACCTAGACTACGCCCCGCGAAGGCAGCCACCAGCCTCCTTCCCAGAATGTTGGGTCACCGTACGCGTAGGGACCCTGCGACCACCGAGAACCGCGCTTCCCAGCCCGGAGCCAAACGCCCAGCCCACCCGAAGGCGCCCGGCTTCCTCGTCCCCGCGGCACCGCCCCCCTAGCGGGTAGCCCCGCCCCCTGCTCCGATTGGCTGGCGGGACCCCGGGATTGGCTGCGCCGCGGGCGCGGGCTGACGTGGCGGGGTCTACGTGTGGGCCGCCCGGGCGGCGGACGGTGGGGCTCGGAGGCCGCGGCAGCCGGACCGAGCGGGTGGAGCGGCGCGAGCGCGGGGCGCAGCGATGCCGCTGGAGCTGGAGCTGTGCCCCGGGCGCTGGGTGGGCGGGCAGCACCCGTGCTTCATCATTGCCGAGATCGGCCAGAACCACCAGGGCGACCTGGACGTGGCCAAGCGCATGATCCGCGTGGCCAAGGTGAGGGGAGCGCGCAGAGGGGAGGGGTGCCCGGAAGGGTGGGCCTGGGGCGGGCCGGCCTGGGCGGGGCTCCGGGAGGGGCGGGGTCGCAGGGCGCCGGGCCCACCCTCCTCTGCCTCGTGCCGCTCCTCGGGCCTGGAACGCGGCGAGCCAGGTCCATTTCTAAGTCTTTCGTATCCTCTCAATCCCTGCTGCACCCTATCCCCCTAACCCGACTCCCTCGCCCCCTCCTGGTGGCCGATGGTCTTTCTAAAAAACACAGATTGGATCAGGTCGTACCCCTGCTGACACCGTCAGTGGCTCCCCGCTGTCCTTGGATAGTTGGAACACTTTGTCCAACGTATTCAAAACGACTCAGGAGGCTAGAAATAAACGACAAAGATTTATTTAAGGGTCTTAGAGTTTGGAAACACGATTAGGCAAAAACCCAGAAGTGTTCTGAAGAAGAAAGAAAAGTTACGAGTTCTTATAGTGAAGTCACATCCTTGAGACTAATCAATTCTGCACTCTTAGTTGGTCCAAGATGCTTGTCAGTTGGATGTCGGGTGGTCTGGATGATGGATGCCAGGTAGTCTGGTCATGTCCTAAGCCCTTTAGGGAATAGTCGTGTCTGATGTATGCTTGGGCATTGACATACAACCAGCTGATGTATCTATAGGTATTGATGATACAGGACTGGGAAGTTCAAAATTTTAAGTTACCAGGGAGGTTAAGATAATTTCCTCATGCCTCAACCTTCATAATGTTAATAATTTAGCAGCTTGGTTAAAATGACTCCATTTTATTTTTACTTATCTTCACTCTTTCCTCACCTTTAATGTAGTCTTCAAGACCTCAATGACAAAAAAAAAAAAAAAAAAAGACCTTGATGACCTGGCCCTTTCCTTCCTATTATTTTTTATCTCTGACATCTTCCAGTGACATTGAATTACTTCCAGGAATATTTGGAAGTTTCTGGAAGTTGCTGTGGTCTCTCTTGCCTGCCATTCCTTGTGTTTGGAATGTGAAATAGTTAAAATGCCAAGACTTCGAGTTCAAATCCTGCTCCACCATTTACCAGCTATGTGAATGTGGGCTAGATACTTAATCTCTGTGGGCCTCAGGGCCTCATTTGAAAACCAGGCTTGAGAGTTGTAAGGATCAAAAGAGATAACTCGTAAAGCTCATAGCACAGTATTTGGCACATAGGATACAGTACAGTCACGCTCCGCATAACAACTGACAGCATGTACAATGGTGGTCCTTTAAGATAATGGAGCTGAAAAGTTCCTATCACGTAATGACATCATAGCTGCCTTAATGTCATAGCTCAGTGCATTACCTACATATTTGTGGTCATGCTGGTGTAAACAAACCTACTGCACTGCCAGCTGTACAAAAGTAGTTGACCCTTGAACAATGTGGGGGTTAAGGGCATGCATCCTCACTTTCCTGCACAGTCGAAAATCTGCATATAACGACTTCCCAAAAGCTTCTGTATGCACAGGGGATTGGTTCCAGGATCCCCAGCTGATACCAAAATCCTGAATGTTCAAGTCCCTTATATAAAATGGAAGAACAGTGCATACAGTCACCCTGCTGCGTGTGTGGATTGGTTGAATCATGGATGCAAAACCTAGGGATACAATAAATACTTGTGTATTTATTGAAAAATCACATATAAGTGGACCCACATAGTTTAAACCCATGTTGTTCAAGGGTCAACTATAGTACATACAGTTATGTACAGTACATAAAACTTGGTAATGATTATAAATGATTATGTTTCTGGTGTGTGTATTTACTACTTACATTAAAACAAAAGTTTGCTGTATAACAATATTCCATGTTATGGCAGCAGCCTCATAGATCTCCTTACCGTGTCTTAATTGTATCATTTTCTTTTGTACTTGATTTAATCTCGTGTTGTTTTGTACAATAATATACTGTACAGGTTTGTAGCCTAGGAGCAATAGACTCTAGGATATAGCCTAGGTGTGTAGTAGGCTGCACCATCTAGATTTGTGTCAGTGCACTCAGTGCTGTTCACACAATGACAAAATCACCTAACAATGCATTTCTCAGAAAATATCCCTTTCAAATAACTGTCAGTGTTCATGATTAGGTTTTATCTACTCCTTCATAACTAACTCTGCTTTTATGGAAGCCTACTGAATTATAAAAATATTTTTAAAGAGTAACAGTTGCTAACATTTTTGAGTGCTTACGTATTAGAAACTGGGCTAAGTGCTTTAAATGTACCATCTCATTTAATTCTTACAACATAGTGGTGTGGATGTTGTTGGTCTCATTTTAAAGGCTCAGTAAAGATAAGTCACACGCATACAGCTAGTGAATAATGAATTTCTGAGCTCTGCTCCTAGCTACCAGGCTGCAGCTTTTATACTGTAACACTGTTTCTAGGGGAAATTCCTTTTCTTTTTCTTTTTTTTGATTGAAATTATTTTTTATTTTTCAGTTACGGTTGACATACAATATTTTATTAGTTTCAGGTGTACACCCCAGTGATTAGAGATTATATAATTTACTAAATGATCATCCCAATAAATCTCGTACCCATCTGACACCATACATAGCTATTAGAATATTATTGACTGTATTCCCTATGCTGTAGTTTATATCCCCATGACTGTTCTGTAACAACCAATTTGTACTTCTTAATCCCTTCACCCTTTTCACCCATCCCACCAACGCCCCTCCCATCTGGCAACTGTCAAAATATTCTCTATCTCTGGGTCTGTTTCTGTTCTGCTTGTTTGTTTATTTTGTTTTATAGATTCAATTGTTCATAGATGGGTATCTATTATCATTTTATTGTTCATAGGTATTTATTACCATTTTATTGTTTATATTTTTTATCTTTTTTCTTCTTCTTAAAGAAGACCCTTTAACATTTCATGTAATAGTGGATTGGTAATGATGAACTCCTTTATCTTTTTCCTGTTTGGAAAGCTCTTTATGTGTCCTTTGATTCTAAATGATAAGTGTGCTGGGTAGAGTAATCTTGGTTTTAGGCCCTTGCTTTTCATTACTTTGAATATTTCTTGCCACTCCCTTCTGACCTGCAGAGTTTCTCTGGAGAAATCAACTGATAGTCTTAGTCTTATGGGAGTTCCCTTATAGGTTAGGTTACTAACTGCTTTTATGATTCTCTTTGTCTTTAACCTTTTGCATTTTAATTATGATGTGTCTTGGTATGTGCTTCTTTGGGCATGCAGAGTCCAGATGCTGCTTGTTTGAGAGATTTTAGGAAAATCCAAAGCATGAGCCAAAATATGCCATTCATATGGAAAAGCCACTGGAAACAGCTTGAGTGGGCCTGCAAGTTGGGTGAGACAGGATCTCAGGGAATGACCAGGGAAGGGCAAACAGTGATAACCAGGTTGATGGAGACTCAGATATGGTGCCAGCCTGCTGGCTCTGTGGGGGAAGGGCTCAGAAAAGGAACAATGGCCTCTGTTGTACTTCTTTCTGGGAGAAAGCTGCCCTTTAGCTCTTACCCTGATGTCACACATTTTAGTTCCTCCCCATATGTCCCTAGTGCCTTTCAAGCTGCTACTCCAGTGCTGGAGCTTAGAGGGAGTGAGTCCTACTAAGTCTGTGCACTGGACTTTTAAGAGGAACTGCCTGGGACTCCAGCAGCCACAATCCCTGCTGGGTTTTATAGCCAGAAGTTATGGGGACTTATTTTCCGTGCACTGGAACCCTGGGCTGCAGCGCCTGGTGTGGGGCTGGGACCCCTTGCTCCTCAAGATCCCTCCCGATTTTTATGTACCACACGTGGTTGTGGGACCAGCCCATCCTGAGTCTCCAGCCCTCTTACCAGTCTTGATGTGTCTTCTTCTTGAAATCCTTAGTTGTAGGACTTCCATTCAGCTAGATTTCAGGCAGTTCGAATGATGGTGGTTCTGTAGTTTAGTTGTAATTTTGATGTGGTTGCAGGAGGATGCGAGTTCCTCATTTACCTACGCTGCCATCTTGACCGGAAGCCTGAAATTCCTGCCCTTAATTTAAGGGACAACCTGTTTTTCTGAGGTATAACCTCTGAATGCTGAAGTTGTAAAAATACCTGGAGATATTGAACACACAGAAACATTGTTTTTTCTCCTTTTATCTTTTATTTTTGAAAGATAGTTCTCCAGGGGGAGGAGAATGAAGAGGTTGAGGCTGCATTATAGTAGAAAGTACTGGACTAGCATCAAGATAACACATTTACTAGCTGAATAATCTTGGGCAGGTGACTTTTCCTCTCTAGGCTTCGGCTTCACTTGTTTTACAATATGTATGTGATTTTGAATTTAAAGCAATGGAATTCTTTAAAATCCTTATATTTTAAGATTTTTTTTGGTCTTAGTTGCCAAATGGAATCACATTTTCAAGTTAGTGACCCAGAGTGTGTAATGTACAAAGGCTAGCTTGCTCATATAATGAATGTGCTTGCAACATTAAAGATTGAGTTTGTTCAATTATTTTTATTTTATTATAATTGCATAGTATAAATTTATTATAATTAAGGATTTGCTAATTGAATATACTTTTAGCTTTCCAATTTTGATGCAAATGGAGTGTCACATCTTGGCTCATCCTGGAGTTCTGCTGCTTGTTTTTTGCCAGTAGAGAGGCAATAAAACTTTGGACGAAGAAACCATCAGCCTTATAGTAAAACAGACAGTTACTGTGTTTTCTGAACCTAGAGCTTATCATAGCATTCCATAAACTGATAAGGAAATCATTCATTTTTAGGAAAGAAGCTGATAAAATAAGAGGAACCTGTTCCGGTATCACTGCTGTCATGTGGAATATAGTTTCTGCTACGTCACTTTTATTATCTTCCTGTAAAGGGAAGGTTGTGCAGATAGAGACAAGCCTTTTAACTTCTTGAGTGAAAGTCTACTTCTTGAGATAGATGTGAGAAGCAAAGGGAGCCTAAGTGACACTTGGTGAAGACTCCTCATTAGCTCGCTGGAGGCCTGGGCGTGGCAGGGATCCATGTTCCGGTTCTGAGCCGGGACACACATGGTCTCTAGCCTTGAGGAAAGTGATCTGGCCAGGCCTGCCGGAGACTCATTAAGCAACTTCGGTCCGGTCACTCTGGGCCTTGGGATCTTCATCTAGACAAAGGGGAACTGTGTTGCCCTACGTCACTTTCAGTTCTAATGTTCTTTGAACTTCTTTCCAGTGTCATGTCCTGACTGTGCTGTCTTGTGATTTTTCCAGGAGTGGGAGCAGCACTCTTAGCACAGACATTTCTGGAGCCAAGGTTTTCAACAGCAATGAATACCTCTGTGTCTACAGAAATGTCAGTAAGCTAACTCTTTAGAGGGTTTTCCTTAATATTTCTGTTGAGTGGTTTTTAAAAATAATTTTGAGAGGTTAGATACTGACTGGCAATAGAATTATACCAGACAGTCCAGCTTTCATATTATAGCTTTTGTTCAATAAGGCTGGGGCATTTCTACATTTTGTTTGCTTTTTGCCCCAGAACCTCTTGGTCAAACAAGATGTCGTGCTTTTCAGCACAAGAGCAAAACACCTAAAAGCAGAGTGGTTCCCTTATTTCCGGCCCCCATAAGGGGCTCCTCAGAACAGTTACATGCCCTGGAGCTAGCCCAAAGCAGTTTTTGATTTAGATGGAGAAACTGAGTCCAGAAACAGGATGTAACTTATCCAAGAGTTAGGGTGAGGTTCTAAATTTTTCTCTCCCAAACTCTGGTCCAGTGCTCATTTTACTGTCTTCTACTGAGTTGCACAACTTAAAATCTTCCTGTACTGTTTGATGAATTACTTTTAATATTATAACACAAAACAAAACCATAAAAGGGCCCCCTGCCTTTTTCATTTTAAGGGGAAAAAAGTAGGGGGAAGCCCCATCCCCAACCTTTTCTTCCTCTGAGACTTTTGCTTCTCCTGTTCCTCTCTGGGGGTTCTTAACCACTTCTGTCAGTTGACATTGTTTTTAAAGATGATGTCATAGCAATTGCCCCAACATTTCTCTCTGAGAATCCATGACAGGTCATTGAAAAGAGCCCTGATGTATGTTGCAGGAGTGTGGGGCTGACTGTGCCAAGTTTCAGAAGAGTGAGCTGGAGTACAAGTTTAATCGGAAAGCCTTGGAGAGGCCATATACTTCGAAGCATTCCTGGGGGAAGACATACGGGGAGCACAAGCGCCACCTGGAATTCAGCCATGCCCAGTACAAGGAACTGCAGAGATATGCCGAGGAGGTTGGCATCTTCTTCACTGCCTCTGGCATGGATGAGGTGAGCCCTCTGCCACTATGTCATTTGCTACTTTAGCAGTCCCCGGGGACAGCAGGCAGCCTGGTGGCTTTTGGCTTACAGCCAGCTCCAGCCCTTGCTCACTTTAGACTTTTTTGTGTTTTCTGGACATAGAGCTCTCCATAGCATTAACCAGATAAATGCCCAACTAAACAGGAGGCCAGAAGGAAGTGAGGCCCAGTGAGAGTTTGTGGGAAGCGTACCATAGTTTTCAAAACAAGTTGTCTCTGGGAGCAGGGGGCAGCCACACTGGCATCAGTGTCCCTGAAGCCTGTGGGAGGTCCCTGCTGGGTCAGTTTCCCCCAGTGGAAAGCCACCTGGATTAGGCGTCAGGAAACCTTAATTCTGACAGGAGTCCGTCCCTTGCTGAATGGCTTTGGCTGATTTGGGTGGCGTTGGCATTGCCATCATCCAGAAGGGAGTGGCACACAGGATCTCATGCTCACATCCTGGAAGAGTCTAGCTAGTGCCAGGTCTCAGGTTTGATCTGCTCTGTGACCTGCCTCCTCAAGATTCCATGTGTCTTTTTCTGAATATAACAAATTTTAATTATAAAAAACAATGTGATATCACAAAAAGTTTAGAAGACAGGAAAAAGAGGGAAAAACTGACCCATAATCCCTGTATGGCAGCTCTTTTTATATATTTATTCCCAAAGTCTTTTTATATGCAAATTTTATTGCCTGATGGTTATATCTATAAATATTTAGTTCTGTGCATGCTTTTCCCAGTTAACATTATACCAAAAACTTTACCCATATCTTGTTTTTATTTTCAGCTTTATAGATATAATTGACATGTAATTCCCCATACCTTATGCTTAAAGTTTTTAATAGCAGTGTAATATTTTTTGAGGATTTATAACATACCTAACCATTTCTCTATTTTTGGACATGTAGATTACTTTCAGTTTTTTGTGTTTATAAATAATGCTGAGATGAATATCTTCTTTCTGTGTTATGAGTTGTTTCCTTAAGTTAATGTTGCAGAAATGGATTATTAGATGAAACCTAAGAACACTTGTATAGCTCTTGAAACAGTCAGGATTCTTTTAGTCAACCAGAACATTTGAAGTGACTCTGGTTCATTCTCTAGGCCTCTGACCCTTTCTGCCACCCCAAAATACGTCTGTAAATTGAGTCCCAAAAAACTTAAGTCTAGCCTAGCCGTTGGTATTTTTAAAAAAGGGGGCAGAGAACCTAGGCCTCTGGGAAACTTGCCATGTCTAGGCTTCAGTTCTGTAGCCCAAATTCATTCCTTAATTAACAGCATTCATAAGCATGACATTCTTCAGGTCTGTTGGTGCATTTAACAATCATATTTCCTACTTTTGAACTATACGTCATAGTTTACAAAGCATTTTCACATACAGTAAGGTATTTTACCCCTATTGTGCCCCATTTTACAGATGAAGAAATGGAGGTTCGGAGGGGCTGAGAAGTTTGTATAATATTGCACAACTAGGAAAGAAGTCTTGAAGGCAGATCTGAAGTGTGGTGCAGTGTGCTTTCTGTGGTCGCTCAGCTGCCACCTAGGTGTCAGGCCAGGTGTGTGTTCGGCTTCCCAGAGCTCAGCAGAGCCTTTGGGCTTCCCCCTTTTTCTTCCCCACCTTTCCCCAGGACAGTTTTCCTAAAGCCTGACCATACCTTAGCATTGAGTCCAGAGCAAGGAGAAATGGAAGACATGTCATTTGGGAATTGCACTGCAGGGAGTGACAGCTAAAAACAACAGTAACAAACCAAAATAACAAAAAATAACAAACCAAAGAGTATGGCAGTTCTCAAAGTATGGTCCAGGAACCCCTGGGGCGACCCTTAAGGAGGTCCATGAGGTCAAAACTATTTTCATGGTACTCAAATGTTATTTGCCTTTTTCACTGTCATTTTCTCTCAGTGTATAGTAATGTTTTCTAGAGGCTATGTAATGTGTGATGAGATCATTTCTTTGGCAGCAGCTGTGCGCTATATGTGTGTTTTTTTAAATAACAGCTTTATTGACATACCATAGAATTCACCCAATTAAAATACACAATTAAAGTTCCTGGTATATTCACAGGGTTGTGACCATCACCACAATCAGTTTTAGAACATTTTTATCACCCCCAAAGGAAAAACTGTGTGTCAGCAATCATTCCTCTTCCACCACCACCCCCCCAATTCTCCCAGCTCTAGGCAACCACTAACCTACTTTCCGTCTTTATAAATAATTTTGCCTGTTCTGGATAATGCGTATACATAGAATCAGGCAACATGTAGTCTTTTGTGTCTGGCTTTTTTCACTTAGCATCATGTTTTTAAGGTTCATCCATGTTGTAGCATGTATCAGCACTTCATTCCTTTTTTATTGCTAAATTATATTCAGTTTTTTGGATATACTACATTTTGTTTATCCAGTTATCAGTCGATGGACATTTGGATGGTTCTCACTTTTTGGCTTGTATGAATAATGCTGTTATAAACTTTCATGTACAGGTTTTGTATGGACATGTTTTTATTTCTTTTGGGTATATATTTGTTAACTCTATATTTAACTATTTTGAGGAACTGCCAGGCTGTTTTCCAAAGTGACTGTACCAGTTTACATTTCCACCAGCAGGTATAAGAGTTCTAATTTCTCCACATCCTCACCAACATTTGTCGTCTGACTTTGTGGTTTTGATTTGCATTTCCCTGATGGCTCATGGTATTGAACATCATGTGCTTATTGGCCACTGGTTTGTCTTCTTCAAGGAATGTCTGTTCAAATCCTTTGCCAATGTTTAAATTGGGTTATTTGTCTTTATATAGTCTAGATACAAGTTCCTACAATATTTGCAAAATTTTCCCCCATTTTGTGGGTTGTATTTTTACTTTCTTGATGGTGTCCTTTGAAGTACAAACATCTTTAATTTTGATGATGTCTAATTTATCTACTTTTTCTTTTTCGCTTGTGATTTAAAAATTTCTCAGTTATAAAGCACAGTGTGATATCACTACAAAACTACTAATATGGCTAAAATAAAAAGTGGCGATGACTCCAAACTGTGGAAAGGGTTCAGAGAAAATGGATCACTTATATGTTGCTGGTGGGAATGTAGAATGCTCTAGAAAATAATATGGCAGTTTTTTCTTTTTTGAAACACAACTTTAGTAAGATGTAATTCATATACCATGTAATTTACCCCCTTAGAGTGTACTCGTAGTTTCTTATAAAACTAGACATGTTTATCATGTGACCCACCAGTTGTCATCTGGTAATTTATCCCAAAACAAATGAAGAACTGATACATGCTACAGTGTGTTCACACAAAAACCTGAGTGTCCATAACAACTTTATTTGTAGTAACCCCAAACTAGAACAACCCAAACATTCTTTAGTAGATGGATTGTTAAAACAAACTAGTACATCCACACCACAGAATGCTACTCAGCATTAAACAGAAACAAACTACTGATACATGCAACAGCTTGGATGGATCTCAAAGATATTATGCTGAGTAAAAAAGCCAGTCTCAGAAGGTTGCATGGTGTATCGTTCTGTTATATAATATTCTTGAAATAACAGAACTAGGAGGTGGGGAACAGGAGTTAGGGAGGGGGAGGAAGGAAGGTGGATGAGGCTATGAAGGGGTAACAAGAGGAACCTTGTAGTGATGGCATAGCTCTGTTGTGACTGGTGGTGGTCGTATGAGTCTGTGCATGCAGTAAAATTACACAGAATCTAATACATGCACACTCAGATGAGAACATGTAAAAATGGTGAAATCTGAAGGAGATTAGTGAACTGACCCTCAGTGTCACTCTCCTGGTTATGAGATTGCATTATATTTTAGTGAGATGTTACCACTGGGGGAACTGGGGGAAGTGTACATACGATCTTTGTTATTTCTTATAGCTGCATAGGAAGCTATTCTCTCAAAAAGTTTAAAATTTAAAGAACACAAAATTCTGTAGTTTTAATTTTAATTCAGTACATTTGAATAGATAGCACCTACATAAACAAAAGCTCTCTAGTATCCTTAGTAGTTTTTAAGAGTGTAAACCCCAAAGCATTTGGGGCCCCGTGCTGCATGGTGTACACCTTGGCAGTGTGGACTGCTGGTTACGTGCGTGGACTCCCGGATCAGATTTTGAGTTTGAATATGGTTCTGCCTGTCATTGCTGGTGTGTCATGCGGAGGTTATGTAACCTCTTTGCATTTGGTTTCTTCAACTGTAAAGTGGGCTAGTACCTGAACCCATCTCGTAAGCAGATGTTAGCTACAGTTGAGGAAAGCAAGCTGGGCTGAGGGTTGGGACATCTGGGTTCTTGCCCTGATCTACTCTGAGATCATCTCAGTGTGAGCTTGGCCAGTCCATTCTCTGCTCTGAGCCTCCTTGCTCTCTTTGTGTGAACAAGCTGCTGTCCGAGGGCTCTCCCAGCTCTGATGTCCTGAGTCACTGTAGGACCAGAAAAGTCCTCACTAAGGTGACACACCTGGAATGAGGACTTCCCTGCTCAATGCATGTTTCCAGACACCTGAGCATCTGGATTGGACAGAAGGAGAGAGGGCACCTCCTTGCATCTGAGGCTGCTTAGGAAAAGTCACGTTTGCTTGCTTCCAGGTGGCTTCAAGGTGAGATGCAGGAGCAATTGGGAGATGCAGAGGAGCCTGGGTGTTGGGAGTTGGGGGCTGCCTCTCAGCCTGCAGCCTTTTTGTTTCCCAGGAAGCTTCTGTTTAATGTGTAGAACTCTGTTCTGCAGCCACACTGAGCTCAGGTCCTGGCACTGACACTACCTGTGTGGGCCTGGGCTCATCATGTAACCGCTTGGAGCTGAAGATGCCCCATCTATAAATGTGGGATAATAAAAATGCCCACTCCACAGGGCCGGGGTGAGGATTCCATGAGATAAGCCTGTGGGTGGAAGGCCAGTGCAAGGCCTGAGTCCACTGAATGATAGTTGTTCTGTTACTTACAACCCTTTGGAGTTTTTCTGCTTCACACCATCTTTGCAGGGAGGCTCCTTTGTCCTTGGAATGCCATTTGTTCCCAACTGGTCTCCTGACCAACCTGGGCACAGGCAATGAGGGAAAGTGCATTCATAAGAGCCTTTACAAGAGTTAATTTGCTTTGCCGGCCAGGCCCCATTTCGGAACCAGCATGTCCTGTCTACCTGGCCGTTGGAAGTGGGCTGGTCCCTTGTTTCGTGTTTACCTAGCATGTGGCTCTAGGTATTTATACACCCTAACTTCCTTATGGACCGTAGACAGTCACTGAGTGTCTGTTTTCTCCCCTCTGTGTGCTGCCCTAGGGCGTTCTTATGTGCTGAAGAAAGGTTAGGGTGTGGCAGAATTTCATTAAGCCAGGTAAACTGTCGGGGCACCTGGTCAAAACTGCACAGAGGCATGTGCATCTCTGCTGAAAGGAGCGGTGCCTGTGGTCTAAGTGGAGAGTTCTAGTCAAAAAGCCAGTGGCAGCCCTGCAGGCATGGCTCAGTGGTTGAGCATTGACTTAGGATCCAGGAGATCGTGGTTCGATTCCTGGTCAGGGCACATGCCCTGGTTGCGGGCTCGATCTCCAGTGGGGGACGTGCAGGAGGCAGCCGATCAATGACTCTCTCATCATTGATGTTTCTATCTCTCTCTCTCCCTCTTCCTTTCTCTCTCTGAAATCAATAAAGATTAAAAAAAAAAAAAAAAAAGCCAGTGGCGGCCATGACCATAGAGGTGGCCCCTCACACACAAATGACCCATCCTCCCGAGCTGCCCTGCCCTCCCAGTGTGCCTCTTCGGTGCTCTCTTTCTTCCTCCCTTCCTTTCCTCAGCCAAGCAGGGTGCCTCCTGCCCAAGTCCTGGTGCACTCAGGCCACTTGGCTGAGAGCGAGCCCAGCCTTTTTTGAGTTCCGTGCTTCCCCCCTCATCATTCCTCACCCTGGGCAGCTCTCCAACTCATCACCGTGGGCTTCTTTACTACAGGATCCCCAAGTTAAGGGGAGTGGTAGGGGCTTTAGAAAAATTCCAGCTGCTCTCTTCTGTTACCTGTTAGATCAATGGGCCCCAAAGTTTCTCACAGGATGTGATATGGAAAGTGGGTTCTGGGCACACATTGTCAGTCCTCTTTAATTAATTAATTAGAATCAGCAAATCCCCTCCCCTCAAATGAAGGGACCCTTTAAGAGGGAGCTCTGCCAGTACAGCATTTCACCCAAACTCGGTTGCCAGTGGGACTCTTTTCTGTGCATTTAACCCAGTTGGATGCCCAGGGTGCATCACACTGGCTGAGTTTTTTCCAGGCCAACTCCAAAAGGCATTTACTGTGGGTGGGAGGGAGGGAGAAGTTGTGAGGCTGCCTGTTGCATTGCACCCCTAGATGGAAAGGGGACAGGCAGCCGGATGGGTAGGGCTGGGGGATGCCAAGGAGTCCACAGAGAGCAGGGGGCCACTGGCACCGATACAGCCTGAGGAGGCTGGTGAACAGGGATGGAAGGCTTCTCAGTAGCTGAAGTTGGCACCCTTTGCAAAGATCAATCTGAAATCGCAGTTTTCTGAACGGCCACTAGTGGGGATGATTCCCCAGGAGGCCTGCAAAACGAGGCCTGCCTATCCCTTTGACAGAATTGGCCCATTTTTCTCTCACTATAAACTTGTAAATTTTACAGCCTCCACAGATGAGCTTTTATGAAGTGTTTTTTTTCTGCATTTCGCCCCTCCTTTCCCCTGCTTGCTCTGCACCTTTCCTGAGTGACCTCATCCATCTTTTTATACTCTTGGGGATTTTTTCATCATAAGCCACTTTCTCACAAGTTGAACATTAGATAGAAGAAAACAGCATAGGGCTTTCCCTCTGAAAGTAGAAAACACTCTCTCTTCATCTGCCAGATAGAGTGAGAGGCATGGAAAAATTTGACTTTGTTCAATAAACATATTAAAGAATGTTTTTCAGCCTGGTGGGCGTGGCTCAGCAGTTGAGCATCGACCTAGGATCCAGGAGATGGAGGTTCGATTCCCAGTCAGGGCACATGCCCGGGTTGCGGGCTCGATCCTCAGTAGGGGGGCGTGCAGGAGGCAGCCGATAGATGATGTTTCTCTCATCGATGTCTCTATCTCTCTCCCTCCAATCAATAAAGACATGTTTAAAAAGAATAAAAATTAAAAAATAATGTTTTTCAGTTCCATTTGAGGGCTAGTTAACAGTGTGAGACATAAACAGGACAGAGTGAGCTAGAAAAATACGGGAAGGAGAGAGATGCGGAAGAAATAGAGTAGAAGGGAGGAGGCAGCAAGAACTGCAGCAAAGGTGGCTTAGCGCACTTGGAGGTAAATGGTACTTGGGCCACGCTGGACAGTGCCTCTTGGACGCAGGGGGTTGCAGACTCTCTGAACTGGTCACTGGCTGGTTAGCCATTTGTATGGCCCTCCAGCAGCTCTAACCGGTACATTATTAGAGGACTTACCTGTGAGGAAGGTTATTTTCTGAACGCAGCTACTGCGATTGGAGTAGCGCATCACCCACTGGGAAGATGGACGGAAGCTCAGGCGTCAGTGGATTGATTGAAGAGCTTGCTGGGAGAATGACCTTTCCATACTGTTCCTCACCACTCCTGTGCCCTTTGGATTTTCAGGTGTGGTGACCTAGCTCCTTGCTACTCAGAGTATGGTTCACAGAGCACCAGCCTTGGCATTACCCAGGAATTTAGTAGAAATGCAGCCTGGCTGGTGTGTCTCAGTGGTTGAGCATCCACCCATGAACCAGGAGATTGTGGTTCAGTTTGTGGTCGGGTCACATGCCTGGGTTTTAGGCTCTATCCCTAGTGGGGGGGGTGGGGTGCAGGAGGCAGCTGATCAATCGCTCTCTCTCATCATTGATGCTTCTCTATCTCTCTCCTTCTCCCTTCCTCTTTCTGAAGTCAATAAAAACATTAAAAAAGGAAGAAAAAAAGAAATGCAGACTCTCAGACCTCACCCTAGACTGACAGTTTGCATTTCATTTTAATATCCCTGGGAGATTCACGTACCCAAGTTAGAGCATGAGAAGCGCTGACCTAGCTCATCAAGTCTTCCAAACTTGCTTTGAAACTCAGGCAGTATTTGAGGACAGACAGAACTTAGATATTTCGAAACATTCCCCTACATTGATTCTCCCCACTTCTGATTTCCAACTTTAATTTTTAAAAAATATTTTTAATTGATTTTTAGGGAGAGAAAGGGAGAGGGATAGAAACATCAATGAGAGAGAAATGTTGATCTGCTGCCTCCTGCACACCCTCTACTGGTGATTGAGCCCACAACCCAGGCCTGTGCCCTGACCAGGAATTTAACTTGTGACCTGGGTCAGCGTTCAACCACTGACCAACACCAGCCGGGCTCCAACTTCAATTTTTTTTAAATAGTAATAAATAAATAAAATAAATAGTAATAAAAGGTAATTTTGGCCATGGGTGGGTCGCTCAGTTAGTTAGAGCATCATCCCATACACCAAAAGGTTGTGGGTTCGATTCCCAGTCAGGGCACATACCTAGGTTGCGGGTTCGATCCCTAGTCAGGGAGCATAGGGGAAGCAACGGATCAGTGTTTTTCTCTCTCCCTTCCTCTCTCTAAAATCAATAAACATATCCTTGAGTGAGGATTTTTTTTAAAGAAGGTAGTTTGGAGGTTCTTGTAATTTGATAGCAAACTGAGATTTTACTCTTAAAACTTATTGGTCTTCTGACTCCTTCATCAAACATTTGCTACACTTGCCAATCTCCTGAGTCTTACTGATGAATCCCAGATAAGGATGGTGAAAGGCCCTAGAACAGGGGATGTTTTCAAGCAGTGATGTGTCAAAAAAAAAAAAGCGACAGGTTTATCCTGAGCGGCATGGTTTGAGGTCTGAAAGGGCTTGGGGTGATAGGCCCTGCCAGCTGCATATCACTAGGGCTGGGCCATCAAATGCTCCATTTTTTCCACTTTGGCAAGGATTGAAATGGCCTCTTTTCCCAGCTTTTTGGTCCTGCGCTAAAGGGTAAGGCCTTTGAGAGACATTCATTTTCTCATTGCCTGGTTTTCTGGGTCAAGATTAGGTCATGACCCTTTGAATTTGTTCACTGGGCCCTGTGCCCCTGGGGAAGAAAAGCTGGCCAGGGGTCTGCTTCTTTTCCGGATTCTGTAGCCAGCCAGGCCGGCGTGCAATGTTTGTTGGACAAATGGATGGGTGGCTATGAATGAAAGAATGTTTGAAGTTGAATGAAATGACTGATAACAAATCTTCGCCTGCTTTCAAGTTGTTGAGAGAGTCCCTCTTGCTGGTAAAAGGAGGGGTTTTCTGTTCCTATGTGGCTCCTTGCCTGTCTTGAGAGCAGTGTTTTTGAACAATGGTGAAAAGAGCTCCTTCTTTGATTTTTGTAGATGGCAGTTGAGTTTCTGCATGAGCTGAATGTTCCATTTTTCAAAGTTGGATCTGGGGACACTAACAATTTTCCTTATCTGGAAAAAACAGCCAAAAAAGGTGAGTGTTTAATCTTTGTTGTACAATCTGAGGGAGTCCAAACCGCGTTGTAACTCCTCTAGTGGCAGCTAAAGGAGTAAGTTAGACTTCAGAAAACTCTTTTCAGTCTGCACATCCACTTTTTCATGTGCTGACTTGAAAGGGAAGAAGTTAAGGGTGACACAGTTGTTATAAGGATTTAATTAAAAATTATTTTTAATTTATAAGAAGTTATTCAAAATTGAGGATACAGCACTGTCTTAGAGGAAGCTCTGAGAAATATTCTGTAGGTATTTTATAATATCTAATATATGCACGTTATAGTTTGTGAGGAGGAGTTTACAATATGAGTGATCTCATTTGATTCTCACAACCTGGGACTGAAGCAGGTCTTGTGATTATGATGCCTTATTCTATGTCATAGCCAAGGCATCTGAGACCACATAGCCAGGGAGTGGCAGGCTGCGCCTCACACTCATTCATGCTCTTGAATCTGGGGTCTGGGGTTACCCGCCCACACACTGCAGCCTCTTCGTCCAGGGAGATGCTCATCTTTCTCTGAGGAGTGTGAAATTGCTCTGACTCCTTAATCCAGTTCACTTTTCTAAACTATAACGTGGGGGGATGACGGGAGTGTGCATTGCCCATGGTCGAGGACAGGAACCCACCAAGCTCACCTCTGTTCCTCCACAGTGGCTGGCAGAGTATTTGAGAGATGTTTGTGAAGTTCGGTTGCCTGAGGAGACCAACAGTTGGGGTGTGCTTGAGGGAGAATCTGAACCCCTAGAAAGAAAGTGACGATGGTGTTGGTATTGGGTCACTCAGGCCGCCCAATGGTGATCTCCAGCGGGATGCAGTCGATGGACACCATGAAGCAAGTCTATCAGATCGTGAAGCCCCTCAACCCCAATTTCTGCTTCCTGCAGTGCACCAGCGCGTACCCGCTCCTGCCTGAGGACGTCAACCTGCGCGTCATCTCGGTGAGCGGAGGGAGGGCCACTGCAGAATGGCTTTTCTTGGGCCATTTACTGTGGGGAAGATGACACGTTTTTGACCACTGAAATTCTAACCAATGTTGACATGCTTCGTAATTTGAGTCTCCTTTGACAAATCTTGCTGTTATAGAATCGAA